>NC_090280.1:42287753-43769003 GCF_037392515.1 Haliotis asinina | reverse complement strand
ACATCGATAAAGGGAGGTTCACAGATGTTCTGTGGTGAAGTGCTGGCGGAACACTTACCATAATGGCCACCTTGCCTCTCTGTACTCACCTACAGGGAACAAGTGAAGCGGAAATCCTATTGGCAAAATGTTGCTTCATTTGAAAATACGTCCTCCATTTTGAACAAATTAAAGATGGTTCTCAGACTGATCGATTTAACGAGTCAACACTCCACGAATGTGTTGATTACAAAGTTGTGTGCGTGCGAGTGAGAGCGTGTGTACATATATTTGTGTGTATGTGTGTGTAAATCCCAAATATGCACACCAGGAAACGTATTTTCCAGTAGCTTGATGATGCATTACAACTGTATTCTTCTCCGATTGTATCTGATACTTAAGTAGTGCGATGACACATTGCAGCTGTATTCTTCTTAGGTTGTATCCGACACTTAAGTAGTGCGATGACACATTACAGCTGTATTTTACCATTTGTACGTCGTTGGTTGATCGGCCTTAATCTCTTGGGATTTGCATGTAGGATTTTAATAACATCTCATACTCACGCATATTTGCACGACACCTATCATATCAATAATTGTTGACATTATCCACTCTGCGTCATGCATGTTTGTTTTGTTGATATGGATGGTTGTTCAAGCTTCTTCTGGTACCTCAAATTACTCGTGTAGTTTGCTTGTAAGTAAAAATGTTTGCCTGCTCTCATTTACTGTAAAAAGTTATTGCTCATACACTAGTATTTGGTTTGGCCATTTCATTTACCTTGTACGTAGGTAAGTCGTGGTTAAAGAAGACCTCTGAAGGTATAAAACTATAGACCATAACTTGGTGGTACCTTCACTGTAAGATAGTTCATCCTTATTACACTCGTGAGTCGGTGTTTTAAATGAATTATTAAAATTCAATAGTTTCTTTTTGAATTCACAAATATGTAGGACTCAACATTCACTTTACTTGACACAACGCTATGTCTTGGCGGGCCGGCATCTGGAAACCATATAGCGTGGCGTGTAACGGTGTCTTTATAGTTACACATCCCTGACAACAATACCTTGACGTGCTCTCTCCACAAAGCACGGGTGACAAGAACAACAGCAAGAACCACCTGTTATCTTCCTGCCTACAATTTGTTTCTCGCAACATAAATGTCACTGATTTGCATTGCAGCATCATTACACCTGCATTTCCCCATTCCACATGTTGTTGTTCAGGTCTACACTACATTGCTATATTGTCTCCATATGGTGCGTATCAGGAAAAACACTGTTCGTTCAACTGTTCCTCATGTCTGACAGGCTTCTGCACTCCTTGTCAGGTGGGTATCTCTTTACATTCAACGATGCATGTCGCCATTCACGCCTATGCCTATGCCAACGCGATAGATGGCATTTCTGTCCAGTTGGGCATGACATCTTGAACCGCTAGCTTTAAGTATCGACAGTTGTGCACGTCAATGGTCGTGTTCAAGTTACGTGTTCAAGTGCGCCAACTGTATGTACAAATGTATTGGTGTAGATGTAATTGGGAAAGGTACCATTACCCATCTGCTGTCTTCTCCAGGTGACACGTTATTGTCCACCGTCAGAGTGTATGCAGTGGGATTTGCACATAAATAAATCCAAATTGGACAGTTTTAATGGACCGAAATCATATACAGTTGAGAAGCTGTATGTACCATTTCGGTATGGTGTTATGAGTTCACTGCCAAGTTAAACAACATCTCTTTGCTGTGGGTAGTGCTCCTGTGTAATAGGAAGAAACGCGTTTTTGTATTTTAATGATAGCTGTGACAGATATCTTCATTCTGCAGCTGGCTCGCGATTAGTGTCATTTATTTAATACATTTACATTGCCAGTCCATGGTGACATTTGTGGGTACAACAAATCCAGATGATGCCCCACGATCACCAAGGTGGAACTGGTGAAATGAGATGAAATCTGAGAATTCATCATCCCACTATATGCCAGACATCCAGTGAGTGAGTGCGTTTATTTTTACGCTACACTCAGCAATGTTCCAGCTATATGGCGGCGGTCTGTGAATAAACGAGTCTGGACCAGACTATCCATTGATCAACAGGATGGGGATCGATCTATGCATTTGGGATGCGATGAATTGTGTCAACCAAGTCAGTAAGTCTGACCACACATCCCGTTAGTCACCTCTTACGACAAGCATGGGTCACTGAAGATCAATTCTAACCCGGATCTTCACGGGTGCAAGACATTCAGATCTATAAGGTACATTAAGAAAATAGAAATATTTCGTTAATTTCCGATAATGGTTAGGATTATATTATCTTATATATATATATATATCGGATGTGACAGGCCATCGTCGCCACCCTCATCTCACAGCGGTGAGTTCCCGGCTTCTATTTGTTTATTCGTATTACCAGTCAGTTAACTACTGGCTTCCCTTGCTGTCACCTTGTCCTTGTATGATGATTACAAAGATCAAGGTGTTCTACAAAGCGGTAGCTTGTCTGTCAGACTGTTTACTAACATTATCAAAAGTTTCTCAACTGATAAACAATCAATGATGTTTTGGAACACTGAAATATGTTTATCGGCAAACACATGCATGCTATTGAAAAGCAACTATGAGTGAGTATAGGTAAAATTTGTGAATGGAGTTATGAAAACAGTTTGAAGTTTTCAAAATCCCAGACCAGCGTAGAATTAAGTTTTCTCTTAAATATCTGTGTGAACAATGTTATATTAATCCACGTTCTATTATGAAGTACTACACACACACACACACACACACACACACACACACACACAGAGAGAGAGAGAGAGAGAGAGAGAGAGAGGGAAAGAGAGAAAAAGGTTTTCTTACTCCATCCCTCCTTATATATCTGTGCAACAACAGAAGCTGCCACAAACAGGGATCTTCAACAAACTGTTCATCACTTGGTGAAACAAACATGGATCTTCACAACAAACGGTATATTACCAGTTGACACCAACTGCAATATCATGTACAGTTTCAGTAGTTCTATGATCGGATGTGAGCAAAGTTGTTTTTTCGAAATAACTCCCAAAACCTCTTTTGCAGCAATATACAAACTATTTTTCCCATTTACTTTTTTCGGAGAATTAACAACATACATTTCATAACTGCCAGCAACAACATCTTTGTCAACACGCATTATTTTTGCCGGAGATCATGTAGAACTAAGCAGCATTTGTTCTGATTAGCCGCAGATCATGTAGAACTAAGCAGCATATGTTCTGATTGACCGGAGATCATGTAGAACTAAGCAGCATTTGTTCTGATTAGCCGCAGATCATGTAGAACTAAGCAGCATATGTTCTGATTGACCGGAGATCATGTAGAACTAAGCAGCATTTGTTCTGATTGGCCGGAGATCATGTAGAGGTAAGCAGCATTTGTTCTGACAGGCCCGAGGACATGTAGAGCTAAACAGTATATGTTCTGAGAGGCACGAGAAGATGTAGAGCTAAGCAGTGTTTGTTCTGAGTGGATCGAGAACATTTAGAGAAACGTAGCATTTCTTCTGATTAGCCTGAGATCATGTTGAACTAAGCTATATGTGCTCTCACTGGCCCGAGATGCAGAACTAAGAAATATTTGCTCTCACTGGCCCGAGATGCAGAACTAAGAAATATTTGCTTTCTCTGGCCCGAGATGTAGAACTAAGAAATATTTGCTCTCACTGGCCCGAGATGTAGAACTAAGCAATATTTGCTTTCTCTGGCCCGAGATGTAGGACTAAGAAATATTTGCTCTCACTGACCCGAGATGCAGAACTAAGAAATATTTGCTCTCACTGGCCCGAGATGTAGATGTAAGCAATATTTGCTTTCTCTGGCCCGAGATGTAGGACTAAGAAATATTTGCTCTCACTGACCCGAGATGTAGAACTAAGGAATATTTGCTCTCACTGGCCCGAGATGTAGATCTAAGCAATATTTGCTCTCACTGGCCCGATATGTAGATCTAAGCAATATGTGTTCTGACTGGCCCGAAAGGATGTAGAACTAAGCGGTATTTGTTCTGACTGGTCCGAGATCATGTAGAACTAAACCGTATTGTTCTGATTGGTCGGAAAGCATGTAGAACTAAACTGTTCTGATCTAGGGAAGGTGGAGGACCCAGTAGATTTTGGTGACCTTCGCTTAATGTTCAAGGTCACGAAGACACTTTGATGATTTCAGCATGTTCACCGCCATGTTAAGCATGTCAATACGATATCTCAAGAACTGGTCACTGGATTTTGGTATTCATCAACAAGCTTCACCTAGGGAAGGTGCATTTAACTTCTTCTTAAACTACTACCTTCACTTTCACTACTTTTTAAGTTTATTTTGATAATGTACGGATTATGTCACCTTAATGACAATGGTTGTTTTAATGGGCCAGAGTCGATGTTGAGCTATGAAGTATTTGTTCTGCCTGGCGCGAGAACTTGTAGAATACTGGTTGTATGTTGCCTGCTCCATATTCTAGATGTGTGAAAGAAGAGAAAACTTTCCGTGTAAATGATTTTGGAACCACAAAAACACCCTCGAGGATAGTTAACAATCTTTCTGATTTATGACGTAAAGAGTTTAGAATTCCGGAAACACTCCCCGAGACTTTGAAATTGCATTCTCGTTAAATTCCCGTCCGCACGCGACTTTAAAAAGTCACACATTGTTCTCATTAAGGTGGCTGTTTTGTGTTAACCTGTGCCCTGGCACCATGTATAAGACGGGGCTAAAATTCCGTTAAAATCACTTAAAATATTAAATTGCGCGAGACCTCGCGACGCACGAGATTTAAGCAGCTGTGAGCACGTGGCTTGTCTTCAACCGGAAATGGTTCTCTCGTTTAGTTGATGTCAGATGTTACATATTTCAAGACACGGTGTTGGTACGATCTATTTCACATTTGACAAACAGCAAGTTACGTTTTTACATTCATGCTGGACACCTTCTTCATTTGCTTGCTTGCGATCGTTTTTTGCAGGAAATGTAAAGAAAACCTCTAGCTTCTTAGTAACACTGGATTATTCTTATCTATGTTCTTTACTACATATATACACGAGTGTGGCAAAGGTACAAAAACGAAGCTATCTTTGTTTGTGGTCGATTTAGTTTTCTTGAAAAAATAAACGAATTAGGAGGTGTTAAATATGTTCACACTACGGTTAGCTATAACTGTATAATGTATTCGATAGTGCATTGACCCACGAATCATGAAGAGCTGTGTGGTAATAAGCGCATCGTCGTTATTTTGAATCTCCATTTCAAATGACAATGCTCTCTTGGTTCGTCACACATCTGTCTGGAAATCTGCCTCCATATATTACAACATGCTGTTTTCATTTCTCCATCTCACCCCGTACTGCTCTCATGTCTCCATCTCACCCCGTACTGCTCTCATGTCACCATCTCACACCGTACTGCTCTCATGTCACCATCTCACACTGTTCAGGAGAAGGAACGGTGTTTGTGAACGTAGAGTATTCGCCTGCGTTTTGTTTCTGAAATACGAACATTCGCGAAAACACTCTTGACTTCGTGAAACACGTGGAGTTGAGCCTGCACGAGTTTTTCCCCCGATAGCAGTTTTCAATAGAGTTTTGGTAGAACTTCGGACGGGAGCGGTCGTGTTTTTGACGACCCCTTCCATGTTGTATCTGTTAGATTGGCGAGCAGTTTAGTTTTGATAGAACACTGCGTAACAAAAATGGTAGCAGAGCGTGGTTGTTAAGTTTAATGTTGTGTTATATCTGGGAATAGGGCTCAGTTCGCACGTTAGTGGTTGTTGTGCGGACGCTTTAAGGTAAGTTTAATTGAAGTTAGGTAGTCAACAATTGTACTGTGTGATTAGATCACTATTAGTTAGTGAATCTACACACTGAAACATGTCACAAACAGGACCAAAACAGATTAACCATGACGGCCGTGACTATGTAACCGAGATAGCAGAACTTAAACGCAAAAAGGCTACAGCGAAATCTGCATTTACTAAAGCAACCAATAGACTTGAGAGACTTATTGATGAACAGAATGTTCAGAACCGGAGAGAAATCAGAAATGCAATTGACATAGTTAATGATTATCAGCTGCGGGCTATCGAAATATGTGTGTCGTTGTCTGTAACATTTCAAAGAATAGGAGATAGAGATAACATGACAAAAGTTACAGACGAGATTACCCAAATGGAAGTAATTGGGAATGGAGTACAAGAACGAGCTCAAGAGTGTTTGAGAGCTAGGTCAGATGCGAGCTCATTTAGCAGTGATAGAACTGGAATATCTAGATTGTTTAGGGTTGAAAAAGGAAAGTATATTCCTGTTGTCAATTCTCACACACAGCAAGTGGAACCACAGTCTAGGTTAATTGATGATAACTCGGGTCAGATGTCACAAGTCAATGCAATTGATTTAGGTCAGTTGAATAGGCCGGAAACCCCTACACAAGAACATGTTAGGCACACAGCTTCCCAAGAAAATGTAGCGACGAGCAGTTACAATTTGGGAAATGATATGTGGAGGCAATTGAGACGCGTTTCCATTCCTACTTTTTCGGGTGATGTCAAACAGTATGAAGGTTTTAAAGCGGCTTTCATGGCTTGTGTACACAAGGCTCCAGCTACATCTGAATATAAGCTCTTACAGTTACGTCAGTACATCACTGGGGACGCAATGAAAGTCATTCAAGACTTGGGTCATAGTGCGGCTGCATATGACGTAGCACTGGATAGATTGGAGAGGAAATATGGTGGCAAAAGACGCCAAGTTACCTTACAGTTGGAAGAAGTGTCCAGCTTTAGGCCCATTCGTCCTGGCAATGTTAGGGATATTGAGAGGTTTGCAGACATGCTGGACATAGTCGTGATCAATATTAGAGATACTGACAGGCTAGAAGAGTTAGGCAGTGGAGCATTATACAATCAGTTACTAAAGAAAATGACAGAGTCCATGTTAACTGATTATCACAGATGGGTATTTGACCGAGAACGCCAAGAGTCAGTGGAAACACTGCGTGAATGGGTGTTGCAAGAGGCTGAATTTAGTGTTATGGCATCAGAAACATTGCATGGTCTATCCCAGAAGGGAAAGACTATAGCTAGAGGTCAGAGCAAATCAGGTTCGTTCTTTGGTGATCGACAGACTGACATGAGAGTTCAGTGTGCTCTCTGTAAAAACAGTCATCACATTTGGAAGTGTAAACAATTCAAGTTGATGAGTGTTCCCGATAGATGGGAAACTGCTAAAAAATTAAACCTTTGCTTCAGATGTCTTGGCACTAACCACCAGGCTAAAAGTTGTAATCGTAGAATCACATGTGGAATAGATAACTGTGCTGCATCACATAACAGGTTTCTTCACTCGACAAAACGATGTGAAGCTACAGAAACTAAAAAGCAAAAACAGCATGACACACAGTCTCCACCTGTAGTTACAATGTCATCATCTGAATCCAGCAGGTCAACGGTGTTGTCACTGAGGACAGTGCCAGTAGTTCTTAAGAATGGAAACAAAAGAATTATTGTTAATGCACTATTAGATGATGCCAGTACACAGACTTATATCAACAGGGATGCAGCCTTAGAATTAGGCTTATCTGGTCCTTCACAAAAAGTTTCTGTTAATGTCCTCAATGGGCAACATGAATTGTTGGACACCATGTCAGTTCAGGTTGGCTTAGAGAGTTTGGATGGATCAGTTAATACTACAATATATGCCTTGACAACAACTAGGGTTACTGGACAGATGCAAGTTGTTGATTGGCGTAAGTATGCAGGTAGGTGGAAACACATTGAAAACATTGATTTTCCTAAGGTAAAGTCTCCTCATATCATAGATCTCCTTATTGGCATGGACTATCTTGAACTACATAGGTCCTATCAGGATATCATTGGTAAAGAAGGTGATCCAATAGCACGACTGACTCCCTTAGGGTGGACCTGTGTTGGTAGAATACCAGGATTCAGAGATGTTCGTCACAATGCAGGCACATATTTCACAGACAATAGGGAAATTGAGTTGAGTTCAATGTTACAGAAACTCTGGGAAGTTGATGACGTTCCGTCTGTCACATCAACCCTTACCAAGGATGATGAATCTGTCTTAGCATCTGTGAAAGACACAGTCAAGTTTGAAAATGGTCGATATCAAATTGGCATTCCTTGGAAGGAGAGTGTGAGTCCTTTACCAGACAACTGGGATATAGCTTACAAACGCCTCTGTAACACAGAGAAGAAGTTATCAAAGAATGAACAGGTTGCTGTAACCTATGATG
This sequence comes from Haliotis asinina, assembly GCF_037392515.1. Classification (NCBI taxonomy): domain Eukaryota; kingdom Metazoa; phylum Mollusca; class Gastropoda; order Lepetellida; family Haliotidae; genus Haliotis; species Haliotis asinina. The sequence goes on along the minus strand of NC_090280.1, from coordinate 43,760,741 downwards.
GTATCATATCTCATTATGTTGAGAAAGGTTACATTGAAAAGGTGTCTCTTGATGAAAACAATTCATCACGTGGATGGTATTTACCCCATTTTCCTGTCGTGCGTCCAGATAGGGAAACCACGAAAGTCCGAATTGTCTTTGATGCATCCGCAAAATGTGAAGGCGTATCACTGAATGACACTATTCACCAAGGTCCCAAACTACAAGGTGATCTCTTTCAGATATTGCTTCGCTTTAGAAGATACCCAGTAGCCATAGTATGCGACATAGCAGAAATGTATCTTCAGATAGAAATGTTGCCAAAAGACAAGTCATTCTTTCGATTTCTTTGGAGATCAAACAATCAGAATGAGAGACCAGATATTTACCAGTTCTCGCGAGTAGTATTTGGAGTCAATGCTTCTCCGTTTTTAGCTCAGTACATCACACAAGAACATGCCCGACGATTTCAAGACACTTTACCAAAAGCTGCTGAAACTGTGTTAAAATCGACGTACATGGATGACAACATAGACTCTGTTAGAAATGAGTTGGAAGCCATTGAGCTGTATGAACAGCTTTCGGAGTTGTGGGGAAATGCAGGAATGTGTGCAAGAAAGTGGCTAAGCAATTCTCCTGAAGTCTTGCAGAGAGTTCCAATAGAAAACAGAGCTACTGAAGTTGATCTTGGTAGAAACGAGTTGCCTACTGCTAAAACACTTGGTTTGACGTGGGTTGCTAAAGATGATGAGTTCAGCTTTCATAATACCAATGCACACAACAATTGGATACTTACAAAGAGAGGTTTTCTTAGAGAACTGGCTAAGGTTTTCGATCCATTGGGATTTGTGGCACCATTCCTCATCACAGCAAAAATCTTAATGCAGGAAATCTGGCTTAAAGGCTTAGATTGGGATGAAGAGCTTCAAACTGATTTGAAACAAAAAGCATTGCTTTGGCTCAGCCAATTGAAAGAATTAGAAAGTGTTACCATTCCAAGGTGCTTGCAATTCAGTTTGGATATTGAAAACAGGAGATTGCATGTGTTCGTTGATGCATCAGAAAAAGCATATGGGGCAGTTGTATATAGTGTGACTACCTATCAAAATGGGACAAAGACCAGTCGATTAACAGCATCAAAAAGTCGGGTGGCACCTCTAAAATCAGTCAGCATTCCTCGAATGGAGTTGGTGGCGGCAGTATTAGGAGTCAAGTTGATCTTGCCTGTTCTTAAAGCTCTTGAAATGAATATTGCTGCTGTGACACTTTGGACAGATAGTCAAAATGTGTTGTGTTGGATAAAAAACCACAGTCGCAAGTTCAAAACATTTGTAGCCAATCGTGTAGCTTTCATCCAAGAATACACCACTCCTAGTCAATGGAAGTATGTTCCTTCCCTTCAAAATCCATCAGATGTTCTGTCCAGGGGTGCAACAATTGCTGATCTTAAAGGCAAAGCATGGATGTCAGGGCCTGACTTTCTGGAAGAAGATGTAGCTGAAGAACCAACACAAACTGTGATCACACCAGCATCAGATGATTGTGAAGTGAAAATGCCTAGAAAAATGAAAAGGCAGTCATATACATTAGTGACATCTGACTGGTGTTGGCGGCTTGATGCAAGGAGACATTCAGATTGGCAAAAACTCCTAAGGATTACTGCATGGGTTTGTAGATTCGTGAACAACAGTAGGTCTGAACTAAGTTTGAGAATCTCTGGAGAACTTACTTATGAGGAGCTTCTTGATGCAGGGATCTATCACATAAGCCGTGCACAAAGGGAAGAATTTAACAAGGAAGTCTCCGCTCTGGAAAATAGAAACCAGTTGTCGACAAGCAGTAAACTCCTTGGACTGGATCCCATGCTTGATGAAGATGGGTTGATCAGATGTAGAGGTAGATTGCAACATGCCAAGTTTTTACCATTTGATGCAAAGTTCCCTATAGTATTACCAAGGAGAAACTGGGTAACAAAACTGATAGTGAAAAAATGCCATGAAGATGGAAAGCACATCATTGGTACAAACCAGATTCTTGCATTACTATCTGCACGTTACTGGATCATATCTGCTCGCGAAGAAATCCGTGAATATGAAAAGGAATGTCCATGGTGTCGCAGAGTCAAGGCGAAGCCTATTGTGCAGATTATGGCTCCACTTCCACAGGTTAGACTGAAGTACTCGTTACGGGCGTTTGATCAAACTGGTGTTGATTTTGCAGGACCTTTCATGACAATACAAGGTAGAGGAAAACAAAGAGTTAAGCGCTATCTTTGTCTTTTCACATGCCTGGCAACGAGAGCTGTGCACTTGGAAATGGCATATTGTCTTGACAGCGACTCATTCCTAAATGCCTTTTACAGGATGGTAAACCGCAGAGGCTTGCCTAGTGTTGTGGTGTCAGATAATGGAACAAATTTTACAGGAGCTGTCAAAGAGTTGAAACTACTTGTAGACCAACTTGATAGAAATCATATCCAAAGTTCATTGGCAAATCGTGGAGTTGTTTGGAAATTCAACCCACCATATGCTCCGCATTTTGGTGGCAGTTTTGAAGCAATGATCAAGGCCTCAAAAAGAGCTATATATGCAATCTTAGGCAATAGTGACATTACTGATGAAGAACTTATCACTGCCTTTACTGGCGCTGAATCATTGATCAATTCAAGGCCTTTAACTTACCAAAGCACACATCCAAATGATGACGTTCCACTTACACCAAATCATTTTCTTCACGGTCAGTGTGGTGGAAACTTTGCTCCTGAGTCAGTTGATTATGCAGAATTCAGCCCAAGGAGACGGTGGCGAAGAGTCCAAGAACTTGTACACCACTTTTGGAAACGGTGGATGTCTGAATGGCTTCCTTCTCTACAAGTAAGGAAGAAATGGTTTACACCAAGTCGTGATCTTGAGGTTGACGATGTTGTTGTGGTTATTTCCCCGCAATCACCAAGAGGGAGCTGGATCACAGGACGAATCATAAAGACATATCCAGGCAGAGATGGGCACGTTCGAGTTGTCGACATACAGACGAATCAAAGCGTTATGACAAGACCAGTGACAAAGGTGTGTCCACTTGAATGGAATGTGTCAGAAACCAACACCGAAGAATGCTTCAGGAAACGGACAGGAGGTCAACAGGAGGATTCAAGGAGCGGATAGAGGAGCGTAAGAAGGATTCAAGCAGCAGAGGAATTCATAGAGGAGCAGCAGAAGGATTCAAGAAACAGGATTCATGGAATTAAGTGAAACATAATTTGTGTGGAATATTCAAACATTAAGGACTATTGATGGAAGAATTCAAGAATTCATGGATGGAGGATTTAAAGAACAATTCAGGGATGGACGATTCGATGGAATCGAAGCCAGGACATAATCATTAAAGGGAAGTATTCAATTGACTGTATATTGACATGTTTTTTCTTTTCAGGAGATAAACTGTTTTGTGACATTGAACAGTATACTTAACGAAGTGTTATGAACAGACTTGCATTTTTTCCATTTCCAGGACTGGATATTACAAGAACTTTCTTTCAGGATGTGTTTCTTTGTATTTAAGGAAATGTGTGAACTTTCTGAAGTTTAGTTGCGTCATTGTCACATATGTTTATTTATTATGTACTGTTTTGTGATTGATTCGTTCATTTGAAATGGACCCGTGAAGGTTCCGGGGTAGAATAGGCCTTCAGCAACCCATGCTTGCCATAAAAGGCGACTCAGCTTGTCGTAAGAGGCGACTAACGGGAGGATCGGGTGGTGAGGCTCGCTGACTTGGTTGACACATGTCATTGGTTCCCAGTTGTGCAGATCGATGCTCATGTTGTTGATCACTGGATTGTCTGGTCCAGACTCGATTATTTACAGACCGCCGCCTTATAGCTGGAATATTGCTGAATGCGACGTAAAAGTAAACTCACTCATTTGAAATGATAGACTTGGATCTATCATTTGTAGGGGGGAATGTTCAGGAGAAGGAACGGTGTTTGTGAACGTAGAGTATTCGCCTGCGTTTTGTTTCTGAAATACGAACATTCGCGAAAACACTCTTGACTTCGTGAAACACGTGGAGTTGAGCCTGCACGAGTTTTTCCCCCGATAGCAGTTTTCAATAGAGTTTTGGTAGAACTTCGGACGGGAGCGGTCGTGTTTTTGACGACCCCTTCCATGTTGTATCTGTTAGATTGGCGAGCAGTTTAGTTTTGATAGAACACTGCGTAACACACACTGTACTGCTCTCATGTCTCCATCTCACACTGTACTGCTCTCATGGCTCCATCTCACATCGTACTGCTCTCATGTCTCCATCTCACATCGTAGTGCTCTCATGTCTCCATCTCACACTGTACTGCTCTCATGTCTCCATCTCACACTGTACTGCTCTCGTGTCTCCATCTCACACCGTACTGCTCTCATGTCTCCATCTCACACTGTACTGCTCTCATGGCTCCATCTCACATCGTACTGCTCTCATGTCTCCATCTCACACCGTACTGCTCTGTCTCCATCTCACATCGTAGTGCTCTCATGTCTCCATCTCACACTGTACTGCTCTCATGTCTCCATCTCACACCGTACTGCTCTCATGCATCCATCTCACATCGTACTGCTCTCATGTCTCCATCTCACACCGTACTGCTCTCGTGTCTCCATCTCACATCGTACTGCTCTGGTATCACCTTTCAGCTCGTACGGGATTTATATCTCCATGTCACATCGAACTAGTCTCTTTTCTCCGTTTCATAACCTTCTGCTGTTATGTCTCCTGATAACTTCTGCTGTCATGTCTCCTGATAACTTCTGCTATCATGTCTCTGCAGTCGTGACTGTCTGCCATGATATCCCCATATATCTTCTGCTCTCGTGTCTCTATATATATCATAACTTTCGGTTGTCATGTCTCTATACATCTCAAAACTTCCTGCTGTCTTGTCCCTACATATCTCCTAACGTTCTGCCGTCATATCTTCAATTCGTGACGCCTTGACCCTGTCTCGACCTCAGGACTTTTTTGGTCATACTTCATATTTCCATCTTTCCAAATATCTTGATATATTACCGCCTCACCACGCTATGTCAGACCCTGTTAGCATGTCTGTACATCATATCACTAACTAAAACATTTACCCTGCTATCATATATCTGATTGATTATCACATATCAAATTAAAACAAAAGGCCAGTTGGTGCTTTAAAGCAAGGCTGGTCTGGAGCCTGAGGCGGAAGTGCCTAATTACCCTTAAACTATAAACTTCATTCATAACGCACGCGCTTTGGTCACGTGATAGCATCGTACATGTCACATGTGGTGTTTTTTCTGTCTGACATTTTGATAATAGGGCGTGGATTATTTAATTATCTTTTGGAGCAGGCTACTTAACTCTAAACTGAACCCTGGGAGTCGAGTTCCTCGCATACGACTACCGCCACTTTCCCATTTGTTACTGGCCACTGCTAATGTCTGTCGCTGTATACATCTCGCTGTGTCTGCTGCCGAGTTACGACTCACTCTCACCGGCACTATCGCCATCCTGTGTGTTAGTACTTCATGGGTATAGGCCATCTAGATGTGTTGATTAGGGTTCCTACAATCTTGAAAAAGCCTGGACTTTTGGGGGGAACTAGCGTTAAAAAGCAAGAAGAATCTATGGTTGCCTTCAATAGCCTGGAAAAAGCCTTGAATTTCAAGTTAAAGCTTAAAGTGAATAGAGTGTCTGCTAACCCATGCGACACAGTAAGGACGGTTTTCCGTCCAAAATGTCACTAGTCCCAAGATACCATAGGCCGGTAAACCAGCCAGGCAGCAGTCAGATCAAAATGATATATAATTTTTAGGAACCTAACTAGTGTTAGCCAAGAGCCAATGTGTTTGGGATTTGGTTATTCATGAACATTTGGCCTCGTAGTATTTATTACATACCTTTCTAAACTGATATGTTTAGCAAGTCCTGGGAACAATCTCTATGCAACAGACTATAACATTGCTCAGAAGCTATTTCTTACTATTTTCATTAGGTTTACGTCTGTAATTACTTGTCGTATTGGCTTTAATTTTGCCAAGAAAAGCCTTGCAAAGGCCTTGTTAAAGCCTTGAAAAATCCTTAAATATTGGTCTTGAAATTCTGTGTGTTAGCTCTTATGGGTATTTATCATCAAGGTGTATTGAACGCCATTTGTACTCTCTGGCCTGCGGGTTAGTTCTCCGAGGGTATAACTCATCTAGGTGTATTGAATGTCGTTTGTACTCCATACCCTGTGTGTTGGTTCTTCCTGGGTATAGCTCATCTACGTGTACTGAACCTCACGTGTTTTCCATACCCTGTGTGTTGGTTCCTATGGGTATAGCTCATCTAGGTGTATTGAATGTCGTTTGTACTCCATACCCTGTGTGTTGGTTCTTCCTGGGTATAGCTCATCTACGTGTACTGAACCTCACGTGTTTTCCATACCCAGTGTGTTGGTTCCTATGGGTATAGCTCATCTAGGTGTACTGAATGTCGTTTGTACTCCATACCCTGTGTGTTGGTTCTTCCTGGGTATAGCTCATCTACGTGTACTGAACCTCACGTGTTTTCCATACCCTGTGTGTTGGTTCCTATGGGTATAGCCCATCTAGGTGTACTGAATGTCGTTTGTACTCCATACCCTGTGTGTTGGTTCTTCCTGGGTATAGCTCATCTACGTGTACTGAACCTCACGTGTTTTCCATACCCTGTGTGTTGGTTCCTATGGGTATAGCCCATCTAGGTGTACTGAATGTCGTTTGTACTCCATACCCTGTGTGTTGGTTCTTCCTGGGTATAGCTCATCTACGTGTACTGAACCTCACGTGTTTTCCATACCCAGTGTGTTGGTTCCTATGGGTATAGCTCATCTAGGTGTATTGAATGTCGTTTGTACTCCATACCCTGTGTGTTGGTTCTTCCTGGGTATAGCTCATCTACGTGTACTGAACCTCACGTGTTTTCCATACCCTGTGTGTTGGTTCCTATGGGTATAGCTCATCTAGGTGTACTGAATGTCGTTTGTACTCCATACCCAGTGTGTTGGTTCCTATGGGTATAGCTCATCTAGGTGTACTGAATGTCGCTTGCACTCCATACCCTCTGTATGTCAATACGTGTACTGAACCAACTACACATGTGTATGTTACTGCATGTACTGAAGCAACTCCACATGTGTGTGTCACTGCTTGTACTGAACCAACTCCACCTGTGTGTGTCACTGCTTGTACTGAACCAACTCCACATGTGTGTGTCACTGCATGTACTGAACCAACTCCACCTGTGTATGTCACGGTATGTACAGAACCAGCTCCCCCTCTGTGTGTCACTGCATGTACTGAACCAACTCCACCTGTGTATGTCACTGTATGTACAGAACCAACTCCCCCTGTGTATGTCACTGCATGTATTGAACCAACTTCACATGTGTGTGTGTCACTGCATGTACTGAACCAACTACACCTGTGTTTGCTGCTGCATGTACTGAACAAACTCCACCTGAGTATGTCACTTAATGTACTGAACCAACTCCACCTGTGTATGTCAATGCATGTACTGAACCAACTCCACTTGCGTATGTCAATGCATGTACTGAACCAACTCCACCTGTGTATGTCAACGCATGTACTGAACCAACTCCACCTGTGTATGTCAATGCATGTACTAGACCAACTCCACCTGTGTATGTCAATGCATGTACTGAACAAACTCCACCTGTGTATGTCAATGCATGTACTGAACCAACTCCACCTGTGTATGTCAACGCATGCACTGAACCAACTCCACCTGTGTATGTCACTGCATGTACTGAACCAACTCCATCTGTGTATGTCAATGCATGCACTGGACCAACTCCACCTGTGTATGTCACTGTATGTACTGAACCAACTCCACCTGTGTATGTCACTGTATGTACTGAAACAAATCCACCTGTGTATGTCAATGCATGTACTAGACCAACTCCACCTGTGTATGTCAATGCATGTACTGAACAAACTCCACCTGTGTATGTCACTGCATGTACTGAACCAACTCCACCTGTGTATGTCAACGCATGTACTGAACCAACTCCACCTGTGTATGTCACTGCATGTACTGAACCAACTCCATCTGTGTATGTCAATGCATGCACTGGACCAACTCCACCTGTGTATGTCACTGTATGTACTGAACCAACTCCACCTGTGTATGTCAATGCATGCACTGGACCAACTCCATCTGTGTATGTCAGTGCATGTACTGAACCAACTCCACCTGTGTATGTCAATGCATGCACTGGACCAACTCCATCTGTGTATGTCAATGCATGCACGGGACCAACTCCATCTGTGTATGTCAGTGCATGTACTGAACCAACTCCACCTGTGTATGTCAACGCATGTACTGAACCAACTCCACCTGTGTATGTCAATGCATGCACTGGACCAACTCCATCTGTGTATGTCAATGCATGCACTGGACCAACTCCACCTGTGTATGTCACTGCATGTACTGAACCAACTCCACCTGTGTATGCCACTGCATGTACTTAACCAACCCCACCTGTGTATGCCGCTGCATGTACTGAACGAACTCCACCCGTAATACGTGTTCTACATCGCCGTGCTGGCATTCGGGATTTAACACAGGTTATTCAAGCTCTGCATCGCCGTACTAGTTTTAAGTAATTTACAGGCATTTGAAAATATACTAAATAATACGAGTGCTTTTAACATTAACAGCTTTGTCTCGTGTCTATGTGTTGCTATATGATTACTTTACCCGAACAATTTAGAAGCGGATCACCTGTTAGCGGTATATGTCATTCACACGTGATGTGATTACGGTGTCAAACGACGCTGTATTTACGGGTAGACTGTCCATGAAACCACGTGTGCACCCAGACTGAATGTTATGAATGAATGCCTGGAGTTGGCCTCAATGTACAGTTGGCGTGTTCGGTTGGTTCGTTTTGTTCACCGTGGCGTTACTTTGTACATTATGTCATCGGATAACAGTTTTTTCTTCATTTTCGTAACGAGGATGCAGGCAATTTAGTTCATCTGGCTGTTCCAGTGTTAGTTTGGCATGTTTTGACGTGTTTTCATAGTTTACTCCCTAATAACTCAAAACTCTAAACACTTATACCACTGCATACAGTTTCTCTCTATACTTCTGTCTCTGTATGTATCATTATCGCTTTGAGCATGCCTTTGGGTGTGGAACAGGCGCATTAGAAGTATGCATCTATTAATATGCATGCTGCCTGCCTGTGCGAAAATTCGAGATCTTGTATGTCAGGGTATGTCAGGCGTTTCTACAGGAGCAATATGGTGTAGCTGCGATGTATATTTGTAACTTTGTATTTCAGGTTCCTCATTTGTATGTGAAACAGTTTGGATTAACTTTAATTTTAAAGTACTGTTACTTTACATAGGCAAGGAGGGTTAACCTTTATTTTATAGTAGAGTTACTTTACATAGGCAAGGAGGGTTAACCTTTATTTTATAGTAGTGTTACTTTACATGGGCAAGGAGGGTTAACCTTTATTTTATAGTGCTGTTACTTTACATGGGCAAGGAGGGTTAACCTTTATTTTATAGTACTGTTACTTTACATGGGCAAGGAGAGCGCGTGCGTGGGTGAATATGGTTATACGCCGCACTCAAGAATATGCCACGTATATGGCGGCGAGAAAAAGAATAATCGAGTCTGCTGGACGAGACAATCAAGTGATCAAAAACTGCGCAACCGGGAACCGATGACATGTGTCAACCAAGTCAGATAGCCTGACCAAAGTAAGAGTAAGAGTAAGAGGCGACAAACGGGATCGATATATCATCAGTTCCCAATTGATCGATCCTCATGTCTGGTCTGATCACTGGATTGTCTGGTCCAGACGTGACTATTTACAGACCGTCGCCATATATCTAGAATACTGTTGAGTACGGCGTAAAACTAAACTCCTTCACTCACATTAACTGGTCGTATGTTAATTCATAGCACTCAAAATGCGCCCCTTCACAATGGCGTGTCTGACACGGTAACTTTCAGACTGAGCGGGTTGTCGAAAACGCATGGTCTGAATTCCATGTATCAGCTCACCCTTCGCTCCGATCGAACACACCATCCGTTAGTATTGTTGGCGTGGCGACAAACTGCAAGTGTCCAATGTGAGGTGTAAATATAGCTGCAACGACTGTTTACCGGGTGCGTGAACGAAAGGCGCCAGCGGCTGAGGGAGGTCAACATTCCTAGTCTTCACCAATACATGGCCTAGCTGTTAGAGTCTGATAGAACATCAAGGTCTGTGGAGCGATAGTGAACCTGTTGGTGTGTCCCATGGGCTACATGTATTAATGCAGGGTAACCCTCACACTGGTGCATGGGTGAGTGAGTGAGTATAGCTTTACGCCGCACTCAGCAATATTCCACCTATAAGGCGGCGGTCTGTAAATAATCGAGTGTGGACCAGACAATCCAGTGACCAACAACATGAGCATCGATCTGGGAACCGATGACATGTGTCAACCAAGTCAGCGAGCCTGACCACCCAATCCCGTTAGTCGCCTCTTACGACAAGCATAGTCGCCTGCTATGGCAAGCATGGGTTGCTGAAGGCCTATTCTACCCCGGGACCTTTACGGGTTCACTGGCGCATGGGGTTACATGTATGACATGTCAGTAGGCAGAGATCTATTTGAATGCCAGTCTTACGTGGAAATGGAGATAGTCATTCAGCTTCCAAATCCCCTTGAAATGCACCCGGTGTAAATATTCACCGGTTTTTCGGGTGTATTTCAAAAGGCATACTGTCATACAGACCCTGAAACAAATATATCCAAGGAAACCCACGCAAGTATTGAAATGTGGCAAGTCTAGCTTGCAAAAGCTTAATGAAGAAAACCTACTGGATCCTTTTCATTGTATTTTTAATTTTCACTATGAGCGCTTTTTCTGTAAAATATGTTTATTTCAGAGACTAGCTGTTAGTGTACAGAGATAAATAAGGCATGATATAAAAGATGATATTTTCATACTTAAGGTCTGTATATGACGGTTGATCGAAAAACGGCACCAGACTAACTTGGTCGTAATTTACAATATTAGGATATAGGTGCAATTATCACTATTCTACGGTTCTACAGCTACGGTTCTTGTCACGGTGTGGCAACTTCAGCGTTCTACTTCCTCCTCCGACCTGACGATCAAATGACGTAAGGCTATCTGGGGGAATGTCATATCGCCTCATTAGCATATATTAAAATGAGTATAGCTTGACTCACGGTAACATGGCACTTATCTTTCCAGGAGTTGAAACTCCCGGTGACGCGGGGGGCAGGTAGAAATATGTGTGTTTACAATGTATGCTAATGTTATGCTTGCGGGCATATTTATCGTCCCCTTTAGAACCTGAGAATGTGCGTGTCATCGGCTAAATGACACAAAAAAAACCTGTATTAAGCCAGGATACCGTTACATCAGAACATTGTGATTGTGGTAACCACAATATCGCGACACAGAAACGACCGGGAGACCGTCACTACCTGAACACTGTGACTACCAGGAGACCGTCACTACTTGAACAATCTCTCTACCTGGACATTGTGACTACGTAGAGACTGTGACTACCAGGAGACTGTGACTATCTGGACACTGTGACTACCTGAACATTGTGACTACTGGACATTGTGACTATCTGGACATTGTGACTACTGGACACTGTGACTACCTCGACACTAGGACTACTGGACACTGTGACTATCTGGACACTGTGACTGACTGGACATTGTGACTACCTGGACACTGTCACTACCTGGACACTGTGACTATCTGGACACTACGACTACTGGACACTGTGACTACTGGACACTGACTACTGGACATTGTGACTACTGGACATTGTGACTACCTCGACACTACGACTACTGGACACTGTGACTATCTGGACACTGTGACTAACTGGACATTGTGACTACCTGGACACTGTCACTACCTGGACACTGTGACTATCTGGACACTACGACTACTGGACACTGTGACTACTGGACACTGACTATCTGGACACTACGACTACTGGACACTGTGACTACTGGACACTGACTACTGGACACTGTCACTACTGGACACTGTGACTGCCTGGACACTGCGACTACCTGGACATTGTGACTACCGGACACTGTGACTACCGGACACTGTGACTGCCTGGACACTGCGAGTACCAGGAGGCTGTGACTGCTTGGACACTGTGACTATCTGGACATTGTGACTATCTGGACACTGTGACTACCTGGACACTGTGACTACTTGGACACTGCGACTACCTGGACATTGCGACTCTCTGGACACTGTGACTACCTGGACACTGTGACTATCTGGACACTGTGACTATCTGGACACAGTCACTACTTGGAGACTGTGACTACCTGGAGACTGTGACTATCTGGACACTGTGACTATCTAAAACACTGTCACTATTGGACACTGTGACTACCTGGACACTGCGACTCTCTGGAGACTGTGACTACCTGCACACTGTGACTACTTGGACACTGCGACTACCTGGACATTGTGACTGCCTGGACACTGCGACTACCTGGACATTGTGACTACCGGACACTGTGACTACCGGACACTGTGACTGCCTGGACACTGCGAGTACCAGGAGGCTGTGACTGCTTGGACACTGTGACTATCTGGACATTGTGACTATCTGGACACTGTGACTACCTGGACACTGTGACTACTTGGACACTGCGACTACCTGGACATTGCGACTCTCTGGACACTGTGACTACCTGGACACTGTGACTATCTGGACACTGTGACTATCTGGACACAGTCACTACTTGGAGACTGTGACTACCTGGAGACTGTGACTATCTGGACACTGTGACTATCTAAAACACTGTCACTATTGGACACTGTGACTACCTGGACACTGCGACTACAAGGAGGCTGTGACTACTTGGACACTGTGACTACCTGGACATTGTGACTACTGGACACTGTGACTACCGGATACTGTGACTACTTGGACACTGTGACTACCTGGACACTGTCACTACTGGACACTGTGACTACCTGGACATTGCGACTACAAGGAGGCTGTGACAACTTGGACACTGTGACTACCTGGACATTGTGACTACTGGACACTGTGACTATCTGGACACTGTGACTGCAGAACACTGACTACTGGACACTGTGACTACCTGGACACTGACTACTGGACACTGTGACTACCTGGACACTGACTACTGGACACTGTGACTACCTAAAACACTGTCACTATTGGACACTGTGACTACCTGGACACTGTGACTATCTGGACACTGTGACTATCTGGACACTGTGACTACCTGGACATTGTGACTATCTGGACACTGTGACTGCTGAACACTGACTACTGGACACTGTGACTACCTGGACACTGACTACTGGACACTGTGACTACCTGGACACTGACTACTGGACACTGTGACTACCTAAAACACTGTCACTATTGGACACTGTGACTACCTGGACACTGTGACTATCTGGACACTGTGACTATCTGGACACTGTGACTACCTGGACATTGTGACTATCTGGACACTGTGACTGCTGAACACTGACTACTGGACACTGTGACTACCTGGACACTGACTACTGGACACTGTGACTACCTGGACACTGACTACTGGACACTGTGACTACCTAAAACACTGTCACTATTGGACACTGTGACTACCTGGACACTGTGACTATCTGGACACTGTGACTATCTGGACAATGTGACTGCTGAACACTGACTACTGGACACTGTGACTACCTGGACACTGTGACTATCTGGACACTGTGACTATCTGGACACTGTGACTACCTGGACACTGTACCTGTAAGGAAACTGTGACTACCTGGAGACTGTGACTATCCGGACACTGTGACTACCTGGACACTGTGACTATCTGGACACTGTGACTACCTGGACACTGTGACTACTTGGACACTGCGACTACCTGGACATTGTGACTATCTGGACACTGTGACTACCTGGACACTGTGACTATCTGGACACTGTGACTATCTGGACACTGTCACTACTTGGAGACTGTGACTACCTGGAGACTGTGACTATCTGGACACTGTGACTATCTAAAACACTGTCACTATTGGACACTGTGACTACCTGGACACTGCGACTACAAGGAGGCTGTGACTACTTGGACACTGTGACTACCTGGACATTGTGACTACTGGACACTGTGACTATCTGGACACTGTGACTATCTGGACACTGTGACTGCTGAACACTGACTACTGGACACTGTGACTACCTGGACACTGACTACTGGACACTGTGACTACCTGGACGCTGACTACTGGACACTGTGACTATCTAAAACACTGTCACTATTGGACACTGTGACTACCTGGACACTGCGACTACAAGGAGGCTGTGACTACTTGGACAATGTGACTACCTAGACATTGTGACTACTGGACACTGTGACTATCTGGACACTGTGACTATCTGGACACTGTGACTGCTGAACACTGACTACTGGACACTGTGACTACCCGGACACTGACTACTGGACACTGTGACTACCTGGACACTGACTACTGGACACTGTGACTACCTAAAACACTGTCACTATTCGACACTGTGACTACCTGGACACTGTGACTATCTGGACACTGTGACTACCTGGACACTGCGACTGCAAGGAGACTGTGATTATCTGGAGACTGTGACTACCTGGAGACTGTGACTATCCGGACACTGTGACTACCTGGACACTGTGACTCTCTGGAGACTGTGACTACCTGCACACTGTGACTACTTGGACACTGCGACTACCTGGACATTGTGACTATCTGGACACTGTGACTACCTGGACACTGTGACTATCTGGACACTGTGACTACCTGGACACTGTGACTACTTGGACACTGTGACTGCTGAACACTGACTACTGGACACTGTGACTATCTGGACACTGACTACTGGACACTGTGACTACCTAAAACACTGTGACTACTGGACACTGTGACTATTGGACACTGACTGCCTGGAAAATAACTTCCTGGACACTGTGACTACCTGGAAAATAACTACCTGGACACTGTGACTACCAGGATGCTGTGACCGCCAGGACACAAATCACTAACCCTTTTAACAGTGTCAGTTACCCATCTAATGTTCTCTTACCCACATGTTTTTGTTGGTGGTGGTTTTAGTCACTTCAGTTTGATTTAAACATCAGTTTTACAAGCCTTCAAGTAAGAGACAACATACATAGAAAGGCACAATTACATATTCAATCACATTATGTGCTGTGAATAATAGACTAAATGCAAGATCGTGGAATCACAATGAAATGCAAGTACTACATCATCGCACGATGAAGCCATAACAGTGACAATGCTGGTGATATATATATATACATGTATACATATATATATATAGGTAGGTAGGTAGGTACGTGGGTGGGTGGGTAGGTAGGTAGGTACGTACGTACGTGGGTTGGGTAGGTAGGTAGGTAGGAAGGCAGGTAGGTAGGTACGTGGGTGGCTGGGTGGGTGGGTGGTTAGGTAGGTACGTACGTACGTGGATGGGTTGGTAGGTAGGTAGGTAGGTAGGTAGGTAGGTACTCGATGTTCTCGATTACCGAACCATATACTGAACACAAATCATTATTACCCAGTTTCATTTTAAGCAACTCTTTATTTGCAAGAATGAGTATTGAAACTCTTTGAATTTTGTGTCTGTTTGACTGTCTATATTGCAGAAATAAAGTCATAATTTAAATGATCATTAAATTCGCTGTCATATATTTTACAGACTTTGGGATAAATCATTTGAGATGTGAAATTGTCATTAAATAATTTTGATCATTCAAATCATTCAGAGGGGAACAAACTGACAATTTTTAAGTATTTGTATGTTTTGTCGTATAATATCTTTTTATTTTTCGGAATACTGAGAAGAACACATTTTAGATCAAGCATCGTACTCCTAATATCATATTTCGCTTAAAGTTCTGAAAATGTAAGGAAATCTTGGTCATTGCAAATATATATCCTTACTGTGTACTATTCCTTTCGGAACCAGTTAAATACAATGAAATTAAGGTGTTTACACAGTTGAAATAACCAAATGGGTTGCATAAAAATTTAATTATATCCTTGTTCCATCTTTGTATTGTTTACTAATATTTGAGCTTGATAGATGTATGTCTTTCAAACGGAAACAAGTTAAATCAGAATTTGACAAACTTCTCTTTAAACATGCAATTTTTAGTGAATCAATAAAGGTGTTGATATCATCCATTCTCAGATCACTTCTCCATATTTTCGTATTGAATTGATTCGTTTTATGTTATCTTATTTTTCTTATCATACCATTTGATTTGAAAAATAAGTTATTCGATTTTGTTATGAAATCTTTTGGAGGTTTGGAAAGAGATTTGAGAACATGAATTATAGATAATAGATAATCTTTTAATAAAGGTTATTTTGCCAGAGTTAACTATCGCTTTTTTCCAGTTCAAAAGAATTCTGTTGATACGTTCAAGGCTCTCATTTTTTGATCACCCAATTTTCAAGATAACCATTTCGCCTCATTCCCAAAGCATCAAAATTGTCAGAATACCAATCCGGCCTGAAAATCATGGGATAAAGTTATTTTACAACCAGCCATTGCGCCACTTTTGCTTTGTCAGCGTTTATCTTCAGTCCAGATATATTGTTGAAGAGATAAGAGTTTTCATTGCTCCAATACGAGAGGTTTCCGCGCCTACAAGAATAACTCAGTATTGTCAGCATATTGGACAATGATACGTTCAATTTCGTTTAACAATATGCCCTAATTTTTGTTGTCTCTTATCATTATACCTAGTATTTCGGCTTCAACTAGAAATATAATTGGATCACCCAGTCTAAAACCCCTCTCATCATTACAATGATGATTATTGAAATTCAATATCTTGCTGTATATTGTTCTTGTTTTTGTTGTTGTTGTTGTTGTTTTTGTTTTTTAGCCCAGTTTGATTATCATATGTATGGACATTTAGTGTCTTATTTAATTCAATTTGTCATACATGTACTTATCATTTGGTACCATGCATTTAGGAGTGTGACAGGACGTCAATTCTTCAGAAATCTTTTAACTTTGCTTGGTTTAATAATATAAGTGATCACTCCTCTATTCATAGTCACAGAAATTCCAGTGATAAATTTCCCTAACGTGTCTCAGAACCTATTTTTTAGGATCCTTCCAGAAAAGTATAAAGTATTCGATGTAAAAACCATTCACATTAAGGGCTTTTGTTTTTTTGCATTGAGTTAATAAATAGTTTATGCAATTTCTTCAATGCTAATTTTCCCGTTCCAGTTCCTCTGACTGGTCTTTATTCAAATTATTCTATTATCTTTGTAAATATGTCTCTTATCCTCATTATTAATATCATTACTTGATTTATAGACGTATTCGTAAAATCGTTTTGTATGATTGTTTATCGACCCGTTATTTCTTGACCATAATCAATAATGACGATAATATAGATTAATTTGTGCAGCCTCTATGGCAAAAATAATTTATCTTCATAACATTGTATGTCATTGCGAATTTCTCTTCATTTATTTCTTCCTCTTTTATTTTTTCAAGTTCGATTTTATTTTTAGAAAGATTTGCAAGAAGTGTTTCATCGACAGTTTGAAAATCTTTACATGATTCATCTTCCAAAAAACATATTTTGCTCCAGTTCTTTACATTTATCGTTCTTATTTTTCTTTATATATGAGGAATAAGAAATAGGTTCAATGAGTAAGTGGGTGAGTTTAGTTTTACGCCGCACTCAGCAATATTCCACCTATATGGCTGAGATCTGTAAATACTCGAGTCTGGACTATATAATCCAGTGATCAACAGCATGAGCACCGATCTGCGCAATTGGGAACCGATGACTTGTGTCAACCAAGTCAGCGAGCCTGACCACCCGGAAATAGGTTCAAGCTTTCTGACTGTTCCAAGACGAGTTTACGATCTTGCGGGTTGTTAGTTTTCTTATAGTTGTTACGATCTATCGACGCGTACATAACAATGTTTCAATCTCCACATACGGATATTTAATTGTTACCCATTTTTCTATTTCCTATATAAATGCATAACCTCTTCATCTGTTTTTTTTTTCCACCGGCAGCCTATGCAGTTGGCTGATACTACACGTATTTTGAGGTCTTTACCCATGACTAATTATTCTGTAAACATGAATGTTGTTTTACCCAAGTGAAGGTTTTATGTTTAAGTATAATAAAGGATAGAAAAGATGTAAAAAAGACATCCACTATTACCATGGACAGTGTCTGTAGATGGGTAAGTTTTCCCCCACCCCCGTGGAGAAAGAGAAAATAATTAAGGAAATCATGAATATAAGATACAAAGACGATATTACCAATCGCCTTAATGACAAAGTAAGAATCAACTCAAGATCTGATTGGGTAATTCTATCCAGGAGGGTTAATCAATGTCACAACATATAGGTCGTGCTTTCTGATCCGCATCACACACGTTGCACGTATTTCACATGCGCACCTTAGCGTAGCACACTCAGTGGTGAGTAAATCAAATGTCACACCGCACGTGGAGGTCGTGCTTTCTGATAAGTACAAGAGATCGTGAACGTGATTCGTAAATCAATGGGGAAGAAATAGGGTTACTTACGTTTTGTGAATACACATCAAACAAAATACAGACATTATCCAAATTGAATGAATCACACAAGTGACACATCTACTTAACCTTCCTTTAACCAGCTAATTACTCTTCTCGTACACACATATATATTTTTATCTTACCTATCTGCTTCCCCTTCTTTTACCCATCCACTTACCCTGCTTCTTACTCTTCTCTTATTTACATGTTACTAATATCTTACAAAACTTCTCACCCTTCACACACCCGTCAACTGACTTCTCTTACCGATCTACTTACCATTCTCTCACACATCTACATACCCTTCACTTACCTTTACTTACCCATCTACTTACTTTTCACTCAGCCATCTGTTTACCCTTTACATACCCTTCACTTCCCCCATCTAGTTACTCTTCTCTCAGCCATCTATTTACCCTTCACCCTCCATATATATCTGACAGAGAGGCTTTAGGAAGCCAGATGTCCTCATGTTGGTATTGATATCTCAAAGGCAATCATTTCGACCTCAGATGTCCTCATGTTGGTATTGATATAGTCCAAGAGATAAGGTCCATTTATTTACCCCGAGAGGTCCAAAAGGTTTGAACATTGGTTCCTATGGAAAAATGTCTGAATTTTCAGAATATGTCAGTCTTACGAGTCAAAACTTGACCAATTTTTCACTAGAGGGCGCTGAAGTCATGACTCAGCAGTTTTTTTACCCACTACCCCACCACTGGAAATTTTATTTTTTTAAATATGAAATAAAAAGAAAGGGTAACATATTGTATATCATATGAAAGCCAACACTTTTGGCTTTAATACAATTACAATATGTCAATACACAGAAAAGGCAAAACTTACATAAAAAATGGTAAAACGCACAACTTTTGTTTTTCACTATACATACAAATAAACAATTAAAGAGTATTTTTTTCTGAGTTTGAATTGACAAATATATAGCCAAGTTTTTTAAACTAGAATTAGAACTTTCTATTATTCTTTAATGGATCTGCAACATGTTTTGTGAGGTAGCTGACGAATTGAATTTCAGGAAAGGGAGATAACTCTTGTCTCTTGAATTAAGATACCTCCACTGTTTTTTGTCCTTAACACATAGCTAGGGCAAAAGTTAAATTCAACTGCACTTCTTCTACATCTGCAACCAAAACTAATAGTTGGCAAACAACACTTAGCACAAAGAAATTATTTACAAGGTAAGGTAATCCATAATGTTTGATCAGATGTTGCAGTTGAGGGATATAAACAATTGCTATTTTTCTTTTAGTAAAGAAGAAAATTCACACTTTCTAATTTGTTTCTTTGAAGAAATCTTTCAGTTAGATTAGGTTCAAAACCTCCTGTTCATAAAAAATTGAAATGCCTGTAAATAGTTGTCTGGTACATATTACATAGGCGGCCATTTTTACTATGGAAACATGTCACAAGTTTTTGTTGTGCCCTGAGTTTTAGGCTTCCCATCGATGTTCCTGTGGCTTTTATGTAAGTATTCTTTTTCTATTAACATTATTAAATGTTCTGGAGTGAAATAACATATTGAAGACAGATAAAAAAGAGTAAACAAGTGAATATGCTACTGAATCAAAGTTACAATTCAAACACTGTCCATGCCAAACTTTTGGAATCAGATACTATTTTCCTAACGATTAATTTTATTTCCATATGCGTGTGCTGGTCAAACGTTTTGTTTGTGGATTTTGGTTTTATGCGTTCAAGTTGAGTATAAATTCTTTGCGTAAATGCATTGTGTTTTCTTACAACAGATTCAGTGCATGATATTGGCCTCTAACTAATATGATAGAATCCTGGATGGATTGCAGTTGGCTCTGTAAAGCTGAAGGGAGGACTGAGAAGAGGAAAATATCAGGTTTGTAGATGCCATTTAAATCTGTCGGTAAATTGATAATCTGGATCTGGTTGTTTCACAATAAAAAAATAATCATAATTAAAAATTAAACTATGATTAGTTAGTCAATGATTATCTTCTGTTGTATGAAACCCTTAATCATTCACCCTTTGTATGTTCTAGGTGCTGCATTTTTACGTCAGTGGAATGTTCAGCAATGAGTAATCTCCCTCTGACATGCATTCTACATGTGGACACAGACACCCAGGAGCCTGTGACACCGTTTGACAGTAAAACCTGGCAGACAATACAGGGAGTTGCCAAAAAAAACGACTTGAAAAATACTCTTTGTCAAAGTATATGACACTGTGTACATACTTGCGAAATGTAGATGCAATCGATGATTCACATGGTTATCATATGACTTGCTATAGAAAATTCACAGCCATACCAAAAGAAAATGAAAAGCCAAAAAGTGCATCATTATCTTTAAGATCACAACACCCAAGTGTGACTGTTACATCTTCGGGTATTTTTGACACTGTGTGTATTTTTTGTCGAACTGCCACAAAACGGAATGGGAAGGAAAGAGAACGACTTGGACAATGTGAAAGTTATGAGGCTGCAAGTAATATCAAAACTGCTGCCAAGATTCTGTGTGATCAAGATTTATTGACCCACATTCATGACATTGACTTTATATCAAAAGAGGTCAAATATCATCATTCTTGTAGGAGACTGTACCTGAAAAGGGCACAGATAAAGTCTCGTTCTACCGATGAAACTGTGAAAGAATCAGCCGGATGTGCCCAAGAAAATAGACACAGTGAAGCTTTCCGATCAGTGTCAACCTTGATTGAGGAGCATATCATTGAAAAGAAAGGTGCAATTTATTTAACTTCCTTGCATCATAAGTATGTTACGTTGCTTGGAAGTGAAAACAATTACAGTGCACAGAAAGTGGAAGCAAAATTGCTTGATAAATATGCTAATAAAATCAAAAGTACAAAGCTATCAAACAAGAAAGGAAAGGTGATTCATGCCCCTCATCTGTCTGTCGAAGTTGCCTTGCTCTATGCTGAAGCTTATGAAAAGTCTACCAAAGCAAAGCTTATTGATGCAGCACTGATCTTGAGGCAAGAACTCCTCAGTCAAAAAGACAATGCTGGTGACTTACAATTGCCTTTAACAAATGCCATAAGAAACGGTAATGGCCATCCTTCGGAGGATCTGATGGCTTTCTTCCGAACGCTTTTTACCGGCTCATCTACTTTGAGTGAAGGAAGTTGCAAAGCTGAACGTCACGTACAGTCTGTGTGCAATGATGTTTTGTACATTGTGACAAATGGGGTTGTTAAACCAGCAAAACATTTGACACTTGCCATGGGGCTGAAAAGCATGACCGGCAGTAGGAAAGTGATTGAAATCCTAAATCATTTTGGGCATTGCGTTGGGTACCATATGGTGGAGATGATCGAAACTGAGTTGGCAGAGACAATTCAAGAGTCTAACTCCTCTGTTTCAGACGGTCTTCTGAAACAATGTGGCCTACATACAGGAACAGCCTGGGACAATTATGATGAGAATACTGAAACCCTATCAGGAGCAGGAACTTTACATGACACATTTGGTATATGTTACCAAGATATCTCGTTTTTGCCCACTGCATCTGAAGCTTGCCAACCAAATGGTTCCCTGAAACCAGGCAAAGGAAAGAGATCATTTCAAGGCAGGCAGTATGACATTACACCTTACAGAAAGAAGCCTAAAATACAGACTTTTGAATACCAGGTGGCAGAGGATATGGTGCCAGATAACTATGTAAAGTACCTAAAGGTGGACATGTTATGGATGATGGGTTTTTCTTGGAATCAGCAAACACCACTTTGGGTCGGTTGGAATGCCAGAGTAACTGAGGACTTGTTACCACGGCAAAAGATAGGTTACCTGAAGAATCTGACTCAACCACCTACACAACTGAATGTTGTTGCCCAAACCCTGAAAGTGTCCCAAGATGTAGCAAGGGATTGCGGTGAAGAGGTCAGCCTGGTAACCTATGACCTTGCTGTTGCCAAACTGGCTCTGAAAATCCAAGCTGAAGAAGCACCTGCCTATGACAACCTCTTCATATGCTTTGGTAGCTTCCACATAAGCTTGGCATATTTTGCATGTCTAGGATATCTCCTTGATGCTTCAGGTGGACCATATCTCTTGGCTGAAGCCGGTATACTTGCTGGTGGTTCACTGAATGGGTTCCTTTCTGGCAAACATTACAACAGGTGCAAAAGGATTCATCTGATACTATCACTCGCCTTCTGGAAAATGCACTTCAGACCCTTCTGTGACAAATATCCTGAATACATCACTGATGAGGTGAAGAATCTCGTATGGGAACTTGGAGGAAACCCAACACCAGAGTCTGTTCAGTGTGCATTTGAAAATAAGGATCTCCAGAGAATCATGCAAGCATATTCAGCATATTCAAGTGACACAAGAAATGGGCAACATGGAAAAACTGGACAATTTTGGATGATCTATATTGATCTGATATTGATCAGCAGGGCATACAGAACATGTGATCTGGATCTCTTTGTGCACTGTCTTGGACAGATGTGTCCAATCTTCTTTGCAATGAACAGGCCAAACTATTCACGCTGGATGACACTGTATTACCTGAAATTGGTGAACATTGACACCACACATCCTGGTGGAAGACAAATGCTTGAGAATGGAGGACTTGCAATCAAGGGTACCAGTTGATATGGCACTCGAACAAACAATTAATGCTGATGCTGCATCCCGTAAGACAGGGATAGGAGCATTCTCCCACTCTGTATCTGCTCTTAGTCGTTGGATGGTGACAAGATCAGTGCGAACGACAGTCGTTTCAAACCTCCTTGAGATGGCCGGTATCAGAAGCTTAGATGAAATAACTCATGACCAAAGACCATCACGTGTCCATAGGGATCAGGAGGATGTTGCAAAGCTTGAACAGGCCATTGAAAGTAGTCTCAATCCATTTGGGGACAACTGTGACAAATCACAACTGTTTTGCATCAGTTCAGGTAATCCTGTTCCTGAAGACATAGCCTTTGACCTAATTTCTGTCAGGGAGAAAGGACAGGAGTGGTATGAACAGTTTAAAGATGGATGTTTCAGTGATGCTGACAGGTTTGAAAACCCAATACCAAGGCGTAAAGTTAAAAACTTTGCATCAGCTGGAGTCCAGGCTGCCCTGTCTGGTAAAGACAAGGTGGTTAAAGATCTGAAGTGTACCACAGATTTGTTTGGACGCTTACTGTACCTCGCAACAACAGCGAAATTAAACCTTGATGAAGTATTGAAATATCCACTCACACCCGTGCCTCTCTGCTTAGGACATATTGATGGTTCCCTGAACAAAACTGCTAAGTCAAAACTCTTGTCATGTCTTGAGAAAAGGATTGACCACAATCTGGAAACAGTCACTCCTGATGCATGTGTTGTTGATGGTATGTATTTCATACAGTCACAAACACATTTGCCAGCCACATATGGAGATGTTGCATTCACTATTCTTTGGAAACTATGTCAGATGGGCAAGCGTGTTGACTTTGTTTGTGATACATACAAATCCCCATCTATCAAGGATAGTGAAAGAAGTCTTCGTGGGAAATGTGAACTCAACACAACCATATCTGGCCCTCTTCAGACAAGACCAAAAGATTTCAGTCAGGCATTAAGATCACCCTCATTCAAGACGTCCTTTCTTGCTGATGAATGGTCAGAGGACAAATACAGTTCATCATTGAATGGACATGACCTATATGTTGCCATTGATGGAGTGTGTTACCTTTTCTGCTCAGCTGCAAATTCAGTTGATAGGTCTATTGTTCAACATCTTCAGTCTGGACACGAAGAGGCAGACACTAGAGTCATATATCACACTGTCACAATAGCAAATGAACTAACATCTCCAACTATATCTATCCGTGCATCTGATACAGATGTTCTCGTCCTTCTCCTTCATCACGTCCACCGCATGCCAAACGCCAGAGTAATGATGGATATTGGGAGTAGCAAAAACAACACCCGTCGTTACCTTGATGTGAGCTCACTTGCGAAAGCTATTGGGACAGACATCTGTCAAGCACTTCCAGCATTTCACGCCTTTACGGGTTGTGATTATATTTCAGCCTTCGCAAGGAAAGGGAAATGTCGCCCATTTCAGATAATGGAGTCTTCTGTAACTTTCACTGAGGCATTTGCAAGACTTGGCAGGATAGAAGAACCAACAGAGGAGACTGTTTCTAGAATTGAACACTTTGTCTGTACAATGTATGGGAAAAGCGCTATCCACGATGTGGACAAAGCTCGGTACAGTATCTTCAAAGATAGATATGCCCCCAAGGCAAACTGCTCACTAGACAAGATAAAGGGATGTGATCCAAGTGTTTTTCCTCCTTCCAAAGATGTCCTTTTGAGAAAACTTTCAAGAGTCAATTATGTATCAGCAATTTGGAGAAATGCTCACATCTCCAATCCTGTTTCATCCAGCCCTGAGAAACATGGTTGGATGTTGGTCAATGGCAAGTATGTGGCGTCATGGTTCACCGGGAATCAAATGCCTCCATCATTCCAAATGAATTCCTGCATTACTACGTCAACTGCTGGTGAAGATGATGATTCAGACTCATCAGATTTTGGATCTGATAGTGATTCGAGCTGTGTTGAATCCTCTTACTAGTAGGTAATGCTTTAAATGGCACCAATGACCAGACCTATATAATATTTACATGTGTGCTCACTTAAAGAATGGCTGACATGAAGCAACCATTAATAACACTTTAATTGGTTGCAATCACTTGTTTGATAATTTCATTTGTGCTAAGTGTTGTTTGCCAACTATTTCTTTTGGTGGCAGATGTAGTAGAAGTACAGTTACATTAAACTTTTGCCCTAGCTGTGCGTTAAGGACAAAAAACAGCGGGGGTATCTGAATTCAAGAGACAAGAGTTATCTCCCTTTCCTGAAATTCAAATTCGTCAGCTACCTCACAAAACATGTTGCAGATCCATTAAAGAATAATAGAAAGTTCTAATTCTAGTTTAAAAAACTTGGCTATATATTTGTCAATTCAAACTCAGAAAAAAATACTCTTTAATTGTTTATTTGTATGTATAGTGAAAAACAAAAGTTGTGCGTTTTACCATTTTTTTTGTAAGTTTTGCCTTTTCTGTGTATTGACACAGTAGTGAGTACAGTGATGCATTTAATATTGTAATTGTATTAAAGCCAAAAGTGTTGGCTTTCATATGATATACAATATGTTACCCTTTCTTTTTATTTCATATTTAAAAAAATAAAATTTCCAGTGGTGGGGTAGTGGGTGAAAAAACTGCTGAGTCATGATTTCAGCGCCCTCTAGTGAAAAATTGGTCAAGTTTTGACTCGTAAGACTGACATATTCTGAAAATTCAGACATTTTTCCATAGGAACCAATGTTCAAACCTTTTGGACTTCTCAGGTAAATAAATAAGGCCTTATCTCTTGGACTAATATCTCAAAGGCAATCATTTCGTCCTCAGATGTCCTCATGTTGGTATTGATATCTCAAAGGCAATCATTTCGACCTCAGATGTCCTCATGTTGGTATTGATATCTCAAAGGCAGTCATTTCGACCTCAGATGTCCTCATGTTGGTATTGATATCTCAAAGGCAATCATTTCGACCTCAGATGTCCTCATGTTGGTATTGATATCTCAAAGGCAGTCATTTCGACCTCAGATGTCCTTATGTTGGCGTTGCTACCTGAAAGGGAACCCACTTCATATGGATGTCTTTAAGTTGGCAATATTGTTCGTATCGTTTGCAGAGCAATTTCATTTCTGTTTGGGCTACTGGTAGTCGCATTTTCCCACAGCATTGGCTACCAGGCAGACAACGCTTTCAATGTGCAGGTGAACCATATTCCCAGCTCGGCTACCCGGCTGCACGTTCCTGCTTGGATCCTCAGTAGCAAGAGGGCGCGTCCGTGTGCGCGCGTGCCTCCAATTAGAGATTATTTACAAGGTTTTCCATGACTTCTTTGAATTATTACAACTGCGAAAGTAAATAGAAGCATATTCATGTCTTGAGTGTGTTTTTCATTAAACTTTGACGATTTCATGGGCCACACGTCTGTACTTGAAGCGCTATGGGATACTGACTGTCCCATGTGTTCAAATTATTTTGGCCCTGGTGTTTTCATAAAAGATAAAAAATATATTGTCCGGCTTGTCTAATACCAAATGTTCTCGCTAAATCCTCGCATGGATATGGTGAAGATGGATGTTTCCATGGCTCAGTAGCATATTTAGTTGAGCTGATACTATGTTGAGTCCACTACAAATGTACAAAAATGAGTCAGAATTTGCTGAACGTCAAACTCATTTCCCAGAGACATTTTCTGTTGTTAAATAAAATGCAATGAATGTATATACTTTAAAAATACAACTCTTTTGGACCTTGGTCCTACAGTGATTATGAATGCAAACTTGATCTCGGCACTGTTAGACGGAATAACGCACTGTTAGACGGAGTGACGTCAAGCCCAGTTATTCTAGTTGTTAAAGCGTTCGTCACGCCGAAGACCCGGGGTCGAATCTCCAATTGGTGTGAAGCTCATTTCTGGCCCTTGCCTGCCATGGTGGTGCTGGAATATTGCCGCCAGTCAGTCAAAAGACGGAGACATGTTGACACGGACAATGACACCTTCATCCATATTGAGTGGTTCAGCTTTAGATGAGAGTGACATAACACTGACAGAGCTAGGTTCGTTGAAAGCTCACAGCAAGGGGATAAAGCCTTAGTTAATGTCTCAGTGACGTCAATAAAACTGATATCTTAATTCGTCTATCCAAATTTTCAAATTGTTATCAGTAACAGTAGTTAATGTATGTTTATTCCCTTTCTTCAGGGTGGAAGGCAAATCCTGTTTGTTTTACGCAACACAGCAATATAGTTCAGTGAAATGTTATTATGAAAAAGGGTATGTGAAATCTGAAATCGAAATATGCTGTCTGATGTTGCCTTGACTTCTCGAAACAAATCCTCATTTGTATCTTCCACATGTATGTTCCACGAGTGAGCAAGGCTAAACTCGGCCTGCAGACCTTGCTGTATGCTGCACGCTTCCCAGAGCATGAACAAGAACTCGCAACATAGTTTTGTATTAACAGAAGACATCAGTTGAAACTTCGTTCGTCGGGAACAGTGGCATCCATGTGAATCAGTCATCTATGAAATGGAGCTTGCCCGGACAAGTTTCAACAGTATATTATGTCATTTGAAAGAAACTAAGAAACACATATGCAGCTTTAAATGTAATTAAGCCGACATTTGTTACCATTCGACGACAAACGAACGCAGTGATTAATCGAGGCAATTATTGTAGGTCAGGGTCGCCAATGATCGTGGAACAAACCGAAAAATGAAAGTAAACATTCTTTGCAGAAAATAAAATGTGCAAATGCCAGTAGAGCTGAAACTATATACCTATGAGCGACTTTATTTTCTCTACCTATTGTCTTTTTTTAACAAAAAAAATTGTAAATACAGTCAACATAACACCCGATCATATGTTGAGGTTCAGTAGTATACGTCCGAATATTCGTACATTTTTTAAACACACTATTTCACGTTATATGTTGCTGAAAAGTATGATAACATGACACATAAACCTTGACCAAAAACTAGTCTCTGAAATGAACATATTTTACAGAAAAATATAATAATTCTCATTCCACTTTAATATAAAAAAAGTAATGTAATGAAATGGCGCCCTGAGACTTTCTTTTTTTAAGCCTGAAGCTAAGGAAATCTAGACTTGCCACATCTTCTAGACTTGCGTGGGCTTTCTTGGATATATTTGCTTCATGGTCTGTACGACAGATTAACATACATCGTCAGCGTTTTATTGCTGAGGGTCACATTAATAACGATCATCGGACATAACCGTCACAAGTATCTGGTATTGTCCCAGTCAGACAGAGTTAAGTTAAGCCAGTGTGGGAATGTGTCCCATTCTGCATACACTTAAGAGGAGGGATTAATTACCCTCACTCCACAGCAATAATGGGACAGTTTAATTAATCTACGCGGTGTTCAGAAGAGTGGAGAGATTTTTGACTGAAATGAGCTGATTATTACAGTACATGTATCCGTATTTACGGCTGTTAATTTGTTCCAAGTTGCTCAAGTCGCTCTACCTGTAGGTACATGTTTAGCGTGCCATTAGGTGTGTTTCTCGGATATTCTCTTGTATAACTGTTCACAATAGCTACCTTCAGTTCTGTTTAACCTTAACTACATTATTCTAAATATACTGGACAAAAATTGTTAAGGATATATGTAAATTTTGAAATTATGAATAATGGTGAATGTATTCATTCACATACTGATAAAATATGAATCCTGAAAATACCAGTATCCCTAACTTATTTTGTCAAGTGTAAATATGATGACCATCAAGCAGTGTTTGACGTCTGGGCGGTATTCAGCAATATGTAAACTGGTTTGTGGTGTGTACCTTTATAGTACATATTGTCACTGATGCAGTCTGTACCTTGGGTAACGAATCTTTACCATGTTCATCTAATGGCCTTTACATTTATGCACCTTTATAATTGATTGTAAACATACTCTAATCATTGATTTAAATATTTCTATTGCTGAACGATTATGGGTACATTGATTCGGTGGTTCTCTATTTTACTCCGGTCTTGTGTTGTGTGGGTTGGTTGTGCCAAGATAGCTGATTCCCCAGTACTCCAACAGATAGACATATCGAGATACAAACGTACTTGCAGTTCGACTGTAAACTCTAACATGCCTAACACTAAACAAAACACAACCCCTTATACTTCTTCTCTGACCTTCGCTTCACCAGGAAGATAACGCGAATTAAATAAATTTTATGCCTGGAAATTATATTGAGAGAGAGAGAGGGGGGGGGAGAGGGAGAGAGGATGGGGGAGGGGAGAGAGAGACACTAGCTAGATGTAGAGGCAAGTCATACATGTTTGTGTACAGATTCCCTTCATTTAGTACAGACTGTACTTGCACACAAGAGACTTCGGAACTGTACGTATATATTATATAAGCCGCGGAGTTATATATACATGCATCACTATGTTCATATCATGTTTCCGCATGTCAGTCGTGAAATGGAAATATAAAACATGTGTGTTTAAAATCTAACCGAAATGCATCACTAAATATGTTTATATATATTCGAAAATCATTCGTTTGCACTGTCTTCGGACTGACAATACTACGACAAAGAGGTCTAAATATTTAGTTTAAAGTGAGAATGGAAACAGTTTTACTACATCCTGTATGTAATGCTGCACTTTCCGAACCGCTGGTGACGCGAGGTTAGGGGCGGGTCGAGCCGACTTCAGCAGCCTGAATACGTCAGGGAATGTGTACTGGGCATCCTGCCTCGGTTGCAGTTACAGCGAGCTATCCGCCCCTGCAGTGTACAGGTCTGCACTGATGCGCCAGATATGCCATATATGGGGTCAGAATATGTTTTTCATTTCGGTAATAATACCTATTTAAGTGGGGAAGTTGGGATTTCACCCAACTTAGTTGATAAATTGAAGAAAGACGTACCTGTATGTACATCTATGTCCGTCTTTGGTTTGAGCGAGCTAGCTGCAAAAGTAGCTGTTTCAGTTAATTCACGTGTTTTCAGCTTATGCTGGAGGAAAACCAAAAGCGGCGCAGCTCTAAGACACCGAATACCAGAAAAGAATGGGCATTTTCTGATAAGATAGATTCAAACTCATGAGTAGCAATGCGGAAACTTAGACTTTTGTTTGAACCCCATATTCTGGTTTGTTTGACACACATTAAGAAGTGACACGCAAACGAATGTACTTCGTTTTCTAGTGAACCAGTGTTTGCTTGTCTCATCCTGAAGAGCAGAGTCTTGTATTCCCCACCCGGATGGAGTTGCGAGAAGCCCGTTTCAGCTATTCCCCACCATGCCAGACCTAGAATGTTGCTTGAGAGCGGCGTAAAAAGATACTCATTCACTAGAGCACAGGTTGTGAAACTAACATCATAGATGGGAATGCTGGGGTGCGCACCCCACATTTTGTCCTGAAATTGTGTTAAATGACCTTTGAAACTAGGGTGAAAATTAAATGTGCACCATTCCCATCCTTTTCTCAACAGTGTGCACCCCTTCTCCCCTTTTCTTAACAGTGCGCACCCCACCCACCCCTCTTTCTATAAAAACCGCACCCGCCTCTGAACATGATTTTATGTACACGTCACATACGAAGCGTGAAACGTACGAAAACTTTACGTGACAATAAGCCGGAGAATATATTTTCCGAAATCATCCCAAACTCTGTACAAGATCAAATATTTTGTACAATTACTTTCTAATAACATTTTTCATTATGTAAGAAAGAAACTGTTAGTTTTTGCTTTCAACTTAGTTACGTGTCTTGACCGTAGTTGGAACGTTCAAATATGAACTGGTGACTGTTTTCTATTTGGTAAATACAGGGACAAGAAGGATTATATGGAAGAATAACAATACATGGATGAAAAACTTCTTTATTAATCTGGCAGCAATAAAGAACTTGATCATCCATTGTTACCCTTTCTTACTGTCTCAACTTCTAAATGCCTCCCAAAGTTAAGAAGGACAATGTACTAGACATTCGCTGCAGTGTACCTCAGTC
The DNA here is from genome assembly GCF_037392515.1 of Haliotis asinina. Classification (NCBI taxonomy): domain Eukaryota; kingdom Metazoa; phylum Mollusca; class Gastropoda; order Lepetellida; family Haliotidae; genus Haliotis; species Haliotis asinina. The sequence goes on along the minus strand of NC_090280.1, from coordinate 43,729,512 downwards.
TGTCACGCCTTGAAACAAATATATCCAAAACAGTCACTGTAGTCGATAAAAGTCGACAAAACCAGCTAACCGTAGTTTCAGGATGAAGGGAGGTTGGGGTTTTATCACATTTATTATCACGAATCAACAGCTGACTCTTTGTAAAATATTTTCAATTCCAAGATCAAATTTTAAATGTTGGTTTTGTATGGTACAGCTGGGTCGTAATTTAGCGTATCTATTCGTATGCATTGTAGAATGTACTCGCAAAGGCTGGATTTGGGTAGTCCTCTCTCATATGATAAAAATGGTAAAGTCAGTGTCTGTCTATTCTAAGGTATGATATTTTATTGGTTAAAACCAGAGACCATATACCAACGTTCTCTGGTAAGAAGATAACAGTGATCCGTGCGATGTTTTTACTGCTACTGCGGTTTGGGACAGTTTGATTTATCAGTTACATGAGGAGAGATTAGATCGGAATGTAACTTAGATTTGAATTTTAAACGTAAGTTTTGATTCACTTAAATACGGTCTTTTCCTAAGGTGATTCAACCCTGTTATGAAAGAAATAGCGATAAGTAATATTAAAGTAGGATTACCCAAATATAAATATATTTAAGCAGACAAAAACACAATATTCTCTCTACTGTACTGTGATTAAATTATACCAAGGTTGATGTGGGTTGGTAATTGACCTTATTTCAAGATGTTCTGTTCGTATGCTGTTGTCGGACAACTGCTAGTCGGTGTGCTTTGGTAATTGATCTGATATGGAGATGTTTGAATGCTATATATCGGACAACTGCTGGTTGATATGGGTTGGTAATTGTTCTGATATGGAGATGTTTGAATGCTATATATCGGACAACTGCTGGTCGATATGGGTTGGTAATTGATCTGATATGGAGATGTTTGAATGCTATATATCGGACAACTGCTGGTCGATATGGGTTGGTAATTGTTCTGATTCCGGGACGTCGAAGTTCGTGATCGCTTTTCTGAGACCTTACCATCGAGAGATATTTCATCGGAGTAAAACAAATAAGGTTCTAGAAACGACATTTCAGTGGAGTAAGAACTAAGGCCGTTAAGGGAATGAAGGGAAGGTTGTAGTTTGAACAAACTAATAGAAAACAAAATCTGTCATCGGTGATCTCCCTTTATTCAAATATCTGATATCTAATTTTAGGTATGATTTCTATCACAACAATTATTTGCTCAGTTCTCAAATTTTATAAGCCTGCATATTTCAAAATGACCAGTGTTTGAACCCTGTGTTAGTGCATGAGTCAAGCCATTTCTTGCCATTAAGTAAACTATTTTGCCTCGTTACAGTTTGTTGTTACAAGGCCGTCAAATGCAGATGGACATCTTACAGTAGTGCTCATTGAGCTTTGTTTGAGCCTGGCCAATGTGGATCACAAAATATTCAACGTTCATATTGCTCATGATAGACTTGTCAAATTGCGCTAACATTCATTCTCCAGTTATGTGTATTTCTATATTTTACAGATCCCAAGGGACGCTACTGCTGCGATCACGGATTAGGTTGCACGAGCTCTCTAGTACAGTAGTCAAATTATATTTCAGCGTTTCCTGTGAATCGTCCTATCGTATTTTTGAATCCACCGAATCATTAGCTCTCTCGGATGTGCGCATTAAGTAGGACAAGTGAGAGGAAAGCAGTGTTCAGAATATACATTTGGCCTACATTTATAAGCGTCAGGCAGCGACGCTTGCTAGGTTTTGCTCGCAGGCGGAAACGCTAATTGCACACGAGTGGCCTTTTGATCCGGTTGTCACGTGACATGGTCACGTGATGCGTGGGAGGCAAGAAGTGAAAGCGATCCATGTTTTCTCTTCGCACGTGGAGGCGCTCCTCCACGCATGACTGATCTCCGGTGAAAAAAGAACCTGAGAATATAATACCACAAATAAGACTATTACACATTAACTGAAAACAACAGACTCATTTAAATCAGCATAGAGAGGTGGACGACAACGTCGGCTCATATGTTAACGTGTAGATATTTTGCAGTTCGAGCTCTCCTTTTCTGTCATTCTCGTCGAAACATTAGACATTCAAATGTTAACACAAGCGGCATGAATACGAACATCTTCAAAGCAGCAGGTACTAATATGAAGACGACCGCAGCCAGTGGTGCTTCCTACAGTGTGATCTCGGGTATAGTGTAGAAGTACCGGCGCCAGTGAAGTACAGATAAGCATTGACATAAAACTTTCTACGGCAACATATACTCACAACGAAGTCATGTCGGCCCCAGCTACTTCACCTACTACGTGGAACCTGCTGTTCCCATTGTGGTCCAGGTTGGAACATTTTGTTTGAACTATCATCATTTTCAGGACGAGATTTCAGATGTCTTAAAAGTGGTTACTATCCCATTCAACGAGACAAGCTCAGCATTCGTTCAGTTTCCAGATTCGCTGTTGATTTTATCATCCGCTTTATCTCCTCCATCTATACGTTTCTCTCTTCAGTCTATCCATGCTTGGAGCCAGGGTGCGGGAACATTAAATTATGGAGATTGCATCTCCGAGACTACTGGCTGAATGCTTTAACTATCAGACGAAATGATGAGTGCAATTACACCACGACCTGACAGCCCAGTGCTGTAATGACCTTTTGGTCGTTTCCAGAAGGATACACTTTTGCATTTTAAACTCGTTTTGTCATATAGAGCGGTATAGTAACACATGGTTGTAGAACTGATTCTTTCAAAACGTCCACGGCGCTGTATTTGATTCCTGCTAAAGACCAGATAACGAGGTGGGGCAACATCACAGGATGGTAACGCTGAATCCTTAAATACAGGTCAAGAGAAAAGTACGGAAAAACAGTAACGCAGCATGGTAGCGCTGAGTCCTTAAATGCACGAGGAAAGTGGAGGAAAACAGCATCACAGGATGGTAGCGTTAAATCCTTAAAGACTAGTAACCAAGTGGAGGAAAACAGCATCACAGGATGGCAGCACTAAACATATAAATGCTGGTCACGTAAGGGCCTCGAAAAGATGGCCTCACAAGATGGTAGCCCTGAATCCGTAGATGCAGATCACGAGAAAAACATCACAAGACGGTAGCGCTGAGTCCTTCAATACAGGTCACGAGAAAAGTAGGGGAAAACAGCATTGCAGGAAGGTTGCACTGAACCCTTAAATATAGGTCACGAGAAAGGTAGGGGAAAACAGTACCATAAGATGGTAGTGTTGAATCCTTAAATAGATGTAGCGAGAAAAGTAAAGGGAAAACAGCATCACAAGATGGTAGCACAAAATCCTTTAATACAGGTCACGTGAAAAGTAGCGGAAAACAGTATCAGAGGATGGCAGAACTGACTACAGATCACGTGAAAACTAGGGAAAACAATATCACAAGAAGAAATATGATGAGAAAAGTAAGGGCCTCACAAGATGGTAGCCCTGAATCCGTAGATGCAGATCACGAGAAAAACATCACAAAACGGTAGCACTGAGTCCTTCAATACAGGTCACGAGAAAAGTAGGGGAAAACAGCATTGCAGGAAGGTTGCACTGAACCCTTAAATACAGGTCACGAGAAAGGTAGGGGAAAACAGTACCATAAGATGATAGTGTTGAATCCTTAAATAGATGTAGCGAGAAAAGTAAAGGGAAAACAGCATCACAAGATGGTAGCACAAAATCCATAAATACAGGTCACGAGAAAAGAAGGGGGAAAACAGCATCATAGAATGGTAGCGCTGAATCCTTCATAAAAGTAACAAGAATGGCGCTGAATCCTTCAATACCTATCACGAGAAAGACATTTAAGGGGATGTATTATTAGTGGATGGGTGTGGTAACATTTGATGTCAGACTAATGGTTATTAAGACAAACTAACAAAAATACGTTTGACATACGCTTTATTCATATGAAAATGACCACTGGCATAGCTTGGAATGTTCAAACCTTCCGCGTTTCCCAAACAATTCTTCCTTGATTCTGACAATTTTAACCGGCATTTCTAACGTTCCAATATGATATTTGGAAAACATTTTTCTGACAGACTCAGTACTGGGTGTGGCTCATTGTTGTAGGAATATGATGATATTAACATATTTATACAGGCCACCTGCCCTCTCAGATTTGATCAATTTATTTCGGTATGTATTCTACAACTGGTGAAGAACGGTAATGAGAGTAACATGAGCACACACACCTGCCTCAACAGGAATAGCGGGCCGGCTTTGTCTCAATAATAGGCCCTTGCCCAAGCTATGAGCTATGATTAATATATCACCTGACAACGCACGTGTCCACCTTGTATTTATAGGGTGTATTTTAACATGCACTGTCCATTGTGCGCTATACGGGTATGGGGCGTTATCAAGCCTTGCTTTCCAGAGTTTATATCAAAACTAGTATCTTCCGAAGATGTAACAATTAGGTGACACTCAGCTAACAAAACAAACAAAAAACTGTTAGAAAATTCTTTGTTACAAATGGGTCCTGACTGCTGTATTATCGTCTTTTAGGTGAGTAAGTGAGCACTGTAAGTCACATCGTCGATATTTCACCCATGTCGTCATTAAATCATGTTATAGATTTACAAATTACAAATAAATTATAAGCATCTGCCAACGAAGGACAGTGGAACAACTAGTTTATCACAGATAAACATTTAAAACTACATGTCGTAATTAAATCTAAAACAGTTTAACTATACAAGACAATACAATATAAAACCAGGCTGTAGATCGCCAACAACTGAAGGTAGATCACCATACTACTGTCTCGTTTTTCATGTGATGAATTATAGCAGAAAGTTAAACTGAAGGAGTATCGCTACAACAGATGAAGTATCGCTACAACAAATGAAGTATAGCTACAACCGATGGAGCAGAACTATAACAGATGTACAAGGGTCACAGCAAAATGAAGTATAGCTACAACAGATATGGTATAGCTACAACAGATAAAGTATGGCTACAACAGATAAAGTATGGCTACAACAGATCAAGTATGGCTACAACATATCAAGTATGGCTACAACATATGAAGCATAGCGTATAGCTACAACAGATGAAGTATTGCTACAAAAATGAAACATGGTTTATAGCTATAAGATGAAGTTTGTAACTACTACAGATAACTATGCTGCTCTAGTATATTTGGTGGTCATGTCGTGGTCTGAATGGTTCCGTTCCTTCCCTGGCCAGGTTTCCCACAGATGATCTGAAACACCTCAGACGCTACTTTATGCTTCTTGGAGTCCCAGCCGTCTGTGACGTGAAAATATATTCCAAGAGACGAACGCTTCAAAAATTCACTGTCACTTTGCAAATCTGAAATGGGTTCGTTCTGGAGATTTGAGATCTCTTGTAGAAAGGCCCGGCCATGTGTATGGTGGCTCAACCCTGAGAAGACATTCCTTCCAGTATAATAAACATCTATTAATCTTCTGTCGCTGAGCGAACCGCAAGGGTCACGACTCCCGTGTCATACAATGGCTTATCTTGCGCAAGGTTATCGCACAGTTTACAAAATATCGCGCGACTAACACGCTGCAAAGAGTAACACGCGTGCTGTGCCGGATATCCGGGGTCACACTTGAACTAAAGGGACAGTAAACGAGGGACGCTTGATGAGCGAGAAAAGTTTGTTTGTAATTAGGGTAGCCCGGAGAAATTGGAAAATGATATCATAGGTTAAAAGACCATTCTAAACATAATGTATCACTAAATAAAGATAAGTAAACCCATTACACTGTGCCCACAATACGATTCACAATACCAGGCAACATAAATACTGCAGCTGTACAGCTACTTAACTGACACCTAGTTTGCTACTGGTATTCCTAACATTCAGCCTTGATATTTTAACATTTATTTACGAAACTAAAATTCAACTGTGTCGCAATACCTCCTATGTTCAATGAGTGGACGGAAGTTACATCCGCATTGTCTGTGTATACATACATTTTATGACCGACTGCGAACCAAATAAATCTAAGATATTACTATGTAGATCTGACCAAACTCTACTCACTGATAAGTAGTAAAACTTCGGTTCTCCAAAATATTTTAATGTTCCTTCGCGATGTCATGAATACCCGATCTAAATCCCTTTCAAATGTAACATAACTGTATGTACTATAGGCCTGTGGTCTTTTCAATGCGAATAAAGGTTATTAATATTATACCAGAGACCATATTATAGATGGTCTCTGATTATACTTTATACTCAATGTGTCACATAAAGAGGATGGTAAAAATATTGTGAAGTGCCTCTTCTAGTTATTTCCATTCAAATGTGTCAGTTATTTCATTTCACCAAGTTAGTTTTAAGGTAAAGCCACTTTGAGTTACCAATACAAATGTTATTCCTTAAGGTCCGTTACTCTCCCAAACAATGTGGATCGTGATGTATTAATGTTATGACAGCACGTCAGATGAAAAATCAGCTTTGAAAAACGTGTGCCAGAGAAAGAAAGGTTTGTGAATTGGTAACTTTATTGCAGTATTTGTGGCCTGATTAGAAGTGCATCGCCTTCAACACGATGGACACATAAAGGCCACTGGCAAACTGCTTCATATGGCGACGGCAGAACATGGTTCTTGGTTACTAATATGTTCAAGATGTCTCTGTGTGTGATTTCGGGTCTTTGGAACTGCAGACCATGTTCAACTGAAGGTGGCAAAATAAAGTAAGGATGACCAATCTTTAATCCAACTCCTTCTTTAAAACACGTTGAAGACGAAAAGTTAAACGTCTATCTATTATAAATGCTTTCACGCACGCATGTTTCATCATTTTCGGGGGCATGACCTTTTCTTGTTCACGTTATCACACACCTTCAATAAAAACTGCACATCCGTTTTCTTTACACCAGCAAAATAATCTACTGATGCATTGCCCCAAATACTCCGTCTGCAAACCAATAATATCGATTTGAAACTATGATCGTTTGTTAAACATGTTTTATCCTAAGTTTTTAGATGTAAATGTTCAGTTGGCAAGGTAAAATTATAAGGATTTATAATTTTTATTTCACTTTATCTATTTACTTTTTTGTTAATATTGAAATTCATCGGTACATTTAATGGAAGGTGAACAAAACACTTAGACGAATTGCAAAGGCTAGTCAGATTGTAGTCTCGGTTGGTTGTTGGAGGTGTCAGTTTCAGTCCATGTACTGTCAGTCACAGAAATTCGATGTATAATGTCACGATCCAGCAAACATATGTAAACTATTGCTTAGAGACCAAGATCGATATACCTTTAGATATAGCTTGTCGTAAGAGCGAGTAACGGGATCGGGTGCTCGGGCTCGGTGACATGTCATCGGTTCCCCAATGCGCAGTTCGATACTCATGCTGTTGATCACTGGATAGGCCTGTCCAGACTCGATTATTTACAGACCGTCGCAATATATCAAGAATATTGCTGAGCGCGGCGTAAAACTAAATACAATCATCTTTCGATACTCGTCATAAAGCAACACTGAAGGATACAAAATAGAACTAAAATATAAACATAATTTGAAATAGACGGTATATAAACACGTCTTCAAACATATTCCAAGAATAATAGTGTAATTACGACGCTAGGGAGTGAGTGAGTGAGTTTAGTTTTACGCCGCACTCAGCAATATTCCAGCTATATGGCGGCGGTCTGTAAATAATCGAGTCTGGACCAGACAATCCAGTGACCAACAACATGAGCATCGATCTGCGCATTTGTGAATCGATGACATGTGTCAACCAGATCAGCGAGTCTGACCACCCGATCCCGTTAGTCGCCTCTTACGACAAGCATAGTCGCCTTTTATGTCAAGCATGGGTTGCTGAAGGCCTATTCTACCCCGGGACCTTCACGGGTCTACGACGCTAGGAGAGGACAACGTCCTTGCGCGTTTTCCGTTGAAGTGAATAATGAATGTTTGGGTTACGTCAGCTCATAACACACACTATCCAGGCGAACGGTGAACAAGATTGACTGAGTCTGGTATGTTGACTGACTGCAAGCTGTCCTGGGCTGGAGACACGGAACAACGTGACAGTTCATATGGTCAGTCTGGCCTGGGAAGTCGGTGTTAAGTCTAAATTGGCCACCGATACAATCCACAAATGGAAACCTTCCTCCATTTGAATCCGTTCCGGGTCGTTTTTGAGAAGTGTGGTGAACTTGGAGTTGAGGTCGGATTGCCAAATACACATTAGTATCACGAAGGACGTGGGGGATGAGCTACGCTAAGATTGACTGTCCGTTTCTTTTCTTTGTTCCCAAATTTAGAAGGATCAATCAGAGTCAGCTAAACATTTATGACACGTGAGAGCTGCTTGATCGAAACGAGTTTAAGAAAATGTACACAGCGTTTACATAGGTGCTAAACAGACGGATGAGGCCTGCGAAGGGTTGTGGGTGATAAACACGTGATCAGTCATTCATTCATTCTAGCAAGCAGGTCATTGAGCTGCATAGGTTTAACTAGAAAGCTGCAACGCAGATGGCGTAGCCCTTAATCAGAGTAACCCTGGTGCCTGTTTCTTGTAGTACTGTAGACTGCACCACGGTAACCTACAGGTGCCTGTTTGTTGTAGAACTGTAGACTGCACCACGGTAACCTATAGGTGCCTGTTTGTTGTAGAACTGTAGACTGCACCACGGTAACCTACAGGTGCCTGTTTGTTGTAGTACTGTAGATTGCATCACGGTAACCTACAGGTGCCTGTTTCTTGTAGTACTGTAGACTGCACCACAGTAACCTACAGGTGCCTGTTTGTTGTAGTACTGTAGACTGCACCACAGTAACCTACAGGTGCCTGTTTGTTGTAGTACTGTAGACTGCACCACAGTAACCTACAGGTGCCTGTTTGTTGTAGTACTGTAGACTGCACCACGGTAACCTACAGGTGCCTGTTTGTTGTAGTACTGTAGACTGCACCACGGTAACCTACAGGTGCCTGTTTGTTGTAGTACTGTAGACTGCACCACGGTAACCTACAGGTGCCTGTATGTTGTAGTACTGTAGACTGCACCACGGTAACCTACAGGTGCCTGTTTGTTGTAGTACTGTAGACTGCACCACGGAAACCTACAGGTGCCTGTTTGTTGTAGTACTGTAGACTGCACCACGGTAACCTACAGGTGCCTGTTTGTTGTAGTACTGTAGACTGCACCACAGTAAGCTATGGGTGCCTGTTTGTTGCAGTACTGTAGACTGCACCACAGTAAGCTAGGTGCCTGTGGTGTGGTAATATAGACTGCACGACTGTAATTAATGCTGTCTTGGATTGCAATGGCCAAGGCACTGGAAAACAGTAGAAATCAGAAATCTACAGAAATCACAATAACCTATCCATGCCACAGAATCACAATGACCTAGCCATGTCACAGAATCACAATCACTTAGCATGTCACAGAATCACAATTATCTAGCCATGCCATATGGTCACAATCACCTAGCATGTCCCAGAATCACAATAACCTAGCCATGTCACAGAATCACAATAACCTAGTCATGTCAAAGGATCACAATCACCTAGCCATGTCACAGAATCACAATCACGTAGCCATGTCACAGAATCACAATAAACTGGCCATGTCACAGAATCACAATCACCTACCCATGTCACAGATTAAACAATCACCTAGCCATGTCACAGAATCACAATTACCTACCCATGTCACAGGATCACAATTATCTAGCCATGCCGCAGGATCACAATAATCTAGCCATGTCACAGGATAACAATCACCTACCCATGTCACAGAATCACAATCACCTAGCCATGTCACAGGATCACAATAACATAGCCATGTCACAGGATCACAATAATCTAGCCATGTCACAGGATAACAATCACCTACCAATGTCACAGAATCACAATCACCTAGCCATGTCACAGGATCACAATAATCTAGCCATGTCACAGGATAACAATCACCTACCCATGTCACAGAATCACAATCACCTACCAATGTCACAGGATCACAATAATCTAGCCATGTCACAGGATAACAATCACCTAGCCATGTCACAGGATAACAATAACCTACCCATGTCACAGGATCACAATAATCTAGCCATGTCACAGGATAACAATCACCTAGCCACGTCACAGGATAACAAAAGACTGTGGGAGCACAACAGACTGTGGTGTATTTCTGTTCTAATTTTACTGTGGTCCGGCAATGCGCCAAAGTTAAGGTGACCCAATGCTATGCCGGTTATGCACGAGACTACTAGTCTAATCGTGCGTCGACGTAACAGCGGTCCACTTCTACGCCAGTGTTAGTGTGGTCCTGTCCGAGGCTGAGGTTAGGGTGATCCAGTACTACGCCAAGGCTACTGTAGCCCTAACATAACTCTTCAGACATACATTTACCTGTACTGGGAGCATAGTAACCTTTACAGGCCCTCTTTGTATATATACATCTAATCAGAGGGCACGTGGTGTGCACACCATCATTCAAAAGTCCGCCATGTTGAATTGCTTTGCTACCACTCACTGATAATGAGTTGTCCGCCCACGCACCCGGGAACTGGGGGGAGGTGTCGGAGGGGTCCGCCGTCATCTCTAGCACAGTACATCTTCATAATACACGCACGCACACACAGAGTGCATCTTCATACTACATGCATACATACATACACACGCACGCACGCACGCACGCACGCACGCACACACACATACATGCAAACACACATACATACATACTAATATCCTGTCTCCTCCCCTTTAGTCAGTACCTCCTCTCTCGGATGCCATCGTTCACACAATCAGCCTAACTTCTCTACGGTGTCTCCATTCCTACAGTCAGCGCCATATCTCTACCCTGTCTCCACCTCCAGAAGTCAGCCCCATCTCTCTACCCTGTCTCCACCTCCACAGTCAGCTCCACCTCTTCACCCTGTCTCCACCTCCACAGTCAGCTAAACCTCTCTACCCTGTCTCCACCTCCACAGTCAGCTCCACCTCTTCACCCTGTCTCCACCTCCACAATCAGCTTCACCTCTTCACCCTGTCTCCACCTCCACAGTCAGCTCCACTTCTCTACAGTGTCTCCACCTCCACAGTCAGCTCCAACCTCTTCACCCTGTCTCCACCTCCACAGTCAGCTCCACCTCTTCACCCTGTCTCCACCTCCACAGTCAGCTTCATCTCTTCACCCTTTCTCCACCATCACAATCAACTCAATCTCTTCACCCTGTGTCCACCTCCACAGTCAGCTCCACTTCTCTACCCTGTCTCCACCTCCACAGTCAGCTCCACTTCTCTACCCTGTCTCCACCTCCACGGTCAGCTCCACCTCTCTACCCTGTCCCCACCTCCACAGTCAGCTCCACCTCTTCACCCTGTCCCCACCTCCACAGTCAGCTCCATCTCTCTACCCTGTCCCCACCTTCACAGTCAGCTCCACCTCTTCATCCTGTCTCCACCTCCACCGCCAGCTCGATCTCTTCATCCTGTCTCCACCCCCCACAATCACTCCCTCCTCTCTACCCTGACATAATCAAGCAAGTACAAGAATATAAAGAAATAAGAACGAGCACACGACAGATGAAAAAAAACAATGCCAAATATACACTATCTATTTTCTTAGAAACATATTTCAGTCCCGTGAAGACAGTTCAAGCGGTTTTTGAATCAACTGTCACTCCCCCTGTACCCGCACACCTACCTCGGGGTTCAGGTTACAGTGTGATTTAGTATGGATTCAGTCGGATACAGTGTACTTTACGAGCTGCACATGAATAACCAAAGGCCTTGACAGAACCTGTGACAGTGGATATATTCCAGTGTGGAATGTGAGGTGTCATATGAGACATAATAACAATGGTCGCCATCTAAGATGAATGTTTGTACGAATGTCAAGATGTTTAATGCAACAAGTATTTTCAAACATTTACATATGGCATTTTAATGACAGTTGGGGTCTTGTTCATAATTGATTACAGATGTGTGGCTAGATTCACAAAAATGCCAAGCGTAAATATTTGAATTGTTTACAACTTATCTGCGACCCTGAAATGTAATTTGTGAACAAAAATTAGATTTTCACAAGATAATGGTATGCATACGCTTTTTGCAACCCACCCGACCTGCACAATAACTGCATCCCTAAATAATCTACATTAATCACTCACACGACTACCATATAATTGCATGCATTAATCACTCACACTACCACCATATAGATGCATGCATTAAATACCCACACGACTACCATATACCTGCATGCATTAATCACTCACACTACCACAATATACCTGCATGCATTAAATACCCACACGACTACCATATACCTGCATGCATTAATCACTCACACTACCACAATATACCTGCATGCATTAAATACCCACACGACTACCATATACGTGCATGCATGAAATACTCACACGACTACCGTATGACTGCATGCATTAAATACTCACACAACTGTCATTACAAATTGTTTTAAAATTACGACACTGAAACTGAGTGACACAGTAGTACAATATAAATGTGGGTTAAGACAACGCCATAAAGTTACACACTTCCTAGACGATTGTTCACTTTGTTTGAGATTACACTTAATTAAACAAACTTAAGAAGCGTGTTCACCACTTTCTGATGAAATTTGGGATTTCACATTTCTCCACTTGAAATGTGTGAATACAAGGTATCAGCCATTCCACTATCACCTGTACGAGGGTGCTTGCTTCAGTGGCCATTCCCTCCTTGTAATGCACCTGTGAAGGTCCCGGGGTAGAACAGGCCTTCAGCAACCCATGCTTGCCATAGAAGGCGACTCAGCTTGTCGTAAGAGGCGACTAACGGGGTCGGGTGGTCAGGCTAGCTGACTTGGTTGACACATGTCATCGGTTCCCAATTGCGCAGATCGATGCTCATGTTGTTGATCACTGGATTGTCTGGTCCAGACTCGATTATTTACAGACCGCCGCCATATAGCTGGAATATTGCTGAGTGCGGCGTAAAACTCAACTCACTCACTCACTCCTTGTAATGATAGTATCATTTGAGCTCACTGGGAAATACCTGAACATATACACTGGCTTGCGTAATAGCGTATTTCTAGTTGCATCGTAGACTGCGCAGTGTATATGAAATGACAGTTAATTGCACACGTGTCGGGCACAAGGAAGACCATGTTATGCACCATGTTCATGGTGGCTACATGAAAGGAACAAGACATGGTTTTTCTCACGATGATGAGTTGGGAGTACATGTCATGCATGTGTTTTATAACTGTAAGCAGAAGAAAGGCTACAAGCCCTTGTACAATGTATGATAATAGACAAAAGGAATGGCAAGCATAAAAACTAGAACATATTTTATATATTTACGATAATAATGCGATATGTTGCATAAACGCTTCCTTATTTTGCATACATACACATTATTGTATTAATAATTGCTATATTCTATATTTACATCAATATTTAATATATATCTTGTTCTTAATTCGTTATATTCTGTGCAAATATATATGAAATGAACCTCATCTTCTAAAAATGTTCTCACTAATTACAATTCTCATATATTATTTCTTCTACCCGTATTCTTCATTGTATTTAATTCACCTAATCTTAAAAGTGATAGAATCTTCCTAAATCTTCGTATATAAAGTTGACAAATATGATTTCAATGTTAAACGTACCTTTGACACATTAATGGAAGTTTAATTTTGAATGTTCATTTATCACAAATAACACAAGACACAAAATATACACAGGATGCTACAATCTTTAACTCGTTAAGAACACTGCTTCACAAATAGGTCAGTGTTATCGATATTTAGATAATATCGAAATAATATAAATTTATTTCCTCACTTTAGTAACACATGACTTGCGGTTATTATGGTTCAGTCTTTTCAAGATAATATAGGTTTGTTTTGGGTATACAGTATCTTCCATAATGTCATGTATGTGTTAGCAGGGACAACAAAATGCCAACGGAGCATGATTAGTGTTGTTACATTTGGGGTTTTCTTTAAACAATAGTGTAACGAATGTACGTATGCTTTCTAAAAACAAAACTAATTTGTCCTTGGTCTCTTCACCCTATGGATGGATAGTAGACAGACAGACAGACAGACAGGCAGACAGGCGGGCAGACGAACAGACAGACAGATTGAGAGTGCGTGAGTCAGAGAGTGAGTGACTGCATTAAGCAAGCCTAACCTATATCCAAGATGAATTTCTTCACTGACCAGGGAGAAGCAACTGCAAGCCCTGTGCTTATGCACTGCACAAAGGTCATGCATCAAATTGCTGATAAAGCGTGTGTAAATATCGTGCATCTGCACAGTTGCGGTTTGGTGTAAAGTTTGGTCCAGAATTCCCCAATTTTCACTGAGTTCCATTATTTACTGAACTCGTAACAACAACCTTTTCAACAGTAAGAATTTGTTTTACATTGCATCAGTTCATGTGTAAACAGTACTTTTAACGGTGTAGATTAATTGGCTTCATTTACACTAGTGAGTCTCAACTTACAGTCTACATATAGAGTCCCCTACCTACATCGCCACACGCCACACTCTGTGAGAGGTGTCACTTCAGGAATTAATCTCCTTTATTATGGGTACTTCTACTTGTAATTATAATTGCTTGCGAGTGTCTTGCGTCATTAAAACTAAATGTTCCTTATTTGAACATGTTAAATATACTTTTAGATAAATAATGTGGGGTCCAGCAATTCAACAATTATTGTGTTCAGTGTTGTTATTGTATGTCCGGTAATAACTAATATGGAATATAGTCCCGCAGCTAATCAAAAACTTCAACATCTGAATATCCAATACAGGTAACCACACCGACGGCCATACAGCCTAACAGATAAACAGTCATGCGCACAACATCATGAGTGAGTGAGGCCGACATGTGCTTAAGCTGCCGACATTTGGGCAGCACCGGTTGTTGGCCGGACTTCAAACACAGGAACACAACTGAAATGACCTGAATTTAGAAAAGGCGGCTTTTTTATGTTTTCAAAGTTATAAATAGAGGGATAGTTTGCCCAGATGATCTTGTCTTGAGCTATTGTTTGCTGGCTTACCTAAGCATACGTGAGCCCGTTCCGGCCCTGTGTGTTTAGGCTCGACTAGCGTCACGCCCAACCCATACGGAGCCGCAAGGTCACGCACAGCGCTCAAGGTCACTTCGTTGCTGCCGTTATTCTGATTTTATACTTTCTATTTCTGACGTTATAACACTTTTCACGAACCAGTGTAGATGCCCCAAAATGTTCATATAACCCTTTGTCTAACAAGTATGAGTCAGTGATATACTGCTCCTGCTGAGCAGCCTCTGTCCAGTGGGAGTGTGGTCATCTTCTTCGAATAAAGAAAACTCGAGATTGAGTTTGAAGGTTTACACTGAGTCCATATTTCATAATGGTGGCGTAATAGGGTATTGTATTGCACCATGTCACCCGTTTCGTGTTGGAGATGCGTGAGTCATGGTGTTGGAATGGTTAAAGAATTGTACAAATGTTTCTCTCACTTGAAGTTCCTTCCAGAAAATGGTCTGTTCATAAAAAAGTGCTGTGATATTGTTAAGACGCTCAAGTGGTGGTACCATCAAGACCTTCTCATCATTACAGCAAAATTACACTTCCTAACCATATGAATGGAAATTTAATGTCCTAAAAAATAAAGAACTGATATCGTACACAAGAGTTGGCTAATATCATGAACCCGCAATACAAGTAGATAAAAATATGTTGCAATGCAAAACTCACAAATATTAATGCATTTAAACAGTGAACACAGAACACCCTTTTTCAGAATCAAACCCGTGAAGAACGAACACCTTTTTCTGATCCTGTATGCTATCAGTATAAACACGTTATTCACACATTAGACTAGGGCTCAATTGATCTTCATTAGATACGATAGCTATGTGATGTAGTGGCTTCGGGTATGATTCAAGAGTCACACACATCCAGGAGCTATGTCGCACAGCCTCAGAGCAAGCTGCACAAGGGCGGAGCGGATTTGGTTTATCGATCAGTTTGAGCGTTTGACACAAGTCTGTTTGAACACTGGAAAATCTGTCCTCATTGTTTAATGGTAGTTTAATAGCCCAAGCTAGATACTGGAGGCTTTTGTGCACGTAGTGGTAAATACAACAAGTGGATGGGCGGCGTCGAGTTGGGAGCAAATATAGTTGGAATCAAGGTTACTGTTTGGGAGAAAAAGTCCGTAGCAAGTTTGAGCAAGGATTGAAGAAATACTAGGCGTAATGGGATAGATGATGTGAAAGAAATGTGTCACGATAACAAAAAGGGCAGAATTGGTGAATAATGCGCGTTTAGTAGCTTTGAGTTAATGACACAACTACTTTTTAAAACGTCTGCTTCAATCTGTATTTCATACACGAGAATCATTCATGACTGTGAACATGATACAATATAATAACAGATTAACCTCCCTGAAAATAACTACGAGACCAAAGCCAAGTGGGTCGACTATAATTATGAGTGTGTCGTGAGGGAAGAGCCAGCGAAGGGCCCGAATTCTGGGTAATGGGGTCACTGCTTAATTGAATGACGTTTGTGATAACTATTGATTGTCATTGAATGGTCGTGACAAGGTGCTGTGTATATTTCATATACTTTGTACTGTGAAATCTGTCATTTCGTGAAATGACAAAGGAGGTCAGCCATTTCGCGTCATTTTGAGTAACAACAATCAATATATACTTCAGTCATTTCATGAAATTTCACTTAATAACTTAATCTACAAAAGTGGATCAGAATTTCAACATCACTTATTGTCACTAACAATTAAAACCGCCACGGAATCACAATCTAAACCTCATAGTTCGGTCGGTACCACAAAGCCAAAATAAGTATAACTGTATTTTCAAAAATTCTAAAGATGACATTGAATTTTATGTGTTCAATCTTTTGTTAAACTTTCCAAAACACCAAACGATGCCTTCCTGGATTGAAAAGTAGAGCTGTCAAAACGTTTATGTCATGACAATGTTTGTGAAACCACAGTAATATCTACAGTAATATCTACATGAGTAAACACAATCAATTAATGTACCTCCTTCATACCCTTTTTCGTGCTTACAAAAAATGCTACCATATCATACCACCACAATTTTGGATCTATCTAATATGACATGTAGATTATGTTCCTCACATATTCATCTGCATTTTATATGTTTGTACATATTCAATGTTGTAATGAAAACTGTATTAACGTTTGCTGTGAAGTACAGAATAAAATAAAGTTGCTACCTACGTAGCTCCTGGTTTATTTGTCTTCAGTTCACTTTTAATATTATTTGACATATGCCATCGGTTCCCATTTGCGCAGACCGATGTTCATGATGTTGATCACTGGATCGTCTGTTCCAGACATGATTGAGTGCAGACCGATGCCATATAATTGGAATAATGAGGAGTGTGGCGTAAAACAATCATTATTGACTCACCATTTTCACCATTTAGAATGTCAGGTCCATTTAGACTGTTATTGGTACAAACCATGCATGAGGCGAAATGATTGACGTATGTTATCTGTGAGTGAGTGTGGTTTTACGCCGCTTTGAACAATATCCTAGCAATATCAGGGCGGGGAACACCAGAAATGGGCATGTTGGGAGTCATCGGCGTGACAAGCAAACGCTTTCACCTCTAGGCTAACGGTAATACCGTTAGCCCACATGGACAACTGTTAGCTCTTCCTCCCTGAATGGTCGTAACGCGTTAGCATGACTTTATAATTTAACATCACTGACAATAGCACCATTTACTATAAAGCCTGCATGTCTTATTTTTTTGTTGTGCAGTTTGAGAGAAAAGTTTCACACTAACAAACACATTGATTTCGAGGCCCAATTTCAAGTTTCAAGTCAAGCGATTTTTTTAAAGAAAAGCTGCACATTGAAAACTTGTTTCTTTCAGCTCAACCTGGGGTATGTGATTATAGTAATATTATGTCTTGTCAAATGAATATTGCTATGGATTGAGCTAGCATTTTATACTGGCAATATGTTGGTGTCAAAATCCTAAAATCTACATTATGTTTCAAATGTTAAATTTCCACCTACATAGAACAATAGATAAATATGTTACTTTCCTTGCTTTTAAGAAGTTTGCAGACTTGGTCGATTTCAAATGGAAAAAGTATTCCGAACTACACATGAAGGGAACCTCTACTTTTGACAAGCTAAAGTCCGTTTATATGTTTCATAAATGACCTAACCAATATTTAATCATGTTGACTGTCAGCGATTTTCCACAGTGTATATTTAGGACCAACTACCGTTTTTGAGAAAGGCACATAAGGCCCTAGGTTATAAGTGTACCATTTCATGTTCAAATCCGGTTTCGAAAAAAGAAACATGAAACTGTGTGTCGTAGCTCTGTCCACCAACACTAGGTGGGCCCCCATGCAAACAGTAATACATAGAGATTAATACACTCCGTGTCACAAAAATCCATATTTCACTCGCTCTCGATCTTGCTCGGGAAATATGGATTATTCTGACACTTGTTTCGTAAAAACAATATGACACACTCGCAAGTGTGTTAATTTCTTTATTATCCATTTGTATCTAACTTTTTATTTCTAAACAACAAAGTCCACGTGAAACGAAATCAGCTGTTGTCGCTTTACTTAAAGGTCAAGGTCGCGTAAGAATACAGTGATACGGCACTATGGACGTAAACTCCCTGTGTAATGCTACTAAGTAAAGAGCGGGATATATTCACTAGCTACTAGACAAAAATACAAACACATTTTGAACTGAAATTTAATCTTTATCATCTTAAGTAACTGTTAGAATTGTATAATTGGAAACATTGTTAATGGAAGAGTTATTCGTAATCAGAAACGTTAATGAGACGAGAGCGAGCATCACGGCGACGTTTTGTAACGGGCTCGGTCTTACTCACTGCCATAAAGGACTTGTCAGTTTTGATGTGGACTGTCCCTACGTATATTGGACCCGCGAAGATAGTGTGAACAACATCTCTAGACAAGGCTTTGCTTGTGTTTATGTACGACATGCAGTGGGTGTGTAGATTTTAGTTTGGACAACAGACGATGGAACGATTGAAGACGCGCGACGCGAGCATGAGGCTGATTTCTGGTCGAAGACAACAGATTTCCCACTTCCCTGTGTTGTGCATCAGAAAGGCGGGAATAATTGTTCACGCTCTGTACATTTTTATGTCCTGACACTTCCATGATTTTCCGTTGGTGCTGCGTTATTGTCCTGCAACTTCTGAATCAAATGTTTGCGGGCACTGTCATTAGCCGTTTGTCGCCAGTGACGTGTGCTCCACTTGTCATTATGGAGCCGACTCTATTTTTACCTCTTCTTCAAATCCCATATCAATAAACACGGTGTGTGATAAATTGTATGTTTGTAACGTTTTCCATGTGATAGCATTTCATTGGTTTGTTCTCGAAGTAGCGAGACCGAACATTCCTGGTAAATCTGTAGTAAACGGTTATGAATGAAAAAAGCAGTTCGACATTCCTGTGGGGTCATGGAAGTCATGGTCGGATAACTGACCAATGAAATTCGTTTTAGGGTTTATTACACGTGTGCGACATATGATTTGTATGTACTCGCTTATGTTTCGCTGTATTGATAATGAAAAGGAAAATGTTATGACGTCATCACCTGCGTGTAACATTTGCTATTCCATTTGAACCTGGGTGAGTGAGTGAGTGAGTGTAGTTTTACTCCACACTCAGCAATATTTCAGCTATCTGGTGGCGGTCTGTAAAGAATCAAGTCTGGAACAGACAATCCAGTGATCAAAAGCATGATCACCGATATGCGTAACTGGGAACCGATAGCATGTGTCAACCAAGTCAGTCGATCCCGTTATTTGTCGCCTCTTACGACAAGCATAGTTGCCTTTTGTTGAAGTATGGGTCCAATTTGAACCTAACCCTTGTCTGATTAACACAGGCTAAAGTGTGTGCATTTCAACAGAATCGACACCTTCTGACATTTCAACTCAGTATTCAAAATTAGAAAATAGTTTAATCTTAGGTAATTTTGGGTAAAATGGCATTGTAAGTATTGAGTTATCAATCTTCGCGACCCGTGAAGGTCCCGGGGCAGAATAGGCCTTCAGCAACCCATGCTTGCCATAAAGTTTGCCATTAGTTTGACTATGCTTGTCGTAAGAGGCGACTAACGGGATCGAGTGGTCAGGCTCGCTGACTTGGTTGACACATGTCATCGGTTCCCAATTGCGCAGATTGATACTCGTGTTGTTGATCACTGGATTGTCTGGTCCAGACTCGATTATTTACAGATCGCCGCCATATAGCTGGAATATTGCTGAGTGCGACTAAACTCACTCACTCAATCTTCGCGATTGATAGGGCACAACAGCATCAGCATGACCACCTCTTAGTCATACCCTTAAACTGACACTGAGATGGTATCTTCAGTACAATGGAGGGGTGAGCTCATGGATGATATGAATAGCATAGGTACTGGATTTCAGTAAATTCACGCCTAGATGGCTATCTACGAAGGAACTGATATAGTCATCAACGTGAGATAATGGGCGTGGGACTGTACATCGTGTACACTTGAAACGAATTTGTTGGCCAGGGTAACATGTGTTTACAGTAGCGAGAAAATATATTGTTAGTACATCCTAAGTTAATCTACTCAAATGTTTAACTCAGGACAACACAATGGAATAACTTAGGGCTGCTTCCAGAGCTCTTGGTTACTTTTCAGTATGCTCCATTCCATCTGCTAGGCAACTGCGACCGTACATTAGTCAGTCACAATGAGGAGGCAGGACAGGGAAGTCAGTTGAAATAGGGTGAGTGGCACAGGTGTACAGGGGAGGGGGAGGGTGGGCGACAGAGGAATGAACAGGCAGTACCTATGTGTGTGTGTGTGGGGGGGGGGGAGTCAGCTGAAAGGGGATTGGTAGCTCAGGTTTAGAGGAGGGTAGGGGACACAGGAATGAACAGACAGCAAATATGTGTGTGCTTAGAGGGGAGAAGGAAGTAGTTGACAGGGGTGGGTAGAACAGGTTTAGAAGAGGGTGGGGGACACAATGAAGAAGCAGCAAATATGTGTGCGCTTAGAGGGGAGAGGGAGGTCAGTTGAGAGGGGGTGGGTAGCACAGGCATAGGGGAGGGTAGGGAACGTAAGAATGAACAGGCAGCAAATATGTGTGTGCTCTTAGAAGGGAGAGGGAAGCGAGTTGACAGGGGGTGGGTTGCACAGGTTTAGACGAGGGTGGGGGACACAAGAATGAACACACAGCAAATATGTGAGCGCTTAGAGGGGAGAGGGAAGTGAGTTGACAGGGGTGGGTAGCACAGGTTTAGAAGAGGGTGGGGGACACAAGAATGAACACACAGCAAATATGTGTGCACTTAGAGGGGAGAGGGAGGTCAGTTGAAAGGGGATGAGTAGCACGGGTATTGGGGAGGGTCGGGGACAGAAGAATTAGCTGGCAGCAAGTATGAGTGCGCTGGGAAGAGAGGGAAGTGAGTTGAAAGGGTGTAGGTATCACACGAACAGATGATCAGTACGTGAATGTATTGAATTTCATATTACGCCTTATCAACAATGGAAGGAATGCCTTCGGTTCCACGAGTATTGGTGTACGTTCGAAACTTGATGTCAGGTTATCACCAGGTGTAGTCAAGTGAGGCAGTCAGACAGGAACAGTCGAATGGTGGAGATAGGGAATGGATAATCTAGTGGTGGAGATAGTGAAGTATGGAACGGATAGTCGAGTGGTAGAGATGGAAGACACGGAATTAATAGTCTCGTGGTGGAGATAGTGATAGAGGGAACGGATGGTCTAATGGTGGACATAGTGATAATGGTGGGCTTCACACATTGTATCCATAGAACCCACGTATTCGGCGAGATGAGCGTACGCTTTACCCACTAGGCTACCCCATCGCCCCTTGATAGTCTAGTAGTGGAGATATGGGATGGACAGTCTAGTGGTGGAGATATGGGATGGATAGTCTAGTGGTGGAGATAGAGGATGAATAGTCTAGTGGTGGAGATAGGGGATGGACAGTCTAGTGGTGGAGATAGGGGATGGATAGTCTAATGGTGGAGATACGGGATGGATAGTCTAGTGGTGGAGATATGGGATGGACAGTCTAGTGGTGGAGATAAGAGATGGACAGTCTGGCGGTGGAGATAGGGGATGGATAGTCTAATGGTGCAGATGGGGGTGGATATTCTAGTGATGGATAAGCGATGTATGATCTGGTTATGGAGATAAGAGAAAGGGAATAAATAGTCGAGGGGTGGAGATAGGGGAATGGATAGCTCCTATGCAGACAAACTGGGTTGGGCAGTCTTGGCCTGTCCACTGAACGTCGGTGTGGGTTATACCATCGACGAACATGTTGGCAGAATGTAGGAGAATATCCAGAGGCATTTGAAAGATTAACTAGGCAGCGAGGATGCAGACAGCCCTGACAAATCCTGCATGTACGTGGAGGTTTGTCTACCGGTGCTATCATAAAAACTGGCCCAGACCTCATAATGTAAACTGAGACAATGATAGCTGTGAGGTGAGTTGAGCTGGACTTTACGTCACATCAACGTCATATCTCCAACCATATTGACGAATTCATACACATTTTAAGTACAAAGTACAAACGAGTTTTAGTTTGAAAATAAGACACTGAATCTGTACAAACGATGAAGTTTTTAGAATGGTTCTGTTGTTTAATATAGGTCAAAGCTGTGAGGCTATGATAGAGCAAGGCATCCATCATAAGATGTCATATCATATCACTTTAGATATGAAGCCAGCTCTGGGTGCTTCGGCTGTTACCCATGGGCTCTGCGGACAGTGTGAGTGAACCGTCATGACTATTTTGGGTGACGATGGCAATCTCCTACCACATCTGCTGCAGATCCCGTCCTACCTGAGCATAACAGAACAACAACAAAATTGCTGCCATTTCTTTTATTATTATTACTGGACATCTATACAGCGCACATATCCACTAATGCACACTCAAGGCGCTGCTACTTTTTCCCTCGATTATTAGTAGTAAACCTCAACGGTACATCTTAATATCAATCTCAACTTCCTGGGGACCATACAACAAGGAGCACCGAGTTGTTGCGACACACCGATCTCGGTACTTCACGTCGCCGAATGACCAGCCTTGCGTCTCAGCCAGCTCGCCCACCGCGTCCCCAAGTACCCCAGGTTCCCATTTGCCGGACTTCTTCATTGTGAGAAGTATACCCCATTTTCTTTGACACATGCATCTAAAGATGCATGCGTATAGTCAGAATGTGTAGTGGGGTCTGACTTTGTAATAATGCATGCTGGACGTTTAGTGTGTTTGAGACTGGCTTGCAGGATTAATCTCAGACCACACGACAGAAGTAGGTTTGTTCAGGGCTTGCATGCAGTATTAAACTCGGATCACACTACCGATGTAGGTCAGTCATGAGCTGACATGCAGGATTAAACTCAGACCCCCAATGTAGATGTAGGTCTGTTACTAGCTGACATGTAGGATTAAACTCAGACTACTGGTTAGTGTAGAGCATTGGAACTCTCGTCGTTTCCTAACTGAATTGTCAACAGGATCGATATGCAACACACACCCTCAGACCCTCCCCGACTCTAAAATTCTAATGTAAGACAATTATGCGTGAGGCTCATAACACGCTGAATTTAAGACAAGAGTTCGATCAAATCCTTTCGTGAATAACATGTATGTCTGTCCTTTTCTGTGATATTGCTGGATGACTGAGAAGACATGGCCCTCAACACCACTACCCCCCACCCCCTTGATATTAGGTGACATTGCGTTCTGGTTTAGAGATAAACCTAAACATGATAACAGCTAAAAAGTCTAATCTACTACCTTAGTGAACTATTTTATCTGTGCCGTATACATTCTATGCGTTAGACGGGAATTTACTTAATATCACCCCCAGAAACACGTACAATGAAGGGTTTCACAGTTTTAGGGCGTTTCCTTAACCAGAAGGGGGTCATTTTGTAGTCAGTATTCTACAATATGTAGGCCTGAAAAGTCATGCGTCGTGAACCGCCATAGTCACTCTATTTGTGTCGCCGTGGGGCTTCCGGGATAAAATAGGTCGCATGCAGTTCATGTTGGTCTCAGGAGAAAGTCAAATAGATGGTCCGACTTGGAGGCCACGGACTCCTTAAATTCGTTCAAAACGAGATGCGCGTTTCTCTACAGTACCACGTGCTTAGACATCTGAATTATGAACTATTTCAAGAAACCAGCACCATCATATAGCATGATAGTATCTGTGGTTGGTCACTGGCATATTGTAGAAAATATTTTCCTGTAAAAATGTATGTTGTAACTGTACTAAAAGACTCCCTGATTATTCTCCAAAGTATCTATCCATCCACAGATCAATCAGCGTGTCGTTATTTATGTTCGCTGTACATGTTAATCAGCAGAAATTCTCCAAAAGTTGTCAAAACTTCATCATTGATAACTTACTGATCAGAAAGCTGTATAAAAATATCATTAAGGTCGACGAGATTTCACGGGCGGACAATATCCTAGTTATGTGACATTCAACTTATCTTGAGACTTTTTCAGGCGATTGTCTACACTGTTTTGAGCAAATTGATCATCTCTAAATATCACCCGTCTCAAAACATGCACCGCTACATGCGTACAGTTGCAAAATAAACAATTCCGTCTAAAACTTGCATATCAGCCCTTGTCTGTGACACCTCACGGGGTTCCCCAATATCTTTGTGTTTAGCGTCGGGCACTTGTTTTCTCAGGTCAGTACCGCCTACTGACCTCAGGGTAAACACCAACAGCCAATGAAAATAGATTGACCCCGGGGTCACCGCTTCCCCAGTAAACACTGTTAACCAATG
Source organism: Haliotis asinina (assembly GCF_037392515.1). Lineage (NCBI taxonomy): Eukaryota > Metazoa > Mollusca > Gastropoda > Lepetellida > Haliotidae > Haliotis > Haliotis asinina. The sequence goes on along the minus strand of NC_090280.1, from coordinate 43,704,649 downwards.
GGCGCCATGTTGTTAATCCACAAACAACAGGTTTCATGTGATGCAAATCTCTAACCCTTTCCGATATTACGGAAGAAAAGATCGCGGAAGGAGCTATTAGATTGCGTGTTGTGATTGCTGTGCATCTATCTGGCGCTCATCTGGGGATATTACCAATGGTTATTGACCGTGGCAGATCAGAAATCTTCCTGGAGTAATATTTTGTCCATGTGGATGATAATTTCAGTGTTCTCACGCGATCCAGAAGGTCTTGGATAGCTTGACCTATTTCGACCGAGTCACAAGAAAGCGGCAGAGGCTGCTTGTTGTGAAGCTTCAAGTCAGCCAAGGAATTGCCATACCTTCAGTAAGTACCGTGACTGCCATTCTTTAGCCATGTAGACACCCACAGGATTAAATCACCTGCATTCAAATACGCAGGCGCAGGCGCGTGCACATGCACATGCTGCTTATTCTTCGCATGAAAGCCCTCTAATTCACTCGTGTCATCTATATTCGCTAGCCATTATCACGTTTTACAGATCCGATATTTGCCCTCTTGCTTTTATACATATGTGTTATGTGTGATAATTTTCGTATCTCATAAAATCCACCAGAACAGGTCGTTATGAATTAGAAATCGCCGTATCATATTTCAACATGGCGTAGTAGAAGATGAATGGAAATATACCCGATCGCTTACATGTAAGAAATTCAGTGTGACATGGAGTTATCGTTGGTTTTAGATCATGGAATTGGAACTTTATCAGCCTGACTACGCAATGGAAAATGTGGAGTTTTTCCCCAGTGAGTCCAAGAAACGTAAATTCACAGGGCAACCCATCGCCCGATCTGCGAAGGTAGGTATCATGAACTTCTAGCCTCGTTCTGAGAAACTTGTTTCATTCATAAACTCAAGCTGGGGTCCCGATGAATGAACCTGTGCGCGCTTGAATAGGTTCACATTGTTGCTATATTGAATGGCCTGCACATAATAACCGCGGTCCTGAATTAATGAGAACGCTTCTATAAGTCGCTAGACATCTCTTGACAGCAAGTCGAGAGGGGACAATGTATCAATGGGTCAGAGAACATGGGAACAGTTCTCAACCTATGGTTGATTTCAGAAAACCTTTCTCTGTTTGAAACCGTATCAGTCATTTTGGGGTGAAACCAGTTTATGCTGAAATTAGGGCACCAAGTGAACCAAATCGTTTAATATCGACATGTGTGTCTGTATCTGTGAAGGTTTTGAAAGAGAATATAGTAGAAATGGAAAATGTTTCTTTTTGTTTTCATCCCTAATTTACAAGTTTAATTAAACAGTGATTTACACTTTCTGTTGTTTATAAGGAGTACACATGCAGCGACCAGAGGTTAGGTAATAATCTCTGTTACTCAAGTTTCGTCAGAAGATCACTGAGTCTTTTTGGGCTTGCACTTTCCTAGTAGAGTACACATTCTAGTACTGTTTTGGTTGAGGCCCATCCAGGCTTCGAACCCACACCCTCAGAGTCAGGCACCTAATCGCCAGCAGACAAAGTCAGCCACCTAGCCCGCTCGGCCTTTGCAACTAGCTTTTTCTGCTATGACATCATTTAAGAAGTGCAGTTTGCTCTACCACCCTGCATAGTGTGAAAAAAGCACCCATTTGCCTGGAACTATTATGTATAGTGAAAACACAAGGATGCTTGCATCGGAGTGCCTTGATGTTATAATAGTTCACGTCGAAACTCATAAAAACGCAGCAAGTTATGTGAACTAAGATGTCAAATTTAATACTTTCTAAGGATAATTTTGATTAGTCTAAGGCAGAAAAGAAACGAGGGTGTCATTGACCTAAATTAAGAATCCACACATAGGACTAACTGACACATTCTTTTGACATGTCTGCCCCTCCAACATTAAGACAAACGTTACCAGAAAAACAAATGATAAACAGTTTGGTGATGGTTTTCATTCGGGTAAAATATCGCTGTAGTGCTTCTACCAACAACATAAGTTTAGATCAGTACATCAAGATGAAACTGCCTAGTCAAGTGACATTCCACAATAGCATTATGGGAATGTAAATACTGTGAACATTACCGTATTGCTGTAAAATTATAAGTTGAACTATGAGACATTTTATCTGTCAGAAATTTTATCGTCTGATAAAGTACTATCAGCGCCTTTAATCTTGCGTGGAAGCCTGTTAGAATCTTGAACACAATTATGTTTGACATGCTTCTTGCAGTATCTTGTTTTATGTGTTATCTAAGAAATACATCATATTACAGTACAGTCTGTTTGGCTCAAAAGCAGACCAATGAATGCTGTCCAGCTCGAAAACTAATAAACATAACATACTCAATGAAATACTGATCATAATCAGTATATCATACCAACTCTGTGAGGTTTTTGCAGAATATTACTTCTTAAAATAAAAAAGTTCTTTAACAAACTATCATTAGAAATATTGACACAGATCACTTATTGTTACGAGGGAGGAGTGCAGAGAAAGGGACAGCCAGACGTACGAGAAAGCATGGAGACAGCACAGGTTAATGAATATATAACTTTCTAGGCACTTCTGCGCATGCTTCTCGGACACCTGCCTGTGCCTTTCTCTGCACTGCTCCCTCGTAATAAACAGTGAACTGTGTCAGTATTTTAATGATAGTTTGTTAAACAACCTTTTATTTATTAAGACAAAAATTCTGCAAAAACCTCACAGAGTTGGTACAATGTTTTGATTATGATCAGCGTTTCATTGAGTTCGTTTTCTAGTTACCTGCTTTTGAGCCAAACAGACTATATGTGGTTTGCAAATGACTTCTTGGTTATGAGTTTTCCTTCATGTGCTTAAGTTAAGACTATGTCCTGTGACCTGGTAATGTGGCAGCCTTTCCTGTGCTTAAGTTAAAAATATGCCCTAGTAAGTGGGAGGTCTTTCAGGTGCCTATGTTAAAACTACATCTTGTGAACTGGTACTGTGGAAGTCTTTTTTATGCTTAAGTTAAAACTACATCTTGTGACCTGGTAATTTGGCAGTCTTTCATGTGCTTAAGCAGGGATTTGGAATGGCAGGGGCCATGGGCCATTTTGCACATCAGAAAGAAAACTAGCCTATTCAAATTTGTGAACTGGTAGGGTGGCAGTCTATATAGGTACTCCTTAAGTTAACACTACATCTTGTGACCTTATGATCTTGTAGTGGGAAAGTCTGTTATGTACTTAAGTTCAGACCATATCTTATGAGCTGGTGATGTGGAAGACTGTTATGTGTTTGAGCTAGGACTATATCTTGTGATCAGGTAATGGGGAAAGTCTTTCATGTGCTTAAGTTAAAGGCCACATGCAACCAAAAAATCAAACATAATTAAAACACAGTTTTCACTTCTTCATGATATTTAAAATGCATTGCTGATTAAAAAAAAACAAATAAACTAAATTATAAGCATATAATCGACAGTCAAAAGTGCAGTATTTTGTACTTTTGTATACTTCCCTCGAAATGAAGCAGCTGCAATACTGAACCCAGTCAGAGCGGGTGGGAATGCACTCAAGTGTGACGAAGCTTTTTCATTGGCCACTGATTCATTTGCCGGTATGCTTAGCCGACTCTTTGTTTATAGCTTATAAGCCCGATAAGTGTTAATTTGAAATTTCATGTGGTCAATGATTGAAATTGTGCATTGCATATTGTCATTAGTAGACAGGCAGGCATACATATAGGTGTCAATAAACAAGACATGGAGTTCTCTGTGACAGAGTCTGCTTATCACAATTAACATGTTGGATTTGTTAATGTAATGAGTAGATAATTTACTTCTTTGTGTCCACAACCAAGATTAGATTACTGCTCACGATCTCATACCCCAGGCAGGCATACTGTTTCAAGCTCCACGAACACATTCACTGCGCATGTGTTATGAGCACATCACAGCATAGGTGTTGAAACGACTTTTTCCCCAGCATTGGGGGAAAATTAGTGAATCATTTGAACTCCAATTTTGTGATACATTTTTTTCATCACATTTTTTTTTCAACTTTATAGGTTGAATGGGTATTTTTGATGGTTTGTTTCGGTATGTGCATGAGCTTCATGGCAAAACTACGTCTTGTGGTCAGAGTACCTTCTGTTATTGCGACCTCCATGTTAATCTCATACACACAAGATGCCCCGTCTGAAGTTGCTTTTGACATTCTATCATCTAAACATCCATTGTCTACTTCTACCAGATAATGCATATGTATATGGGAGAATGTTAAAAGCCTGATCGAAAAACCATTATCTGGTGGAGGGTCAGAGCCAGATAACTGCCAACAGAAGACAATTGTGCAGCACTTCCTAAAACACATTGATTAAACTGGCACAAGCACGGAGAGCAAAGTTAGCATCCTAGCGGCATGGGTGTAAATATTATCTAGGTGGAACTCAGCGTGCCAAACAATGGTGGAGGTCTACACATATTCAGCATGTTCAGATCGGTCCTCAAGACAGACCTTTGTTTGACATATTTGGCCTTGTGAGCTTGGAAAATAAACAGCTGAAATGAGAAAAACAAAGAGAATGTAGACACCTGCGATGTGACATGTTTTTCACCACCTTTTGGATTTGTGAAGTTCCTCTGATAGTAGGGATTGATTGTTCATTTTTGTGGCCATGAGTTAATTATATTACCATAATCAACTATTTAATGAAAATGAGAAGATTTTGTGGCAACCTCAAACAGTCAATTTGACAATACATGCGGACTGCATAAATGGTGTCTTGTTTTACTTTTTGCATTATTTGAATCCTGTTCTGAATTAGACTTGGTTCTTGTCTAATGACATATTCTGTGAAGTGTCTGAATCATACACATAATTTCAGTGTTTGCAATGCAATGTTCCTAAAATACACATATCTTGTATTAAATAACAAGTAAACTTTTGTTTTTTGTACTTTTTGTAACCATTGCACATGAAAGACTTGTGGTTAGTCTTATGCAGAACATCAAATTCATTCTTATAAACTTGCGGTTGATTAATACCGAGGGATTAAAAGTTGCCAAACAGATGCTTGCTTCACTCTTGCCCACCAAAGAAACCATAGACACTACTGCAAACCGGAAGTGACATAGTGTGAGGAAGGATTTTCAATTAGTTGTATATAAAGTGTGTAATAAGCTTGTCATTTTGCTGATTTCTCAACGTCAATGAAGACATGCCAAATTGTTGCATTGCCGTCAGTTGCTCACAGGGGTCGGGTGGTGTCACCATGCACAGACTTCCACCAGACCCCACAGTTGGTTATGAAAATGGTATTTATATTTGTTTTCATCGAGTTAAAAAATCATAACTATTTACTAGTTGTTGTAAATGATTGGAAAAAAAAAGAATTTTGCATGACACAACTTGTAATACAACAATTTCTTCCTCAGAAGGAAGGTTGTGGTCAAAGTGACATTAATATTGGAAGTGGTATCGTATTGACACCCACCTTGCTTCCAAGAGTGAAACTGTTGTTATGAGCTATCTCATGCAAAGTCCTATTGTTCATCAATCAAATACATATTTTACTACCAGTAGATATTAGTTTTGATTTTGTAAATGAAAGTGAAAACAAACCTAAATGGGATATATTCTCAAATTGACAGATGTTCACAACAGGGTCCTTCCCTTTTTAAAAATGATGATGGCACAAGCTAAAGTCAATTCAAGAATCAGTTAGATTATGGTTTGTTTTCATGAAGTTAAAAAATGAAAATTACTTCCTACTTGTTGTTAAATATGTATCTGAATCATGACCTAAAGGATTTTGCATGAGACTGCTTCAATAGCAACATGAATTTTATAATCGTGGTGACATTGACAAGAAGTGATTTTGACAGAATCATTTATGAAAACAAGTTGTAACTTGGAAGCTAGACACAGAAGATTCAATGACAACAGCTTGTGAAAACATTGAGCTTTCATTTTTCACAGTTGTCATGATTTTAGGTTTAGACAAACCAACCTGTTAACATGTTAACAGATAATTTACCCCAGGAAATGTACTTGAATACAGAGTCCCACATGGTCATACCTCACATTACGTCACCGAGGCGTGCTCCTCTGATTGGTTGAAATTTCATTCACTGGATAGAATTGTGCACTGTTGTAAAAAAAAGTCAATTTAAGGTAATTAAATGTTGAAATGAATAGTTTAATGTCGGGTTTTAGTTATAATGATGACAATAAATTATTTATGTATTTGTACCTCCAAGAGTGTATCTGATCATTAATGTTCACTTTTGGGGATTCTATAAGTATCAAATATTTATTAATGGTGCAGTTGGGACAAAAGTTTAGTTGTGTATGGTGTTCTTGTACAAAAGCATTTACATATACACTGAAATGCCCTGAACATGAAAGATTAAAGGGTTTCACAATTAGACTGATGTAATTTTTAAAGAATCAAGGCAAGTTTGCTGATATAATTGTTGTTGTTCTACAACAATAATAATATACCATTAGTACATAAACATACAGTATTATTTTCAAACCTTCCACCCTGCCCTATCTGCTGTGCTAAGGCTCTAAATGAATAAGTTTCAATAAGCGTCATTCTATTTTCAATAATGGCCTTGCCAGTACAATGTGAAATTCATCTTCGATTTGCTTTGAGCACATTTGAACACAATAGTTGACAGCCTTTCACAAGATGAAATATATTGAACCAACTTAAAATTTTACCTTAGTTAAATATTTCATTGATGTTCTGGTACAAAATCCTGAGCAAGCAGTTTGTCTGCTGATTCACCTATTTTGTTTAATAACAGAAATCAGCACTAATTATAATGACTTGATTTGCCCTCTATACCCCTTCAGCAACCCATGCTTGTCATTACAGGCGACTAACGGGATCGGGTGGTCAGACTCACCGACTTGGTTGACACATGTCATCGGTTCCCAGTTGCACAGATTGTTGCTCTTGCTGTTGATAACTGGATTGGTCCAGATTTGATTATTTATAGATCGCTGCCACATCGCTAGAGTATTGCTGAGTGCGGCATAAAACTAAACTCACTCGCTCTACCTGATGTTGTAAGTGATGGGCAGCTGATACATGTCACCAACCATATGTTAATACATTATCATTTCAAACTTGATATAATAGCCCCTGTTTCATAATCTATGTGAAAAGAAGGTTTTGATTGACTTTAATTTGAACCTCAGTGTATTAAGTTATCCTGTGCAGCTTTCACCTACTGTCTGTCCATGTGTACAAAACACATGTTTTATGTTCCTCTAAACATGCATAAATCTCATCAATAAATGTGTGTATATAGATGCTGCTGTAATTTTGGGATGAACCTATTTGTGTTCTCATGCAATCATTTGATTCTGTTGTTCTGGGTAGGTAAGGGGGTCATCAGTTTTATACACGTACTGTGGGTATATCAGCTATTTTGTACATAGAGATATTTAAATGTTATCATTTGACAAATAAGTGGGGAGGGGGTAATCAATTTTGTGCATGACACACGAACGGGTTGTGGTGGGGTCATTGTACATGCTTTACTACAGAAATCATCATCACCCCACCCCACCCTGCCCACCCCCAGCCATTAATTCTAAATTGCCCCTATGGTTATTTGTGGATGACTGTAAACTTTAGGGACAGTTGTAAGTGAATTTGTCCAAATGAAGACTAACTTGTCAATAAATCAGGAAAGTAGTCCGTCATAATCTGTCTCCACACTTAACCAGCCAATCAGAGAATCAGGATTTAGCATCATGCATATTTTTTATGCTGGTATTAGTGGTAATGTCACTTGGGTTTCTCAGACTTAGCTGTATGTGTGGAAGGTCAAGTCCTTGGGGAACTTTGTCTCCTTCATTCTACAGATCAATTAGTTATCTGTGTCATTAATGCAATGGTGTTCAAAAGGTGAGAGGCCTGAAAATGAATCAAAAGTGAGTGAGTGAGTTTTATGACACTTTTAGCAATAATCAATCAATATCACGCCTGGGGACACCAGAAATTGGCTTCACCCAGGTCTTCAGCATGACGAGCGAATGTTTTAAACATTTGGCTGTCCAACCACCCACTGAATATGAATCTGAGACGTACATGTATACATGTATTGTTTCTACATGAATCAAAGTGAGTGAGATTAGATTTATGCCACTTTCAGCAATATTCCAGCAATATCAAAAAGGAAATCAACTATAAGATCCATATAGATAGCACAACAAATATAATACTTAAGGATGCCTTAGAAACAAATATCAATCTCTGTAACCACAATATAGGCTAGGCCCATAAATTCAATAAAATTAAGCAAGTTTTTGAAATAAACTAAATTCAATTCAACACAACTAAATTCAATAAATTTACAATGAATAAACTCCAGTCCAAATGTGAATACATGTTCAGGCTGTCATTAAGTGATTCTCTCACATCAAACAACAAATTAAGAACCTACAGATTGGTCAAGTCATCCATAAATTTTTTGAAACAGAAATCCTGAAACTATTTCTAAAATATGTCATGATATTCATACTGCATATGATAAACTGTTGTAATGTATATCATATATGTGTCTGTAACTACTGTAACATTCATATTTGTGGTTTATAGTATATTGCTACTGTTTCTTGATGGAATGATACGCAATAAATAAATATCAATAATATCACGACCATGGACACCAGACATTGGTTTCACACATTTCACACCTGACTGAAAATGAGTCCGAGACATATAAGTATACATGTGTTGTTTCTACATTCCCTCTGATGAATTCGGGTAAAGATCTGTTATACTGGGCATAGCAGACACTAAGACATGGTCAGTTAGAGCTGCGGCAAGCAGTAGACGTGGGGATAACATGAACAAGGAATTGTTTCAATGGAAAGTACAGTTAGATAACAGCGTCAAGATTGAGAGATATGAGATTATCTGCCTCATTTGACAACGTCTCTTGGTGGTTGAAGTGCAGTAGGTAAGAATCACGCAACTTGCTCGTTAGAGGACCACTAATAGCTGCCTGTAATGATTAGTTGGGCTGCTGTAATCTCTCACAAACACAGCGTTGCCACCCCCAGCATTTATCATGTTTCTTGCTGTATTGACACATTACATTTCATTGCCCTTAAGGGCTGGATGAGACAGTTCATTTGCAGGATGGTGATGGAAAGTCATTGTACAATGTCATGAAATTTAACAAAAGTTCTACAAGTGACATTAACTTATTTAGGTGTTCATGATTATTATTGGACGAATTTCACCAAGTTTTAGAGAAAACTCCCATCAGTCACTGCAGCAACTACAGCTCGTAAGTTGGATCTGCAGGTGGTGAGAACGCTCTATGAGTGAGTGAGTATAATTTTATGCCAATTTTAGCAATATTCCAGAAATATCTCGGTTAGGGAATACCAGAAATGGGCTTCACACATTGTACCCATGTGGGCAATCGAACTCATGCCTTCAGTGTGATAAGCGAATGCTTTCACCACTAGGCTACCCTACAACCCCACAATAAGTGACATCCAGCAGGTTGTTTAGTCGTTTTGGGGTCAGATGAGAAGCATGAATTGTTAAATATGTCAAAATGTGGATAAGTGCACTAAACATAAATAATATGCATGTTCTTAAAACCTCTCTACCCAAAAGGATCTGAAATCTGACTTTTTATGATTGTGGAAAAGAAATCATGGAATATTTGCGATTTTCTCACTTCAAACCGGGGGGTGACAAACGGCTTGTGGAACAGCACCAGCACACGTTCAGGTGCAACACTGCACAGGCAGGTGAGATGACCCAAGCTAGTTTGATGCTTTTCCGTCAGCCATTTTTTCACTCCCCTTTGTGACAGATGAAAGTAGCACAATTCTTGAATGACCGATGGTGAAAAGTCAATTCAGATCCTGTTGGGTACAGATGTTTCAGGGCCATGAGTCTTATTTATGTTTTGAGCACTTACCCAAATTTTGAGTTATTTAATCATTTGTTGTTTTCATTTGACCCCAAACGGACTATACTAGGTCTTTATTGGTTAGAGGCTGAATTTGTCTCACTGGTGAAATTTTTCTGTATACACTTGAAATATTCAACATAACTTTCAGCAAGTGATACTTTGTCTCTTTGTATTTTGGCAATTCCAAATGATGAGTGAACATAGCTGAAGCAGATTAGGGGCCACTTGACCGTCTTGGCAGCTATGCTTGTTGTAAGAGGTGACTAACAGGATCGGGTGGTCAGGCTCACTGACTTGGCTGACACATATCATCAGTTCCCAGATGTGCTGTTGATCAGTGGATTGTCTGGTCTAGACTCCATTATCTACAGACCGCCACCAGGTAGCTGGAATACTGCTTGTATGACAAAAACTGCTGACTACATATACTGAGGTCTATAAGTCATAATGTTTACTTGTGTTTTTGTTTTTGTGAAGGTAACCTACGATCCCAAGCTGACAAAGGAAATTGGCCGCCTCCAGACAATGTTTTCCTCTGATTCTCATGAAGATCGCCGGGTACCAACGCTGCAGAAGGTTCCGTCCATATCTGATCTCTCCGATGAAAGTCTTGGTGAGTTCCTACAGTCAATATCGAATCAACATCCAAACGTAAATAATACACAAGCAGGGTCTTGCCATGACTCACAAGAATGGGGCTACTGGTGACCCCCACGCAGGACAAGTATTGGTTTTAGGGGTCCTTGACAATTTGTGGGTCCTTAGAGGTAATGATATACAGAACTGTATTAGAGCCTGGAATAAATCATTGATCATGTGGACTGATGAAATCAGAATAGAATAATGCATATAACTGCTGTAAAGAAACAACAAAACACTTAGCAAAGTCACAGATATGTTGTGACTCTGAGTACAGTGAATTATATTGTGAATCAAAGGGGATGCAGGGGAATTATGTCAGCATCCATTTTGTATACAGTGGAAGCTTTCTAAAATGCTTTCTAAACCGGCACTCATTGGGACTGAAGAAATAATCCGGTTTATACAATGTCCTGGATTGTAGAGCTGATGATAAATGTACAAGCCACGGATGGTACAATTAGGAGAAATTGTTATGGATAGCAACTTCTCTATTTGGTTCAGATTCTTGTACCGTTGTCAAGCAGGAATGACGGTACAAGAATCTGTACCGAAATGTCGCAGTCACGCAAAAAAGAAGTTGTTATCCAAAACAATTTGTCCTATTTGTACACCTCAACTTCTAAAAGGCCACTCAAACAAGCCATGGATGGGCCTGAGATTTTATGCCAGTGGTGACAACTTGCCGGATAAGACAGATTCAGGTTTTGACAGCTTCCAGTGTATTACTGTAATACATTTGTGCATTTTCAGTTTTCGTTATATGAGTTGACAAACTATTATTATTTTGCATTCTCACATACAGAGCCAAGGTGTTTGTGTGTGGTATTTTTTCAGGAAAGGAATGGTAGGAGGGTCATGTACATGGACTTGTGCATCCCTACTTCAGCACAAGGGCTGGATTTAGTGCCTTGTTACTTCCACTGGTGCAGTCCAATATTACAAAGTGCATCCTAGTCATGAATCGAACAGGCACATGCTGCTGTCAATGTTTTAGGATTAAGTCAACAATAAATGTAACATTCTAAGCATAAATATGTCAGCTCATTTTTCTTCTAAATTTCGAATAGCTGTGGTACCGACAACATTTTGCAGCTGTGACAGTTCTTGTAAACAGGGATCCATTATGTTTCTGTGTTTCCATGGTTTCATGGGTACTACATCAGGGACATGTTTATGTGCACTGAAACCTCTGATGTTTTAACACACTATTTTGCAAGTGGTATTTGACTGGCGCAAATAGATCTTTATCTTAGGTTGCACCTGCTGCAAGTAGGTTAACATCTCTTAAATGAAGCCCTGACCACATAGGGCAACAGAACAGCTAGTGATTGGTCCACCTTGTCTGTGTCTGTAGCAGCTGTTGGTGACTAAATGAAGCCCTCTTGTTACCTGGGGTGGTGGGGTAGCCTAGTGGTTCAAGTGTTCAATTGTTACGACAAACACCCAGGTTCGATTCCCACATTGGTACAGTGTGTGAAGTCCATTTCTGGTGTTCCCTGCCATGATATTGCTGAAAGTGGCATACAACGAAAATCTTGTCAGTCATTTAGTCTTGTTCCCTTGTAGTTAAATGATCACATTAAAAGCTGAATGGCATGTATTGGCCACTTCCTGTCTGTTAGTGTTACAGTTTCGTATATATGGTCCTCAACAATTGTTAATTATAGACCTTAGAATAGTTTTTTCTCCTTAACATTTGGCACAGTTGTAGTTTGGTAGAGGATCAACCCCAAATCTGTTCTTGAATATACAGAGAGATCAACGGATTTGGCAAGTTTATCCTTAAATTCTTGGCCTAATTTTAGCACCCCGAAACCAACAGGTAGAGTGTTTATTTTGATTGTTTTGAAGTACTAGATACATAGTGTTGCTGGAGGTATTTTGTGTCTCTCCCCACTGTGTGTTGCTTCATGCTTTTTTCTGTGACTGACCCAGATAGTTGGGTTGGGTGGAGACAAGGAAGACTGATGTTAGAACAAGGCGGTCGCCACTGCTTCATACGGCTTCTTTTGTTGCGCAAACCTATTTGTTGACAAACAAACATTTTCAAACTGGGACACCTTTGTTGACACAGCAAAAATACCAGTCACATGTCACTTGTTTCCAGAGCAACTTCAGATGTGTTTAATCGATAAGCAAACCTTGAAACCTGAATAAAGTGGTCGCTGATTTGAAGCATTAGAATCCTAACAAATTAAGAAACAGTAACAATTCTGTGCTAGTAAAATACACAAAAAAATTTCCTTTTTTATTATTACACAAAGTTAGAGAAATTACATTTACATACTGAAAACAGAGAGTGAGTTTGGTTTTACGCCACTTGTAGTAATATTCCAGCAATATCAGAAATGGACTTCACTTATTGCACCCATGTGAGGAATCGAAATGGACCTTGGGCATGACGAGCGAACACTTTAACCATTAGGCTACACCACTGCCCTCAAAACAGAGACCTACATCAGGCCAGTGTACAACCTTGAAACTGAGGTAAAAAATATCGGCAGTTTTTTTTAATGGATAACATATATACATAAACATCCACCCTTAATATGTCATGAATTATGTTTGATGTGTAAGAGAGAGAATGATGCATGTGTTGAAATGGATGCAGAAATCCTGTAAACAGTGAAATAATAATTCTGTAGGGTATCAAGAATTGCCTTGAGCTGCATATAAATGTTGTTTGCATAATGTATTTAAACCATAGTAGAGCTATCTTGTCTTCAAAGAGTTCAAGAGGTATTAGCCCTTAGGTAGCTTAAGATCTTGTTATCTGGATGTTTTTTTAAATTGTTTGAACACTTAGGCAAGACCAATTTTGTTTCTTGTTTCACAGATTTTTGTCCTCAGGAAACCTAAAGACAGGAGGGGAAAAACTAAAAAAATCACCAGTGAAAGTACTAAATATTAAATATCAAAATATGTATGAAGTTTATGTGGGGCAAAAATGCAATCCAAAAAACCACCAGTATTCCCACCCACCCTGGCTGGCCTCCCAGTGATCTGACACCACCAGTAACCCCACACCACCCCACCCCTCTGGCCTGCATGTGATCTGACACCACACCAGTGCCATTGTGCCCCAGAAGCACCCAGCTGTGTGACAAGAGACTGACTATGGTGTTAGGTGTAATTATTCACTAATCCTTTTCTCCTAATCCTTTACTCTTATTATCCACTTTGTTTGAAAACAGTCAGATCTATGAGCTATTGTACACTGCAACAGAAGTTTGTAGAAATTTACAAATTAGTGGCACATTCTGTAGTGAATTTTACCTTTTGGTGAAGATTTTTCTGCCTGATAAATGAGTCATACCGGCAGTTTCAACATCTGTACTGATTTGATGTAAATCCATCATGTACATTACTGCTATGTATCAACACTACTGACTCATTGGGTAAATTAGGAACATGGAGAATAATAAATATCTTTTTTGTCAAGATTTTGTAGCATATCAGGAATTTATGCAGGCATACTTACTAGACATATGAGCCATGACTAAATGACCTCCTTGAAATGGTGGAGATAGACAATAGCTAGGGAGGGTATCATATTTGATAAGCGCAGGATTGGGGCGTGACAACAGTCTCCTATCATTCAATACACTCAGTTAATCCGTTCCAATCACTAAGGCCCTATCAGCATGATAATAATGTCAAACCCTACTGATAGCAATTTCATTGCTGACATGTCAAAGATTTCATCAAATTGTGAAATTGTGCAGAGCTTAAAATACTTAATATAAAATTAAATGCTCTTTTAAGTTAATTAAGAATTGAAGCAGGTAATTTCATTTTTGTCTACACTAGATCTCTCTGAAGACAGTGCACTCACCCTTTCATCCCCTATAGTACATTGGACTCAAAAGCAGACTGAATAATTTTTTTAATACTCAATAAAACACTGATCATATTATCAAAACATCAGATCAACTTTGTGAGTTTTTTTGCAGAATTTAAGCCCTAATAATAAAAGGAGCTGTCTAACAAAGTATCATTAAAATATTGACACAGTTCACTATTTGTTACGAGGGAGGAGTGTAAAGAAAGACAGCCAGAGGTGCGAGAAAGGATGGAAACGGTACAGAACAGGTTAACAAATCAATAGCTTTGTCAGCACTTATGCACATGTTTCTCAAACATCTGGCTGTCCCTTTCTCTGTACTCCTCCCTATAACAATAGTGAACTGTGTCAATATTTTAATAACAGTTTGTCAAACAACGATTTTGTTTTAGGACATAAACTCTGCAAACACCTTTAAGAGTTTATCAGATGCTATCATTATGATCAGCATTTCATGGAAAATTTTATGTTTATGAGTCTTTGAGTTAGATTGGTCTACTCTTGAGTCAAGCGAACTGTTACGTCTCCTACATAGCCAGGGATACTGGGGTTAGCCAGGTGGTTAAAGTGTTCAGTCATCATGTTGAAGACACTGGTTCTATTCCCAACATGGATATAATGTGTGAAGGCGTATCTGGAGTCCCCCACCATGATATTGCTAGAATATTGCTAAAAACGTCTTAAAACTCTCTCACTCACTCACTCACTCACTCACTCACTCACTCACAGCGTACTGAATGTAAATGATATAATAGCTACAACTATGCCAATAGTCAAACCTAGCCATCCTCATCCATAACCTAGCCATGCACCATCCAGTTGTAAACCAACCGAGATCATCACGAAAAGCCTTCTGTTTGACAGAGGTACAACTTATAAGACACTTTGCAGTTTGGGCACAGTTTGCTATCAGTACCATATATATGGTGAGTGAGTGAGATTAGTTTCATGCCGCACTTAGTAATATTCCAGCTATAAAACGATGGTCTGTAAATAATCAAATCTGGAGCAGACAATCCAGTGATCAAGCATCGATCGGCATGAGCAGCGATCTGCGCAACTGGAACCGATGACATGTGTCACCCAAGTCAGTGAGTCTGATCACCCGAGTTTTACCTATATACATGCAATGGGCTGTAGGGGTACAATTTGTTGCTTATAATATATATCTGTTGTGTGAGCACCTTGGTTTCTCGTACTGACCCTGAAGCAAATATAACCAAAAACACCTACATAAGTCTAGAAACTGTGGCATGTCTACATTTCCACAGCTTCTGTCTTTGGGCTTCTCTTCGTTTCATTTTAGTTTCTTTCATAATAAACATTTCAGTACAATATCTTCATTTTGGAGACTAGTTGTTAGTCAAGGAGCACTAGCATATAAGTTCTGGGGGTTAAAAGTCCCATAACCCGACTCCCAGGATAAGTCAGTTTTCATTTTGGGCAACCAAATAATGGTATCTTACTTGTCAGTTGGCTACTAGATAATTTCTGATTACAGTTTCAAACTGCAAATAAGACTTGGATTTCATTTCGTATCTGCTCAAAATGTAGCTATTAAATTTCACCTCGATAATTAAGTTGATTACTGCTATTTATCACTTCGCAATAAATTGTGAACTAAACATTAATATCCAATATCATGTGGATTTATTCCTTCAGAATTACATTATCATGATTATGTCATAAAAATCAGGGCAAGGGGAAAATGAATCTGCACAAATTACTTTCTTAAAGTCACTTGCCCTGTGGCAAGTGGCTTTTCAAAAAGTTTTTAACCCCTGCAGTTATGAATGTGATTAACTTTAACCAGCAAGAATGCTTTTGTAATATCTAAAGCAATCTCAGGTTTGTCTTCAAGTGTGACTAAGTGTAGTTTGCATAAAGGAAGCTAAATACAGATATGGCCTACACCATGAACAAATATAACACTAGTCCACTAGCCTCCATGGAGTGTGGCCAAGATTCCACAGCAAGAATTACATGGCCAATGTTTTTGTGGGCAGGGTTGGAGTTATGGGCTTATAGTGGTGTGTTCTAGGGGCAGATCCTCTTTTATGAGAGAGTTAGCGTCACTGGAACATGTAGGTATATTACAGAGTACCACCTTCAAGACATAATTTGTAGAACAAACACGCCATTTCTCCTCATCCTGTATTTGTAAAACTGACAGTTCCCCCTCCTCCGTCTTGCAGAGATAGATGCCAACCCATGAGATTTTATCATATTTATTACGAAAAACACAAAAACATGTGACTACAACAGCAGTGACAATATTTAAAATTTAAAAAAAAATACATTAGATTAAATTATCAAATAGTATATGTATGATACCCAATAAAATTTAACCAAATTTTATGCAGTACCTAGCTGTATGTGGAAACCTACCACTGATTTAGATAAGTAAAATGTTAAGAACAAGATCTAAGAATATCTATTTGTTTTTTATTAATATCCAAATTCTTTGGAAAAGTATACACTAATTTTGAAAAAAAAAATGCAAATTTCTGCAACAGCTTTTGCCCCAAATACTAATTGGGCTGAATTAGATTAGTGATCCCTGCATCTTGATGTGTGTGGATGCCTGGAGCAGCTTGGTGTCTGCCTCACATACAGTGGTCCAGATTGGAACTATGCTTTTATTAAATTGTAGGTATCTAGTAGTAAATTCAAAATTCAAAGAATTTTATTTTCATGACATGATTGTCTCATTTCCAGTATCCATAAAATATCTTAATCTTCTGTTGAGTGTTTTTAGGGTATGGCTTTTTAGGATGAATTTCTTAATTTGCTGGTTGTTGCTGTTTCAAACCCAAATTTTGAAATTGAAATTTATAATTTCAATTGCCAGTATCAGTAGATTAAAATAAACTCTTTTTTCACATTTGCATTAATTCTCCCGTTCTCTAAAGCTGTTATTTTCACCTCAACTATATATATATATATATATATATATATATATATATATATATATATATACATATATAGGCATCCTTTGTACACTGGCATTCCCTAGTACGTTGGCATCCATTTTACATTGACATCCCTTGTACACTGGCATTCCCATGTACAATGGCATCCTCTGAACACTGACATCCCATTTACATTGCATTAGTGTATAGGGGATGCCAGTGTACAAGGGATAATGCACGGCAATAGCATACCCAACAAAGTGGTAGAGTGAACTGTAGAAAAATCTTGAACTTATATATGAAAATGAAAACAGGAAAATAGCAGTACCAGTGCATTAGTTGAGAATAATAATCTTGTTTAAGGTGATTTGATGCTGCAAAGCTCAATGCCTGTATCCCATGTACTGCAGTCTTGATGTGAAGGTAGATACACCAGGGTCAGGCTGACTGGATTTCACCTCTTGGTGTACTTCAGCTTGTGCAAGCACTCATGGCTGGTAACATGACTCCCCATAGCCTGCTTGCAACCTGTTGCTGGGGCAAAGGCCAACTGTTGCCATGCCTACAACCTATGAATTGGGTCAGCCCACTCCTAAAAGTTGGTTCATTCATAAATCTACTGTTATCCTGTTGTAGGGACCCAGGTTGGTTAAGCTGCCCTCCTCCCCCCTCCCCTTCCCCTCCCCCACACCCCCACACTCCCCCCCACACCCATGGTTGGGAAGATAATCAATGCAGCCAAGGGGCACCTGCAGCTCCTGTCCAGTGTCATATCATAAAGAGAAGAACCCATCCAAAGCTTTACTATCCTCTTTCTTTCTGACATGCAGAGATTTAACAATAATCATTAAGGTTAATAGCCATGCTAATGATCACACCGAGTCATGGTGTCTACTACAAAGTTAAAAAGTACTGTGAAAAAAAACACATTTACAAATTTTAAATGTGGGGCACTCATAATGAATGAGCAGACATCAAGAATGTGCTGATCAACAGTGAAAATATGATGTCTTTAGTTACACATTTTCCTAAGCATCTAATTACCAAAGCTTTGTGTTGTTTATACTGAAGGACAGAACAGAGGAGAAACACTTCTGTCTCTAATCATGATTCCTTAAATAAAGGAATGTGCTGACCTGACTGACAATAAGTGGGAATGTCTTAGTCTTTTGACCATCGAGAGAAATTTCTTTTTTATTTTCAAATGATGACTTAGATGACTTATGTGTGTAAGAACTCTCCTGTAGTGATGGCACACCTTCACCCATGTTGAAACCCTTGGCAGTGAGACCGCCATTCTGATTATAGTTTCAAATCACAATTATTTTCTTGCATCACAATTATTTTCTTGCATTACAAGGGGTATGCACATCAAATGAAACACTGAGAACATGTAGGGTTGGTCTAAGTTAACATTCATCATGTACCGCACGTGCATTTGTTTCACTGTTTAGCGACTGTGCTTATCATTGTTCCAAATACTCAGTCTTCAAACCAATAATATTGATTTGAAACTATGATCATTTGTTAAACAACTTTTATCCAAAGTTGAATAAAATTCTGACATTTAAATGTTCCGTTGGCAAGGAAAAATTATGAAGGACCACAATCTTAATTTCACTTTTGATTTACATTTTTGTTTAGAGTGAAGTTCATCAGTATTGTTTCACTGCAAACAGACTGTAGTTCTACGCATTTCATTACAATGAGCCCAGATAGCCATAAGGAAAATGACATGGGTGGATACAATCATTTAGCCAGTGGCAGTAATATTTTGTTGCAATAGCCAAGCAGTTCCTGCAAGTGTTCCAAGAAGATGATTTCGGCTAGCTAGTTCTAAACTTAGAGGAACTGCATGAAAGTCTTCTTCAGATTCTCAGCTCTATGTACTTGTAGGATGTTGACAGATGTTATGTAGAAATAAAGCTTGAAGTAGTAATACATGTATTCACAAAGATAACATGAAATATAAATTGAATGATTCAGTACAAACATTTATTTGTCTGATAAAAGTTTAGCAAACATGTACATCAGTCACAATAATAATTGTCACTGTTAATCGCCCTTGATTTGTTAATTATTAAATGTTTACTCTACACATGGCAGATATCAAAGAGGACTTTGAAGTATTTGTCTGTAAAGAGCCTCAAGGTTGATGGGCTCATCTCCAGAAAAAAAAACACGCAAAAACTTGTTCATGCATTGTCAAATGTTCTGCTGCATAACAATGCTTACCAGTAAAATTCTGGGTTGCAATTTTTGCTTAGCAATCTATGCTTGTCATAGTAACCAAAGGGATCAGGTGGTGAGACTTACCGATTTGTTGGTTGCATGTCGTCATATCCCAGTTGCATTGACAGCTGAAGATGGCTGGGGGAGCCATTAAACATCAAACAAAGGATGACAATATTTGACATTACATGTGAAGGTAGATGTCCTGCTACATGACAATATTTGACATTACATGTGAAGGTAGATGTCCTGCTACATGACAATATTTGACGTTACATGTGAAGATAGATGTCCTGCTACATGACAATATTTGACATTATATGTGAAGGTAGATGTCCTGCTACATGACAATATTTGACATTATATGTGAAGGTAGATGTCCTGCTACATGACAATATTTGACATTACATGTGAAGGTAGATGTCCTGCTACATGACAATATTTGACATTATATGTGAAGGTAGATGTCCTGCTACATGACAATATTTGACATTATATGTGAAGGTAGATGTCCTGCTACATGACAATATTTGACATTACATGTGAAGGTAGATGTCCTGCTACATGACAATATTTGACATTATATGTGAAGGTAGATGTCCTGCTACATGACAATATTTGACATTATATGTGAAGGTAGATGTCCTGCTACATGACAATATTTGACATTACATGTGAAGGTAGATGTCCTGCTACATGACAATATTTGACATTATATGTGAAGGTAGATGTCCTGCTACATGACAATATTTGACATTATATGTGAAGGTAGATGTCCTGCTACATGACAATATTTGACATTACATGTGAAGGTAGATGTCCTGCTACATGACAATATTTGACATTATATGTGAAGGTAGATGTCCTGCTACATGACAATATTTGACATTACATGTGAAGATAGATGTCCTGCTACATGACAATATTTGACATTACATGTGAAGATAGATGTCCTGCTAAATGACAATATTTGACATTATATGTGAAGGTAGATGTCCTGCTACATGACAATATTTGACATTACATGTGAAGGTAGATGTCCTGCTACATGACAATATTTGACATTACATGTGAAGGTAGATGTCCTGCTACATGACAATATTTGACATTACATGTGAAGGTAGATGTCCTGCTACATGACAATATTTGACATTACATGTGAAGGTAGATGTCCTGCTAAATGACAATATTTGACATTACATGTGAAGGTAGATGTCCTGCTACATGACAATATTTGACATTACATGTGAAGGTAGATGTCCTGCTACATGACAATATTTGACATTATATGTGAAGGTAGATGTCCTGCTACATGACAATATTTGACATTACATGTGAAGGTAGATGTCCTGCTACATGACAATATTTGACATTACATGTGAAGGTAGATGTCCTGCTACATGACAATATTTGACATTACATGTGAAGGTAGATGTCCTGCTAAATGACAATATTTGACATTACATGTGAAGGTAGATGTCCTGCTAAATGACAATATTTGACATTACATGTGAAGGTAGATGTCCTGCTACATGACAATATTTGACATTACATGTGAAGGTAGATGTCCTGCTACATGACAATATTTGACATTACATGTGAAGGTAGATGTCCTGCTACATGACAATATTTGACATTACATGTGAAGGTAGATGTCCTGCTACATGACAATATTTGACATTACATGTGAAGATAGATGTCCTGCTACATGACAATATTTGACATTACATGTGAAGGTAGATGTCCTGCTACATGACAATATTTGACATTACATGTGAAGGTAGATGTCCTGCTACATGACAATATTTGACATTATATGTGAAGATAGATGTCCTGCTAAATGACAATGCTTTCCTTTTCATGTGAGAGGAAATGTCCTCCTTCATCGGTGCATGACAATACTTGACATACGAGAGGGGAAATGTCCTGCTGTATGACAGTACTTGACATAACATATGAGGGGAAATGTGTTGCATGACAATACTTAACATTACATATATTGGGAAATGTCCTGCTGTATGACAGTACTTGACATTACATATGAGGAAAAATGTCGTGCTACATGACAATACTTGACATTACAAATGATTAGAAATGTCCAGCTACATGACAATACTTGACATTACATGTGACATAAGGTAATGTTAAAGTCATTTAGTAGGTTCCCTGAATCTGTCCACTTAATTGTCATAGGTTAAAATCTACAGCTATGTATTAATGGTCATGAATAGTTTATTTTAAAACATTTCAAAGTTGATAGCAAGGTAATATTTCTTCATTGTGATTTCATCTATTCTACTGTAATTTTTTTTGTTTTTCTGTTGTTGAAACTTTAATATCTTGCTAGAGATGGATGGGCAGATAATAAAACAAACATATTTCACTTTCTGCTTACCTGATTGTGAAGTGAATTTATGTTATGATCTTGTTGTCTTGTGGCTTCATGTATGAACATCTTTTTAGAAACTGCTTCCCCAATAAAGCTGAATCTTCACATTCTACCCTCGATATTATTTCCTGAACATTTTCAAGTGGACAGAATCACATGTATGCAAGGGTACCATTACACCTGCTTCTTTTTTGTTCCAAATGTAATGGAATTTAGTATAAAAGGTTTTAGTAGTGGAGGGCAATTTATAGGTATTGCAGTGTTTTAAACTTTTACCTTGATTTGACCTTTACACAGCCACCACACTGAATACCACAGCATCTAGTGCCATAACTCAACCGTTTCGTTTCAAACTGTAATGACATTCTGTATACTGTATATGTAATATGTGTACTAGGGAATTGGCAGGGAAGGGGACTTGTAAAACCATGCATGAGTTAGATCTTGCTTCAGAGAGTAAATGAAGAATAGGTGAATAGGCCTTCAGCAAATCATGCTTGCCTCAAAAGGTGACTATGCTTGTTGTAAGAGGCGGCTAACAGGATTGGATGGTCAGGTTTGCTGACTTGGTTGACACATGTCATCGGTACCCAATAGTGAGGATGAATGCTTGTGATGTTGTTCACTGGATGGTCTAATCCAGACTCGATTATTTACACCCACTATATGCTTATAGCAGGAATATTACACAGTACAGATTATTTACACCCACTATATGCTTGTAGCGGGAATATTACAGAGTACAGCGTAAAACTGAACAGACTGAGAAAGTGAGTTTAGTTTTACGACGCACTCAGCAATAATCCAGCTATATGGCAGCGGTCTGTAAATAATAGCGTCTGGACCAGTGATCAACAACATGAGCATCGATCTGCGCAGTTGGTAACCGATGACATGTGCCAACCAAGTCAGCGAGTCTGACCATACAATCCTGTTAGCCGCCTCTTACAACAAGCATAGTCACCTTTTGAGGCAAGCATGATTTGCTGAAGGCCTATTCACCTATTCTTCATTTTATTGGCTGACACGTCTGCATGTGACCGGTAATATTCTCTAGTCAGACCTCCAGGACTAACTTTATGATAGATCATTAATCGATGATCGGTTGTATTGATAATCAAATGATCAGTCATGAAAATTAAACTCCCAACACTGGTGTACACTGGGGACTAAATATGGTGACCACAATTGATATAATCTCATTTGTGGTTGACTTTTGAAAATCTATCGTATCCTTGTGACCATGTTCATCACAGAAGCCAGGGCACCAATCAAGCTTTGCACATTTCACATTACATTCTAGATTAAGACATTCCAGTCCAGTTTCCAGTAATGAAATAAGAATATGTCATACACAGTCACTTTGTTGAAAATGTAGTGAGTAGTAGGATTCAATATTTGTTCTTGTTTTGTTCTTTCTGAAAAGAGGTACATGTGATACTATTAGTAAGATTCACATGAGGACTTAATTGCTCACATGCAATCTTAAAATCAAAGCATTGTATTTTCTTGAGTGTATTTCTGATCAGCATCTTAGATGTTTAATTACACAGATCAGAGATCAGATAAGCTTGTCCAACTTCCTGCTCTGCCAACATGGCACTGACACCATTTTCTAAACTGTGCTCTGTATGATCTTGTAAAACTGAAGCCATGGAGAGCGAAAACAATTGGAGGAAAATTATGCCCGCAGAAGTCCGTTTGAAGCTTGGTAACCTTTGTAAGCACTCAACAGAACAAGTGGGAGGTTTGAAGTCAAGGTTAATTAGCTGCTGCTTGTTAAATACTGCTGCAAAACTCAAGAGCAACTTCCTTCATCATGGGGAATGTGACACTCCCTCTCGGCCAACGACAATTAATTACAGATCTTGATGAGCCCTCCAGATTACGCTAGTGGTACGAGTAGCAGGGCTCAAAGTACTATGTAGGTTCTCACAAAGTTTCTGAGCAATTTTCCATATTTAGAATAATTTTACACAGAGTCCCTCTATCAGCATTCAAATTTGAATTTTGTGTGAGGGGGTCAGTTTCTCACAGTTCATTAATAACGGTGTTGATCATGAGAATGACTGAAAACCTTATCATATTTGTATGGCAAAAATACTTTAAAATGTGCTGTTGTATTCAGATAATAAAAGTTCCTATAAATCTGAAAATATGGCAGACAACCACAATCAGATTTAACAGCAAGTAATGTCCTGTTGTTGGACACCTACCATCACAAGTTGGAGTGGAGAGGAAACAAGTCCTTCACTAGGAAACAAAATGAAGTTCAGGCAGTCCCCTTGTTAAACAGATGTATTTATGAATGTCAGATGTAGATCTCTGCCTGGATAGCATAGGCTGTGGTCAACACTTTTTCTGTGGCCAGTATAAACAAACGATAAAAAATGCTTTGTTTGGACAATGTAAGTTACTTCTTCACAAATAATTCCTGTTAAATTTCACTTTATTCCAGACCAATATTATTTCTTGTTTTACGGATCTGCGGTTCATATTGTTTCAAGAATAAGACAAAAAAATAAGAATTAAGTTTCCCCATTCAAAAAATAAAATCCTGATGTTTTTAATGGCCAAAACTGTTAACATACAGGAAACTTTTTTTGTATGTTTTTTTGCCTCATACACACGTCATAAATTGCCAGAAGTAAAATACTATAAATCTTTTGAAGGAATATTACTTTCACTGGTGATTTTTTTTTTCCATCCTACCTTTAAGTTTTCTGAAGACAAAAATCCATTGAACAAAAAATGAAATTAGTCTGATCTTCGACTGACAAATATTTAAGCATGTATTACTATTATTTATGTTTGGACAAGAAGTATGAGTTTGAAAAACACCTGCATGACTGAAAGAGGTGCCCATATACCAGCTAATGCAACAAATGTGTAAAAACCACTAATTTCAGTCACAACAAAGTTTTATTTTTTTCTAGTTTCTTAGCTTTAAGTGATTAATGGCTCATGGATCCAGACAGGGATATAAATAATGTGTTGAATAAATACACCTGGTGCAAACATTAAGCTAACACACCATCTTTGTGGTAACTTGCTGTAATTGGGATCAAGCTGAAGACTTGAAGAGGTATTTAGATAATTCATCAAATAATGGCTCATAATGCTGTGTCACTTTTCTTTCTGTTCACAAATGCTCATGATATTATCAGTTTTTGTGAAAAATTGCTTAAATTTTAGTGTATGTATAAAAGCAACTTAATCTTGAAATATTTTCTCCAAATGTACTGAACAGCAAAAGAAACGCAAGTTTTGAAAATATGAGATGTCATTAAATTAAGCGTTTATGTTTATGTCTTCTATTTGAAAACTTGACAAAAAAAAAAACAACAGTTGTGTTTCTTTTGCTTTTCAGTATATATGAGTATGAAGCAATGTTGAAAATGGAGGCTATCACTTTCTATGAACTTGTTTTACAGTAGTACATGCAGACTAATGTTTGGAGCTAGTGCATATCTCTTTTGGGGTAGATCCTGTTACTTGTTCCACAGTGTTAACTATCAACAGCATCCATTGATGCTGTCATCCTATTGGCTAATCCTTTTTTTCAAAAGTCTGCAATAAAGGTCCATAGAATATCACATTGACATAACTTTCACCCTTGACTAAGCATTTGTGGTGAGGTGGGGATTATTTACCTTGTAGGTACACAGGACCGGGCTGAACTTATGAAGCTTTTGGGTCACCTGTGTCCCAGATGTTGGTTGTGATTAATGGGATGTGAAGGGGGTGGGGGAGGGAGAATCACGCCATTCAGATATCCGCTATAAATAGATTGAGGGAGGCAGCAGGTGAAGGCGAGATAACTGCTATGGTCTGTTTCAAATGTCAGACACAGACACACAGTATACATGCAGACACTCGAGCGCATGCACACACACGCGCATGCACACA
The DNA here is from genome assembly GCF_037392515.1 of Haliotis asinina. NCBI lineage: Eukaryota > Metazoa > Mollusca > Gastropoda > Lepetellida > Haliotidae > Haliotis > Haliotis asinina. The sequence goes on along the minus strand of NC_090280.1, from coordinate 43,678,810 downwards.
CTGCCTAAATTTTCTCTCTTTACAATACAATTAATCCTCATTGGTCCTTCCTTTTGGATTGTTAAATGTTTCATAGAATACATTACTCATGAATAGTGAGTCACTTTTCTGTATCAGAAACACCAAAAAAACTTTGACAAGGATAACTTATTTAGTTTAACATTTTCTCTGTTTGTTTGCAAGTCTAGACCCAAGTGTGTGTGATATTTAGCAGAGAACAGAAACAAATAGCATCTCTTTATGTTGACTGGCACATTGATATCATCGTCAGTAGATCTGAGATTTAATGCATGGTCTACTATTAACTACACCTACTGGACCAGTGACTGTAGACAGCATTTTAATGACAAAATTTCCGACATGAACTCATGGGATACAGTCTCTTCCTCACCTCACTGATACTCAACTTGTCAAATAAATACCATACACGTACTTGTAAATACCAGCGTTTCCATGGTAATGGATATTATCCATTAGGATTCTAAGGGCCAGTTATGGATACCTGTATTAAAACAATGAGAAAACATTAACTCAATGTGTGATATGCAAGAATATACACCTTCTCTTTGTAACATAGGCATGAGTATCTTTAGAGGAATAGCCCCGTCCTGGATTTATCGCAGAAGGGACTGTCCCTGCATTTCTTCCGGGACAACAACACCTGCCACTAAATGAACTGTCTAGATGGACCTGAAGTTGATGCTTCAACCTTGTTGGTACCTATCACATGTCTAGATAGACCTTAAGTTATGAAATGTTGTTATTGAAGCGTAGCTGAGCATGGTTATTTTGTTGTCTGTTTGATTTATAAGTCAAGAATTAACTCAATTATAAGTAGGTTTTGGTTTAAAAATTTTTCTTCAACATATTGCAATACATGTCAGAATGTAAGCTTTTGCATCGCAACATTTCATAAAGTGAAAATTTCTCCACAATACCCACCCCTACATACTAGTATGGAGTGTGTACAGAACATACCATTTTAATACTGATTTTAAGGGTCAAGCAGGGACCTCAGTTTATCTATGGTAGTATACGGTAATGAAACAAAGAATGTCAGCATTAAGCATGTAGACATCCTGGTTCACTTAAATGACATTTATTTTTTTCAGATGTCTACAGTTTAGTGAGTAAATACATCTTTGTCAGAATGTTTTTCATACTGTCCATAAAACAGTTATTTTGCATCATAAATGACAAGAATGGAAGTTACGCCATCCCTCTTCCATGACAGTAGCATATCTCTACTAGCTGCCACAGTTTCTCATTAAATGTGAAAAATGGCCTCCAGTTTTATTGCATATAGTCATGTGTGGTAATCACCTCTATGCAGTTTCACAGCCAGAAGATACTTGAATAGTTTGTTTGCATGGAACAAAGGAGAGACAGTTTTCATAATTTCTCTTCTGGTTGTATTAACATGACAGTAATATGTGTTTGATGTCAACTTTTCAAGTTTTATTCCCAAAACATTGTGCAATATCAGTGTAAAGACTTATGGGTATCACAGCAAAGATCAGTACGTCGCTAGAGAATAGTGTTCTGCCAAGGATCTGAAGAAGCAAGGACAGGAACCCCATCATCATTAACACATGGGTCATTTTATGAGTCTGTACTCAGAGAGGTAACATTAAGCTTAAGACCTGACTTGCAGGTAATTGTGTCAGACTCACTGTCAAGTCATTTTCTTCATACACAGAATATTTCACATGGCATCTCTCTCAGATATGCAAAATTGGTGCTGAAAATAGATTGGGAGGCCAAGGGCAAAGAAATTCATTTAACATTCAAATATTGAACTAGCAGTAAAAAACGTGATATGTAATGAACCCATCTACATGAATGGCCTGATGACCCAGTTAGATTACTAGAAGAAGCCGTCACTGACTAGCCATCTACTGGCAACAACAATTCCTACTGTCCACTGTACCAGGACATGGTTCAAACATCACAATCAGCACAACCTACGGCAGTACGTCACCTGTACTCCACTGGCAGTATAGCCTACAGCACTACATCACTGGCAACACAGCCAACAGCACTACATCACAAGTACATCACTGGCACCACAGCCTACAGCTGTACATCACTAGTACGTCACTGGCAGCACAGCCTACATCACTAGTACATCACTGGCACCACAGCCTACAGCCTACATCACAAGTACATCATTGGCACCACAGCCTACAGCCGTACAGCACCAGTACATCACTGACAGCACAGCCTACACCAGTACATCACTGGCAACACAGCCTACACTAGTACACCACTAGTACATAACTGGCAGCACAACCTACAGCACTACACCACTAGTACATCACTGAGAGCACAGCCTACAGCCGTACATCACCAGTACATCACTGGCAGCACAGCCTACACCAGCACATCAGCAATACATCACTGGCAGCACAGTTTACACCAGTACATCACTTGTACATCACTGACAGCACAGCCTACAATCGTACATCACCAGTACATCACTGACAGCACAGCCTACACCAGTACATCACTGGCAGCACAGCCTACACGAGTACATCACTGGCAACACAGCCTACACCAGTACATCTTTGGCAGCACAGCCTACAGCACTACATCACTAGTGCATCACTGACAGCACAGCCTACAGCCGTACATCACCAGTACATCACTGGCAGCACAGCCTACACGAGTACATCACCAGTACATCACTGAGAGCACAGCCTACACCAGTACATCACTGGCAGCTTAGCCTACACCAGTACATCACTGGCAGCACAGCCTACACCAGTACATCACTGGCAGCACAGCCTACTGCCGTACATCACTGGCAGCACAGCCTACACCAGTACATCACTAGTACATCTTTGGCAGCACAGCCTACAGCACTCCATCACCAGTACATTACTGGCTGCACAGCCTTCAGCCTAACACCACCAATACTTCATTGGCAGCACAGACATCAGTGGGTTACGCTTACTGTTTGATTGGCATTCTAGAAAATTGGTGGATCATATTGGTGATGAATACAACTTTATTAATCCCCCGTGAGAGATACTTCAGTATGATATTTTCTGACAATATTACACTAGTGTATTACAGCAAGACGTATGTTGTCCTGTTAATGCAAACACTTCTGTCTCTATGATATTAGAACTTACTAGACTCGGAAAGTTGAGTCATCACACTGAAAGCTGTTTTCATCAATTTTTGCTGGAGAGGAATAGGCAAAATACATCACTCGCTTCTATATAGTAACACTTTTTTACACAAGGTAATGATTTAGTATCAATCAAGCAAAAATTACATGAAAGTTCTCTTAGTATCCTCTATTTATAGATAATAACTTCTTGTTTATGGCACTGAAGGAAGTTTCTGGATAGAACCTTCACCATTAGCAACCGAAATGCTATCATTGCTACACAGCCACCACCAGTAGTAGATGCACTAAAGACTCCATGATAAATTGGCATGTTGACCATGGCTAGCTTGTTGGTAAAAGTGATTTGTCAAGACACTGTAGGGATGATATTTTGATAAATCTGCATCAAATATCAGTAATATATATTTTCCAAGTCAGTAGACATACATATACACCACTCAAAGTTATGTGAAAAAAATCTTGAAATTCAGAAAATATAAAGTTGGAAAATAATTCAGTTTTAAACAAGCGATTATAAATTTTTCCTCAACTTACATCTTGTAAGTACTTAGTTTGAAATTGTCTATATTTAAAGTGCATTTGAAAGCTGTTGTTTGTTCTGGTTTTTGTTTAATGGAACACTTAGCAATATTTTGGGTGAAAAACAGGCTAGCTTTTCTCGAAACGTCCGTAGTCCTACGAACTTCTTAAGCCTACTCTTAACACACTGGCTACGATCAAAGTTAAGAATTCTTAGGGCTACGAACGTTTCAAGAATTATTTAATTATATGATATGCCCTTGCAGTTTCATTTGCATGTTGCTGGAAGCAGATTGCTGAAGCCTTACTTCCACAAGAACTAACATCACATCTGGCTCATGATCTTGTGCTTTTTCCTTCAGATACAATAAATGAAATAGAGGATATTGTATCAGTTGGAGGAATGAATTTAATGATTCCCTGGAAGTATCCAACACGAGGGAAGGGGACTTTGCCTTGTGCCAGCCATGTTTGCACTGCATATGACTGTCCGCATCGGTTACCCTAGGAGACGGTTACCCTTGGTGACGGTTACCCTAGGAGCCGGTTACCCTAGGAGACTGAGCAGTGTGTGATGGCCTAGTCCTGGTATCTTATAGTTTGGCATTTGTGATGTGGGTACTGTTGCTGTTAGATGGGTTTCAGCATTACCGTGGCGCTATAAGTGGACAGGTGCTGCTGTCTACTGCAGACTCACTTTTGTCTCTATCCCTCCAAGCTTCACATTAAAGATCAGCCGTTTCAGATATGAATCAGTTTACATACATCACCACATTTGACATTTCATTTTCATACCTGTTAAATTCTGTTTTTGCCGTTCATAAATGTTTGTGACGTTTTTATGCATATGAAAGACATGATAATGTGCTCTGTATTCTAGGATAGCATTTGGGACCATCGCAAGTATAGACTGTGCCATTCTGACTTAACTAATCTCATTACATGATGGCCTGAATAAAAGTGGCTCTGCTTTAAACCAACAATAAAGATGTCAAGATTTAAAGAGGTTAATTCATTGAATTAGATCAATCAGCTCGCTACTCTTGCTGTAATTTCAAAGGATAATGAAATGATGATATCCCAGGACCATTTGAGTGACGATATTTCAGACATAATGAAATGATAGTTTGTAGAACATTTGCAATTATATGGTTTCAGCCCTGCAACCAGTATGTGAATAATTGCGTTGACTTTTGTCTAACGATCAGCCATGACACCTTGCCCCTAATGAGCCCACTGCGAACATGTCGCTCTCAAAATTTAGTCGTAATTTGAGATCTTCTGTGGTGCTCTATCCCAGAGTCAACGAAAGCTGCCTAAAATTAATGGAGATTCATGCTTCAATTTTTATATCATTTGCAGTGAATGTTCAGAATTGTTTGTTGAGTGTTTTCAGTAAATTTGTCTCACGTGATAATAATTTTGATGGACTGGATATGAAAGAAACCACAGATATGTTGAGCTGTTGTCTGGAATATCTGATGGGCCTGAGACTGGACGATCTGTCACAGTTCCAGTGAGGAGTTACCATCAATAATTAATCAACTCTGCAGGTGCCCTCCAAATCACGTTTACGTGAATGTGTAATATTTCTCTACAAGCTTGGCTACAAGAGCTGGATTTGTTCAGGATAAATGGTTTCTACAGTCCACTCATATAGTTTACAAGTAGTAACTACATGTTAAGTGTTGTAAAAGTTGTTGGCTTTCTTTTTTCCTTTCAACGATCTAATTTATTTTTATGTTGATATTGTTCCAGGAGCTAATTTTACTGGATTGAAATGTTGCTTTGTGACTTTCTTCCCTCAAACATTAAATACTGCTGAATCTGGCAGCATTGCTGACATGGCCATATTACAGTTACCCTGCGTTGTCAGACAGAAAGGAAGCGTAGCAGCGTTGTAATGTTTCTGGGGGCAGATGAGCAAGAGGGGGGTGAGAGCTGGTTGACATCAAGCTTTCTAGCATTCATTCACAAATTGCAGGGAAACTGGGGGTTTGATCAGAGGGTGTCGTGTTACCACACACTGCAGCATCCTGCTAGAGGAAGGACAATCTCCCTCCATCTTTCAGCCCTTCCATTGCGCTCTGGTGTAGGAGTCTCACAGGATTTAGGCTCTGGCCTGGGGCTACTTTCTGTTCACAGCTTTCCTGCTTAGCCAAGCAGAAAGTCTCTCTCTTTTGTAGACTGCAACCTCAAGTCTCATTATAAGGTGCATTAAAGTTGATCAAATTTGAATTTTCCAATTCATCATTTCTGTTTATCACCAATATATGTTGCCGTTAAACCGCTGTCATGGAAGCGTTTAGAGAGTACCTGCCAGCTGTGTGTTGTGATGACAGGCACTATAGTGAGGGATGTGGCAGCTTACTGTAGTTTCCATATGGTTGCTATTCTGGCAGGATTAACAGCTGGGATGCCTTCCACACTTCATTCATAAATCCCAGCCCAGTAGCAGGTGGGTGGAGCTATGCATGAATTATGTTAATGAGCTGGTTGGTCATTGGATGGCAGTGAAGTGTGATTTATAGAGCTGCCTGTTGATTGAGGCTTCATTCATAACACTAGTAAGTGTATTGTGAGAGAGTATGGTAAGGTTTTTGTGCGATAAGCCCAGAGAAGTGTCGCCTGGCCAGCGTAGTGGAAGTATTACCACTCAGCAGTGTTTGTGATCAACCTCACTATGCCACTACACAAGATTGCAGACCAATGATAACTCAGGGGAATTTGATCAACAGTATATCAAATGTGATTAGATTTGGGAGCACACTTACATGCTGTCATGACATTTGGAGTTACATTACTAGAAGACCCCATCACTGACTAGCCATCTACTGGCAACAACCATTCCCACTGTCCACTGTACCAGGACATGGTTCATGAGAAGTACAGTAGCAATTTGCAAGCCGGTGAAGGATCTGCGTTTTAAAATAGTTAGGAATATCTGCATTAGTACATCTGGTGGGTGATGACCTGCGGAGTGCACTATTTCTCATGGAGTTGTGTATGGTGTAGCTGTTGAATGACTAGTATGATCACCCCCGGCAGCAGTCCTGCCACAGCAGCGGCAGCAGCAGCAGCCAGTATGATTCTCCCACGGAGCAACTACTACTCCCATCTCTGGGCACCTCACCACCGACACCATCATCTTCATTTACACTCAGGCTTGAGACATGGTAAGTTACCGAAATATTGACAAGTTGTAACTCCAACATTTCATGAAATAATATTTAGGTGAATAATCGTTAATAAACCTCTGAACATTTCGTTGAGTTACCTAAATATTCTACAAGCAATAGCTCCTAGTGTTTATGAAGTAATGTTTCCAATGATTAATAGTTGATAAAGCCCTGAATATGCCTAAATATTCTGCAAGTAGTAAGTCCACAATTTTGAAATGATATTCACAATGATTAATAGTTGACAAAGCATTGAACATACTGCAGAGTTTTACTCAGTCCTCTTCCTTCTGTGTCAGGTATAATTCAAGAAATTCTGATTGAATTTGTATTGAAACAAACCTTTCATATATTATTGGGAATATTACCCATCATTCTGTAACAAATTGGGATGGCTTTCTGGAAAAGAGTGATTAATTTGTGAGGGTCAGTATTACGACAGAATATTGCAACAGTCATTATCATATATACAATTGTCAAATAATTGTAGGAAAGGAGAGAGTGTTGCAATATTGTTTGTGAAGCAGAATACAGGTCCAAGATTCATAAGTAATTGTCCATGACGTAGCAGATTTGTGTGAGCTAAAACAATTCAATTCAAAAAGTAATTGTTGCAAGTCCATGATCACAACTTGAGATCAAGACAATTACAACAAACTCTTCCAATTTCTTCAGTGAGTTGAAGATAAGAAATCTTGACATGAATAAGGATGATAAACATTTGTCATGGTTCCCCCAATCTTGATAGAATTAAAACACTAGAGGAATGTGTCAGTTGTTGTGATGAACTGGCACAGAAGAACATGATATATTTCTCTCCTCATCATGGAATCAGGTGATCAATATCTGTGTAAATGTCAGCTTTCAACAGTCCACAAATCAACAAAAATACATGACAGTAGGTAGTAAAACTTTATTTACAACATTCAATATAATAAACAAATTTTACTCTTCCTCAGCAAATTGTACCTTCTTCAGCAAATTGTACAGAAAACGTATTTATGAACTGAGATGTAATGGCACCAACTGATTCATTTTCTGGCGTTCTAAGCAATTTAATGTAAGAAAACAAGCTCAGGGAAGATTTTAAAGTGTGTTCATTTTCCAGATAAACACCAGTTCCTGTTTTTGTTATAAATATACGAGAAAAGGGAAAATTTGTTTATAGTAGTTAATGATGTTTTTGGTGAGGATGCCAGGGAGTTAGACCATGAGATACAAGGAGAACCTCCTTCACTATTAGCAGCTTCACATCAACATCACTGATTGTCACTTTCAATTCCAAGTCAGCAATGTGAACACATTACGTACTAGTTGATGGGGAAATGTTGCTCCAGTCAACATCTACTAAAATGTTGACAAAGCATAATCTAATACTTTCCTCATTGAAACCAACAACAACAATTGCAAACCAAAGTGAAATGTAACCAAAAAGTGGAATTTAAAAAAAAAGTTGTAACCGGAATCTAAATGAAGAAATACAGTTTTCTTTACCCATAATACTTAACGAATTTAGCAGCATGTAAAAGGCCGGTCAGAAGTCTATACAAAGAAAACTCCATAAAAACAGAAAGGTTAAAGTTAATGTGAAATGTAATATATTATGGAGATATATATATATACAACTCTTCTTTTAAGATCTATGTTTTCTCACTGGTTATTACTATTATTAAAATATAATTCCTAAAATATCTGTGACAGCAGAGTTTAGTAAACACAGTTGTCATTACCGTTACTCCACGATACTTAACGAATAATCACATTTAGACCAGCCTTTGAAGGAGTACTTACCGTCATCACAATACACATGAAACAATTAGTAGTGTATAATCTACTAATTAGAAGCTATTAGCCAGTGTGTACTTTCCCACTGGACTGGCCCAACCTGACATCTGGGTTGAAGATGACAACCAATGATGCACAACACCTCAGTCAGCCAGAATTCCATAATGATCCATCTAATTGTTGCATTTCTACAGCCTGGGGTCATAAGAGGACACTTGTAGCTTTGTTTCGTCATTAATGTAATTACGGTGTTTGCCATTTGACACCTTCAGTGTTGACATAATGTTGGATTGTTTGCTTTCCAATTAATTGCCTTAAGACAGTGAGAAAGGAGATTTAAGACAATCAGGATTTGTTTTGACAGAGATTGTTCATTGGTTTATAAGTTGTGAACATAAAGTTGGTATACCTTCTTTCCCAATAACCTGAATTTTAGTACACTTGATAGCTGCAGAAACAAGATTTTGTGATGCCTTTTGGAAAGAGGTAATTATATAAAAATGCAATGTTCAAGAAACATTTTGATGGATAACATCAACATAGAATTGTGGAAGTTAGCAACTATTTGACTAGGTGTGTCATCGGTCATTACTGAAGAGAGGTGTGAAGTGTAAACAATGTTTGCTGTGTGTATGGAAGTGTTCAACTCGAGTTTTGTAATGGTGAAAATTCCATGCCCGACATTAATGGTGTTGAAGGAGAGAGTAAGTAGGAGAGAATGGTTGAGCCTGTTGACATAGCTATGTGTCATGTACAGAAGACTGGGGAACAGTCTTTTTCCACCAGTATACGGAACCATTACAATTTGTCATGCTTGTTAGAAAAGCATTACAGAAGTGTACAAGGAAACACGATACTCATAAGCAACATAGCAGGCAATGGCTTGCAGCAGATATAGTTGGGGATATGTACTGGGCAAAAGTAGGTAGGGATATATATTTATTGTAGAATTCTGAATATTTGTTTTATTTGTTCATTGACACACTGATAAAATATCCGTCTTAAAAATACCAAAATCCCGAACTTTTTTTGTCCAGTATAAACTCAGGCGCTCATGTTGTTGCTTTATATTCACCTTATATTCATATTTGATGCATTTTAAATTAGGCCCAAAACACATCACGTAGCATCATCCATGCATGATTTTGTTATTTATGTATTATACATTCTTAAACATTTTTATTTTATTTTTTTTTTGGGGTAGCTTTACTCTCATTATTAACTTGTTGCCAGACAATTTATACCTTTGTTTTCAATATTTATAAACAAACTTTACACCAGTCAGCATTTTAGTTCACCCCTGTAATTATGAATTTTGCTTTAGAAAGTGGTCAAATATAATCAGTGTTATGTTTGGGAGTACTGACTTAGTAAAATTCTAGTACTTTCTCCATTTTTCAAACCCACACTCTCATAGGTACCAAATCACTAGCACACAAAATCACCTACCGAATTAACTCTGCAGCGAAAGTGAAAAAACTGTCAGTCTAGACCTGGTACTTTGTGTAAGACCACTAATGTAATAGTTTTAATGTTATATACATCTATATTTACAGTTATTGATTGTTACATTTCTAGAAAGCTGTATGTTTGTTAATAGCATGCTTTTCTCCTCAAAATTGTTATATCTATAATTTATTTGTATTCCCAGAGGGATATTCAGATAAGCAACATACTGCTTGTTGACCAATTCAGTTCTTCTTTAGGAAATAAATATGTTTAAAGCACCTCTCTCAAGTTTAGAGTGGCATATCTAACAGTGAATGCACAAATCCTTTCAGACAGTTATTTATTCATCAAACTATAAATTCTAGTAGCACCATAATTTGCAGCGACTAGTACATTTCAACTTTTAACAGATGATGTGGGCGGTGAGGTGAGGTTCAGTGCTGTAGATTGCGTCACTAAGTGTTCCACTGTGAGACCATATCAGACAGATTAATACAGCCTTTCCTAAAACTACAACGTTACAAGTTTCGCAACCCCAGGGGTGGTTCTCACCCTTAAGAAAACATGTCTTCAAAGATGCAACAGCAAATCTTTCACAAGCCCCTACCCCCCATAATGAGCTTCTTAAAGGGGCAATTACATCCCCAGTTAGCTGAACACATGGGGCTAATTTCTGCGTGAAATCCTCCTGATGATGACGGGCCTTTGTGGTGTGAGAGGTGACACATAGAAAGAGAGCTATCTGACAGATAGCTACAGGATGTGATGGAATAAATTAATGTTGTTGCTTCATGATATGCCACTTGAATATGTCATATATTCTTGGCGTTTGAACAAGACTATTGGCAGCCATTCATGCCATAGTTTGTATAAAATAGAGTTTGGTGTTGTTCCTATCCATATTTCTTTAGTTGAGAATTTTTCCTATCATTAAGTATAAACTTTGTGAATGACTCTGGTGTAAACATGCAGACTTCAGTCACACGGACAGTGTACAGTCACTGTCCCCATCTGACACTATGTCAGTCTGTTCTCAGTAATCACATGTTGAGTGAATGGAACACATTCCTGAGAGGTACTTGTTCCAGCTTTCAACAAGTCAACCATTTTTCAGTTTATAACAAACTGATAATTTCAACTTCAGAATTTCTTAGTCTGTTGATTAGCTTTGATGATAAAAAACAGTTTAATACACAGGAATGTCTGGAGTGTCTTGACATTTCTGAGGGCATCAGTGAAACTTGTACTTTAGTTTTAGGGGGATGAGGACAAACGTATTCCATATTGTGAAGGTGTTTGGAGATGGAGGTGTGCCACAGATTCATAGGTATTCATGGACTGAATATAGCCATGCTTTAAGCTAAGAATATCGGATACATGCTTTAAAGTAAGAATAACTGATTAATCGGATGCCAGTACATCATTTCAAATGTTGCATCATTTTAGAAATGGTTGACCTGGTTTGTCTAAATGATATCACTTGAGTTGTACTTCATTATACATTTCTTATTTCACTTTCTACGTTGATTTGTAAATTATTCGTAATTTATGTTAGATACTGAATGGATTTTCAATAAAGGAAATGATTAACAGGTGCATTTGGCCCATGTGTTGATTGCTGGTGACAGTTTTATTCCTTTATGTAGTGAGGGGAGGAGAATAGACAGGCAGTGATACATGTCCCTCCACTGGCAGCTTAAATGGCTTTTGTGACTGGGATGATTTCACAGGCCTGGGAACCAGTCAGTAGCCACTACCAGCTTCACTCAGGCAGAAAATAGAGGCAATAGCTGTGTCCAGATTAGTTGCCAGGTGTAAATAATGTGTGTTCATGGTCAACACGAGACGGCACACAAGTACCACAGAGCATACCAATGTAGAGGTGCTGAAAATCTGAATTTATGAAAAACATTCATAGAAGCTTCTTTGAAATAGTAAAATAACATTATTTCGATATGTGTGTTAGAAACAAGATATTTGTCTATTTGAAAGACATGAGTATTGATGAAAAACACTTTTTCTGATGTACATTGAGAAAAAAGGTACAGAGAGGAATGGCTAGTTGTATGTTATTGTGTAAAAATACTAATTTCTTGTAGACAAGCATCAACATCCCAAGGTGTTGTTGAAAAGATTGTGGGTAAATGTTATGTTTGGGATGTTTTGATATGGAACAGACTGAGCACTTGTGGAACCTGGCAAGGATTTGCAAAGACTCCAATCAGATGCACCCTCCTCCCCCCTCTCCCTCAAGCCTTTTCCTCTCTCTCTCCCCCTCCCCTCACTCCTCGCCCCTCATCCAGCTGCCTCAAGTACCCACCTTTCATTCATCCCCCTCTATAGGTCATAGGTCAAGGAGCTACATTCTCATTGGTTACAGTTCTGATCCCATATCCTTATATGGCAGAGAAGCCTAAGTGAGCCCTGTCCATTCACCCTGGTGGATGAAAGCCTGTTCCTGGCACTTTGTTCTGTGAAAATGCTCTACTCCTCACTTTTGACTTTGAATTAACCTGTAAAGATACATTTTAGAATTCCAAAAATCAATTACGAAAGTTATTTTGATATGGTCATAGTGCAGAACATCATCAATAAATATTTGTCTTTGCAAAATAATGTTGACTATATATTTTTGGAAGGAAGGACAATGAGGAGTGTTTCTGATCCACCTCTTGTTTATTGGTGCTGCAGCAGTGCTGTTTTCCCTGCTAATGTATGCCTTCAGCATCAGCTAGGTAAATGTTGGCTGTCTACTTCTACAGGCATTAGATCAACTAACGCAGAAAATGTATTGATCAGCAATAATGGCTTGCACGACATGGTTTTGTTTGTCAGGCTTTTGATGGAAACGGAAAAATATTTGTTCTGTATATTCATTGTTCATGGGAACAAACCGTACTTGGCGTGGAGGGCAGAGGCATTATTGTCCAGTATTGGGGTAATTCACAGAAGAAATTACCAAGACAGCATTAAATCTATTGTGAACATTAGAGACTTAATTTTGTCAACCATCGAAGAAAATGAATTACCAGAAAATAGATGAAAAAAATAGGAAAGTCCTTTTGCAGCATGCAGTCATGTATTCTTAGTAAAGTACAGTACAAGGTTTTCATTGTTTGGTGAATCGGCATAGTGATTGTACGCTGGTTTAGGACTACAGTCACCATGTTAACAGCAACCAAATCCTATTACTGAACAGCATGTATTTATTTATCTGTTATTATGATTAATGAAGAGCCTCTAGAAATAATGAGTAGCTATAATTCGGACCTGTGGTCAGACAGGATTGACGTTAACTGGAAAGCCCTGAAGACAATTGGTCAGTACACAGGCAGGCGGAATTTTCTCACGACTAGTCCGTAATTAATATCCCACAGCCATGGTAATGTTGCACAACCTGCTCATCCCCGGACATATTGCATCAGTATGTCAGAGTGGTATATTTGGCAATTGATTTGTTGTGATTGATGATGCTGCTGCTGCCACAGAATGATATAGCTGACAGTAGCTGTCGCACCAGGAGACTGAAGTGGGCAGTGACAGGCTCCCTACAGACCTGTTAGTCATGTACTCTGTAGTCAGCTACAAGGGGATTATGTATGTAGAAAATCAGAAATTCTTACCATGTACTTTCGTGTTAGGGAACAATGACTAGATTTTTTGCAGTATGCTTTACAAAGTTATCTTGTTTTATCAATTGTTAGGTACGAAGAACATGTTTATGAAAACATTTCATGAGAGAAAGGGTGTGTCTTGTACAAGTTGGGAAGTTTATTGTTTATGGCTGACTTGCCTGAAGTTGAGGCGGTCATAGGGCCAGCCAAGGTGGGGTGTAGAAGCCAGCTGCTACTCCCCCTCATACTGTCTCCAGTCAGCTAGTATTTACTGTCTACAGAGATGAGGGATGGGAGAGCTCCTCCACTAGTTGAAGCTGCCATGGATTTTGCACCTCTATCATGGCAGTGTGGGACGTCCTGGTATTGGGATGGCTGCATGTTGTCAACAGTCAGCTCACCTTGTCATGCATCATGGCGTTCCTTTGAGCTACGTCAGGTGTCTTCCACACATGGCCGGCCACACATCCCGCCTGATCACTTAGGCATATCTAGCACAGCTGCTGGCAACGAACCACCAATTAAAGATAGACAGGAAAATTTAAAATCTTAATGAGCCCTTCTGTCTTACTTGACATCCTGTGCCAAATGGTCCCAATTTTCAAGGAAAAAACATGCCCGTCTGTCCCATTTTCGCATCCCATCTCTGGAACTAGGGAGTATTTTTTTTATTTTAAAAAGGTTCATGCTAATTTATTAGTCTCCCTTCATAATGCAGAAATGGAGAGTTTCAAAAGATTTCGAGCAACATGTTTTCAAAGCATGTTAATTGTAATGTGATTATTTTGACTTAGCATGCGTTTGTCATGGTACAGGGTTTACTTCCTGTAGTCTGTGGAGGCGGTATGTAGGTACAGTTGGTTTCGTGTGTTGTTTATATTTGCTAGCCAGATAAGTGGAGTCCCTGAGGCCCAGGCTCACATCCGAGGAGTGCACCAGCCTGCAATGGCTTTCGCAGGATCCACTAGTTATGAATGGCTGGCGTTGGAGTGAAAGCCCAGATGCGGAAACACTTCTGATTGGTTTTAAACCTGTCCATGCTTAAGTTGATTCATATGGGAGAAAAAGACAACTGACATCTACCACTGACAGGGAGCCAGATCTCACTTTGAATTAAATACAAATGTGTCTTTTTTGTGAAATACAGACTCTAAAATAATTTGTTTTAAAATAGGCAAAAGCTGCATGAAAACATTCAGCACAATAATCGTTCACCTTCTAGTTACACACTTCATTACAATTCTACAATAATTTTTTTGCCTTTTTTCCCTCGAGGTTGAAAAGCGTTTTATAAACTAACTTCATAACAAGTTTCCATTCAACACATGAATAACCTCGTTACCACAGATACGATCTTTAGCGTAGATTAGAAATGTGTTTTTGTCCCCAGCATGTATATGTGTGTATGGAGGAAATGTTAGACTAGGGCTAAGGAAATGTCTGATGAGTGAGCATCGGCGCGAGATGGAAGGTCCAGGAATCACACGCAGCCTGGTACTTGCTTTCTCTCCACCAACTCTCCAGCTGTTGAGTTCTGTTACCTTATGTGTTGGCCATCTTAACTATCTTCCTTCTCAACATCTAACAGTCTAACGATGGCTCCCTAATTACTGTCAATTAATGCTAATTAGATTTCCATCCCGAACCAGGGCATGGGTATAAAATGTAATTACTGGGAGGACTCTTTAAAGATTTGTTTACAGCCATTTGTAAACGGGGTCAGTTTGTGCTTATGTTACTGTCTGAAGCCTGATAGATGGGCTTGAACACAAGAGAGGCAGAGAGAACTATCTCACATGTGCTGAACATCAGAGGCTATTCTAGCACTGAGCTGATTTTATGTGAAGCTACTTGCCTCCTGCATCTTTATACCTTGCACATCTTGTTCTATTTATACAAATATTTCTTTACAAACCAGTCAGTTTTGCGACTGATAGGTCAGCCTATGCTTAGTTAACTAGATCCTAATCCCCTGCTATGGAGAGCCTAGTCACTGTTCCGTGTGTGTGAAATAGCCACTGTCCACACCATGTACCTCATCACATCCAACAGGCACATATGATTATATATCCACTCTGCATTACAGATGTCTTATCATACTGAAAGGTGTTTCGCAGACCTATTTTTCATGGAAATAAAATCGATTCTATTTTTGATATTCAGTTGACTGTATGCTCATTGGAGCCCCTTCATTGTGTTCAAACTGGCTGCTGCTGTGTGCTGTCAAAGGATCTGTTTGCATGAGTGTGATGGCTTGTCTTTCTGAGTCAGTTTGCTGTATGGTGTATGTGTTTTTTCTTCAGATCTACCCTCCTCCCAAGTCCCCCCTCTCACCCCCGGTACCACACAGAAAATGTCCCAGGCCCTCATTGAGAGCTTCAAGGCTTTTGAGAAGGAACAAACTCGACTCAATATTCCTAAAGGTAAGCACATCGTTAGCTAGTTACCTGCAGCACTGCAATCAGAAAAAAAATAGTCAATTTATTTATAAATTTTGTGACATTTTACATAAGTTCAGTTTTACTGTTCCTACCTGTTCAAGAATTCAGTGCGTTGGTAGAAAACTGACATTTGTTGACGATAATTAGATATTCCATTGCAGATTGGATTCATTTTAATAAGTGTTAATAATTTATCACGATATCTGGTTCTGGTTTGTTGAGATTCACAAGGATATTGCATTTTAATTGGCAAGGTATCAAAGTGTGTTACAAATTATGTAATTGAAATCAAAGCCCGACATTAAGCTTCCTGTATTAATATTTATCAATATCAAACAGTGGTTCAGTTTGGTGTGGACAGCCAACAATAGCAGACAACAAAGACACAAAATGAAATTAACAGATTTTAGATACCTGTGACAATGAATTGTTTTCTATTACAATAATTTGAGCAATATCCCAAATTAGAGAGCAGATGATGGCAGTGATGTTTAGCATATAAAGGGCAGCCACCGCTATTAGGTGCCGTCTGTCTCCGAGTTACACCGGAAGTTTTTGATTTCCTGTTCGTTACTTGGGAGACCCCAGGTCGCTTGAATCCTGGCATATACACAAATTTCAGCGCAAGGTAAAATGATTGCAATTTAGTACCTGGTCACATGAGTCCATTTTGATATTAAAAAGGTGGACAAGAGGGATCTTCGGGGCACCTGATAGCTAGTGAGCATGCCTTTGCAAATAAATCCCCATATAAAAACATAATCAATTGAAGGGTTAGGGGATTATTTTCCTTCCAGTGTGGGCACAAGGGCACTGGCAATTCCGTGTACTCCATTTCACTAATTGCTCACACTGTAACTGAGATATTTGCTTTTTGATTGATGCGAGCTAAATGATAGTGATTTCCATGCAGGACCTGATGATGAGACTTTTCCATGTATTTGAGGGGAACAGGTAGGATTATCTTATATGTGTTGGACACAGGAAAAGGCATCACATTTTCACACTTGAGATGTCGTATGTGACTTTCTTACAGCTGAGGGACAGTGGGGTAGCAAGGTGGTTACAGTGTTTGCTCATCTCACTGAATACCCGGGTTCGATTCCCCACATAGGTACAATGTGTGTTCCAGCTGTGATGTTGCTGGAATATTGCTAAAAGCAATATAAAACCAAACTCAGTCAATCAGTCTTACAGCTGAAGACTTCATTGTAGGTGTTTCAATGTTCATCCAACCACTGAACAGTATGATTTATGTGCAACTTGGTTGTATGGCTGGAGAGTTGAATAGTGAAAGGCAGATTAGCTGTAAGAACTTGAATGCCTGACACTGGTGTATTCCCCAGAGAGAAGCAGAAGAAATCATCCCTGTAATTGTCAACCAGCTATCATCCAGTATGAAATACGTAAAATATTGATGATGTGAGCTCTATTTATAGTTCAACTGTTGAACACCAACTCATTACTAATTAACAAATCCATTTAGTGGAGCTGATGTGGGTATATAAGATTGCCTGCAGGCAGTGTGAAGCCAGCACACCTTGACTGTTTGAGCGGGAAGTCAGGTAGCAGCGCTAGTTAGTTATATGAACAAGAGAGGTGACAGCAAGGCTTCACAGACCAGGCGACATGAGAGACTGTCTGTATGCTCAGCCTCTGCTTCAGGCAACATGGGGTTAGTTGATACTGTACATCTTCAAGAAATAACTGTCACCTGCTTTTATGGGAGATCTTGTCTGTTTCAGGAATATGCTCATCAGGGCCATTATTCTCAAAACGTTCATAGCCCTAAGAATTCTTGACTTCAACCTTAGCCAATGTGTTAAGAATGGTCATGTTTGGAATGTTTGTAGGTCTACAAAAGTTTCGAGAATACCTTACCACATTGGGTCATATCTAAATGACGTTTTGTCAAGTTAGTAAACTAAATTGAACTTCCCATAGAAAGCTATTGCTTGATGTAAGTTTCTTGGACTTTGTGGAGCATGTATGTTTTGACTTGATGAAATCTATGTCAGCAGTTCATTCACAAGTAACTCTATATTGGAAAGGGTGAATTGAGTTGATGTGACTTTTGTTGTAGACCCCATGCAGTGGTCACCCCTCCATGTGGTGCAGTGGTTAAACTGGGCAGTACAAGAGTTCAGTTTAGAGGGAATTAACATGGCCAACTTTGCCGTGAAGGGAGCAGATCTCTGTAAAATGGAAAAAGAAGAATTCCTAAGTCGCTGTCCACCATTTGTTGGCGATATCTTATGGGAACATTTGGACATTCTACAGAAAGGTAAATATGACATATGTATCTGTAACGGATTTGCGAAAGATAGTAGACTTGTATATACATGACATGTTCCCCATATTTTTGATGCATTTTGATTTGATGTGACATTAATTATCACTTTTGATTACTTGTGTTGTGATATTGGACTGACCTGTTTCCAGTGTGTTGCCTGTTGCACGGTCAGTACAAGAAAGAACAATACCTAGTACCCCCATGTCGGCACTACGTACATGACTGCCCAGTGTACCAGTGTGTGCCAGGTATACGCAGATAGTGTCATTACTACAGACACAGTAGAGGTAGTTTACTGTTGTGTTGTGTTGTTGTGTTACAGAAGTTGCTCAAGAGAGGTCACTGTTGTGCAACGTACCACCAAATTACAGTGAGCCAGTTTGCATGCCCGAGTTTGGTGAACGTTATCACCAGCACAATCAGCAAAGTAAGCATTTCATCTTCATATCTACCTGAGTCAAGTTTGAAACAAAATACTTGTAACTTTTGAAAACAGTTGGCTATCTTTTATATTTATATTGTGTGCATGCTATTGTTATCAGTAAATAAATATATACACTGAAGAATGCGGAGCATACCCACATACATTGGTAGTAATGCATGCTACTGTGCTGCATTGAGTTCTTAAAGGTTTCCATGTTGCATGAACTAACACTGCTGACAGTGTAAT
The DNA here is from genome assembly GCF_037392515.1 of Haliotis asinina. Lineage (NCBI taxonomy): Eukaryota > Metazoa > Mollusca > Gastropoda > Lepetellida > Haliotidae > Haliotis > Haliotis asinina. The sequence goes on along the minus strand of NC_090280.1, from coordinate 43,659,721 downwards.
CATCAAGGAGGGTATAACATTAATATTGTCCTGCAGTGTCATCATTAGATTGAATATAACACTGATATTGTCCTGCAGTGTCATCATTAAAATAGATATAACACTGATATTGTCCTGCAGAGGCATCATGAATCTGGTTACAACACTGATATTGCCCCACAGTGTCATCATTAAACTGGATATAACACTGATATTGTCCTGCAGTGTCATTGTCAAGCTGGGTAGAACACTGATTTTGCCCTGTAGTGTCATCATAAAAATGGATATATCACTGATATTACCCTGTAGTGTCATCATCAAACTGGGTATAGCACACTGATATTGTCCAATAGTGTCATCAAGTTGGTTATAACACTGATATTGTCCTGGAGTGGCATCATCAAGTTGGTTATAACACTGATATTGTCCTGCAGGTTACAGCAGCTCTGAAGGAGGTAGCGTCCCGCCAGTGTCCACATCTCACAGCTACATGGAAGGTCCGTACGTGTTTTCAGTTAGCCGCAGAAACGACATAAAAAATTCATGTTTATTTTGGTAAACATCAGCTAACATGGTGCTGTTTAAAGGTGGCGGAGATGTTATGCACATGACTCCAGTAAACCTTGGTGTGTGTGAAGAAACACCTGGTCATTCCATTTTAATGGATATGGGGTACTTTCTTTACAGTTATGTGTTTTATGAATACTTCAAGCTAAATGTACCTTGTAGGTATTATAGATGTTTATGATGAGTAATATTTTGTTACAGGTTCCTACCCGATCTCGGAGTCGCTGCAGACACTGAATGACATGAGCAGCGGAGGAGGGGGAGGCGGCAGCTATGAGGATACATCAGATTATCAGAGTTTGGAGCACAGTAGCTACTATGACCAGAGCCCTACCGATTTCTACCCAATGATGCCCGAGCAGAAGTTCCGCCCACCTACCAGTTTACACGCCAAGAACCTGTGTCGAGGTAGGACTTCTGCCTGTATCAGCATTCATTGATGTGTTGTACCGCCTTGGACATATGTGAACGTTGTCTGATTCCTTAACATAACCGTTTTATAGTCACAAAATGGCTGACACACTGCTGATGTGACTTGAGATCTTAATTTACTCACCCAGATTCTGAATGCAAGTAACATGCACATACATGTAACTTCAAATATATTAGCATCATCAAGCCTGTGTTCCGCTGCTGGTTTACGACTGGAGTTGTGTATGCATGACACCAGGTGTCATTGAGGAACTGTGGTGGATGATACCTCAGTTTTGTGTACTTATTTGTTTCTGGAAACATTGCAGTAATACTATTTCTGTATACCTTGATTGAGTATATGCTACTATTTCTGTGTGCCTTGATTGAGTATATCAAACTCTTTCTGCATCCTTTTCGTAAGTATGCCAACTGTTTATATGCATGAATTAATATGTTTGTGCAAAAGTGCTTGTGTATAACGCTGTTACTGCATAGCTTGCTTACATGGCCCACATGGGAAGGTGCATATGGTGTGAGTGAGTGAGTGAGTGAGTTTAGTTTTGCACCACACTCAGTAATGTTCCAGCTATATGGCTGTGGTCTGTTAACAGTCGAGTGTGGACCAGACAATCTAGTGATCAACAGCATGATGACACGATACTGTTCGTCACCTGTTACACATATAGTGTTGTGCTGTGTATGATAGTGATGTGCTAGCCCAACTTCTCCTGTACTGCTCCTGTCACTGTGAACATGGCTGCCACAGTAGCTTCAGGTGTTTACTACAACCATCTGATCTCCTGATCCTCCTAACTAACAAATAAAGTTCTGATTCAGCTGAAATTAAAAAAATGAATAAATGGTGTAAAATGTCCCTCAAGACAAGCTACACAAGTTCTGCGTGGCTTCCAAGTGTAGATTGTGAAAGGAGGGAAGGCAGTGTAATAGTAAGGCAACAAAGAGGACTAGGTTGGCATGAATGGTTGGCGGAAAGTTGGACCATTGCCAATGATGCACTCTCGGCACTGACGCTAATCTTGCCAACAACTTGATATGCAGTGATATACCAACACAAGCCGTGACATTACAATACCGTAGTTCACATACACCTGTAGCCGCCTCACTAGAGGAGCTCCATGGAGGAGTCTAGTGGATGCTTGCTCTACATGCCCATTCCTCAGGTCCATCCACTGTCATGAGGGAGTTATTTTCCCTCATATATTCCACGAAATGCCACTTAAACATATGCAGGTTGATAAAGCTTAGAGAACTATCGGGGATCTTGCTGACCGACAGAGGCCCATAAAGGGATTCTGGCTAACTCAATGAGGCCCATTAAGAGATCTGCCTAACTTGCTGAGGTCCACAAAGGGATTTTGTCTAAGTGGTTGAGGCCAAGGAATTCTGGCTAACTTGATGAAGCCCATTAAGGGAATCTGGCTGAGGCCCATTAAGGGATTATGGCAAACTGGCTGAGGCTTATTGAGGGATGCTGGCTAACTGACTCAGGTCCACTAAGGGTTTCTGGCTAACTGACTCAGGTCCACTAATTGATTCTGGCTAACCTATTGAGGCTCATTAAGGGATGCTGGCTAACTGACTCAGATCCACTAAGGGATTCTGGCTAACTGACTCAGGTCCACTAAGGGATTCTGGCTAACCTATTGAGGCTCATTAAGGGATTCTGGCTAACTGACTCAGGTCCACTAAGGGATTCTGGCTAACTGACTCAGTCCTTTTATAGGATTCTGCCTCCTACATTTACTCCTGTACGGTATACAAATCATGGCGAACTAGACCACATCTGGAGGCAACTAAACACGCCTTTTGTCTGCACCCACCACAATTAGAGAATGATTGTGTTTTTTATTCCAAGAGGCCGCAATTTCACAACAGATCAAGTCAAGTTGCCACATCTGGAACAGAGTGTCGGTTTCCCTGTTCTAGTGGTAAATCATGTATAGTGAAGCATAGAAATTGGAAAATTTTGGAACCATTGCCAAGTCACACACTATTTCTTGTAATTTGCCTGTTTACTCTGTAAGATGCTACCAACTACTGCTTCAATTCGGGTTATAAATTGTGTTTTGATGAGGAGAGGGCTGTATTTATAGACAGGGGTAGCTCTGATCCCGATCTGCTGACAAGATGAGAAGCTACAGCTCTTTCATGTCTATAGCTGAAGGTGGTGGAACAACTGGTCACTTTTTAATTTCCACATTTTCATTGTACGTGATGTCAGTCTGTTGCTAATTCTGTTACCATAGTTACCATATATTTTTTGTACTCGTTGACTGGGGAGGTTGGAGTCAAGGGCAGATAATAAGAATAAATATAGCTTGCTGAAGAGATCCAGGCCGAGTAGAAAAACAAAGCTTGGTTGATCACAGCCAACACTGCCGCAGACTATAGGTGATTGCTCTGTTCCGCTATACATTCACAACAAACAAGGCATACGACTCATTCTAGAAAAACATTGCTGGCAGGATTTTCCCAGTAAGTGCATCAATGGCTAGGGAAAAATGGGAAATTTAATAGGTACCACATAAGGTGTCAATCTGTTTTCAGAAACAGGGATTTACAACGGAACCCATTTATCACATATGACTCTACATGTACGTTGCCAATACTTAACATTTGAAACTTTAAGAAATGCCTAAGATGGGGAGACATTTCATGTCATTTTGTGTAACAGCAATCATTATCTTACCTCACACATAAATGTCATTTTCTGATTGGGTAATCACTCTTCTATTATTTTCAGTGTACCCTGTAAGCGAAGTACATTTCAATATACCCTGTTGCCAGTGGCAGCTCATTCGATACTTCATGGTGTCTGAAGTAATATTGAATCACACATGATGTACAGAAATTACCCATGTTTTCTGAATGCAAATCGATGGAAGATAGATAACACCAAATCTGTTTTTCTTGTGTTGTCAACAAAATCTAGCTACTAAAAGCCTTGCATTCCAATAAATGAAATTTGACAAAATGTTCCAAATGTAGTCCCTATGAATATTAAGAAGTCAAATTTACTAAGAAAATACCTGTAGGGAAAACAGCAAGATGCAAAATTCAAATCATTTGATTCACACAGGTTGGCTGAAATGTACGATCCAATATCCTTGCTTCAAACAGTTCTAAATTAACATTGAGGTGTTGGGTAAGATAAATACATTGGTCACTAGCTCGTACAGTAAACTACTCCATAGCCTCCCATTTCTTGGCTCCTTCAGGCTCAGGGAACATGAACAAACATCAAGGGTACATCAACCCATGTCCCCCTCATGACCAGTGAACAACTTATGATATGCTTCAGTCATTTCATGAAATTTTATTTCACCTATATGTGGTAGACAGGGGTTTGTGAGATGTGGCTGCTCTGGACACAGCAGATGTCAAGCAATCAGGTGTAAATTCTTATAAGTCAGGTTGAAGTGCAGCAGTCACTGCCACAACAGTTTTAAGTGTTAGTGACAATAAGTGATGTTGAAATCCTGATCCACTTTTGTAGATTAAATATTAAGTGAAATTTCACGAAATGACTGAAGTATATTGATTGTTGTTACACAAAATGACATAAAATGACTGACCCTCTAAGTAAATTTCTGAAATTTTTAGTCATTTCACAAAATGACTGATTTCACAGTCTGACTGTTATATTAGGAAATATGCTGCATAAGCAAATTATAATATCAGCTACACTGATTCTGACACAGCCTTGTGGAGAAGCCTAGCAGGTGCTTGTACATCATTCTAGTTGTCTGGTGGAGGTTTATGACCATCACGTTGTGGATGTCCCACACACTTCATCACTGCCATATTGCTAAACACTTCCCCATTTTCATATCATGTTGCTAAAAGCAGATATTTTTCATCCACTGAAATAATAGAAAGTGTCAACCCGTATTTTACCTGCTGGGGTTTTTTCAGACTCGCCTGAATTGTTTTCAAGTCAACAAAAGTGCAGTGTTGTGTATCAGCAGCCATTCAGATATAAATTGTCACATTCCAGTTTTGCTGTGTTGCAAACTAATGACAAGATACATATATATTTTGGAATGTGGCATATTTCAGGTCAGTACTTACCAGACACCCCACCACAAGACTACTATGACCAGCAATCCTACCAAACAGTGCCCAGCATAAAAACAGAAATCCCATGGTCAACACAAGAGTATGGCCAAGATGTCAGTGAGAGCTGGTCAGGAAGTGACCATCGCTCCAGCCTGCCTCCTGTTGGTTTCCGAAACATTCAGTCAGGAGGTTCTGACTCTGGCAGTGTGGATGCAGGGAAACCCATGATCCAGGCAGCAGCCCTTGCAGGGTACTCAGGTGAGGTGGCGTCACATGCTGGACAGTCTAGTTCCTAGTGTTGTAGCATGAGAATGGTATAGGGTATATAGTTCGTAGTGTTGTAACCTGGGTATCCTACATTTTATATAGCTTATAGTGTTATAACCTGTGACCTGTGAAGGTCTGGGGTAGAGTAGGCCTTCAGCAACCCATACTTGCCATAAAAGGCGACTATGGTTGTAAGAAGTGATTAACGGGATCAAGTGGTCAGGCTCGCTGACTTGGTTGTCATCGGTTCCCATTTGCGCAGATCAGTGCTCATGCTGTTGATCACTGGATTGTCTGGTCCTGACTCGATTATTTACAGACCACCGCCATATGCTGGAATATTGCTGAGTGTGGTGTAAAACTAAACTCACTCACTCACTAATAATCTCTGAAACATTTTTCGTTATGTAGTTCATAGTGTTTTAACCTGTGAATCCTATATTTTGTAACAAAAATGATAATGATTAAAATATTGAAAAGTAGTTGATGCAAGAGATAGGAATTTTTAGTCTGTATTACAAAGACAAAACCACTCGCACAGATGCTAGTACCACGTAGTCAATTTATACATGAGCTGTGAGAAACCTGTTGAAGTATCTCACAGTTGTGCTTCCTGATTGTTGCCATTAAGAAATTAGCATTTAGACAGACAAATTAAGTAGGTGTGTGGACAAGAGTAGCAGATATGCTATGAAAACGACACTAAAGTCATAACTGTGGCTGATATTGCATACAAAATCCTTCCTATTGTCATACTGTTTATGGGGTAAAGTTGATGTAGTGTCAGAAAGACGTTAAGTCATTTCCTGTGACAACTGATGTCAGATATTATAAATATAGCTCAGCTAAGTTGTCTTTGTGTCTCTGGCGGAATACCTTATGTGTTTATTTATAGAGAAAGCCTTACATTTCATGCGTGTACAGAGTTAAGCAAAACATAGTCTCGTTTTAGTGTGTGCTAACACATTTCATAAAAACGTTTCATTTTGTCATTAATTTTGTGTGCTAACACATCTCATATTAGGGCTTCATTTTTATTGACCAATTATTTTTCAGTTTACGCTTTTATTCAGTTTAAGAGATTATGATGACATTTTGATTGTGGCACAAGTGGTAATGAATATAATGTCCCCAAAATGTCTTCACACCATCACTTACACAACAGGACATGTATGTGACAAGGTTATCTTAAACTTTGTCAACACACAGCTTAGGATTGCTTCCATGCTACATACATCTGAGGCTGTCCTATTCATAGTTGATTATTAGCATTTTGACATGAGGAAAACTCTGAAACCATTCAGCAAGATGATGATTTGTTTTAGAAAGATGTTGGTTCTATTGTTAACAAGGGGTTATAATTATGTCTGTTGACAGGAAGTGGCCCAATCCAGTTGTGGCAATTTCTGTTGGAGCTTCTCACAGACAAATCATGCCAACACTTCATCAGCTGGACAGGAGATGGCTGGGAGTTTAAACTGGCAGATCCGGATGAGGTAGCACGGAGGTGGGGAATAAGAAAAAACAAGCCAAAAATGAACTATGAAAAATTAAGTCGTGGGTTGCGCTACTATTATGACAAAAATATCATTCATAAGACGGCAGGAAAACGCTATGTGTATCGCTTTGTGTGTGACCTCCAGAGTCTGCTAGGCTACACTCCAGAAGAACTGTTCGAAGCATGTGATATCAAACCACAGAAAGACAAGGATGATGACTGAAAAGGACCACAATAGTCATTTGTGGCAGTTTTGACCGATCAAGGACACTTTTGTGATCTCAAGGTCAAGGTTACAGATTTGGCTTTGGCAGCAGAAACTGAGAAAGAATGTTGCCTGAAGGCAAAACCACTGTTACCCAAGGTCATTCACTGACATTTGACCTCTCAAGGTCGGCCTAATTTTTATGAAATGGCAGATAAGTTTTGAAGGTTTCTGTACAGCTGATTGTCGGTGATTTAGTGATCACTAGATATGTGTATAAAGGAGAAGCTAGCAGCTTTTGCTGGACAACTGCAGATAAGTTGTTATTTGATGGTTCAATTGATTTACACAGCCGCTTGTACTGTTTGATCCAGGCTGAACGCAAGTTCAGAAAACAATGATAGAAAGAAAATACATGTGTCATTACATGATGGCACAACACAAGGATCACATGCTTCTGTGTACATGTGCAGCTCACAGAGACACATACGTTGAAGTGATGAGCTTACCCAATTTTCATCAAAATGACTTGAGACAGATAATAAACGTTTCCAGTGTGTAAACAGCCCACGGCTGCTAAAGACATGTTAAAGTGCCTAAACCTTGTTATTTGCTTGAATAAACCACCCAGAGTTATGTTGTGGATACACCTGGGGATTGGGGGATCTGAAGGCTGTGTCAAGCATGGTCTGGAGGGGAGTTGCAGGAACCCTCACAGAGTGCCATCCGACACCTCTGCCAACAGGGAGCTAGCAGCACTTGCTGCAGACAACTCATGCTGGATGCAGCTTTCAGATTTTCTTGTTACATATTGTGCCAATTGTGGACTAATCTTGGGATCAAATCCAGCTAATTTGTTTGTCCAAGTGCTCTTGTGAAAATAATAAAGTTAATGTCAGTCATATACTGAATAAATGTAGCAATTTATTTTTGATGTTCAAGAATGATATTTTAATGTTGTGTATTTTTTCAGTCTTATCAACAGAATGAATATGTGTATATAAATGACTACAAAGTAACATGTTGAACAAATATTTTCATACTTAAAAGGTAATGTTGTATTTTTATATTAGAAATTGATCAAAGTTTACTCTTTACTGATTTGATGGCATTCTTTGTTGCCTTATGGACACTTATCCTAACACTTCAGTGTAATTGTGTCAGTCTATTTTTGTCATTTTGCAATAGTCCTAGTAGGAAGTAATTTGACATGCAGTCATATTTAAACTGGACTTTAAAGCAATATTTGATTTATTAATAGCGGTGTGACGATACAGAAAATTCACAATACGTATTGTAATATCTTGGAATGATACGATACGATTTGTTACACATCACGATATGCTATCTTTAGTTATTTTCTTTAGAAACGTATATTTTGATATCAAGTAACAGTGTAAATTTGGGCATAAAGGTTAATTTCTGGTGACAATTAATAATTTGAGGTAAAAGATACGTATCACGATGTGAAAAAAAGTATCAATATATTTATCATTCAAATAAAGTATCACCATTATCGATACTACGATGTTTCGTCACAGCTCAATTTACTACATGTTTTCACATGATATTCCAAAATTTGAAAGTAAAACACACTAACTTCCAAGTTATTTCCACGCTGCTCTTATCACAGTGTTGAACAAGACACAGTTGTCCAATAATGAATGCATTTGTGGATATGTCTCATTTGGTTTGTGTAGGCCGACTGAATTGAGTGTTTTCTACATAACTACCTAGTCTCACCCATGTGTTCCGTTGCCATTCAGATATTTCTTTGCTACCTTTACATACTATTTTATATGCTTTATGCAGTGAAAAAATACCAAGACTGACACTAGTCTTTCCCCTGGTGAGCTGTGCTATGTTGAGAGCAGCTACTCACCTAACCACACCCATGGATAAAGATAATGAATTGTTGGCAGCATGCTTTCATTTGTGCTGATATTTTTTCACCTTTTCAAAATTATTCCCATGCATAAAGTAAAACTGCAATATGCTTGATGCTGACGCAAGGCAATATTTTTTAAAACTTTGCAGTTATATCTTATATTTTGATAGCCTTGAACTTATGGTCCTAAATGGTGCTTAAATCATGTTCTTTTATTCCCCGAAATGGGGTGTTTTACGGTGACTTGTATTGTAAGCTGAGATTTCCAAGTGCATTTACTGTTAACATCCCATGTAAACATGATTGTTGTTATTGTTGTTTTCTTTGAAACTCTTATCCAGAGTAGGTTATGTTCTAGTTTTATCACGTTGTTATTTCTAACAGTTTTATTTGATTGGGTGGTTGATCTGATTGGTTGATTGAGATTTGAAGGAATCTGTGAATGTCTGTTAAAGTTGTGGTAACTTGGATTGACCGACAAATGAGTTAGTGAGTGAATGAATGTTATCCAGTTGGGAAATCACAGTATGTTTTTAAAAGAGGAATTTTAAAGGAATTTGTCCACCTCTGGATATCTGTTTTGAAGAAACTGTTAAACATTCATAACATCCAGCCATAACCATCTGGATATCAATGCATTACACATTTTACTGTAACAGTGTCATCCTAAATCATGTATCATCTGAACTCATCAAAATGTAAGTCATATGTCTCACCAACAGTCTTGTAAGATCTGAGCTAGGGTCACATGTCACACCAACAGTTTTATAAGATGTGGGGCCACAAGTTTGAATCAAAGTCTTGTGAGATCTGAGCTTGGGCCATGTCACACCATCAGTCTTGTAAGATCTGGCCTGGACTGCATGACACACCAACAGTCTTGTAAGATCTGGCTTGGACTGCATGACACACCAACAGTCTTGTAACATCTGGCTTGGAGTGCATGACACACCAACAGTCTTGTAAGATCTGGCTTGGAGTGCATGACACACCAACAGTCTTGTAAGATCTGGCTTGGACTGCATGACACACCAACAGTCTTGTATAATCTGGCTTGGACTGCATGACCCACCAACAGTCTTGTAACATCTGGCTTGGAGTGCATGACACACCAACAGTCTTGTAAGATCTGGCTTGGAGTGCATGACAGACCAACAGTCTTGTAAGATCTGGCTTGGACTGCATGACACACCAACAGTCTTGTAAGATCTGAGCTTGGGCCAATGTCACACCATCAGTCTTGTAAGATCTGATTTGGACTGCTTGACACCATCAGTCTTGTAAGATCTGATTTTGGGCAATATGTCACACCAACAGTCTTGTAAGATTTGAGATTGGGTCACATATAACACCAACAGTCTTGTAAGATCTGACTTGGGTCGCATGTCACACCAACAGTCTTGTAAGATCTGAATTTATGTTTGACAGACATGCTATGTTATTATTAATAGTACTACTACTGGGGGATTGACAAATCTCAATTTCCTGATGATAATTTGGCATATGTCTTACAAAATTGTGAAACATTAAGTTGCAAGCTATGACAGGTTTATATAAGGGAAACGTCGTCAGTGGATAGGTGTGTCATATGTGTAAGATGGATGCATTGTGGGGCCTAGGTTTGGATTACATGTTACGCTGATGTGGTGTGGGGGCTAGATTAGGGCCACGTCAGGTGAATGTGTTATGGGCCAATATTTGGGCCATGTTTCGGGTTGATGTGATATGAATCCTTGATTTGGGCCACACGTCAGGTTTTTGGCGAGTGGGAGCAAGATTTGGGCCTCATTTCAGGTTGGTGGGATGTGGGACCTAGATTTGGACCAAACATCAGGTTGGTGTGATAAGGTCTAGATTTGGGCTACACATGTAATGTGGAGTCTTGATTTGGGTCATGTCTCACACTGATGTATTGTGGTGCCTGGGTTTAGGTGAGTCTCCATTCTCACTTTGTACCTTATTATATTTACATGTATTTTGTACTGTGTATGGATCAAGTGACACTGGACGGACCATGTGTGCCTTGTGTCCTCTATCACTGCTACTGCTGCCATGTTTTTTATGTTTTTACCTGTTGTATAGATGTGAATTATTTTTGTGTACAATAATGAGGCCAGGCCCTCATCACTAGCCGAATTCTCTGTATTTAATTTTCTATGTGCATACTAGATTGACTTAAAGGAACAGAAAAAAAAATATGTAATGAAATTAAAATGTTAATTTTGTATGTTGTAAACTGGAGCTAAAACCACCCAGTGAGGTTTTCTCTTTATGAGAATTACAAAGATCCGTCAGGTGTTGGATATTGAAATAAACAATCATACAATCGCCATCACTTCTGTCTTTGTTCCTGCATATTGTGTCATAGCAGCATTTGGGAGGTGAGATGGCCAATCTGCTCTTATTGTCGTATGCCACCAGTGCTGAAAAGTGCTGTTAAGTTTGGCCATGTGATAGGACAACCCTCCTAATAGAATGGCAACCCTCCAGAATGTTAAGACAACAGGTATGTTTCACAGGTATTTAATGAAGCAAGTGTTAATATTCCTGTGGTTGTTCATCCAGCTTTCCACCAAGGTTCCTGTTCTGTTAAATTGCAATCATTTGTTTCTTTGAAAATTAGGGATGTTTAGAGGTTAATGGATGGTTAGACAGACTTGGCACTTGATGTTCCTGACCTCCCACATGGTATAACATACATACATTAGAACAACCCATCTGTGTAGTAGGATAATCCTCTATGGTAGGACAACGTATCTATTCTAAGACAACCTATCTATGTAGTAGGACAACCTATCTGTGCTGTATGACAACCCATCTATGTTACAGGACAGTCCTCTATGCTAGGACAATCCATCTATGTGACAGGACAACCCTCTATGCTAGGACAACCCATCTATGCCATAGGACTACCCTCTATACTAGGACAACCTATCTATGCTGTATGACAACCCATCTATGCCACAGGACTACCCTCTATACTAGGACAACCTATCTATGCTGTGACAACCCATCTATGCCATAGGACTACCCTCTATACTAGGACAACCTATCTATGCTGTATGACAACCCATCTATGCCATAGGACTACCCTCTATACTAGGACAACCTATCTATGCTGTGTGACAACCCATCTATGCCATAGGACTACCCTCTATACTAGGACAACCTATCTATGCTGTGTGACAACCCATCTATGCCATAGGACTACCCTCTATCCTAGGACAACCTATCTATGCTGTGTGACAACCCATCTATGCCATAGGACTACCCTCTATACTAGGACAACCTATGTATGACAACCCATCTATGCCATAGGACTACCCTCTATACTAGGACAACCTATGTATGACAACCCATCTATGCCATAGGACTACCCTCTATACTAGGACAACCTATCTATGCTGTATGGCAACCCATCTATGGTACAGGGCAACTCTCTACACTAGGAAACTCCTTTATGCTGTATGACAATCATCTGTGCGAGGACAAACCACCTATGTTAATAGGCAATCCTCTATGGCAGGACAACCCTACTTTCAGGTATGAAAAGCCCTCCTGCAGTATGACAACCTTCCTGCATGGTATGGAAATCTGTCTGTATTGTATGACAACCCTATTCTGTGGTATGACAGCACCTTCATGTTTGGTATGACAACCTTTCTGTATGGTATGGTAACCTACGGACAGTATGACAGACAGTTTATTCAGCATTTTAGGCCAAACGACCCATAGTACAGTTACATGTTTTTTTCAAAATTTGCATATGTATCACGTTTTACCTCTAAAAATAAACACATTTTTCAGAAAACATGCAACAGAGATAATAACATCTTCATTCTTAGAATTTAATATATTTATCATAGAATGTTGATCCTTATACCCTGTAGATAAGTGTGGAAGATATTTATTTCGCAGGTCACGATAGTGCTTGCACACAAGTAACACGATATTCATCCTCAACCTCATTTCTATTACATTTTAGGTGTAAAATTTCATTTGGATTTACATTTTCACATCTACGTTCAGACTGCAAATTGAAATCATGCAAAGGCGATTCTGAGTTTACATGTAATACAGTTAAATATTTTTCTGGCTGTAGTAACGATTTTACAGAAGCATAATGGGAGAGATATTTAGATGAATGTACATAAGCATGCCAATGTTGGAAAAATATGTCTATTAGTCTTTGTTTAAAAATTAAATAAAACAGATTTTTATCACCGACATCCTGTGATATCCAAACATAAGAAAACCCAGAACAGACACCCAGCTGTTTTTACCTTTATCATCTAGTTGTTTTGACATGCGATAACATTGATATGGGTATCTATAAGCATCCATACGTGATAATGAAACAACATTACACCCAGGTAGGCGTTATGATGAGTTTTTAACCTAAGATAAACACCAAGAAACCCTGTGTACTCTCCAAAAAACCTCAGACACTCTTGTTTGCAGTCCAGGCCGTTGGCTGAACCTTTCACCTGAAAGAATTTGCTTTAGTGTTATTGTAATACTTAGAGATTTTATTCCCCTTCTAGTGAATCACGTACTACAATTTCTTCGGCTGGCCATGCATAAATCGACGCTACCGTGCAGAAGAGGTAGTGGAAGGGAGCTAACTCATGACAATGGTGTACCGCATGAATTCAAGGATGCATGCATAAAATATCCAGTCTTCGGTGACAGGTAATCAGTGTTCCTTTTTTGTAGTTTAACGCCGCTTTCTGCAATATTCTAACTATATGGCGGCGGTCTGTAAATATATAGCACACTAAAACAGATTAATGCAAGATTTGAAGGTATATAACAAATACAGAACGTCATACCAGTGCATGTGGAGGTTTTGTATTGAACGAGAAGATGTTATTGGAGCAGAGAATACAAAACATCCACATGCACCAGTGTGACGTCCTGTATTTATTATATACCCTCAAATCTTGAACTTATCTGTTTTAAAGCGCTTTAGAGAAAGCAGAACCGGCAGGGGTTCAATAGGAAATCTGAGATACAATACAGGATTTGAACATGTCATCCTATGTTTTTCAACAGCGCAACTACTAAGATGTGGCAAGGCAACAAGAGTTACGCCCCTTTACATTCTGCGCTCTTTCATTCCCCCGTCCTAATACTGGCATACACTACCATTTGGAGCAACACATATGTATCGCAGATAGCATCACATCTGTAGTACATATTGTGTTATGTTCATATGTTACGTTATATATATTACGAGATACTTTTTTTGACTGATTTTTGGAATGGCACGAAGAAATACAGTTGTCTGATTCAGGGTTCAAACAAGTATTCCTAATGTAAACGTTTTTGATATCAGCATACAGTGGACATACAGGCACATAATAGCATTCGTCTTCTATCTCATGGCAAGTACAATATGTATACGGGCAGATTTCATTTTAACCCCCTAAAAGTCTAATTTTGTATTAGTTACCCTGAGAACTGTATCTCAAAAGGGGTAGTGCTGTTCGTAATGTCTTAGGGGCGGTGGGGCAGCATTGTGTTTAAAGTGTTTGCTCGTCACGCCAAAGACCCGGGTTCGATTCTCCACATGGATATAGTGTGTGAAGCCCATTTCTGCTGTCCATCGCCATGATATTGCTGGAATACTGCTAAAAGTGGCCTAAAACTGAAAAATAAGAGTATACATATGGACTTCAAATGAGTTTTGTACAAAGGAAGAAAGCGCCGGTACAGGTTGGAACATTGGAACTCAAGCAGAACATCTTTGCCGAAACATGCACCCGATGACAACACAACTGTCCGTCAACATCCTACAAATGGTGCATTTTTCGAAACGTCAAAAACAGATTTGTGACAACATCGTCAATGGCAACAACAGCACTAGGACACGCCGTCAACAGGTGATTAGTTCTTTAGAAGCTGTGGCAGCGACGTGACTGGTAGATGCTCCTTACAGATTAAAGTCGGTTCAGAAACGATGACGTTTCGCGTTTCGCGTTTCTCGACGTGGAGTTGAGCGACAGAAGGGAAACTGAAGTTCATCCGTTCGACGGAGAAGGCATCGTGGTTTGAACGAGAAGACTGGAAATCTGAGTGTGTGAGTAAGTGAGTGAGTGAGTTTAGTTTTACACCACACTCAGCAATATTCCAGCTATATGGCGGCGGTTTGTAAATAATCGAGTCTGGACCGAACAATCCAGTGATCAACAGTATGAGCATCGATCTGCGCAATTAGGAACCGATGACGTGTGTCAAGCGAGTTAGCGAGCCTGACCACCCGACCCCGTTAGTCGCTTCTTACGACAAGCACAGTCGCCTGTTATGTCAAGCATGGTTTGCTGAAGGCCTATTCTACCACGGGACCTTCAATGGTCCTGGAAATCTGAATGTCCAGCGATACAGGAATGAAATGTTTAGACCTTTTGGTTTTGCCCTTTATTCGACAACAACCAAGAGCTCGATAACGCAAGGCGTGACACAGCTAGAAGTATTACAGGTGACTCTGTTTACCGAAGTAAACTGTTATAGATGTATCGACTGTATTCTATTCGCCAGTATCAAAACAGTACTCCTCCTCAGCTACTGAAGTTGAAAATGGTTTGCTTGAAATGAGTGAACCAGTCCTGGCTTGGAGTACCGTTTTGTGAAAGAAATTGGCATTTAACCCTTTAAGCATGGTCCAATCACGTACACGTGTTTTGTTCCTGCTTTTCTGACGAAAACCTGGCTTTCTTTTGTCTGCAAACAGTTACAAGTATTTCTAATAGTTTTGGGTTTGTTTTTATCATTGTTAATATTCTCGTAGTGTTCCTTAAAGTAAGTATATATGTTTACATATATATAAGATTCGATCTTGTTAAATTAAGTCACATCCATCTCAAGGCTATTTTTGACAAGTAGATGCAAGTACAAAACACTGACCCTACGCGAGATAGGTGAGATGCGATGATATGCATCGGCTATGTCAGCGAACCATCAGATCAAGTTGGTTGCCTCTCACGATAGGCTTGGGTTGTTGAAGAGTGACTGAATTAAGTTTTACGCCGTTTTAGAACTATTCCAGCAAGATGACGACTGGGGACACTGGAAATGGGCTTCATACACTGTACCCATGTGGGACATCGAAACATCCTCCGGCTAGGCTACCCACAAGGCTACCCCACCTCCCCTGCTGAAGACAAATACTACCCGCATATATATAACAAGAATATATATCTATACTTTCAATACCCTTTTCCATTTTTCTTTTCTCTTATTTGTATATATAATAGAAAAAACGAGCTCTATTAGGTTTGTTATTTTTTTTAGGATATTACTGAACGATACCATGTTAACAAAATAAAAAAAATATTTCATTTGAAGCATTATTTTCATATCCCCAGTCTCTACTGATAAAGTTATTTTCCACATCTGGCTTGGGAACGGACAGATCTAAAATCTAAAGTACATTTCAAGTATTTTCTACATCTAATACGTTTGTATACTGGGAATGGTAATTGTTTTTGTCATTTTTCATTGTATTTCAAGTATACCACGTTTACTTTAAATCATGGAGGGGCTATGGGGTAGCCCAGTGGTTCAAACTCTCTCTCATCAAGCTGAAGACCGGGTTTGATTCCTCACATGGGTACAATGTGTTAAGCCCATTTCTGGTGTCCCATGACGTGATCGTGCTGGAATATGGCTAAAAGCGGCATAACGACCATACATGCAGTTAGTTACTGAATGTTAAAATTACCGGCATTGACAGGACACATAGATCTACACAGCTGTCCTGGTCCATTTACAGATCACGCGCATAGGACGTGTTAAGTATGACGCCTGTCAGTGTTATGGTTGCACTAAATGCTGAATAGCTGTTTCTGGTTTTAAGCTTCCATCTTGATTGACAGTTCTGATGTCAGCAGTTGCTTTCGTCAGTTAACCCAAGATTAAAGTGAAGATGTAAGCAGAGGTTTTAAAACAGTTCAGTATAAAATACAGTCTTCTGTACAGGACAGTCAGATCAAAGTGGAATGTAAACTGTCGTCAATTTCCATTTGACTTCAGTCTCAAAACAGGCGTTTAGAAACAGAAAGATTCGTTATATAGGTTTTGCGACAATGTGAGGCATAAACATACTGTAAGACATAGACTTGTGTATAACTTTAGGCCGTAAACATACTGTAAGACATAGGCTTGTGTATAACTTTAGGCCGTAAACATACTGTAAGACATAGGCTTGTGTATAACTTTAGGCCGTAAACATACTGTAAGACATAGGCTTGTGTATAATTTTAGGCCTACTTCCTGCTGAAGGGGAAATGGTTGCTCCCAAAGTCTTAAACCATATAAAAAGGGCCGTAAACATACTGTAAGACATAGGCTTGTGTATAATTTTAGGCCTGCTTCCTGATGAAGGGGAAACGGTTGCTCCCAAAGTCTTAAACCATATAAAAAGGGCCGTAAACAAACTGCCTCCTCAGAATGGTGCTTCAGAGTTCTGTCATACAGACCCTGAAGCAAATATATCTAAGAAGGTCCACGCAGGTCATGAAAACGTAGCAAGTCTAGATTTCCACACATCTGAAAATGAAGAAATTCTCAGGACTCTTTTTCGTTATATTTTATTATTTTTACGATTAATTTTTTTATCTGTAAAATATGGTGATTCTTTTTTATTGTTTCTCTTTAAATAGTAAGTGGTTATCGATGGTTCAGGGTTTTTCTCCTGGTTACCTCTGCAGTAGGCTAAGCCAGGGCTGCCACAGATCGGATCGACATTAACTGCGAGAATGAGTAGATTTAGTGTCCACAGACTGTGGCAGCCCAAGATACAGATTTCTTTATTGTGTCGTCCTTGATAATATCCAGGGTATACGCTACAACACAACTCTGTCGAGATTTATCGAAACATAGACCCTGGAGATTATCGAGGATCTACTGTACGCCACGAGCTTGCTCCTCGTGGTTGACTGTTCGTTCTTCCTTTCGTTTAAAGGAAAATTAATCGGAATGCAATCAGTTGTGAATTCAGCTCCAAAAGCACTATTTCCCTGAAGACAAACTGAAATTGATATCAAAGGCAGAGATGGTTTGGATAAGATGTGGCCTTCAACAACACTATCCTCTCCTACAACCGCGCCTGAGAAGTATACTGCGTCAAAAAAGAAACTTCACAAAATGTAATTTTTCAAAATGATGAATAATTTTCTCTGATGATAATTCATGTATCCGAAATGGAATCCCTATCTCTCGACTCTAGAAATACGTTAGCAAGACCCACTCAAACCCATTCATTCGTCGTGCAAATGACGTTAATGCCAAATCAGGTTTTGAACGTCAAGTCGATCCCGTGATCTTCGCATCGAAGTTTTCTTCATTTGCACGTACTTGCATTGCCTCAAGAATTAAAAAAAAACAACACACTTTTAAAGCACGGTTATAACGGTACTTTAAATGCCACGAATGTCAAATGTGCACGCTGGAAGATCAGTTATTGACGTCGCAGGAGCAATGGGATGCAGACGTCGCACTGTGTATGACTTGCGAGGTCGTCAACAACAAACTGACACCACTTCAGATCGCCCTAGGTCGGGTCGTCCACGTGTGACGTCACGAGCAGACGAACATCAAATCGTCCTTTGTCACCTACGTGACAGATTTCTGCCAGCTACACGAACCAGGACTGAGACGTTTAGAGGTCGACTGTCCTAACAGACCATTCGAAATCGGATGCTGGCTGCCAGTCTCCATTCTCGACGTCCACATCGTGGGCCAATATTGACGCCGTTTCATCAACGTCAGTGTCTGTTGTGGACCCACCGTCACCTGCGATGGCCCCAGAGAGACTGGAATCGAGTCGTCATTAGCGACGAATCCAGTTTTACCCTCAGATTCGCGGACGGCAGGCATAGAGTCTGGAGACGACGTCGTGAACGGTATGCCCGATGTTGTGTACAGGTAGTCGACAGATTCGGGGGCGGAAGTTGCATGGTCTGGGGTGCTTTCTGTGGGAACAACCGTTCCCGACTTCTGGTCATCCGTGGAAACCTCACAGCTACTGCCTACCGCGACCAGGTGCTTACCTCTGAACCCGTTTCCTTCATGGCGGCTCATGGCCTAGGTCTACAGTTCCAGCATGACTATGCACGGTTGCATACCACGATGTTGACACGGAATTTCCTTCAAAACGCTGGAATCAACGTCATGAACTGACCATCGAGGTAAGTGACCTTAATCCAATAGAGCACGTTTGGGATGCACTTGGGAGAAGGCTTTGTGGTCTTAGGAACCAACCTCAGAATTTGCAGAAACTTGGCGCTGACTTGCAAGAGCAATGGCGCAGAATCCCCAACCACGTGTTCACTAGCATCAGGCAGTCGATGAGGAGACGGTGTTTGGCAGTGGGGAATGCACGGGGCGGCCATACACAATATTCAACTGAGAAATTTCGAATTTTTATTCTTGTGAATTCTTCTGTATACCCATGTTATGGAACGGCGGTGTAGCCTAATGGAACTGATTGTGGCACTGTCCGTGTATCGAGTACACCACACAAATCTCAGCAATGAAATAATAACAATTTAACCATCTTACCATCTATTGTTCTTTTATAGTGCCCTGAAGAAAGAATGTGAAGTTTCTTTTTTGACTCAGTGTAATTGTCTGATGATGATATCAACAAACAGATCAAAGAAATAACCCATGCTACCCGAATCGGGAAGGGCATGACAGAAGAATGAGGGTGGCAGAAACCTTTCAGCACGTTTATCGGAGACCAGAAATAAGGACCTTACAATACAGACGACGTAAGACATTTTCCACTCTGAGATGTTCATGCCAGAATAGATGACGTCATGGAAGTAAACAACAATGCTTCTTTTTAAACTAGCGCCTCAGCGATCTGGTTAGGAGATAAACCTTCTGGGTGATATTCAGGTCGGAAACAGGATATCCAATTCCGGTGTACGAGCGGGAAAAACTCACCATCATTTGCCTTAGTAGGAAATGCTTACATCAGACAAATAGCTTCTAAATTGTGTATCAGATGCGACTATTGATTTTGCGGAGTTACCTAAACAACACTTTGTGCCTCAGCCCATTCTCTTTTAGGTAGTGAAAGGATACAAATCAACCAGGAACATGACATAATGATACATAAGGACAGTACTGAAAGATGTGATCATTCAAAAAGGGAATATATTTCAAAACATTAAAAAAAATATACTTCCTTCATAATTCTTGTGAATCGTACGTCACCCAGTATCTTTAAAACGGAGAGTCTAAAGTAAGAATTTCCAGCTATTGCAGGCACATGTTCTGTCCTTTCAGTGTCATCGGAAGAGTTTTGCAGACAATGCAAGCGGAAGAAGCAGAAGCCTTGGCGATAGCATCATTACGGTCAAACATGTTTTGGGTCGGCATGATGGCTGAACTTACTGACAGACTGTCCAAGGCTGCTGCCGAGCCTAAACACCCAAACTTTGCAGACCGGCAACATCCACCTCCTGAAATCTGAACATTGCAGCATTCAGACTACCAGACAAGGTCTACATTGTCAGGGAATACACGAACCAGTTTCTGACAATATTTTGCAGTCAGGGCACAATTCGAACCCACAGACAAAATTTTCTACAAGAGCTCTTTGCTCAAGGACTACATCAGGTCAGCCAGGCCATGGCTTGTGTATGATGCTACATCAGGTCAGCCAGGCCATGGTTTGTGTATGATACTACACTAGGACAGACATGTCATGGTTTGGGTATGATGTTACATCAGGACAGCCAGGCCATGGTTTGTGTATGATGCTACATCAGGACAGCCATGTCATGGTTTGTGTATGATGCTACATTAGGACAGTCATGTCATGGTTTGGGTATGAGGCTACATCAGGGCAGCCAGGCCATGGTTTGTGTATGATGCTACAACAGGACAGCCATGTCATGGTTTGGGTATGATGCTACATTAGGACAGCCATGTCATGGTTTGGGTATGATGCTACACCAGGACAGCCAGGCCATGGTTTGGGTATGATGCTACATTAGGACAGCCAGGCCATGGTTTGGGTATGATGCTACATTAGGACAGCCATGCCATGGTTTGTGTATGGTGCTACATTAGGACAGCCATGTCATGGTTTGGGTATGATGCTACAACAGGACAGCCATGCCATGGCTTATGTATGATGCTACATTAGGACAGCCAAGCCATGGTTTGTGTGTGGTGCTACATTAGGACAGCCAGGCCATGGTTTGAGTATGGTGCTACATTAGGACAGCCAAGCCATGGCTTGTGTATGATGCTACATTAGGACAGCCAGGTCATGATTTGTGTATGGCGCTACATTAGGACAGCCAAGCCATGGCTTGTGTATGATGCTACATCAGGACAGCCATGTCATGGTTTGTGTATAATGCTACATTAGGACAGCCAGGCCATGGTTTGTGTATGATGCTACACCAGGACAGCCAGGCCATGGTTTGGGTATGATGGTACATTAGGACAGCCAGGCCACGGCTTGTGTATGATGCCACATCAGGACAGCCATGTCATGGTTTGGATATGATGCTACATTAGGACAGCCAGGCCATGGTTTGTGTATGATACTACACCAGGACAGCCAGGTCATGATTTGTGTATGGTGCTACATTAGGACAGCCAAGCCATGGCTTGTGTATGATGCTACATCAGGACAGCCATGTCATGGTTTGTGTATGATGCTACATTAGGCCAGTCAAGCCACGGCTTGTGTATGATGCTACATCAGGACAGCCATGTCATGGTTTGTGTATGATGCTACATTAGGACAGCCAGGCCATGGTTTGTGTATGATGCTACATTAGGACAACCAGGCCATGGTTTGGGTATGATGCTACATTAGGACAGCCAGGCCATGGTTTGGGTATGATGCTACACCAGGACAGCCAGGCCATGGTTTGGGTATGATGCTACAACAGGACAGCCATGCCATGGTTTGTGTATGGTGCTACATTAGGACAGCCATGTCATGGTTTGGGTATGATGCTACAACAGGACAGCCATGCCATGGCTTGTGTATGGTGCTACATTAGGACAGCCATGCCATGGCTTGTGTATGATGCTACATTAGGACAGCCAAGCCATGGTTTGTGTGTGGTGCTACATTAGGACAGCCAGGCCATGGTTTGTGTATGGTGCTACATTAGGACAGCCAAGCCATGGCTTGTGTATGATGCTACATTAGGACAGCCAGGTCATGATTTGTGTATGGTGCTACATTAGGACAGCCAAGCCATGGCTTGTGTATGATGCTACATCAGGACAGCCATGTCATGGTTTGTGTATGGTGCTACATTAGGCCAGCCAAGCCATGGCTTGTGTATGATGCTACATTAGGACAGCCAGGCCATGATTTGTGTATGGTGCTACATTAGGACAGCCAGGCCATGATTTGTGTATGGTGCTACATCAGGACAGCCAGGCCACGGCTTGTGTATGATGCTACACCAGGACAGCCAGGCCATGGTTTGGGTATGATGCTACATCGGGATAGCCAGGCCACTGCTTGTGTATGATGCTACATTAGGACAGCCAGGCCCTGGTTTGGGTACGATACTACATCAGGACAGTGAGGTGATGTGAGAACACCCCCTTGTGCAATTTAGTGTCTTCAGTGAACAGTTGTCTATCATAAATGCACCACATCATAAAAGCAAAATCTAATAATACAAAAGTACATTCTGCTGACTCCAAATGTACCTGAATATGCAGGTAGTTATGTGGACTTCACCATCTGCAATATATACACAATGAACGTAATTAAGCAACCTCGGGTTTGAGCTAAGGATAGGTACATTAAACTAACATTAAACTTTTCGTGGTGGTGGTGGGTGGTGTAGCAGTTTTATTTAAATAACAAGTGAAGAAGACGTGTGTTAGAATTTGCCTTCAGCAGGTGAGGTGGGGTAGCCTGGGTCCCGTTCCACTAACTGAACAATTTCACAATCATCTCAGCTAGAAGTTACACATGTTCCACCAACCAATCGTAGCTGGTCCCGATCTCAGGATCCGATCCAAGATAAGCTTGAGACTATTTCGTCACACGCTAAGACTGGGATTTTAGAGGTTTACGATTGGCCTAGGGCAAAGATCAGTTAGTAGAACATGACCCTGGTGGTTAAAGCTTTTTGTTTGTCACACTGAAGATCAAGGTTTGATTCCCCACATGGGTACAGTGGGTAACACCTATGTCTGGTGTCCCACCCCCCTCCGCTGTGATATTGCTCGAATATTGCTAAAAGCAGTGTAAAACGAAACTCCCTCACTCCAATGCCCATGTCAGTGCTCAAAGCCAATGATCAGAAAACAAAGAATGTTGTTATGTACAAAATCTCATTTATTTCATATCAAATTGCACATGATCAGATGACGATGTACACTTAATAGTTCATGTCATCACTTATCGCTGTCAGAGCACACATTCAAAATATCTACAATAAAACAAGCTATCAGAGAAATACAATGAACAATATATTAATTTTCAATGATACATTACTGTACATAAAGGTACTGATGACATAGAATTTCATACAAAAATATTCCGCATTTACCTAATTATCTTCTCTGTGACCTTGGCGAAATCCAATGACCTGCTCACTACAATATGTTACCTGTGATTTGATCAGCCATTTAGGACACATTATTAGATATGCCTCGAGTGTTTCCGAACCACTGTGATATGTTGTTTTTCACCTATACTATCTGTTATGGTATGAACAGCTGGTGATCCATCATGAGAGTATTTTGCATATATTAGATCATGTGTGATACCCTGTGTAATGTGTCATGTGTTACTTTGGTAAAGAAAATGTTCCTTGTGTGCAAGTAGCTAATGTTAACTGTTGTTATAACCAAAGTAAATATTTCTTCTCTTTGATTGGTATTTTAAAAGAACAGTATGTTGCATTAGTTGTCATTCATAAAGAACCCTACCTTTTGCTATCAATATTTCTTGTGCTATAATAAATGCAATCTTAATTAAAAAAGCTCTTTGAGATTATTTTTCAGTGTGTGTGCGTGAGAGACTGTGAGTGAATATATTCTGCAAAGTTGATTTTCAATGTTTCATGAAAGTACCTGCTTTTCTTGTCTAGATGCAGAACAAATAATATGCAGACATCCTTTAACATTGCTTTGCCTGATCTTTCTCGTGTTCACCTAATTTTCATACGATCTGCTATTTCTTGTATATTCAGATGGTCCTCATGAGCTATGAATACGAAAGTGATGGTATTTGTGAGAACCCTGCTAGGGTGTGTTGTCAGCAGCTGAGTCCCAGCCTGGGACAGAGTTTGTCTGTGTGTGGGTGTCCACACTCTGACTCATCTCTGATGGCAGCATGTCCTGCAGAGATGTAAAGAGTGGTCCCAGGGTGTAGGCTGCAGGAACCTGTCTTCAAGGTTATGACAACAGCATGTGACATGTTTGGTAAGTCAAGGGTATGACGACAGCATGTGACATGTTTGTCAGTGGTTGTCACTAGTCCAAGGTATGCAATGAAACCTTGTTACCAAGGATCTACCTAGGGTATCTGGGAAGATGACAACTGTATGGAAGGAAAGGGGATAAAAAAGACAGAAGTCCACCAGACACACACACACAGCCTTGCATACATTTAGACAGTAGCAAATAAACATACTTCACCAATAAGTGATAGTCCGTAACAAAGGATATATTACACACAAACCTAGAAATGGCAGGCAGTAAGCAGGATACAAACATAGAGTGTACTGATGAGGATCAGATTTAGAAGTCTGCTGACAATGACAATCCTGGTCCGGTCAGAATAAAACCCCTGGGAACAAATACTGCTGAGGAAAAACACAAAGTAACACAAAATATACAAAGCAATGTATATGGATGGCCAGTGAATGAATCAAACAACTCCTTAATACACATCAGAAAATCAATAACAACGAAATATCAAGATAGCTTGTTGTGACAAACCAATGATGATCAGCATGAGATAAAACAAAGGTGTAACAGAGCTACTAAAGGTGAGCTATACTTGCATGGCCAGACACACACAGATATAGAAAAGGGGAACAATCATCTCCTAGACCCTCCCCTAAAGTCTACATGTTTACATATTTACATAGATAATAAATATTAATTCACAATGTTTCACATCATTATCAGCATCTACCAGAGTGAAAACAGAGAGACACACATAACTGGGTGAGATGTGCAAGGACTAGGGAACGTTCCTGTATTGAGACAGATGTATATGGACTAGTCACAGGAACATTCCTGTATTGTGACAGATGTACATGGTTTAGGCACAGGAGTATTCCTGTTGTAAGAGTGATCTGCATGTACTAGTCACATGAACGTTCCTGTATTGAGACAGATGTATGTGGACTAGGCACAGGAACGTCCCTACAGCGAGACAAATGTATTTTAGCTACATGTATTTTGATATGTGATACTGCAGGTGTGAAGATTACAATACCTTCTGTTAACAGACTAATGACTAAATATAGTAATATGCAAATGTTTGTGTGGAAATTGAAAGTGTGATGTGAGTGTCAGAGTCTGGAGTGACATTCCTGGCACAGCTCCAAGCAGAGTAGGGTGAGAGAGTTAACAGTATTTGGACTGTCACTGTTTCTTCACTTCCACATTAGACATATTATTTGGTCATCCACTTTTCTAACAACAATGCTAAACATTTTAAAGAGAAGAAGTTGTAACACCTCTAATGACATATACTCAGTCTACTTCTAGATTCCTTGCACACACAATAGGTTCCTATTCCTGGAACATGTCCAGTGCTTGACTGGACATATCACTCTTCACCATACAGATGATGTATCAGTGTTCATGCAGTGTTCCTGTCTTCATCTGTACCTGATGTGCGCCTTCGTCTCTAGGAACATCTGTACATGATGTCCTCCTTGGACTACATGAATGTCAGTACCTGATGTCCTCCTTGGACTCCATGAACGTCAGTACCTGATGTCCTCCTTGGGCTCCATGAACGTCAGTACCTGATGTCCTCCATGGACTCCATGAACGTCAGTACCTGATGTCCTCCTTGGACTCCATGAACGTCAGTACCTGATGTCCTCCTTGGACTCCATGAACGTCAGTACCTGATGTCCTCCTTGGGCTCCATGAACGTCAGTACCTGATGTTCTCCTTGGACTCCATGAACGTCAGTACCTGATGTCCTCCTTGGACTCCATGAACGTCAGTACCTGATGTGCTCCTTGAATTGCTTGAACGTCAGTACCTGATGTGCTCCTTGAATTGCTTGAACGTCAGTACCTGATGTGCTCCTTGAATTGCTTGAACGTCAGTACCTGATGTTCTCCTTGGACTCCATGAACGTCAGTACCTGATGTTCTCCTTGGACTCCATGAATGTCAGTACCTGATGTTCTCCTTGGACTCCATGAACGTCAGTACCTGATGTTCTCCTTGGACTCCATGAACGTCAGTACCTGATGTCCTCCTTGGACTCCATGAACGTCAGTACCTGATGTTCTCCTTGGACTCCATGAACGTCAGTACCTGATGTCCTCCTTGGACTCCATGAACGTCAGTACCTGATGTCCTCCTTGGACTCCATGAACGTCAGTACCTGATGTTCTCCTTGGACTCCATGAACGTCAGTACCTGATGTCCTCCTTGGACTCCATGAACGTCAGTACCTGATGTCCTCCTTGGACTCCATGAACGTCAGTACCTGATGTCCTCCTTGGACTCCATGAACGTCAGTACCTGATGTCCTCCTTGGACTCCATGAACGTCAGTACCTGATGTCCTCCTTGGACTCCATGAACGTCAGTACCTATGTCCTCCTTGGACTCCATGAACGTCAGTACCTGATGTCCTCCTTGGACTCCATGAACGTCAGTACCTGATGTCCTCCTTGGACTCCATGAACGTCAGTACCTATGTCCTCCTTGGACTCCATGAACGTCAGTACCTGATGTCCTCCTTGGACTCCATGAACGTCAGTACCTGATGTCCTCCTTGGACTCCATGAACGTCAGTACCTGATGTCCTCCTTGGACTCCATGAACGTCAGTACCTATGTCCTCCTTGGACTCCATGAACGTCAGTACCTATGTCCTCCTTGGACTCCATGAACGTCAGTACCTGATGTCCTCCTTGGACTCCATGAACGTCAGTACCTATGTCCTCCTTGGACTCCATGAACGTCAGTACCTGATGTCCTCCTTGTCCTAAAGGAATATCAGCATCTGATGTGGTCCTTGCACTCCATGAATATCAGTATCTGATGTCCTCCCTGGTCTCCATGAACACGATAACTGATGTCTTCCTCAGACTGCACGAACATTTATACCTGATGTCATCATGGACTGTATGAACACCTGAACCTGACGTCATCATGGACTGTATGAACACCTGAACCTGATGTCCTTCTTGGACTTCATTAACACCGGTACCTGATGTCCTCCATTATCCTGTGTGAGTTCTTGACTTCAGCAGGTATACATGGTACACACTGACCAACACGTTAGACTACATTAAACTGTGATGTTAACATAGCCAGTGCCCAAAGTCTCTAATAGTGGGGTCATTATCCCCATGTACCTCATATTTTCACATCAGTTCTTATTAACCTATACTTGCAACACAACCATCTTTAGAGGCTCAACTGCTATAGCAGAAGCACTGATATCACACACACATTGTGCCCAGCTCTATTCAATGTGCCAAACATTTACTGACTAGAAAGAGGACTTTGTTTAGAAGAAGTTCAGTCACTTCATGTGTCTTCCTCCTTCAGCCCGTACAACAGCTTCTCCCATATGGGTCCTCCATTCTACACTCAAGGAAAACTCAGCATAATATGAAATGCAACATAAACAGCACCACAATGATTCTATTCAGGTATCCATACAGAAAGTAGGAGCAGGCATACTGTCTTCCTCTGTGTGAACATCCTTCCCACCAACTTTGGTACAGCAGCTGTGCATGAGCTCTCCTGCAGTGTCTCGAGCTCACGTTGTTATACACATAGCACGGCAAGGCTAATAAGGCTCATTGTCTTTTGCATTGATCTTGGATTTACTTTTGCATCACTTGTCCCAGAATGATGAAGGCAAGCTGAACATACATGACTAGCATATTAGGATTGGTGATGGTAGTGATGCAAATGCTGTGCCATAGGACTGATACAGCAGGCTGAGGACAGATAAATGGTGATCACTTAGTACACTCTCATAGTTGTGCAACAGACTCGTGGAAAGCCTCCAGTTTATCCAGCATCCACTCCTGGACAGATGCCTGTACATATTAAAAATGCTGCTGATAAAATGGAATGGAATTAGATTCCATATAGATGCATGATCCATACAAAGTTGTATAAAATGTTGCCACAAAGTATGGTATGACAAAGTATGGTTTGTTTTACCATGGTATTTGTGTTTCGAGTGAACATGTTCCTCCCATTGATGGTAGAGTCCTGGTGTACACATCTACACGTTCGTTGCCAGTTTGGTCGTACTTAAACAGGCAGGAGGTAGCCTTGAGTCCGCATAATCACCACGGAAACTACTTAATGGATACTGTCCACTATATGCTGGTCCATACCTGGAAAGTGAAAAAAATGAATTTGTTAAAAAATTTCTTGTGAGTAATCCAGCACCAGCGGTATATTCTAATTATGAAACACTTTGGCACTTTTCTGAAACCTGACTTCAGCATCACATTCTAAAATATTCCCAAATATTCATGAACATATTAGGATGTGGCTGCAGTGATAGTGAGCCTTCAATCATGTGTCAGTAAAACTTCAGGCAGGTTCCAAACCCCCAAGTATGGTGTCCTTGCAGTGATGACGTGGTGAAGGGAAGTAACTCTTGTTAACAAGGTAAATAAAGATTCATGGACATATGTGGAGTTGATGAGATGCAGTGTCAGTGAGACATCAGTCATGTGTCAGTGAGACATCAGTCATGTGTCAGTGAGACATCAGTCATGTGTCAGTGAGACATCAGTCATGTGTCAGTGAGACATCAGTCATGTGTCAGTGAGACATCAGTCATGTGTCAGTGAGACATCAGTCATGTGTTAGTGAGATTTCAGTCATGTGTCAGTGAGACATCAGGACATTCCACATCCCCACCGCCAAGAATCTTGCAGTCATGACATGTGGTGAAAGGGAAGTAACTCTTGCTAACACGGTAAAAGACCAACAAGAAGAAACAGGATAACATATTTTCAACATCATTACGTCGCAAAGAAATCTTATGCTTCAGCCATGTGTTAATGAGGCTCCATTTATATGTTAATGAGACCTAAGCCAGGTGTTCAGAAGAGGATGACAGTTACTGTTGTGTGAATCTTATGAATGATGTTAAATATGTTAAACTTGCTCCTTCCTGTTGGTTGTCATCATCTTGACAGGACTTACATCCCTTTCACCATCTGTCATCACCACCACTATCTCAGCACTGACAGACAGTATACAAGTTTCAATGTGGTGCCTGTATGTGGTGCTCACCTGTCGGACCCTATGTCATCTGACTGACTCGTGTATTCTCCACCAAATATCTGACTGGTGTCCCGATACACATTTTCATTGGAGAAAGGATCTATGACTCTATATTGGTTGTTGTTCCCCTTTGGATCCTGAAACACAGAACAGAACTAAAGAACTGGCATCACAGAAGCCTTTACCATCTGTACCAACAAAACCTCTTAACGTTGTTTTCAGACTTATCTAGTCAAGTACATTGAACATATCATGACACAAAGACTCTACTATTATGTTGACAAATGCAACTTTCATTCTTTGTTCCCTAAGTGACTTTGTCCTTAAAAAGGGTTTGAATGCAAGCTCTACACACACATACACCTGTACGAGAACCATACAAGCTCTACACATGTATACACCTGTACTAGAACCATACAAGCTCTGCACATGTATACACTTATACTAGAACCATACAAGCTCTACACACATACACACCTGTACTAGAACCATACAAGCTCTATACATGTATACACCTGTACTAGAACCATACAAGCTCTACACATGTATACACTTATACTACAACCATACAAGCTCTACACACATACACACCTGTACTAGAACCATACAAGCTCTATACATGTATACACCTGTACTAGAACCATACAAGCTCTACACATGTATACACCTGTACTTGAACCATACAAGCTCTACACATGTATACACTTATACTAGAACCATACAAGCTCTACACACATACACACCTGTACTAGAACCATACAAGCTCTACACACATATACACCTGTACTAGAACCATACAAGCTCTACACATGTATACACCTGTACTAGAACCATACAAGCTCTGCACATGTATACACTTATACTAGAACCATACAAGCTCTACACACATACACACCTGTACTAGAACCATACAAGCTCTATACATGTATACACCTGTACTAGAACCATACAAGCTCTACACATGTATACACTTATACTAGAACCATACAAGCTCTACACACATACACACCTGTACTAGAACCATACAAGCTCTATACATGTATACACCTGTACTAGAACCATACAAGCTCTACACATGTATACACCTGTACTTGAACCATACAAGCTCTACACATGTATACACTTATACTAGAACCATACAAGCTCTACACACATACACACCTGTACTAGAACCATACAAGCTCTACACACATATACACCTGTACTAGAACCATACAAGCTCTACACACATATACACCTGTACTAGAACCATACAAGGTCTACACACATATACACCTGTACTAGAACCATGCAAGCTCTACACATGTATATACCTGTACGAGAACCATACAAGCTCTACACACATATACACTTGTACTAGAACCATACAAGCTCTACACACATATACACCTATACTAGAACCATACAAGGTCTACACACATATACACCTGTACTAGAACCATACAAGCTCTACACATGTATACACCTGAACGAGAACCATACAAGCTCTACACACATATACACCTGTACTAGAACCATACAAGCTCTACACACATATACACCTGTACTAGAACCATACAAGCTCTACACATGTATACACCTGTACTAGGACCATACAAGCTCTATACATGTATACACCTGTACTACAATCATGCAAGCTCTACACACATATACACCTGTACTAGAACCATACAAGCTCTACACATGTATACACCTGTACTATAATCGTGCAAGCTCTACACACATATACACCTGTACTAGAACCATGCAAGCTCTACACATGTATATACCTGAACTAGAACCATACAAGCTCTATACATGTATACACCTGTACTAGAACCATACAAGCTCTACACATGTATACACCTGAACTAGAACCATACAAGCTCTACACATGTATACACCTGAACTAGAACCATACAAGCTCTATACATGTATACACCTGTACTAGAACCATGCAAGCTCTACACACATATACACCTGTACTATAATCATGCAAGCTCTACACACATATACACCTGTACTAGAACCATGCAAGCTCTACACATATACACCATAATCATTGATTAAGCATCAGGAAGTGAACAAACATAGGAAATTGATACAGTCCAGGTTACAGGAGAAGCTTGTGTTACGGAGGTTTATATAGTGAGTGTGAGGTGGAGCTGGGGGTCTAACGAATCAACAGTATACATTTATACCTACTGTGCCAACCATGCATCAGGGCATGCTGATATTAGGTGGATGGGCAATAAAAGGTCGTTCTATTTTACATGTTTTGTTCTATGACTGATTTTCCAGTCAAGTACCAATATTTCTGAAACATATTGTTAGTACACACTAAAAGACAATTTTGGATGCTTAATACGTGGATTATGGTGAACACCAAGCAAGTCAGCACCTTTCCTGCATAAAGCACCTCATCATAGTCAGCTGAGTATCTGTTGAGGTCCTTGTTGTAATCCTGCCTCCACTGGTCCATCAGAGTGGACGGCGAGTCTGACTTCTCACGCTTCTTGTCGGTGCTGCTGTCCGTGTCTGTGTAGGAACCTGAAACAAGTTGTACAATGCAGCTGTGTGTGAAACTGAAGACAAAACAAGTACATACACACAGTTGTACAGTCGGTAATTACAGCTGTGTGGGATACTGAAGATAATGTGAGTACATACACACTGTTGTACAGTCGGTACTTACGGCTGTGTGTGGGATACTGAAGACAATACGAGTTCATACACACAGTTGTACAGTTGGTACTTACAGCTGTGTGTGGGATACTGATGACAATACAAGTTCATACACACAGTTGTACAGTTGGTACTTACAGCTGTGTGTGGGATACTGATGACAATACAAGTTCATACACACAGTTGTACAGTCGGTACTTACAGCTGTGTGTGGGATACTGAAGACAATGTGAGTACATACACACAGTTGTACAGCTGGTACTTACAGCTGTGTGTGGGGTACTGATGACAATGCAAGTTCATACACACAGTTGTACAGTTGGTACTTACAGCTGTGTGTGGGATACTGATGACAATACAAGTTCATACACACAGTTGTACAGCTGGTACTGTGTGACACTGTTGGCATGTCATGG
Organism: Haliotis asinina; assembly: GCF_037392515.1. Classification (NCBI taxonomy): domain Eukaryota; kingdom Metazoa; phylum Mollusca; class Gastropoda; order Lepetellida; family Haliotidae; genus Haliotis; species Haliotis asinina. The sequence continues at coordinate 43,627,268 of NC_090280.1, read as the reverse complement.
ACTGAATAATTTCATGTCTGTTCTATGTACTTTTCCACTATGCATGTGTGTGTATGTAGTGTAGTAGAGCATAAGATCATGTATGTCATGTTTTTAGTTAATCATTTTTTCCTAGCTGACCAGAATCATAAGTGTGTACAAGATACAAATTGAAGACATGTTGACTTGGCTTTTGACCATCAAAAACAACAGAAAGTTGATCACTTATCACATACCCAGACAGAAATAGTGTTAATACAACCGTTTGTTTCATATGAAGCTCACATTTACTACAAAACTTGATATTTAATCAGTACATCAATGTGTTGCTAGTCATTTCAACCTAATCACTTTACCATCCCAACCACCTTTATGTGTTCTTTGCTTGTAATTTGTATAGCATATTTAATGTGTTTCTGCACTGATTTGAATATGAAGCTGCTTTCTTCTGTGTTGGATAAGAACACTTCTTCAGGGGGTTGCAGAATCACTAAATGATTTCCACATGTTTTTAACGAATATGGGGAAAAAAAATTATACTACACATCATGTGGATCAAGTATCACGTTCAAGTATCACGTTCAAACTGATAAAACAATCAAGACAAACATATAACTTACATGTGCTAGTCTCAGCCCTCAATTAGAAGAAATATATTGCACACTATCAAGAGGATAGACATTCCTTCATAATAAAGTCATGGAGTTCAAATGTAATCTAATAATTCTCAAGATTCAGACTAAGCTAATTTGCCTATGCTTTAGAATAATCTGATTTGTGTGTATAGCTTTAATCCCAGTGTAATCAGAGGAAGTTCCAGAAAAGTAATGTTCACCAGCTGTGTAATGTGTGATGCTTATAAGTAACACCGCACCAAGCATACACTTCTAACTGCCTACATTGTACATCACTGTTTCCCATTCCCCTCATAGAATACCTCCACCTGTCTCCCGAACTTTCTCTCCGTCTCTCTCCTACCTCCTCTTTCCCTCCAGCTACCTCCACCTGTCTCTCCCTACCTACCTCCTATCTCTCCCCACCTATCTCCTGTCTCTACCCGACCTAACTTAGGGCTCTCCTTCACCTACCACCTGTCTCTCCCCACCTACCTCCTGTCTCTCCCCACCTACCTCCTGTCTCTCCTCCACCTTCTTCCTGTCGCTCCACCTACCTCCTGTGTCTCCCCACCTATTTTCCGTCTCTCCCCGACCTAACTTATGGCTCTCCTTCACCTTCCTCCTGTCTCTCCCCCTACCTCCTTGTCTCTCCTCCACCTACCTCCTGTGTCACCCCCACCTACCACCTGTCTCTCCTCCACCTTCTTCCTGTCTCTCCCCACCTTCCTCCTCTCTCTCCCCCACCTACCTCCTGTCTCTCCCCCACCTACCTCCTGTCTCTCCCCACCTACGTCCTGTCTCTCCCCACCTACGTCCTGTCTCTCCACCAACCTTATGTCTCTCCCCACCTACCTCCTGTCTCTCCACCTACCTCCTGTCACTCCCCCACCTACCTCCTGTCTCTTCCCACCTAACTACTGTCTCTCCCCCACCTACCTCCTGTCTCTTCCCAAGTACCTCCACTCTCTCCCATTCTACTATTTACTGTCCCTATCTCACTGGGTCTCATTGGGAAGAGTCCCAGTGTCTGTAGTAGGTACTCCTACATCTTTTCCTGTATGTATGTAGAAGCTTTCTACAACAAAGGTATGTGCTTTGATAGGTCATTGACAGCTCTCAGACAAATCCCTTGTGGCTCTCCTGAATCCAACCTATATGTACATGACCAGTAGCTGGCCAAATGTCATGCTCATCCTGTCTGTCATGACAGTACTGGCAGGCACGACTGCACATAAAGGTCAAAAGTTGAAGTTGATGAACAATATGTCAGTACGTAACCTCATCTCACTCAGCCACTTCATCTACACAATACAATACAAATAGAGATATAGAAATAGATAAAGATAAAGATAAAGATATAGACAAAGATAAAGATAAAGATAAAGATATAGACAAAGATAAAGATAAAGATAAAGATATAGATAAAGATAAAGATATAGACATAGATAAAGATAAAGATAAAGATATAGACAAAGATAAAGATAAAGATATAGACAAAGATAAAGATAAAGATATAGACATAGATAAAGATAAAGATAAAGATATAGACAAAGATAAAGATAAAGATAAAGATATAGACAAAGATAAAGATAAAGATAAAGATATAGATAAAGATAAAGATAAAGATATAGACATAGACATAGATAAAGATAAAGATAAAGATATAGACAAAGATAAAGATATAGACATAGATAAAGATAAAGATAAAGATAAAGATATAGACAAAGATAAAGATAAAGATAAAGATATAGACATAGACATAGACATAGATATAGATATAGATATAGAAAGCAGTTAGGCCCAATAAGGTATAATCCCCGTAAGCACATCTGCGGCATAAGTCAGTACTGCAGCTGCCACCGGAGCTAACATCAGCCTTCAGTGAAGTGACAAAACACGATTTATATCTATTTAAATACCTCTGCCAACTATGCTCAAGCAGAACATCAATTATATATGTATATGTTTCTGACAAAGGATTGAAGAGCAGATATTTTCTTATAATCAAGAAGTAGATCATTGCAGACTATTAAGAAGAATGGAGAGTGAATCCAATTGTTTGCCTACCTGGGTTAGTGATCAAGAAGCAACAGTCACACCCAATATGCTGTCTGACCTAGCACTCTTGTATCCTTACCCAACTAGCTGCTGTCTAAGCACTCTTGTATCCTTACCCAACTTTTGTTGTCTAAGCACTCTTGTATCCTTACTCAACTCTCAGCTGCATACACACTCTTACAGTTTTACCAAACACTCTGCCTGTCTCAGCTCTCTTATAGCCTTACCCAATACGCTGCCTGTCTCAGCACTCTTGTATCGATGGTATAACACACAGGCCAGGATGATAATGAACAGCACTGCCACGCCTCCCACAGCACCACCGATGATGATTGGCAGGGGTGGAACAGCTACAATGCACAATACAATATTATTAACACGCGATTATCATGAGCTCATATTCTCAATCACAGCAGTTATCAACCACTAACGACTACGATGTCAGCCTCTAGTGTTGGACCTTTTTCTATCAAGTGTATGACTGCTACAGAGCAGGTATCAACCACTAATGACTACGATGACAGTCTCTACTGTTGTACCTTTTTCTATCAAGTGTATGACTGTCACAGAGTAGGTATCGACCGTTCATGACTACGATGTCAGCCTCTAATGTTGTACCTTTTTCTATCAAGTGTATGACTGCTACAGAGCAGGTATCAACCGTTAATGACTACGATGTCAGTCCCTACTGTTGTACCTTTTTCTATCAAGTATATGACTGCAACAGAGCAGGTATCAACCACTAATGACTACGATGACAGTCTCTACTGTTGTACCTTTTTCTATCAAGTGTATGACTGTCACAGAGTAGGTATCGACCGTTAATGACTACGATGTCAGCCTCTAATGTTGTACCTTTTTCTATCAAGTGTATGACTGCTACAGAGCAGGTATCAACCGTTAATGACTACGATGTCAGTCCCTACTGTTGTACCTTTTTCTATCAAGTATATGACTGCAACAGAGCAGGTATCAACCACTAATGACTACGATGACAGTCTCTATTGTTGTACCTTTTTCTATCAAGTGTATGACGGCTACATCCTTGCCATAGTTGTTGATGACACTGCAGTTATAATCACCAAAATCTTCTTCATTAACATTAATGATTTGAAGAGTGCTTTTTCTCCCATATGGTAGATCCTCCTCCATTGCTGAGAATCTGCCTGAGGTAGCATAGTTAATAGGAATACCATCCCTCATCCAGATGATCTTGTCGGGTTTGGGAACAGACATAGCCATACATTCAACTTCCGCGTTCTCCCCTGTTACAGCATACTGCTTCACCTCACTCATTATTGTAGGGGGCGCTGCAACAAATGAAGTCTCACATTGAAACACGGATGTTCAAAGTCACAAAGCAACATGTGTGAGATTCTCTGAAAGAAAGCCCAAATAACAGTTCTTGATCTGCAAGGATAGGATTGGGCGGGAGCTGGGCCATGATAACAACTCACCATTCTGTAGGAGATAAATCTCCCTGCTTATAGAGTTGAATCCAAGGACATTGGCTGTGCAGACATACACCCCGAGATTCCCTTCCCCCACCTTGGGGATCCTGAGCTCAGGAGAACTGCCCTGGGGATGTCGAGACCCTTTCTTTGTCCAGATGATGCTGGGTGGGGGGTTGCCAGTAGCATCACACCTCAGGGTGGCTGGCTGGTTCAAGTTGACGGCTGTATGTTGTGGATCACCAACAAACAATGGCCCAACTGCAACAGAAGGCAGGAAAATGCTCAGACCCACAGGCTCAAACTTCAACAGGGTCATAACTGAACAAAATGCCCCTGAAAAGTGCATCGTACGATAAAATCCATCGAAACAAAATCCCTCCAAAAGAACACAGTCAAGAGTATATCCATTTATTTACTTGTCAATATTACGTTCAACAAGGACAAAGAACACACAGCAAATATTTTGAGCAAACCTGTCAGATCATTCATTGCACATTTATCTTGAGCTAAACATGAGTGATTTTCCATGCCAGTTAACATAGCTAAAACACTTTTTTCAAACACTTCTGCAACTGTTAAAGAAGCTGTTATATCAAAACACGATAACAAAGATTAAAGAACTTTCAGTCTATAGATGAGTAGGGGGATTTGTATGTTTTTATGTTAAGGATGGGGGAGGATAATGTAATGTTGGTGGTGATTTGGGGGGTGATTTGTGGGGTGGGGGTGGATGGGGGAAGAGGGGTGACTTTGTCCTGGAATCCTGGGTTCTATCAGGGTGCATGACATGCCAGCATATATCCTTTATTCTTGGGATGAGCCGTCCATGCCCAGGACTTACATTCCACATTGAGTTCCTTGTTCTTCCTGGTGCTGCCCACTTGGTTGCTTCCTTCACAGGTGATGGTGTTCTGATGGTAGGCTCGGGAAATGGATGGAATGTCCAGCACATCTCGGGTCTCCCCATGCAGGATACGACCATTCCTGAGCCACCTGTAACAAGAACTTTTCGATCACCTGGACACTTGGAGACTCTAAAGGTGAATGAATGTCTAGTGAAAAGCTCTCGTCATCTTCAAAGTATAATTACATGCCAACCTCAACAGTTCCATATATCTGGTGATAAGATATATCGTATAGGAAGGGATTTTTGGCAATGTGTTTGGTCGGGAACCTTCTGTTTGTTGGACTTTCCTTCCTCCCTAGAGGAATGCAACTTTGGGTACGGACCAAAAGCCACTCAGGACAAAAGCCCCATGGTACAAAAGTCCCTCATTGATCTGAGCACCCGTGTCAAAAGCCCCTCGATTTGTATATTTCACAAAAGAACGAACCTACAAAGGAAACTAGTATTGGTATCTTGCAAAACAAACATTTTTCAAACCTACTGGGGATTTTCTTTCCACCATAGGCCACAACAATAGGTTGTGTTGATTTGTTAGATTATTGATTATGATGTAACACAATTTTCCATGACATTAATCATTTCTTGTTGATTTGGTATCATTTGTTTGCTGATGTTTATTTCTTATTCACTAAAACTGTTTGCTAATTACAGTTTTATTCATATATTACTTAAGACTATTATATAATGAAGCAGTAGATTGTTTCATGTCATAAATCATTTCTTGTCTTTAACACTATTTTCCCATTACTACACAATGTAAGGGGCTTTGGTCATTTTTCGAGGGGCTTTTGCCCTAAAAGGCTCATGTCCTGACAAGCTTTTGACTTAGGCTCATACTACTAGTGAGTGAGTGAGTGAGTTTAGTTTTACGCCGCACTCAGCAATATTCCAGCTATATGGCAGCGGTCTGTAAATAATCAAGTCTGGATCAGACAATCCAGTGATCAACAACATGAACATCGATCTGCGCAATTGGAAACTGATGACATGTGTCAACCAAGTCAGCAAGTCTGACCACCCGATCCCATTAGTCGCCTCTTACAAGAAGCACAGTCACCTTTTATGGCAAGCATGGGTTGCTGAAGGCCTATTCTTCCCCGGGACCTTCACGGGTCTCATACTACTAGCACTGACAGATGAATGTGCGTAGCACCATGCCTACCTCCAAGTAATACCCCTTGGATTTGCTGCTTCCACCCTGCAGAAGATACGAATGTAGTCGTATTCCCGTATTGTGCGAGACAGGTTGGTCATCATGGTGATGTAGGGTGGATCTGTAGGGACAAAAGCATTCCTGATTATAGGGACACTGCACATCAGATATCTGTAAGACGTCCAGTAAACATAAATAAGGTTGACCCAATACTGGACTATATGATAAGGTGGGCCTTAAAACTGGACTGTATGATAAGGTGGGCCTTAAAACTGGACTATATGATAAGGTGGGCTTTAAAACTGGACTATATGATAAGGTGGGCCTTAAAACTGGACTGTATGATAAGGTGGGCCTTAAAACTGGACTATATGATAAGGTGGGCCTTAAAACTGGACTATATGATAAGGTGGGCCTTAAAACTGGACTATATGATAAGGTGGGCCTTAAAACTGGACTGTATGATAAGGTGGGCCTTAAAACTGGACTGTATGATAAGGTGGGCCTTAAAACTGGACTATATGATAAGGTAGGCCTTAAAACTGGACTATATGATAAGGTGGGCATTTATACTGGACTGTATGACAAGGTGGGCCTTCATATTGGACTTTATGATAAAATGGACCTAAAACCTAATGATAAGGCAGGCCTTAATACCAGACCACATGTTAAGGTGGCCTTAATAACGGATTATATGATAAGGTTGGCCATATATAATACTGGACTATATGATAAACAAGACTTAAATACTGGGAATACGATATAAAGATGCAGGGATGTACAGTGTTAACAGTTACAGGTAATGAATGTATCATAGGCTACATGTTTCCTTCTAGCCTTTTACACATGGACCTCTCCTAGCTATATACAGTACTTCATTTGCACTGACAAGCTGTTGTCACGGAGCAGGAACATATCAGTGTGGGACATTAAACAACAAACAAACCCCTGACAACTTACACTGCACATCCAGGGTGGCAAACGTTGAAAAGGGTAACACCATAGCCTCATTTTCAGCTTTGCACTCTATCCGTCTGCCTTCATCCTCCTTGGTTGCATTGACGGTGATAATTCCCACAGAATCTACCCGTTTGTCATTTACTTTAGGAATGCTTCTGGAGTAGATCATCTCTGTCAAGCGCTGGCCATCCATGTGCCAGGTAATGGTTGCAGAAGGTTTGCCATTGTTGGCGCGACAGGTAATATTGGCCAGGCGGCCAACAACCACTGCGACCCTCATCCCATTCTCAATCCGGGGCCTGTCTGGGGGTACTGTTGTACACAGAAAAAAAATTGTGATCAAGTACAAAATGATTCAGTGGTGTGAATGATTCTATGGTCGGTCTGTTGAAATATGTGTAGTTGATGCAATTCATACTGCCTGTGAATGATTCTATGATCAGCCTATAAGTATTGATCTAGCTGATACAGCTAGTTGAGCTGGTTAAGATTTTTTAAAATTGCTTCCTTGAGGTATAAAAGTTAGTGTTTAATCTTTCAAATAATGTCACGAAAGCAATTATAACTGCAAAAAATTACTTTCAATTCAAAGAGTAAAAAGTGTAACATACATAAAACATTTAGCTTAGCTGTATGACTGCGTATCCCCTGGACACTTTCTGTGGCGCCAACTTGGCACTGGTACTCGGCGTCATCCTCCAGATTGACTTCCGTGATCTTCAAGTTGTGCTCACCTGCAGTTATCACACATGCACACTGACAATATTGGTCAATAACAATGTACAAATAAACTGGTTCTCTGTAAGACCCGTTTTTCACTAACAACCAAATTCTCAGGCTTTAGGTTATGTGCTGAAATTATGACAGTTGTGGTAGATTTCAGTGTATGACTTTTTCATTCACTTTTCTTCCAAACACTCCTTTAGTTGTCATTAAACATCTGCTTCGGTCAAAATATTTCTTATGTACCCAGTTCTACAAAACGCACATCAGCAACACAGTATAATGTTATCACCTGACCATGGTGTGAAAAAATAAAATATGCTGAACAAATCAACAATAATTTCAAAAACAATTAAAGATCCAATTCAAGTATTAATGTAAAAACCTCATCTGAATCCACTTTTATCCAACTCCTAACACAAATGGTTCTGGTATCCTACTATTAGTATCTCACCCACTGGTCCTGATATCCTATTGCTACTGTCTCACCCAGTGTCCTGATATCCTACTGTTAGCGTCTCATCCACTAGTCCTGATATCCTTCTGTTAGTGCATCACCCATTTATCTTGATATCCTTCAGCTAGTGTTTCACCCTTTGGTCCTGATATCCTACTGCTAGTGCCTCACCTATTGATCTTGATATCCTACTGATAGTTTCGATCATCCACTGATCTTGATATCCTAATGTTAGAGTCTCATCCATTGGTCTTAATATGCTACTGCTAGTGTCTCAGCCATTGGTCCTGATATCCTTTTGCTAGTGTCTCACCCATTGGTCCTGATATCCCTTTGCTAGTGTCTCAGCCACTGGTCCTGATATCCTTTTGCTAGTGTCTCACCCATTGGTCCTGATATCCTTTTGCTAGAGTCTCATCCATTGATCTTAATATGCTACTGCTAGTGCCTCACCCATTGGTCCTGATATCCTTTTGCTAGTGTCTCACCCATTGGTCCTGATATCCTTTTGCTAGTGTCTCAGCCATTGGTCCTGATATCCTTTTGCTAGTGTCTCACCCACTGGTCCTGATATCCTTTTGCTAGTGTCTCAGCCATTGGTCCTACATCCTACTACTAGTGACCTATTCACTCCTTGTTCTGTTTATTGTTACTGTGTTTATCAATTACTGTTATATCCTCATGTGTCAGTGAGGAAAGGACTGACTGACTTACCAATAGTCTCGGACCCCACTTGTGTTTGTCCACCAATCATCTGATATCGAGGGAATCCAGGCAGATTTCTGTCCATCCCAAGAGCAAAGCTGTCCCTGGTCCACTGAAGGCCACCCACCATATTGGCTACTTTACACTTCAGTATGGCAGTACTTCCCTCAATTGCACTTGTGTCTTGGGGTTCAATGATAAACCTCTGTTGGGCCATCACCCCTGAAAGTGAATATAGACAACCATACAAAATGTTAGTGTCTTGCCTGATCTCAGTTGAGTATCTACATGTATACTATAAACCTAAAGTGAGCTTCTCACTATATATTAGGTCATCTCATATTTCCCAGAATAACTGCATTTGAGGTTTTTGTTTTGGAGGGACAGGTTTTACTTTTCATCAGTAAGACTGTTTCCCAGGTTTTACTTTTCTTAAGTTTATACGAACATCAACATTCAAATGATACATGAGCTTTAGAAATCAATTGAAAATATCGTTCAAGATTGAACTCATAATACAAATGTTCCCAAGCTGGATTGGAACCGCAGAACTCACATCCATAGGCAGATGCTCTACCACAGGGCCACTGGGCCAACGGAAGTGGCAGGGTTAAGTTATCTACTTATAGTTACTGTCATTAAATTGATTTTATGCCCGCTTCAATTATTGTTATGTAGCTTCATTAAATGATCATCTACATTGTAATTACCCATCATTGACGGTATATATGTTAGAGGAAACACTTCTCCTTGGTTTTGGTAGACAATGTGAAAACACTGGGGTTGGGAAATCCCTCCCCCTCCGGTCTACCAAACCCTAGGGGGTGTGCTTTCTCCTATACATCAACACCCATCAAATCTGGTCAAAATAATCATGTGAAACCGTGAAGTGATGTAAACCATTTCAGACAGCACTAAGATAACTGATCACCACCCAACAAAACAGCTTGGATCAAAATCAAACTTGAAAAACCACAGGTAGCATGTGGCCAACACAGGAAACTGATATATTATGTGACAGAGAAAATTGTGAAGAAATGAACTTAGTACACATAAGTTAATCTTGTCTTCAAGGTGAAACATAGACATGGTGAAATACTCAAATTCAAAGGGATGACATAATCTCACACTATTCACCTCAGAATTTAATCTGCTGCTGTCAAGCACCATATCTAATTTTCACAGTAATGAGACAAGCCCACCCAGGTGGCAGTGCTGAGTTGGTAGCCTGCGTGTTTACACAGTAAGCAAAGACTGGGAACATCCATCACCTCCAGAGACCAATTACCTTCAGGCCAGTGACATAAGGAACAACTGTGAGATAAAGGTTCATCCATGTAGTATCATAGGATAAAACCAGCATCTAGACACTGTCACATCAGTTAACCCTGTATATCACAGCATCTAGACACTGTCACATCAGTTAACCCTGTATATCACAGCATCTAGACACTGTCACATCAGTTAACCCTGTATATCACAGCATCTAGACACTGTCACATCAGTTAACCCTGTATATCACAGCATCTAGACACTGTCACATCAGTTAACCTCATACATCACGTATTGACCTTGTATATCACAGCTTCTACTGCATACTGTTACATCAGTTAACCCTATATATCACAGCATCTAGACACTGTCACATCAGTTAACCCTATATATCACTGCATCACTGTTAACCTCATACATCACGTATTGACCTTGTATATCACAGCTTCTACTGCATACTGTTACATCAGTTAACCCTATATATCACAGCATCTAGACACTGTCACATCAGTTAACCCTATATATCACAGCATCTAGACACTGTCACATCAGTTAACCCTATATATCACAGCATCTAGACACTGTCACATCAGTTAACCCTGTATATCACAGCATCTAGACACTGTCACATCAGTTAACCTCATACATCACATATTGACCTTGTATATCACAGCTTCTACTGCATACTGTCACATCAGTTAACCTCATACATCACATATTGACCTTGTATATCACAGCTTCTACTGCATACTGTTACATCAGTTAACCTCATACATCACATATTGACCTTGTATATCACAGCTTCTACTGCATACTGTCACATCAGTTAAACTCATACATCACGTATTGACCTTGTATATCACAGCTTCTACTGCATACTGTCACATCAGTTAACCTCATACATCACGTATTGACCTTGTATATCTCAGCTTCTACTGCATACTGTCACATCAGTTAACCTCATACATCACATATTGACCTTGTATATCACAGCTTCTACTGCATACTGTCACATCAGTTAACCTCATACATCACATATTGACCTTGTATATCACTGCATCTACTAGACACTGTCACATCAGTTAACCTCATACATCACATATTGACCTTGTATATCACAGCTTCTACTGCATACTGTCACATCAGTTAACCTCATACATCACATATTGACCTTGTATATCACAGCTTCTACTGCATACTGTCACATCAGTTAACCTCATACATCACATATTGACCTTGTATATCACAGCTTCTACTGCTTACTGTTACATCAGTTAACCTCATACATCACATATTGACCTTGTATATCACTGCATCTACTAGACACTGTTACATCAGTTAACCTCATACATCACATATTCACCCTGTATATCACTGCATCTACTGGACACTGTCACATCAGTTAAACTCATACATCACATATTGACCTTGTATATCACAGCTTCTACTGCATACTGTTACATCAGTTAACCTCATACATCACATATTGACCTTGTATATCACAGCTTCTACTGCATACTGTCACATCAGTTAACCTCATACATCACATATTGACCTTGTATATCACAGCTTCTACTGCATACTGTTACATCAGTTAACCTCATACATCACATATTCACCCTGTATATCACTGCATCTACTGGACACTGTCACATCAGTTAAACTCATACATCACATATTGACCTTGTATATCACAGCTTCTACTGCATACTGTCACATCAGTTAACCTCATACATCACATATTGACCTTGTATATCACAGCTTCTACTAGACACTGTCACATCAGTTAACCTCATACATCACGTATTGACCTTGTATATCACTGCATCTACTAGACACTGTCACATCAGTTAAACTCATACATCACATATTGACCTTGTATATCACAGCTTCTACTGCATACTGTTACATCAGTTAACCTCATACATCACGTATTGACCTTGTATATCACAGCTTCTACTGCATACTGTTACATCAGTTAAACTCATACATCACATATTCACCCTGTATATCACTGCATCTACTTAACACTGTCACATTAGTTAACCCTGTATATCACTGCATCTACTGGACACTGTCACATTAGTTAACCCTGTATATCACTGCATCTACTGGACACTGTCACATCAGTTAACCCTGTATATCACAGCATCTAGTAGACACTGTTACATCAGTTAACCTGATATATCACATATTCACCCTGTATATCACAGCATCTACTGGACACTGTCACATCAGTTAACCCTGTACATCAAAGCATCTACTGGATACTGTCACATCAGTTAACCCTGTATATCACAACGTCTACCGGACACTCACATCAGTTAACCCTGTATATCACTGCATCTACTGAACACTGTCACATTAGTTACCCTGTATATCACAGCATCTACTAGACACTCACATCAGTTAACCCTGTATATCACTGCATCTACTGAACACTGTCACATCAGTTAACCCTGTATATCACAAAATCTACTGGACACTGTCACATCAGTTAACCCTGTATACTAAAGCATCTCCTGGACACTCTAACTGTCACATCAGATTTCCCCCATATAACACCTCTAAGAATTTGCAAAATGTCCAGTCAAAGCTTAATTTATTTAATCATTGTGAAATAGTTCTATGAATAGAATATTATGCTTCTGGCAATGAAACATGACAGGATGGTTGAAACCATGGGTGTCTGACTTCATTTTTGTTTACAGGATTCTGTGTGTTTGCACTTCAGGTTTCTCTGTTTCATTCAATGTTATTCTACTACTACTGCCTGCATCTACTGCCAGACCCTGATGTTTTCTACACCAAGAGGCAGACGAGCTGCGCCACACCAGTAAGTCTAGGCCTAGACCGCCACAAATGCATACAGGATCAGACAGAGTAATTGGAAAATGACACAAAACTGTAGTCATTTTCCCATCAAATATGTTCATCACAAGAACATAGTGTTCACGGCCAGGCCCAAATGTCAGAGGGGAGATAATCGGCGCTGCTCTTCATGACAAACTGAGCAGAGACAAGCGAGAGCACCCTGATTGGAAATCAATGAGAATTATTGCAGGAACTCTTTTATCAGAATCAGAGTCCACAGGAAGTGACAACTAACGACTTGGCTCCTTCCACCTGCAATGCCAGCTTCATTACATATGAGGTGAACCAAGTAGGGGCCCACACTAGCTCTCACTTCACTCACAGGCCATGTGCAAGTCAAATTTCCAGCAGTGTACAAAATTTATTTTCAATCATGTCTTAAAGTCTTACCACAAGTGATACAAGGAAAATGGGAAAAAGTTAATGGATTGATTCTATACTTGCATTTCACTAGAATAGATTTCAACAAATAATGGAGTTTTCTTCTGTTGGCGCCTGTTAAATCATTTGTGCCAAGCTTAGTATAGAAGAAAAGTAATCAAGGACGTGGGGAAAGTTAGATCAACTTCTCATGTGTGAGGACTTAATCACATTTTGCCTGCTTGCAAAATCAATATTTTCTATGTAAGTATGATAAAACTGTGTGAGTTCCAGTACTTCAAACATCCTGCCATCACAAACAGAATTACACTTACTGACTGATCTCCAGAAGTTGCTTGACTTGTTGCAGTGTTGCATAGTTGGGAATTAAAGATGACAACCATTCATTGTCTCGGTACAGTCAAAATAACCTGATTTAAGGTCGACCATCACAGTAGACACTCCAGTACTGACACCTGACAAGAGAGTCTGATGTACGGTTGACCATCATAGTAGACACCCCAGTACTGACACCTGACAACACAGCCTGATGTAGGGTTGACCATCATAGTAGACACCCCAGTACTGACACCTGACAACACAGCCTGATGTAGGGTTGACCATCACAGTAGACACCCCAGTACTGACACCTGACAACACAGCCTGATGTATGGTTGACCATCATAGTAGACACCCCATTACTGACACCTGACAACACAGCCTGATGTACGGTTGACCATCACAGTAGACACCCCAGTACTGACACCTGACAACACAGCCTGATGTATGGATGACCATCACAGAAGACACCCCACTCCTGATGCCTGACAACACAGCCTGATGTAGGGTTGACCATCACAGTAAACACCCCAGTACTGACGCCTGCCAACATCGCCTGATGAAGAGTTGACCATCACAGTAGACACCCTAGTCCAACAAAGCAATGTTTCTGGCCATGAACCTTTTTTATTCCTGACCACCATGTTGCCTGGTGTAGACAAAACATCATTCACTCATACAGAGCTGCTATCAGCCAAATAATGGATTTACGAAGTGTAACATGGCAATATCCAGTCAATAACTCGAATCAAATTCAGGATATTTACACATATCTAAAGTGCACATAAGGAAAACATCTGAATGAGCAACAAGTCTGAGTCTTTTATGTAACACGATCTATCATGAGCTGGTCTTTGAATAGCACTTAGAAATGAAACACATGAGAGACAGAATTTATGGATGTCAACAAGAACACAACATTCCAGAATAGGAGCCTACTCCTTCATCCGACAAATGGCTTGCTGATTGAGTGAGCATGCCCTCCGAAATGCTTGCCTAAAAATAAAGAACATGATCTCCATAAACTCTCTTCTGAATTTCAGTTTTGCTGTTTATGGTTAACATGTTTTCCTTTCTATCATGACAAATTAGGAGAACTGTGTTATAATGCCATCATACACATACAAGTCTGTTAAGTGTTTTAAAACATTTCCACAAAACTTGGCTTGATATGCATTAATCTAAGATTATACCTGGATTACCCCACAGAGGACCTACCTGTTCCTGTACTGCTGCACACTTTGCCAGATGTATACATATTACCAACATATTCTCTAGTCAAGCCAAATTTATCTACTTCATTTTCAAAGAGCAACACCATGTTCTTGCGGTCGTCAATGGATGGGACTGTCACATGAAAATGTGAATTATTTCTCAAAGTGGCTTCCAACGTCCATAATCATGTGATAAAATAATTAAGTATTGATTTGGGCCTCCACTTGTTCAATTTACGCCAGTCACATCCCAAAGATGGATAAAAATATCAATTAATAGCCTTCTCTGTTCTAGACACCTCAATTAATGTAGCCATAAATTTCCACAAACAGGACATTCTGACATGGGGGGGAGCACTGATTGAATGCGCAAGGGCAAAAACTGGCATAAAACTTTGAAAGGGGTCATAGTTTTGGGATGGGGTTATCTTGTCTTGGTAATATGTACCACCTCTTGCAGCATGCAGGGTTCATTATAGAGACAATCACCTATTTCTTGTCTAATTCCATTGTGTGTTAGTTAGGGCTGATGGTTTATCTGCTGTATTAGCTATACACCAGATGTTTTAATCAACATGAGCTGGGGTATTAATGGGCTCGCCTATCAAGCATCATGCACCACTTCCCCAATCCAGACCCAGGCTTTTGGCTTGAGCATCACCTTTAGGTGGAACACAGTGAAAATCACAATCTCATCACTGATTAAACCTTTACTATTTACAACTGTATTTTCGGCATAGAGTAAGTGAGTTAAAATTAAATGCTCCATCAGCACTGTTTCAGTTATCAAATACTACTTTTCAGAGGATTTATAAAATGTCACTATATATGCTCACAGGTAAAGGCCAGGACCCCATTTCACAAAGCTCTCCTAAGCCTAAGATGTTATAGAAATGGAAGCAAGAATACTATGAGAAACATAATGAGATCTTCGGCTTAGGACAGCTTTGTGAAATGGGGCCCAGGGCCTAGATTTTCAAATTTCTCTTAGTGCTAAGATAGTCACAAGTGCCATACATTAACATTATGACTATCTTAGTGCTAAGAGAGCTTCAAAAATCTATGACCAGAGTGGCAGGTCAACTTGTAGCTGCTTCAGTCTTTGCCTGGTTCCAAGGGCTGCACATTCCTTTATGCCTGGTCCAGTACAGAGCAAGTACTACAGACAAACTTGCCTTATATCAGTAAATGATGTGTAATTTGTTTTGTCCTGATTCACTTGAAGTGAAGTAATCTCCTACAATGCACAAAACCCACTGTCAGCCTTAACGCTCCGCAGAAAACCTGCACAACAAAAAACAGCATGTCGTTTGTGTTCCAGCGATTATCTTCTCTGTTTTCCCAATAACATGATGGCTTAATGGTACAGCCTGGATTTGAGATGGATGGAAAGACTTAAACACCGTGTTAATCAATACCTCATGCTGGTCAGCAACAGCTTTTGTCAAAGAAGGGGAAAACATTCAATTTTTAAAAATACCTGAGCAATTACCTCCAAGGATTTACAAGCATACCTGTCCAACACTGCTATGTGCTTATCCATTGGAATAAAACCATTGACTGGTTTGATAGCTAGAATTCACTTGCCTCCATAGCAATGGACATTATGAAGCAAATGTTCATATGCTCCACTGCCAGAGAGGTGCGGAGCTATGTGTATGTGCTCCAGTCCAAAGAGTCCTCGAGTATATCCCAGCAAGTGGAGCTGGTGCAGAACCATCTAATCACACACTCATTAAAGATTTGTAACTTCTCATTTTACCTTTACTCAAATAAATAAGGTAGTAAGGCATCTGTAAATTGTGACCAGTATTTATTTTGCTACACAACTGGGAGGCTTACATTGTAGCAGAGAGGGAGGCTACTCCATCCTGCACGTGGCTGACTTGGTCCACCTCAGACAACAGGCTAAGTCATGTGCCTGAATCTAAAGCAGGCCTTGATTTCTTGCAAACAAAGTTTTTACTTAAATTTCACACTGTGTTTGACAAATTGAAACAGCTAAATTTTTAACTCAGCTGCATTTTTGCAATAAAAAGGCTTAAACAACTTAAGAAATCTATTCACCAAACTCAAATTGTTCACTAAATTTGAGTCTAATATCGATTTCAGTTCATTCTGAGAAATGCACTTACCTGCGTTTTCTCAAATTTGAGTAAAAACTCAACTTAAGTCAAAAGAGAAGTAAATCAAGGTAATCCTGCCAGTGTTCCGAAATCTCTCATCTCACTGAGACTATTTAATGTAGATGCAATTTTTCAGTGAGCAAAAATAAATAACTTGGTCCCATATCCAGCTGATGTATAGTGTATAATATCAAACACTTTATTTCATGTACAACTGGTGTATAGTATATACAATATCAAACACTTTATTTCATGTACAACTGGTGTATAGTATATACAATATTAAACACTTTATTTCATGTACAACTGGTGTATAGTATATACAATATCAAACACTTTATTTCATGTACAACAGGTGTATAGTATATACAATATTAAACACTTTATTTCATATACAACTGGTGTATAGTATGTACAATATCAAACACTTGGTTTCATATACAACTGGTGTATAGTACATACAATATGAAACACTTTATTTCATATATAACTGGTGAATAGAATATATATTATCAAACACTTGGGCCCATATACAACTGTTGCATAGTATACTATAAAAAACACTTGGTCCCACATACAGCCGGTGCATAGTACATCATGAAAAAAACTTGGTTCCACATATAGATGGTGTACAGTATATATAATATTAAACACTTGGTCCTATATACAGCTGGTGTATAGATTATACAATATAATACACTTGGTAAGAATAAAATCTGTCTATGTTGCACATATCACTTGCCATATGTTCAGGTCTTGTCATGTGATATTTTTGTAGCATGAGGATATTTATTTGGCAGTGTGTGTGTTGTTTGACCTTCTAGTGACCTGGTCTAGCATGTACTATCTCCTGCTATCACCCTCCTTGTGGCTCACACTCAACCCCATCCCCTCTACTCCCTCCACTTCCTAGCCCTGCCATCCTCACCACCAGGTTAGGGGGATACATCCCTTCATGGCCTTTGTAGACATTCAACAGCCTCATTGCAGTGCATTCTTGGCAGGAGTTTATGTCTTACACTGACATGATGAGAAAGAATTTCTTTTGCTTCCAATATTGACCAAACAATAAATGACAGTGTCCATTTGTTTAACTTAAATGCAGTGATGAGTCAGTATTGTGCCTGTAGTTGCACACAGCTATCCGTTTGTGTGTAGATGGTGTCTGTACACAGCTATCGGTTTGTGAGCACATAGTGTCTGTAGTTGCACACAGCTACAAGTTTGTGTGTACATGGTGTCCAAGTTGCACACAGCTATAGGTTTGTGTGAACATGGTGTCTGTTGTAGCTTCAAAGATGACTGCAGTGAGGGAAACATCTGTCTTTAAGTAAGAAGAAATTCAAGCAATGGTGAGGTGGTGTTTATAGATAAACATATCTGCCATGCTTGGGCACATGTGGAGAGAACCATGTGCACTGTAACAACACCTCCAGTCATGGGTTTGAACCAAGAAGCAACATGTTCACTGAGGGCCAGGCGTATGTAAAGATGAAACTGAGCAAAAAGTGTTGTTTCGATCTGTAGACATCTTCAAAATTCGTTGCATTTTATCATATTTATTATATAGTGACTTCGGTCCCACAAAGCATTCATGCAGATTCACCTTGGGCAGTCAGTGCTTGAAAGGTAATATACATTACGCAAAGGTAAAATTCTAAGAATAACACCATGTGACCAAACATGACATTGGTGATAGGCCATGTTGATGTATAATCTTACTGTGTGTGAAGATCTAGTATTATCTATGTGAATCCTTCTCAGTCTCAAGGTGAGTCGTACTGAGTCTCTAGGTGAGTCCTACTCAGTGAGTCCTGTTCAGTCTCTAGGTGAATCTATTCAGTCTCTTGGCGAGTCCTATTCAGTCTCTAAGTGAGTCTTGCTTGGACTAAAGGTCAGTCCTATTCAGTGTCTAATCAAGTCCTACTCAGTGTTTAGGTGAGTCCTATTCAGTGTCTAATTGAGTCCTACTCTCTAGGAGAGTGTTACTTCGACTGTAGGTTAGTCGTACTCAGTGTTCAGGTGAGTCCTACTCAATATTTAGGTCATTCCTACTCAGTGTTTAGGTAAGTCCTACTCAGTGTCTAAACGAGTCTTACTCAGTCTCTAGGCGAGTCCTAGTCAATCTCTAACAGAGTCCTACTCAGTCACTCGGTGTGCTCTAGTCAAGTCTCTTAGTGAGCTCTACTCAATCTCTTGATGAGTCCTACTCGGTGTCTAGGTGAATCCTACTCAGGCTCTAGGTGAGTCCTACTCAGTGTCTAGGTGAGTCCTAATCAGTCTCTAGGTGAATCCTACTCAGTCACTAGTCAACTCCTTACTGTGTTCTAGGACACTATCTGTCATGTGTCCTTAATGTCTCACCATGCTGTGCTCACAAGGATGCTGTCAAGCACCTACTGATGGAGAGCATGTATTACTGGTGGCTACTGCTGGATTCGCCCTACTGCTAACTGGTTCCTTTCTCTAAAGATGAATGTAAGGTGCCTAAAGGAATTTCTGCATCTACTATGTATGTAGTACTCCCCTGGGATTCACAGTTGCCACTCTTTGCCTGCATGTCAATACAATCGACTCAGTAAAGGTGCTTCCACCTAACAGTGAGGAACATGAACACATATTTTTCTCAGCATGCAGTTTCCTTACACTGTCCATACCAATAACATGCCATAACCTTTGCTATGAAGGGATCAGTCAAACATGGCAAGCAGTTTCCCTACACATACACTATCCCTGCCAATAACATGCTTCTATAACCTTTGCCATGAAGAGATCAGTCAAACGTGGCATGCTGAAGTGGAGGGGGCATATGTAAATACTTTAAGTTATCCAAAGTTTGATATAACTGAAAATATATAAATACAGTGAAAATGTGAAGGGACCATTTTCTACTTCAAGACAGGCATACACTTGATACATCAAAGTGGGATTACAATCTTTGAGTGTAGCTGCTCTCTCCATCTTACCTGTAAATAATCCAATAGACATGATGTCTCACTATACTAAATAGGCCACCATCTGCCATGTGTTCTTCACATCTCACCATAGTGACTAGGGCACCATCTGCCATGTGTCCTTCATGTCTCACCATAGTGGCTAAGGCACCATCTGCCATGTGTCCTTCATATCTCACCATAGTGACCAGGAAAATCTGCCATGTGTCCTTCATGTCTCAACATAGTGACCAGGAAAATCTGCCATGTGTCCTTCATGTCTCAACATAGTGACCAGGAAAATCTGCCATGTGTCCTTCATATCGCACCATAGTGACTAGGGCACCATCTGCCATTTGTCCTTCATGTCTCAACATAGTGACTAGGACACCATCTGCCATATGTCCATCATATCTCACCATAGTGCCTTCATGTCTCAACATAGTGACAAGGCCAACATCCTCTCTCTGTCCTTCATGTCTCAACATAGTGACTAGGACACCATCTGCCGTGTGTCCTTCATGTCTCAACATAGTGACCAGGAAAATCTGCCATGTGTCCTTCATATCGCACCATAGTGACTAGGGCACCATCTGCCATTTGTCCTTCATGTCTCAACATAGTGACTAGGACACCATCTGCCATATGTCCATCATATCTCACCATAGTGCCTTCATGTCTCAACATAGTGACAAGGCCAACATCCTCTCTCTGTCCTTCATGTCTCAACATAGTGACTAGGACACCATCTGCCGTGTGTCCTTCATGTCTCAACATAGTGACTAGGGCACCATCTGCCAAGTGTCCTTCATGTCTCAACATAGTAACTAGGACACCATCAGCCGTGTGTCCTTCATGTCTCAACATAGTAACTAGGGCACCATCTGCCATGTGTTCTTCATATCTCACCATAGTGCCTTCATGTCTCAACATAGTGACAAGGCCAACATCCCCTCTCTGTCCTTCATGTCTCAACATAGTGACTAGTGACTAGGATACAATCTGCCATGTGTCCTTCATGTCTCAACATAGTGACTAGGACACCATCTCCCGTGTGTCCTTCATGTCTCACCATAGTAACTAGGGCACCATCTGCCATGTGTCCTTCATGTTTCAACATAGTGACTAGGGCACCATCTGTCCTGTCCTTCATGTCTCAACATAGTAACTAGGACACCATCAGCCGTGTGTCCTTCATGTCTCAACATAGTGACTAAGACACTATCTGCCATGTGTCCTTCATGTGTCACGATAGTAACTAGGGCACCATCTGCTATGTGTCCTACATATCTTACCATAGTGACTAGGACACAAGCAATGGTCCATCTGTCTGTTCATGTTGTGTAGACTGTAGCAGGTCCACCTCTGGAATGACTTGCAGTGATTACCTGAACCAAGCATGAAGTCTTGTATTGATGGTGCAGAGTTAAGTGAGTGAACATTTGCCTTCAGCTTGCCATTAATTCCTTCAGCTGCTGCCAGTAGTCACCAGACAGATGCAAGTTGTGCACGACTGTAACACTCAGTCTGCCAACATAGTAGGTAAATCGCCTACCTGATCCTACAACCTAATGGCCATGTCTGCTGTGAACATACTCAGACTACAAGCCATCTGGTGGGCAGCCACTGATGTGTCGTAGGGACCACAGCAGCAGTAGGTACACATTGGAAGCCCAGACAGATGTCACAATACGTGGTGCTACGTACACACAGACCTGTGACACAAGTATCAGTAACTGCAAATTGCTCAGTTGTGAAAACGATGAGAAACACAACCCTACTCCTTTAGCCTTAAACCCATATCCAACAACATTTTATGAGTAAGCTTACATCCAGTAATAATTTTGCCTGCACATGTATGAATCATCTGGACAAATGTGATATCAGCTTCATTCACAGTAAACTCTATGTTTGCACAGTTTTCCTTCTGACCATTTATAAGTCATGTGTCCTATCAAATTGTACTTAGCTGTTACCAGCCTGATTAATATGACTGCCATGTTGACCTTCGCTAAACACAAATGACCCTTGCAATGGTTCTTTCTGCCACTTAAGGTCAACACAGTAACATTTTAAACTCATTAGATGAGTAAATGTGTGTTTTTTTGCCACTTTTAGCAATATTCCAGCAATATCAAAGTGGGGTGACACCAGAAACCCAGGTCTTCAGCGTTATGAGCATACACCTTAACCACTGGACTACCACACCACCTCCTCATTAGGTGAAATAATCTCTACATAAATATCATTACTTCCAAAGATAATTACATCAGAGATTATTTGTTTTGATCAAGCACTTGAGTAATAACTTGTGATATAAAATACACCCCTTCCCTTCGCCTGTGTACAGATCAAGGGTTGGTGGACCTCTTAGTGAGTGAGGTTAGTTTTAGGCCGCATTCAGCAATATTCCAGCTATACGGCCCGTAAATAATCGAGTCTGGACCACACAATCAGTGATCAACAGCATGAGCATCAATCTGATGACATGTGACAGTCAGTGAGTCTGACCACCCAGTCCCGTTAGTTGCCTGTTACAACATGCATGGGATACTAAAGGCCAAGATTCTATCCCGGGCCTTAACGGGTCTCTAGCGACAACAATGGTTCGTTCCAACAGGAAGACGTGTGGATGAAGCAAGGGATTTGAAGGTAGATATGTGTCTTGGAATAACCATGATAACAACATGTACAAATTAATGAAAAAAAACAAAGACACAAAATCAAACAAACATTACTTTCATACTTTCAAATTATCAAAATGAGGTTGCGAGTTAGTAACCTCAGCGTCTTTTGGGTGGCCTTTGATGTTGTCCACTGCTCTACAACCCCCCTTATCAGTGAAATGAATGAGACTTAACTCCATATTGTAGATGAGTGCAAGTGCAGTGTGAAAGTCCCTGGAGGGGGGAAGGCACTGGTCTGTTGTGAAGTGTGTGCAGCTGATTATACACCAGTATATTATCTTTAACATTATTACCCAAATGACTGCTGCAGTCTGCTCTTATCTTTTACTCCCAGTACATTGTTTTATTTGGATTGTACATCTTTGAGGCAGCAGATTGGGGTTATCAAGTCGAAGTGTTTCATATGCAGTACTCCACGCGGTAAACATGGCTGCCAGTGATCATTTACCCTTATGCCTCGCTCATGCTTAACTTTAAAAAATGGAACAATAATAGCTGAAGATGGCAGATGGTGATCATTGATCAAATGACAGGTGCACCGAGTCTGATATTGCACCCGGAGCTGGTTTCAGTACAAGTAAGATCAAACACCACTGGTGGTTGCAATAATTGGTCATGATGCACTTATGGCTAACAGCTGAAGGGGAGAAAGGATATCAAGAACTGTATGAGTTTGGGATGTGTGTGTGTGGAACCCCATGTAATAGTTAAAGACTGGTTGACCTGAGTGTGTCCAGGACAGACACCAAGTTACTATATTCTATTTGCAGCAAAAACATACTTATGTATTTCACTTTAAACAAAAGTGTGAATTGAATAAAAAGTGATTGTGAATCCTCATAATTTTACCTTGTCCTTTGAACATTTAAATCTCACAATTCTATTCTACTCTAAAAGTTGTTTACAAACGATCATACTTTCAAATCGCTGTTATTGGTTTGTATCACAAGGGGTATGCACATTAATTGAAACATCGAGAACAAGTGGGGTTGGTCTAAGTTAACACTCATCACATGCATGCATGTGTTTCACTGTCCCAACTACTGTGCTTACCCTTTTGTGTTATAAGTTTTGTTAAGGTCTCTTGTGGTTTACGTGTACACTATATCCTAGTTACACATTTTCTTACCTTCCGAGAAGAGAAGAGTTACACAGATGTAGAGGATATGTTGAACTGTCTGCAGGAAGCTGTGCCTGTCCACAGGAAGTAACCAGGCAGACATCTTGGAAACCTGATGTTGGTGTAATTTCTGCAAGTAAAAAAATTCTGTTAGTCAGACAACATATGGTTTTGTTCAGGTTTGACTCTTGTTGTAGTCTGACATCAATAAAGAGTTGAAGTAAGATATTATCTTGAAAAATCAAAAGGATGAATGAATTCCTAAAATGTACTTTGGACTAATGCAAGATATGTCACTCTGTAGTGCACTACAATTTTGAACATATTCAATATTAGATCAAATGACACATCGAATGTTTTTGAAGGGGATTCCATTGAATTCTGTAGATCAAAGTTAAATCACAGCAAAACCATGTGTGCCCACTCCCTATTCCAGAATACAGTCTGTACTCTAGGTGCCCACTCCGTGTTTCAGAACACAGGCTGTAGTGTATGTGTCCACTGCCTATTCCAGAATACAGTCTGTACTCTAGGTGCCCACTCCCCATTTCAGAACACAGGTTGTAGTGTATATGCCATTCCTTATTCCAGACTACAGTCTGTACTCTAGCTGCCCACTCCCTATTCCAGAATACAGTCTGTACTATAGATCCCCACTCCCTATTCCAGAATATATGCTTTATGTGCCCACATTGCCCTATTCTTTATTCCAGAATACAATCTGTACTCTAGGTGCCCATTCCTTATTCCTGAATACAGTCTGTACTCTAGATGCCCACTCCCTATTCCAGAATACAGTCTGTACTCTAGCTGCCCACTCCCTATTCCAGAATACAGTCTGTACTCTAGCTGCCCACTCCCTATTCCAGAATACAGTCTGTACTATAGATCCCCACTCCCTATTCCAGAATATATGCTTTATGTGCCCCATGTCTCTTGACAGGTAATTATCAGGGCTGTAACATTCACTAAATCTATATACCATATTTGTGGAAATTACTTTGTACACATTCAGCGAAGAGCTGAACAGTAAATGTCATTACGTGCAGCCTAATTTGTAACTGGTGGAGTAAATATATATGGACTGTTAAATATTGTCTACCAGAGGCATGTGTCTGGATGCACCATCTTTAAACTGTCAGTTTTTTTATTGCCACATTCAGCACATCATTTTTTAAAAGAAGGCAGCAATTGTGAACAATTGTACATAATTTGATTTATGATCTGATGATTGTGGACCATCAAGATTCTGTTAAGAAATCTCCTGTTTGAAGCTACTATCTAAACACAACTACATAACTCAGTGACAAACACTACAGTGAAGTCACTTAACTCACTTCACTGACCATAAAGAAATAAGGTCTTCAATAATAAACAAGGAGACAAAGTCGTCAATATCCCCCACAATGGTAAAATACTCTTCATAAATATGTCAGCTAGTTGTTTCTTGAATACCCACAAAGTAGTAGGAGAGTATTGAAAGGTTCCACCACCAGACCCATCTTTGAGCCAAGTTTGGTGAATAAACATTGAATGATGTTAAAGTTCTGTTATGGAAAGGAGAACTTCTTGCCATGGAAAAGCAAAAATTCTTTTATTGAGAAATCCAAAAGTATAAAAATAATTCCCACTTCACCTCCAGACCTATCATGAAGGACAACTGAAAGGTTTTAAATTTCTGCTCCAGAAAAGAGCACCACCACCAGTTTCAGTTGAAGTCAATCAAAAACTTCCAAAAGTTCTACCATGGGCATTAGCTAACACAGATACTACAGATACCATGGAAACCAACGCTCTACCACAGATACTATAAAGACCACTTTATAGGAGCAAACATTCAGAATAACTACACATAAATCAATCAACCTGTAAACAATGAGACAATGAGGTAAACTATAATGATCTAAGAGATAATCAATGAGAAATGACCTCTGATGACAAAAGCCAAAAGCCATGATGACCTACTCATACACTGTTTCAAGTGCAAGTTCATTTATCCTTTGGATACAGAAACAGCTGTAACAACACCAGATGTACTACAAAAAACAACAGCCAACTTACGGTCTGGTGACTTTGGACCAGAAAGATTCTGTGAAGAAATCTTTTGTTTGAAGCTACTTTCCCAACTACATAACTCGATGACAAACACCAGAGTGACATCATTGCTGACTCACTTTTATTGGTCATATGAAGAAGGTTTCAAAATAAACAAGAAGACAAGATCATCACTGTCCCCCAGAATAGTAAAATGCTCTTCGTAAGTATGCCAACTATTTGGTTCTTAATACCCACCGAGGGGAAGGAAAATATTGCAAGGTTTCACCACCAGACCTATTTCTGTGCCCAAATTGGTGAAGTTCTGCTGACACCTAATGCTGTACAAAAGAGAGTACTATGACAATGGTATTTCGCTCATGTTAGCCCATTCTGTGCTCGGTGACGCCATTACTGTGAGCTTCCGAAGCTTCAGTACTAAGGTCTACCTACAGTGACAGGAGTGAGTGAGTGAGTGAGTGAGTGAGTACGGTTTGACACCACTTTCAGCAATATTCTAGCAATATCATGGCTGGAAACACCAGAAATGGGCTTCACACATTATACCCACATGCGCATTCGAACCCAGGTCTTCGGCATGACAAGAGAATGCTTTAACCACAAGGCTACCCCACAGTGGCAGGATTACATAGAACATGATAATATTGAGCGAAAAAGTCTGGTTAAATCGACATCAGCAATCCTTTTTGAAATCTCCTTTACATGTCAGCAACCCCTCATCACTGATGGCAAAAGAATATGGCCATTTCACAAGTCACTGGCAGCAAACAGACAAAACAGAATTCTCCATGGTGAATATGTAGCCTGCCAGCAGGACATTACAGCAGGCACAAGGGCTGTTTACATGACAGTACATAGACTGTCTATTATGTAACGCAACACCAGTATAGTCTCTCAACACATGCCAGGTCTTCCTAAAGCATGTTTATGGAGGTATGTCAAAATCTCAACACACCACAAAATGCAAGCAGACTCTTCAGAACGAAGGATGCATTACAGACTGGAAAAGAGTTCATCTGGCTGGTTACATAGATAGTCTGGAGATGGATATAGTTCTGCTGGCTATGTAGTTTTAGTTTTATGCCACACTCAGCAATATTCCTCATATAGTATTCCCAGAAATTATTGAGAATCATGTTGCGTCATGTAACTCATTACGTTTATTAACTTCTGGCGTTTTACTTACATAAACATGTTAAAACATCATCCTTTTACAGTCTCAGTCTTGTTTTAGTACTTTGTTAGACCTCCTCGCTCAGCAATGCATGCCTGAATACGCCTAGGCACACTACCCATCAAAGTTTGTAGGTAATCGTGTGACAGGGTATCCCAATATTGGACCACCTCGGCCTTCATATCTTCAATATTTCTCAGTTCCTTTTGGTTTATTCTGTCCTTCATGACTCCCCACATATTCTCAATTGGGTTTAGGTCTGGGCTGTAACTGGGCCAGTCTAAAACTTGAACATTTTTGCCCAACAACCACTGTTTTGTGTAGCGCGCAGTGTGTTTTGGGTCATTATCATGCTGGAAAATCCAATCATCTTCATACAATGTTTGTGCTGTCGGAAGAAGGTGACCATTTAGAATGTCAACGTATCTTTCTTTTGTCAAGTTTCCCGTGAAAACACACAATGGCGTCACTCCGCGAGCTGATA
This sequence comes from Haliotis asinina, assembly GCF_037392515.1. Classification (NCBI taxonomy): domain Eukaryota; kingdom Metazoa; phylum Mollusca; class Gastropoda; order Lepetellida; family Haliotidae; genus Haliotis; species Haliotis asinina. The sequence continues at coordinate 43,599,617 of NC_090280.1, read as the reverse complement.
TGCCACCCCACATGTGAAACTTCGGGCTATGTTTTGGTCGCTGGTAGATAGGTTTGACAGTATCTTTGGTCCAAATTTTCACACAATTAGGGAAAAGCCAAACAGAACTTTCATCCGAAAAGAAAACATTATCCCAATCTTGATTTTCATGAGCCCAACACCAGTTTAAACGTTTTTCCTTTTGTGCATCTTTCATCAACGGCGAGGGAATTCCACGTTTTTTCACCCAATTAAGTCTCTGTAATTCCTGCCTAACTGTTTCATTGCATACCTGAGGACTTCCTCTGCTAATCATTTCATTTCTGATGTTCTCAACACTTTTCAATTTGCCCCTACTCACAATCTGCCCAAGTCTTCGGCGATCCACAACACTGAATTTCCTAGGCCGACCTGCCCCTGCTTTGTGCTCTATCCCGGTTCCTGTTTGAATATTTTTCAAAGTTCTGTATACTGTAGACAGAGGAATACCATGTCTACAAGCTAACACTTTAGCATCAGCCTGGCCCCTTTCAAAATCATCTAGAATGAGCTTTCTTTTCTCTCTTGCTGTAAATTCTGCCATGTCAACACAGGAAGCCGTCTGCTCAGACAAGGGAGATAACTTTTGACGTAATGAGCTGCCTTCTAAGCCTTCAAGAGTTGTCTCCCTTATTTAGTATGCTTAGTGCATAGTGAAAGCCCTTTTTCCAATCTTAGCATCATTATTAAAAAAAACAAAGATTTTCTCAATAATTTCTGGGAACACTGTACATGGCTGCAATATGTAATTAATCGAGTCTGGACCAAACAATCCAATGATCAACATCATGAGCATGGATCCGCACAATTGGGAATCGATGACATGTATCAACCAAGCTAGCAAGTCTCATCACGCGATCCTAATAGTCACCTCTTACAAAGAAAGAGTTAATAAAGATACATTTTAATCTCTACCTTTATGTGTCAGCTTCAGAAATAGATGGAGCTCTACATTCTGGGTTTGAGAATTTTATCACGCATGAACTGTGGGTGTCACATCAAACTCAGAAGTAATTCACACATGAGTTTGAAAAATCCGCAACTATCTACCTACAACAAGAAGGACACAATCCACACATCCCCGAGAGATGTGGAACAGATTTCCACAACCATGCAAAGAAACCACAGAATCCACTAATAGTTTCACCTGTCTCTTCAACATGGAAAACTAGGTACATTTGAAACCACCTTAAGTGAAAACAATTTTTTATTGCTTCTCTTTTTTTGTACTGACAATGGAAGCATGAATTCCCTATTTCTCCTGAGAATACTACACGACACAACACAGCTACCGATCCTCATCATCAAGATGGCCCAGACAACATTCCAGTGAGCTGAATCAACTGTCAGGCAACACAAAGCACTGTGGTGTAACACCGACCCCATCAACCTGTGAGCATACATGTGTACAAGCATGGCTTGGGGAGCAGTTTCTCAAGTCCTCTACTAGCAAGCTATCACCTTTAATAATAAACGAATGCAGAAGGGAAGAGGAGTGCCACATACTCCACAGTCACTGCATGACTGGATGACTCATGTTAATCTAAAAGTGCCATGTGTCCAACCTCCTTCCTAGTACTGCCTCAACCAATGTACAGCGTCTAGTTTAGTATTGCCTCAACCTTAGTATAGCATCAGCCTTAGCATAACATCAATCTAAGTATAACATCAACCTTAGTATAGCATCAACCAACGTACAGTGTCTACCTTAGTATAGCATTAACCTGAGTACAGCCTCAACCTCAGCATAGCATCAACCTTAGTATAACCTCAACCTCAATATAGCATCTGCCTTAGTATAGCCTAAACCCATATACAGTGTCTACCTTAGTATAGCATCAACCTTACTATCACATCAACCTTAGCATAGCCTCAACCAATGTAGTGTCTACCTTAGTATACCATCTAGCTTAGTATAGTCTCAACCAATGTACAGTGTCTACCTTAGTATACCACCTAGCTTAGTATAGCCTCAACCAATGTACAATGTCTACCTTAGTACCGTCTAGCTAAACATAGCCTCAACCAATGTACAGTGTCTACCTTAGTATAGCATCTAGCTTAGTATAGCATCAACCAATGTACAGTGTCTACCTTTGTTTAGCATCTAGCTTAGTATAGCCTCAACCAATGTAGAGTGTCTACCTTAGTATAGGATCTACCTTAGGAAGGCCTCAACCAATGTACAATGTCTACCTTAGTATAGCTTCTACCTTAGTATAGTCTCAACCAATGTACATCATCAGCCTTAGCATAGCCTCAGCTAGGTATAGTCTCAGCCCATGTTTAACCTCAACCTAAGTATAGAATCAACCAAAGTACAGCCATGCCCAGACCTAAGTATAAGGAAAAGTATATAATTATCTTCAATGTGGCTAAATCATGATGAATTTAGCATAACACTTTCCATATTATGTTTGGTAAAGTGTGATACATTGTGGTTGGTATCTCCCACACTGACACAGTTAGAATGAAGTCATGGAATCAGAGTGGCTTCCTGATGCATACTTATTCACATACGTGGTCACTTTAATGTCTCAAAAAAAGAACATGTGACAGGCTCTAATTTTGTTTCACTTATCTGTATGTGCTAAGTTTACTTCCTGCACCTTTAGATGAGTTGCGGAACAAGGTACTGAATGTAGACTGAACTGTACTGATTATTGTTTTGACACCAATAAGGAGTAGCTAATTCTATGAATCAGACTGAGGGGTTACCCATCCAACCTCCATGCCAGAGCCTTACTGTCAGTGTAAGCACTTTTCAGTGTCATACTGTTTAATGTGGTCATATGTTGGTAATGTATATCAATCTATTGATTACAGTACATCACAAAGAATATATCCTAATTCAGCTGTCTATATAGACAGGTACTATCATACAGGAATACAAGTCTTTTCTCTCGCTCACACATGCGCACAGACTCACTCACACACAGACAGACATACATATACACATACAGACAGACACACCATCTCTCACACTGAAAATATGTAAGTTTGATAGTAACAAAGTAACCCATATAAACTGAAAAAAGAAAATTCTGGGAGACCAAAGATAAGAACCTGAGGAAATCTAGACTTGCTTCATTTAAGACTTTAGCATTGCAGACAGGGCTAGGAAGTGGGGGAAATAATGTGGTTCTGGGATCGAGAGACAGACTAATGGAGGTAATGCAAGCATTGTCCCATGCTGCCATATTGATATGGAGCATGCCAGCTGTCTATCTCACTCTCCGTCCATGTCAAAACATGTCTAACCAGAGATGGCAGTCTGGTCAGCTGCCAAACAAACACCCAGCCCCAACTATGCCAACCATGCTACTACCCAGTCTCCAGATACTGAACCACCAGCTATGTCCAGCCACATACAAAACATTCAAACTCAGGGAAAGGGAACAATTCATAAAAACTTAGACCACATTTTCACACCAGACCCAAAGCAGCTATCATTAACAGCCACGATGCCGCAACCCTTCAAAAGCAATAGGCACTATGCACTTCTATGAGAGGTCACTGAAAACTTCTCAGCCAAATTAGGATGGCATGTGCTGATTGGTGTGTCTACTAATTATTTTCCAACATAATCCCCTCCAGGGTTCAAACATGTTAGTCAGTCAAGCTGAGGCATCTGGATTGTAGATGGATTGGTGGAAATGGTGGAGTAAATGGCCCTCTACAGAAATGATGCCCCCAATATGTGTTATTCAGGCTGAAGGGGTTGCTATTGGCATGGGTACTGTTCTGTATAGATATATTCCCTAGCCAGAATTTGAATACAGAAATGTACCAATGCATTGTGCCGTTTTCTTCATTAGAACTGTCATACAGCTGTACTATATACAAATTTTTGCATTATTTAAGAGACGAGTGCATGCAGTAACAAACACTTCACAATGCACCATGCTACTCGCAATAAGCTGAACGAGAAGAACTACATACGGATTTGGTTTAGGGTTGTGGAGTCTTATGGTGAGGATCTGGTGAATATGAAAGATGCTAGTTGAGTTCAGAGCCACAATCGTGCATTGCAGCCGCAATGATAACAGAGCAGAGCACATGTGTCTTATCCTGATGGAACGCAATGTTTGCCTTGAATTTCTGATGATAAAGCAGATAGGCATACCATTTGTCTAGATGGTCTTATTTGAAGGCATTAGTCCTGCAGTAAGACAGAATCACACCTTTGGAATCACAGAGAAATGAAGATGTCACACTACCAGCCATCTCCTTCTATACAGATGACTACAGATACTTCCACTAGTTAGACTGTTGTTTAGTTAGCTGCAGGTTGATAGTGGTGTACCTCACATTCATGGATAGTCATTAACTGCTCAGCAAAAACAAATGGGTCTATTTAAAAATTATGGTACTTTTCATCACCCATAATCATGGCAGTTGTCTGCCAGATCGTCTATCTCACTGGCTGATGTGATGCATGGACAGATCCAGGCATTTTGAAAGGGGGCTCCTAGGGGTTTGAACCCCCTGAATCCCTCCCTTGGGACCGCCACTGAGTTGCACCTACTTGGCAAATATGAGAATAAATGGGAGAAGGTTCTACGTTCACTCTGAAGCTCTGACAATACAAGGAGAACACCTGTAAAATATAGTCTTATAACTCATGACATAATGAGTTATGCCCCTTTCCATGAGTCTTGTCTTCAGCTGCTCGATGATCTGATGCAACATTACATAATTCTTTGTATAATCACACTCACCCACGGTTCCAGTTTCCACTCGAATACCATATAAAGAAAAATATGTATATATACATACCTAACAGAATGGCATGCAAAGGAGTAAAATATCAAACTTAAGCAGAAAGCAAAGAAAATGATACCATAACATTACTGCACAAAAATGAAAATAGGTTAGAGTCATTTAAAATATCTCATTGTAGTGAGTGAGTGAGTCTAGTTACACACTGCACTAAGCAATATTCCACCCATATGGTGGCGGTCTGTAAACAATTGAGTCTGGACAAGACAATCCAATGATTGACAGCATCAGCATTGATCTGCACAAATGAGAACTGTTGGTCGCCTCTTATGAAAAGCACAGTCGCCTCTTATAGTAAGCCTGGGTTGCTGAAGGCCTATTCACAGGTCACATCACATAGTACTACATCACTGTTGCTTTCAGCGACTCTCTAACACATGCATACACATGATATAATTTTTTGATTAACCAACATATACATAAAATTTAGTATGCAAAGCAAAGGTTTGGAGTTGTTCTTTGGTTTTGATGCCCGGAAATTTTATCAGAGGCTTCAAATGTTATCCTGTTCAAATATTGAAATGTCCACGTATTAAACTGAAATATAACACCTGACGATAGATTAGGTTCACTGAAACAATAACTAATTATTCCAAAATATGTCATCATATTCACAATTTCAAATGAATTCTGTGTGTGGCCATAGTCTCCACATATTGTTTCCATGTCAACCAATTAGTGAAATTCTTACAAGACAGATCATTTATATGTATTTCTATATCTTTGTTTATGTTTGTAGTTTAGACAGTATTGCCACTGTTTCTTCATGGCATGCTATGTGATAAAACATTTTTGTCTATCCCATCTTATCTTACATCTCCTTCCTCAGAGTGATGTATTCATTGATATTGGAAAGTTTAAGGCAAAACAGATTGGGGTCCACACAACATGACTCTACACACACATCCATGCCACCATACGCTGCTGGGTTGTAGTTGTATAGCTGTGGTAGTCATTGCAATACCTGATGAAAACAGCAATAAATGTCTTGACTTTAGGTGTGTGTTGTGCAGACTTGTGACTGACACTGAATGCTACATGTTGGAGCTCTCTGCCAGCTATTCCTGGCGGCCTACATGTATACTTACCCACATGTCATGACCCACACGAGCATGCATCACAATGTAAACTTTCTTACAGCTGTTTCACACTGACATTCTGGGAGCATATTACATCAGATTGTGTTTTTACACCTTTCTTGTCTATTATCTTTCCTGTATTTTCTTCATCTGGCAGTTGCCAGTGTATCAGTTACTGTCTGAAGACTCAGACCTATCAGTCAGAGCTCAGATCCTACGAGTTGTCACTAGTCACCAGTCAGAGCTCAGATCCTACCAGTTGTCACTAGTCACCAGTCAGAGCTCAGATCCTACCTGTTGTCACTAGTTACCAGTCAGAGCTCAGATCCTACCAGTTGTCACTAGTCACCAGTCAGAGCTCAGATCAAACCAGTTGTCACTAGTCACCAGTCAGAGCTCAGATCCTACCAGTTGTCACTAGTCGCCAGAGCTCAGATCCCACAAGTTGTCACTAGTCACCAGTCAGAGCTCAGATCCTACAAGTTGTCACTAGTCACCAGTCAGAGATCAGATCCTACCAGTTGTTACTAGTCACCAGAGCTCAGATCCTACCAGTTGTCACTAGTTACCAGTCAGAGCTCAGATCCTACCAGTTGTCACTAGTTACCAGTCAGAGCTCAGATCCTACGAGTTGTCACTAGTTACCAGTCAGAGCTCAGATCCTACCAGTTGTCACTAGTCACCAGAGCTCAGATCCTACCTGTTGTCACTAGTTACCAGTCAGAGCTCAGATCCTACCAGGTGTCACTAGTTACCAGTCAGAGCTCAGATCCTACGAATTGTCAGTAGTCACCAGTCAGAGCTCAGATCCTACCAGTTGATACTAGTCACCAGAGCTCAGATCCTACCTGTTGTCACTAGTAAACAGTCAGAGATCAGATCCTACCAGTTGTCACTAGTCACCAGTCAGAGCTCAGATCCTACCAGTTGTCACTAGTCACCAGTCAGAGCTCAGATCCTACCAGTTGTCACTAGTCACCAGTCAGAGCTCAGATCCTACCAGTTGTCACTAGTCGCCAGAGCTCAGATCCTACCAGTTGTCAATAGTCTCTAGTCACTTTTCAGAGCTCAAATCCTTCAAATGGTCACTTGTCAGATCCTACCTCTTGTCACTAATCATTGGTAAGATCCTACCAAATTGTCACTAGTCACTTGTCAGATCCTACCTCTTGTCACTTGTCAGATCCTACCAGTTGTTACTGGTCACTTGTCTGATCTTATCAGTTGTCACTGTTTAATTGTCAGATCCCACCAGTTGTCACTAGTCACTTGTCAGATCCTGCCAGTTGTCAATAGCCACTTGTCAGTTCCTAACTGTCGTAACTAGTCATTGGTCAGATCCTATCTGTTGTCAATAGTCACTTGTCAGATTGTTGTCACTAGTCATTGGTCAGATCCTAACTGTTGTCAATAGTCATTTGTCAGATCCTTCCAGCTGACACTACTCATTGGTCAGATCCTACCAGTTGTTACTAGTCAGATCCCACCTGTGGTCACCAGTCACTTGTTAGATCCTTGCTGCTGTCACTAGTCATTGGTCACTTGTTGTAGATTTGTTTCAGGGTGCCATGGTTGTGAATAGTTATTGTCACTATAGTTTTTATAAACATAGAGAAATGTTATGATCATCTATGTGTATTCCAATATTTTTGTACCTTTTATGTTAATATTTGTAGATTATAGAATATTGCCACTGTTTCTTAATGGAATGAATAAAATATCTAATCTTATCTTAACAAGTTTCCGTCACTACATGTAGGATACATCCTGTCTGTTGATTGATTTCATGGACACATACACTGGCCAGAATGTCATATCATGACTTACACATCATACTGACTTAACACACTATGACAAGCTTTGTGTTCTGAAATAGAATTTCATTACCACACAAGGACATGTTGGTAATGTATTAAGCTTACACATCATATAATTCCAGGTTCTGATGTAAGAGGAACTGCTTGACTGATTGGTCTATTTCTTGGAGGAGAGACACTTACCTTTGTTTGAAGTACAGATCCAGTAAGACCTGGGATCCTAGATCATCAAGTTCTGAAAGTAGTAAAAGACCAGTGTTATTGTATGCTCAACAAATCACTCTATCACTGTCCCACTATGGTAATTCCCAAGTATACACTCTCCCTGATCTGAGGGCATGTTTGTTTTATTACAGCTCTTGTGATATTTCTCTACAAAGGACACTCCAGCCCACATACTGCAACTGGCCCCAAATCCCCTCAGTTGACCTCTTCTGTTTTCCTGACAACTTGTGCTATGTTACATATGTGGGGCATCAGTTGGCATCACTTTTGGCCTTTAACAAATGTAGTTTAGAGTACACCTTTAACCTAACTCTGTAACCACAAGGTGATAGTCGTTAGGAAAATAGTCTCCTCTTTCGAGAAAGAATTCTTGAACAAAAGCCATGATTGTTAGACAAAGCTATACACAGAGGTTACATAGAGAGAGTTGAGAGATCATGTCTGTTCTGTGGTTGTATGTATGCAAGTCTGAATATCTGTACTTTTGTACTGAGTTACAAGGAGGTTACATGGAGAAAGGGAGTGCCTATCTTTTCTCAAGATAGTACAAGATGGGAGCACCTCCCTTCCTCAATACAGCGCTACACATATTGTAGTCCAGAGACAAAGTTAGGCAGAAGTGCGTTTCCCCCAAAAAGTAAGGATGTGATAAGCCACATTTACTTGGTGTGTCTAACGGCTACAAGAGTTGTATGATTCCAAGGGAGTTGAGATTGGAAATTGTGATGTGCTGTTGAGATTGAGATCCTATGATTGAGGGAAAACAAAGTATCTCTGTGCTGCTGGGCTGGATATTGGGGCTATACAAATGTTAGTGAGTATGTAGTACAGAGATCCAGGGAGACAGAAGTGTTTGTTTCTGCCCAGAACTCTTACTACAGTATTACATATATTCTAGTACAGAGTTACATAGAGGTGACACACAGAGAAATGGAAGTGCCCTTTTCCCTTCATGAATCTCGACACAGCACTACATATTTGATATTTATTTATTGCGTATCATTCCATCAAGAAACAGTAGCAATATACTATAAACTACAAATATGAATGTTACAGTAGTTACAGACGCATATATGATATACATTACAACAGTTTATCATGTGCAGTATAGTCAAATGGAAACAATATGAGGCAATATACAGGATTCATTTGAACATATATTCTCGTACAGTTACATAGAGGTGAGGCTTGAACCCTCCTTCCAACTACCTGTCTCACTCTTGTGGTACAAGGGCTACATGGCTGCTGTGAAGAGAGAATCTGGTTAGCCATCCCTTTGTTCCCAGCATGGCTCCACAGTTCTTCCAGTAAGTCTGCTGGAGCAGATAACAGCGAGGAAGAGACATTTGTCAGCTGGAACATGCCAACACCTCAACTGACACTATGATTCACATGGACAGCTTGATAGTAATCTCCAAGTGAACTTCTTACAGCTGGACACTGTGGCTACAGCTCAGGACATAATGACATAGCTTCCAGTATGACCTTGAACATAGGTATATACATAAATACTTGTGATGATGATCCAATTACTCCCCTACATGAAGAACCTTAACCAGCTCACTATCATTGATCTTAGTTACATAGCAGCTCAATCAAATGGTTAAGTCATGAAGTTCACTTGCTGACTTGACACATAGAAAAAACTCTTGCAATGACATCCACACCAAACCATGGTAAAATGTGTCACTCTGTAGATCACACAGCATGTCTTCACACCTGCATTACCACACATGTTCCTTCGCTAATAAACCATACAATCTGCAGATAAGATAAGATATTCATTGCAAAGTATTCCATGAAGAAACCATGGCAATATCATAGGTACAAAGGTATAGAAATGCACATACAAACGATCTGTATCAGTTGACATGGAAACAATATGAGGAGACTACGGCCACACACAGAATTCATTTGAAATTGTGAATATGATGACATATTTTGGAATAATTAGTTACTATTTCAGTGAACCTAATCTATTGTCGGTGTTTTATTCCAGTTTAATACGTGGACATTTCAATATTTGAACACGATAACATTTGAAGCCTCTAATATAATTTCCGTGCATCAAAACCAAAGAACACCTCCAAATCTTTGCTTTGCCTACTAAATTTTTTTATGTATATGTTGATTAATCCAAATGTATAAATGATCTATATTATGACAATTTCACAGATCATGTGACATTGAAGCAATATGTGGAGACAATGGTAATACACAGAATTTACTTGAAATTGTAAATATGACGACATATTTTGTAATATTTAGTTATGATTTCAAGAAACCTAATCTATCTTCAGGTGTGTTATTCCAAATTTAATACATGGACATTTCAATATTTGTACATTATAACATTTGAAACCTCTAATCAGATTTAAGGGCGTCAAAACCAAATATCACTACCTAATCTATGATTTGCCTCCTACATGTTTGTAGACATTTCAGACAGTTTGACCAGCACTGTCACATCACAAACCTGATCAGTGGACCCACTTCTACTGTCACATCACAAACCTGATCAGCAGACCCTCCAGTACTGTCACATCACAAACCTGATCAGTGGACCCACTTCTACTGTCACATCAAAAACCTGATCAGTGGACCATCCAGCGCTGTCACATCACAAACCTGATCAGTGGACCATCCAGTACTGTCACATCACAAACCTGATCAGTGGGCCATCCAGTACTGTCACTTCACAAACCTGATCAGTGGACCCACCATTACTGTCAGATCACACACCTGATTGTGCTACATGGTTGTGAAAAAAAAGAAGCCTCAGAGCAACAATTAAAATTCTACCAAATGATATGACAGACAAAAAGAATTTTCACAAGTGAATCATTTTTTAATTTTTGATTCTGTTTGTGCAAAATTCCATAGAGTATATTCATAACCTCTGGGAACAATATAAACTGACATTTCAAAGACTGACTTTACTTCTTCTCAAACTACATGAATTATTCAGAGATGAAAACAAATTTCTTGATCAAATATGAAAACCTTACTTTCACATCAAACGAACATATTTTCACAACACAGCAACTGATTCTCATTATACACAAGCTTCTTCTACTTCACTTCCATGAAATCATTCTCTCTCAGCCTATTGGTCCCTATTGCTGCCCTTCATAACGCACAAAGTCAACAACACAGCCTTGTTACATCATACAGTATATGCTTTACCGGACAGTGACACCTTGTTAATGTCCATATGCTATACCTCTCATGAAGAAGAGTAACACTTTGACAATGCAAACAGCATATGCTTTATCCTAAACACAGAACAGTGACACCTTGACAATGCAAACAGCATATGCTTTATCCTTCACACAGAACAGTGACACCTTGACAATGCAAACAGCATATGCTTTATCCTTCACACAGAACAGTGACACCTTGACAATGCAAACAGCATATGCTTTACCCTTCACACAGAACAGTGACACCTTGACAATGCAAACAGCATATGCTTTACCCTTCACAAAAAACAGTGACACCTTGACAATGCAAACAGCATACGCTTTATCCTTCACACAGAACAGTGACACCTTGGCAATGCAAACAGAAAATGCTTTATCCTTCACACAGAACAGTAACACCTTGACAATGCAAACAGAAAATGCTTTATCCTTCACACAGAACAGTAACACCTTGACAATGCAAACAGAAAATGCTTTATCCTTCACACAGAACAGTAACACCTTGACAATGCAAACAGCATATGCTTTATTCTTCACAAAAAAACAGTGACACCTTGGCAATGCAAACAGAAAATGCTTTACCCTTCACACAGAACAGTGACACCTTGACAATGCAAACAGCATATGCTTTACCCTTCACACAGAACAGTGACACCTTGACAATGCAAACAGCATATGCTTTACCCTTCACACAGAACAGTGACACCTTGACAATGCAAACAGCATATGCTTTACCCTTCACACAGAACAGTGACACCTTGGCAATGCAAACAGCATATGCTTTACCCTTCACAAAAAACAGTGACACCTTGACAATGCCAACAGCATATGCTTTAACCTTCACAAAAAACAGTGACACCTTGACAATGAAAACAGCATATGCTTTATCCTTCACACAGAACAGTAACACCTTGGCAATGCAAACAGCATATGCTTTACCCTTCACAGAACAGTAACACCTTGTTAATGTATACAGTATGTACTTTACCCTTCACACAGAACAGTGATACCTTGGTAATGCATACAGTGTACATGTCACTAGCCTGATCTGTATTTCACATACAGACTACATTTCATGTTTAATGGTGACAATGCCTGAACCTGACCAACTGTACATAATCCTCTCTGAGGTGCACTGTGTTCCCTTACATTACAAACAATTGCCCACCACCACACAAAGCACAGCCATGAAGCTGAAAATATGAGAATGAGTAGAAGTTTCTCCTCATTACCCTTGTAAGACAATATGTTAAGCAACCAGACATCTCATTCACTATTATCTTCCGTGTACCATGAGGTTTTGTGAACTATTTTTGCTGGTGCTGCAAGGGTGTAGGTGTGATCATTACAGTTTTTTTCAGAAGCAATGCATCCACACTGGCAGTTATCTGCAGTCCCTAGGGTGAAAGGGGTCATTTCCTGTTGGGATACATCACATAATACACAAATATCAGTGGGACTGAAAACGTAGCTGAACAAATGTGGCTTGAGTAGGGAGTATATTTCATGAATTACTGGCAACATGGCAACCATTCCTCAACTCCACATAAACAACAGCTACATTCTTAGTGGTACTGGATCACATCTGATTAATGACCTGATACCTGTATAACAAAGTAACATGCTCCGCAGGCTCCATCTGTCACCCTGATGAACAGTAGGCCTCTGGAGCAATTGCAGTGTCTTGATGGTCCATTCCATCACAAGACTGTCTTCAAGCAGTATGGGCCAGTCATTTAGCACATAAGTTTTTATGTAGAATGTTCAAACAAATTTCTCTTTAATTCTTTCCATTCCAAGGGTCAGACATCATGTCTGTGGGGTCATGATCCTTCTATACAACACTATATTTACCAACATGACACATAGGAGGAATGTGATATCACGTCTCCATGGTTGCAACTGTTGACATGAACCATTCATGAGGAACATAACACCAAAATCCATATGAACTGATTTTTTTTTTAAAAAATCATTATTCACTTTTAATAAAATATTTCGGACTAAAAAAGAAATATTAGGTCATCTTAAACCCAGAAACATTGGAAATGCAGGGTTTTTTTGTAAAAGGAGAAACATAATTGAACTCAGACAGCAGTGTGGCAATTGTTTTCAATCCTGTGATAAACTATGGTGGAAGTACAATCATAACATAGTAGATTTATGTCAGCACTTAGGATAACAGGGTCATGACATAATCAAGTAATTTCTAAATAATGCTCTGTCACAAAGTACTCTAACTGCATTTGAAGGAGGAGGAATGTGAAATATGTTTAGTATGAGTAGACGAGTTATCACGTCCCTCGTATGGAAACATTGTAAAAAATCAGATGAAATATCTTGTCCATCGAATTCAGAGACTATGGATGGAAAAATCAGGTCATATGCAAGGGTTGTATATGCCTGAACATGGTATCACGCCCTTAGGATACATGTGCATCTGTGAAAAAATTCCGTCAGATGGTAAGAGTTAACAAATTATGAATTTGTATAACTACATCATACAAAGATACTTGTTAAAGGTTGGACATAAAGTACAGGCTTCAGTTGGATGTCCTGTACAAGGACCACATAGATGTCCTATACAGGCACCAGTTGGGTGTCCTACACAGGCACCAGTTGAATGTCCTACACAGCACCATTTGGATGCCCTACACAGGTACCAGCTGGATATCCTATACAGGCACAAGCTGAATGTCCTACACAGGCACCAGTTGGATGTCCTACACAGGCACCAGTTGAATGTCCTACACAGCACCATTTGGATGCCCTACACAGGTACCAGCTGGATATCCTATACAGGCACAAGCTGAATGTCCTACACAGGCACCAGTTGGATGTCCTACACAGGCACCAGTTGGATGTCCTACACAGGCACCAGTTGGATGTCCTACACAGGCACCAGTTGGATGTCCTGCCCAGCACCAGTTGGATGTCCAACACAGGCACCAGTTGGATGTCCTACACAGGTACCAGTTGGATGTCCTACACAGCACCAGTTGGATGTCCTACACAGGCACCAGTTGGATGTCCTACACAGCACTAGTTAGGCATCAGGCACTGGTTGGACATGTTGGACTGGCACCAGTTGCCACATTCCCCCACCTCCCATATTCCCCCACATCCAGCTTCCTTCACAGGCAGAGGAAACTGGACAGAGAGCATGTGCAAGTATGCTACATTCCAGCCAAGCTGACCACAGCTGGAGAGTGTTACCTCAGAAAGGTCAACAGTTGAGGGAACCAACTATCTGTCCAGTAAAATTAGAGGTACACAAAATTAGAGGCAATTTGAATAAGACCACCTTTGGAGGATTGTCTCTGTGATCAATGCTCAGTCCTTGAGGATGAAGAACACTATTATACATCTTCAATAAATATTCAGATGTAAGACACTCCTTTCAATGCCTCACCACCACAGAAACAGGTAGCATGGTTTAAAAGGCAAAAATAACATATATTCTTGATCAAAATCCAAAATCTTTGATTAATAAAGGAGTCTTACCGTTGTCAATCAATAATGCCTTTGACAATTCAAACAGATGAACATTCAGAATTTAACAAAACACAGCCACTTGTTTACCATGTCTCTGAAACACAGCAATGTACAGCATGTGAAACATGCGTATATGAGCAATAAAAAGGCAGGGATTTTGTTTGATTGTCACTTGCTACCGAGGTCAGAGAAAGATCCGGGAAGATGCCCAGACTCAGTGAAGCAGAGAAGAACAATGTTGTCAGTCGTTTGGAAACTGGCGAATCATTTTCAGCTGTAGTCAGAGAGTACAGTATGGCCCCAAGCACCATTACGAGACTGTGGAACCGATATCAGCACCAAGGCATCACGCATGATCGACCCAGATCCAGCAGACCAAGGGTGACCAGGAGTGGGCAGGATCTGTACAACAAATTTCATCATCTATGAAATCGAACCACATCTCTGTCATCTACAGCATTCAACATACCGGGTGTATGATATCAGCACAAACAGTGAGAAACAGTGAGGACTCGATGTGCTGATCTTGGGGCCATTTTGACAACACAGCACCATCCACGACGTCATCAATGGTGTCATCAACAGAATTCCATTTCCTACTCTATTGTTTCAGATGGAGGAACTCAAGTTGACAGACATCAGGGACAAGGCTTTGCACCATGCTGTATTCAAGAAGTTGCCAGATTTTGAAGTAGAAGTGTTATGGTATGGGCGGGAATCTCACACACTGGTTAAAAAGATCTTGTCCTTGTGCAGGGCATTCTCAAAGGAGGTACACAAATGAGATCCTGAGACTTCAGGTCCTCCCCATCACCCAGAATGCCAATGTTCTTTTGTCCATCATGACAATGCCTGGCCACATGCAGCTTGATACACAAAAGCTTATCTTCAGGCAAAGAACTTCCAGGTACTGCCTTAGCCATTAAAATCACTGGAATTGAATCCAATAGAGCATGGGATGAATTGGACCAATGTATACATCAGCATCAACAATAGCCGAAGACACTAGAACAACTGGCTCAAGCACTTTAGGAGCGGACTAACATTCCCCAATATGTCATTCAGACCCTTGTTGGTTCCATGAGTAGGAAATGCCAGACTGTTCTTGATGCAAATGGTGGGCATACATGATACTGACAACTTTGATAACCTTGACCCTTGAATGTGACATTTCAACCCTGTTGTAATGACCTTCACTTTTGTGCTCTCCATGCTGCACATTTCCTCCTTTGCAAAATTATTTATTAACATTTTTCATGTTCATAAACCACTGAACCAAAATCTTGTTTAGCGTTTCTTTGTGGGTGTAGTATATATACAATTTTGATAGTAACTCATTAACTCATATAAACTGAAAAGGAGCTCAAGGGAGACTAAGATTCAGAACCTGGGAATATTTAGACTTGATTCATATGGAGGAATTAGGATTGCATAGAAGGCTTGGTTGTTGGGAAAATAATATGGTTCAGGGACTGTGAGACAGACTTCACTAGTGCCAATGTTTCAAGCCATGTCTGTAAACATTTTTCAAGATAGTTATTGTACAAAACACATGTTTTCATCTCCATCCTTATGAGTGTCTTATGTATGTAATCAGTATGTGTCTAAGACAACATGCCGACATGCTCTAACCATGTCTGCCCAATTACACACATATGTGTGATCACCTGGAATTTCAGCTGCTGTCAGCTTCCACCAGGAGATGTCCAGGCAGCGAGCTACAACACTTCATCATTGCCCTCAACACTCTGCATCCACATGCTAATCTTCACTACCACTCACCTCAAACACTAACAACACACAAACTGTCAAAGTTAAAAAGGTTTATTGTACAAAATGCCTCCGGCCCACGTACAAGAGAGTATGTACATATCATACTTTTACACACAGGAAGTAACAAGCAATCTTTAAACAATTAATTTCTTATAACGAGTGCATGTTTAATATATCAAGAAGGTTTAACATATTAGGTACGTTTTCACTCTGTGTTCATTTGTCCATTTCCTAGTTACCTTCAAAAGATATCTTGACAGGTTAACTACATCTCCTTTCCAACACTCAACTGTATATTTTTTCATTGTGTAAACACATTAATTCAGGATAGTTTAATAGTTTGAATCATAGCTTTCAATGAAGATATTTTTTCTTATACATTCTTAAAACATTCAGATCCAAATTGATACTGCAAAAAAGATAACTAATTTTTGTCAGGATTCAGTGATACTGCACTTCTCAATGAAGGCTTTGTTTTCTTTGCTCCCTAATCTGCTGACACTAATAAGAATATGTGAAACATATGTCCCCCATGATTCGACCTCAGCCTTCTTGATGTAGGCATTTAGCGTGACTGCACCAGGATGAGGTACTTGTAATAAGGTAATGTACCAGCTGACACAGGCTGGTTGGTTCACCTCTCCATCTCACAGCACCACAACACAATACATGCAAGAATACACCATTCTCATCTAACAATCTACAAACTGTTGTGTAAGATATAGTCTTCACTGCAAGCAGTATTTGTGATGGTACGTGATTCCTCACTGAGAACATGTGCCTGTTTGTTTGTATGACATGCTTCCGCTCAAACAACTCAGAGTGGATCAGCTCATCATTTCACAGAAATTACAAAAGACTTAATGACAAATGCTACAAATATTCCATTTCTATTTCCAACTATGAAATATGTATGCCACTACAACTAAGAGTAAAACACCATAATGTCTGTCATACAGGCACAGCTTGCATACAAAACATCTTCAGGTTCTCCAACACCCATATTAGCCGATGCTGGACTGCTGTTGAATGTCTGGTAATTGTTAGGAAAGACTCCACCAAAGGGCACATAATATTCCAGAAAAGTGTTTAACATGATCTAATGTACCATAGTAAATTCACTTATTGATCAAAAACATGTGAAATGCTTGAATTAAGTGACTACTTTACATACGAAATGTAGAAATAGCATCTGTATATTTAAAATGAAGTCACTTATCTCTCAGTTCTGAATAATCTTGAATTTGAGGCAGCAAGTAATATTATTATGTAAAGAGGAGTTTAATCTGATTATTTCTGTTAGGGTGTGTCATAGCTGTTGTAGATCAAACTCAGATCCTGGGGAGGTTGTGTCAAGATTCGATGGCATGTGAAACATGCAGCTACTTGTCAGAAAACAAAGATTTATGCAGTTAGCCGTGTCTCACCCTCAAGTTAAGTTCTATGTAGTACAACAATTAGTTAGGTCATATATCGTACAATAGTATTCCATTAGTTTGGTCATATATAGTATAGTAATATACCTTTAGTTAGGTGATATATAGTACAATAATATTCCATAAGTTAGGTCATATATAATACAGTAATATTCCATTAGTTAGGTCATATATAGTACAGGAATATTCCATTAGGTCATATATAGTACAATAATATTCCATTAGTTAAGTCATATATAGTACAATAATATTCCATTAGTTAGGTCATATATAGTACAGTAATATTCCATTAGGTCATATAAAGTACAATAATATTCCATTAGTTAGGTCATATATAGTACAATAATATTCCATTAATTAGTTCCATTAGTGAGTCTCAGTGGCGACTTACATGTGTTATTATGTGAGCTTTCATACGTATCAGTGTGTGCTTACATGTGTCATGGTGCAATCTTAAATGTGTCTCAGTGTGGACTTACATGTGTCAGTGAGATTTCATATGTCTCAGAGTGGACTTGCATGTGTCATGGTGTGACCTTTCATGTGTCTCAGTGTGTGCTTACATGTGTCGTGTTGTGAGTTTTTGTGTCTCAGAGTGGACTTGCATGTGTCATGGTGTGAGCTTTCATATGTATTATTCCACCTGTCATTGTGCGACCCTATGTGTGCCCTACCAGCAGCTGTGCCCTGCTTCGAATACATGTACCATTGGGCTTTCATCACTCTTGTCTCTAACACTCACAATCAAACATTGCTCTATATCAAGTAAGTTCAAATACAAATGCATCCTATGGCAGTTCTCTTTCACACACACGCACACAGGCACACACACAGGTACACATACACACATATACATGCACACACGCACACACACATACAAAACCTGCAGGTGAAAGATACACTGCATCCTACATTAGCTCTCTCTCATGCACACATGGATGCACGCAGGCACACAAACATACGTGCACACACACACGCACACACTAAACCTGAAGGTGAGGGGTGATTTGACACATACTTGTTAAGTGAACATATGTTTGTCCATCAACATCTGTCCATTAACTGCCTAAGAGAAAGTCTTTGTCTTTGAATTTCAAAGGACAGTAAGCTGATATTTAGCAGCCAGATAGCTGCTGAGCACCTTCCTCCCATCATACAAGATGTAAGTGTGTAACATTCACGCATCTGTTCTCCGCCCATCTTCCCATCTATCAAACACTATCTCTATTGTTCAGGGTTGTGCATGCCGACATCTGGATGCCGCTTCCAGCTTGCATCTTATTACATGAATAAACAAGGCGTAAGTTTAGAGGAAGATATGTTGCACGTGGAGGTTTGGGCAATCCTTGTTAGTCATCCCTGGGTCATGGTGGCTCCACTGTCAACACACAGCCCTCAACTCACAGACACCACTGCACCAGAGAAAGAAACATAATGGGATTCTCAGAAACAATTCACCAGCAAGCTTGTTGGTATTACAGTTTGATAAACATTACCTATATGAAACAGGAACTGAGGCAGTGAAAAGTAGATTTTGTTTCCTTCTTGTTAGAAATGCTTACATCTACTAAATTACACGTGTGGAGTGTACGAGGTACCTCCTGTATGTGGTGTGTATGGGTGAGACGAAGTCCTTCATGGTGTGGTGTGGTGTGTATGGGTGAGACCAGATCCTTCATGGGTGTGGAGTGTATGGGTGAGATGAGATCCCTCATGGTGTGGTGTTTTGGGGTGAGACTAGATCCTTCATGATGTGGAGTGTATGGGTGAGACTAAATCCTTCATGGGTGTGGAGAGAATGGGTGAGATGAGGTCCTTCATGGGTGTGGAGTGTATGGGTGAGACTAGATCCTTCATGGGTGTGGAGAGAATGGGTGAGATGAGGTCCTTCATGTGTGTGGAGTGTATGGGCGAGACTAGATCCTTCATGTGTGTGGAGAGTATGGGTGAGACTAGATCCCTCATGGCGTGGAGTGGATGGATGAGACTAGATCCTTCATGGGTGTGGTGTGTATGGGTGAGAGAAAGTCCTTCATGGTGTGGTGTGGTGTGCATGGGTGAGATGAAGTCCTTCATGAGTGTCGTTTGTATGGGTGAAACTAGGTCCTTCATGGGTGTGTTGTGTATGAGTGAAACTAGGTGCTTCATGGGTGTGTTGTATGGGTGAGACTACATCCTTCATGAGTGTGGAGAGAATGGGTGAGATTAGGTCCCTCAAGGGTGTGGAGCGTATGGGTGAGACAAGGTCCTTCATTAATGTGTGGAGAGAATGGGTGAGACTAGGTCCTTCATGGATGTATCGTTTATGGTGAGACTAGAACCTTCATGGCTGTGGAGTGTATGGGTGAGACAAGGTCCTTCCTACCTCATGTACTCCTCCATGTAGAGTACTCTACTGCTGAAGAGGAGTACTTTTTTATTGCAATATTATATGTGACAGTTCAGTGTAGATCCTATCACTGTTATCAACAAATGATAATAACGGCATTAGGATCTGAAAACAAACATCGAATACATTCCAATAAAAAAAGTTGTCCGTCCATAAAAAGTGTTACTCTTCATCATACCAGCTTTTATATGCCACTTAAAGAAGTTACTCCACAGCTGCATCGATACCCTCTGTAGCGTAAAACAACATTCACTCTCAGTGACCCTGAGCATGTTCGGCACAGCTGCATCTGTTCCCCCTGCTGTCAGAGAATGGAGAAGCCAGGTGTCCTCTGGACCCACTAAACTTTTTCTGCATCTTTGGAAATTTTAGAAAAGAAAGCTGTTAAAAACAGTAGTTTGATTATACTCCAATATGAAAGTAGTTATTACAGGTTTCTTAGAGTAAAACTCCATTAGATGTCTTGTTAGTTGAATACTTCCTGATTCTAAATGCATATGGCTCCTGATGGCTTGATGTTTAACCTCAATGTTTCTATTGTGCATGAGTAGTATAAGGAATACATAACTTCATGTACACTCCAGGCTTCTGATCAAACAATCAAACACACTGGATCTATATTACTGCAACACTTGATCACACACTATAAAACATATAACAGGTACTGTGACATCTTACCAATTCTCTCAATGACTAAACCTAGGAATAACAAAACAACTGTAGCTGTATTCAACCAAGGTTTTGCAACCTGACATTTGAAATTGTAATTGTGTTTGCCTCAGCTGCATACAGGCTCTCTTGAGATCCCCCACACACATGTCAAAAGGATTCCAAAATCCTTCATATCTTACAGATTTTGTAAGAAATTTGAGTTTTTGAAAAAATGAAGTTATTGTGAGGGTTTGGGGGATGTTTAATGTGCTCTGTTTCCATAGAAATTCCCCTTCTTTGTTGCTGTGGCAAGGAAAGTAAGTATCATGTAGCGTGCATTTTACATACATTCCCTGCATCTTACTCATCATGCTTTAACATAATGATGCATGCATCTAACCTCAGACTGCACCTGCTGTATATCAGTCCTACAGCCACACTACACAACAAACCTCAGAGGGCACCTGTATACATCAGTCCTATAGTCACACTACACTACAAACCATAGAGGGCACCTGCTGTATATCAGTCCTCTAGCAACACTACACTATAAACCTCAGAGGGCACCTGTGTATATCAGCCCTATAGCCACACTACACTACAAACCTTAGAGGGCACCTGCTCTATATCAGTCCTCTAGCAACACTACAAAGCTCTGGTGGTACCTCAACCATGCATGTACTGTAGTCACATTACAGTGTAAGAATGTAGAATCTAGACAGCATATTCTTAACTTCAGTTAATTAACCTAGACTTTAGAGTATTGAAATCCAAGTGACTGAAATATGACAAAGGCATGGTTTATCAGTCTGTTGCTGCTGCTGCTGCAGTGAGCTCTTCCAGAAGTCTGTGGTCAGCCTGACATCACCTCTCTGCAGGAAGTACATCATAACTATGTGGACATACACACAACAATGCTGCTTACAGATCCAGACTCATCTCATTTCAAATCAATTATTTCGATAGTTTCCATTATCATGACTTCCATATATGCCAATAAAATACTGAAAATACATGCTGCACAAACTACCTTAGTCCTTACATTTCTCAGCCAGAATGGAATCACTAGACTAGCAATAATGTCTATGTAACTGTCAGCTATTTATGCTCATTTTGATTGGATATCTCAGCATGTATCTCAACCAATTGTCTTGTCTGAACCTATATCAATATACCCCCAGTCACGCCTGCCCCAGGGGGTGTCTACCATAAGAAATAATATACACACTAAGGATGACATCCATGCTGTATCGGTCTCTGGATAATATCAGTATCTGTCTCTGGATGATACAGTTATAAATAATGTTAATAATATATATAAATAATAAATAATGTTAGCAATATGAACTGCATACTTGTATCTTATTTGTGCAAAGGCAATAAATTTATATCATTTGTACCATTTTTTAGATCACTTTTGATCTGGTGAAAGATTGCTTAAACTTCTTCTCTACTCATAGTGTATATATTCCTCGTCACTATTGGGCAGATAATGTTTACAGGGTGGTTATTTTGGTCCTTAAAACCAAAACTATGTTTTCAAATGTTAATTCAATTTGTGCTTCGCCCAATATCCCGAGTGATGAGGACAATTCAGTCACACATTCCCCTTACAAAACTACTCTGAAATAGTAGATGCCACACAAACTCTCGAGCCTGTTTACAATATGTGCATAATGGTGATTCTTTTATTCCAATCTTATGTAAATATGTCTTAGTTGTTAAAACATTCTGAGTAATCTTGCATTGGAAATATTTAAACTTTATACTCTGTATATAGCTGGAATACTGCTGAGTATTCTTAGGCATAAAACTAAACTCACTCACTCCTTGGAAACAAATTATCACCAAACATCTTTTGAAGCAATTCACATTATCATTTTGTATTAAAGGGGATCCCAGGGAGATGGCTACAAGAAGGCCTGTTGTATGACGTCCTGCATGGAAGCAGCGTACTGGAATCTGGTGTTAGGGCTGAATGTACAAGTCTAGACACAAGAGCACTGCAGCATACACAGTAGGTGCTTCACTCTCAACTTCCATCTCTCAAATAAAACAAGCTGCCCAGCAGTAAATCCCTCAGTATCAAACAACTGATTTTAGAAAACACATGATGGCAGTAAAATGTCAAGCGAATGTGCCTCCAGTCTTTCAAGTTTGATTTCACGACTTAAACAAAACAGCAATATGTCATTGCTGATCTACTGGGTAGCTGCACAACCCATATGGTCTGCAGGTTTAGCTACCGTTATGGCTGCCCATGGTCTGAGTCTGGTAATAACAGCAGTTGGCTTTGTTTTACCCGGACATTGCCTCATGAAAGTGTTTCTTCACTACATGAACTGTACTTCGTTCCCATGGGCTAGGCTTATGGGCATGACTCTGACCTTAGCAACTGTTTTCATTACCCAACAACTGAGACTTCACATATTCATCAACCGAGCTGAAGTTTTCAGTTCTAATATCTCATTGACATACCGATACTGAGGAATATAGCATGCACTTGTAAACTGTATTGATAACGTACAACTAAATTTTCTTTTTATGTTCCTCATACAGTACTGAAAAGTACTGGTGGTGGACGTGGAGACCCATGAGGGGAGAATATAGAACAGTGCTAGAAGTGGTCTTGGATAGCCATATGAGGAAGCTATAGAACACTGTTGTAGGTGGTCTTGGAGACCCATGTGAGGAGAATATAGAACACTACTGGAGATGGTCTTGGAGACCCATGTGAGGAGACTATAGAATACTGCTGGAGGTGGTCTTGGAGACCCATGTGAGGAGACTATAGAACACTGCTGGAGGTGGTCTTGGAGACCCATGTGAGGAGACTATAGAACACTGCTGGAGGTGGTCTTGGAGACCCATGTGAGGAGACTATAGAACACTGCTGAGGGTGGTCTTGGAGACCCATGTCGATTTGACTATAGAACACTGCTAGAGATGGTCTTGGAGACCCATGTGAGGAGACTATAGATTACTGCTGGAGGTGGTCTTGGAGACCCATGTGAGGAGACTATAGATTACTGCTGGAGATGGTCTTGGAGACCCATGTGAGGAGACTACAGAACACTGCTGGAGATGGTCTTGGAGACCCATGTGAGGAGACTATAGAACACTGCTGGAGATGGTCTTGGAGACCCATGTGAGGAGACTATAGAACACTGCTGGAGATGGTCTTGGAGACCCATGTGAGGAGACTATAGATTACTGCTGGAGGTGGTCTTGGAGACCCATGTGAGGAGACTATAGAACACTGCTGGAGGTGGTCTTGGAGACCCATGTGAGGAGACTATAGAACACTGCTGGAGGTGGTCTTGGAGACCCATGTGAGGAGACTATAGATTACTGCTGGAGGTGGTCTTGGAGACCCATGTGAGGAGACTATAGAACACTGCTGGAGATGGTCTTGGAGACCCATGTGAGGAGACTACAGAACACCGCATGAGGTGGTCTTGGAGACCCATGTGAGGAGACTATAGATTACTGCTGGAGGTGGTCTTGGAGACCCATGTGAGGAGACTATAGAACACTGCTGGAGATGGTCTTGGAGACCCATGTGAGGAGATTACAGAACACTGCTGGAGGTGGTCTTGGAGACCCATGTGAGGAGACTATAGATTACTGCTGGAGATGGTCTTGGAGACCCATGTGAGGAGACTATAGATTACTGCTGGAGGTGGTCTTGGAGACCCATGTGAGGAGACTATAGATTACTGCTGGAGGTGGTCTTGGAGACCCATGTGAGGAGACTATAGAACACTGCTGGAGATGGTCTTGGAGACCCATGTGAGGAGACTATAGATTACTGCTGGAGGTGGTCTTGGAGACCCATGTGAGGAGACTATAGATTACTGCTGGAGATGGTCTTGGACACCCATGTCGATTTGACTATAGAACACTGTTGTAGGTGGTCTTGGAGACCCATGTGAGGAGACTATAGAACACTGCTGGAGATGGTCTTGGAGACCCATGTGAGGAGACTATAAAACACTGCTGGAGGTGGTCTTGGAGACTCATGTGGGGAGAATATAGAACACTACTGGAGATGGTCTTGGAGACCCATGTCGATTTGACTATAGAACACTGCTGGAGGTGGTCTTGGAGACCCATGTGAGGAGACTATAGAACACTGCTGGAGATGGTCTTGGAGACCCATGTGAGGAGACTATAGAACACTGCTGGAGATGGTCTTGGAGACCCATGTGAGGAGACTATAGAACACTGCTGGAGGTGGTCTTGGAGACCCATGTGAGGAGAATATAGATAACTGCTGGAGATGGTCTTGGAGACCCATGTCGATTTGACTATAGAACACTGTTGTAGGTGGTCTTGGAGACCCATGTGAGGAGACTATAGAACACTGCTGGAGATGGTCTTGGAGACCCATGTGAGGAGACTATAGAATACTGCTGGAGATGGTCTTGGATACCCATGTGAGGAGACTATAGATTACTGCTGGAGATGGTCTTGGAGACCCATGTGAGGAGACTATAGAACACTGCTGGAGATGGTCTTGGAGACCCATGTGAGGAGACTATAGAACACTGCTGGAGATGGTCTTGGAGACCCATGTGAGGAGAATATAGAACACTGCTGGAGATGGTCTTGGAGACCCATGTGAGGAGACTATAGAACACTGCTGGAGATGGTCTTGGAGACCCATGCGAGGAGACTATAGACCACTGCTGGAGATGGTCTTGGAGACCCATGTGAGGAGACTATAGAACACTGCTGGAGGTGGTCTTGGAGACCCATGTGAGGAGACTATAGAACACTGATGGAGATGGTCTTGGAGACCCATGTGAGGAGACTATAGAACACTGCTGGAGGTGGTCTTGGAGACTCATGTGGGGAGACTATAGAACACTGCTGGAGGTGGTCTTGGAGACCCATGTGAGGAGACTATAGATTACTGCTGGAGATGGTCTTGGAGACCCATGTGTGGAGACTATAGAACACTGCTGGAGATGGTCTTGGAGACCCATGTGAGGAGACTATAGATTACTGCTGGAGATGGTCTTGGAGACCCATGTGAGGAGACTATAGAACACTGCTGGAGGTGGTCTTGGAGACCCATGTGAGGAGACTATAGAACACTGCTGGAGGTGGTCTTGGAGACCCATGTCGATTTGACTATAGAACACTGCTGGAGGTGGTCTTGGAGACCCATGTGAGGAGACTATAGAACACTGCTGGAGGTGGTCTTGGAGACCCATGTGAGGAGACTATAGAACACTGCTGGAGGTGGTCTTGGAGACCCATGTGAGGAGACTACAGAACACTGCTGGAGGTGGTCTTGGAGACTCATGTGGGGACACTATAGAACACTGCTGCTGGTAGTCTTGGAGACCCATGTTGATTTGACTATAGAACACTGCTGGAGGTGGTCTTGGAGACCCATGTAGTGGGGACAACAGAATACTGCTGGAGGTGGTCTTGGAGACCCATGTGAGGAGACTATAGATTACTGCTGGAGATGGTCTTGGAGACCCATGTGAGGAGACTATAGAACACTGCTGGAGGTGGTCTTGGAGACTCATGTGGGGACACTATAGAACACTGCTGTTGGTAGTCTTGGAGACCCATGTTGATTTGACTAGGGAACACCGTATGAGGTGGTCTTGGAGACCCATGTAGTGGGGGCAACAGAATACTGCTGGAGGTGGTCTTGGAGACCCATGTCTGGAGACGATACAGCAGGTTTCAGGTAGCTGTTCACCAAAAACCAAATATTGTGTAATGAACACAACATGTGTGATAATGAAATGAAAATTGAGAATGGATACACTGGAGTTTGCACTGAAATTCTTACTGAATGCCTGCACATAGTTTGTTCTGTGACTTGCTGGTTTTTCTCTGACCAAGTTTTGTATCAAAGAAAACCTCAATTATAGTTAGAGTGAGGCTTCAGAAACACTTTATGTTCATCAATTTCTTGTACATTGTGCACCTTTGATGCATATTTTCATGACTGAAAGTCATTTTCTCTGCGACAGCCTTATCGCAACAAAGCTCCATTTACACTCTTTCTTCATCCTGGTGGTGAGGACTCAACTAACCCAGTAAATACACCATAACTAGTTGTATGACTGGCATTACCAGACTCTTGTTGTTATGATGATGACACTGTTAGTCATCACTGCATGGTGGTCACTTGTCAAAACGTTGCTGAACTAGCCCCTTCAATACAGTTTTGAATTGCCATGCCAATCACAGGGTCATGAGGTGTGAGGAGTTATCCAGTAATTCACAAGACAAAACAACCACATCAAAATTCTGAGATAAATTAGCAAAAATGTTCTTGACATGATTTTAAATGAGGACAAATGATTTTGTTTGTCCATTGAATCTTAAATGGATCTTCACATGAATCAACATCCAGCAATCACGTCATCCCCAGTCCATTGCACAGAAATGGCCATCGTGGGACTCATTGACATGTTGTTAGATTGGGGATGCTGTGTGTAGGAGAAGCTGAAGGGTCTTCTGGAGTCGTGTTGTAGGTGACTCACGACACATATAGCAACCATAATTTCACACCTCAGCACTTAACAACCATAAAAAAAGTAAATGAAAACAATAGTTTGATATTACTTCTTGTGGAGCTGGATGCATTAAACCTTGAGTAATGCAAGTGGTCTGGAAGATAGCACACAGCAAATGGACTGGAATATAGCATACAGCAAGTGGTCTGGAAGATAGCATGGAGCAAGTTGGACATGAAAAAAAACCATTCCAAACAGATCAGTGCAAGAAACACAATACTTCGATAACAATTGCTTGAAGTGGTCATCATTTGTTAACTAAATGCAATTCTCAAGCAGTAAAATTTTTTAGTTCAAACTGATTTCTATGCAGTTTACAATTTTCTTTTCACCAATTTATACTAAGAGTGCAGGTGTTGTTAGAAGCTGCTCAGAAGCATTCTGGAAACAGACTTTTCTGGTTTGATTACAATGCAAACTGATATGTGTTTTAAACATCCCATTAATTGAAATAACCTGAAGCTGTTGAAAGCGAGAGATCTGGTGTAATTACATCACCACGTGTGAACTGCTTCACCTTCCTCGCTCTTTCACACTCAAATGTTGCACACATAAAAATGGACATCTGAGCTGGTAGAAGAGCGACAAATAACACATCTTAACAAACTTCATGGTAGGCAGGACAAGATTTCTCAAGGCTGACATGGAGACCCATTTCAGAGAAACACAGGCTGACATTTGATTGTCGCACATTTTGTTTATCATCAATACCAGAGCTGATCAGCTGTGATTTGATAACTTTGAAAACCAATGCTGATCAGCTGATCAAAGCGCAGGAGACAAATGAAATCAACAAGAAAACCCAATGACTGATGTAAATTGGCATTTGTGCTGAACCATATGGCAGCAATTGCTTAATAAAATGCCAGATCAGAGTGATGGAGCACTGGTGACGCAACCAGTTGACAGACACAGACACAAGAGAACCTTCACGTTCCAGCACCACCATACAGCTCATATCCACCATCATAACAGCAATCACTGCATCAACACTGATCACCTACCAGAACCAGCTGACCGGCTAAATAGGCAGGTGCTAGTCCTTTGTCCAAAACATTAAGCTGCAACTGAAACAAGATACAAGCTAATCCTTTGTACCACCCGTTAAGCTGCATTTACACAAGATACAAGCTAATCCTTTGTACCACCCGTTAAGCTGCATTTAAACAAGATACAAGCTAATCCTTTGTACCACCCGTTAAGCTGCATTTAAACAAGATACAAGCTAATCCTTTGTACCACCCGTTAAGCTGCATTTAAACAAGATACAAGCTAATATCTTTGTACCAGCCATTAAGCTGCATTTAAACAAGATGCAAGATAATCCTTTGTACCAACAGTTAAGCCATAATTTAAACATGGTACAAGCTAATCCTTTGTAGCAGCAGTTAAGCGGCAGTTTAGACATGGTACAAGCTAATCCTTTCTACCAGCAGCTGCAATCTGAGACAGCATTCCAGGAAATCTAGTGTATTGGCTGCTAATCTGAAAGTCAAGGCAGTAGCTTTGTCCAATATTAACGGCCCTTTAATTAATGGCATTGAACATTATCTTGAGGTTCTTCCAGCCAGTGAATGCCACTTATCAAGCAGGATCATTATAGTTGGATGAGATTGTGATAACATGGAAGCACTATCGATAATACCTACTGAAGTCCACATTACAAGGCAGGGCATGGATAATTACCTCATAAAAGCCTCACCATGAAATCCATGGAGAGATCTGGCCACTACTTTGATAGGAATGTCACAAAGAGATAACGCTGAAAGAAGATGATGCTGTTTTACTGAAAATGAACTGTGCTCCACAGGATGTATGTTTATTTAACATCCTGTGCAAACATCACATGATATTAATACACATGAGTACTAGTCACATGACTTTAAGAAGAGCATTCACACCATGTGTGCTGCACACAGTAACAGTGGCCATTAAAGTCATTTTTACAATTGCTGGGCATGTGTTATTTAATGAAAATATTAAAGAATTTATTGAAGAAGTTTGCTGTATGGTGACATATTTGGAACTATGACAAAAACAAAATCTAATCAGGATGAGAAAAAAAATATAAGAAAACACAAATTATAATCATTTCCTGATACAACCTCCTTATAGACTACAAGAGATGTATAAGAGATGCTTCAAATAAAAAACTTATTATTTCTCTAGAAGAGATAATCTGGAGGTTTATCATATTCATGCAATGAACTTTGGCGATCTTTTTGTCAAAGTTCAAATCTGTCCAATACTGAAATGCATAGCACCTGTGAAGTGTTTTTTCAGGTTTTCTTTTTGTACAACTTCATTACAAACGTAAGGGTGAGCTACAGTGTGCTTTCAAAAAGTCCCTAATACCATGAAATAGCTCTTCACAAGCAATAACCTGCTTCTTCTTTGCTAAGTATTAACAAACAACATGTGACGCTAATATAATATATAACGTGTAATGCTCAGAGTTTCCTTTCTTAGCAGAGAGGCCCCATCATGGGATTTAACCCTCCACATATATTGCTGTACACCCCTTATTGCTACCAGTTCACTTAAGCCCCACAAATCTGTTTATTAAGTCATGATTGGGAATTATTTGAAATTATGACTTCATAAGTTAGAATAATTATTTTATTATATTTGATAAATTATGCTTGGTGTTTTCGTTCTTGAAAATTTATCTTAAGTAGAAATGTGCAATCGCATATGAATGATTTCATAAAAACACTTATTGTCTTCAATATTGATGAAAGAATTAGCTGGGCGCTCGCTGGTGTCACAAGAAACGTGTTGCACATGCAGAATTGACTAAGGCCCTGGTTGAGTCCACTTTTATGTAAGGTGAACAGGGCAGCCTGTTATTGTAATTTAGCATATCTTCTCTGCATATTCTGGCATATTTGACTTGTAAAAAGTCAGTTTTCAAGTCATATGTGACTCTCTCCCTCAATTACACGGTAACTATGAAGGAAGGAAACTCATGTTTAGCAGCAGCATCTTTAGTCAGTTGGCGGCCCTACTTCCACTGGCATTTCTTCCCTCAGGTTTGACCATGCACGATGATGGAGTGGTGGTACATGCACACTGCCATAGGGCCTGATACATTAGATGACATAAACATGGTGATATGTCAAAATTTGTGATCAATAATAGTTTAAATACAGCAGCGGTTATTTGTATAGAGTGAGTGGGTTGGGTTTTACTGCATTTTCAGCAATATTCCACCAATATCATGGTACGGGACACCAGAGATGGGCCTCACACATTGTACCCACGTGGGGAAGTGAACCTGGGACTTAGGCAGCGCAAGCAAACGTTTTAAGCACTAGGCTATCCCACCGACTCCATATGTACAGAGACTAGTGTACTTGTACATTTGTTGTACAAGAAGACAAAGTAACCAGTATCCTCCGCAATGGTGAAATATTCTTCGTGAATATATCAATTAGTTATGACCATGTCAAATGTTTGGGCGTGAATATAGCAGTTTTCATTCATACAATAGATCAGGAGCACTTTTTGAATATCTCTGCATGACATCTAGAAATTAACATACAAAGTCAAAAGACCAAAATTTAAAAAAAAACCCAACAGAATGACCGATATTAGAAAAATGCACATTTGTAAGTACTGATGCTGAACAAGAAATCTGACAATACAAACATTGTAATCATGTATACATAAATCTAGATGTGTAAGACAATATAAACACTGTTCTTCACGTTGATATAATAAAAGCATACACATGTAAACTATTAGTACACACATACTATCATGTTTGTATCAACAACTGATTGCTTCCATGCTTTGAGGGGCGCTGGGGTAGCCTAGTGGTTCCCCACATGGGTACAATGTGTGAGGCCCATTTTTTGGTGTCCCCCGCCGTGATATTGCTGGAATATTGCTAAAAGCAGCGTAAAACCAAACTCACTCACTCACTCCATGCTTTGATGTACCTCAGTAATGGTGATATTTTAAATAGAGTGGTACTGTTGATTTATGTCATTAGGCTGACCTATGTCATTAGGTTCTTGAAAACCCACAAGGTTTAAGAAGAGCATTGAAAGTTTTTTTATATTTGCTCTGAAAAAGAAAACTACCACCAATTTCAGTCAAAGTAAAACTTGCTCCCATAGAAATGTAAAAATTATTTAATTCAATCCAAAACAATTTAATAAATATAACTGACCACCAGACCCATCTCCGAGCCAAGTTTGGTGAAGAAACACTGAAGAGTTTAAATGTTCTGTGTCCGGCAAAGAGCATTAACACCAGTTTCAGTCAAAATTGTTGCCATGGAAATAATGTTTTATTCAGAAATAATAAACTACCAAAGAGTACCAGTTCAACACCAGACCTATCTATGTGCCAAGTAAAGATATATTAAGCAGTTTGGATGTTCCATTCTGGAAAAGATGAATCTGCACAGAGGGAAGGGTGCACAGATGGACAGATGGACAGATGGAAGGACAGCGTCCATTTTAATACCCTGAAAATCCACAAACCTTTGGATATTTCAAGTGCTTACTGGAATCTGTGTGTAATGCTTGACATTTAAACATAAGTTGGAATTGGTCTGCAATTGAGTTGATGAAATTAATTAATTGTGATTTGATGTCACATATGCAATTTTGGCATGATTGGTCGTTACTTCAAATGTTGAAAGTGTATACCCATAAAACTTAATGAAGTATTGCTTCTCATAGTCTGGACATAAATGTATTAATAACCATTTCAAAATTTAAAACAATTAATACACTAAAGATGTGAAGATCATTGCTGTTACATATGTACTATTCATGATTTGAGGATTTACCACTAGTCTCATCCATGTGTTAACAGACAGGGCAGGGGACAGATACCTGTGGGACACAGGACAGAGGACAGCTACCCCTGGAACACAGGACACCCAGGACAGCTATCCATGGGAGACAGGACACTGGACAGCTTAGTGTGGGACACAGGGCAGCGGACAGCTAACTGTGGGACACAGGACACTGAACAGCTAACTGTGGGACACAGGATAGTAGAAAGCTACCCTTGGGACACAGGACAGTGGAAAGCTACTTATGAGACATAGGACAGTGGACACCTACCCCTGGGACACAGGACAGTGGAAAGCTACCCCTGGGACACAGGACAGTGGACAGCTACCCTTGGGACACAGGACAGTGGACACCTACCCCTTAGATACAGGACAGTGGACAGCTACCCTTGGGACACAGACAGTGGACACCTACCCATGGGACACAGGACAGTAGAAAGCTACCCTTGGGACACAGGACAGTGGACAGCTACCTATGGTGAAGAAGCATGCTACTGAGTTTTGTACTGTGAGGGACACAGGCATGGCAAGGAGTGATGGACAGTGGGAGAGAGGGACCAGGAGACATGGAATGATACAATAAAACAATCTTACAAATTATGTGTCACTTAAAATGTCTATCTAACCTTGCTAGCATGTTTATCACATGGCGTACTCACCCTCTCAATAAGCAGACACTTTATGATACAATTCAATTGGTAATTGTCTTCCAGGCACAGAGAATTAGCATGAGGATGAAGTATGTTGGAGCCACATCAAGGGCGAATTGGACAGCTTGTATAGGAGGGAATAAATAAAGCAAAAGACTCCCTCTCCTTGGTCTAGACATCATATTCCTGAGAAGAAGCTATTCATAATGGTCAGTGCTGATCTGTGAACACATCCCTAACTCATTCGCTGGTGTTGGACTCCATTCAAACATGCAGCAAAATCTATTTCTCTGTGGCCAGAAACATTGGGGAGCAGTTAATATTTTCTCTGTGCCTTCAGTATGATCAGATTCACTCCCTCTGGAGAGGTGGAAAGAAATTCTGCATCGGTTGCACCTCACATTACTGAAGTCAATATCATTTGCAAATTCTGAATATGAACATGAAAAACACCACAAAAGTATTTATCTTGTTCCCTTTCACTGCTTCAAAAGATGATAACAAACTTTGTGGCTTGTTACAGATTAAAGAATTGAAATTTTACACTTGCTTTCACAAAATGAAGATATAATGAATCAGATTTGCATTTATATGGCGATGTTTTATCTGGTCTCAGTGTCTCTAGGCTATTCTACAATTAATCAGTCAATAAATCTCTCATGCTGTTATCTGCCGTGTCCCTTAAGTATGAGATAACCGTGTGTTCTGATAACACTGATAACAAATGCTCATCTAATATCAGTCAGTTTAGGTGGAGTGTTAAAATAATTGTCATGCAAAGTCAATATATTGTAAAATTGCATGGAAATACAGCTAACATGGTATTTGATGATATTAGATAATCTATGCATATAAACAAGGCTTTAATCAGTCTGTCATTATTACGGGGGCATGCACTGAAGATTTGCATCTGAGTAGAGAGGTACATGGAACCTGCTTAACATTGGAGACTGGCATTGAACAGGACCCCCACATGTAATGATTCTGTCATATGTCCTTGTATCAATGTGTTTTAAGATTAATGTGAAATAATGTTAATAGGAATGATTTCATGTTTATTGTATCAGGATTATTATGATGAGTTTATTAGTAATATGGCAACATTTCATAAGTCAGGCAACACATAACCATTTGGGTCTGCAGAGCGGCCATCTTGGTCGGCCATATGTATACTTGTTGGTATTATATTATTTTAATAACAGGTTATTGAAAATATCTATAATGATATCACAGCGTAGATAATGTTGTGCTAGTAAGGTATACATGTAAATTATGCAGGTTTGTTTCAAGGAGAAATATATGTTTTATAAGGAAAAGTTACCATAAGATACTTTTTGGTATGTTATTACTTATAGATAGGATATGTTGCTTGACCATCAGTTAAGGTAGATGATGCTCACTCACTGGAGAACCACACATTTGGAAGTTATCTTATCCTTTTACTTTTCTGTGTTCATATTTCATGTATGTTATTGCCAAAAATATGTGTGGAGTGTTGCATGTTTTCTATCATGATCATAATTGAGATATTTTGCTGCTGTAATATCAAAAGTCAAAAGTTTTTCCAGATGATGGCCACTGCAAAAAAGCGAGTTATAAGGGGGCGTATATTTAGTAATGAGTTTTAGAGGAAAATAAAACTTACTTACTCGTGAACATCATAACTTTGTAATACATCCATTTGCTCTCAAAACCTGGCTTATTCTGAGTGGCAAGCTCAAATATAGTGAGAAAACATAGGCAGGTGTCATAAATGATTAAGCATCGGTCAAGTCATTTCTGTTTTGAATTTTGCGCATTCTCCGTTGCAATATAATTTCTATACTTCTTCACACATTTTCAATTATACTACTTTCAGGGCTTTTGTCTGGCCACATCATTGGGGTAAATGATTGTTTGTTTTCCACTGCATTGTGAATCTAGATGTGTGGGCTATCACATTATCATCCTGAAACATCCACGGAAAAACCTTCACAACTACATGCCACAAATGTTCCTCTTATATATCTAAATATTTTTGTGAATTTATATTGCCCTTCAACAGGTACCAAAGTGCCAACACCGTTGTATGTGATGCAACCCCAAAACGTCACACAATGAATACATTCCCAAAACTTTAAGGAGGATAACAATGTAATAGCGCCTCAGAGAGACCTGCATCGCCTCTTCATGAAGTCAATACATCTAGAATCAGCTCCTATTTTGCCCTGAATACTAATTAAGTTTAATTCCAAGGCTGATTCCCCAATGAGACTGAGTCTCCATCATTGTGTTTCAGGCAGTGAGCTCAGGGCTCAGGGCAACTATGGCCAACACAATCCGTAACACAATATAGACATTGACATCGTATAAACACACATGGCAATGAAATTTACGACTCACAGTTGGGCTGATATTGACACCAGAAGTGCTCAAATGAATAAGGAAATCATTTGCCAGTCTGTGACGTTCTGTCTCTGCAGACACTACAATTAATTGTTCCACTAGCACTTCATAGCTCTACTGTGTTCTTGTTGGCTTTAATGGGTATAGTTGAAGGCCTTTGTTTAAAAAAAACAGCACCACTACAACAGGCCCTCCAGCCATGTCAAACAGAGCAATGGTTCTCTATATGTGTAAGTCATGGTTGAACTGAATGTCACCAGCCATGTTCCTGCTGTGCCACTACAACCTCAAGACAGCACCCTGTCGGCTCCAATTTCATCCTCATCTGAAAACAGCTTTTGCAGCCCAAACTGTGACATAGGAAACTGAAGATATTTGAAATGTCAAACAGTTACACAAGAAAACAAAGCACATTAACAGGGCATCTGGTTATAGAAATTCCGACTCCAAAGCATGGTGTGCTCCTGTCTAACACACTTTATCTCACAAACTGATTCTAACACACTATCCCACCCATACACCATCACAACCATCACCACACATGCATGAACACACATCCACATGCACACACTCACATACACACATAAGATATCACATTTTATCCATGTAGAGTGTTTAAAGGAGTTTTCCTCTGAGTGAAATCCACATTCAAACATCTTGGGTACAACTTGAACAGCCCCTCAGCGATTCCACCATCTTGCATACCCATCTTGCATGTCCTGCATGACGACATTACTTCTATAACTTGACCACAATCAACATAATGATAATAAGATCATAAGATATTTATTGCATCTCATTCCATCAAGAAAAAGAAGCAATATTCTATAAACCACAAATATGAAGACAATAGTTACAAACATATGTAAACAGAGACACCCAAATGATGTACGTTACAACTATTTTACAGTCTAGCATAATCACATAATCACAGTATAATCAAGAGCATCAATAGTCTGTCATACGGACCCTGAAGCAAAGTTATACAAGAAAGTCCACAGAAGTCAAGAAAATGTCGAGATTTCCACATCTTCATCCTGAAAATGAAGGAAG
This sequence comes from Haliotis asinina, assembly GCF_037392515.1. Taxonomy (NCBI): domain Eukaryota; kingdom Metazoa; phylum Mollusca; class Gastropoda; order Lepetellida; family Haliotidae; genus Haliotis; species Haliotis asinina. The sequence continues at coordinate 43,563,297 of NC_090280.1, read as the reverse complement.
TCTCAGGGCTCCTTTCCATTATAGTTTATCCTTTTAACAATGAACTTTATTTATTTGTAAAATATGTTTGTTTCAGATACTAGTTGTTAGTCTATTGCAACAGTACCTAGCATAAAGATGCTCCTTAACCTAACACATGCCACCAACATATTCATGTAAAATAGTTTTACGTGACAACCCAAAATCAATCCTTGAAATGCCACAAGAAGAAGTCCACCATGCATTCCGACTGAGACTGAGGTATGGCTGGGAGAGCACATTGCTTCATGTTATATTACAAGCAGGTTTCAAATTACAGTTTACAGAAGACAGTACCTGCATGGACTTTGCTGTTTCATGTGTGGGGAAACTGTGCTGGATAAGGATTAAACAAGAAAGCTGAGCAAACATCATCATGAAAATCCAACATATTCTAATATAGGTCTTGAAATTATAACCACAGTGGAAGCTGTCTAAACCGACACTAATTGGGACTGATGAAATAATCTGGTTGAGACAAAGTGCTGGATTGTAGAGCTCATGGCAAATGTACAAGCCACTGATGAAGCTGAGATTTTATGCCAGTGTTGACAACTTACCGGACTGGACAGATGCCGGTTTTGACAGCTCCCACTGTAATTATTCCAAATATGTCATCATATACACAATTTCAAATGAATTCTGTGTGTAACCATAGTCTGTACATATTCTTTCCACGTCATATGATCTGTGAAATTGTTATAACATAGATCATTTATATGTACATTTCTGTATCTTTATACCTACTGTGATTACATTTTTGTAGTTTATGGAATATTGCCATGTCTTCTTCATGGTATGCTATGCAATAAAATATCTCATCGTATCTTATCTTTTTGTCAACATGAATATTTCTAAACTGGGATTCGAACTCTGACAGTTCACAGAAACATTAACCAGCTAATCACAAATTCAATTTTTTGTACCTGACAAAATGACAAAGCTTATCATCTTGACATAGAAAAACAATCAGTCTGAATTGTTTCAAAGAGAAACTGTTTATCTGAAGTCCTGAGGTATGTTAATCTTCTGTAAACTCTCATTTTCTAGCAATGCCAGTGAGATGTACAATGTTCCTCACAACTACTTCTGTATCAACAAAACCTAGAAAGAGATAAACTATTTCTCAGGCAACAGTCAATAAATCAACAGTACCAGGCAATCAAGCTTGTTTACTTAACTGACAAAATGTTGATACATGTGGAAAGGGGTAGGGGGGTGGGGTAGGGGTTTGGGAGGGGTTGGGATTGAAAAGGAACATGTGAAGGAGATGAATAATTGGGAGGTCAGTAATCCCTTTTCCATTTTTGTGGTTTCTGTCAGGCTGTATTTTCCTTTCTTACAGTTCTATAGTGGGTCTGTGTTCATTTGACCCCTCTTTGTAGTTCATTATGGAAAACTCCACCCCTTCACACTCCAGAAACTAACAATCATTGCTCTAAATGTTATATTCAGTCTCATTACGTTACTTGTTACTGCCCTGGGGAGTACCAAAGTTGTAAGTACCCTTTATCGAGTCGGTGAGTCTATGGCCATGTTTTCCACACAACATGTATTGTCTTCAGCAGTACTTGGCTCCCTAACTGGTAATTCGTTACATCACCTATTCAAAGACGGATCTTAACTAAATTCCGAAGTGGCAATGTGAACACTGTTTTCATGGAACAAGAAGAAGACAGAGCACCATAAATAATATCCCTTGACGATGAAATCACATATCATACAACTGTACCAATTTTACAGACATAACAAAAGAACTCATTCCAAATAAAAACATTGGACATTATATATCTATTTACTCACTCTTCAATTTTCAAAACTCCAAAACGATTAATAATTTTGCTAAATATTTTTCCATTGTGTTTATTGAACAAGGTGAACTGTAAACCTAACATACTGTTAAATTGCTTCGAATGTATAATGAATATGTGTAGCGGGTCACAGCCTTTAATACGAATAGCAATATATCTGGTAATTGGCTTCCAGAAAAGTAAAAGGTATAGAACGTGACCAACTGCTGTCTCAGCTACTGTCTAAAGGGAAATGTAACCAGCTGACTTTGTGTAAAACTGTCTTGGACGGCAATCTGTCCAACATGCGTTAAAATCTATACGCTAGGTGGATACATCAATAAATTCACCATGTCTCAAAATCAGCTTTTCAAACCTATTCTCCACATCAGTCAGATTCAAACTGATAACAAATATCTGGGGTTTACAGAGGGAATCTTCAAACTCAAACCTTACCCTTTATCTGCATGCTCCATGGATGATAGATAAAGCCTGACAAGGTGACACCTAAGCTACCATACTCTGCAAAACGAAAGTGGCACATACAACATCACTCTCACTGAACAAAGGTTTTGCCACCTCTTTAACAGAAATGGAGTAGATGATAAAATTCACTTTCTTCTGAACTGTGCCTTATGCCGGTCTTCCGAGAGACAACTACTGCTGTAGACAATGAATCTTAACAACTTAAATGATAAAGGCAACTTAAATGACAAAGTCATTTCTCCAGTATGGGTACTCCTGACCACAGACAAAAAAGTTTTTTTTAAACTCTTCATCATATGTTCTATTGATGATCTGCATCCGTAAATTCATAAACTGATGTTTATAGACAGATTGTTATAATATACAGTGAAAGCTGTCAAAACCGTCATTTGTCCAATCCATTAAGTTGTCATCATCGAGATAATGTCACAGCCCCATTCATGGCTTGTACATTTACCATCAGCTCTACAATACAGCACTTTGTCTAGACCGGATTATTTCCCAATGAGTACCGGTTTAGACAGCTTCCACTGTACATCATTTACATGGAAATGTATCTGTATTTCTGTATCTTTACGTGCTGCACTTGTAGTTTATAGAATAATGCCACTGTTCCTTCAGGGAATGCTATACAATAAGATATCTTACATTACTGTTTGCAAGTATGTGACATCTCCTTAGTCAAGTAATGTGCAGTTTGTTATACTAAATTGACTACTGATACTACTAGTATTGACTTTGTGTTCAAGGCCTAGATTTTTTAAGCTCTCTTAGCGCTAAGATAGTCATAAGTGCAATACGCTAACATTAACTTATGACTATTTCAGCACTAAGACAGCTTTGAAAATCTAGGCTCAGTTTTTTTTTTGCCATTTTGAGTCTTAAATTGTACATTGAAAAACTAAACAACAGTTACACTGGACTAACATTCCTGCGCATTTACCTTGGGTAATACTGTAGTTGACTGTAGTCATCTGTAGTGACGACAGGAACATTAGTCTGTCATACAGACCCTGAAGTAAATATATCCAAGAAAGCCCACACAGGTCTAGAAAAATGCGGCAAGTCTAGATTTCCAAAGCATCGGAAAATGGAGAAAGTCTCAGGGTGCCGTTTCTCTATATTAATTTTTCTACCATGAACTTTTTTTAGTAAAATGACTACTTGTTAGTCTACAGAAGAAGAATATCTCACATTCTGCTGACAGTGGAAATTCAGTTGTTAAGCAAGCAGAGTGTCTACACATGAAGATTGCAATTTACATTTTACTTCAAAATCTAAAATATGTGATCCATACAAAATATTATGTCAATATAGAACTGACAGAGGTATCACTTGTTTCATAGCATATAATGTAGCCAACACAATGGCTTTTAAAATTCCAGATTCAGCTGATCTGAAGACCAGACAAGCCAACTTGTTTATCAGCAGATTTCCTCCCCGTCACTGACTAAGAATGTTTCTGATACCATCTTGATAAATACAGACATTCTGAAATTCAAGATGGCTGCCTGTCATCACCTCTTTTCCAAATACTCTTGATACCTGCCAATAGCAGCCTCTTTCAGAGAGAGATTGATAAACCTGGCCACTAGGGTCAGCAAAGGTCACTCTGGCAACAGCAAAACCAATCAAACTGTAGCAAACCTTATCATGTGACCTCAATCACATGACCCATCACGTGACCTTCATGTTAAAAGACAGAGCTATGCATCCAACAGGTTTCTAGACTAATTGCTAGGAATTCAAATATTTGTCCATTCAGAAATCAATCAGCTAGTTTTAGCTAAAGCTTGTGGTGGCCAGAAGCAAAGACTCATAAGTGTTCTCTCATTGACTGCTAGGCTGTCTGAAGATTTCTACAGTTCAACCCATGTACATGGTACAAGGAAAAGCAGAAATAGTAGTCTCGTATCTGGAATGTCTAGATGGCTGTTGATTTGTTCTTTCCTTCAACTCGTACTCCAGGTTTAATCTTTGTCAGTTTACACACTTACTACAGCAGTACACAAAATGAGAGAAATAATTTGAATAGTTTGAATCATGTTCAATATGTATTTGTGAATAATATCTTATAGGTTTAACACCAATCATAAACCAAAAGCTTTAATACATGAAATTTCTGAATTTTTGCTTTGTGCATGATGCTGATTGTCTCCCGAGTGTAAGACGAGGCAATGTGTTCTCCATGTACCAAGTCTCTTTGTCCCTATGTGCTCAGTCTGTGTGCTCCATGTATGAAGCTTCTGTGCCCCCATGTGCCCAGCCTCTGTGGCATATGTGCCCTGTCTCTGTGTCCCCATGTGCTCAGTCTGTGCGCTCCATGAACCAAGTCTGAGCCCTGTCTCTGTGCCCCCAAGTAGACAGACTGTTTGCCTCCATGTGACCAGTCTGTGTGTCACCATGTGCTCAGTCTGTGTGCCCCCCCTTCCCCACCATGTGCCCAGTCTGTGTGCCCCCACATGCCCAGTCTAACCGGTCTATGCCATGTGCTATAGACAGTTACCTAGAGACCTCTCAACTGGGGAAAGCTTCAGCACAGTGCCACCTCCTCATTCTACTCAAGTTGTTCCTCAAAGGAGGGGTCAAGTGATATTTGCCACACAATTTTCAATACCTGCATTTACTATGTTTTCCCAAGTTGCTTCCAAATACCCTACTTAAATCACACTAATGGAATTGTGACTAATCAATAGCAAATTGAAAATTTGCCTTACTGCAAGTTTTGAATGGCTGGGAGTTCCACATTTGCCAGTAATGGCTGCATTTCTTGGCAGGTCCTTTCTATTGTTGAATTATAGGAATGAATGCTCATCTGTACTGTGACGATATTCATGTTCAGGGAATGTTTAGAAATCAAATAAGTTCTTCCCTTTACCACTACTTACTGACAATATATTTCAAAAGCCCATGTGACATATTTGTGATACAGAGTAACACATTTTATTCTTTTTGTTTCCATATTTGTTTACTTTTGCAACCAATTCTGAAAAGTGAAATTCTCACAACTAAGATATCATGTATACATATCCACATACAAGGCATGTTTTTCATACCTAGAAAAAGAGGCTGGGGTTCGGGTTGGGTGAAGGGCATGAGGTAGAAGATCTTACACTTGTTTCCAGCTGGCAATGTTAAACAGCGACTGATAGTCCAAGATGATGGTTGACAGTAAAACTTCACATTTCATTTGAAATGTCTTGTCCTATAACCATTCTTTTTGCTTTGCTTGTATGTGAATTGTTTCTTCATACAATATATATTCTTCAAGTAAAGTTTAAACGACCCTTGTCACATAATTGATGGGGTATGTGGACCAACATTGATTTTGATGTTTTGTGCATGGGATACCTTATACCTGGGGTTGCTTTAATGCATATTAGATATACGGTGTCTGACATATTTCTCATATCGGTGCTGTTTCTATAGGAGTATGACCAGGTTGAACATGCTTGACCAAGAGAGCTGATTCTCCAGGCACTTATCACTGCCTGAGGTACACTCCTGTACATAGCCTGACTCTGTGGCCACATTCTTCATGATTGGATGATGTAGTGCACTCATTACAGACATACATGTCAGGCAGGGTAGGACTCCTACGGGTCCCCTTCACTGTATCAATACCAGTTTCTCCTGGCCAATATTTTGAGAGTGCCAGTAAGTAAGACGTCGTTATTACAAGCAATGTACACTGGTAACACACACAGGGACGAGTATAGAGTAGACCTATATGTCTCAATAGCAGGAATTAAAGTCCATTTGCAAGATACACCAAATTGAAAGTAGCAGCAGGGGCAGATCAAATAATAACTGTAGATCAAACTGACTCACACCAAGGTGCTTATTAATGCCCAAAGTTATAATGTCATGAAGACTCTCGGGAAGTGCCCATACTAGTGTCAGTACTCTGCCCAGTAGGAGGTCATCAGAATCTACCAGATTGCTCTCAGCTGTATATATGGCTAACTTAGAGTTGTAGAAAGTAGGCTGTACCAGAAGACTGCAAGGACATTGGTACCTGACACTGGTAGATTGAGGACTGTGCCAGGAGCCTGCAAGCACATGGGTACCTGACACTGGCAGATAGAGGACTGTGCTAGGAGCCTGCAGGGACATGGGTACCTGACACTGGCAGATGAAGGACTGTGCTAGGAGCCTGCAAGGACAAAGGTACCTGACACTGGCAGATAGAGGACTGTGCTATAAGCCTGCAAGGACATGGGTACCCGACACTGGCAGATAGAGGACTATGCTATGAGCCTGTAAAAACAAGGTGCAACATGACAAGGGTTCCTGACACTAACAGTTAGATTTGGTTTGCCACCAGTTAGTTTCAGTTCGATGCAAGAGGATATAATGCTGTCATTGAAAAGTACACACTGAGACACATAACATTATAACTCAGGAATAATCTACCCCAACAGTTACCATGTTTTATGAGCAATTAGTATGTATAATTTAGTTAATGTCGACTCTTACCTCCAGTGTGTCATCTAGAAAACAAGCCGGTGATGCTTGGTGTGTGAAAGTACATAAAATATAAACTTAAAATCTTAAGATACTACCCCCTTGAGAACTGCTCATTCAAACAAACTTGTTGAAGACCCACCAAATGGCAAGTCGTTTGAAGCTTTAAAGAGAATGCTAAGAATCTAAGAAGACATAAACAAGAAAAAATCTAGTGTTGATAATCCTCTGGGTGCTATTGTACAAAGCAATCTTAGTACTAAGTTGATGGTAACTCTTATGCCTTAACATAAAACAAACCAGTCACAGTGCCAAGGATGCCCTGTACAATGACACCCTATGATGTAGAGGCAGCATGATGCCCTGTTCATGTCTACATCAATCAGGAAACTGACAAATCCAGCTGTACATTGCAGCATGGAACATTCAGGAAGTAATAGGAGATGATGAGTTGACACATTGTTTGAAGACTAACGTACAGGATCTGTAACTTATCTGCTTAAATAAAACTCTATATATTCATTGACTTCAACTACAGCTCAACAAGAGTCATCAAGAGATGACAAATACCCCCTTGGTCACAAATATGATAGAGATAATCATCAAGTCCTTCAAGACTCATGTCCAACTTCATGAGTGTTTAGCCACCATAAAATTTCTGAGTCCTGTGCTGGGATTCAAACCATGGACCTTCTGAAACAGGAACAAATAGGTTAACCCTGTCAGTAAGCTGTAAGGATGTCATCTTTGGGATGACTCAATGCCCTGTTACACTGTCAAGGTAAGGATGTCATCTGTGGGATGACTCAATGCCCTGTTACACTGACAAGGTAAGGATGTCATCTGTGGGATGACTCAATGCCCTGTTACACTGACAAGGTAAGGATGTCATCTGTGGGATGACTCCATGTCCTGCTACAAAAGTATGTATCCATCTGTCTGCATACAGGTTATGGAGGTACTGGGAGCGGGTGCGAGGGATGAAAATAAAGCAGGTACCTTGATCTTTTCAAATCACACTCAGGTTTAGTGGGGCTACCACACAAGGTTGGAACTTATGGGTGCCCTAACCACCTTTAATGGTGGGGTAACAAAGGAGAATAAATACTTTCATAGATACCTTTCAAATCCTGTAAGTAGTTTTCAATCATATAGACAATCAACTAATCAATAGCACACACACAAATATTCTTAATTATTACTTTGTTAAGTTTTACAGCATCATCACAGTTCTATGACAGCTTTGTGGATGTCAGTGGGGTAACAAAAAATTCAGATTTGATGTCAGGTCCTGCAAAGTGATAATTCTGGGACCTGTACCCTTTAAGACAAACGCCAAGGTTCCTCAAAGTGATGGTATGAAAGCCAGGTGGCTAAAGTAGGGCTACTTTTCTGACAAAGTATTTATGAGCTAAAATTACACCTATTTCCACATGACTTGCGATATTTCTTCAACAATCAAAATCAAAACGGTTACCTCCAGCTGTGCAGGTAAGTCATCTCTTCATCAAGGAGCAAGACCAGGATCCACAACATACAGTTGGACTGCTTGCACACCAGTGATATTACACTGACTTTCAACTGTCATATCTCATGATTGGATCATTAATTATTGATCTATTTCATAAATGTGACAAATTTCATGGAAATTAATTAGCCTTGAAATCAGAAAGAACTGATTTCCTCCATATAATAACTGGACCAATTAGGAATTGCTAGACCAGAGAAGTCAGCCCAGGTTATCACTGGTTGGCCACATGATCTGAAGCTGTGAAACATGAGGTCATACTGAGTCAAGAGTGATACAGAGTTGATTGTTTCAGGTTGAGTTATCTTATTAGTAAAAAGTGTGCCCCGCCCTTAATTAGCTTGATGTCTTGGGTCTAATGAGCAATGTGGCTCTTGCTGAAATGAGATGTTCCAATTTGGACATGACTTTAACACATCCAAGCAAAAAATTAATATCATTTTTCATTATATCAAATTAGAAACAAAATGCAGAATATTGGCACTTACATGAATGAATCCAAAAGTTACAAAGAACATTTTTAAAATGACAGGACTGATGGCTGTCATTGTACAATAGTTGAGTGCTATTAGCTGGTTGGTGACAGGTTCCACTAACAGTAATATACTCAACATCATTAATGAAGGGTACTGTTCCTTAAAAGTTGTAAAATCTGTGTTGTTGTTTGAAACATATACAACTGAATGATTTACAAACTTCTTTAACAGTATGGAAAACACATCAGGTCATTGAAATGTCATTACACACTGACAGCATATAGATGGATCATTGCCATGAAGGCCACCTGAACACGAAACAACAACAGCCTTGATGCATTGCACTGACAGCATATAGGTGGATCATTGCCATGAGAGATTGCCTGAATGGGAAACAACAAATGCTTGATGCATGCCACGACAGCATATAGGTAGATCATTGCCATGAGAGGCAGACTGTACAGGAACCAACAACAGGCCTGATGTATTCCACTCACAGTATATAGATGGACCACTGCCACGAGAGGCAGACTGTACAGAAACCAACAACAGGCCTGATGTATTCCACTCACAGTACATAGATGGATCATATCATTCCCACGAGAGGCAGACTGTACAGGACCCAACAACAGGCCTGATGTATTCCACTGACAGTATATAGATGGACCACTGCCATGAGAGGCAGACTGTACAGGAACCAACAACAGGCCTGATGTATTCCACTCACAGTACATAGAAAGATAATTGCCATGAGAGGCAGACTGTACAGGAACCAACAAAAGGCCTGATGTATTCCACTGACAGTATATAGATGGATCATTGCCACAAGAGGCAGACTGTACAGGAACCAACAACAGGCCTGATGTATTCCACTGACAGTATACAGATGGATAATTGCCACGAGAGGCAGACTGTACAGGAACCAACAACAGGCCTGATGTATTCCACTCACAGTAAATAGAAAGATAATCAGGCCCCCCTAAGTAACTGAAGGAATTACAGCAAATTTGAAGGAATTGCATCTCAAATGTAAACAAACGCAGCCCACTCGTGAAACAATAGCAGCGATATCGGTAGTTTAACGGTAATAACAGAAACCTGTCAGCCCTATCGGAAGCAATGTCGGTAATACTGGAAACACGCTGGGCCATCTCTGGAGATTTTTCGGTCGAGAGCGGAAACTCATGCAGCAAAACATGGCGTCGTTGGAAGAAGCACCCGTCTCGGTGAGTTTTGTTTTTAGTTCCTACTATTACATTTTTATACTTATCCATCCTTGACCACCCGCGTTGAATGTGTTTAGGTATGAAGTGTTGTCGGGGCAATAGCTTATGTTTTTAGGAAAAGATAGTCACCGCAGAAGAGTGTCACAAGTCATGCCCCTGGAGATTGTTTACATCTGAACATCGAAGTCGAGCCGATGATTACGAACGTGCGCTAGATATAAGATCATTTTTTTGTAAAATGTGTTTAAATTTGTCAATTGCACTTCATAGCAAGAAAAATTATGGCTCATAAACTTCTTCATGGCGCATGTTCATGATATTCGTAATCATCGGCACGACTTCAATGTTCAGATGTAAAAAACCTCCAGGGGCATGACTTGTGACACTCTTCTGCGGTGACAATCTTTTCCTAAAAACATAAGCTATTGCCCCGACAACACTTCATACCTAAACACATTCAACACGGGTGGTCAAAGATGGATAAGTATAAAAATGTAATAGTAGGAACTAAAAACAAAACTCACCAAGACAGGTGCTTCTTCCAACGACGCCATGTTTTGCTGCGTGAGTTTCCGCTCTCGACCGAAAAATCTCCAGAGATGGCCGAGCGTGTTTCCAGTATTACCGACATTGCTTCCGATAGGGCCGATGGGTTTCTGTTATTACCGTTAAACTACCGATATCGCTGCAATTGTTTCGTGAGTGGGCTGCATTTGTTTACATTTGAGATGCAATTCCTTCAAATTTGCTGTAATTCCTTCAATTACTTAGGGGGGCCTGATAATTGCCATGAGAGGCAGACTGTACAGGAACCAACAAAAGGCCTGATGTATTCCACTGACAGTATATAGATGGACCATTGCCACGAGAGGCAGAATGTACAGGAACCAACAACAGGCCTGATGTATTCCACTGACAGTATATAGATAGATAATTGCCATGAGAGGCCGGCTGAACAGGAACCAACAACAGGCCTGATGTATTCCACTGACAGTATATAGATGGATCATGCCACAAAAGGCCGCCCAGATAGGAGTCAGTTGGATAAAAGCCATTGATCAAAATGCCAATTTCATAACAATTTGGACTTTACTATGCCATCAAAAGATAAGATACGACTGAGAGAGCAAAGTTTTCCCCAGTAACTGTCTTGTTTACATCACTCACAGTTCTGATCAATAAAAATGGTTTATTTAATGATTTATCATGATTTTACCATGATCCTGGCACAAATTTTTGCTATAAATATGAACTTGCAGTGTAGTGTCATACAATAAAAACATAATTTGATAATTACCTAAGAATTATGACTGCTGAATCAGCCACAGGTCACCAAGTCTCCTTTGAAGTTCATCACAGTCTCTGCTGGCCTCCCACTGGCTAAGTGTGTGCTACAAGTGTGTAGTCTACAGAAACGTATATCATATTCATTGAGAGTGTGATGCACTATACTCTACAGTCAATAGTTGCTGCAAGTAGTAGATGTCATAAACCTACTTACATTAGCAGCACTATACATGGAAGACAGCACAAGTATTTTCATTAACAGCCCTTAATATCTGTACTACTGAAGTCAGTCCTAACTTCTGCCAGCCCTGTGACCATACTGTACACTTTTGCATAAAGACCAGACTACCTATTCTCGAAACGTTCATAGCCCTACAAACTTCTTACACCCATTGTTAACAAAGCTAAGAATTCTTATGTCTATGAAAATTTCCAGATTAAGGAACCTGCTTCTGTAGACTAAGTCAGCAGGTAATTACCCCCTGATCACCTCCTACCCTGCTGTCACCATCTTGGCTGGCTAAACTATGTCATTAATCATTTCTTAAACATTGGAAAGAAGAAGTGAGATGTTACACTAAAACAAATGAGTATGCCCTACTTGAAAGTGTCATCATTCAATAGTAATATCTCTACTGACGAGAACATGAAAACAGAAACGTTTCATGTTAAACATCTTCACATCCAATTGTGGTTCTTGTGGAAGTTCATTCCGTTTCTTCTATATCAATTATTGGAGAGCTCTGCCATTTTTATTGTATATATTGGAGGGAGTTCCTGGAGAAAGCTGTTGATGAGGTTCATCCAACATGCTTCAGTCACTGACTGGGAGATAATACTGGGGGAGTTACCATGTTACCATGAAACTGGCAGGAACTCAAACAACTAGCAGGTCTCATCACCCCAACATTCCAGCAGATAGTCCTGTCTTATCATAACTCCCAAACATACTTTCTAATGTTCGCCTTGCAATGCCTGCTAATTAAGCCCAGCTGGTGCTAATTAGTCCCAAGTAATTAGCACGGATCCACCCCCTCTCTTTATCTTTCCACTTGTCCCAGAGTCTATGCCCACAGGATTATCAGGTCACAGCAACTCAGGTCACATTACAATCACTGACCAATGACCACCTATGTCTTCATCTTCCAATGAAGAAAGATGGAGACACATCTAGCATTCCACATTGTTGACCACAACTACCTATCTCACAGGAATTCTTGTGTGTGTGTCCCTAGACTAATGCTTAGTCTCTGAATATCTATAATTTTGATAGCAACAAACCAACCCATATAAATTGAAAAGGAGCCCCAGGAAGACAAGAGATTCTGAACCTGAACCTAAGGAAATGTAGACTTGCTTCATTTAAGGCTTCAGCATTGCAGGGAGGACTTGGAAAGAGAGAAAATAAAAATTTGGTTTAGGGACTGTGAGATGGACAAGTGTTTCCCCAGCTATGTACACAACCAGTAAGGAAGCTGATGACCATTGTATGTTTCATGTCAGCAGCTATCACTTAACTGATAAACACACCCAACCCTGCATGATGGCTTTGTTGAGTAATTACTCCATGGTCCATATCTAAGTTTAAACTCGTTTCATTTGTAGGTGTTCGTGTGCCTGATTGAGAATTCCACTGTACACTGTGAAAGCATGGATACTTACAAAAACTGTACCTGATGACAATAGTTTTTAATTAACATCTTCCACCGGTATACTAGTTGTGAGCTAATGATTTAATGTGAGTAAACTTTCCTTAAAGACAAAAGTAAGTCTTCATATTAGAATTGTGGCCCTTTAAAACATCCCCACCACTTTCCCATTGTTAAGACCCAGATTTCAGAAGTTGAAATAGACCTTCTAAGTTGGTAAGGCAGTTGGTGTGGAGCATTGTTTACAAAGAAAATAAGAACATATTGTATTGGATCACAGGCTTATGCCATCATGATTAGGTCATCAAGTATTCATTGGTCTTCAAGTTGCAGGGTTTCAGGTTACAAGTTGACCCCTTTCCTTGGCTTATGCCTGGACCTTATGACAAATATCTCAAACAATCTGTAAAAGTGTATCTACACCTATTACGCTGATCTACCTCAACAGTTCATTTTCCGAGGTGTCCATACAGTTAAAACTGCTCATTAATCACAACCAAGTTCAGCCTGGCAAAGCAGTAATGGTTTCTGCGTTGCCTAAAACAAGGTTTCATGATGAAGGGTCAGATTAACTCTAGCTTCAGATAACTCCAAAGACAAAAACATAAATTTGAATCCAATTAATAATAAGGTTCCACTGTCATCCATAATAACATCATGAACACACATTTGTATATAAAATATAAAGAACAATCAATATCAAGACTTTGAACTATATCCTCAACATTTATGTGCAGTTATGACTCATCATGCTGACTCCAGTCAATCCACAGACCCTCTACCCCCCAGTCTGTCCCCACCTGCCATCAACACCCCCTCAACTTGGCACCCCTATCCTTATCCCCTCCTACCCTGACAATGACATGGATACTTATGTGCTGATACTGATCAAATGTAAGGTTCAGGGTGCCCAGGTCAGCTGGTGTACGCTCCCTCTGTGTACACTCCCCCAAGCCTACATGTTCTACACAATCACAAGGGGTTCAGTTGGCAGAAGAAAACTTTCCCAATCTTTGGTATTGTTCCCTGATGACGAGCAGAGATGTTGAAATAAATACAGTCAGGCCTGAAAGTAGAACAAGGAGATAAAAACAAGGCTTACTCACCAGCCAGCACTGTGATGGGTATCAGATCTATCCAAAACAGATTGACACAACTTTCGGTAAACTTGGTCACAACTTCCAAGACTCTAATCTGACAGTTAATCCTCAATCCTGAATCACCAACACTTCCACACTCAAGAAAAATGCTGATAATCCGCTGTTCAGGAAAGTTCCAAACTTTGTTGTTCAGATATCGGCCATTTTCCTTGGCCCTCTTCTGTCTGTTAGTCCCAGCCTGCAAAGAGATGTGTTTATGGTATACGGCACTGCACTCATGGAATTGGCTCCACAGATGTCCGGGAAGGGGAGAGAGCTACACCATCAGCAAGTGTATAACCCAACATAACACCAACTAGCGGCTTTCCTCAGCCTCGCCATCAACAGACTCCACTAATAAAACTGATCAATGAATCGGCAGCCATGGTAAAAAGTATTTCCTGAAAACCCAATTTGTGAATTATCTGCCACCCCTCCTGGAGGTAATGGACTGTCCCAGCTGCTAGACACTATCCCATATGGGAGAAGAGGTTTAAAATCTTGCTGGAAGCGTGACTAGGGTAATGGGATATCACATCTCCCCATCTCAATGAAACATGTGCAAAGACGTAACAAACAGGTTTACACAGCAATCTTCTGTAAGACAATAGAGGTACAAGCAGCTAAAGGGGTATCTGTAGCCTTGACAGGATCTACTGTATCATACATGCAGCAGCATAGCAAAGACATTGTTTGCTCATTACAACTTCATGCAGAAATACACTCCTTAATGTGATTGTTCCAAGAATAGATGTTATAACAATATTTATTCCCCTAGAATGTTATAACAGCATGAACTGTATTGAGAAGTAATAGACAGTAGTTCCACAGGAGTGGGAATGATAGGAGGGTGCACGAGGTCCCTGATTAAAACATTTGTCATGGCTCATTTAGCTTGATATTTATTGTTATTTGTGACTAAGAACAGTATAGCTGCTAAACTGTACAATATTTGTTCATCCAGCAGGGCAGATACAGCTTTTTGTGAAGGGGTGGAGGGTAGCTCACCATTGAGAAAAAGGGGAGGGAGAGACTTCATTTCCACCTGACTTTCATTTACTCTTTCATTTCACTTTCTCTGGATCCCCCTGGCCTATGTTCTAAAAGCTCCTGACAAGTGAGATTGACTGTCCCAAGGCAAGTGTCCAGACTGGGTGACAGCAACTGGTTTCTTGTTCGGGGTAGTGGGGCCAGTGAAGCTGCTGTAAGTTTAACCATCTCTAGCAGTTGTCATGGAGACAAAATCATTTCACATAATCACTGATTTAAAGAATTCGTATCATGTATGGTAAAAGTTTTAATTTGAATAAGGTCACACTTGATAGCAATTTAACTGGCCGTTTTTATTCTCCTTTTCTTTTTAATGGTAAACAAAATTCTGATAACTGACTGTTACTGAAGTAAATCTGATGTCATGGTCATCTGTGAATGGCCCACAAGATTGGATTTGTGTAACTGTATTCCTCCATGAAATTTCATCATACAGAAAGTCAATTTCCATTTTGGAATGTCATTTAATTCAAAAGTGAAAAAGCACTTACTGTGGAGTGATTCTCATCAACACTGTTTACTGACAGTACATTAACCATCCTCACACAAACATTGGGTGAGATTGGGGCAGCCATTAAGTAGCCGAGGTCTGCCGTCACATGGAGGGAAAGTGATGTCTGTAGACACAGAGAGGGAAGGTGATGTCTGTGGACACAGATTGGGAAAGTGATGTTTGTGGACACAGAGTGGGAAAGTGATGTCTGTGGACACAGAGAGGGAAAGTGATGACTGTGGACAGACAGAAAGTGATGTCTGTGGACAGACAGAGAGAAAGTGATGTCTGTGGATAGACAAAGGGAAAGTGATGTCTGTGGACACGTGGAGAGAAAGTGATGTCTGTGGACACATGGAGCGAAAGTAATGTCTGTGGATGGAGAGAAAGTAATTTTTGTGGAGAGACAGAGGGAAAGGGATGTCTTTGTATAGACAAAGGGAAAGGGATGTCTCAACAAAGAGATGGGAAAGTGATGTCTGTGGATAGACAAAGGGAAAGTGATGTCTGTGGATAGACAAAGGGAAAGTGATGTCTGTGGATAGACAAAGGGAAAGTGATGTCTGTGGACACGTGGAGAGAAAGGGATGTCTTTGTATAGACAGAGGGAAAGGGATGTCTTTGGACACACAGCTTTTAAGTATAACAGAAGGTGATCTTTCTGGCACAAGAGGCTAGTCTGGAGAAGATGTATTCCCACTACCAGTAGGTAGTGATTTCTCTTATATCTACAGTCCATTTGGGTGCCAACTTCCAGCTGACATGCCTTGAGCTTGATTACACCAGGTAGACACACCGGCAGCCTAAGTGTTTAGTTTTCACTATTTTCCGTAACGTTAATCCATGCTTGATCACCTTGCTCTGCCTATCACTTACCACTGTCAACAGGCTCGACTTGATGTAATCTGTCAACATGCATACAATTTACACCTGCTGTTCTCCTTTCAAACCGTTGATAAAAATCTCAATCAGAAGACAGCTCAGAGCTCTGCTCAATATTTCTGCTATTCTCTGACTCACAGAACAAATTCAATTCTGGTAAGACTATTAAACATGACATTTCTTTGAGTAAATGAGAAGTAACACGACACTGAATGTGTTATTAATACGTTATAGCTATCATTGTTGTCACAAGCATTCAATCAAACTGTAGCTTAAATGCAGTGTGTAATATTCACACTTCAGGTCTTTGCTCATATTCCCTGATTTTCTGAGGATTACCAGGGATCTGCTTCCTCAGCATTTACATTTTTCTAACATAGCCTTGTCTCAAATCTTTATAACCTTATCAAACTGTCCAAGTGTAAAATATTGCTGTTAAGTATGTTAACAAACATTCAGAAATCACACTTTACTACAGAAGCATTTAGAACTAAAATCACTTAATTTAAAAAAAGGATTTGATTGAAAGTAGACACCTCATCTATATGAGAACACCATATCTTATAAACTGTTTCATATTCTGTAGATAAAACAAAACTACCCGTTTCTGATTTTTTTAATTCACAAAGACATTTATCAGATGATGTCCTACAGCCTCATGATCTTGGACAAAAGGGTGGCAGTGCTGTGACATCATACTTGGCATATAACTCTGCCATGAACACACATCTGGCATGAACACACATCTGGCATGAACACACATCTGCCATGAACACACATCTGGCATGAACACACATCTGGCATGAACACACATCTGGCATGAACACACATCTGGCATGAACACACATCTGCCATGAACACACATCTGGCATGAACACACATCTGCCATGAACACACATCTGCCATGAACACACATCTGCCATGAACACACATCTGGCATGAACACACATCTGCCATGAACACACATCTGGCATGAACACACATCTGGCATGAACACACATCTGGCATGAACACACATCTGGCATGAACACACATCTGGCATGAACACACATCTGCCATGAACACACATCTGCCATGAACACACATCTGGCATGAACACACATCTGGCATGAACACACATCTGCCATGAACACACATCTGGCATGAACACACATCTGCCATGAACACACATCTGCCATGAACACACATCTGCCATGAACACACATCTGCCATGAACACACATCTGCCATGAACACACATCTGCCATGAACACACATCTGGCATGAACACACATCTGGCATGAACACACATCTGGCATGAACACACATCTGCCATGAACACACATCTGGCATGAACACACATCTGCCATGAACACACATCTGCCATGAACACACATCTGGCATGAACACACATCTGCCATGAACACACATCTGGCATGAACACACATCTGCCATGAACACACATCTGGCATGAACACACATCTGGCATGAACACACATCTGCCATGAACACACATCTGGCATGAACACACATCTGCCATGAACACACATCTGCCATGAACACACATCTGCCATGAACACACATCTGCCATGAACACACATCTGGCATGAACACACATCTGGCATGAACACACATCTGGCATGAACACACATCTGGCATGAACACACATCTGCCATGAACACACATCTGGCATGAACACACATCTGCCATGAACACACATCTGCCATGAACACACATCTGGCATGAACACACATCTGGCATGAACACACATCTGCCATGAACACACATCTGGCATGAACACACATCTGGCATGAACACACATCTGCCATGAACACACATCTGCCATGAACACACATCTGCCATGAACACACATCTGGCATGAACACACATCTGCCATGAACACACATCTGGCATGAACACACATCTGCCATGAACACACATCTGGCATGAACACACATCTGCCATGAACACACATCTGCCATGAACACACATCTGGCATGAACACACATCTGGCATGAACACACATCTGGCATGAACACACATCTGGCATGAACACACATCTGGCATGAACACACATCTGGCATGAACACACATCTGCCATGAACACACATCTGCCATGAACACACATCTGGCATGAACACACATCTGCCATGAACACACATCTGGCATGAACACACATCTGGCATGAACACACATCTGCCATGAACACACATCTGCCATGAACACACATCTGCCATGAACACACATCTGCCATGAACACACATCTGCCATGAACACATGCTAGTGTGCCATGAACACACATCTGGCATGAACACACATCTGGCATGAACACATGCTAGTGTGCCATGAACACACATCTGGCATGAACACACATCTGGCATGAACACACATCTGGCATGAACACACATCTGGCATGAACACACATCTGGCATGAACACATGCTAGTGTGCCATGAACACACATCTGGCATGAACACACATCTGGCATGAACACATGCTAGTGTGCCATGAACACACATCTGGCATGAACACACATCTGGCATGAACACATGCTAGTGTGCCATGAACACACATCTGGCATGAACACATGCTAGTGTGCCATGAACACATTATTCCATCATTAACACATGTCTTCCCTGAACACATTATTCTGTCATGAACACTTATTAGTACGTGATGAACACCTATTCATCTGAACAAATATTAGTCAGCCATGAGCACATATTAGTCTGCAATAAACATACATTATTTTGTCATGAACAAATGTTAGTCAGCCATGAACACATATTAGTCAAATATTCCAGCAATATGATGTCCAGCTCTCTATAAGACTGGGACCACCTCTGTGGTTTAGTAGTTAGAGCAGACTGCGGAAGGTTGCGAGTTCGATCCCCAGCTGCATCAAAGCAAAAGACGTTAAGATATGGTTTTCTTGTTGGTCCCTGCACACATTATTTTGTCATGAACAAATGTTAGTCAGCCATGAACATATATTAGTCTGCCATGAACAAATGTTAGTCTGCCATGAACACATGTTAGTCAGCCATGAACAAATATTAGTCTGCCATGAATGTGTTAAGCTAGGGCTGTCTGCTTGTTATTTAGTACTTGAAAGTATTCAAATATTCCAGCAATATGATGTCCAGCTCTCTAAAAGACTGGGCCCACCTCTGTGGTTTAGTAGTTGGAGCGGACTGCGGAATGTTGCGAGTTCAATCCCCAGCTGCATCAAAGCAAAAGACGTTAAGATATGGTTTTCTTGTTGGTCCCTGCCTGGCGCTCAGCATTAAAGGGTAAAACACAGACGGGTCTGCTCTGGTTGGCTCTGTATGTCTGAGTGGGGTATTCATGCTTAACTGTGGCATGGTATCACAGTGAGCTTGCACTACAAAACCAGCTTAAGTCAGGGCTAGTACAAGCAGCCACACAAACACATGCATGCATGTTGTCATGTGAGCGAAATATTCTCAAGTATGATGTTAAACCCCATTTCACCTCTTTATTCACACTTATAATATTCCACTAAAATCTTTAATCTTCAAAATCATCAAACTCCTATCAGCAATATTAAGTTCAACCAGCAAAAATGTTTGTAGAACTGTTTGCTGAGAGGAAAAGCTTCTAAGTGATAAGTTGACATCGTGTAAAAAGAAAGAGGTTTAGTGAGTCAAGTGGCAAGTTTCAATAAGAGTGACATCACTTGATCATTATCACTCTCCTTTTTGTAAGCCCATGTCAATGGAATAGACATGTAGTTTCCAATACAGCTCACTTTTTAATCGCATGTAGAATTGAATTCTGTGATGGAACTTTGGAGATTGCGGAAAAAGTGTTCCCTGAAGTCATAGGTATATCAATCAAGTATTAATCCCGGCTAACAAAGTTACATACCTCTAACTCTTTGTTCACACATGCTTAACTTTAGTCAAACTTTGCCAACCTGTGAAAAAACATGTTTCATTTTCAATTCCTTTGAACTATTATTCAACAGAAACCTTTGTATTACATATCTTATCTTTCACTTCTTCTAGCCTCCCTGACAGTGCTTCAAGTTGTGTTGCATGTTGGCCATTGGCCTGTACATCAGTACGATAGGGGAGCGTTGTAGGAAATGGATGGCCTGCCCCAGATGGGATTGACTGGGCTTCAAGTCTACAGTAATTTAGTGGAGGAAAGAGATTCAGTAATCCACAGGTAGGCCATGGATTTGCTGGCCACCATGCTAGTATTGATCATGGCCACAGCCAGCACCCTACTGGGCTAGATAGTAATGCCAAGGATTACCGACACACTCACAAAATAAATAACTCTAATGTTTGTTACCATAAACACATCATTTTCATGTTTTACTCCAGAAAATAATTTTCAGTAGATGGTAAAAGGGCATCGGATGAATTATATTTTTTCCTGACATTCTCAGTGATTCTTAGTACTCAACCCGCTGTCTTTACTACATCTGTCCAGTACACATCCCCCTGTTGTCATCATCTGTCCAGTACACAGCCCTCTGTTGTCATCATCTGCCCAGTACACATCCCTCTGTTGTCATCATCTGCCCAGTACACAACCCCTTGTTGTCATCATCTGTCTAGTACACAGCCCTCTGTTGACTACATCTACCCAGTACACAGCCCTCTGTTGTCGTCATCTGCCCAGTACAAATCTTTTGTCATCGTCTGTCTAGGACACATCCCTCTGTTGACTATATCTGCCCAGTACACAGCCATATGTTGACGCCATCTGCCCAGTACACAACCCTCTGTTGACTATATCTTCCCAGTTCACAGCCCTCTGTTGACATCACCTGCCCAGTACACAGCCCCCTGTTGTCATCATCTGTCTAGTATACAGCCCCCTGTTGTCATCATCTGCCCCGGACACATCTTTTGTCATTGTCTGTTTAGGACACTTCCCCCTGTTGACGTCATCTGCCCAGTACACAGCCTCCTGTTGACGTCATCTGCCCAGTACACAGCCCTCTGTTGACTACACATGCCCAGTACACATCCATCTGTTGACCGGGCCTGCCCAGTACACATCCCCTGTTGACGCCATCTGCCCAGTACACAGCCCTCTTTGCACAGTGGTGCAATATTCCGTGATAAAAGCATTCATAAATATGTAAATTTGATTTGAATTTGACTGATAAGGGTGACAGAAGATCCTAGTTTTAATTATAAACCAACAGAATTCCACTCTGATTCATGAACACCTGACCTCCTTAAGGGTGGTGCACATGCCTTGGGTAGCCTTTAGTATTGTCAAGTTAATAAGCCAACACACAGGCAATATATAGTCTGCACAAATCTTGAACAATCACCTCAAACAGCAATTACAGTGCGACAGAAATTAACCTGGTATTGAGTCTTGTATCCCTCTACATGAAATGGAATCATCATTCATCCATAAATCTGTGCAGGTCTGCAATGCTGCTCATTCATTTCAATTGTTTTGGATTCTTGACATCACATATGGAATGGAAAGTCAAGATCTTACAATTTACTGGTTCCTTCACTGAAGGCATGTCAGCAATTGATTACAGACACTGGAAATGAGATGTTGCTGAAGCTGCCCATGCTGCAGCAGCTGTCACGGGAAAGCATGACCCACAGTTGAAGAAAACAATTCATACACACACACATGCTGAACTGTCAGAGAAGGTGATAAAACACTTTTGCTTTGTAAGTAAAATTCAATACAAAAAGGCAGATCAAAAATTTTGTTATCAATTCCATATGGAAGGGCACCTCTTGTACAAAAGGGTCAGTGGATCACATTGTAGGGGGCAGCAAATAATGTGAGGGGCATGTACTGAAAGGCAGTTTACAGCTGTCAGATTTGTTTCATGATAGGTAGTTTGAATGATGCTTACAGAATTCACTAGTAGCATCCAGATAGCCTAGTGGTTAAAGTATTTGCTTGTCATGATGAAGACCCAGGTTCAATTCTCCGTATGGGCACAATGTGTGAAGTCCATTTCTAGTGTTCCCTACTGTGATATTTCTACATGTGATGTAAAACCATGCTCACTTATTCACTTGCTACTTTTCTGTCTAAGTGTACACAAGCATAAATCAGAATGCAGAAACATAACCTAGGACATGGCCTTTCCACATTATGACATTGTCTATCAGAACTGTTGAATAGTGAAAAAAAACAGCGTAAAAGAAATGAGCAAACGCAGTAACAAATATTTTGCAATGCATAATACCTCTTCGAATCTGTTTAACAGGAACAACCACATACAGTTTTGGTTTTGGGTTTCAGACTATGGACTTGTCCCCGGTTTAAGGTACCCTCTAAGTCATAGTTTCTTTGTCGACATGTTTCATACCGATAAAAGTTTTGTTCTGTTTGTAGCTCACAGTCTTTTATCAGTTGTTCTATCTGTGGCTCTGTTCAGTCTTGTATCTCTGTGATGGTTGTTCTGTTTGTGGCTCTTTTTACAGTCTTGTATCTCTATGACGGTTGTTCTGTCTGTGGCCATTATGTGACTAGCTCTGTTCACAGTCTTGTATCTTTGTGATGGTTGTTCCGTCTGTCGCCAGTATGTGACTAGCTCTGTTCACAGACTTGTATCTCTATGATGGTTGTTCTGTCTGTGGCCATTATGTGACTAGCTCTGTTCACAGTCTTGTATCTCTGTGATGGCTGTTCTGTCTGTGGCCAGTATGTGACAAGCTTTGTTCAAAGTCTGGTATCTCTGAGATGGTTGTTCAGATCACTGTATTTGCTGCTGTCTGCCAGCCTTGCCTTCATCAAGTCATCTGTTTATCCAGTTGGTGCCTCTAAGTCATCACCTCAATTTCAGAACAGGTCTATACATCAATGATACTCAAAATGGTACAAATTTCCATCAAGTTATTCGGCTGAAAATTTTGTAGTTTTCTGCATGGGTAGTGCTAAATCAATGTTCAACAAGCTGAGAGTGATTTAAAATGAGGCAAAGCCACTTATCTTCACTTAGCTCAATTAAACTCTGTGTCAACTCTGTCCTTGTACTCTGTGCAGTTTCTCCAACTCTGATGGCCAATAATTGGAACCTCCCCTATTTCCAGTGTTATCCCCTCACCATTGATTTACTAGTTATCTTACAATTCAACCTCACAAAAAACACTTTAACGATGAGGTTTTTGAATAGTTCAATACTGCATTGAAGGGTAATGACTGTAATAGCTGATTGATTAGGGTTTTTGTTGAAAGTGACATTTTTTGTCTGAGTAGACTTGATGAATCTTATTAGATGTCACTGTGTTTTCATCAGCCCTCATGTTACTGGGATCCTATTTCATATTGGGAGAATTGCTCTAAGTCATTTTACCCTCAGTGACGCTGCCGCAATGTATAGGGTGAACAGTTACTCATCTCTTATTTTGATAAGGCACTGCCTGAAATGTTCCTCCACACGCAGGTGTAGTGTTCTTGTCCCTCAGACTCCAGTACCTGAGTTTCACAGTGTAACAAGATGTGGTCGCTGTGAGGGCAAGCCACAGCGGATGTCAACAGGGATGCTTCTCTCCATAGCATGTCAGTGTAACTCAATTCTTCCCAGTTATCAGTTGTGCATGCCCTTTCTAGTGAGGCCAGTCATGAAGCAAGGGAAACATGTCTGTCACTACGGACAGTTAACAAAACATTAAAACCTCAAAACAAGTCCTTGAGATGAGGTACATGGCCCATACATGTGCCAGGCGGTAGTGAAGGGGACAGAGGGCTGGGCTGTGTGGGTGAGGTAGTAGTGGAAGGGAGTATAGGAATGGGTTGTGTGGGTGAAGTGGTAGTGGCAGGGAGTAGAGGAATGGGTTGTGTGGGTGAGGCAGTAGTGGTAGGGAGTAGAGGAATGGGCTGTGTGGGTGAGGCAGCAGTGGCAGGGGGTAGTGGAATGGGTTGTGTGGGTGAGGCAGTAGTGGCAGGGAGTAGAGGAATGGGCTGTGTGGGTGAGGCAGCAGTGGCAGGGGGTAGTGGAATGGGTTGTGTGGGTGAGGCAGTAGTGGCAGGGAGTAGAGGAATGGGCTGTGTGGGTGAGGTAGTAGTGGAAGGGAGTAGAGGAATGGGCTGTGTGGGTGAGGCAGCAGTGGCTGGGGGTAGTGGAATGGGTTGTGTGGGTGAGGTAGTAGTGGAAGGGAGTAGAGGAATGGGCTGTGTGGGTGAGGCAGCAGTGGCTGGGGGTAGTGGAATGGGTTGTGTGGGTGAGGCAGTAGTGGCAAGGAGTAGAGGAATGGGCTGTGTGGGTGAGGTAGTAGTGGTAGGGGGTAGAGGAATGGGTTGTGTGGGTGAGGCAGTAGTGGCAAGGAGTAGAGGAATGGGCTGTGTGGGTGAGGCAGTAGTGGCAGGAAGCAGAAGGCTGGGTTGTCTAGGTGAGATGGTAGTGGCAAGGGGTTGAGGGTTGGCTGTGAGGGTGAGGTGGTAGTGGAAGGGTACAAAGAGGGCTGGACTGTGTAGGTGAGACGGTAGTGGAAGGGGATAGAGGACAAGGCTGTGTCATGGACCAGAAGTGAATAATCAAGGTAAATTCTCACAAAAACTGTGCACAACGTGGAAAACTATTTCAAGTCTGAGTAATTTCTGCTGAGTAAAGCATGTACACACAATGTTTACTACGTTCATGCTGACTATAATCTAGTTGATAATCTACTTAACTTGTAAGTATCACAAAACTGGCTAATTATGTCTATATCTGTCTTTTAAAGTACTTGTGACCAGCAAGCTTTTTTCAACTCCAATAAAAACCAATGTCACTGCAGCAGCAGCAGCAAGGGAACATCAAGTCAGCCCTTCTTGAGATATACTTGACACAAGCAATCCATAAGCATTTGACAAACATCAGCTGTGGAACACATCACTATGATAAACTGTAAACCAAACTGTCTTTCTGAATGAAACAAGTCTAGATTTCCTCATGTTCTGAATCTCTGGTCACCCCAGGGTTCCTTTTCAATTAATATGGTTTAATTAGTTCATGTCAGAATTATATATATTCAGAGACTCAGCACTGAACATGCAGTGCGTTATACCCCAGATATACTCTGTAGTGAACTGTGGATGATTGATATGTATTAGTTAAGTGCTACTTCTTCCAGACCCTGTACAAAGCAGGCCTTCTTCAACACCCAGGAACCAGCAGATTCATGAGACCGTTTGCACCTCACAACATGTTTGGTGCTTAACAAAAATAACTGAAAGAATGCATCAGATTAAAGTCAGAAATTAGCACACACGACCTAAGCAATCAACTTCTCTTTTCTGCCATCAAATCAGTGTTTTCACAATGTTGTGTTGCCATTACATCAAGATACACCTCATCTCTCATCCTTAGTGTGTTCTGCCCTCACAAATTTAGCTTGAGTCAGTTGACAGATACACCCAGGCTGTGTACCTCCCATGTCAGACTACGATACCACACAATGCATTACTTGTAGAGATAGAACACCACCTTTTCTAAGTGGACCAAATTCATGCTGAAAATAACAACACCTATTTGCAACAATCGGATATATCGAGTCAACTGTAAATGATAAATGAAAAAAAAAATCAACTGGTGTTGATTGAGAGGAGCAAGACTTTGGAAAACTGTTGAGATAACTCTCCCAGTTTCAGAGTGACAGTGGCCTGTTCTTTCCTTTACCGACTTTCATCAAGCTATCTATAACACATAGTGATAAACCAGGCTCAGTTTTTCACTATTAATACAAAGGTGTCCATGATTGCATTCTGATGTTTATCACTGTTTCTTGTGAGGAGTAGGCACCAGATGGTCCAGTCAAACATGGGCTGTTATCAGGGCTGAAGAATATTTGAAAACAAAGACTCCCATAGAGGCACTGATAGAAACATCACGTTAACGGCCAAAATGGACACAACAATGGTTCAGTCACTTTCATGCACACAGCATCACAAGTGTCGTCCTTATGGACCTCAGTCACCAACATGGCCACAACAGCATGTCAGTCATCTACACAGACACAACAGGACCTCAGTCACCTACACAGACACAACAGCATCTCAGTCACCAACATGGACACAACAGCATGTCAGTCATCTACACAGACACAACAGGACCTCAGTCACCTACACAGACACAACAGGACCTCAGTCACCTACATGGACACAACAGCATGTCAGTCATCTACACAGACACAACAGTACCTCAGTCATCAACACAGACACAACAGCATGTCAGTCATCTACACAGACACAACAGGACCTCAGTCACCTACACAGACACAACAGGACCTCAGTCACCTACACAGACACAACAGCATGTCAGTCATCTACACAGACACAACAGTACCTCAGTCATCAACACAGACACAACAGCATGTCAGTCATCTACACAGACACAACAGCACCTCAGTCATCAACACAGACATAAAAACATCTCAGTTATCTAAACAGACACAACAGCATCTCAGTCATCTACAGACACAACAGCATGTCAGTCATCTACAGACACAACAGCATCTCAGTCATCTACAGACACAACAGCATGTCAGTCATCTACAGACACAACAGCATCTCAGTCATCTACAGACACAACAGTACCTCAGTCATCAACACAGACACAACAGCATGTCAGTCATCTACACAGACACAACAGCATCTCAGTCATCTACAGACACAACAGCATGTCAGTCATCTACACAGACACAACAGCATCTCAGTTATCTAAACAAACACAACAGCACCTCAGTCATCAACACAGACATAAAAACATCTCAGTTATCTAAACAGACACAACAGCATCTCAGTCACCTACACAGGCACACAGGCACAACAGCATCTCAGTCATCTACATGGACACAAGACCCGTGACAGTCCTGGGGTAGAATAGACCTTCAGCAACCCTTGCTTGCCATAACAGGCGACTATGCTTGTCGTAAGAGGCAACTAATGGGATCGGGTGGTGAGGCGTGCTGACTTGTTTGACACATGTCATCGGTTTCCAGTCGAGCAGGTGGATGCTCATTTTCTTGATCACTGGAATGTCTGGTCCAAACTCGATTATTTACAGACCCCCACCATATAGCTGGAATATTGCTGAGTGTGGCGTAAGATGAAACTCACTCACTCACTACATGGACACAACAGCATTTCAGTCACCTACACAGACACAACAGCACCTCAGTTACCTACA
This sequence comes from Haliotis asinina, assembly GCF_037392515.1. Lineage (NCBI taxonomy): Eukaryota > Metazoa > Mollusca > Gastropoda > Lepetellida > Haliotidae > Haliotis > Haliotis asinina. The sequence continues at coordinate 43,535,695 of NC_090280.1, read as the reverse complement.
TATTTCTAAAAAAAATGATAATTTCTAAAAAGATCAATAAGAGACAGAGGTGTTTTCTGTTTCAGTTCTTCCTGGATTCCACAGCAAATTTTTAAGAATTCTGCGGCAAATTTAGGCAAATTTTGTACCCTATTTTGCAATATTCTGCAAAATATTCTGCGGTTAAGACATTTAGATATATCACCCACAACTTTTTCTGTGTTTGAGAATAAAACACTAGCTGAAAGTTATTCCTCTCCCCTCATTTGTAAAATTCATGCAGACGAACAGCATACATCCATGCACTCAGTCAGTCGCCAGCATGGACACAACATCATCTCAGTCACCTATACAGATAGACCCTAGGGATGAGGGGAGACAATGTTCAGAAGACACTGACCACCTTAGAAGAGTAACACAGAAGATAGTTTGTGATAATAACATTTACTATTGGTGCTTGAATGTAAGATGCTGGCAGTTGACTTCAGCTGTTGCTGCACACTGAGTCCATGTTTACAACCCGGCACACAAAGGCATGTCTTTGATTCTTAGAAGTAGAATGTCAGTTCAATCAGGGGTGAAAATCATGAAACTAACATAAATACAAGCAAGAGTATGCTGTTCCTGGGTGATTGCAGTTAGGTTCATACCTCACAACTTGAGAGTTTGATATCTTCAGATATGTTTAGCTTGGATCCACAGATTTTGCTTTCACTTTCAAGTATTTCACACACAGAATTGTTCAGAACTTTTATGAACTTTGATGGATGTTATGTTCAACCCGCTTCAATCGTGATCGTTTGCTAGTCTTTGGTTCTGATCCACACTTTAGCACATGTGGTATCAGAATCCTTGGTAATCTGACTTTGTTCGAAAGAAGCCTATTCACCTAACAGTGAAAGGGTACCCGGGAGGAAAAGACTGGAGTCCAAAAAATTTACAATGCTCAGAGCACAAGTGGATGATGGTGATGATGATGATGATGATGATGATGATGACAACGACGATGATGGCGGCAACAGTGGCGGTGAAGACAATTTAATATCAGCTTAATGCATCATTCATTCTGCACTATGAACATTAAGTAGATACATAATATTTCTTTAAATCTCAGTTCATACACTCAAAAAAGTTTGCAATGTATTTTGCACCCTGCCGATAGGAATTAGTCATGTTAAATTCAGCATAAGTGAAAGTTCAAACCAGTTCAGCAAAACATTTGAAGACATATTTCTCTGCTCATGCAGACTCTTTTATGTTTCTTGTGTACTTCAGCTACTGCAGAAGTTATGGCAGCAACGGGGAAGAGCTGGATTGTTTTGTAGACAGCCATCCACAGGAAGCTGGGTGGTACGCAAGTTATCCCACATCATGTAACAATTGAGGCTTGCATATTGAAGAGTTTACTTAGACCTGAGATATGTCTCAAACAACTCCACAGTGATTCAGAGGTTCTTTATTGTGAGGAAAATAGATGCCAACATCTGACTTCAAGTCAGCCCAGAACAGTGGCTATTATTTACAGCCAGCTTGTAACGGAGGCCATGACCACTTGCGGATATTTGGAAACAAAATATCATAAGAAGGTCAGATGAGCCAAACGATGGTTTGAATGGGCATTGAGGCTTTAATTGATTCCATCGTGTCTGCTGTTTGCCAGTCTGCAGCAGACTGTTACCACGCCAGTTTCCTGGTCACTTTGTCCAATGTAGCTTCTCTCAAAAGCTGTAAAGTATCATTCCCAATACTAAACAATGAACCTGTCTGAAGTGAGGCAACTACAACCAGATATACTGAAGGGAATCCCAAAGACTGCTGGGCATACACAGCCATATATTGCCCAGTCCTTTATGTCCTCTCAGGCAAACAGTATATCCTGTCAGACATGGCATAGTCATGGCTTACACATCACAGTAGGTACTGTCAGATAACAAGATCCACAAGGTACTGTCAGACAACAAGATCCACTAGGTACAGTCAGACAACAAGATCCGCTAGGTACTGTCCGACAACAAGATCCACTAGGTACTGTCCGACAACAAGATCCGCTAGGTACTGTCAGATAACAAGATCCACAAGGTACTGTCAGACAACAAGATCCGCTAGGTACTGTCAGATAACAAGATCCACAAGGTACTGTCAGACAACAAGATCCACTAGGTACTGTCAGACAACAAGATCCACTAGGTACTGTCAGACAACAAGATCTGCAAGGTACTGTCAGACAACAAGACCCAGGTACTGTCAGACAACAAGGTCTAGTCAGACAACAAGATCCACTAGGTATTGTCAAAAAACAAGATCCAGGTATTGTCAGACGAGACCCAGCTATTCTCAGACAACAAGATCCATTAAGTATTGTCAGACAACAAGATCCAGGTACCATCAGACAACAAGGCCTAGTCAGACAACAAGTAGCTCCAGGTACTGTCAGACAACATGGCCTAGTCAGACAACAAGTAGCTCCAGGTACCATCAGACAACAAGGCTTAGTCAGACAACAAGTAGCTCCAGGAACTGTCAGACAACAAGGCCTAGTTAGACAACAAGTAGCTCCAGGAACTGTCAGACAACATGGCCTAGTCAGACAAGTAGCTCCAAGTAATGTCAGACAACAAGGAACTCAAGGTAATGTCAGACAAGAAGAAACTCAAGGTAATGTCAGACAAGTCCTACGAAATATGATCAGACCATAAGGCTCACTAGGTACTGTCAGACAACAAAGCCATCTAAGTACTGTCAGACACCAAGGCCCAGTAGTTAAGATCAGACAACACGTCCTACTAATTACTGTCAGACAACAAGGGCTCACTATCTGTTGCCTGGCAAACATGTCCACATTGCATTACTTCCAATAGCATAAAGCTATATGTGAGTGGTATAAACAGTTATATAAATTTCATTCAGTCATGTATACTGCTACATGAGGTGATGAGTTACCAAAACATGTTTTCTGAGAAGTTGTCTTACGACATTTTCACATTAAATCACTGCATGAAAGAACCAATGATACAAGTTTTTTCTTGAGGTGATGAGGGGTGCACATGACACAGTCACTGAAGACCTCCAGGAACAGCCCAGGTCTTACATTAGTCTGTGTCTGTGGCCTGGACAGTACATCCCTAGAATTTGTCCCGTCTGCAACTATTTGTATTTACGATAAATTGGCCTGTCTTAGGACACATCCGATTTGCTGCTCTTGTGTTTCACTGCGGTGGTATTTATATCTGTAAGATCCTAGGCTATTGTCTAGTCAGGTCAGATGTAGTTATGCTCAATGGGTTTTTCATGTTGCTAAAGACTTACCAGGGATTTGCGTCAGACTGACAATAGCTAAGAATTATACCACTGTCTTTGTTCTCTTGTGAGCCGTACTCAGCCTAAACAAATACATTTCTCACAAGGAAATTATTTCTTGTGTCAATTCCTGTCTCCAAGAAAAAGAGCACATGGAAGGAACCCATTTTCCATCATTATATCTGGCTTATGCTGATTGGCTCTGATCGTCACACCTCCCACAAAGTGTTGTCAGCTCACTGCCAACAGGTAGGAACTGGCAATCTCTGTAGTAGTATCACAAGACAAAAATATTCTCCAAAGATAAAAGCACAGATAACTTCTGCAATAACAATTACGCATTGATCGGAACAGTTGTCCTCTTTCAACTATTCACTGATTTCTACGTACTGGAAGCACCCTTCAAGAAGATGGTTTCTAACCCCAAACAGCCAATAGCCCCCTGAGAACTCTTGATCCTGTAAATTATATTAGAAAGTAACATACTTCAGTGTTGTATACAAACACGGCATCACCTAGATATGTATCACAACGACCAAGAAACAGGTGTTAAATCAAGCTAATGTCATAAACTAGCAACAAACTTTGTGTAAGTTCAACAATGTTGTTCTACAGTGTGAGCTGAAGGGATTGTGCGGGTCTGAAACCCCAGCATGCCTGACATTATCTGTGTTTGTTTTCAGAAGCAGTATATGCCTATCTGGGTGTGATGGCGGAACCTCTTGGACTATAAACTCATCTTGATTTATTTTGGTAGGGAGAGTAATCCCCCTTTTTGACAAGGAATATTAGCAGTGGTGATTGATCTCCTGGTCTGGTCAGATCGACTGGCCCGGGAGCAACAGCGCACACAGAGCAGTCTCATCATGGAAAGCAGCACTCTACAAGCAAGCTGATATTGTGCTGTGTTTGGTCCCCAGGGTTTACTGCCTCTCTTGCTTGTCTTATATCTGGCGTAGTAGATATCAAACACTTATCAAATATCACAGGTTGATCTTGCAACCATATCACATAAGTATCTCTCCTCTGAAATCAGTCTGAAAATAATTTTGCCAATAGTTTTTATTGTTTTGATATGGAAACTTGGATACCTTCTATCAAGTGCTAATAAAACTAAACTAAGTATTAATTTTGGCTCTTTCCTTTACATCTTGCCGTACCTGCACACAATATGTTTTTTAAACTTAAGTTTCAGTCCAGTTTCCATCAAGTTTCTGCACTGCAGAGACCAAGCTATTTTTGCTGTGAATGTTTGTTTTAAATGATTCAGAGCCTGAGTGGACATATTGTCGTTTGTATGTACACAGTCTACTTGATCTCCTCCCACATCTCACTCAAGTCAACCTGCTGTTCACAAGGGTCAGCCTTGTACGTCTCATCATACAACATACAGGATACAACGTGAAAATGGTTACCTAGTCAGCAGTTTGGGGATGTCCTGTGAGTGTTAAGATGCTGACATTCTGGCATCACAAAGGTGTATGCATCTACAGTGACACAGTGCTTCACTATCTGGACACTTCATGAAGCTGCAATATTGTGGTAGTGGCACTCCTCACTGTTCCTGGACACCAACATGCAATGTAACCATTTACTCACTGCTGTTGTGCTCTTGGAGAAGGGAATAGAACAAGCTCAAATCTTTTCATATCTATAACTGAGGTCATTGATGATATAATATGACACAGAGATCTCCAACGAACAGTAAGTGGCCTTTATAACCCTAGAAGGTTACCAATGTAAAGTAGATGGCCCTTATAACACTGGGAGATCTCCATTATGCAGTAGATGGCCTTTATAACACTGGGAGATCTCCAATATACAGTAGATGGCCTTTATAACACTGGGAGATCTCCAATATACAGTAGATGGTCTTTATAACACTGGGAGGTCACCAATGAACAGTGGATGACCTTTATAATGCTGGGAGATCTCCAATGTACAGTAGATGGCCTTTATAATGCTGGGAGATCTCCAATGTACAGTAGATGGCCTTTATAATGCTGGGAGATCTCCAATGTACAGTAGATGGCCTTTATAATGCTGGGAGATCTCCAATGTACAGTGGATGGCCTTTATAATGCTGGGAGATCTCCAATGTACAGTACATGGCCGTATTAACACTAGGAAGTCACCAATGTACAGAAGATGGCCTTTATAACTTCCAATGTACAGTAGATGGTCTTTATAACACTGGGAGATCAGTGATTGTAATGGGGTAGACATCTATGACACAAAGAGGTCATGGATGTTTTGTCTGGACCTTAACAAACCTGAAAACTGCCTCATGTGATCACTCCTGCCACTACTCTGAGTTTTATTGTAACATTATCAGGAGAGAGAATGTTGGTGCCATAAACGCATACTGCAGTGTTCTTGCAATAGTCTATCCCTGCTGTATATCTGACCTCAGGTATGTCACAGGAATCTGCTTAACAAAGACAAGAACGATAATGTTCATAGAGGTATGAAGTTATTGAACTCATCTTTGTTCTCAAATACCCTCTGGAAAGGTTAACAAGTTTAGCTGGAGTGATCCATAACTTGTGTAATGTGCAGTCTTGCCAACCTACAACAGATCTGTCTGTCACCCCTTCACTTCACACATGATCAACCTGATATAACAGGGCTGACCACATTCTTAAACTGATCATAGACTCCAGGTCTACTTATCTCCAACAAATCTCATTCCCTACAATCCTGTCTAGTTCTTACATGTCACTATTGTGGGTGTAAGTTCCCATTCTGCCAGTCTGTCTGAACTGTAGGCTTGGCTGGCTGAGGTGTGGAGATGTCCAGCATCCATTGATCATTCACATCACTCATACCTTGGCTGGCTCCAACAGAACTTTTTGCTGTCACTCCTGATTACTCCTGAAATCTGTTATATCCTTCCGTGTCAAGCTGATACCTCTGCCCATCACCTCCACCCCTGCCAGGACACATCCGTGCAACCATCATTGCAGAATGATTTGCTGTAGAGTTCTCACTCATACATCAGTTGTAACACAGACCAAGTCTACATTTCACCCAACAGCTTTACTTGTGCTGACAATTTAAATGCAACCTGAAACTGACTCATTATCACTTCATACAATACATGAACAATGTTTTGGCTGAGTTGAACCACAGAATCACATTTCACCTTTAAGGATGTACTGACTTTACACTATCAAGTGCTAACTCCCTTTCAACCAGCTAGGAACCCACCACATCAACCAACTACAGGACCACCACGTTCAGAGACACCACCACATCAACCAACTACAGGACTACCAGGTTCAGAGACACCACCACATCAACCAACTACACGACTACCACTTTCAAAAACACCACCACTGTATGGTGGTCAAAAGAGGGCACCAATATGTAACCCATATTGACTACTGCTGAGACCAACCAGCGCCTTTAAAAAAGAACCAAACAAACATGAAATGTCTATATTCGTTTTCAGATGATCTTAAAATGGTTTCTCACTTATCATCATTTTCATTTTCTGCTTTAAGGTTATTTTCAATGAAAACTGATCACAGCAAACCCAATTCTGACCCAAAAATCATATCACAGTATAACATGATAATAGCCAGAAGGAGTTGGACATCATCAAACTTGGTTTCACTTGGCCTTGATTATTTTGTCTAGGCAGGGGAGCGATTCACCGAAAGTTCCAAAATTGTCTAACTTCATTATCTGTTCTGGAATACTGGTGAGATATGGGCGTTATCAAATGATATCTCCAAATTATTTTCTAGTTTATGCTGGATTAATTAAGTTATTTACACTTTCGTGTTCCTGCATGGTGGAGTGCTACTGGGACAGATGGTCGAGGGGAGAGAGTGCACCTGTAGCACCTGATACCCAGGGGACTGAGCTACTTCCTCCAGCTACAAAAATGGCTACAGGTAGTCTAACAAGGCTGTTATCTACAAAAACACAACCCATCAACAGTTCACACAGACCATGTACCTCATTACTCCAAAAACATGAGTAGTAGGTGTATTCTGTTGTGGTAAAGTGGTTCAACAATTTCTATTTTAGTTAACATAATACCAATTCTGTCAAGGCAGTGTATGTGTACTATTCACTGGGATACCTATCTACAAGTAGTTTCAACAAGCCATCTGTTTTCACATTATCAAGCCTCAGTCTAGTATCACAGAGCATTATAGCTAAAATGGATAGAATTATCATTAAAATGACCGCACGTTATCAGAAATGAGCGGTCCACTGTAACTTGATAATGCCCGCAAAATGCTTGACGACGGGCCATTATCAAGCCCGTTGTTAGGTGATGTCATAAGTAGCTTAGCTGCTGAAGTTCAATCACCTACGGCTCGATTGAACTTGACCATATATCTGGCTCACATTCGGCACATGTGCCTGTGCCATTATGCACTTTCCTGCCTGTGCCATCCATAACAATTGTACCATAAATTACAACATACAGCAATGAAAATATCGACTTGAAGTCTAACGTTGTTGATCACTGAAAACAATGGCGGCTGGTAGTATGAGCAAAGGTCAAGGTCGAATGTCGTCACTCAATAGCGACGTCAGCTCTGTTGTTCTATGACGTGACTATATTTGTAAAATGTGTGTCAGTGACCTCCGTCGTTTTGTTGTTGGCAGTAAATGCTTCTAAACCGATGGCGTTATTTTTAATCTTATTTTATTCAAAATTCTATTCATTTTAGCTATAATAACGGTAACGCTATTTTTCAGGGCAGTCGGGCAGTTAATGAAAGACCTCGGGCTTCTGCAAATGATAATGCCCTGAAAAATAGCGTTACCCTTATAACAGTGAGCTGCAGTAACATCGCTCTACATCCACTGATGACAACTTGAACGACTGATACAGTCCCAATCGTGCAGGTGATAGCACGTCAGCTTTGATACTGATGACTGATGTTGGTTGTTTCTTTTACCCTGTTGGTTGAGAGTTTAGTTTTATGCCACATTCACCAATATTCCAGCTATATGGTGGCAGTCTATAAATAATCAAGTCTGGACCTGACAATCCAGTGATCAACAGCACAAGCATCAATCTGTGCATAGGGAACAGATGACATGTGTCAACCAAGTCAGCAAGCCTGATTGCCATGATATCTGATAGTCGCCTCTTAAGACAAGCACAGTCCCTTTTCTGGCAAGCATAGGTTGCTGAAGACCTATTCTATCCCGGATCTTCACGGGTTTATGGTTGTATGAAGGATGACAAGGAGGCTTCAAGCCATCATTGTTCTTCAGTCTCCTACAACAAGGTAACACTGTAATGAGCTGGCCCTGAACCTGGGAAACCAGGTGATTTGTTACATGGAAATTGTGTGGCATGTTATTGATAAAGTAATCTCGGTAATCGAAGGCATAGTAAAGTATTCTGTGATTGTGCAAGTTAGCTGAATGATTTGGATATGGATAGCTGTAGAAGCTGACAATGTAATGAATTTGTGTTGGAAAGCACGGTGCAACAATCAATACACAGTCTAGATGGCATATTCAGAGTCTAATATCACATATGAATTTAGAGGGAAAGGGAGGGGCTATGTCTACTCATATGACAAGCATGGAAACATGCACTTCAAACATTGGTGTTCAAAACCACCATCATAAACTGAAGCTGACATGGATTTGATACTGTACATGAATGTACATGAATTCATAACTTGTTACCATGGCCCAGACATACAACACATAGGTTTATCTCAACCCTGAGAAACATACGAATGTGACAGAGTGTCTAACATCCCCTGCTACTGATATACTACAATACGGCAGATGTACATGGACATCCTGTACTTCTAAGACCAGGATACAGCTGTGACTGGTGTCCAGCCCTGGAATGGACATCCTGTACTTCTAAGACCAGGATACAGCTGTGACTGGTGTCCAGCCCTGGAATGGACATCCTGTACTTCTAAGACCAGGATACAGCTGTGACTGGTGTCCAGCCCTGGAATGGACATCCTGTACTTCTAAGACCAGGATACAGCTGTGACTGGTGTCCAGCCCTGGAATGGACATCCTGTACTTCTAAGACCAGGATAGAAGCTGTGACTGTTGTCCAGCCCTGGCCTAGTTGTGACACATGGGAGATCACTTGTCATTATCCTGAAGAGAAGGAAAGTATGAAGTGTCTATTCTTGACATTCATCAGTCACAGAAATGGTTAGGGTCAACCTCTGTTCCCACTGGTCCGGGGAGGTACAAAATTAGCAGCCTGAGATTGGTGAAACAGTGAGGTGTGCGTTACAGGAAGAGTAATGGTATACATACATATGTGGCCATGAAAGGAGCAAGCAACTCCTAAGTAAAATGAGACCCGTCAGATGAGAACCTACAGATAAATGTGCTTTGCCTAGGAATACAGCATTACAATAAGTGTTGGGTGGAGTACAGCATGTTACAAGAAAGTGATGTGTTAGTGACACTTAATCTTTAATACTTCTCTTGAAGATATCTTCCTTGAGGTGCTGAGTTTAAATGTACCAGCAGTGATAGTATCCAGTGCAGGGGTTCCTTTCACAAAACAACCTTTACTAAAGTTAATCTTAACTCCCATTCTTTAACACTGCACTAAGGTTAACCTTAACTCCCATTCTTTAACACTGCACTAAGGTCAACCTTAACTCCCATTCTTTAACACTTCACTAAGGTTAATCTTAACTCCCATTCTTTAACATTGCACTAAGGTTAACCATAACTCCCATTCTTTAACACTGCACTAAGGTTAACCTTAACTCCCATTCTTTAACATTCCACTAAGGTTAACCATAACTCCCATTCTTTAACACTGCACTAAGGTTAATCTTAACTCCCATTCTTTAACACTGCACTAAGGTTAACCATAACTCCCATTCTTTAACACTGCACTAAGGTTAACCATAACTCCCATTCTTTAACACTGCACTAAGGTTAATCTTAACTCCCATTCTTTAACACTTCACTAAGGTTAACCTTAACTACCATTCTTTAACACTGCACTAAGGTTAACCTTAACTCCCATTCTTTAACATTCCACAAAGGTTAACCATAACTCCCATTCTTTAACACTGCACTAAGGTTAACCATAACTCCCATTCTTTAACACTGCACTAAGGTTAATCTTAACTCCCATTCTTTAACACTGCACTAAGGTTAACCTTAACTCCCATTCTTTAACACTGCACTAAGGTTAACCTTAACTCCCATTCTTTAACACTGCACTAAGGTTAACCATAACTACCATTCTTTAACACTGCACTAAGGTTAACCTTAACTCCCATTCTTTAACATTGCACTAAGGTTAACCTTAACTACCATTCTTTAACACTGCACTAAGGTTAATCTTAACTCCCATTCTTTAACACTGCACTAAGGTTAACCATAACTCCCATTCTTTAACACTGCACTAAGGTTAACCTTAACTCCCATTCTTTAACACTGCACTAAGGTTAATCTTAACTCCCATTCTTTAACACTGCACAAAGATTAACCATAACTCCCATTCTTTAACACTGCACTAAGGTTAACCTTAACTCCCATTCTTTAACACTGCACTAAGGTTAACCTTAACTCCCATTCTTTAACACTGCACTAAGGTTAATCTTAACTCCCATTCTTTAACACTGCACTAAGGTTAACCATAACTCCCATTCTTTAACACTGCACTAAGGTTAATCTTAACTCCCATTCTTTAACACTGCATTAAGGTTAACCATAACTCCCATTCTTTAACACTGCACAAAGGTTAACCATAACTCCCATTCTTTAACACTGCACTAAGGTTAATCTTAACTCCCATTCTTTAACACTGCATTAAGGTTAACCATAACTCCCATTCTTTAACACTGCACAAAGGTTAACCATAACTCCCATTCTTTAACACTGCACTAAGGTTAACCTTAACTCCCATTCTTTAACACTGCACTAAGGTTAACCATAACTCCCATTCTTTAACACTGCACTAAGGTTAATCTTAACTCCCATTCTTTAACACTGCATTAAGGTTAACCATAACTCCCATTCTTTAACACTGCACTAAGGTTAACCTTAACTCCCATTCTTTAACACTGCACTAAGGTTAACCATAACTCCCATTCTTTAACACTGCACTAAGGTTAATCTTAACTCCCATTCTTTAACACTGCATTAAGGTTAACCATAACTCCCATTCTTTAACACTGCACAAAGGTTAACCATAACTCCCATTCTTTAACACTGCACTAAGGTTAACCTTAACTCCCATTCTTTAACACTGCATTAAGGTTAACCTTAACTCCCATTCTTTAACACTGCACTAAGGTTGACCATAACTCCCATTCTTTAACACTGCACTAAGGTTAACCATAACTCCCATTCTTTAACACTGCACTAAGGTTAACCATAACTCCCATTCTTTAACACTGCACTAAGGTTAACCATAACTCCCATTCTTTAACACTGCACTAAGGTTAACCTTAACTCCCATTCTTTAACACTGCACTAAGGTTAACCTTAACTCCCATTCTTTAACACTGCACTAAGGTTAATCTTAACTCCCATTCTTTACCACTGCACTAAGGTTAATCTTAAATCCCATTCTTTAACACTGCACTAAGGTTAACCATAACTCCCATTCTTTAACATTCCACTAAGGTTAACCATAACTACCATTCTTTCACACTGCACTAAGGTTAACTATAACTCCCATTCTTTAACACTGCACTAAGGTTAATCTTAACTCCCATTCTTTAACACTGCACTAAGGTTAATCTTAAATCCCATTCTTTAACACTGCACTAAGGTTAACCATAACTACCATTCTTTAACACTGCACTAAGGTTAACCATAACTACCATTCTTTAACACTGCACTAAGGTTAACCTTAACTCCCATTCTTTAACACTGCACTAAGGTTAACCATAACTCCCATTCTTTAACACTGCACTAAGGTTAACCTTAACTCCCATTCTTTAACACTGCACTAAGGTTAACCATAACTCCCATTCTTTAACACTGCACTAAGGTTAACCATAACTCCCATTCTTTAACACTGCACTAAGGTTAACCTTAACTCCCATTCTTTAACACTGCACTAAGGTTAACCTTAACTCCCATTCTTTAACACTGCACTAAGGTTAATCTTAACTCCCATTCTTTACCACTGCACTAAGGTTAATCTTAAATCCCATTCTTTAACACTGCACTAAGGTTAACCATAACTCCCATTCTTTAACATTCCACTAAGCTTAACCATAACTACCATTCTTTCACACTGCACTAAGGTTAACTATAACTCCCATTCTTTAACACTGCACTAAGGTTAATCTTAACTCCCATTCTTTAACACTGCACTAAGGTTAATCTTAAATCCCATTCTTTAACACTGCACTAAGGTTAACCATAACTACCATTCTTTAACACTGCACTAAGGTTAACCATAACTACCATTCTTTAACACTGCACTAAGGTTAACCATAACTCCCATTCTTTAACACTGCACTAAGGTTAACCATAACTCCCATTCTTTAACACTGCACTAAGGTTAACCTTAACTCCCATTCTTTAACACTGCACTAAGGTTAATCTTAACTCCCATTCTTTAACACTGCACTAAGGTTAATCTTAACTCCCATTCTTTAACACTGCACTAAGGTTAACCATAACTCCCATTCTTTAACATTGCACTAAGGTTAACCATAACTACCATTCTTTAACACTGCACTAAGGTTAATCTTAACTCCCATTCTTTAACACTGCACTAAGGTTAACCTTAACTCCCATTCTTTAACACTGCACTAAGGTTAATCTTAACTCCCATTCTTTAACACTGCACTAAGGTTAACCATAACTCCCATTCTTTAACACTGCACTAAGGTTAACCATAACTCCCATTCTTTAACACTGCACTAAGGTTAACCTTAACTCCCATTCTTTAACACTGCACTAAGGTTAACCATAACTCCCATTCTTTAACACTGCACTAAGGTTAACCTTAACTCCCATTCTTTAACACTGCACTAAGGTTAACCATAACTCCCATTCTTTAACACTGCACTAAGGTTAACCTTAACTCCCATTCTTTAACACTGCACTAAGGTTAACCTTAACTCCCATTCTTTAACACTGCACTAAGGTTAACCTTAACTCCCATTCTTTAACACTGCACTAAGGTTAACCATAACTCCCATTCTTTAACACTGCACAAAGGTTAACCTTAACTCCCATTCTTTAACACTGCACTAAGGTTAACCTTAACTCCCATTCTTTAACACTGCACTAAGGTTAACCATAACTACCATTCTTTAACACTGCACTAAGGTTAACCATAACTCCCATTCTTTAACACTGCACTAAGGTTAACCTTAACTCCCATTCTTTAACACTGCACTAAGGTTAACCTTAACTCCCATTCTTTAACACTGCACTAAGGTTAACCTTAACTCCCATTCTTTAACACTGCACTAAGGTTAACCTTAACTCCCATTCTTTACCACTGCACTAAGGTTAACCTCAACTGCCATTCTTTAACACTGCACTAAGGTTAACTATAACTCCCATTCTTTAACACTGCACTAAGGTTAACCTTAACTCCCATTCTTTACCACTGCACTAAGGTTAACCTCAACTGCCATTCTTTAACACTGCATTAAGGTTAACTTAGTGACATACTATCACCTTAGTGCTTTGTGAAAGCAGGCCCAGGAAGACTAGGAACCATTCTTCTTCTAGTAAAGAAAACTAAACAAAAGTTCATCTGCCATGTAACTGTACTGACAGTATAATTTGCAAATTGTTTGATCCATGTTTTGTACAAATAAGGAGACACTTTGTGTTTGAGAGATGGTTCCTCAGAGTACAGATCCCATGTGCAGGAAAATTACATCACATAATCCGTGCTATATACATGACACTCAAAAGTCTGCTCATATCTACATAGTAAGAGGTGACTAACGGGATTGGGTGGTCAGACTCGCTGACTCGTTTGACACATGTGATCGGTTCCCAATTGCGCAGATCGATGCTCATACCGTTGATCACTGGATTGTCTGGTCCAGACTCGATAATTTACAGACCACTGCCATATAGCTGGAATGTTGCTGAGTGCAGCTTAAACCTAAACTCACGCACTTATATCGACATGACACTAGACATGACATATGCCTGGCATGCTCATGAAGAGATAAAGGAATTCATGACACTAGCTAAATCTAAATATAATGAATAGAAAATGTGGATCAGTTGCAGGGTGATGTTTTGGGGTTCCGTATATCGATGGTTTTCTTGGTTGATGTCTCCAGAATTGCCATTCCCCACACACGTGGAAACTAGCTTAGCGAACATTTACCCAGGTTTATCCATTACATGTAGTTTCATTGAGTTGTTCATGGATGTTCTGAATAAGAGACTGAATATTTTTCTTCTAATCAACAGAGACATAGATATTTATCTGGATTATGCCTGACTATGTATCCCTGAATTTGCAGCTGATGTCTAGATTTTTTAGGCAGAAGAAACATGATCTGCCAGAGGAAATAATATGGAAAAAACAAAAGTAAATGTTTGTAAAAATGGTGGAAGATAGTACAGGAAAAATGATTCAATATGATGAAGAAATATGTAATACTTCCTGGAAGTGATAACTCCATGTATTTTTTCAGTTTGTTATCAGTATTGACTAGCACTTTGATACAAGCAGTTTCTAGTATGTTCTTATCAACATCAATGTTTAACTGTTACCTTTTAACTTGTTCTTTAAGATTTTCTATACCAAAGTTGTTCTGTTTTTTCTTCAATGAGGAAATCTGGAGATTGAATATTGAAAAGGAAGTTGTGTACCAGGTACCAGGACCTCTTGGCAGATATAGATGGTATCCCCTGTCTTATTATACCTTAAGTATGTCTGTTCAAAATTGGATGCTGATATTGCTATATAATCTTTATGTCAAGAATTATTATAGCATGGGAGGTTAATGGGGTTCGAACCACCATCCTGTTTTAAAATAACTGAAGACAGCATCGAAGATTTTTTTTTTGAACCTCCTGAGACACTAAGGTACTGGCTGGGATATTGGAGAAACAATGCATAAAAAGTTATGGAATATATGGAAACTGACATAAACAGAAAATGAACTTAATGTCAAAATGTAGCATTATGATATTTGTTCTGTCCTGTTTTAAAATAACTGAAGACAGCATCGAAGATTTATTTTTTGAACCTCCTGAGACACTAAGGTACTGGCTGGGATATTGGAGAAACAATGCATAAAAAGTTATGGAATATATGTGAACTGACATAAACAGAAAATGAACTTAATGTGAAAATGTAGCATTATGACATTTGTTCTTTCCATTTAAAACAATCCACAAACATATCTTTCATAATGTCACGACAATAAAGAAGGAAATCAGTAACTCTACCTCCTGAGTGCAGATCATGTGTGACCAGTCAGCAGCAATGAAGTTGGACAGCTGCAAGTATACCTTCTGCACTCTAGATGAAGATCATATCTAACCAATCGGCAAAAATGAAGATAGACACCAGCAAATCTACCCTCTAGAAGAAAATCATGTTTGACCTATCAGCAACAATGAAGTAGGACAATAACAAATCTACCTTCAAGACGAAGATCATGTCTGACCAATCAGCAACAATGAAGTTGGACACCTGTAAATCTACCTTTATGATGAATACCACGTCTGATAAATCAGCAACAATGAAGCTGGACACCAGCAAATTACCTTCTTGATGAAGATCACGTCTGCCCAATCAGCAATAATGAAGTAGGACAATAACAAATCAACTTTCTTGATGAAGATCATGTCGGCTCATTCTACAAAAGAACCTTCAGAAAAACAGCTTTCTACATGACATCAGGCTTGAATAACATGGCTCAGACTTGGAATAACATGGCTCAGACTTGCATGCACAGAACCTGCCACGGATCCTGAAAAACATGGCACAAACTTGACCATTATCTCAAACTCCTTCATACTAGAGAGACTTCGGTCGAAAAAACATGTTTAATCAAAACAACAATCCACTTGCCTGCTACAGGCTAACACAGTTGGGATTGCTGATGGTGTAATATCTCCAATCAGTTCCACATATTTAAGGCATGAGACACCTGCCCCACCTCATCTAATCAGAAACTGTTAAGTGGTATAATCACAGATATTACAGGTACCTGTATGACAAGTCTGCAAGGAAAAACAAAGGTCTGTCAATCAGATAAAATCGGCAAACCCTTTGGCTATACTGCCTTACTTAATCTTTTTCTGTGCTGCTAATTTCATGTGTAAATTATTGATGCTGATCAATGTGCTGTAAACATCTCACTTACCTCTCAGATTATCTCCTGCCTTGTTGAGTTAAACTCACATCCACTGCAGTTCTGAAACAAGCGGAAATTATGTGAACAACGTTGTTTGGGCATGCATGAGATCGGGAAGCTGATAAGCCCCAGAATATACTGGTATTGACTTTTATCTAAACTTAGGATCAGGATGGAAGAACACCTAAAATATCAACATTCAATTAGCGAAATAACAGTGAACTATTTAAAGTATATAAACAATAGCTTCTGAACTATACGTGCTTATGGATCGTCTCCTCTCATTAGGCACAATGTGCCTAATCTTTGTGGGGAGACATTCAGTGGTTCAACAGAGGGGATAATATAATTGTGATTTTACAAACTGAATGTCTGCTGCGTCAGGTGATTGTCTCATATCAAGCAGTGTCCCTTGTTAGGGGTGTGATGACACAACAAGGAAGACAGGCAGACAGACACTGATTGATCAGATTGATGCTCATGCTGTTGATCACTGAATTGTCTGATGCTCATGCTGTTGATCACTGAACTGTCTGGACCAGACTCAATTATTTACAGTCCATCGCCATATAGCCTGAATACTGCTGAGAGGACGTAAAACTAAACTCACTTACTCACAATAACCAGGCTGTATATCTGCATTAATCAGTTGTATCCCTGACACACTTTACAGATGATTGGCCTACTGTTGAGGTTAATCTGTGTGCCTGGAAATGGTCATGACTAGCAGCAGGTATTGATAAAATGTCTCACAGCTTATTTCCTCAGCTATCTCAAAGTACAATTTATGACATGTGGCATTATGTTTCTCCATGGATTGAAGAACATCGAAATGTCAGGTGTTCTGTGTTTCATTTTAATAAGACTGTAATCACCTGCTCAAGGGACATACATGGATCTAATGTCACATCTATATATGATTATTTACCCTACTACTGATCGCTTATTGATTTCAGAAAAAAAAATCCTAAACGGTAGAAAATATGGCACATACCTTCAAGTGTGCAGTTTGTATATTGCCTGAATCTTATGTCAGCTTACTACATTTGACTACCCCAAACACTGTGAGTACACACATGAAGGGATGTTTAAGGAGATGATAGAGTTACAACTGCTGTAAATGCTTAAGGTATTACAATCTAGTTTATGGTCTATCACATTTTTCAAAGATTTAAGACTTGGCTTGCTTAATTTGCCTGTCCCGAACCACAACCAAGTACTGAGGCTAGGAGCAGCAGTTCCAGTAGAAACATCTTCATTAAAGTATGTCAAGGGATATGACATTTGTTATACAACAGCTACCCGTGACATACTGGTGACATTGAAACATCTTCACTACAGTATGTCAGGGGATATGACATTTGTTATACAACACCTGCCAGGAATATAATGGTGACATTGAAACATCTTCATTACAGTATGTCAATAGACACTCTCCTCAGATGTGACTGGGCAACAACATGATTGGTACAGACACTGTCCTCAGATGTACCTAAGTTACAACATGATTGGTAGAGACGCTGTCCTTAGATGTACCTAGGCTAAACATGATTGGCAGAGATGCTAACCTAATATGTACCTAAGCTACAACACGATTGGTAGAGAGGTGGTCTTGAGATGTATGTAGGGTACAACATGATTGGTAGTGATGCTGTCCTCGTATGCACTTAGGCTACAACATGATCGGTAGACACTATCCTCAGTGACTATCCTCAGATGTGACTGGGCTAAAACATGACTGGTAGAGACCCTATCCTCAGATGTGACTGGGCTAAAACATGACTGGTAGAGACACTATCCTCAGATGTGACTGGGCTAAAACATGACTGGTAGAGACACTATCCTCAGATGTGACTGGGCTAAAACATGACTGGTAGAGACACTATCCTCAGATGTGACTGGGCTAAAACATGACTGGTAGAGACCCTATCCTCAGATGTTGCTGGACTAAAACATGACTGGTAGAGACACTATCCTCAGATGTGACTGGCCTACAACTATGACTGGTAGAGACACTATCCTCAGATGTGACTGGCCTTCAGCATGACTGGTAGAGACGCTGTCCTCAGATGTGACTGGACTAAAACATGACTGGTAGAGACACTATCCTCAGATGTGACTGGCCTACAACTATGACTGGTAGAGACACTATCCTCAGATGTGACTGGCCTTCAGCATGACTGGTAGAGACACTATCCTCAGATGTGACTGGCCTTCAGCATGACTGGTAGAGACGCTGTCCTCAGATGTACCTAGGCTACAACATGATTGGTAGAAATGCTCATAATTTAGTCAAAGCTACAGTTTACTTTTTGGGTCCTGTTCTCATTTGTGTTCATCTCAGTTGGGTATCCTAATTTTTCTTTGAGTAACCCAATAAGTCGTACCCACCTCACTCACACTCATTTGGGTATTTTGCTATTACAAACATATACATACTTGATGCGTAATATGAGAAACAACTCAATATATCTCACTTATTTTATCTATTTTTTCTGTGTATGCATGTAAGACCAAATCTACTGAATATTTACAATAAATCAAATGTACTTGTACGGAACAGATTTGATAGGAATTGAGTATTCACATAAATCTTTGAGTAATTTACACAGATTGGCAGCTTATCTGTACATCTCTGACTTCATATGCTCATACAGTACCATGTTTAACCTTTCACGTTATACTGTATTTACACACTATGTGATATTGTGATAAAATTTTAAACAAGCTGCGTTTTTCTCTGCTCTGAAAGCTTCATCAGCTTGTGTGTGACAGCAGTCCAGTACAGTATCAAACAGAAAGGATCAGAATACATCACCCACGGAATGATGGACTTGACTACCATGACTTTAGACTTTGCCATAAATGCTTCATTCAGTGTGAAAATATCTTCAGGACATTTTCAACAAATATTATATATATAGATAGGACAACCTGGGATAGAACACTGGCACCAGTACCTAGGACAGAACACTGGCACCAGTACCTGGTATAGAACATTGGCAGCAGTACCTAGGACAGAACACTGGCAGCAGTACCTAGGACAGAACACTGGCACCTGTACCTAGGATAGAGCACTGGCACCTGTACCTAGGATAGAGCACTGGAACCAGTACCTGGGATAGAACACTGGCACCAGTACCTAGGATAGAGCACTGGCACCAGTACCTGGGATAGAGCACTGGCACCAGTACCTGGGATAGAACACTGGCACCTGTACCTGGGATAGAACACTGGCACCTGTACCTAGGATAGAGCACTGGAACCAGTACCTGGGATAGAACACTGGCACCAGTACCTGGGATAGAACACTGGCACCAGTACCTAGGATAGAGCACTGGCACCAGTACCTGGGATAGAACACTGGCACCTGTACCTAGGATAGAGCACTGGAACCAGTACCTGGGATAGAACACTGGCACCAGTACCTGGGATAGAACACTGGCACCTGTACCTAGGATAGAGCACTGGAACCAGTACCTAGGATAGAGCACTGGAACCAGTACCTAGGATAGAGCACTGGAACCAGTACCTAGGATAGAGCACTGGAACCAGTACCTAGGATAGAGCACTGGAACCAGTACCTAGGATAGAGCATTGGAACCAGTACCTAGGATAGAGCACTGGAACCAGTACCTGGGATAGAACACTGGCACCTGTACCTAGGATAGAGCACTGGAACCAGTACCTGGGACAGATCACTGGCACCAGTACCTGGGATAGAACACTGGCACCTGTACCTAGGACAGAACACTGGCAGCAGTGCTTGATGGGACAGCTTCATAGAAGACTGAATGGCAGACATCAAAGTGCCCAGTTCATATTCCCCATAGAGTAATGTGAAATCCCTTCAAGAGAGAGATGATCATATACATTTAATGAGCTGAGAGGATGTGCTTGGCATGTTTTAACGACAGTATATTTGTGGTTCAAAACACTTGAATACAAAGAGTCCATCATGTTTTCTCATTTATCTGTGTGTGGCCAATTAGTCCCAGGTCAGCCTACTGCTGCTGATAGTGATGCTGTACATGGTGAACATGCTGTCCAGTTCATAGAGTGGGCCTCCCCCTTCTCCCAATCATGTTGCTGGACATATGTTCTCTCTGTCCCCTCCCCTCACTATGGTTCTCCCCATCTCTTCCAGAAGGATATAATGTGTACAACACAAGAAGTGTGACTTTCTGAAAACACTTACTTCATGGCTAAGTTATTTCTAATGGGCTTCCTAACCATCATAAAAAGGCCAGATAAGGTCTCCAGTACCACAACAGCTGTTGTGTGAAAATTCCAGTGGCCTCCTCCCCTGTAGTCATCATGACCAGATTGTGATGATGGTCAGGTGGCATCAAACTGTACATCATCCACAGAGGGAGGGGCAGTTGTGTAGCCTAGTAGTTTAAGTGTTTGCTTGTCACACTGAAGAACTGGGTTCAATTCCCTTCAAGGGTACAATTATGTACACACTACCAGTCATCTGGTACATTACAGGAGGAGACACACAACAAGGCATCTCTATATGACAGCATTACAGGAGACACACAATGAGACATCTCTGTATGACTGCATTACAGAAGGAGACACATAACCAGGTATCTGTAATGCTGTGGTATCTTAGATTTGCAGAGGTAATAATTGATAGTTTAAAAGGACAAATTAAAAAAAATATAGTACAGCCATGGAGTAAGGCTATAGGCTTCACTTTTGGACATGGTGTTATGAGTTACCCCATACATCAGCTGCTTTAACTCTCAGCAGATGGTGACTCTCCCCTCTGCACACATAGACATTGGTCATTGACCTGGGGAGCAATTCCTGACAATGCCAGGACATGCAGTGTCAATGAGGAGCACTGTCAGGGGCCCAGAACTTGCCCCTTCCCCAGGACCCTACAACAATAACCCACATGCAGCACCATTAATGGAACAGAAAACATTCCAGTTTTAATTTCTGCAAATGGACCATGTTCGATGATCCATGGAGGGTGCTCCATTGCTTGATGTGACCTCATGCTGGTATTGTTTCTAGTGTGAGCCAGCTAGGCACTGGTGGCACCAGGAAACAAGGCAATGATAAAAAGAGGTAAGACAGACCTTCATGTAGTCTGACACAGCAAACACTGGGCTAATAAGCGACAGGACAAGATCATGGGATTGTCCCGATCAGCACCCCAGGACAATAGTTAACGCTGTCTTTGACTGTGAGATGGCATTCACTCAAGGTCATGAGGCTAAAGTAATCATGTGCTAGATACAGTTCTGGACAATTTAATTAGTATGGGTTATGGTGGCCTATGGCGAGACAGCTGGAACACACCAAGGTACAGAGGAAAGAGACAATGCTCTGAGGAAGAAGTCAGACAGGACTTTGAGCAACAAACATCATCCAATGCCAACCACGTAATTCACACTTGCACTACATGTCAACTCTTGACACTGACCTCATGACACCACATGGCATCATGTGACTACAGGACTCACATGACACCAAATGACTCACAGCCATGACTTCACAGAATCTCACTGAGGACATGACACCACAGGATCACATTGAAGACATAACACCAAATGACTCACAGTCATGACAGCATAGAATCTAAATGAAGACGTGACACCACAGGATCACATAGAAGGCATGACACCACAGGATCACACTAAAAACATGACATCACAGAATCACACTGAAGACATCACAGGAATCACATGAAAGACATGACACCAAATGACTCACTCAGTCATGACATCACAGAATTTCATTGAAAACATGACACCACAGGATGACAAATTTTATCCCCAGGTTGTCATCTTCATAATGAATTAGAATGTTTTGTAGAAATCTGGTCATCAATGTACGCATGATTTCACAATCAAATAGCAACATTAATCTCTTTAACTGAACCTGCCTAGTATTGGTCCACCCTGCAGCATAAGAACATGAATGTGTCGTCAATCACATGGATGAAGTGCACCTATCTTAAGAACAGTCAGTGTAACAAGACTTTCACCAGCTTAAGGAAATGATTCTGTTTCATACCCTGGAAAAACACAATGACTGGTGTGTCCTGTTCCCATCCCTCAAACAGCACCTGTTAGGCGTTGTGAACTGTGAACTGTGAACTTGGCGCTGTGAACAACCATTCAGGTACCAGGAGACTAAGTCCTTCCTGATATCACACAACACTTCATGAAGCCATGGCTGCATTGTGTATGCCTGATTTAATCAAACAGAAATGTATTAACATGACTTGCCATAAGAAATTTCATTAACTTATTTGTCATAATTAGAAACTCTCCCACTAACTGCCATATTTGTCCATCAGTGTTCCTTCTGGTTATGCCAGGTCAACCAGGGCCATTTACTTCCTGGGTTAAAAGGCCATGTGCCAGGAGTCTGGCCATGTGACCCTCACACACAGCCAACAATTGCATTACACCCTTGTAGCAACAGAACATTATACCAATGAGGAGCTTAGCTGTTGGATCAGACACATAATTAATCGTAGTCAGTAGAGATGCCAAACCTGATTCTCTCCATACATGACATCCCAACACACACAGGCTATGACATGTTAACACACGCACAGGTCATGACATCCAAACACACACACAAGACATGATATATCATCACACACAGGTCATGACACCCCAACACACACCTAAGACATGAAGGCATGACGTATCAACACACACATTAGCCATGATATATCAACACAAAAACAAGTGATGACATCCCAACACACACATTAGCCATGATATATCAACACACAAACAAGTGATGACATCCCAACACACACATTAGCCATGACCCCCCAACACACATTACAATGAGATTTCAACATCGCTGACATCCTTTTGACTAACATACTCAGCATTTTCAAGAAAAGTGAACACATACCACACAAAGCATCCGAATCAGCACTGTAACACTGAAGTATATCAAATCCATGGACATGCTTCCTCTGCACACAGATAGGTACCAGTCCTTGGCCCGTGTCACAACAGGCACTGTCACGTTCAGGAAAATCAGATGACATTCCCACCAGAACAACATATCTAAGTAAAAATCAATCATGTCAGCTGATGGTAATGTGAAACATATGGAAATTAAGAAACACAGGTAGCTGTGTGTCATCAGCCTTCTTATCACCACTGTGTTAGGGGTGATTTCATTGACTTCATTCATGTCCCTTGTACATGACATTCCTGCCTTACTAGGATAACGTCAACATCGATTGTACTGTTAATTATGTGATGCTTCATAAGCAGAAACCAGCTGGCAATTTAATAACTTGTAAACTTTGAATAACCAATTTCTCAAAAGCATTATCTCAAAAAATAAACTACCTCAAATAAGCTCAATTCTGATCGACAACATATAATATGCCAACAGTACAGACATTGTACTTAGCAGAATCTCTTTACACATTCTATAATCATGACTGGCTGAACAGGATAAGAAAGGTTTATGATATTTTGTGAACCCTTAAAGTAGGTCACTTCAGTTCTTGTGTAATTTACACTTTTCAGATTTTATCTTGAAATATTTGTAGGGTAGAATTCATGAAATACTCTTTCTCCAGGTTTTCCTTGCAAGTCCAGGTAGAAAACATTGGCACTCATTTCATGATGTCAGCATCAAGTTTAAAATGCACGTTTCTGCGATTGTTAACAAGCACAGTCCCTGGTGGTCTGGTGTAGTCCCTGGTGATTAGTGTGGTCTCTGGGGATCTAACTGTGGTCCCTGGCGATTTGGTGTGGTCCCTGGTGATCTGGTGTGGTCCCTGGTGATGGGTGTGGTCTGATGATTGGTCAGGTTAGCTATGCACTACCCCATCTCCCATATTGCTAAGCAGGTTTGTGATGATCTTCCCCTGAGTAACTAAACACCAATACAGTAAACACTGTTTGACATTAGACCACATCAAACTGAGGACTCCAGTTCATAGATTCCACAAGCGAGAGGCTGGAGTAGCTACGGGGCAATAGCTACCAGTAATGGTGAATTAAGGGAGTAAACCAAACAGTTGCCTGTGATCTGAATTGGTGCAAAACAATCTGACAAAAACAAATATATTCCACTGTCAAATATAAAAAAGAGTGGTAATGATTTTCTTATTGATTATGATCATATTTTAATTTGATAACTAAACACTGCGACCATATTCTGGTACATAGTCTCCGCTATACAGTATGAACCAGTAAAATGTAAAATTAGCTATACTTTGTAAGTGACACTTTGCTCTTCAATTAAGGGACGACTGATAAATCTGTTGGGACATTCTGGACAGGAACTGATCACAGCCATATCTTCAAATGTCCATCAGTTTCTGCTGTCATGAATAGTAACCATAAACAGCCCCTATTGTTTGAAGCAGTATGCTGGAGAACTGGGTGACATGCAGATAAAATTGCTGTGTCAAAACCCCTCACATCTGGAGTATTGTTTAACTATTTTGACAGCAGGGGCATTCATGCAAGAAGTTGTAAAGTTTCAACTGAAGTGAAAAAAGCTCCTGGAATGTATCAGAAGGAAAGTATTTCCATTGACAAGTGAGGTACTTACACCTGTACAACAGCATCAACAACAGCAGCAGCAACAGCAGTAACCTCCGACACCAATATTTCACATTGTCATGCAAGGCTATAACAGCATGAAATCCGAATCCAAATGTAGTTTTACGCCTTGTCAATATCCATAAGCACTATACAGCATGACAGACTACAAGCAGCCTTACACATCCCACTAGGCTGAGGCAAGATCACTGTTAACACTCACAACTGATGCTGCCTGCTTCTTAGAGTGGCCACAGGCACCAGTGTACAAATGATAGCCAGTGGCAGGTATTAAAGGATTGGTATGGCGGTTTTAAATTGGGGAGTAACAAGAGATTAGTCATAGTGGTCTTAACCATGCCCATATACACCACACAAACATAGGGTATGTGGGCATCACGGTAAGTGTGGAGGACTGGGGTAGGGTGTGTGTGTGTGGTGGTGGTGGTTGTGTGTGTGTGTGGAAGGGGAGGGGGAAGGAAGAGGGAAAAAGGGGAGAAGGGAGACAAAAGGGAGAGGGGAGGGGGGAGGGGGGATAGGTCAGGGTGAAATTTCAAGCAGAGACAGAGATGTGGAAATCACAGAATGGGGGACACAGGGTTAGGCGAGTACAGGGGTGTGGTCCATGTGACATGGTGGACTAGGGTAGGGGATGGAGGAACCTGTTTGAATGTACTGGAGTAGGGTTGGGATATTAAGGAACTCGGCTGACTGTATTGGAGTACGGTTAGGGTATTAAGGAACCTGGCTGACTATATTGGAGCAGGGTTGGGGTACTAAGGAACCTGGCTGACTGCATTGGAGCAGGGTTGGGGTATTAAGGAACCTGGCTGACTGTATTGGAGTATGTAGTATTTGGAAATAGAGGAACAATCTTGCATAAGTTGAACAAGGAAGAGAGACATGTCACTTAAGTGATGTAGTCGGAGAATAATGCATTTTGTCACTCGATGTCCAGCTGACGGTCACATCATGGGGCCATCTAGCACACTGGCCAGATATAGATTTATCTTTAGTGTCATGGTTCATCACCCTTTAACTATCTGGCAGGACTGAAACACTCTATCCTGATGTGATTGTTACACATAATTAAAGCTGTATGATTGGCAAGGCTCACCTCAGTCAGGCGATATGCTATAAACACGACATGGCTTATTATAATAATTGTGTTGGCCAGTCAATACAGCTTGTTCTGCTTTTGGTCATAGAGGCTGTTCTCACATGGGATAGGATAGCAGTGACACTAACACCTCAGTGAGTGAGTGAGTGAGTGAGTGAGTGAGTGAGTGAGTGAGTGAGTGAGTGAGTGAGTAAGTGAGTGAGTGAGTGAGTGAGTGAGTGAGTGAGCGAGTTTAGTTTTACGACTTTTAGCAATGTTCCAGGAATGTCACGATGAATGACACCAGAAATGGACTTAACACATTCTACCCATGCGGGAATTCGAACCCAGGTGTTCGATGTGACAAGGCTTTATCTACTTGGCTACCCCATGGCCCCTACAAATATCTTCGAACTTTGTGAGTATTAATACATCTGTATATAAAACCATTCAACATCCTGGTGAAACATATATATTTGCACACATCAAACAAGCAAGGTATACTGGCAATAATGAATAAATCAAGAAGTACAGTAGTGCACCAAGAACACATCTGACATTTACAGTTACAAGGAGCTGCAGAATTTGTCCTCCAATTATGAAACGGATGTTTATCTAGATGAGTCAGTAGGTACCCAACCTAGACAAAAGCTTAGTCTCTGAATATATATAATTTTGATAGTAACAAACTAGCCCATATAAAATGAAAAGGAGCCCCAGTGAGACCAGAGAATCTGAGGAAATCTAGACTTGCTTGCTTTAAAACTTTAGAGTTGCAAAGAGCTAGGCAGTTGGGAAAATAATGTTGCTCAGGCACTGTGAGACAGACCTGTACCGATCGCTGCACTGTACTAAGGATGACTGTGGATGCCCCCAGGAGGTGGAGCAGCAGGAGGGATGAAGGACTAGCCAGTAGGTAATGAGGTGGGCACTACTGTACCTCCTGCAGAGGTGATGTCATCATCCCCATTACACAGACAATACATCATCGGTCTCAATACATCTACTCAGCATCCACTTAAAAAATACTCAAAAAAAAAGAACCCTGCAATTAACTTGTAGACAGTGTCTGTGACTTAATTCCAAACAAAAAAGTACTTCACTATTTTCAAGGCTTGGTGTCAGTTTTTACAGATCAGCAGAAAGATCAAAAGGCTTAAATCTGAATGATTGTAAGCCAGCAAGTAAGGTTGTGTAACAGCCAATAGTAGACCCGCTCCCTCATGCTCTTCCCTTGAGAGTATCAAATCCAGTGTAGTTTTTACCCTTATGCTCACATTAGCTCTATGGGTAATTACCACACTTCTTCTTATGGAAGTGCTACACTTTCTCACCTACTTGTGTACATGGCAACTTTCAGGCCTACCTTGCAAACGGCGAACCAAATTGTGTAGAATCAGAAACCTGATACTGAGAATTATGAACATTGGCTTGAAGCTTAATGCAACTGGCGGTTGATGTGCTACATGCCAATATAAAATTTTCAAGGTTAGACTCATGGTGACAAAAACATTATTGACCAAAGCTTGTTTGTCTCCCGTATTTATTTTTTAGTATGAACTTTTTTCTGTAAAATATGTTCATTTCAGAGACTAGTTGTTAGTCTAGTCTCAGCTATACAAGCTGGAGATAAGGGAGGCTGTCACTACCAGCACACTGTCTGCAGGATCTACTGATCCCCATGGAAAGGTATGGGCAAACCTGTGCAGATTCCTGCTGCCTGATGTCATACTTGCTCACCACTAACACAGTCCTAATCTCATTTGTTGGGGAACTTCAGAAATGGCTTGACTGTCATTTACAGAACAACTGCAGGCACAGCAAGCACCATGGCATTGTGACAGAATATGACATGGATGAACCTGACTAAATCCCTTGACAGAATACTACATGAATATAGCTTGACTAAACCCCTTGACAGAACACAACATGGATGTACCTTGACTAAATCCCTTGACAGAACACAACATGGATGTACCTTGACTAAACCCCTTGACAGAACACAACATGGATGTACCTTGACTAAACCCCTTGACAGAACACAACATGGATGTACCTGGACTAAACCCCTTGACAGAACACAACATTGATGTACCTTGACTAAATCTCTTGACAGAACACAACATGGATGTACCTTGACTAAACCCCTTGACAGAACACAACATGGATGTACCTTGACTAAACCCCTTGACAGAACACAACATGGATGTACCTTGACTAAACCCCTTGACAGAACACAACATGGATGTACCTTGACTAAACCCCTTGACAGAACACAACATTGATGTACCTTGACTAAATCTCTTGACAGAACACAACATGGATGTACCTTGACTAAACCCCTTGACAGAACACAACATGGATGTACCTTGACTAAACCCCTTGACAGAACACAACATGGATGTACCTTGACTAAACCCCTTGACAGAACACAACATGGATGTACCTTGACTAAACCCCTTGACAGAACACAACATGGATGTACCTTGACTAAACCCCTTGACAGAACACAACATGGATGTACCTTGACTAAACCCCTTGACAGAACACAACATGGATGTACCTTGACTAAATCTCTTGACAGAACACAACATGGATGTACCTTGACTAAACCCCTTGACAGAACACAACATGGATGTACCTTGACTAAACCCCTTGACAGAACACAACATGGATGTACCTTGACTAAACCCCTTGACAGAACACAACATGGATGTACCTTGACTAAACCCCTTGACAGAACACAACATTGATGTACCTTGACTAAATCTCTTGACAGAACACAACATGGATGTACCTTGACTAAACCCCTTGACAGAACACAACATGGATGTACCTTGACTAAACCCCTTGACAGAACACAACATGGATGTACCTTGACTAAACCCCTTGACAGAACACAACATGTATGTACCTTGACTAAACCCCTTGACAGAACACAACATGGATGTACCTTGACTAAACCCCTTGACAGAACACAACATTGATGTACCTTGACTAAATCTCTTGACAGAACACAACATGGATGTACCTTGACTAAACCCCTTGACAGAACACAACATGGATGTACCTTGACTAAACCCCTTGACAGAACACAACATGGATGTACCTTGACTAAACCCCTTGACAGAACACAACATGTATGTACCTTGACTAAACCCCTTGACAGAACACAACATGGATGTACCTTGACTAAACCCCTTGACAGAACACAACATGGATGTACCTTGACTAAACCCCTTGACAGAACACAACATGGATGTACCTTGACTAAACCCCTTGACAGAACACAACATGGATGTACCTTGACTAAACCCCTTGACAGAACACAACATGGATGTACCTTGACTAAACCCCTTGACAGAACACAACATGGATGTACCTTGACTAAACCCCTTGACAGAACACAACATGGATGTACCTTGACTAAACCCCTTGACAGAACACAACATGGATGTACCTTGACTAAATCTCTTGACAGAACACAACATTGATGTACCTTGACTAAACCCCTTGACAGAACACAACATTGATGTACCTTGACTAAATCCCTTGACAGAACACAACATGGATGTACCTTGACTAAATCCCTTGACAGAACACAACATTGATGTACCTGACTAAATCCCATGACAGAATACTCCATGGAATCCCATGACAGAATACTCCATGGATGTACCTGACTAAATCCCATGACAGAATACTCCATGGATGTACCTGACTAAATCCCATGACAGAATACTCCATGGAATCCCTTGACAGAATACTCCATGGATGTACCTTGACTAAATCCCATGACAGAATACTCCATGGATGTACCTTGACTAAATCCCATGACAGAATACTCCATGGATGTACCTTGACTAAATCCCATGACAGAATACTCCATGGAATCCCATGACAGAATACTCCATGGATGTACCTTGACTAAATCCCATGACAGAATACTGCATGGATGTACCTTGACTAAATCCCATGACAGAATACCCCATGGAATCCCATGACAGAATACTCCATGGATGTACCTTGACTAAACCCCATGACAGAATACTCCATGGATGTACCTTGACTAAATCCCATGACAGAATACTCCATGGAATCCCATGACAGAATACTCCATGGATGTACCTGACTAAATCCCATGACAGAATACTCCATGGATGTACCTTGACTAAATCCCATGACAGAATACTCCATGGAATCCCATAACAGAATACTGCATGGATGTACCTTGACTAAATCCCATGACAGAATACTCCATGGAATCCCATGACAGAATACTCCATGGATGTACCTTGACTAAATCCCATGACAGAATACTCCATGGATGTACCTGACTAAATCCCATGACAGAATACTCCATGGATGTACCTTGACTAAATCCCATGACAGAATACTCCATGGAATCCCATGACAGAATACTCCATGGATGTACCTTGACTAAATCCCATGACAGAATACTCCATGGAATCCCATGACAGAATACTCCATGGATGTACCTTGACTAAATCCCATGACAGAATACTGCATGGATGTACCTGACTAAATCCCATGACAGAATACTCCATGGAATCCCTTGACAGAATACTCCATGGATGTACCTTGACTAAACCCCATGACAGAATACTCCATGGATGTACCTTGACTAAATCCCATGACAGAATACTCCATGGAATCCCATGACAGAATACTCCATGGATGTACCTGACTAAATCCCATGACAGAATACTCCATGGATGTACCTTGACTAAATCCCATGACAGAATACTCCATGGAATCCCATAACAGAATACTGCATGGATGTACCTTGACTAAATCCCATGACAGAATACTCCATGGAATCCCATGACAGAATACTCCATGGATGTACCTTGACTAAATCCCATGACAGAATACTCCATGGATGTACCTGACTAAATCCCATGACAGAATACTCCATGGATGTACCTTGACTAAATCCCATGACAGAATACTCCATGGAATCCCATGACAGAATACTCCATGGATGTACCTTGACTAAATCCCATGACAGAATACTCCATGGAATCCCATGACAGAATACTCCATGGATGTACCTTGACTAAATCCCATGACAGAATACTGCATGGATGTACCTGACTAAATCCCATGACAGAATACTCCATGGAATCCCTTGACAGAATACTCCATGGATGTACCTTGACTAAATCTCTTGACAATACAATAATCATTTACCTTGACTAAATATATATCACTATATACCATGCTATGCACCTCCAATGCTCTGCAAAGCAGATATGATATATTCTTCGATATATTTAATCCTACTGGAAACACTGCTATCACACATTTGCCCTATGTCCCTTTGGCTTTTCTGTACTTGAAACAAACACTGAACAGAAACCTTTTGGGGATTTCAAAAAGAATAAAAAAACCAAATGTCCAACAATGTACTCACCTCATAAGTTGTCTACTTCTTAGGGTGTGAGGATTTTTAGAACCTGAATGAAAGAAAGAGACAATCTCAACAAACTGCCAATACAAATTTTACAACCATGAAGATCTCATCCTTATATAATTAATTGGTAAAACTTTCAGACTGGTGACAGTGAACTTGTATACCATTTCAGTCTCCAAATAGAACACATTTGAAGTCCATTTCCACTATGGCAAAGGATCTAGTTTTTTTTTTCTGTTCTGTCACAAGCAGATACATCACTGTCCCTGATTACCCAATAATAACTTGATAATCATGTATCATTCTCACCGTCCTGTATCACAGATTCTCTTCAGTGATGCACAAAATCACATTTCCAAATACAGCATACAGCTGATATCAAAGCCAATAATAACGTGTGATCTTTCAACCATGACCTCCTCAAATCCCCGACAGCGCCATCTAGCAGCAATCAATCACAACTGTCCAATGACCCATCACTGCCGCAATATTTATTGAAATCGACAAGACTGGCCGCCACAACTACAAAGGTGTATTTCAGAGAGAATTGCATTTTCCCATCAATTATAGCAAAGTTCTTTCTTCTGTGGATTTTGATGTGACAAGTGTTATATTGCCTACAGAATCTAAACTAATATTGACCATTTGACATGTACATAAAACAAGTCTCTTTCTCCCTGTTAAAAACTTAATTGTGACAGGATTATATCTTTATTTAGAACAAGAGATAAAATTTCTTGGAATAATTGAGTCTATTACTTGGATTATGTTGTCAAAAATCTCCTAAGATATGTACTTTTTGCATTCACTTTCACACGAGACAGTTTTTGGATCCACCATTACACACCAACTGAGACAGATTTGCAGATAAATGTCACATGCTGTTTTTTCTATACTTTTTAAATGTCGAGATGAAGATTTGCACATTGATAGTGTCAAATGACTCATTACATTTTGGAAAAAAGTGCACATAAATAAAAATCAGTGAAACCAGACATGTTCTTTTCCATGTTTGTGATACAGTTTTTGCCGATAAAGACATATACTGCCATGATAATGCATGGTATTGAATATTTATCTGGCCAGTAAAACAGCAGATATTCCAGCTGTGCCAATGGTGCCTGTATGGGCCTACAACACATATGCTTTAGTTGTTCAGGCAATAATGATCAGATTTACCCTGGTATATCACCTGTGTAGGAAAGCACCATACCCAGGTTGAGGGTAATTAAGTCCATGGAAACCAGTTTTCACAAATTTACTGATAACCTGCAATTATGATGTTATGATATCATCTCATCCCAAACTATAAACCTACATCAAGACATTATTACTACACAAGTATAGCTTGGTTGTGTGGTGTTTCAATACCACTCATATTGCAAGGCGGTAGTGGTAATCTAGTCCATCTCACAGTCACCGAACCACATTATTTTCCCTACAGCCTAGCCCTCCATGCAGTGGTAAGATTCTAAATAAAACATGTCCAAAACAGAGCTCAGACAATCCAGTGATTACATGATGATATGATGGAACTCAGGGGCGTTGATTGGGTCATGAGAGGGTCATGATTGGTTGATGAATGTTGACAGGGGAGACAACTCAAAACTGACAACATGATATGTACCAGGTCTGAGGAAGGTAGCATGTATAGTTTAGGAGATTTAGGGCAGACCTGTATTTTCTTTGAGATGACTGAAACAGGGCGGAGACATGAATTATTAAATGATCATGATTTGATTTGTATCTTGATGAATGCTGACAGGGGAGACAATTGAAACCTGACAAAATGATATGCCACCAATCATTTCCCTGAGGTGACAATGTGGCTGGTTTACAGTGACCCCGACTACTGTTTTGGTGTGTATGTGGCAAAGCTGAAGTAGAGTACTGAAAGGTTGATAAGTTCTGCTGCAGAAAGGAGCAGCAGTACCACCAAATTTAGTTGAAGATAAATTGGGGCCATGTGAACACAAAACAAAATTTATTAAAAATTTCAGGAGTACTAAAAGGCACCAGTACATGACCAGAACTATCTTAGTGCCAAGTTTTGTGAAGAAATAGTGACTGGTTTCAAAGTTTTGCTCTGAAAAAGAGAACTACCACAATCACATTCAGTGGAATCAAACTTGATTTCAAGAAAACCCCATGTTCATATCCTCATAGTCACAGCCTAGGTAATGTTTATATTGAAATAGCAAACATTCTGGGTCTGACCATCAAAAGGCATTGGGTAAGCTATCATGAACACTTTTAGGAGCAATGTTTAGACAGAGTGATGGACACACGGATGAACGTAAGCACACAAATATGCACACACAGATGGATGTACTGAACTCATTTCTATATCCCCCAACAACGTCATTGCTGTGGGGGACAACGTGAGCATTAACCTGAGGCTAAGGAAATTAAACCCTCACTTCACTGATGATTTGTTTCAAAATAAATGGACTGCTCATGAAAATATTATCACTAGTATTTGATGAAATAGGATTCTAAATAGTTTTGTGAATATTTAATATCGATCTTATTAAGTAAAACCTAAAATGACTTTTTATGTAATTGTACACATAATCTTGTTATTCATCTAATGGAAACATGTTGAACTTAAAATCATACATTTAAGATATTACATTAGAGTTGTCACAATGAATACACATGAGGCAGTATCTGAGGAATAAGTGTGAGTCACAGTGTGAAATGATACCTATATCAAACACATATGGCCCGGGGTAATACTGGATGCCTGGCACACTTCACTTTCTACAACATATCAGGAGCATTCAGATCTGCCACCAACATGAACTATATATACATGTGATTATACTGAATCTCATCTACAAGTGTTCAGTAGCAGTGCATGAAGAATCTTAAGGAAAGGTGCTTAAGGGTGCCACGATTAACATTTAACATGGAATATGACACAAGATAATGCCAAGTTGATCAAATGGTATGTGCAATGACAGCAAAATTGTCTGAAGGTGGCATTATATAAAAAGTCATCACAATTCAAACATTCTTTTCCATAGCATCAACTTCAATTTCACTAACTGCGTGGAGATGATGGAGACCAAAGTAATCACTGTGATTTAAAAAAAAATGTGATTGGTTTCTTCAATCTGAAAAGCTGATTTCTTAATGAAGAGGGAATGATTTAATCTAAAATCTGAACCCAAATCCTTCTGTCCAATGAAAATATCAAGCTTACAGCCTGCTGGTATGTAATCACACGCTGCAAAATAAAAATTGTTTTCAGTTCCATATCAATTCCAAGTCACATTTATGGCTGAGCATGTTTTAATAAAGGTGGCTGGAAGATCACTTCAGATGTTAAAAATTTGAATTTGTACGAAAGGTTCTTAATTATGTGTTGTATTTAGCATTTAAAGATCTAATGGCTACACATCACATTACTATTGCAGTTTTCTTATAATATTCTTAAATGCTGACAATGTTGTGGTTTTGTCGTTTGTTAATGAGAAAAGCAGCTAGTGTTAGGTGCTGATGTATCCAGGTATTACTGTTCTCACTAATTAGGATGACATGAGTGAACCAACATGGCCTATCTGGCATCTATATTTCTACAGACTTACGTCAAGATATCACCGATTTCCCTCGTTGTAGTCCGTCATACAGACTTACATCAAGATATCACTGATTTCCCTCTTTGTAGTCTGTCATACAGACTTACATCAAAATATCACTGATTTCCCAGGCTGTAGTCCGTCATACAGACTTACATCAAGATATCAACTATTCCCCTCATTGTAGTCCGTCATACAGACTTACATCAAGATATCACCTATTCCCCTCGTTGTACTCTGTCACACAGACTTACATCACGATATCACCTATTCCCCTCGTTGTAGTCTGTCACACAGACTTACATCAAGATATCACTGATTTCCCTGGTTGTAGTCCATCATACAGACTTACATCAAGATATCACTGATTTCCCTCGTTGTACTCTGTTACACAGACTTACATCAAAATATCACCTATTCCCCTCGTTGTAGTCTGTCATACAGACTTACATCAAGATATCACCTATTCTCCTCATAGTTTGTCATACAGACTTACATCAAGATATCACTGATTTCCCTGGTTGTAGTCCGTCATACAGACTTACATCCCCTCGTTGTAGTCTGTCACACAGACTTACATCAAGATATCACCTATTCCCCTCGTTGCAGTCCGTCATACAGACTTACATCAAGATATCACCTATTCCCCTCGTTGCAGTCCGTCATACAGACTTACGTCAAGATATCACCTATTCCCCTCGTTGTAGTCCTCATACAGACTTACATCAAGATATCACCTATTCCCCTCTTTGTAGTCTGTCATACAGACTTACATCACGATATCACTTATTTCATTGGATCCAATGACCAATCAATGTAATATTCCTTCTAAACACTCAAAGTATTCTACTTTGGGCAATATTTATGATGTGTATATAGGCTGAAAAACAATGTACAAAAATTCTCAGAAATTTAGATTTGGGCCAAACTTTTATTTTTTGAGCGGACAATTTTCTTTCTTTTTCTTAATCTCAAAAACATACAACAGACAGATTCATAACACAAGAAGTAGAAGTGGTCTGGCCTTACCTGTGTAACCTATCACAAGTGCCAGGACTTCTCAATGTTTGTCTCACATTTTTGCAACAGCTCCATGGAATCCCTTTTTGTCTATGAACACCCACATCTTACAAATGGCTACAACACAAACTCATGTCCTCTAAAGCACAGATATGTCCTTATATTCTGTTGTATAAACTGCAACAGATCATTACAACTACAAAGCCAATTGACTTTGAAGAAATTGAATCAGTTATAATAAAACAAATTAATTTGATCCTGACATTTATTGTAACTGAATGTCCCCAAGCTGTGACAGTTTCTGAAATCAACATAAATGGTAAGCCAACACTGTTATATCTACTCTCATTTATACAGCATACACAAGTTTAATCTGTTCTCAACCATATAGTTTTTTTGTGAAGGTAAAACTTCCTGCTGGATTTATTTGGCACCCATATAGAGCCTCTTGTAGCACAACACCTGGGGAACAGCTGATCATCTCCAGGCCTTTAACACAGCCAAGTCTAAGATCACGCTAATTTAGCATTAAGTCATTCTGTAATACACTGATCTTTACATGAAACCGACCTACTGTGGCTAAATTGGTCCTGGTATATGGGATGCTGTAAAAAACAGGCCGGAAGGATGCACCGACCATCAGGTCTCTTCTCTCAAGGTAATGGTCTCTGCTTGTAGAAAAGATGGAGGGATTACAGGCTTCACAGAGTACTTCACAAATCAAAGGCCTCAAACATACCTTTGAGACACCAATCATTGCATCTGGATATTGTGAAACACTGGTGTATATATCTCTATCTGGACACAGTGAGACACTGGTGTATATATGTATATATCTGGGCACAGTGTGCATGTGTGTGTGCGTGTGTGTGTGCGTGCATGCGTGTGTTTTGGCACAGTGAGACACTGGTGCGTGCGTACGTGCGTGCATGCGTGAGCAAGCAGAGTGAGGCACTGGTGTATATAACTATATATGTCAACACAGTGAGGCACTGGTGTATGTAACTATATATCTGGGCATTGTGAGACTTTGGTGTGTATAACTATATCTCTGGATGGACAGTGAGGCACTGGTGTATATATGTATATATCTGGGCACAGTGAAGCACTGGTGTATAATATATCTATATATCTGGGCACAGTGAAGCACTGGTGTATAATATATCTATATATCTGGCCACAGTGAGGCACTGGTGTATAATATATCTATATATCTGGGCACTGTGAGGCACTGGTGTATAATATATCTATATATCTGGACACATGAGTGAATGTGAGGAGAGTGTATGCCAGGTATCTGTGTGAGTGCTGCAGATGTGGACAGTCAGACATCTGGAATACTCATTAACATGGCCCTAGTTGGATGAAAGCAACCAACACAAGAAAAACAATGCATTTGTCTATCAAACCATAAGATTATCAACAAATTATTCTCAGCCCCCACATTTAGGTTAATTTGTAATTGCCATGTTGTGTTTTGAAATACTACAGGCCAAGATGCAATCTATCACTTTATCCCACAACATAGTGGAGGAGCCGATCATGCCCAGTTGATGGGGATAACATTATACTGATAAATGTACAAAGTTGTTCATCACCACCATGACACACAATCAAGATGAATTACAATGCAGTCTATGTGCACCTCACATTGATGGAGAAATATTGGCTGGAAACTCTGTGTTGGAGTGCTCTATAGGTATGGCAGTAGTGTGTGT
This sequence comes from Haliotis asinina, assembly GCF_037392515.1. Lineage (NCBI taxonomy): Eukaryota > Metazoa > Mollusca > Gastropoda > Lepetellida > Haliotidae > Haliotis > Haliotis asinina. Next base: position 43,497,717 of record NC_090280.1, on the reverse strand, counting down.
GTATGAGTGGGGGTCCAGCTACTGGCCCAGGTGTGTTGGGGGAGGGTGGGGAACACCTGCATGCCGATATGATGTGGATATTTTATGAGAGCCTCAAAACACTTGTTCACCAGACTGGCTCCTAATACAACTTTCTCAGACAGGAGTGAGTGAGTGAGTGAGTGAGTGAGTTTGGTTTTATGCACACCAGAAAATGGGCCTCACACTCTCAGACAGGAATGTCATGGCTATCAATAATGAGTTAGTAGAAGTTTAGGACAAAAGTTAGATACAGACTATATAACAGACCCTGAATCTCCCCTTTCAAACAAATCTTTTGTCACCCAAACATTATACAAACCCTGAATCTCCTTTGTCATAGAAACCATCAATCTTCTTTGTCACACAAACATCACACAAACCCTGACCCTCCTTTGTCACACAAACCCTGGACCTCCTTTGTCACAGAAATCCTGAACCTCCTTCGACACACAAATCCAGAATCTCCTTTGTCACACAAACATCACATCTCACATAGAAATCCTGAATCTCCTCTTTCACACAAACCTAAAACTTCCTTTGTCATACAAACATCACACAAACCCTGAATCTCCTTTGTCAGACAATCATACAAACCCTGAATCTCCTTCATCATAGAAATCATCAATCTCCTTCGTCACAAAAACATCACACAAACCCTGACCCTCCTTTGTCACACAAACATCACACAAACCCTCACTCTCCTTCGTCCAGACATGAGAATGACAAACTGTTTAAAAACACTGAAAAGACAATAGTCATTTTCACCTCGCTTGATAATGGTAGCCATTTTCCCGCAAAAAACCGTTTACCACGGATGCAAAGGTATGGTAATTCACTCCTTATACATTACCACTAGAACAGGTTACTGATTGTGGGGTATACTGAGAACTGTGGTTCAGAAACTCAACACATCGTGTAGGTTTCGCTGGTTCGCTCTCAGCATTAGATACATGAACTTCGCACCCAGTTGGCAAACACTTACGTGTTTCCCGAATGGCGCCTCCATTTCACACACCTCCCCACCCGACAAAATCTTTATTGCAAATTTACATCGATCTCAGAAATGGTCAACATGAAAACAAAAACATGGAAATCAGCGGATTCGTGGAAAATTCTTATGTCACACAAATGCTCAATCAGCCGAATGCATAATATTTTACGTCTGTTCCTATCTGCTGCACATGCATAGACTACCTTTTGTTGTAAGTGAAAAAACAATCCTGCTATTTTATGTAAATTCCAGTATGCTACAGAAAGTATGCCTCTCACACATACAATACACCCATCCATGGCTGGCATCATAGTCAACACTACTGACACGTATCACAGATTAGTCACAGCAAAAAAGTCTGAATGCAATTGTTCAAACCATTTAGTTGCACAAAAGTATTCTGTTTGGAAAAACATGCAGTTAATTAGTTATGATTGTGGAACATCATGAGCCTGTACAGACCAACTGGTAGAAGTAACACACTCTATCACATTAGGTGACATCAATACAATGCAGCTTCAACCTTTCCACTTTCGGAGTATCAAATACTTAACAACTCCAGAAATTCTATCACATACACAGTGGATGATGTCATAAATCTCCATGACAACACCTGGAGATGCATGAGATGAAAGAGGAAGAATGCCACACAGTGGATAATGTCACAGATCTCCATGACAACACCTGGAGAAGCATGAGATGAAAGAGGAAGAATGCCACACAGTGGATGATGTCAGAGATCTCCATGACAACACCTGGAGATGCATGAGATGAAAGAGGAAGAATGCCACACAGTGGATAATGTCACAGATCTCCATGACAACACCTGGAGAAGCATGAGATGAAAGAGGAAGAATGCCACACAGTGGATGATGTCACAGATCTCCATGACAACACCTGGAGAAGCATGAGATGAAAGAGGAAGAATGCCACACAGTGGATAATGTCATAGATCTCCATGACAACACCTGGAGAAGCATGAGATGAAAGAGGAAGAATGCCACACAGTGGATGATGTCATAGATCTCCATGACAACACCTGGAGAAGCATGAGATGAAAGAGGAAGAATGCCACACAGTGGATGATGTCACAGATCTCCATGACAACACCTGGAGATGCATGAGATGAAAGAGGAAGAATGCCACACAGTGGATGATGTCACAGATCTCCATGACAACACCTGGAGAAGCATGAGATGAAAGAGGAAGAATGCCACACAGTGGATGATGTCAGAGATCTCCATGACAACACCTGGAGAAGCATGAGATGAAAGAGGAAGAATGCCACACAGTGGATAATGTCATAGATCTCCATGACAACACCTGGAGAAGCATGAGATGAAAGAGGAAGAATGCCACACAGTGGATGATGTCATAGATCTCCATGACAACACCTGGAGAAGCATGAGATGAAAGAGGAAGAATGCCACACAGTGGATGATGTCATAGATCTCCATGACAACACCTGGAGAAGCATGAGATGAAAGAGGAAGAATGCCACACAGTGGATGATGTCATAGATCTCCATGACAACACCTGGAGAAGCATGAGATGAAAGAGGAAGAATGCCACACAGTGGATGATGTCATAGATCTCCATGACAACACCTGGAGAAGCATGAGATGAAAGAGGAAGAATGCCACACAGTGGATGATGTCACAGATCTCCATGACAACACCTGGAGAAGCATGAGATGAAAGAGGAAGAATGCCACACATTAGATGGTATATCTCCATGACAAGCTGCCGGCGAAGCTGCATGGTGTGAAAAGTCAATCAAAGTTAAGTTATTTCTGATAGATATTAATGAAACAATATATAAATGGTGCATTATTGATGAGGTGATGTCTAGCACCATGGTCCTCACATAGTGGATATTATGTTGTTGCTTGTGACAAGTCAACCAGGCTCTCCTGCGGTTGGAGCTCCTGAGGGAGTGTCATTACAATGGTGACACCAGACATCAACCAATCAAAGACTGATAAGTGTAAAGTCAAACCAGTTCATGCAAACATTGGAGACATGTATGATCTTCTTATAGAGTCTTATTCCACGTACATAACAATGACAGCAATCAGCTTTATATTAAAAAAATCTGCACACGATTACATTTCCGCTAGACAGAACAATTGCAGTGATTCAGTTTTACTTAACACAACTGAATCTGGAAATTGTTTCTGTTGAGTTCTAGTTTGTTGACCAGGGAAACCGAGCCTGGCAACACATCATACCTACGACCTGCCAGTCTCGCATTACTCCTGTTCAGCTCCACTAGAGCTTCAAGCTGCAGCAAATGTCAGTCAATAAGTCCAAATACTGCACTTTACAAATACGCCGCAACCAAAAGAGATTGCAAATATCTTGCAGCAATTGCTAGGAAATCATTATTTCTGCTATAGCCAAGTCTGACACATGACCATCCAATTGCTTCATTTGGATGCCTTTCCCGCTGGCAATGCTGCTTCTTTCGGATTTTATTCTGTGAGATGTGGGATCAAAGGGCATATGATGAACTGATGAAATTAATGGTGCCATCGAATACATGCACTGTGGGACTCCCCTGCAGAGCGGAATCAACATCCATTCTTTTCTTCATGAGTTTTCAAACTTCACTCATTTTCATATCTGTAGACAAATAATTAACTCCTACTTGAAACAGAGATGAGATGTCTTGATAGTTTGGCTAATCAAGAAACAAGGAGGCACGCAGTTCATCTCACCACAATCCATCGCAGGCTGAACATGCTTGGGTAAGAACACTGGATCAACTAGCAGCTCCAGACCTGCGAGAATACAGGCTTAACTACCTCTTGCAGACCAACAAGTATACAGGCATGACTACCTCCTGCACACCAAAAAGAGTACAGACTTGACCACCTTTCGCAAACCTACAAGAATACAGGCTCCACTACCTCCTGCAGACCTACAAGAATACAGGCTTAACTACCTCTTGCAGACCTACAAGAATACAGGCCTCACTACCTCCTGCAGACCTACAAGAATACAGGCCTCACTACCTCCTGCAGAACTACAAGAATACAGGCCTCACTACCTCCTGCAGACTTACAAGAATACAGGCCTCGCTACCTCCTGCAGACCAACAATACAGGCTTAGTTACCTCCTGCAGACCAACAAGAATGCAGATGTGACTACCATCATCACACCTACAAGAATACAGACTTGACTACCTTCTGCAGATGAACAAATATACAAGCAGAGAGCTCTACATGTATGATAGAATATTTACATAGCAGAGGGCTCTACATACATGACATGCTTGATGTAGCAGAGGGCTCTACATATATGACATGCTTGATGTAGCAGAGGGCCCTACATATATGACATGCTTGATGTAGCAGAGGGCTCTACATATATGTCATGCTTGATGTAGCAGAGGGCTCTACATATATGTCATGCTTGATGTAGCAGAGGGCCCTACATATATGACATGCTTGATGTAGCAGAGGGCTCTACATATATGACATGCTTGATGTAGCAGAGGGCTCTACATATATGACATGCTTGATGTAGCAGAGGGCCCTACATATATGACATGCTTGATGTAGCAGAGGGCTCTACATATATGTCATGCTTGATGTAGCAGAGGGCTCTACATATATGTCATGCTTGATGTAGCAGAGGGCTCTACATATATGACATGCTTGATGTAGCAGAGGGCCCTACATATATGACATGCTTGATGTAGCAGAGGGCTCTACATATATGTCATGCTTGATGTAGCAGAGGGCTCTACATATATGTCATGCTTGATGCAGCAGAGGGCCCTACATATATGACATGCTTGATGTAGCAGAGGGTTCTACATACATGACATGCTTGATGTAGCAGAGGGCTCTACATATATGACATGCTTGATGTAGCAGAGGGCTCTACATATATGACATGCTTGATGTAGTAGAGGGCTCTACATATATGACATGCTTGATGTAGCAGAGGGCCCTACATATATGACATGCTTGATGTAGCAGAGGGCCCTACATATATGACATGCTTGATGTAGCAGAGGGCTCTACATATATGACATGCTTGATGTAGCAGAGGGCCCTACATATATGTCATGCTTGATGTAGCAGAGGGCTCTACATATATGACATGCTTGATGTAGCTCTACATACATGACATGCTTGATGTAGCAGAGGGCCCTACATATATGTCTTGCTTGATGTAGCAGAGGGCCCTACATAGATGACATGCTTGATGTAGCAGAGGGCTCTACATACATGACATGCTTGATGTAGCAGAGGGCTCTACATACATGACATGCTTGATGTAGCTCTACATATATGTCATGCTTGATGTAGCAGAGGGCTCTACATATATGTCATGCTTGATGTAGCAGAGGGCTCTACATACATGATACATGTTTGATGCAGCAGAGGGCTTCGCAGACATGATATATTCAGCCAAGATACAACTCTAAGCCCTAAATCTAATCTAATCTAATGAAACACCCAATTGTCCTCAAGGGGGAATGTGCTCTGATGCTGGTGAGAATAGCTGCTGACATCTGTCATCAGATTCTTGTGAGTCTGTGACATTGTCATCGGCTCTCTTTGGACAAATATTGATAACATATATCACAAACGGTTGTCGTTATATCAAGATTAATTCAAAAGTGTATTATGAATATTGAGTGAAATACTACCCAAAACCCATCCACTATGATTAAAATGGAAATTGCAATTTGATTTGATATCAATAAAATCAAAGTTTCCAAAGAAAACATCAAACTATGATAAATCAATAGTATCTGATAGTAAAAACATCTTGAATCAGAGCAATATCAATTTTGATTTGATTCTGAGGGAGATGTTATGTCCAATTTCATCTATGCACTGCAGTGTAATATTCAGCTAGTCTGAAGCATACCCAGACCACCATTACTGTAGCTGTTGAGGCAGCACTGTGCATGGAACTGTGCATAGACCTTCACCATACCCCTAAAAGATTAAAGAAGAAAAAGATTTCCATAATGCTCATACTGACAATTATAAAAGGCGCTAAAATGACAAAAGTTATCAATTTGCCCCAGAAAATGTCAAATGTCAGTCAAGAAATAGTGCACAGTTTCCAAGCTCGCCAGAAAGGGGCACTATGACCATTTTCATTCCATGTCCAAAATGTTGCCATGGAAACATGAAAATACTTCATGACAACGTCTAGGTGCCTAGACTAACAGATTTTGGGGAGATTGTATTCTCTATTCAAAAGACATCGCAATGCTCTTCACTTGGAGCATGCAAACCACTTGCATGTTGACTCTGACACCAAGGCAGGAGACATGACTCAAAGCACACAAATACCCTTGGTTGTAAATATACTTGTACCACTCTGTATGGGGAGATCACGGTGGTACTTCTTCCAGTTCCACATGGTATTCCCTAGTTCAATCTGCTGTGAACCTTGAATGTTGACCAGCAGCTGTGAGGTAGCTTCATACTGGGTGCGTTCTGCTGCTAATCATGCCTAATCCAGTGTTATCTCTCAAACGTGATCCATTCTACAATATATCCCAAGTGAGCCTTCACATCAATGACAAAGGTCTGATACTTCTATTACAGTTTGATGTGGGGGACACCTGAAGAGCTAAATAGCACTGTCTATGTAGGGGTAGCAATACATATCTTGACCAGCTGCTACAGATCCCCCATCTCTGTCAGTAACCAGACAGGGTGACTCCCACCAGTATCAGTAGCCAGAAAGGGTCACATACCCCAGTATCATTAGAAAGAGAGGCAGCACCCATCAGTGTCAGTAGCTAGAGAGGGTGACAGACACCAATAGTGGTAGCCAGACGATGTCACACACCCAAGTATCAGGAGCCAGACAAGGTGACTCCCACCAGTATCAGTAGCCATACAGGGTCACACCCACCAGTATCAGTAGCCAAAAGGGGTCACCCCAGTATGCACAGGATCACACCCACCAGTATCAGTAGCCAAACATGGTCACACCCACCAGTATCAGTATCCAAACATGGTCACACCCACCAGTATCAGTAGCCAAACATGGTCACACCCACCAGTATCAGTATCCAAACATGGTCACACCCACCAGTATCAGTAGCCATACAGGATCACACCCACCAGTATCAGTATCCAAACATGGTCACACCCACCAGTATCAGTAGCCAGACAGGGTCACACCCACCAGTATCAGTAGCCAAACAGGATCACACCCACCAGTATCAGTAGCCAAACATGGTCACACCCACCAGTATCAGTAGCCAAACAGGATCACACCCACCAGTATCAGTAGCCAAACAGGGTCACACCCACCAGTATCAGTAGCCAAACAGGGTCACACCCACCACCTTTGAATATGGCCTTCAGTAACCCATGCTTGTTGTAAGAGGCAATTAATGGGATGGGGTGGTCAGACTCGCTGACTTGGTTGACACATGTCATTGTATCCCAATTGTGCAAATTTATACTCATGCTGTTGATCCCTGGATTGTCTGTTTCAGACGCGATTACTTACAGACCACCGCCATATAGCTGGAATTTTGCTGAGTCTGGCGTAAAGCTGAACTCGCTCACTCACTCACGCACTCACTCACTCACTCACTCACGCACTCACGCACTCACGTACTGTGGACTATTGTAGTGACATCAAGAACCATCACAGATTTGTTACCATTATCTGTGCAAACTACCATAAGACTGTGCTTGTTCTTGCCAAGGTCTAAATACTATGTCAGCTTGGCACTGTGGAACAGGTGTTTTGTTTTCTGTAAAACATGCAACTGATAAGTTAAATGGAATAATATGGATAATCTGCAGTAAAACACCACAATTTCTGTGAACTGAAACAAGCTGAACGAGAATGCATACAGCTCTATGAATCTGACATTCACATGACGACATGACACAGTCATATGGCGTCATGTAGGAACACAGTATGATTCTACTATAAAGGACTCGGAAATGGTAATCTCATTAAGCTTGCTTGACACATACCATGATCTGTAGGAGTATATCTTGTTTTAGTCTGATATAGACCATCTAAACCATGACATTTTCACTATTAGTCTGTGTGTCTAGGTAAGTAATGGACTGACATATAAAGTGCTGTTAAAGGACTACAAACACTGTACAGTTTCAAAATATTGCTTTGGTAAACTGGAGAAAGGCAAAGGACAATGACCAGCTTGAGTCTCATGATCAGACAACACCCCAATGTTGGCATAGTTCTCACTGACTGACATACTTTATTACAAAAACTGATGTAGTTTGTCACTGATGTCATTATATAGACAATACACTGACCCTGCCACCCCTTGCAATTGCAGACAACATAGAGAGCCTTCGACCCCTTACAGACATCACACAGAACCCTCCACTCCCTACAGACAACATAGAGACCCTTCCACCCCTATAAGCAACATTGAGATCCCTCCACCCCCTACAGACAACATAGTAACCCCTCTATATAGCTACCCGCTACTGTTAACATAGTGATCCCTCTACCTGCTACAGACAACATAGTGATCCCTCCACCCCTAAACACAACATAGTAATCCCTCCACCTACAGACAACATCGTGATCCTCTAAACGCTACAGACAACATAGTGATCCCTCTACCCACTAAAGACAACACAGTGATCCCTACACCAACTACAGACAACATAGTAACCCCTCTAACCACTACAGACAACATAGTGATCCCTCCACCCCTAAACACAACATAGTAATCCATCCACCTACAGACAACACAGAGAACTCTCTACCCCCTACAGATAACATTTTGACCCCTCCACCCCCTACAGACAACATTTTGATAGCTCCACCCCCTACATACTGACCCCTCCCTCCCTCACAGACAACATACTGACCTTCCACTCCCTACAAACATAATAATTTCTATATGCCCCTCACAGAGAACATTGTGCAGGTGGTACCCTCCACCCATGCAATGTATCTGTGCTGTATCTTGGCAATGATCCCCTGTACAATATACCTCAGCCAAGCAATAGAACTATTGCCCCTATCATCCTGTATCATAATGAGCACCTGTCTCCCTGACTAAAGCTGAGTAATCCTTGGTCTGACATGTTCTATACTATACACAGCAGGCTGACATGTTGCAGGAAGCCTGCTAATTCAATTGCCCTCACAAAACAGTCTTTTTTTAAGCTCATTTAATTGACAGTGTAGCCTGGAACTGCTCCATAGTTACAGCAATTACAATCATACAATACAAATTATCCCAAAAGCATATCTCATTACACTCCATTTTTTTGTCAAATTATGCAACCACACTATGAATATATTTGTTAATGTGAATTACTTCCCAAATCAATTTACTGATGTTCTACATGCCTCTTTCAGTCACACAATCAGTAAGTCCCCATGCGATATTATTCAATACTAGCTTTATAATGCTATGTGCACAGTAGTTGCAGCATAGTGCATTTATGTGTTTGATGTGAGCATCTAGGTGTTTGTCTGATGTGAGCATCTAGGTGTTTGATGTGAGCATCTAGGTGTTTGTCTGATGTGAGCATCTAGGTGTTTGATGTGAGCATCTAGGTGTTTTGTCTGATGTGAGCATCTAGATGTTTTGTCTGATGTCTACATCTAGGTGTTTCTCTGATGTCGGCATCTAGGTGTTTGTCTGATGTCTGCATCTAGGTGTCTGCATCTAGGTGTTTTGTTTGATGTCTGCATCTAGGTGTCTGCATCTGATGTGTGCATCTAGGTGTTTTGTCTGATGTCTGCATCTAGGTGTTTCTCTGATGTCTGCATCTAGGTGTTTCTCTGATGTCTGCATCTAGGCGTTTCTCTGATATGTGCATCTAGGTGTTTTGTCTGATGTGTGCATCTAGGTGTTTAGTCTGATGTGTCCATCTAGGTGTCTGATGTGTGCATCAAAGTGTTTTGTCTGGGACAGTCAATCCAGTGATCAACAGCATGAGCACTGATCTATGCAATTCGGAACCAATAACATTTGTCAACCAAGTCAGTGAGCCTGACCACCGGATCCTGCTAGTTGCCTCTTACGACAAGCATGGGCTACTTAAGGCCAATATTCTCACCCTAACCTTCACAGGTAAGTTCCATTTGAGAGCGCACAAAGTCACAGATCAAGCCCACTCAATCTCCACAGAAGACGGTTTTCATTTTTGTACAACCCAAAAAGAAAAAATACAAGAATGTGTGCTTTACTAAGAATGTGTCATCACGAATACAGCACAGGTTATGTAATAATCATCTGTATCCATAAAACATCACCCTGTGTCTGGTCCAGCTGATACAGCAATGGTTTTAAAAAATGCTGAATTTGTTAAATTCATAATCTTACCTACTCTGACCAATAGAGTTTAAGTGTAATAACTACCAATCCTTCACATCACAGTTGATAGCAGCAATACAGTGTCTTCAAGGTGAAAGATGTCACCAACATGCATTTCATACTCAAGAAAATCTAAAGAGCCTAGGGCCTAGATTTTTCGAAACTCTCTTAGCACTAAGATGGTCGTAAGTGCATACATTAACATTACCTTACAACAATCTTGGCGCAGACAGAGCTTCGAAAATCTAGGCCCAGAACTCCAATGCAATGTCCATTGCTTCACAATGTATCAAGAGAACAGAGTCATCTCCATGTGTCAAAAAATATTTTTCAATAACTTCTTCTGCTCCAGTTTGAGTCCTTTCTCAGTGCTTGATACAGTGCTCCTACTCTTCTCCCCTTCTCATCAATCTGGCATCGCATCAAACCCAAACCCATGCAGCAGTCTAAATCTAAACCAAGACACCAGCAAGTGGCCTACTTTGTCAAAAGTGTTTGTTTGCCATCTCACCTCTTTTCTCAATTATGTACAAAAAAAGTGTGTACAGCCAATGCACTGTGAACATTCTAACAAGAATTCAGCTCATCTGCTGCCACTGATTACAAATGTTAGTCATCACAACTGAAAAACGTAAACGGACTGTGACAGCGTTCAGGCTCATCACAACTAATGCTTTATTAAACATATTTATGGAATAAAACCAAAATGGCTACCAAAGGCGTCTGCCTTCAACAATCACAATGGCTGCCAATGGCAGATGCTGTGAAAAGTGTCTGATGAAAAACCACATGGCTGTAGTGGTGTGCTCATTTTGTTAGGCAATCATTTAACGAAGTAATTAGACGACAGATCTTTGAAAGTTCGTCCTCAACCCCCTGTTCAATATTGTGATTTAGATAAATTGAATCTGAGATTTGCAGACTGGCCATATTTAATCGGAAATCTGTCAAATAATTTGACAAAGGTCACCATGACCTCATAAAGTCTTATGGAAGTTGCAGAAAGTAATAGGATTACAATCAAACAATTAGGAAAGCTCATGATTCTTTTAAGAAAGCAAAGATTTATTATAGGTGGCTTCCTCAAAGTCCTTGCAGTTTCAAGGAATTGTTTAACCCGTTTATAACTGGGGTAATGCAAATTGTGTCAGATAAGCGATGGACAGAAACCCATTTAGAAAAGGAAGCTGTTCAATATCCTCTGGCCTAGGTAGAAATGTGATTTACTCATATAGAACACTCACAATTTAAAGTCCACCGAAGTTAAAACAGTCGTTCTCTATCAGACTGCAGGACATATGATACTCTCAGCTTCAAATAAACAAAGTCCAGAGGCAGGTACATATTCATCAGACTGTATTTGTGAAGGCATGTACTTCAGAAACAGACACAGGAACCAGAAAACATCATTTAGAAATAGATGTTTGTCTTTACCCTTCTAGTTTAATCAGGTGAATGGTAGAACTCTGTGAGAATACATGAATAGGTGATATTACATACTACAGGGAGTAGATAATGGGACTATAGTGCAGGGTGCAGACAATGTGACTATGTTGCAGGGTGCAGACAATGTGACTATATTGCAGTGTCGACAATATGACTATATGTTTCAGGGTGTAGACAATGTGACTTTGTTGCAAGGTGTAGACCATGTGACTCTGTTGCAGGGTGCAGACAATGTGACTATATAGCAGTGTCAACAATATGACTATATGTTTCAGGGTGTAGACAATATGACTTTGTTGCAAGGTGTAGACAATGTGACTATGCTGCAGGGTGCAGACAATGTGACTATATAGCAGTGTCGACAATATGACTATATGTTTCAGGGTGTAGACAATGTGACTATGCTGCAGGGTGTAGACAATGTGACTATGCTGCAGGGTGTAGACAATGTGACTATGCTGCAGGGTGTAGACAATGTGACTATGCTGCAGGGTGTAGACAATGTGACTATGCTGCAGGGTGTAGACAATGTGACTATGCTGCAGGGTGTAGACAATGTGACTATGCTGCAGGGTGTAGACAATGTGACTATGCTGCAGGGTGTGGACAATGTGACTATGCTGCAGGGTGTAGACCATGTGACTATGCTGCAGGGTGTAGACAATGTGACTATGCTGCAGGGTGTAGACCATGTGACTATGCTGCAGGGTGTAGACAATGTGACTATGCTGCAGGGTGTAGACAATGAGACTTTGCTGCAGGGTGTAGACAATGTGACTATGGTTGAGTCCTAAAAGGAAGAAGTCCTATTGGCATATTGTGAAGTGCTCTGCTTCCTTTATCATTTACATTATCAACTTACACGTCGTAACAAGTCAGTTTTTTGGTCACCTAACTTTCCCTACAGCAGCAAGCTGTCATTGAATTGGAGGACTAAAACAGACAGAATGATCAGACTGAAATGAAGTTGTCTACCATTCTTGATTGTACCTAGATATGCCTACAGCTGCAATAAAACAGATAGTGGACAAACAGTATGAGAAACTACTTTCCTATAAATCTGTCTGTAGGTAATCAAAATGGATTCAGACATATTTCATGACAGAGCATCTGCTGGGTACATCTGCTCCCAGCTGTTACAATAACATTGTTTGTCTGTGGAACATCTTCCTTCACAACATCAAAATACTTATATTTGGGGGAAAGCAGCTTCCTCAATGAAATAAGGAAACCTGTGACAAAGACTGACATCCAGTACACATTTTTCCCTCTGCAGGTATCTCCAGTGTATTCTGTTCTTGCCCCACCATCTAAGAGTTGATCTGTGACAACAACAGTCACCTGCTGGAGAACCATGGAGCTGACTCATACTCACTGCCTGATGGCACCTCTGCATATATGGTCCAATTCTCTACGACCCATGTTTATAAAACATGATTAAGATGTTGTACAAGGATTGACGGAGTGTGGACAGTCTCTGTAAAATTCTTACACAATTAATATTAATATTTTCTTTGAGAATATCATTTAGGCAATTTCAAGTGGGAAGTAGCTGATCCTGTGCAGCAAAAAGGCAGCACTCTTTTTCACATTTAAGAGCAGCTGACTTCATCCAGGAGAAATAAATTGGTTGGACTGCGGTTCTGTTCCACACGCTGCATGTACACATGTTGCAATGGCTTCTCAGAAAGTTTCTCCACAAAGGACCTGGTGAATAACTTCACCTGGTCTACTCGTATCGCTGTACCATCCAGAAGTACATCACCATCAACAAAGTCAACCTCAGATTTCAGATTCTGTCTAACCTCCTTGGCACACTTAATATATCTGTGGAATTCCTAGCTTTCATCGTGAGTCTTGACATGCATCACCAGACGCTCATCCGATAAATACGTATGTGCAATAGTACACAATAACATTCTCTCATGAAGCGCTTCCATATTAATGAGATTAATGAGATTAATTATCAGCATACATAAATGATTAAGTGAGAGGGCCCTCATCAAACATGATCCTTCAGATCAGGTGGTCAAGACTCTGGATATTTTCTTTCGTCCAATCAACTACTCCAAAGGAACAGGAAACGACAGGCTTTAATTTTTTCAGTGTTTGCAAAAACATGTTCAAGATTTCAGTGCTGGAATCATAATTATAATTTGTGTCATTCCTATAATTCGGCTGAGGTACAGTGTTTATGTCACTAATACACATATGAAAACATATGAACATCAAATTTACTTTTCAAATGCTTAAGAACAACAGATTCTCTTTAACTTCACATTAAAGATAAACAGACATTATCCAGTGTATGCAGATCCTGGCATGGGGGAAATGGTAGAAGCAGACCAACGACCCTCTCCCACTCACAGAACCGGGAAGACTATCTGCCCCAACCGTTCTCCAAAATATCAGCTGGAAGAACCCTTTCATCAGTTATCATCAGCATGTAGTGTAATGTGCACACATATTACTGAGATGCAGGGAAGTAGATCTGTCATAATTTGCATTACTGTAAGTGCCAGAGAGCCGATGACAGGATTACGTGGTCTGAGCGTTGCGACCAGACGCCAGATAACATTACACAGAGGTGATGGAGGACTTACAACAACCTTTACAGCCACACTTTACACAGGACTTCTCCATCACACTAATCTAACTCCAACAACCGAACAGAGGAATGTCACAATTAAGCGATCCCATCTTAGCATCTTGGAATTGGACAAAGGCCACCCTAAATCCTATAGTAATGACCTTCAATTGTGTTTTAATGAGAAGTTGAAGCGGATAGTGAATACATCAAACACAGCAATGACTGTCTGTATTGTTCTTGACACTTCCAAGCTCCCATAATCCCCTGGGGCTAATGGTTGTCACACAGCGGATGGCCGAACATGGCCACAGGCTTGTCTCATTCACATAACTGTTTTCCACACAGAAAGTGTCAAAACCGAAATGAATTAGCAGAAATATCACTGGCAGGTTTGAGAGGAAACATTCAACACAAGTCACCCAACACTTGATTAAAAGTGCGTGAAAATAAAATTGAATTACATTAGAGAAATGAGAAAATTGCCATTCCTGTTCCCAAGTACAATAAAGAAGTCGAAGAACACTTCCAAATCTTGACAAATTATTGTAAAAATATGTTTAAATGTTAATTTGTTTAGTTACTGCAGTAATGTTAAGCTTCACCTCGGGCCAAAGGGGTCTGTTGCATTATAACATATGTTTATCTTCTGGATTGACCGTGCAAGCTGTACATACTCTGTTCAAGTCAAGGGTGTAATTGGTTACCAATGTTTTGTTTCATTAATCGACTAGTATTGATTCAGAATTATGATCATACCGTCTGCTTCTCATTAATGATATTATTACATTTCTGTGACTTCACACAATAAAGAGGAGTCATGCAGGGAGATAACTCCAGCCACAGCAACCCCTCAGTTGGATATCACATATGGCAACAAAGGAAGGACGCCGTCATTTTAATCAAATTGCAGGATAATTCACACGCCCGTGTTTTCAGCATGGCGCACCCATTGATTTGCTGGTTTTATGTCCTTCCAGTAGTGTTTTACACTAGGCAAGCCTGCACTAGCCACACGAAATTCAGGAGCATGCCTTTTAAGCACATCCTAAATGAGATAGGTTGTTTAATCCTGTATGACTCTGACCTAATTACTTTGATCTTAAAATACTTGTCTGCGGTCTTGTGACTTGAGTTGAACCAAGGACCGTGTTTCACAAAACTCTCATAGTACTACGAATATCATAAGTCAATGTTACAGCATAGGAGGTTGGAATGCTGCTAGGACGCTTACGAGATCTTAGACTTACGAGAGTGTTGTGAAACAGGGCCCAGGTAGGCAGTAGCTGAGCAGAGAAGGAAAGACTTAATGCCATGTCACACTATCATGCCCATACCTTGATAGAAAATATCATTTGGAAAAATCAAAATCTCCTTCACTCATAGATCAAGTTGATGCAATCATAATATTTATGGGAGAGTTCCGTGAGTGAGTTTAGTTTTCCTGTGCACTCAGCAGTATTCCAGCTATTTACAGGTGGAAGTCTGTGAATGATTGAGTCTGAACCAGACAATCCAGTGATCAATAACAGAAGCACCAATCTACAAAATTTGGAACTGAAGACATGTGTCAAAGTAAGTCTCCCTGGCCACCCTGGATCCTGTTAGTCGCATCTTACAACAAGCATGGGTTACTGAAAATCTTCATGGGTAGGGGCAGTACAGGGACACTGACAGATCAACATTGGTGTGGTTAGGTAAGCAAACTGTTGACCTCCAGCATGTCTCTGTACCCACCCATTGACTACAACCAACAAACTGTTGGCCTCTGATATGTCACTCTACCTCCCACTAACAACAACCAACAAACTGTTGGCTTCCGATATGTCTCTCTACCTCCCATTGACTACAACCAACAAACTGTTGGCCTCCGATATGTCACTCTACCTCCCACTAACAACAACCAACAAACTGTTGGCCTCCGATATGTCACTCTACCTCCCACTAACAACAACCAACAAACTGTTGGCTTCCGATATGTCTCTCTACCTCCCATTGACTACAACCAACAAACTGTTGGCCTCCAGTATGTCACTCTACCTCCCATTGACTACAACCAACAAACTGTTGGCCTCTGATATGTCACTCTACCTCCCACTGAGGACAACCAACAAACTGTTGGCCTCCGATATGTCACTCTACCTCCCACTGACTACAACCAACAAACTGTTGGCCTCCAGTATGTCACTCTACCTCCCATTGACTACAACCAACAAACTGTTGGCCTCCAGTATGTCACTCTACCTCTCATTGACTACAACCAACAAACTGTTGGCCTCCGATATGTTACTCTACCTCCCACTAACAACAACCAACAAACTGTTGGCCTCCAATATGTCACTCTACCTCCCATTGACTACAACCAACAAACTGTTGGCCTCCAGTATGTCACTCTACCTCCCATTGACTACAACCAACAAACTGTTGGCCTCCGATATGTCACTCTACCTCCCATTGACTACAACCAACAAACTGTTGGCCTCCAGTATATCACTCTACCTCTCATTGACTACAACCAACAAACTGTTGGCCTCCGATATGTCACTCTACCTCCCATTGACTACAACCAACAAACTGTTGGCCTCCAGTATGTCACTCTACCTCTCATTGACTACAACCAACAAACTATTGGCCTCTGATATGTCACTCTACCTCCCACTGAGGACAACCAACAAACTGTTGGCCTCCGATATGTCACTCTACCTCCCATTGACTACAACCAACAAACTGTTGGCCTCCAACATGTCACTCTACCTCCCATTGACTACAACCAACAAACTGTTGGCCTCCAGTATGTCACTCTACCTCTCATTGACTACAACCAACAAACTGTTGGCCTCTGATATGTCACTCTACCTCCCACTGAGGACAACCAACAAACTGTTGGCCTCCGATATGTCACTCTACCTCCCATTGACTACAACCAACAAACTGTTGGCCTCCAATATGTCTCTCTACCTCTCATTGACTACAACCAACAAACTGTTGGCCTTTGGTATGTCACTCTACCTCCCATTGACTACAACCAACAAACTGTTGGCCTCCGATTTGTCACTCTACCTCCCACTGAGGACAACCAACAAACTGTTGGCCTCCGATATGTCACTCTACCTCCCACTGACTACAACCAACAAACTGTTGGCCTCCGATATGTCACTCTACCTCCCATTGACTACAACCAACAAAATGTTGGCCTTTGGTATGTCACTCTACCTTTCATTGACTACAACCAACAAACTGTTGGCCTCCAATATGTCTCTCTACCTCCCACTAACAACAACCAACAAAATGCTGGCCTCTGGTATAGCTCTTTAATGATGAAGATATTGATGAAGATCCTGGGTCTTGACTGTATGTATACACCAGACCCTCCCTCCCTCCTACTCATGTAACCACCCTAGTAATAGTGACAAATAACAGGTCAGATGGAAACATTATTCAAGGACCTTTGTCTCCCACTTCAGGTACACAGCTTCAGCCATTACAGATGTTTTATAACGCTGATGTCTATTGGCCAACAGTGGTATATTATATACTGAACATCATTGAAAACGCACCACCCCTAAAATTGTGGATTTCTAAGAGCAGAAGTGAGCAATCTATGTAAATTTTACATATTTGTGTAGACCAATGTTTGATAAAGAAAAGAAGCAAAAAACAATCAAGCAAAACAGTGAAGATTTAATGCAGCTGACAATGAAATAAAGATGGGGTCAAAATGGAAAGTCAGTAGCGTGTATGACCCCCGTTAGCAGCAACACAAGCTGTGCAACGTCTCCTCATTGAACGGATAAGTCTCTGAATAAAGTCCTGAGGCACTGCATTCCACTCTTGCTGCAAGGCATTGTCGAGTTCCCAAAGGTTGTTGATCTGCGGACGACGTGCGAGGCGTTGGCCGATGTAATCCCACAAGTGTTCGATGGGTGACAAATCTCGTGACAATGCAGGCCAATGAAGTAGAGGAATGTTGTTGTTAGCCAGATACTGTATCAAAACACGTGCAGTGTGGGCTCGTGCATTGTCATGTTGAAATGTGTGCAGATCTTGATGCTGGTGAAAGAAGGGAACGACGTTGTTCTGAAGAATGTTGTCACGGTAGTAAACGGCATTCACTCTGCCACGACAAACAATCAGAGCGGTTCTGTGGTGATAACTTATCCCTCCCCACACCATAATGCTGCCTCCACCCCACCGATCGGTTTGCACAACACAATCCTGATGATAACGTTCACCCCGTCAACGCCATACCCGTAGACGCCCGTCAGCATTTCGCAAGTGAAAACACGACTCGTCGGAGTACACCACACCATGCCAACGTCGTAACAACCACACACGATGCTGTTCAGCCCATTGTCGGCATTCACGGCGATGCCTGTCAGTCAGGATGGGTCCAACGTAAGGGCGTCGACAACGTAACCCTGCCGCACGGAGACGGCGTCGGACGGTGGAAGCGCTGATCAAACCACGTCGACCCTGGACAGCGTTGGCGGTTCTGGCAGCGGGCAAGGTTCGATCCCAAATATGGCGCCGTACAATGTCTCGATCTTGACGAGGGGTGGTAGCACGTGCCTGACCTGGGCGTTGCCGGTCCCTGCTGGTTCCTGTTTGTTGGTATCTGTTAGCAAGCCTCAGAGTGGTCGAATGATGACACCCAAATCGTCGTGCAATGTTTCTGCTTGAAGCGCCGACCTGCAACATACCCAAGGCCTGTTCTCGTTCCTCTGGTGACAATCTTGGCATGGCGAAAAAACTTTACTTACGAAAGTACTGCGAAAATGAGAACGGTTTTGTGCCGAAGGTCATTTATACCCCTGAACAGCATGCTTTCTGCATGCAATTTGTGCCCTTCGTGTGTGATGTGCATGAATTTTGTTGTTTTCATGCGATGTGTTCGATGATGTGTTCGAACGATCCGTTTTTTACTGTAGAGGGTTATTTACGATCTAGTGTGTTATTATCAAAATTCCCACCATTAATTTTCCATTTCCAAAAGATTCTATTGCCTTATTTCAAAATTTACAGGTGGTGCGTTTTCAATGATGTTCAGTATATTAGTACACTGCTGGTTCAATGTAATGGCTTGACACTTAAATGTGGCATTTTTAATCTACCCAATAACCCCAAATTACAATACTATCAAATTTAAGTGCAACAGAATGTGATCAATTACCCAACTCTCATTGAGTAAATACTGCTACAATATTCATTCTGCAAACATGCATAGAGTTAATACAAACACTCCTGTCCACAGTGTCAATAATGTAATCAAATTATCTACCTGGTTATTCCATCATGATAATGTTTGTCAATAATACTGTTTGCAGTCATTCCCCTCTCACTAGATAATGAATTGATCTGCTATGGCATTGCATGATTCCTTGGTTTAGTAATCACAGATGATGACAATGGACCAAATGCTAGCCATGGACTCAATAGACTTGGACTTGGACAGTGCCGAAACACTGCTATTGTGATGATGATGCTTTATACATTGAAAAACTCTCCTTCAGTTGGATATTGTTGATCTGCCCGATACTGGGTCTCAGTGTACTACTACAGTCTGATGTTGTGCACCAGTGGCTGTCAGTGTACTACTACAGTCTGATGTTGTGCACCAGTGTCTGTCAGTGTACTACTGCAGTCTGATGTTGTGCACCAGTGGCTGTCAGTGTACTACCACAGTTCGATGTTGTGCACCAGTGGCTGTCAGTGTACTACCACAGTCTGATGTTGTGCACCAGTGGCTGTCAGTGTACTACTACAGTCTGTTGTTGTGCACCAGTGGCTGTCAGTGTACTACCACAGTCTGATGTTGTGCACCAGTGGCTGTCAGTGTACTACTACAGTCCGATGTTGTGCACCAGTGGCTGTCAGTGTACTACTACAGTCTGTTGTTGTGCACCAGTGGCTGTCAGTGTACTACCACAGTCCGATGTTGTGCACCAGTGGCTGTCAGTGTACTACTACAGTCTGATGTTGTGCACCAGTGGCTGTCAGTGTACTACTACAGTCTGATGTTGTGCACCAGTGGCTGTCAGTGTACTACTACAGTCTGATGTTGTGCACCAGTGGCTGTCAGTGTACTACCACAGTCCGATGTTGTGCACCAGTGGCTGTCAGTGTACTACTACAGTCTGATGTTGTGCACCAGTGGCTGTCAGTGTACTACTACAGTCCGATTTTGTGCACCAGTGGCTGTCAGTGTACTCCCACAGTCTGATGTTGTGCACCAGTGGCTGTCAGTGTACTACTACAGTCTGATGTTGTGCACCAGTGGCTGTCAGTGTACTACTACAGTCTGACGTTGTGCACCAGTGGCTGTCAGTATACTACTACAGTCTGTTGTTGTGCACCAGCAGTTGTCAGTGTACTACTACAGTCCGATGTTGTGCACCAGTGTCTGTCAGTGTACTACTACAGTCTGATGTTGTGCACCAGTGTCTGTCAGTGTACTACTACAGTCTGATGTTGTGCACCAGTGGCTGTCAGTGTACTACTACAGTCTGATGTTGTGCACCAGTGTCTGTCAGTGTACTACTACAGTCTGATGTTGTGCACCAGTGTCTGTCAGTGTACTACTACAGTCTGATATTGTGCACCAGTGTCGGTCAGTGTGAATTCTGTTTTGTCTCAAACTGGAAAGATGTGACCACTTAGAATGAGCATTTAATAACTGAAACTATAGCTTTAAGAAAAGAATAGAAGATCTAGCACAAACTAGACAACTAATACCTTCAGTATCTGCGATCAGTTCCTCTATATAAATGGGATGAAATAAGAAAGGTAAATGCGGTTACTTCCTAAATCATGGATTGGAAAATCTGCTGTGAAATCAGGTGAATTCAACTGAACAAGGCTGTTAGCTACAGCAGTGGTACTCCCGGCTGTGACAACTGGGCAGACTGAATTGCAGAGATGGGGGTAACAGACTGGAAGATTGGAAGAGGGTGGACTTATAGTTCCTGTGACTGCATTCACATTTGTGACAATATCGCTAAGACCCTTCACAGATGTTAATTATAGTCTATGTATCACCAGCAGCAGTAAAGGCAGTAACTGAATAATTATTCCAAAGTTTGGTGGAGATTCTGAGCCGACACTGACCATTCTGAGACGACAGTAGTCCAGGCTTCAGGGTGTTGCCAGCCCAAGCCCCCTGCTATAAACTAAACTGATGATATAAGCCAGCACTTCTCAGTCATCCCCTTCATCTGTAATAGACCACAGTGGCAAATCCATCACAGCTTAACTGTAAAATTTGGCAGTTGAGTCCACTATTTTGTACTTTCCTATTTGGTGTGCCCCAAGAGAGTTCCCTATATAAACTGTCGGTGTGTGTGTGTTTCCTTTGCTGAGGGAGCTGCTCAAGATCAATAGTCTGTCTCTGTAGCCTACAGTCAATGCAGCCCCGTGATGACCAAATTGCCCTGTAACTAATGGTATTACTGGACACTGAAACCAAACCAGATGACCCATTCTGAATTGCCGTATCTAATAAAGACATCCCTTCATGAAAAGAACATTGCCAACAGTGCTGACCTGCCAGGACCTTTGTGAATCAGCTGATAGTGGGACCCAGAGCAGTATCGTGAAAGGCTACCACAGGCAGAGGCTTTAACGCCAGAAACTTGAGGTGAACAAAGCTGGCTACTGGCCACACATTGACGGATTGAATCAGACACACAAATGCATCAGGGCAGCTAGCTTGGTCCTATCACTAACCAATAGCTCTTGTATTATGGTCTTGAGAGTAGAAACAGGATACATCAAGTTATCTCAGCACAATAGTTAATGTTGATCTGCCTCATGACTACGATGTGTTACCAGTACATAAAGTCTGTACACTTAGATGGTTGTAGGTCGTATATTTGGTGCAATTTCCACTGATGGAAGATCACCCAGCTGCAGGTGAAAGACAGGATTAAACATACTAAACCATTTCAGAAAGGCAGGAATCATACTTGAGGAAAGAACTATCATAAAGCCTAATGATGTTAAATGGATTTCAGTCTGTGACTTTTGCTGCTATAGTATTGATGACAATAGTATTAATGTATTTAATGCCACATACTGCTTGCATACTGTAAAACAGTTTTAATCTTGTCTTTAGATTAGGACAAAATCACCTCAAAGAAAGTGTTTATCTTACTCCAGCATTTAATATTTTGTATGTTGGATGACTGGCACTACCTCTAGATGAAGTGGAATAGACAGCTGTACTAGCAGTTAATACACTGACCAGAGTGGAATACACAGCTGTACTAGCAGTTAATACACTGACCAGAGTGGAATACACAGCTGTACTAGCAGTTAATACACTGACCAGAGTGGAATACACAGCTGTACTAGCAGTTGATACACTGACCAGAGTGGAATACATACCTGTACTAGCAGTTAATACATTGACCAGAGTGGAATACATAGTTGTACTAGCAATTAATACACTGACCAGAGTGGAATAAATAGTTGTACTAGCAGTGTATACACTGACTGGTGTGGAATACATAGCTGTACTAGCAGTTAACACACTGACCAGAGTGGCATACACAGCTGTACTAGCAGTTAATGCAGGGATTACATCAGCAGGTCGTATTACAGTCTGAGTATACTCATTGAGTTTCTAATGACAGACTCAATTCCACTTTCCTAATCGAGACTCCATTACTCCTTCCCTTTCTGCTGTGGTGCTGCTGACTATGTGTAACGAGGATCTCCTTGATGTAGCAGCATCATCAGTAATGACGAACTACAACAACTGTAGCCTCCGCACCAGCACACCTCTTCAACATTCAGACCACTCTGGTAATTAACACGATAACAACCTGCAGGTATTAACCTGGCCAAAAAATGTCAACTATTACGGAAATATTTTTTGACTTGCAAGTTCAAAGAATGTGATAAAATCTTGTCTCCAAGCTAAGTACTCCATATCAATTTATACCTCGCATTAATTGTTGCAATTTTACATCAGGAGCATCCTACGCAGAGGCAGAGAGCCACCGGCTAGTGATTTATCGACGAATCGCAAAGGAAGTGTTCGTACAAGTTTTAGATCCACTCATAGCCTTTGGCCCTACACAGAACATGGTAAATGTCGCTTTCAGATTTTTATTGGAAATCAACGAAACATAATCAGTGCCGATATTTTCATTGCATGTAATTCCTCCATTGATACACTGTTGCAAAACTTTATAACCCAACACAGATTATTGAATTGAAATAAATGTGAGATTAGATTCAAAACCATTGATTGCTCCCTTAACGACAAAACGTCCTCGTCACAGCAAACTATGAAAACCATTCTGTTGGCGCCGCTTGGTGCCTCCAACTACCAGCATAATAGGCACCAGAGCTAAGCTGATAATGCATAAAGCTGCTGTACTGAATGCACAACAAAGGGAGGAAATAAATTGATATCTCACATTTCTTTGAAAATAGTTTTATGATTGTAGATCACATTTATTAACTGTAGCAATGGGAGCTGAGAGCTGATAAACAGTTAACATATAAAACGGTAGCCTGTCATTGTCCAGTACTCGTGAAAAACTGAGGACACAGAAATAGCCAGCATTGAAGCACAATCACCTGTGCCTCAATACATGTAGGATCCATTAATCACCATGATATATAGTAAATAGAATATGACAATCATAATTCATTAAATCATTGGAATAAAATATTGGAATAAAAATATCCATGTAGAGATCCCAATAGTTATTATTTGTCTGCACACAATATCATGGTACTTACTTCAGCAGTCAATCAGAGCTACATTAATCTACTGGGGCGTGTCATGTTTTTCCTTATAACGATTTGTTAACGCTTGTCCCTTGCTGTGTACAACACAATGTTTCCTGCATGAAACACTTGTGCCTGTAGAGAATAACTGTTTCCTAAAGTCAAACTTTTTTGTAGCCAAACTGTTGGGGTTTTTTTCAGGGTTTTTCAAAACGCATAATGATCAAATTTTTAATGCCAGTTTCCTCTCCTCCATTCTGGGTATCATGGTAACACAGAGATGGTTTAACACACAAAATGCTTCAACTGCCCATCCCTACACCCTGTACATACTGTTAATAATTATGGTAGTAAGTTATCGTCTATAACGTTGTTTCTAAACACTAAGTGACTGGTCATGGTGCTTAATCCAAATCTGATTCTTATTACCCTAGATAAGCCATGCAATAGAAGGTTATAGTCATATGACTTTATCCAACGAGGTACTGATTTACTACTGGGCAAACAGAGGCAACTTTGAACAAATTCACCTGCCTAAGATGAGGCCACACGTATCCCACATGCTTTGTTGTGGGGCAGGACTGAAGCAGTAGAAAGTTGCCAAACATGTCACCATTCAAGGACTGTCTAAGCTCAACACTGCTTAACTTCAATTGAATTGTGACCTGAGTTCTAGGAACCATACACAAAGAGATGCTTCAGATGTGCTGAAAGACACAGGTACTACAGACATGTACCCCAGGTACCTTTCTGTATACAGAAATGTACCCTCGCCAAAGTAAATGTACAGACACGATCCGGTACCCTAAACAGCAGACGAGTCCACTTTTCTCAAGCCGAAACCGAAACGAGTTTGTGGTGTTCTTCTACATCCTTTCTGGACATCAAAAGTCGTTTCATTCACTTTGTATTCTAATGCAATCAAACATGGAGCTGATATTTTACAGCTGACAGCTGAAGGACAGTATGTAGTTCTTCCTGACATTCAGGAATAAAAGTATGCATTCGAGAAACCAGTTTAGTGCTCATTACGATGCAGAACTGGATTGTCCAAGGATACAATTCTGTACATTTACTTTGGCAAGGGTACATTTCTGCATACCTAAAGGTACTGGGTCACAATTCTATAGTACCTGTGTCTACGACCCCTTCAGCTTCAGTTGCCCATTGCTCCGTCATGAGTGTCATGTTAACACAAAGCGATCCTTTAACAGTTCAACCCTCCACTCTGGATAACTAACACACAACAATTCATCAACTGCTTCAACATACCAAACCCAGTTCCTGGCTGATAACAGTGAACATTTATCACATCCTAGATACCCAGCATACCAAACTCAGTTCCTGGCTGATAACACTGAAATTTATCACATCCTAGATACCCAGCACACCAATCTCAGCACTTGGTAGATAACACTGAAATTTATCACATCCTAGATACCCAGCACACCAATCTCAGCACTTGGTAGATAACACTGACATTTATCACATCCTAGATACCCAGCATACTAATCTCAGTACCTGGTAGATAACACTGACATTTATCACATCCTAGATACCCAGCACACCAATCTCAGTACCTGGTAGATAACACTGAAATTCATCACATCCTAGATACCCAGCATACCAAACCCAGTTCCTGGCTGATAACACTGAAATTTATCACATCCTAGATACCCAGCACACCAATCTCAGTACCTGGTAGATAACACTGAAATTTATCACATCCTAGATACCCAGCACACCAATCTCAGTACCTGGTAGATAACACTGACATTTATCACATCCTAGATACCCAGCACACCAATCTCAGCACTTGGTAGATAACACTGAAATTTATCACATCCTAGATACCCAGCACACCAATCTCAGCACT
Organism: Haliotis asinina; assembly: GCF_037392515.1. NCBI lineage: Eukaryota > Metazoa > Mollusca > Gastropoda > Lepetellida > Haliotidae > Haliotis > Haliotis asinina. The sequence goes on along the minus strand of NC_090280.1, from coordinate 43,471,742 downwards.
TGGTAGATAACACTGACATTTATCACATCCTAGATACCCAACATACCAATCTCAGTACCTGGTAGATAACAATGAACATTTGTCACATACTTGATACCCAGCATACCAATCTCAGTACCTGGTAGATAACAATGACATTTATCACATCCTAGATACCCAGCATACCAATCTCAGTACCTGGTAGATAACACTGAAATTTATCACATCCTAGATACCCAGCACACCAATCTCAGTACCTGGTAGATAACACTGACATTTATCACATCCTAGATACCCAGCACACCAATCTCAGCACTTGGTAGATAACACTGAAATTTATCACATCCTAGATACCCAGCACACCAATCTCAGCACTTGGTAGATAACACTGACATTTATCACATCCTAGATACCCAGCATACCAATCTCAGTACCTGGTAGATAACAATGAACATTTGTCACATACTTGATACCCAGCATACCAATCTCAGTACCTGGTAGATAACACTGACATTTATCACATCCTAGATACCCAGCATACCAATCTCAGTACCTGGTAGATAACACTGACATTTATCACATCCTAGATACCCAGCATACCAATCTCAGTACCTGGTAGATAACACTGACATTTATCACATCCTAGATACCCAGCATACCAATCTCAGTACCTGGTAGATAACACTGACATTTATCACATCCTAGATACCCAGCATACTAATCTCAGTACCTGGTAGATAACACTGACATTTATCACATCCTAGATACCCAGCATACTAATCTCAGTACCTGGTAGATAACACTGACATTTATCACATCCTAGATACCCAGCATACCAATCTCAGTACCTGGTAGATAACACTGACATTTATCACATCCTAGATACCCAGCATACCAATCTCAGTACCTGGTAGATAACACTGACATTTATCACATCCTAGATACCCAGCACACCAATCTCAGCACTTGGTAGATAACACTGAAATTTATCACATCCTAGATACCCAGCACACCAATCTCAGCACTTGGTAGATAACACTGACATTTATCACATCCTAGATACCCAGCATACTAATCTCAGTACCTGGTAGATAACACTGACATTTATCACATCCTAGATACCCAGCATACCAATCTCAGTACCTGGTAGATAACACTGACATTTATCACATCCTAGATACCCAGCACACCAATCTCAGTACCTGGTAGATAACACTGACATTTATCACATCCTAGATACCCAGCATACTAATCTCAGTACCTGGTAGATAACACTGACATTTATCACATCCTAGATACCCAGCATACCAATCTCAGTACCTGGTAGATAACACTGACATTTATCACATCCTAGATACCCAGCATACCAATCTCAGTACCTGGTAGATAACACTGACATTTATCACATCCTAGATACCCAGCACACCAATCTCAGCACTTGGTAGATAACACTGACATTTATCACATCCTAGATACCCAGCACACCAATCTCAGTACCTGGTAGATAACACTGACATTTATCACATCCTAGATACCCAGCACACCAATCTCAGCACTTGGTAGATAACACTGACATTTATCACATCCTAGATACCCAGCACACCAATCTCAGTACCTGGTAGATAACACTGACATTTATCACATCCTAGATACCCAGCACACTAATCTCAGCACTTGGTAGATAACACTGACATTTATCACATCCTAGATACCCAGCATACCAATCTCAGTACCTGGTAGATAACACTGACATTTATCACATCCTAGATACCCAGCATACTAATCTCAGTACCTGGTAGATAACAATGAACATTTGTCACATACTTGATACCCACCTTACCAATCTCAGTACCTTTCAGATAACATAGAACATTTGTCACACCCTAGATACCCAGCATATCAATATCAGCACTTAGTAGATAACATTGTTCATTTGTCACATCCTAGATACTCAGCATACCAATGTCAGTACCTGGTAGATAAGATTTTCTTATTAATCTCAGTTCCTGGTAAATAACATAGAACATTTATCACATCCTAGATAGTCATCATACCAAATTCAGTACATGGTAGATAACACTGAAATTTATCACATCCTAGATACCCAGCATACTAATCTCAGTACCTGGTAGATAACATAAAACATTTATCACATCCTAGATACCCAGCATACTGATCACAGTTCCTGGTAAATAACATAGAACATTTATCACATCCTAGATACCCAGCATACTAATCACAGTTCCTGGTAAATAACATAGAACATTTATCACATCCTAGATACCCAGCATACCAAACTCAGTACCTGGTAGATAAGATTTTCCTATTACTCACAGTTCCTGGTAGATAACAGTGAACATTTATCACATCCTAGATACCCAGCATACCAAACTCAGTACCTGGTAGATAAGATTTTCCTATTACTCACAGTTCCTGGTAGATAACACTGAAATTCATCACATCCTAGATACCCAGCATACTAATCACAGTTCCTGGCTGATAACATTGTACATTTATCACATCCTAGATACCCAGCACACCAATCTCAGCACTTGGTAGATAACACTGACATTTATCACATCCTAGATACCCAGCATACTAATCACAGTTCCTGGCTGATAACATTGTACATTTATCACATCCTAGATACCCAGCACACCAATCTCAGCACTTGGTAGATAACACTGACATTTATCACATCCTAGATACCCAGCATACTAATCACAGTTCCTGGCTGATAACATTGTACATTTATCACATCCTAGATACCCAGCACACCAATCTCAGCACTTGGTAGATAACACTGAAATTTATCACATCCTAGATACCCAGCATACTAATCACAGTTCCTGGCTGATAACATAGAATATTTATCACATCCTAGATACACAGCATACTAATCACAGTTCCTGGTAGATAACATAGAATATTTATCACATCCTAGATACCCAGCACACCAATCTCAGCACTTGGTAGATAACACTGACATTTATCACATCCTAGATACCCAGCATACTAATCACAGTTCCTGGCTGATAACATAGAATATTTATCACATCCTAGATACCCAGCACACCAATCTCAGCACTTGGTAGATAACACTGACATTTATCACATCCTAGATACCCAGCACACCAATCTCAGCACTTGGTAGATAACACTGACATTTATCACATCCTAGATACCCAGCACACCAATCTCAGCACTTGGTAGATAACACTGACATTTATCACATCCTAGATACCCAGCACACCAATCTCAGCACTTGGTAGATAACACTGACATTTATCACATCCTAGATACCCAGCACACCAATCTCAGCACTTGGTAGATAACACTGACATTTATCACATCCTAGATACCCAGCACACCAATCTCAGCACTTGGTAGATAACACTGAAATTTATCACATCCTAGATACCCAGCACACCAATCTCAGCACTTGGTAGATAACACTGACATTTATCACATCCTAGATACCCAGCATACTAATCTCAGTACCTGGTAGATAACACTGAAATTTATCACATCCTAGATACCCAGCACACCAATCTCAGCACTTGGTAGATAACACTGACATTTATCACATCCTAGATACCCAGCATACTAATCTCAGTACCTGGTAGATAACACTGACATTTATCACATCCTAGATACCCAGCATACCAATCTCAGTACCTGGTAGATAACACTGACATTTATCACATCCTAGATACCCAGCATATTAATCTCAGTACCTGGTAGATAACAATGAACATTTGTCACATACTTGATACCCACCTTACCAATCTCAGTACCTTTCAGATAACATAGAACATTTGTCACACCCTAGATATCCAGCATACCAATCTCAGCACTTGGTAGATAACACTGACATTTATCACATCCTAGATACCCAGCACACCAATCTCAGCACTTGGTAGATAACACTGACATTTATCACATCCTAGATACCCAGCACACCAATCTCAGCACTTGGTAGATAACAATGAACATTTATCACATACTTGATACACAGCATACTAATCACAGTTCCTGGTAGATAACATAGAATATTTATCATATCCTAGATACCCAGCATACCAAACTCAGTACATGGTAGAGGTTGAACACAAAATGTAGTTCCATGCACTCACTATTGAACTCAATACTTCCCTGTTAAGAGAAGTTAAGACACTTTTCCAAATACAAATGAATATTTAACTGGCTTCCATCACATTTCCTAGAAACAAGTCTACACTACAAAGGTACATGTGTCAACATGATACAAGCAATTGATGCCAATTGAATTTTTATGTAACTGACACAATGTTGAACTGTGAATTTCCAATCTTGCACACAGTTTGTTTCCTGATTACACAGGTCCCACAGCCAGTTGACTGGGGTTCCGTCTCCACTATAAGCTGGCTGTCCTACACATGACTGGCCGTCCTACACGTGACTGAGTATATTCACAACAAACATCAAGTGCCAGCCATTATGGTGTTTAGCAAAACACCTAAGGAAAAAAATTGGATTTGTGAATAAATGCTGTTTAGAAATTTTGTGAATTGGAAAAATGAACAAAGAAATCAATTTGTGCTGGCTCTGAAATTAATTAAGGAGGCAGATTAGTTGAATTCACAATTTGAGTGTTCCAGTGTGCAAAATTTACTTCAGGATCCCCTTCATTAACTGTGACAATACTGGACTGAAACTAGTTTGATAAACAGTCTTATCTTCCAGGTTTCACCACAACTGTTTTGTTGCTCTTTTCATTGATGGTTCTTTTCTCTTGTATAGTGAAGTAATGTCTTTGCCTTAACTACACTGGCAGGATCTGTGGAAAAATTTGACTACTTCCAAGCAACAGATATTAAGCAACAACATTGTATCAGTTTTCTCCCTAAAAAAATATTTAAAAAATATTGGCCTTCAGTGTCGACCTATGTTTGTCGTAAGGGGCAACAATCAGGACTAGCTGGTCAAACCCGCTGACTAGGTTGATATGTGATCAGTTCCCAGTTGCACAGATCGATGCTCATGCTGTTGATCACTAGATTGTCTGGTCCAAACTAGATTTTTTACAACTATCTTATAGCTGAAGTACTGCTCAGTGCAGCATAAAACTAAACTCACTCACTCACTCCCAAGATCCTAAGAGAATGACAAAAAACAACAATTAATAACCTGCCATGGCTACCTTGCATGCAATGTCGAGTTTGCCATATTTTTTCATTTGCTCATTTCCAAGCCCATATATACAACCCATTTAGTTCTGACACATAGAAATACAATATGATTTCAAAATCACATGTGAACTTGAGGTTTTTACCTTAGACTGACAACTAGTCTCTGAAATGAACAAATTTTATTGAAAAAAGTTCATAGTAAAAAAAAAACATAATATAATGAAATGGAGCCCTGGGACTTCCTTCATTTTTTTGTTTTCAGCTAGGGGAAGCTAGACTTTTCCACATTTTCTAGACTTGCAGGGGCTGTCTTGGATATATTTGCTTCAGGGTCTGTGCAAAAGACTAGTTTCACCTGTACGTTGTAAAACATGCAGTAGCATCATTAAAAAATGAAGCATACAACTTTATGGATGACAATGGATTGTTTATTGCATAGAACAGTGTTTTGATGTATATTCTTTCACCATTATCAAGCAAAAAAATAGCTATTACTTTCTGCTTGAAATGGTGTAAGGGCTACATTGGAAAGTCAATCTATGCAATAAACAAGAGGTTGTCACCCATAAAGGTGCAGACTGATGCTAATGCTGTTGATCACTGGATTGTCTGGTTCAGACTGCCGCCACATGGCTGGAATGTTGCTGACAGCGGCATAAAACTGAACTCACTCACACATGAAGTTGTATGCTTTATTACTGACTCACCAACTTCTAGAATGCCAATGAAACAATTCGTAGCATTTACCTCCACTTACTATTCATGGTATTAGAACAGTACCAATAATATGTCTACAACATTAACAAAAGGTCATCAGTTTGTCATGGAATCCTTCATTCAAGGACTACTCATGTGATGCCAGGACAAAAGAACCCTCGCCTCCCTGCCCTGGTGCATGGTGCCCTTCCAGTCACAAATGCATTGTTCCCCAGCCCTGCATCATGTTTGTCAACACTAAGCTGATATATGAAAACATACCTGAAAGCCTTGCTGGTCAGTATGAGCACTAGCTGTCAACACAGGTCCTAGTAGTCACAAGCATCCCACAGTAAACTCCACTGATTGATAGAAACCTGAAATAACAGAGTTAAACATTTGAGTACAGCATTGATACCACCAAAGGTGACTAATTATTTTTAGGAATGGACAGTATTAGGAATTGGCAGCACTAATAGTGGTCTACACTTGTCCACGGTCATGTCATCTTCATTTTGATTTTAGTGTTACATATTAAAGTAACATGTATTAACAAATCCTTTATAAATAATCAATTACATGATGAAAAATACAACCCTTTAGTGTGATGAATATAGTTCATTACGACTTGAATATTTTCATATATGATCATAAAATCTAAACTAAAGCTAAGGACGTAAAGGAATCACTCCTTCTGATAGTACAGTGTCCCAGAACTGAAGCATTACAAGTACACAGAGATCAGGGCCCCGTTTCACGAAACTCTTGTACACCTAAGATCTCGTAACATTTCTCGTAGCATTTACACCTCCTATGTTACAGTATAACAGGTTCAAATGCTATGAGAAAAGTTACAAGATCTTAGGATTATGAGAGGTTTGTGAAACAGCATCCAGGAGGATGAACCTGCAGATCTCCAGTTGTCATGTCATCAAGCAAGCAGAGCTCCAACTGTCATGTCATCAAGCCAGCAGAGCTCCAACTGTCATATCATCAAGCTAGCAGATCTTCAGCTCTCATGTCATCAAACAATCTGATCTCCAACTGTCATGTCATCAAGCCAGCAGATCTTCAGCCCACATGTCATCAAACAATCAGATATCCAACTGTCATGTCATCAAGCCAGGAGATCTCCAAATGATGCCATCAAGCCATCAGATCTCCAATGGTCATGTCATCAAACAATCACATTTGTAACTCATGTCAACCAGCCAGCTGAACTTCAGCCATAATGTAATCAAGACAGAAGGTGAACAGCTGTAACCATCAAATGTCACCATATCATTTGCAGGTGCTGCCTATAGTACTTCTGAGGACCCTGTGCAACTGACTATAAAACACTTCACAAGATCATGCACTAGAGGTCCCAAGATGCAGTCCGAACCAAATGTACCCAAATGGGGAAAGTGTGAGATGACAGAGGATATGTCTATGTCCAAATCCTCTATTTATCCTCCCCATGACACGAACATGAATCCATCTTGTCCTAAACAGGGCATGAGCTTGTCTGGATTACTGGACTGTCCTGAGCTGGCCACACAAGTGATGGAGTTGGTGCCAGTCCTAATGAAGTATGACACAAGTATCCCTAGCTACACTAGAAGCTGAGGAGAGTTTGATAACCCTAATTCATTATTTTCCCCTTGCCTGGACGAACAGGGGAACAGAACCAAACAGGGATCACCAGACAAACAAATCACAAATTGATTCTGGTGATCGATCATTCTGAAAACAGTTACACATGTTGAGTCCCTTCAACATCTGGCCATGAAATGAGCAGCAATCCAAACCCATTACTCCCATCAGGGAAAAAACAAAACCACATATCTGCTTGTTTGAAATATGCTGAAAAAAACTGCTTTGATTTACAGCATTGATATGTGAGTCAACAAGGCAGGATTTTCATAATCTGGAATTACCATGTCGCATGTGTGAAGTGACTTGGTAGTTCTGTTTGCTGTTGTCCTGGTGATGCTCAACGAATAGACCCAGAAATACACTTATCTCATTTAAAGATAAACATCGGCAAATTAGAAACTATAATCCAAATGCAGCCAAAAAAGATTAATGTTAGAACCTGAGCTGAGGTGATCTAGACTTTTGGTGGATGTATTTAACACAAATTTCACATCTTTTCAGAAATGGACAGCTGTCTGTAAATTACATGTCATCTTGAAAAAACATTTTCATTAATTTACACTTGGAACACACAGAAATATGGATTAACAGCAGGGTTCAAACTCTTAAACTTAGGGACATCTTATTATTCACCTGTGCTACAGCAACACATGATTAAAATTAACTTTCAAATGTTTTCAGCAGTGGATAATCATCATAATGTCCAAGAATGTGTCGTGCAACAGCTGCTTACAATGTTCATTCTTATAGCAATCAGACCAAACTTCGAAAAGAAACAAATTGCATAAGTACATATTGTATTCTTGTTCATTGAAACATATTGATTGTTCTCAAATTTTCAATAAGACAATGTTTTCTAAAAGTGATTGTCCCCATAACTCTTTATTCATTAAAAATGAAGAGCATTAGTCACATTATTTTTCAGGAACATAGAGTCACTTGGATATTCCCCTCTAAATATAATACCCTTGGTCTGAAAGACAGTTAGAGGCAGTGTGCTACATGGAACTCTGCCATGACCACCGTGGGGGTTGTGGGGCAGCCTAGTTGTTGAGGCATTCGATCATCACTCTGAGGACCTGTGTTCTATCCCCCACATGAGCACAATCTGTGAAGTCCAATCTGTATTTTTGGTGTCCACTGATATTGCTGGAATATATCTGTAAAATTAAACTCACTCACCCACTCCAATGCCATGTCATTAGAAAGGCCATATTCCTGCTCAGAATGATCTTCTGTATATCGCTGTGTATAAAGCAATATACAGTATATAAGTTCACTACTGAATAGTCAAGTATAAAGTTTACTTTTACTTGTTGATAAATGACAGAAGTCTCTGAAATTTATCATGCTTCCACTTCTGTTGGTGTGATAAAGTCACAGGATTTTCTCTTTATTTCAGTCATTCAAGCTGCTTCATCAATTTTCAGGCACATCTTTAGTTGGCTCCACATTGGCAGGCAGATAAAGTTATCTGTTTCCTAATAAATGCTCTGACTTGCCTGATTGTAATATACACACACACACACACACACACACACACACACACACACACACACACACACACACACACACACACACACACACACACACACACACACACGCACACACACGCACACACACGCACACACATGCACACACACGCACACACATGCACACACAAACACAAACACACACACACACACACACACACACACACACACACACACACACTAAACGCCAAACGATACATTAGTCTCCTACCTTTATAAATAACTTAAAAACTATCAAAGATATGTTAGAAGGTATCAGTTTCTAAGTAAGCTGAACAACACAGCTCTGTCGCAATCACCAACAAAAAAATCTCAAAGGCATTCATACTGAGGTGAAGTCCACCTTTTTCAGAATAGTTTAATTGTTCCATTGTTGTTTGGACATTTGGAAGCCGGTTCTGTGGTTTCACAGGGGTTTTGACATTTAGAAGCCTATTTTAGGGTTTCACAGTGGTTTGAACATTTAGAAGCCTGTTTGAGGGTTTCAGAGTGGTTTGGACATTTAGAAGCCTGTTTGAGGGTTTCAGAGTAGTTTGGACATTTAGAAGCCTGTTTGAGGGTTTCAGAGTGCTTTGGACATTTAGAAGCATGTTTGATAGTTTCACAGTGGTTTGGACATGTAGAAGCCTGTTTGAGGGTTTCACAGTGGTTTGAGTAAGTGATGATGGTTTCATGCCACATTATCCATATTCCAGCAATATCACAGCAAGGGAGATCCGAAATGGGCTTCACACCTTGTACCCATGTGTGGAATATAACCCTGGTCACCAGCATGATGAGCGAACACTTCAACCATTAGGCTACATCACCTCCCCCCACAGTTGTTTGAACATGTAAAACCCTGTTTGAGAGTTTCACGGTTGCTTCAACATTCAGAATCCTGTGGGAGGGTTTCACTGTTGTTTGAACTCTTACAGCTTTGAGCACTATTGGAAGGTTAGTCTGGTCCTTAGGGAACCATCAAACCACAAGAGTGGATTTTGTATTGGCTACTAATCAAGCACATCTCTTTTGGAGTCTACTCTATGTTAATCATTTACCGAAGCCTTGTTCCACAGCCCTGTAGATATCCTATCATCTGTATAGTAGGGGCACTATCAAACACAAACTGTAGCATACACTGACTAATCAAGCATGATGAGGCTCATGAATACAGGCTGGCTATAGATTGAATACTTAAATCATTACTGCTACATGTCTAGGATTTTATGGCACATCAGTGGATAGGGGGCATTGAGTTGAAGGCATGGGAGGGTGGGGTAGGAAGGGGAGGGTAGGGTAGGAGGGGGAGGGGAAGGAGGCCATGCTAACATAATAAAAAGTCTTTGTAACAGACGCTGGAAGAGAAAGCAGTAAGGAACAAAATGATAGTAACAATGCCTAATTTAACAGTAGACAGACAGTTAGATAGATGACAGTAATACGTACAAGGAAATATGAATACATAGATGAAAATTCTTTCTTACAAGACGCATTGATTGTTGTGATAAGCGAGGTAAAGAAAGACATAATTTATATGTATGATAACATCAACCATTTCAGTACAAGTCGGTTGAAGTACAGTTATCAGAAGCTCTCATTTCTTTTCAATTCTTTACTCTTATTGATGGGAGTTGATATATTTGATATCACCGCATCAAGGGTGAGATTCTATATATTATCCGATATCATGCTAAATCTAGAGTACGAAAGGAAATTGCATTGTTTTGATGATAATGGTGACATGTGAGATGATATAACTGTAATAATCACTCAGGGTTAGAATTCACTACCTACTGGTATGTATTTTGACAATTACTGTTTGGTTAAGATCTGCAGTAAAGTTCCAGACACATACATCTCGATGTGTCAGTGGTTCTTCATGATGTCAAAGTGACAGCCACAAACGTAAAGCTCATACAAGTGTTATCTCCAGTAGAAACAAGTTTAGGAAATAAATGCTTATTCTGGGCTATTCCACAGTAAAAATATCCTCACAAACTTATGAGCAAAGTTATTGCTGGCTGGTCCATATCCGAATCCCATGCAGATAGCCATCTGTTGTGACAACTCCAAGGATCATGGACTGATACAAACAGTTGTTGTTGTACAGGAGTAAGCTGATGGTTACTATCAATCAATTCCCACATCCCCCAACTAAAGTAGTTCTTGGTATCCCGAACCTACCTGTGATGTGCCTGTGCCACTGTCACCTGACATGTCACACAGAACGAGCCGGAGAGTCACATAGTCCCATCAGTAGGAGGCATGTGACCACCTATACAAGTAGAGTAAAGTTGTAGCCAGTGTTTGTGTGGCCAGCAGGCACAGTGGTGGTTACACTGGTCAGCCAGTCACAGAGGAGCTGGCGGTGGGCCCTGCTGTGTGCAATAATGAAGAGCAGCAGCAGCAGCAGCCAGGAAATCAATCCATGAGACTTCATACCACAGCAGACCAAGTCCTATTGATAATATCTATATGTTTAGGGAATCCAAAAGGGTGAAACTCATTCAAGGAGTTACACATCGCCGTGAAAAGATTTCTCGATTTATCGATGGCTTAGTGCTTGCAGTGCCATTTTCGTGCTGCTACATTCTTACTGTCCGTTAGTTATCCTCTTTTAGCGCGCATATTTACACATGTTCATTTTTTAGTTTCATGCAATAGTTTGATCAACATGTTACACAAGTTGAAAGAGAAGCTGGCCCATCTAAATGCCTGCTATCGATTCACAAAGTTTATGGTTTCTCAAAGGATGTTCCAAACCTGAACTCTATAGAGGACACATGGAATGGGAAACTATGTACAGTCATGTGGTATGCTTACTTCATGTCCAAAACCACCATAGTGAGGTATAAAAGTAAACTCACGTTTATATTTGAATCTGGACTCCTCTTTCCTGTTGACAAGGACTCTCATAACTCACTGACACACACATGTATATGTTCTCTGCATTTATCTAAACTCCTGTGATCACCAGAAAGATCCATCTTTTCCATGAAAGTAGTTGAATGTGAGAATAAAACTGTGTACTACACCAACCATCCATCAGAATACAACCATCTACACTATAGAAGCAATAAGTATTCACAAGATGAACTACCCAATTGATTGTTCAAGAAATACATTTCTTCAGATATTTTATTCATTTTGAAACTGACTCATGTTTAACAGTAAAATATCCAATCATTTAACAAAATTGTTTTCATTCATCGAGACTTGTCTGGCGAGGTTTATACAGTTTAATTCATTATGAATTTGAAAAAATATAGTACTGTACACAGATACATGTATAATGAAAGATTTTCGATGCTTCCTTAGCTCTAAGATAGTCTTATGTTAGTATGTCATTTATGACTACCTTAGCACTAATAGAGCTTTGACAAAATAGACCCAATATGCTACTGAAAGATCTCCCAGCAAACCAATGAATTCAAGGCACGGTGTTATCCTCAATGTGACTATCAGTGTGTTACGTGGTGCAGTGGCAGCATCTCTGCTGACATTTGCCCAGGTGGCAACCCTCTCTAACAACATGGTTATGTAGTATATCTGATTGCAAGCCACAGACTACAATAATCCCTTACAACATAATGTTTGTGCACAAACCTGTGTGGTGAGTAATCAGCAAAATGGATTTTAATTCATGAAAATATGCTGCCACAGTTAACACCAGAATACTAGCCTTCAGTATCAAATGCTTGCTGCAAGACACGAGATCAGTTGTCAGGCTCGCTGACTTAGTTGACACATGTCATTGGTTTCCAAATTGTACAGATTGATGCTAATGATGTAGATCCAGACTTGATTATTTACAGACCGTCGTCATATAGCTGGAACATTGTTGATTGTGGCATAAAAACTAAATTCACTCGCTCACTAATGCAGACAATTGCAAGACTCCTCCAACCAACTTACTTGACATGTTAGCACTACTTCAGTTTGTATGTTGTCCTAGGACACAAAACCTATGACTGTCCCACTAACAAATACAATCAACAGAAGATGTTTTCACAAAATGTAAACACAGAAAACATACACTATTTTTGGTTGACTGGACATTGCAGCAGGGATGGCTTGATGCTTCCTGTATTGAGATGTTCCTCGCCATTCAGTCCTCCATCAGCACAATACCTGACACAATCATGTCTGTTTTACAGGCTAATGATGAGATAACTCACATGGGGAATTTGTCCCTTGTATGTCTATCAGTGTCCATACACAGGGGCTAATGTAGTGTTTCTAGTCACACAAGGTTTTTTTCATCTTGCACTGCCTAACACCAGAGTCAATCTGCTGCAGACTCCAGATCCCATACCGATATGACACAGACTCCGGACTGCATACAGACATGCTACAGACTCCAGACCCCATACAGGGCTGCTGCCACGGACTTTATCATCACCATTATTACCTGTGTCCCCATCAGTACAGAGTCTCAAAGCTCACACAATGTGCAAGGCACAGACGATAGAGTAACTACCATCAACAGTGCCCTATTGATGTCCGATAACCACTGTGTTTCGGGCGTATTGTTTTAAGGAGTACATGAAGAGTATTGATATTTTCCAGTCGATTGATTGATTTTGTGTCTGCTTCCTTATTGCTTCATCTGATCAAAGCTGTCAGCTCTAACCTCTGGCAGTTTTTCTGCACTTAATTTTCACAAAAACACTGATCAGAGATTTTTTGTCTTTTGTACAAAGATAACGTTTTTGTGAATGTCAGCTTGGAGGTATTGTACTGCTGCTTGCATCCTTGAATAAAGGAAGACATACAGTCATTCTCATCACACAAGTTAAACTGATACACTCACAGCATAACTATCCTTTAAAAAATTACAAGTGGCACTATAGCTGTATAACGGATGCTTGAGCGTGTGGCGTTTGACACTCTACTGCCTCACACACTGATCAAACCCTGCATCTGTCAGTCTTAAAAAAACACCTGCGCCTACAAACAACACCCTTTCTCTTAGTAACACCTGCACCTACAACCAACACCCTCTCATAGTAACACACACAACTGCAACCAACATCCTGTATCTTGGTAACAACTGTACCTACAACCAACACCCTTCTCTATTAGTAACACCAGCACCTACAACCAACATCCCCTCTCTCTGTAACACCCCCACCGACAACCAACATCCTCTTTCATAGTAGCACCCACACCTACAACCAACACCCTCTCTAATTAACACCCACACCTACAACCAACACCCTCTCTAAAGTAACACCCACACCTACAAACAACACTCTCTCTCTTAGTAACAAATGTACCTCTCTTAGTAACATCCACACCTACAACCAACATCCTGCTTCTTAAAGTAACAACTGTTACCTTCAACACCCTCTCTCTTAGTACCAACCATTCCTACAACACCTTCTTTAGACCCATACTAACAACAAATGACCCCACTTTACTGATACAGCACTGATGCATCTCTGCACAAAGTCCTCCAGAGATGATACAACTGTTGTCCCAGAGCACATCTTATCATCTGATAACGATATCAGCCCCACACAGACCTTTCAGTAACCCATATAGTATGATCAAATATAGTTTTGTCTATCACAAAGGAAGGAAATAATAAAGTTGTCTTCCAATTACTGGTGAGTTGTTCGTGACTGCAGCTTTACTGTAGTGTTCATTGCCTTACTAATATGGCTGCCATCTGTCAGTCTCAGAAGGCTGTGTCGTGGAGGGCAGACACACATAAACCCTGCTTAGTGTTGTAGCAGTCCAATCCTCCTGGATACTCAAGTACACCTGTGACATCATGTCTGTGTGATAGACACCGTAAATATGCCACTATATACCCCACCAGCCATTAACTTGAGGCATAAACCGGATTAAGCCACATTCCTCACAGAAATATCACAAAACATCTGAAACATCTTCGACCTCAGACTATAAATCTGCTGTAGCAAACTTTCTTTTGAAACATTTCACAATTTGAAGATCCCACTCATCAAGCTGGACAACTTTGATTTCCTCTGAGGCGACATGGCTTTTCAATAGCACATGATCAAAGACAACATGCAAGAAAAACATACTCATCGTGCAAAATTTCATGGATTCAATTTTACACTTTTTCAAAACCCACAGGAATATATTTATCAGTATAGATTTTTCCATCTTTGCATATTTTATCCAAGTAAATATTGAAACTGCTGGAAATGTCTCCTGCTAACTAATAAGGCTTCTAACTATGACAGGATGTGGAAGTGGCTGTCCATACGATTTCCTTCGCTGACAACTGGGCATGTCTCTCCTCTACAGGATATTACAGTAAACACAAGGTCGTGTAACTCTTCCACCGACACACCACTGCTCAGATCTAACGTAATAGGACAGACGACCACTTTTGTATCTAGATCAATCAATACTATCACAGCACACTGAAGGAATAAGCCTCTATCATTTCTTTCAAATAACTTTTTTGTGTAATTATTTTCTCTCAATATTACCAAAATTACAATTTCAGCCCACCAAGTTATCCACTCAATTTATCAATTTGCGATTTGGCCACCATTTCAGACAAGTGGTCTAACCCTGGCTGATCACTCATCGATCATTGGCAAAAGGTTGGTGAAAGCCAACAAGTCTCTTATTTAACATTGATTCCAGCACATTCCATTCACACGTCCAATGTATCATCGTATTTCACACACTGCCTCCTAATAGCAGCTCTGTCTTTTCAATTTTCAATCACCATGAACATTTTAGTAATCTCCCAAGAAAATTGCACACAAGCAAAACTCACTTGATCTGTTTCTGACAATAGGGGTTAGCAGATGTTTGAAAATCGGATCAGATTGCACTGAAATCGCAGAAAATATCTGTGTACATATTAGCCTTGGAAGTAATTAGAGTTGAGAGCTTATGTTCATGTGTGGGTAGTCTTAAGTGTTGGAAAGGTACCATGCTATCTGCTAGCTACAGCTACAGGTCAGGCAATGCATGTCACTGAGGTGCTGACAGCTTTAACCTGGGACAGCCAATAAGGTCCTACAGTAATTCCATCATCAGACTGACGCAGAGGCTCCACAGAACATGTTCCCAGTTCATATAGCTTGACTGACAGGGCCTGTGTCTTGTCTGTGTGCAATCACAGGTCAGACACAATGTGTCAGAACAGCATTGTCAGAGTCTGATGTTACGGAGAACAGCGTTGTCAGTATATGATGTGATGCAGGACAGCATTGTCAGGGTCTGATGTTATGGAGAACAGCATTGTAAGAGTCTGATGTTATGCAGAACAGCATTGTCAGAGTCTGATGTTATGGAGAACAGCATTGTCAGAGTCTGATGTTATGGAGAACAGCATTGTCAGAGTCTGATGTTATGGAGAACAGCATTGTCAGAGTCTGATGTTATGGAAAACAGCATTGTCCGAGTATGAGGTTACAAAGAACAGCATTCTTAGAGTCTGAAGTGATGCAGAACAACTTTGTCAGAGTCTGATGTGATGGAGAAAAGAACAGCATTGATAGGGTCGGATGTGATGGAGATCAGCACTGACAGAGTCTGATGTTATGGAGAACAGCATTGTCAGTCTGATGTGATGCAGAACAGCATTGTCAGAGTCTGATGTTACAGAGACCAGCATTGTCAGAGTCTGATGTTATAGAGAACAGCATTGTCAGAGTCTGATGCAGAACAGCATTGTCAGAGTTTGATGTTATGAAGGACAGCATTGTCAGAGTCTGATGTTATGGAGAACAGCATTGTCAGAGTCTGATGTTATGGAGAACAGCATTGTCAGAGTCTGATGTTACAGAGAACAGCATTGTCAGAGTCTGAAGTGATGCAGAACAGCATTGTCAGAGTCTGATGTTATGGAGAACAGCATTAGAATGAAGATTTTATGGATATCAACTTCTTTATGAGAGAACACAACGTTTCGGAGTTAATGCTTACTCCTTCATCAGGTGAAGGAGTAAGCATTAACTCCGAAACGTTGGAGAACAGCATTGTCAGTGTCTGATGTTATGGAGAACAGCATTGTCAGAGTCTGTGTTTGAAGTGATGCAGAACAGAATGAGTCTAATATCATCTGTGCCTTAATGTGATACAGCAGAAAATGGCTCTGTCACTGTCGATATTGTGCGTGATACTGAGGAGTTTGTAAATCACATCAACATTGTCTGAGTCTTAAGAAAGGCAAAAGGCTCTACACAATACATACATTTATACCAAAACAGTTCTGTCAACATACACCAAAACAATTCTGTCAACGTACAGCAATAAAAAAAATAACAGCTAGACTTATCACGTCTTTATATTCAAAACTATGTCACCATAATAAGATATCCCTGTAAAATTTAATCATGCAAAGAATCACCACCAGCCAAAGTTAAGAGAATGCGTGATATCTCATGCTGGATTAATTCTCTGTCCCTTCAACTGCTTGAAATTGTTTGCACTCTTAAAGTAATAAAATCAATAACAATACATAACTGTTATGATTTTTACAAGATCCCTTGTAGATGACAACTTCAAATACTTCTCCCTTGTGATGCAAAAATCAATACATTCAAGCATGACATGGATGACATGAGGAGCCTCACATTTCAAGAAATACTCATGTGTATATCAAGTAAACATCCTCTTCAAATCTGGACTGAAAGCCCAATTAGCTGTGACTGATTGTTGCCTACATGAGAGGCACACTTCTTTTACATTAGAGCTCAACGTAACATTTTATAACAGCTTTACAATCATTTCATGATATCAAAGTGGTGTTACTGAAAGCAGTAGCATAAACCATTGTGTTACCAAGGAATCCAACCCAGCTGGGTAATAAAACCGTGTGTCATGTTAGCCAGTAGAATGATCAGTTTTTATGTCAACAATTTTATTAAAAAAGTTCATGTTTACATAATTAACTTTAGTAGCCCAAAGACACAAAAATGTAAAATGTTACAAACTGCAAGTGCTTAGATAGATTATTGACATGCTTCTGAGCTATCAAAATGGCATTTACCGCTGAGGTGACATGAGCAGTGGGGTAGCCAAGTGGTTAAAGTGTTTGCTTCTCACGCCAATAGCCTGGGTTCGATTCCCCACATGGATGCAATGTGTGAAGCCCATTTCTGGTGTCCCCTGTAGTGATATTACTGGAATATTGCTAAAAGCAGTGTAATAATAAACTCACTCACTCACTCTGATGTGACTAGGGGGATCATCATCCTGTAGTGTGGACAAACTGATTGTATGTACAACTACAAAGTCACAAGCATATATATTTCAGCAGACTCTATTCTTGATTATTAGTCCCTGATTAGTTTAGTTTTGTTAATGTCAGGTCTACTGCTGGCTTTACAAGTTGCCATGGAGATGAACACAACAGACATTAACAAGAAATTTTCAATGCGTATATTTTGATATATTCAGTCATAAAATGTTGCAAGCTATTGTTTGGCATTTATCTGGACAACAATGTAATAATCTTTAGCGTATATGATTTCTCGTATCACAAACTAAAACACAGGGGCGGATAGAGTTTTTTAAGAAAGGTGGGGTGCACTTTATTGAGAAAAGTGGGGTGCACTTTATTGAGAAAGTGGGGTGCACTTCATTTTCACCCGAGTTTCAATGGTCATATAACAAAATTTCATTACCAAGGGGGGATGTGCTGGTACAGAATATGGACCTGGTACATTTTCTGAATTTTGACTTTGTTTAGGGTAGAATACTGAATACATAAACATAGCTGGGGTACATACCTGTCGTACCTGCGCCGACAACAACCCCTTCAGTCTAATTACCACTTCCAGATGTATTGTAATATTTGATCATGTTCCACCATGCTGTGTTTCAGCCAGGATGGAGTATTCACAATAATGTCCTCTTTCACACAACAACTTCAGTCCTTTTACAATCCAGCATGAAGCGTCTCCTGTCTGAACCCATGCAGGTGCTCATCGCCTGAGCTGAATCCCAGAAGACTCATTAGAACCTTTCTAATCAGAGATATATGTACACTCAATCAAACTAGTTATTCTGTTTTTATCTTGGATACACTGAGCTTTCAAGCCAACAGTTCGAAGATTTTTCTTCATATATTAGATGTTTCTTCTTGAGCAAAGGTCATGTTTGTTTGTTGCTATACTATATCCATGTTTGTGTGCTGATATACTATATTTCCTCAAACTTACACTATTTACTATTGTTTAACGTCCTGCATTCCATACAACTGCAATCATTCTACGCACAGCCTTGTTCCCTAACCACCCCCTGTGCAGATCCTAGTCTTCAAATACACAAACAATTCCAAATTGCAGCCTTCCCAGCAGACGTCCCAACAACTAAGCCCATGTGTCCCTATTTGGAAAATAAACACAGTCGTGTGCCAGTTACCAGTTTTAACCCTTTCCAGGCCAAACCCTGCTCCCATTGTCTTAATTAAATGCCCTATGAATACAGAAAGGTCACTTGAGCTCCCCCTTATGTCCTCCATTGTCATTTCATGGGCCGCTAAAATAACACAGAATGTGTATTTGTTGAAATGCAAATGGATGCCTTTCTCAAGGGGATAGTGTCGGCCATACAACTGATTACATTATTAAGGACCTTGATTGAGATATGGCCTTGGGTTTTCATTAAAATCCTTTCTCAGGCAGATTGTTTAAGCGAATGAATTTATCAAACACCAAAAACAACTTGATGACAGCTTTTTCTTTGAATAAAACATGACAGACTAGAATGTGAATAACATGGAAATCATGTTTTAGCAGGGCTAATTAAATGTCAACAGAACAAAGGTTGTGAACTCTGAACTACAATACCAAAGAAATATTAATGCAGATATTGAGATTTGTCTGTCATCTTCATTATGTCACACATAATAAAAAACATCTGAGATTGACTGCTGGATAACTTGACAGGGCTTGGTGTGGCGCACTGATGTCACAAACAAATATATTACTGAAATCATTTGTAAAAGAACAACCATCCACTAGATTTGTCTCTGTCTACTTCTGGAGTTGAAGTTCAATGAACAGGGTGAGATGGTCTCTATGACTGACCAGGGAGAGTTTCCCTTTCATCAAGTATTTACATAGCAACACATGCCTAGTCAATTTTGACAAACTGCTTTATAATATGACTCGGTCTGTGTTTCCCCTTGGCTACAGAACAGACGTAACGTAATGCTATTCTATAATATGTGGCCAACGGGCTCACCCAGAGAGGTCAGCTTTACCTGGCACCGATTCCCTAGTCAGCACAGACGGCAGTGGAACACATTCCATCTCATGATCAAACAACATTGATGCCTTCACAGGCAGTTTATCTATGCATAAGTCCTTCAATTAAATACTTTGGTGCTGAACAAACGTTTGAAGTGAATTATCTAGTTCATCTTATAGAGATCATTTAGAATGCACAGTACATTGCCTCTACTGGGATTTCAGACCACTGGGGCATGCACACTTTCTGCAGGAATTTCAACCTACTCAAACTGGTCTGTCGGGAATCCATCAACAAACTGGGTACAAACCATGCATCACTTAACTCACATGCTGTTGCAATAATACATCTTCCATCGAACTTTAACGTTTTACCATTATGAGTGGAAATTGGTGAAGAACAGCACTTGGTTCTGTAGCTCGGCTTTGGGAACATCTGAAGTGATACATCCATGTTGACACTTGGCAATATGTTGATTGACAATACATGCATCACTGATGTATTACATCTGAAGCTCTTCTATTCCAAATAATCTGCTATTAATGGACTCAATTATCCAACAATCTGGCTCTGTATGGGGACAACATAGATCAGTCAGGATCTGTGAAGAACAATGTAAATTTGTGTTGGACAACATGGATCAGTCAGGCTCTGAGTGGGGACAATTTAGATCAATCAGGATCTGTGAAGAACAATGTAAATTTGTGTTGGACAACATGGATCAGTCAGGCTCTGTATGGGGACAACATAGATCAGTCAGGATCTGTGAAGAACAATGTAGGTCTGTGTTGGACAACATGGATCAGTCAGGCTCTGTGTGGGGACAATTTAGATCAGTCAGGATCTGTGTGGGGACAATGTGCCGGTAGATAACTCAGGCTCTATGTGGGGCAATATAGATCACTCAAGATCAGTGCAGGACATCATAGATCAGTCAGGTTCTGTGCAGGACATCATGGATCTGTCAGACTCTGTGTGAGACAACGTAGATCAGTGAGGATCTGCGTGAGACAATGTACATCAGTGAGGATCTGTGTGGGACAACGTAGATGAGTGAGGACCTGTGTGGGACAACGTAGATCAGTGAGGACCTGTGTGGGACAACGTAGATGAGTGAGGACCTGTGTGGGACAACGTAGATCAGTGAGGACCTGTGTGGGACAATGTAGATCAGTGAGGATCTGTGTGGGACAACGTAGATCAGTGAGGACCTGTGTGGGACAACGTAGATCAGTGAGGACCTGTGTGGGACAATGTAGATCAGTGAGGACCTGTGTGGGACAACGTAGATGAGTGAGGATCTGTGTGGGACAATGTAGATCAGTGAGGACCTGTGTGGGACAACGTAGATCAGTGAGGACCTGTGTGGGACAACGTAGATCAGTGAGGACCTGTGTGGGACAACGTAGATCAGTGAGGACCTGTGTGGGACAACGTAGATGAGTGAGGATCTGTGTGGGACAATGTAGATCAGTGAGGATCTGTGTGGGACAACGTAGATCAGTGAGGACCTGTGTGGGACAACGTAGATCAGTGAGGACCTGTGTGGGACAACTAAGATCATTCACGATCTGTGTTGGACAGCATAGATCAGTCAGAATAAGTGGTGTCCCTGCATGCTTCACTATTCATGTGAAGAATTTCATTTGTCTCAGAGTATTCACAATCCATAAACTGAAAAGCACAACTTTTGGGTTATTGCCTTCCGTTTCACATCATAAGCCACAGGAAAATATTTCAGATATTGATGCTGTTATGCATTATAAATAACATTTACGTTAATCTATCAGATCATCACATTAAACATATTTCTTCTCCAAAAGGCCTTATAAAATTACTTCTTTGAGCTTTTCTACCATCTACCCAAACTACATTTCAGTGGAAATACTTTTTCAGATCATTCTTGACAGAATCTCAAATAAAGCCAGACTCCTGTCAAAACAAACTAATCACATAAAATTTAAGAAACATACCATAGCATCCATTTCACTTTTAATTGACATTTAATGAAATAAAACACTGGGGTTGATGGTTGCTGAAATGTACTTAGTTAATTATAGTAATAAAACCTATTTAATTGACATTTATTTCTGGTGCAGATCACGAAAAAGTGATCTATCACATTTTAATGTCAATTACAAAGTGGGAGCCCAGTGTCTGTGTGTGGTGGAAATGCAGCATCAATCACAAATATTGAAATTCTTATCACAACAGAACTAGGAAAAATACAATTCATTGTTCATTAACTCTGTGTTATCAAAGGTCTTCCAAGCTGTATTTTGACATTCTGAGGAAACTGACACTACAAAAGTCCCATAGGCCAACCAGGAACACATAACATAACATAGTGTAATGGTCATGCACACAATGGGCTATCTTACTCAGTGGTCATGTACACTATAGTCAATTTAAGTGTTATTCAACAGTCATGTGGACTATGGTCTGTGTTATTCAACAGTCATGTGGACTATGGTCTGTGTTATTCAACAGTCATGTGGACTATGGTCTGTGTTATTCAACAGTCATGTGGACTATGGTCTGTGTTATTCAACAGTCATGTGGACTTTGGTCTGTGTTATTCAACAGTCATGCACAGTATTCGCTGTGTTACTCAACAGTCATGCACTCTCTGGGCTGTGTCACTCAGCTGTGGTCTGTATGCTACTTTACAGACACACCCATGATTTTTGTGTTATTCAACAGCAATGCTTGCCTATGTGGGTGGGGGGGTTTCTCTGTTATAGTATTAAATCAGGTCCAGATGTCCACATCACAGCGTGAGACACAGAGGAAGCAATTTTCCTCCAATCGCTTTGCTATTCACACAATTTAAGCAATAATTTGACATTTTTGCTTGGTGCTATTTGGTGACAAGAAGCACTTTACCTGGCCAATACTGGTTGTGTCTAATTGATTCCTTTCACCATGCATCCTGCCCTGTAATTAGAAATGGGGTCCGAGGTTAGTGGACACAGGCAAGATTGCTAGCCTGAGGAACTGACCGGCCAAGAGACCAAGCCCTGACAGTTGGGTGTCGGCAGCCATGGTACTTGAACAGCAGTCACTCTGGGGACAATGGACTTCATCGCCCTTGTGTATTCAGTTGCCCTTAGACAGAGTAACCATATTAAATGAAGTTGTAATTAATGAGAAGCTAGTTGGTTAAGCTTCCATGAGTGTAAATCATGTTGGTCCTGATAGTTGGATTGCCACTTTGTTACAGCTTCACATTTAACACTATCGACTTGTAGCCAGCCAGCTGGGTAGTGGTGAGTGTATGGAAAGCATGTCTATGTTAAAGACCCAATAATGGTTACAATCTCCTGAAATAAAGACCTGGAGGTCTTCTTCAATGATGACATTTCATTCAAATCGCACTGAAGAATAGAGTGTGAAATACAGTTTTTATATGAAAATCAATAACACTTCTTTGTATTGGTGAACAATGTTTCCCAACAGACCAAAGGAGATCTGGAGCAAGTTTCAGACAACCAATATGAAGAAAACAGAACTAGTAAAAACAGTACTGCAGATTTTACTCACCAAATATACTTAGTCTGTCACAAACTGATTCTTATTCTATGATGAATTGCTGAGACCAAACCTTGCTACAGACTCCTTCGGCCTTCCCCATCACGACTGGGAATCATCGCTTTTATCTAATCCCATTTAACCATAACAGTATGACTTCACAATCAACCAGTATTAGATGCCTGCTCCCTATTACAATAATCTGAAACAACTGCTATAGATCATGTTACATGGCTTAGTTGTAATCTGCTGTTGGAGCACAAGGGTTCAAGCAGCAATTAATACAAGTCTTGCAAACAATACAGCACAATAGCCTGCCACAACACTGGACAATCATAGACTATCCTTCATCCCGCAGACCACTGTCTATGTGTAGGGATTGCCCATTAGACCAACAACTGATTAATTAGAAGATATCAGCCAATGAGAGGTATTATCTAGCTGACTGACTTGAAACATACCACACAATTAGTACGAAGAGCAGCTGTCATAAATCTGTCAGCGGCAAATGAGGACAAATGTGATCCATTATAAATAGGCAGAGCAAGCTATAGCAGAATACATCATCATATTAATTTTACATTCTCTGCCAAATAATTTGATTTACAATACTGTTGCAGAGTGATACAACTGGTTTCCTTGGTACCACACAATGATGCTGGCCCCTGTACTCTGTGTTTAGGTATCTTACATCAAGTTTTGGAACCACATAATGATGCAGTGCTCTGTACTCTGTGTTTAGGAATCTTACATCTAGTGTTGGTACCACACAACGATGCTGGGCCCTTCACTGCGTGTTTAGGTATTTTACATCAAGTGTTGGAACCACACAACAATAATGGGCCCTGTACTCTGTGTTTAGGTATATTACTTCAAGTGTTTGTACCACACAATGATGCTATCCCTGTACTCCATGTTTAGGTATCTTACATCAAGTTTTGGAACCACATAATGATGCAGTGCTCTTTACTCTGTGTTTAGGTACCTTACATCTAGTGTTGGTACCACATAACTGATACTATCATTTGATCATAGGTGCTTGATATTTGAAGGGAGAACATGTGAAAGTTATCCAACAACATTCTTCACACATACGTGATTATTTGCTCAGTCAAAGCTTACTGTTTTTCAAAAGTATCTTCTCAAAATGTCAGAGGACAAAATCAACATGTATGATTAGTATGGTTTGTTTGTGTCAAAATGATACCAATGAATCACAATTTAACTCCAAATTGGTTCAAGAGCAGACATTTATTTCAGTACTAATGTTACTTTACCTTCATAAAACTTCACATGGAAAATCAACACAAAATGAGGATATAGTTTGTTAAGTAACTTTTTTATTTTGGATACAAACATTATAAAAAAACTTTCTAGAGTTGGTCTAATGTTTTCATTACATTCTGCATTTTTTCTGGAGTTGGTCTAATGATTTTACTACATTCTGAACCAGTTTGGAGTACGACTGTGATTCGTTGATGTCACTTTAACCTAAACAGACTCAACAGAAATTATTACATTTCGTAAATCCATGAAAATGTCACAATACTGTTTAGAAAGTGGTCAAATGCAACATATTTGGGAGTACCCTTTCTCAGTAAATACAAATCTTAGAATGTTTTTGTTTTCGTCAGTCTCATCCAGATTCAGCCCCCACACATCCAATCCCCAGCAAATAAGTCAGTGATTTATTACACATGTAGCCAACACTAATATTCTGTACTTTATCAAGAAAGTGTAATCCTAAAAATAACAAGTTGTATGTTGCATTTATAAATCCAGTTTAGTTCCTAAGTACCAGACCTGTGAAGGTCCCGGGGTAGAATAGGCCTTCAGCAATCCATGCTTGCCATAAAAGGCGACTATGCTTGTCATAACAGGCGACTAACGGGATCGGGTGGTCTGACTCGCTGACTTGGTTGACACGTCATCGGTTCCCAACTGCGCAGATCGATGCTCATGTTGTTGATCACTGGATAGTCTGGCCCAGACTCGATTATTTACAGACCGCTGCCATATTGCTGGAATATTGCTGAGTGCGGCGTAAAACTAAACTCACTCACTCACTCACTCAATTCTAAGTACCTTCCTGACCACAATTTGTGTAGGTAGAAACTCATGGGATCTTCAGGCCAGATGGGCTTAATATCTGTGACATCATTGATGTCTAATCTTAGATCATTATCCTATTCTCATTCTCAGATTTCAAATACAATAATCCATCTATATTTCCACATTTTCACTCTAACACTCACCACATCACCATATATCATACCACCATATCATCACACTATATTACTATCATCATACTTATATATTATTCACCACCATATCATCATACTTATATATTATTCACCACCATATCATCACACTATATTTTACAACCATATCATCACATCACACTTATATAATATTTATCACCATAACCTCACACTATATTTCTACCATTATATCATCAAACATTTATAATATTCACCACCTAACATCATACTTATATAATATTTCACCATTATATATCATCCCACACATGCTTCCATCTACCCACACAGAACATTCACCACAACAGGCAATATTTGAACAAACCAAACTACCGAGGTGATCAAGCTTTCTCGTAGGTCTATAGAAAGCTCCCCCTGTTGAGCAGGGAGTAAATCTATATATGCCAATCACTGAAGGTATCACCTGATGCTAGCCTCCCGTATGACAAGCTAGGTCGTATAGATAGTCTCTCTAACAGCAACTATTTGCGGCTACTAAATCACACACTATTCTCACCCATCAAACTGACTTCCATTTTATGTCTAAATGAACGGTGTATAATTTTTGAAAGTATCCTGCAATCACTGTAAGTTAATCATGCTTTGCGTGATGGTAATCATCAAATAACATATATATTTGATAACAGCAGTGATCTTAAGTCCATAAATACTTGTGATTACCATGTATTAGACACAAAATGTCAATTTTCTGCCGGCCCAGACTAAAATTACATCTTATCATTTCCACTTGCCTCCACTGACCCGGAACAGCAGCATCACAGTTCAGCAATCAACACATTGAAGCATAAACCCTGATTATGCCAATCATGTAATTAACAAATTAATTATCGAAGTGAGTGTGTCTCTTTCTGCATGTGCAATTCCTGCCATGTAAACTGTTGTCTGACGGCACACACAGCTATTTCCTGCCCTCACTGGCCAGCTCACCATAATTTACATTGATTTTTTTCAGCCTGTTAAATGAAGAAGGGGATAAAACGTGAGTGAAAACATCAAACTCTGGATGATTAATACCCAAACAGTCATGAAGTGACCACATCATTTTTCTCTTTTGAAAACCCTGGAGATTTCAACTCACGGGAGATGAAAAAGGAAACTTCATGTATAATATAATTGTTCACTTTAATGAAGAACATGCTCAGTTTTCCAGTGGAACTTAAGCTCAGACTGAGGAGATGGTTCAGTATTTTCCCCTGCCTCCAGACAGGGCACATCTGGATGTATAAGTGAGCCCTGCCATAGTCAACACCCATTATAGCGTTCAATACATCATCATCCAACCTTTCACCCTACCTATCAAAGTAAACACTCCATGTACGTATCCAAAGGGAAGTTTTCATTGTATAATTGGTATTTTTCATGATACTGAAAGGAGGATTGCCACAAAAAGGTGTCCAAGTTGTGAGGTGCATGCTTGTAGACGCTTATGTACCACTGGAGAGTATGCTTCAATAGTTCCAGTCTTAATGTATCTTTGGTATATACATCAGAAGTTGTTCACTGGTCATGAGGGGGACATGGGTTGATGAACCCTCGATGTTTGTTTATGTTCCCTGAGCCAGAAGGGTGAGGGAAACATAAACAAACATCCAGGGTACATCAACCCATGGGCCCTGAGGGACCAGTGAACAACATATTTATCTTTCTGAACACCTAAATGTTAATTTTGAACTGTTTGAAGCATGGGTATCAAATCGTACACTTCAGCCAAAATGTGTGAATCAAACGATTCGAATCTTGCATATTGCTGTTTTTTCTGCAGGTATTGTCTCAGTAAAGTCAGTGCGGTGTAATCCCCCTTCTAAATATTCACCGGGGCTACATTTGAACATTTTGTCAAAAAAGTTTTATTGGAATGCGAGGTAAACATCCTGTAGTCATCGCTAGATTTTGCAGATGACAGATTAAGAGTTTTCACCCTTCCATCAATTTGCATTCACAAAACATTGGCAATTTCTGTGCATTATGTGTGATTCAATGTTATTCGAGATACCTCGCTTGTAAGTGGTGTACACTGAAAATAATACGTTACTCAGCCAATCAGAAAACAACATTTATGTGTGAGGTGAGATAAGTGAAAATGCATTTGATATTTATATATTTGACATTTAAATGCATGTAGAATGAATCAATGCAGTGTATATAAAAAACTGTGCATTTCTTTATCTGAATAAAATATATCTGAAAAAAAGGTTTTCGTTGGCACCCATGGGCAGATCTGGGTCGGGTTCTGAAATTTTATGAAAAATGACCATTGAAATGCCTGTGAAATGGGTGAAAATGAACTGTGCACCTCCTCCCCCAACCCCCTAACCCGTTCTCAAAAAGCTGTATCCGCCTCTGGCACTCCTTCTCACACACAGAGCTGACAGCTTATTGAAAGTGTATGGTACATCAAGCATCAGTTTGAGTATTTGATATCATCACCAGTTTTTCTAATTTGTATAATTGATGCTTTGTAAATAACACAATAGCATGAACCAGGTTTTATCCATAAAGAATGCTCCTGAGAAACATCCTTGGTGCACAGATGGGCTTTCCCACCAGGAATCAATGTGTGTGGTACTTCTGAGGTAAAGACCCACATTAACAAAGAGGCTAGGGTGAGCTAAGTCTTCATATAAATCTGATCGTGCCTATAGCTTGTAACAGTGTTGTACACAAGAATGGGCAAAGACCTTCTTTCCTCCACATCAAATCTGTTCGTGCAATATATCGTCAATAAATGACACTAACAAAACAGAATAGTCAAATCAACTTTTCAACCAATTAGCACAGAGTATAGTGAAAGGTATTCACTACGGAGGAATAAGCTGAGATGGAGACACATTCATCTGCTGCCTAATGCAATGAACTTTACAAAAGTCTACACACAATCCCTTGGGCAACTTGATTTAAGGTCGATTAATATTGCTTGAGGGAGCTGCTGTCTCTAGTTTTTAGAATTGTATCATGCTAGAGCCTTACAGACAGGCACACAGATAGGTCTACAGACTGGCCTACTGACAGGTCTACAGACAGATGTACAGACAGGTGTACAGACAGATGTACAGACAGGTGTACAGACAGATGTACATACAGGTGTACAGACAGGCCAACAGGCAGAAATACAGACAAGCCTACAGACAGTTGTACAGACAGGGCTACAAACAGGTGTACAGACAGGCCAACAGACAGGTGTACAGGCGGGGCTACAAACAGGCGTACAGACAGGCCTACTGACAATTTTATCCATCAGGTGTACAGACAAGCCTACAGACAGTTCTACATACTGGTGTACAGACAGGCCAACAGACAGACCTACAGACAGGCCTAGAAACAGGTGTCCAGACAGTTCTACAGACATGTACACAGATAGCAGGGGTTTTGCACAGCTGGAAGAACATGGTCAACACAGCAAGCAAAAGTTGTTTCTGCCATGGCTATTCTTAAATATAGCCTGCACATGAAAATCTGTTTTAAAAGATTTTATAGCTCATTTACAAATTAATGAGTGTTCAACCTCAGACTGTTTTAGTGGCCAAGTAAGAGGATGAGATATGCTGCATCTTATGAGGTCATCATTTAATCATTACTTGTACACAACCCATAGTTGGAGGCACTGAGCATGACATTGCTCTTGCTACATCTCACTACAGGCTGTCTGTCTCGAGATGTTCACTGATTAATGAAAGCTGGACCCTTGACCTCACTGATTATGTCAGTCTCTAGATGTACAGGGCAGTGGGGTAGTCTAGAGCTTATAGCATTAGCTCGTCACATCGAAGACCTGGGTTCATTTACCCACATGGGTACAATGTGGGAAGCCAGTTTCTGTTGTTCGTCATCATCATATTGCTGGAATATTGCTAAAAGCGGAGTAAAACTAAACTCACTCACTCTAGATGAACAGTAAATACTGAAAGCTAGACCCCTGTCCTCACTGACCATGTCCGTCTGGAGATGTACAGTAATTACTTAAAGCTAGACCCCTGTCCTCACTGACCATGGCCGTCTGGAGATGTACAGTAATTACTTAAAGCTAGACCCCTGTTCTCACTGACCATGGCCGTCTCAAGATGTACAGTAATTACTAAAAGATAGACCCCTGTTCTCACTGATCATGGCCGTCTCAAGATGTACAGTAATTACTAAAAGCTAGACCCCTGTTCTCACTGACCATGTCCATCTCGAGATGTACAGTAATTACTGAAAGCTGGACATTTGTTTCAAGTCCACCTCCTTGTCCTCTTGCTACCCATGCCATTAACACTCCTGAAAATGTTTGATCTCAGACAAATTGACTCCATTCAACACATTTTATTTGTCTTCTATGTGTGAATAAGAAATTCATGCATTATTTAGAATCCTTTCAACAAGTCTGTGGTTTAATGGCTCCAACATGGCTGCCCACTGATCACTGCAGGAGGCCCACAAGTAGTAATGTGTTTTCACCACTGTCACAGGAACAATCTCAAACTCACAAATCTTTTAATTATTCACATTTTGACATGAAATCAATAACTTTATTTTCATGTACTTATTTCCATTTATGTATCAGTTACAGTTTAACAGATTTTGTCACAATTTTTGTCATCGTTTTTAAATTCTCCAAGAATTCAACAAATTCTGAATGAGCAGAATGTTTCAAGCATCTGATGGAAAATTGAAAACCAATTTTTTTTGTATATTCATCATGTCAGCATGTCTCACTGGCACATTTTCCATGATCTATTTCATGAGCTGATACAGAGATCTGATTACAGTAACATACAGACTGCTGCACAAACGCACTTCTTGAGAACAGGCCATCCATATTCTGGTTCATCTATTTTGTCCGGACATTTTTTTTTTCTGCTCTCTTCACGATATTGCCAAACAATATTTCATCTAACTTTTACGATCATAAATGTCACATGTAAAGTGATGTAGTAAACATTAATCTTCATGAAGAACTCCCAGTCACCTCTTCCTTGTACCGACCCCAGAATGTATTGACTAGGATTCACACTTCAAACACAACAATGTTCTGACGACTACGGAGCTGCCAGAACATGGTGTTGTCCAGTCAGTGCAAACCCATTCAACACAATGCCTGCTCAGTCATGTAGAACCATATTGACTTACACCACCTCATCAAAGATTTCCTGGTAGTTTCATTACCATCATTAAATATTCAAATCCTTTCTTACGAATTATTTTCTTGATGGGCCTCTGACACACAATCTTGTGACAAGCAAATCTGGCCATTGCTGTGTGAGCACATGACACTGTTTTATAAAATGGAACATCAATGGAACTTTGAGAGGCCTACTGTATTGATGGAACAGACACAGGTATTCTCTGCCAACGTAACAGGCTCAGATATTCTCATCTAAATGACAGACACAAATATTCTCTGCTAAGTGACAGGCACAGATATTCTCTGCTCACTGACAGATAGATATTTTCAACAGTCTTCAGGAGACTATTACTCTTTGGGGCACTCATACCCTACATATATTTCACTGCCTTTGCATGCGTTAGTTCAATCAGGAACATACATGCTGTTCAGCATTTATCAATATCCCAAGTCATCAAAAAGCACCATTTTATCACAAGACTGTTCTGCAGAGCATGGTTCATTGTGAAACATTGAAAAGTTCTCCAAAGCACAAATATCACTTTCAGTAAATTCCAATATTTTGTCAAGAATACAAAATAAATATTTTTGAGAAAAGGTACATCATAAAAAAGTCACCCATTTACCACAAAAAACATTGATACAAACATCTGGAAAATTTTCATGCTACTGTGGTTCTACTCTAGAACCTCCCATTTTCAACTTATTACCATCAAACCATGAGGGAAAGAATCCAAAAAAAAAAATCATCAAATATACCATTTAACCACAAGGCTGATCTGTGCAGCAAGTTCCATTTTTAAAAATAAAACCTACACGAACCCTGCATATTAGAATAAGAGATTAGAATGTGTTGAACTATTTGACAATTATATCCCTGTCTGGCTCTGTCAGTATTGGCCCCCAGACGACAGATCAGCGGTGTGTCCCCTGGGTGAAGCCATGTAAATTATAAACCAAAGCACATTTAACGGTCATAAACACAGACTCTTGCAATAAGACTTTTGCAATGGTATTTCTTTGATGAAATATTGATGAGTCAGTTGAAACAGCATCAAGTAATGATATCAAGAGAGTCAGTGGAGCCATATCTGTGGCTCCACACTTGATTGGCAGCAATGAGATTTTGTCCATGTTAAATGAGACGTGACATGCTCGGCAGTGATGTAATAACAGCACTGTTCCTTGTTGTCTGTGACAGGGCTGAACACTGGAACTGGAAGGTTTACATGTGAAACGAGACCAGTCGACTGAAGCCAGTGAAATTAAACACTTTGACAAAACATGGAGGATGAACGAAGTGCCCCGTTTCATTAATTTGCTTTCACAACAAAGTGAAAGTCCCTTTCCTCTACTTAATGAATGATTTCTATGAAATCACAACAGGCAGAAACATAATATAAAACACAAAAACACTTATGGAAAGTTTGCAGTTTTATCTTAATTAAACACTTAAACATTTTAAATATGAGACATTAAAGAATTCTTATATTCATCTTATCACTGTCCTCATTTTTTATCACCCTTGTAGATATGAGGTAGAGCTGATCTTCAGTTGATCTTGGCTGACACGCCATCGGTTCCCAATTGCACAGATTGATGCTCATGCTGTTGTTCACTGGATTGTCTGGTCCAGACTCAATTACTTACAAACAGCAGCCATATAGCTAGAATATTGCTGAGTGCAACATAAAACTAAAGCCATTCACTCACTCATAACGCATCAGTCTCCTCAAATTTGCCACATTTTTCATGCATCTTGTCATATAAGACAGCAAATTCAGTGATACATAATTTCATTGGCTTTATCAAAAGGACAAGGTTAGGTTTGATGGCTGTATATGGGTGTATTCCACAGAGTATCACAGATGCAGGTCTTCAGCATCATACCCTCTGTACATTCTAGGTTGTATCATGAATCAGTCCAAATCACAAGCAAGACGGCAATCAATGGATTGAGCCATGCCATCATGCAGCTGAAGATACGGACAAAATGTTGGACAGTCTCATTACATTCATTGCATAATCTAAATTTCATATTAACATTTTGATGAAAAATCACGCATTGATGATTTCAAGCAGGAACTGACTGGTCTTGAGCTGCTAACAGAATGCTATCTGTTTCACCTTTCGTGCAAGCTTACTTCATCCAAGAGATGGATCATCATTATCATCGTTCTGTTCAGTACAGCATTGTTCGACTCAGTCTAAATTGTATCCCCATATTCAGGGTGTTAACAATGTTCATCTCAAAAGAAATGCTTGTTATCAGAAAACTTAAGATTTTGAATGTGTGTCCCCTTCAGCCATTTGACAACACTTGATTTTCCTTCTTTCATTTTTAGAAGCGGTAAGTGAAATGATATTGCCTCTTGCTGCAGTGAACAATCAGCACCCTGAAGAAACTATAAATCTCAGATGGTATCTGTGGTGAAATGCCTCTTCGACACATGTGTGTCATGGCTGCCAACGGCTTCCCAGGCCGGGAGAAAATTACATCAGTTATTTGCAGCACTTAGAATAAGGCTTTATGGTCATAGCATCAGAAGTATATTGCATTATCAGGTGCTGACCAGAAATGCAATAGTCCCACCTAGTTCAGATTGTCCAAGGCCCCGTTTCACAAAACTCTCATAAGCCGAAGATCTCGTAACTTTTCTCGTAGCATTTGCACCATCTATGTTACAGTACACCAAGTACAAATGCTACGAGAAAAGTTACGAGATTTTAGGCTTACAAGAGTTTTGTGAAACGGGCCCCTGTACCTTTTTTACCCTGGATACAACAAGTTGCCATGTCTCTGTGTCTTGTCACTTCCAAGTTTATTAAACAAAACCGTGACCACTAGATCAACCGGAGACTGCTATGTTCACACACATCTGGCAGAGTGACATTTTGTAAAAGGATTTTCCTATTAAGTGGTTGGTCATAAATGCTCTTTGTTTTTCTACCAGGCGTCTTAATCAATACCCCTCTGATTGTGTGGGTCTATCTCTTACAGTCAGTACATTGCACAATCTTCCTGGTGTTGCCTCATGTGTGTATCTACAAAGGTTTTGGATTTTCTTTCATGAGAAATATGGATACAAATGGCATAAATGTCACAACAATTTGCAATGTGTCATAATACTCAAAATGTCAGTTGGAAATAATTTGTGTCAAGTTCTCATGATATATACTTAATTCTCACTGGACAAGAAGTAATTCATCTGAACATCAAACTGACAATCCTATGGATATGAACAGCTAATGGTTTCATGTTCACAAGATTGAAATCATTCTTACTGAAAACATGACAAAAATGACAAACTTTTTCAGAATGTATAAATACTGGAGAACAAGACTTCTAATGGCAATAATAATCCATTTGTTTTAACCAGACCCCAAACAATGATAGAGTAGAGCTTGTTTTTTCTTGTAAATATCATATGGAAACACTACACAGCGTCGTTGAAAAGCATATGTAGAGACAACCAAAAGGAATGAAAGCTTGCTTGTTTATAGTTTAGATTGCTATTAATGTTGTTGTTTGGTAATTTTCATATACTTCTTGAAAATTTGGTTTGATTTCCTTCATAGTACATGAGTAAAGCATTGATTTTGTTATAAGAATAATTCTACCATGACTTCAGTAAATACTGGATTGTGATTGGTTAATCAAAGTCATCCAGAGGTATATAATCAAGTTATATACCTCTGATTTCCCAACACAGTATGTTTATCTCCTAATTGCATTCATAGGGTTACTATTCTTACCCTTAAATACAGACAATACATTCTCTTCATTGAGTTTGATGCCTCCTTCAGTATATTTTGCAAGTCATTCTGAAAATTGTCTCCAGATGATTTTGGCATATTGACATTCATATAAAACATGTACAATGGTTTCAAGTGAGTCATTGCATTAAGGACTAACTGGGGATTCAATGTATCCCATCTTAGATAACAAGTTATTGGTATTCAGTATATTGTGATTGATTTTTAATTGAAACCATTTTAATTTACTACTTTGTGTACATTGTTTTGCCATAAGATTATTATGTTTATTCCACTCTGTATCAATGTACTTTTTTGTAAATGATCTTTCCATTTCCACAATGTTTTCAACTTTGTAAAAGTTGAGTCTTATAAACTTGTGTAAATACTGAACCAATCATGACTTTAGTTAGAAAAGTAATCAGGACTAAAGACAGACATACTGAACCAATCAGGACAAAAGGCAGACATAATGAACCAATCAGGACTAAAGGCAGACATAATGAACCAATCAGGACTAAAGGCAGACATACTGAACCAATCAGTACTAAAGGCAGACATACTGAACCAGTTATGACTTAAGTTAGAAAAGCATTCATGTCTAAAGACAGACACAATGAACCAGTTATGACTTTAGTTAGAAAAAGCAATCATGACTGAGACAAGCTGAACCAATCCTGCCTGCAGTCTGACTGGCATATCCATGATTATCTGTGTCCACAATCCCACCCACTCTGCTACCTGTGTAACATTCTGTGCATGTACCTACTGTACACCTTCTCACAATGACTAGGTAAACTCACTTGAGGCACCGCCACCACCGGAAGGTATCCTGGCTGTTGTAGTGCTCCTTGAGGGCTGTATATCCCTCCTTTAGGGGCCTGACCACCTCTTGTATCCTTAAGGGTCCCTGCTGTAAATGACAGACTCCTGTGGTAAATTACTGCAGATCAATTGTTAATCAATGGCAATGCTACTTAAATGTAGAAGTGCCTCTCTATGTTGTGAGCAAATGTGTAAGGGAATATTGATCAGCTTGGAGCAACGCTGGTATCGCTCATATCACCCTGTTAGGGGCAAAATCAGGCTTGTCCCCAGGCCAAATAAGTCTTCTTTATTTGTAATTAAACTTGTCGGCTGAAAACAAGTGAGCTCTTTAATGGTTGGGATGATTTGGGTTCTAATGATTTAGGTGTTTCTGATTTGCACAAGTTTGTGAAGATGCGTAGAAAATCATAATCACATCAATCTAGGTGATCTGAGTGTCCCACGGGCAAATGCTTCACTTGGAAGTAAAGTTCCTGCCAGTCTGTCAGCCTACGTTCTACTTTACCAGATGAACAATGGTTTACAATCACTACGACTTCAGTCAAAAGTAATATGAGTAGTATTGCCATCAGGCATATCATACTTGAAATGGCGAACATATTTCTTTGTTCTTATTAATAACTCAAACTGGAAATGTTCCAACCAGATCATTTACAAAGGCACAATTAATAAATGTTGCAAGAATGAGGTAATGCATTTTAACAATTCAAAATACAAACTTTGACATTTTCATTTATTCACAACTTTTAAATCAGAAGTTAAATCACTCCAATTGCTATGATCCTGTGTTCTCGTATGGCCTTAAAACAGATGTAAGTTATGGAGGTGGTGTCATGCCTCACAGCAATACTCTGGAACTACCACATTCCTTGAAACTGTCAACCCTCACTGTCAAACAAAAAAAACCCCATGTGTCATTTTCAAAATGTACAAAATGACAACTTGTCCAAAAAAGTGTTGAATATTCCCTCCTGTTTTCTGAGTCAGCATGATGTCAGTGAATCCTGTAGTAGGCGCTGTAGTGGAGCCTGTAGAGGAGCTGCAGTCCCAGACTGCCATGAAAGATGAAGATGAGATTTAAATCAGCTTCTTCTACTACAGGCAATATGCTGGCATATTTCATGCTCTGCCAACCAGAGAGAATTGATTGAAGTATTTAATACAAACATAGCAGGAATTAATGATTTGTGATAGGGGTGAATAGCAGGAGAGAACTCAGTGCGTTTCAAAACCGTAGACAAAACCCCAATAAGTATCATCAATAAAGACGTACTGCTTCCATTCACTGCTCAACCAATCGGAAACGTCACCTTCCATCCACTATGCCAGTTTTCTTAATTGGACAATACAACCATTCCACTACATCGTCTTATCATTAACATTGATCTCAAAAGACAAGGCCTCTAAAATATCAGGTTTTTTTCTAAAATGTTGATGGTTCAATGGGGCTACAAAGTGAATTTCCGTCTGTAGTCGAACATAACGAAATTAATCCAGCATCATGACCAGAAGATCTACTTCAAGAGCTCCCCCCCTTCCCATGCCAACATATGTTGCTCCCCGCCACCCCCAAGTCTGGAGGGGGGATCCTGGCCACAGGCTCTGGTTTCAACAACGGTATACACTTTCACAGCAAACAAAACAAGCAGGTTGGAAAAACTGTATGACCACTGAAGGGAGATGGCTTGTGATATTTGACATACAATTGTCATTACTTCAACAACAGATAGATATAGGGTATCCATGTTACACAATATGGTAGACTAGCTGTTTATTGCTGTTCAATATTGGTGTACTGGAACCCCAACCCCCCCCCCCACATTTATCTACTTTTTTCTTCATTTACTGAATTTGATGTTTGTGAGGATGGGTTGGAATGTTGAGAAACACAATACTATGTGGGAATAGAGTTCCACCTACACAAGCAGGGATAGGTTAGAAAAGTGTCGCTTTGTGGTTGCTTAAAGAGTTTCAGTCAAACTAACACAGCAACGGTTGTCTGCTAAAGTGATTGTGTAAACATGTGCTATATTCAAACTGTTAAACAAATGACTGACCACAACTTTGTTTAAGTGAAAAACACCCAAACTTCTGCTCCAACTGCAGGACACACAGACTCTGCCTGACAATATCTGTCAGGATTGATTGATTATTGTTGAACACCACACTCAGGAATATTCCGGCTATATAGTCTGTAAATAATCAAATCTTGACCAAACAATCCAGTGATCAACAGCATCAGCATCAATCTACACAAATGGGAAACGATGACGTGTGTTAACCGACTCAGCGAACTTGACCACCCAATACTATTTAATACTATTAGTCGCCTCTTACAACATCCATGGGTTACTGAAGGTCAATCCTAACATTGTTCTTCATGGATCATCTTGGTGGAGCATACACGTGTTCATCAGAAGACCCACCATGTAAGCATGATCCCTATGCAAGGCATGCAAGAGCCATCCATTACATGTGTTCTCTAACACCTCCCCTGGGAGGTGTGCTTGAAGGACCGGGGATATCAGGAACTGCCGGCATCCATCTGTAGGATAACGAACTGATTGTCACACCTTCCTCCTTCAGGAACAGTAATTGATGTTTGGAGTCATGATGAAAACTCTATAATTCATCAAAGAGAACATTTTCTGACTTACTGGCCAAGATGAAGTGCTCAGTGGTGGTTCGGTTATATACCTTATACAAAATGGACATTGACAGTTATCAGGAATTTCAGGATCAAGAGGCACCAGCACCATCTCCACATATGTCTGTATGATCCCTCCAGAACAGCAGTGAAGACAGTTATTTCCAGACAGTTGAATTATTCAATATTGTTTATCCTGATAAGGATATTGCCTAATTTAATCGACTCCTTGTTATCCAAACAAACGTGTTATTGACAGCTCATCCAGGTCTTAGTATGAATAATTTACAAGACTAGGGATAGTAACACTCTCAAACATCTAGTGCAACAAACTCTCATACCAAATTTCTTACATGCATTTGATGAGAAATCCACAAAATTGAAAACAGACTGTTTCCATGATTAAATCCATGACGCTTGTGGAATGTTACCTGATAACACTGGTTCTAAATTCAAGTTTTCAACAAAGAAAGGAATTCATTTGAAACTGTACAGAATAAAGCCTTCGATGAAACAACGATACTAACACCACTTATGAAGATCACTCCTGAAATGTAATCCTTTATCTTATGTTTGCTTTGAAGGCATCATCTCCTAATCCTGCTACTCCTGAAGCTAGTAACCATCTTAGGAGACAGCACTGCCTCACAAATCATGTTTCTCACAATGTCAATAGCCTGTTCTACAGCATCGATCTCTTTACCTCCAAGTGGGATGACAGTTTGAGAAAAGTGTGATCATCTACTACATCATGTTGATGCATAAATCACTGGAGGATCTCATGCCCGCTGGCAGTGTGTATACATGGTACAGAAACAACAAATGTTTACATTTCAGTTATATATTACATTATTGATGACTAACAAGATTTAACAAACATTGGACACTAATTTTTCATACTAATGCTGTTTGATATGTAACATTTATCACATATTTTTATCTTGCTCAGACATTTATTACACACCAAGACTGCCCCAGGAGAAGACTTCCTACACCTGTATATCACACATCAAGGTCTCCCCAGGACAAGAGTCCCTGCATCTATGGATCACTCACTAGGGTTGCCCCAAGACAAGAGTCCCTGCACCTATGGATCAACACCCCAGGGTTGCCCCAGGACAAGAGTCCCAGCATTTATTTATCACACACCCGGACTGCCCCAGGGCAAGAGTCCCTGCATTTATGGATCACACACCAAGGTTGCAGAGGGCATGAGTGCCTGCATCTATGGATCACTGACCAGGGTTGCCCCAGGACAAGAGTCCCTACATTTATGGATCACACACCAAGGTTGCGACAGGGCAAGAGTCCCTGCATCTATGAATCACTCACCTGGGTTGCCCCAGGACAAGAGTCCCTGCATCTCTGGATCACTCAGGGCTGCCCCAGGACTAGAGTCCCTGCATATATGGATCACAAACCAGTTTTGGCCCAGGACAAGAGTCCCTGTACTTACGGATCATGAACCAGTGTTGCCACAGGACATAAGGCCCTGCATCTACGGATCACACACCAGGGCTGCCCCAGGGCCAGGGTCCCTGCATTCATGGATCACACACCAGGGTTGCCCCAGGAGAAAACTCCCTATGTCTGAATAAATGAATACAGACAGGTTGCCAAATTATCAGGAAAACATTTGAATTGAACACAGTAACTAAATATTTCCATCCAGTTTGCTTACCCTTGTATACGGACTGATAAGAATAAAACTTCTTGAAAGCATACAAGAACTGATATTTGATAAAGGACAAAACATTGCCTGGCTTGCAGAAGTACCAATTATTGTTTAAACTTTACTTTTACTTTAAATTTCATACATCACTTTTTGTCTAAAGCGTTACACTGCTAAATAAAAAGTAAGGAGTTTCTTCCCTCCAGCTTTCTGCATGGCCAATGAAGGTGGTGTACCGGGGCAGACAGACACCAGACAGACGGACAATCAGGTGATACTTTTACATGTTAAGTTTGTTACTTGGAGTAAACATTCCTCTGATCACGGAGACTCTGTGTCCAGCATGCTTGTATCTACACAAGTTGGCCAGACATGCAGCCCTTACATGAGACATCTACACTTAATAATTAATCCTCTTCCCATAACAATTCCATTTTACTTCTTTTTTCTTGTGACTGAATGCTTCTGAAATATTTACCCACTTGAGTTCAAGTCAATTTCAGTCCATAATACTGGGAAATAAAACATATGAGATGTACAGCCTGTAATAGACAAACACTGGGGCCGAGTGCTGGGTAATGGCTTGGAAAGCAGGACAGACTCACTGTCTCCATACACAGGGATATCTGTAGACTTTGTCAAGTCTCCTGTAATGGATGGGACACATCTACCATTCAATACTGACATCAGCAGTTGGAATATACACTCTTCCAGATCTATATCCATCTCGGATGGCCATCCTGCTGTATCAGTGTCTGTCATTATTGCTAAAATGTTTTTATAAAGTGAAAGAAAGGTAAAAAAATATACATGATCTTGAAAATTGAATTAATTCATTGTTGTCAAATGGGAAAATATCCTTACTAGAATTCCATGACTACTTAGGTGGTGACTGTTCTTGGTTTGGTGTCAGAGTGAAAGATGGTTGTGAGGAAGAACAGTAGGTAAGGTGGATATGCAGGTTTGACTCTCCACATGGTTCAACACAGGTATAGTGTCTGTGTACTCTCCCTGCTGAGGGTGAGGGTGCTGGGCATACAGTTATGATACTAGTGAGTGAGTGTGTTTAGCACTCAGCAATATTCCATCTATATAACAATCCAGTGATTAACAGTATGAGCATCAATCTATGAAACCAAGTCAGCAAATCTGACCACACAATACCGTCAGTCACCTCTTACGACAAGCATTGCAAGCTTACTGAAGATCAATTCTAACCCAGATTTTCACAGGTAGTTATGATACCAAATGCACAACAAGAGCACAGTTGATGTTTCAATGCGGCAGCTGTGCTGTGTATCGAATCTGTCTCTGACTCACATAAGATCAGCCCCAGGTGGCAATAAAGGCTTTTAACCAAAATGATTTGAATGTGTGAAGAATCAATATGACAATCTAAAAAGTACAATAAAAGAAATGAATTGATTTGTGAAAAGGATATTATATACTTGACCTGGCTCAGCACATAATCTGTACAGACAGTAACTGCATGACATCATCATATTCCGATTTACAGTATCCTGCCATCTGGCTAATGAAATGATAAAATAGCATTGCATCAATTCTTGGTGCATTTGTAAACAACAAATTTACAGCCTGTTGATCGAAACAGTCAGAAACTAACCAAAAAGTAAAGATATAATCCAACAGCAAAAAATATTTGAATGTTATTTGTATTTAAATTATCGATGATCTAACTGACATTATGTCATTTAATAATTCAGAAAATGCCATCAGTTTAGTTCTGTTGGCAATAGAGAGTTTTAATGTCACATTTAATGAGAATATCTGGTCTTGGTTTCTGATGATCAGACTTTCAGGTGACCAGTCTGACAATGCTCACAAATAGAATGAAAAGATCAGACGCAGAACAGAGCTAATCATGGTGGTGATGGATGGGAAACTCTTCACATACAGTAGTTCAAACCCTCAAATACTTTAGCAATTCATCATGTCAAGTTATTTTACAGTAGCAGTAACAAAACAAAGAGCATTTTCAATGCACCTGAACATCTAACACATATCTTAGTACAAGCTATCATACATCTTCATTCAACAGTCTAACATACACCCTCATTCAATAGTCTAAAATACATCTTCATTCAACAGTCTAACATACACCCTCATTCAATAGTCTAAAATACATCTTCATTTCAACAGTCTAGCATACATTTTCACACAACAATCTAGCATACATCTTCATTCAACAGTCTAGCATACATCTTCATTCAACAGTGTAGCATACATCTTCATTCAACAGTCTAGCATACATCTTCATTCAACAGTCTAGCATACATCTTCATCCAACAGTCTAGCATACATCTTCATTCAACAGTCTAGCATACATCTTCATTCAACAGTCTAGCATACATCTTCATTCAACAGTCTAGCATACATCTTCATTCAACAGTCTAGCATACATCTTCATCCAACAGTCTAGCATACATCTTCATCCAACAGTCTAGCATACATCTTCATCCAACAGTCTAGCATACATCTTCATTCAACAGTCTAGCATACATCTTCAATCAACAGTCTAGCATACATCTTCAATCAACAGTCTAGCATACATCTTCATTCAACAGTCTAGCATACATCTTCAATCAACAGTCTAGCATACATCTTCATCCAACAGTCTAGCATACATCTTCAATCAACAGTCTAGCATACATCTTCATCCAACAGTCTAGCATACATCTTCATCCAACAGTCTAGCATACATCTTCATTCAACAGTCTAGCATACATCTTCATCCAACAGTCTAGCATACATCTTCATTCAACAGTCTAGCATACATCTTCATCCAACAGTCTAGCATACATCTTCTTTCAACAGTCTAGCATACATCTTCATTCAACAGTCTAGCATACATCTTCAATCAACAGTCTAGCATACATCTTCATTCAACAGTCTAGCATACACCCTCATCCAACAGTCTAGCATACATCTTCATTCAACAGTCTAGCATACATCTTCATTCAACAGTCTAGCATACATCTTCATTCAACAGTCTAGCATACATCTTCATTCAACAGTCTAGTATACATCTTCATTCAACAGTCTAGCATACATCTTCATTCAACAGCAGACACATTGTTTGGGAACATTATGCAGTCAATTATATCAGAATGAGAAAGGTAACCTGCAAAGAATAACATATGGGACAGCAATTCAATAACTTCTTCAACTATCGATATAAACTGCATAGACACACCATGACAGCTTCCCTGTGTCTGGGGACTTCAGTGAGTGGTATAAACTGGACAGACACACCATGACAGATTCCCTGTGTCTGGGGACTTCAGTGAGTGGTATAAACTGGACAGACACACCATGACAGATTCCCTGTGTCTGGGGACATCAGTGAGTAGTATCAACTGCACAGACACACCATGACAGTTTCCCTGTGTCTGGGGGCATCAGTGAGTGGCATCAACTGCACAGACACACCATGACAGTTTCCCTGTGTCTGGGGGCATCAGTGAGTGGTATCAACTGCACAGACACACCATGACAGTTTCCCTGTGTCTGGGGGCATCAGTGAGTGGCATCAACTGCACAGACACACCATGACAGTTTCCCTGTGTCTGGGGGCATCAGTGAGTGGTATCAACTGCACAGACACACCATGACAGTTTCCCTGTGTCTGGGGGCATCAGTGAGTGGCATCAACTGGATGGACACACCATGACAGTTTCCCTGTGTCTGGGGGCATCAGTGAGTGGCATCAACTGGATGGACACACCATGACAGTTTCCCTGTGTCTGGGGGCATCAGTGAGTGGCATCAACTGGATGGACACACCATGACAGTTTCCCTGTGTCTGGGGGCATCAGTGAGTGGTATCAACTGCACAGACACACCATGACAGTTTCCCTGTGTCTGGGGGCATCAGTGAGTGGCATCAACTGCATGGACACACCATGACAGTTTCCCTGTGTCTGGGGGCATCAGTGAGTGGTATCAACTGGATGGACACACCATGACAGTTTCCCTGTGTCTGGGGGCATCAGTGAGTGGTATAAACTGGATGGACACACCATGACAGTTTCCCTGTGTCTGGGGGCATCAGTGAGTGGCATCAACTGGATGGACACACCATGACAGTTTCCCTGTGTCTGGGGGCATCAGTGAGTGGTATCAACTGGACAGACACACCATGACAGTTTCCCTGTGTCTGGGGGCATCAGTGAGTGGTATCAACTGCATGGACACACCATGACAGTTTCCCTGTGTCTGGGGGCATCAGTGAGTGGTATCAACTGGATGGACACACCATGACAGTTTCCCTGTGTCTGGGGGCATCAGTGAGTGGTATCAACTGCACAGACACACCATGACAGTTTCCCTGTGTCTGGGG
Source organism: Haliotis asinina (assembly GCF_037392515.1). Taxonomy (NCBI): domain Eukaryota; kingdom Metazoa; phylum Mollusca; class Gastropoda; order Lepetellida; family Haliotidae; genus Haliotis; species Haliotis asinina. The sequence continues at coordinate 43,427,374 of NC_090280.1, read as the reverse complement.
GCATCAGTGAGTGGTATCAACTGCATGGACACACCATGACAGTTTCCCTGTGTCTGGGGGCATCAGTGAGTGGTATCAACTGCACAGACACACCATGACAGTTTCCCTGTGTCTGGGGGCATCAGTGAGTGGCATCAACTGGATGGACACACCATGACAGTTTCCCTGTGTCTGGGGGCATCAGTGAGTGGTATCAACTGGATGGACACACCATGACAGTTTCCCTGTGTCTGGGGGCATCAGTGAGTGGTATCAACTGGATGGACACACCATGACAGTTTCCCTGTGTCTGGGGGCATCAGTGAGTGGCATCAACTGGATGGACACACCATGACAGTTTCCCTGTGTCTGGGGGCATCAGTGAGTGGCATCAACTGGATGGACACACCATGACAGTTTCCCTGTGTCTGGGGACATCAGTGAGTGGTATCAACTGGATGGACACACCATGACAGTTTCCCTGTGTCTGGGGGCATCAGTGAGTGGTATCAACTGCATAGACACACCATGACAGTTTCCCTGTGTCTGGGGGCATCAGTGAGTGGTATCAACTGCATGGACACACCATGACAGTTTCCCTGTGTCTGGTAGCATCAGTGAGTGGTATCAACTGCATGGACACACCATGACAGTTTCCCTGTGTCTGGGGGCATCAGTGAGTGGCATCAACTGAATGGACACACCATGACAGTTTCCCTGTGTCTGGGGGCATCAGTGAGTGGCATCAACTGGACAGACACACCATGACAGTTTCCCTGTGTCTGGGGGCATCAGTGAGTGGTATCAACTGGACAGACACACCATGACAGTTTCCCTGTGTCTGGGGGCATCAGTGAGTGGTATCAACTGGACAGACACACCATGACAGAGTAAATGACTTGTAGAAACATATCACATATCAGCATGCCATGTTGTTTAACACACTGTCCCATGCAAGCCTCTAGTAACCAAATGTGTCCCTTTCATTCCTCCTCCACACACAGCTTTGCTAGAGTGAGTGAGTGAGTATGGCTTTTCGCTGCTTTTAGCAATATTCCAGCAATATCACAGTAGAAGACACCAGAAATCTGCTTTGTTGGAGTGAATGAGTGAGTTTAGTTTTACCCTGCTTTTAGCAATAGTCCATCAATATCACGGTGGGGAAAACCAGAAAATTGGCGTCACACATTGGACCTATGTGGGGAATCGAACCCAGGTCTTGGGTGTGATGAGCGAACACTTTAACCACAAGGTTACCCCACTGCCCCTGCTTTGTTGGAACCCGTGTGTTGTGTTTGAAATACTAGGAATATGTTCTATAATGAATCCACACACAGCACTGCAGGATCTGCACTACTGCCCCAGACAAAACAATGCTTTCTGTCAATCATTTCTCACTAGACGGACACAAGAGACCTGTAATTGTGTTATTGGCCCAAGACCCATAATCTTTTCCTGAATTGCCCCAAACTTGTAGCACATCATCAGAAAGGTATTATGAACCATTTTGACTTTAGCAAATAGGCTGCTGTCACTCAGACATTTTCATGTTCGAGACTGTTTCCTTCAGATGGGGAGTCAAGGCATAGGAAGTGTGTTTGATAAAACAGTCTGAGACAACTCGAATTTCATGATGCCACTTCATATGTGAAAAGATCCAGGTTTCAGTGTAGTACAAGTATAAAACAGTTCTGTCTCAACCAGCTCGCTGTTGCAATCAGTAAGGCATGTGGATCTTGGCCATGTAAATATCTTCTCAATCATACAACATCCTTCACGGGTGCAGATCTTGATCAAACTCTTAAGAATTTCTTATTCGTAATTGACAAATGATAATTATTCATATACTGGACAAAATAAGTTAGGGATATTGGTATTTTTAGGACTGATATTGTATTAGTGTGTCAATGAACAGACAGATCATTATTCAGAATTTCAAAATTTACATACATCCCTAACTATATTTGTCCAGTATATATTAGGGAGGATGGATACAAATTATCAAACTGTCAAGAAGTGGCTAAATATGGTATTATTTTGTAGAAAAGTGTTTTGGTGTGTTGACAAGTGACAACCTCCTTGTGGCACCCTCTGTAAAAAGTGACATGTCAATAAAGGGTCTTTTAAAAGTAAACTGTTTACTTTTATTATTCAGTGTGTGTTTTTGTATGAAGATGTTTCAGTACTGATATGAAATAAAGCAGGAAAATCAATTTTAAAGGCAGTATGTAGGATCTGACACATGGATTAACTTCTAAAAACAATCAGGAATTAAGAAAAACATATTGCTTCATCAATGAAAAAATGATTAGTGTAATAACATGCCGTTTTTATGAAAAGAATTTTTTATAGAGTAAATTCATACTAGATTAATATCAGAAAAAATATGTTACCAGAGGGTACACCATTATCTCCAATTAAAATAACATACCCAAAGTAAAATGATAAGGGCAGATAACTCATGCCCACATGTACATCAGGATAAATGCTTGTGTGGCCAGAATATAATGAAGTATGATTAGAAGCAAGATAAAGGGAAATAACTGTGCAACATAAATGCATGCTCCAGTCACATCCCATCGCATATGGTATGCACACAAACATATAGGCGACATGTCAGCTAGACTCCAGTTTAATTAAATCAACACTGTAATCATGTATGTCCTCTTCAGTTGAGTGCTGACGCTCTTCAGCAACCACATGCGTAAGATTTCTCTTATCATCAATATCTGTAGGGTATACATCTCCGACCCGTGAAGGCCCCGGGTAGAATAGGCCTTCAGCAACCCATTCTTGCCATAAAAGGCGACTCAGCTTGTCGTAAGAGGTGACTAACAGGATCGGGTGGTCAGGCTCGCTGACTTGGTTGACACGTCATCGGTTCCCAATTGCGCAGGTCGATGCTCATGTTGTTGATCACTGGATTGTCTGGTCCAGACTCGATCATTTACAGACCACCGCCATATAGCTGGAATATTGCTGAGTGCAGCGTAAAACTAAACTCACTCACTCACTCACTCACTCACTCACTCAGTATACATCTCCACTATACCCTGGATGCACCTACGGTAGCCTGATGAATCTATTACTTCCCTTTTCTGGCTTTTTATCCAATCCAGTGTCTACGCTGGGAAGCGGAGTATATCAGTCACAATTCACTTTTTCATCTTAATTTTTCTAACCAGTCAAACTGGCAACAAAAACCATACAGAGATTCTCAAGTGAGGGAGGAGTTCTTACATATACATTTTTTTTCAAACTTTCAGATCAGTCAGTTTGTCTGTATGATTTTCCAAAATCTGAGTTGTACTGCGAACAAACCTTTGTAGCTGCGACTGATATCTTTGTTAAAACTGGCAAGCTCGGTTGTAACGGCTGCTTTGCTGATTGTCTACTGTGAGAATGCAGAGCCAACAAAGGGAGGTAGTAAAATTATCGGGCTGAGCCATTGATGCATCCACACAATAGTGGAGACTTATCGGAACGTATACCCTGGAGATATCAAGGATAGTTTTGTCTTTGCAGATGTATTTAGCATTACAAAAGAGAGCCTCCATTTAGTTTATTTTCACTACATGTAATACTGATTATATAAAGGTACAGGCCCTGATTTCTCAAAACAAACTGAAGTTTTTACTCAAACATCAAGCTGAGTTTGACATTTTGAAAGAGCTGAATTTTTAACTCAACTGCATTTTTAAAATAAACAAGAGTCATCAGCAGATGACATATTCCCCCAGCCTCAACATGTTTGAAGAATAAATCATGTGACAATTACTTGATGTTTATTTCAGACTAAGTTCAAATCATTTCCATAGAAATAATGAAAAATATAAATGCCAAATATCTGTCAACAGTGCCACTTCAAGATCTGTCCCATACATTCAGTTCTTTTGAAAGATATCAAATGGTTTTTGAGTTGTGCTCAGGAAACAAAGCCCATCCCTCCCTTTGAAGACTTCTGCTAGACACATATTAGATGATCCTGCACACTAAACGCATTTGTGACACGAGAGGTGGTACAACAAATTGGGCGAGTACACTTGGCTGCTACAGGTAGCTTGATGATTATGCACGTGAAATACATGCTAACCGTGACATGAAATCAACACCGCTACTGATTAACACCTGTCTCGCTATTGTGTAACACAGGTCTCGCTACTGTTTTACACCTGTCACAATACTGTTAAACAGATTTCAGTTATAGTAAAAAATGTCCAAGTTAGGAAAACATGGGCAAATAGTTCATTCTCAGGCAAGAGAGATAGCATACAATGTTATTATGTATATGGACAAAAATTGTGCAACCAAAGCAGATTCTCTTTTACAAAGTAGCCTTGCTACTGGACTCTCAACGGCAACTTTAAAGCGCATTAAGGTAGAAGGTGGTAAGAGTGCGTGTGGACCTACATTTATCAGTCCCACCAAGTTGCGCAAACCCAAAACTTGCAGTTACAAACTTGATGATTTTGACCGGTGTGCAGTCCATCAATTTGTACAAAGTTTATATGGCATAAAAAAAACCAACTACCCACTCTGGATACGATGTATGATATGGCAAAGTGCCAGTTGAACTACAAGGGTTCTAGGGAAAGTTTTTGAAAAAATCTCAAAGACATGGGGTTTAGGTGGCGAAAGACGCAGTCAAACCGTAAACTTTTAATGGAACGTGAAGACATTGTTTCCAAGCGTTTGCAATACTTGCATGCAATAAAGAAATACAGAGAAGAAAATCGAACACTCATCTTTATCAATGAAACATGGTTGCATGTACACCACATTGTCCAAAAGTGTTGGCAACTTTAGGGTGAAGTCGTAATAAATGGGGTTCAACCTCCGTCTGGCACCAGACCTCGGCTTATTGTGGTTCATGCAGAGGGTGAAAACGGTTTTGTTCCAAATGCTTTGCTTGTTTTTGATTCCAAACTCAAATCAGCAGACTATCATGACGAGATGAACTTTGATAATTTTTCCAAATGGCTCCAGGAAAAGTTGATCCCAAACCTTCCACTGCACTCTGTCATCGTTATGGATAATGCACCATATCATAGCAAGCAAGTGGACAAATGTCTGACAACCGCAAACAGAAAAGATGACATAAAAGCGTGGCTACAAAGGCACAATATCTCATTTGATGAGAAAATGCTTAAAGCCGAACTATTGTTTCTTGCAACATGAAGCAACATGGTCATGATGTACTACGTCTCCCTCCATACCACAATTAACTATATGTAGTTATTATCTGTTTAATATTTAGCAGACGAAAAGTCAACTTTACCCATTAAAACAACTCCGCATTATTCCTTTGAATGATAAGACTGCAATTTCAGGCATAAGATACTGATATTCCATGCTAACCTTTAGTTAAGACGAAGACAAATAGATGATTGGGGCATTGACAAGCACTTTAGATATTCAACAATTTTGTTAAAAAAAACCCCAGGAAAATGTCATTTGCTTCGTGAAATGGATCGGTGGTCCTAAATATATTTGCTCAGTATATTGTGTTGATTCAATTTGTTGGGATTGTACCTGTTCCAAAATCGAGTGTGCTGTAACAATTCATGCGTGAAACGCACGGAGGGGAGGGAAAATGAACTTCTCGATATTTATCAGACAACCTGTCTCCCTCTTGTTTCAAGTGGATCGTTCTGTGGGGCGTTCCCAAGTATGGAAATTGGGGTCATTTGTCAGGTCGTGGATCATCATATGTGTTTACCCGTAAGTCCGAATCATTTCCATGGAAACCCAGAAAAACACAAGTGTCAAAAATCTGCATATAGCAAAAGGCACCACTTTGGGGTTTGTGTCATATATCTGCCAAGTTTTGCAGAAAGATATTAGGGAAGTTTTCAAGTTATGCCACAGAAACGATGCCCATCCCTCCCTTTGAAAGTACAGTGTAACTCCGAAGCGTTTCCATGAAAACAGAAAAAATGATACATCATAAAAATCTGCAAATAGCGAAAGGAACCATTTTGGGATCTTTCTCAGATATATGCCGTTTTGTTGAAAGATACTAAACAGTTTTCGAGTTGTACTCTGGAAAGAAAGCCAATCCCTCCCTTTGAGACTAAGTCCGAATCATTTGCATGGAAACCGAGAAAATAATGAATCACAAAAGCCTGGAAATAGCAAAAGGAACTAATTTAAGTTCTGCCTGATAAATCTACAATGTTTTGCAGCAAAATACTGAACAGTTTTTGAGTTATGCTCTGGAAACGAAGCCCACTCCTCCCATTTAACTAAGTCCAAAGCGTTTCCATGGAAACCAATAAAAATAAAAATGACAAAAATCTGTAAATAGTAAAAGGCATAATCTTAGCTTCAGATTGTTACATCTGCCAATTTTGGTCTAAAAATATTGAACAGTTTTTGAGTTATGCTTCAGAAACAAACTGATTACAGACAGACAGACAGACAGACAGACAGACAGACAGACAGACAGACAAGGCTAAGACTAAATCCCCATGCATTACATGCCAGGGGGATAAAAAATAATTCTAATATTAAACATGCTTAATTTTGAGATCTTTTCTGTTTAGGCCAGATCAATTTTATTTCTTGTTTTACAGATTTTTGTCCTCAGAAAACCCAAAGACAGGAGGGAAAAAAATAAAATAAAATAAAATCACCAATCAAAGTAATATTCCTTCTAAAGTACTTTACTTTTTGGCAATTTGTGAAAAGTGCATGTGCCAACACAACCTAAACAAAATTCTTGTACGTTTTCATTTTGGGCCAATAAGTGGTATGATTTAAATCTGGTCAACCTTCAAGAAACTCTGCATGATCCCTCCATAAAGAATTCCTTAGAATGTTTTATGATTGTCACACCACCCACATCTGAGAAACAGTTTGAAGAATACGTAAATATACATTCTCACAACTCATGACCTCTAAAAATGGATCTTGTACTAAACAATGCAGATCTAAAGTCCAACATAGAAAAAATGCATGGTTTGATAGAGAATGTAAGCAGGTGAAACTTTTAATGGAAACACTATACAGAGACTTCAACATGAAACAGACTTCAACATTAAAATTAAATGCACTTCACACAAAAAAGTATACAAAAAACTCATCCACAGGAAACAACGCATTTCTAGAAATGATATTTTTGATAGACCATCAAAACTGTCTGACTCTAATCCCAAATGCATTTGGCAAGAATTAAACAACGTAAAAAATACCAATATGCCCTCAGAACAAGTGGAACCAGCCCCATCAGACCTACTGGACCATTTTAAAACACTTTGTAATTCAAAATCGGCCCCAAATACCAGACTCCAGAAAATTGTACTAAGCATAACAACAGTCCCTTAAATGTGACCATCAGTGCAAATGAGATTAAGACTAGCATAATTGAACTTAAATGCAACAAGAGCACAGGCCTTGACAATACTAGCAATGAATTCTGGAAATAAATCAGTCCCATAATAATAGATCACTTCTGCAAACTGTTCAATGATGTGTTCAAATTAGGCCACTATCCAAGCATATGGGCCACATCAGTCACCACTTCACACCACTTCATAAAAGAACGGACCCAAATAACTACAGTCTACAAAGGTATTGCTATTAGCAATAGCCTGGCAAAGCTATACTGCAAAATCCTAAATAACAGAATCATCAACTATCTAGAAGAAAACAACCTCTTGGATCCATGCCAATCTGGATTTCACAAGGGCTTTAGAACTGCAGATAATATCTTTCTTCTAAAAGCTCTGATAGATAAATATAAACATAAGTGGAAGAATATCTACGCTTGTTTCATTGATTTTACAAAAGCCTTTGACACGGTTGACAGAAATCCATGCGTAAGACAAGGATGTACATTATCACCAACACTCTTTAACATATTTATAAATATATGTATATCTGAACATATACATAAATATCTAAAACCATAACACCAAGATTAAAACTGAATAATATTCAAATATGTCATTTGTTATTTGCTGATGATCTGTTGCTATTGTCAGATTCACCTGTTAAATTACAAAGGCTTCTGGACAATGTATCATGATATTGTAACGTAAATAACATACAAATTAACCATGATAAATCTAAAGCAGCTATCTTCGAAAAAAAACAATAAAGACAACAAAAACTATAAATGGTCATCACAAGGAAAAACAATAGCCTCAGCTGACAGGTACATATATCGTGGTATACAACTGCGTCAAAATGGAAAGTTCAAAAGTTGTATTCAAGCACTCACTAGAAAAGCTACAAGTGCTTATCATAGATTAAAAACGTCAATCTTTCCTCATGATATTCCAGTAAAATTAGCAATAAAACTGTTTAAAACCCTCATAGAACCAATAATGTCATATAACTGTGTAGTTTGGGGTGTAGATTTTACCATGTTAAACAATATTTAACACTCTGCTCCCAGAAAAATTACCGCTTCAGTTTTGTAAATCATTGTTAGGAGTAGTGCAAGAAAACACATAACTGGGCCTGTTGTGCAGAACAAGGTATATACCCATTATTAGTACCTATCATCAAAAAGATAATTAACTATAAGATCCATATAGATAGCACAACAAATAAAATACTGTAAACTGTCTTATTTCCGCGCCTCTAAATTTTCGCGAGTGATGGTCACTAAACCTTTTCGCGCCATCTTATTTTCGCGAGGTGATCTTGTTAGAGGAGCGTCTCTGAATGTTTCTATATGACACGTAGGTGCGTGTCCATTGAGCTGTTATAAAATAAACAGACTTGCGAAGTGATCTGACAACAAATTAATGTAATTGATTTCAGAATTTATCCTTTTTAATTTGGTGTTAGAGCAATGAAAATAGAACGTGATTGAGCCATGTTAATCCAGATTAGCCCAGCGGTGACACGTGATTGAGCAATGACACCTGTACTGTTTTTGTGTTGTTGACTTACCTGAATAGAGTGAATGGTATATCTGTATTATCGTGTGTTTTTATTCTCGCGTCATGAAGTCTGACGCAAAGTTCGCGAAAATTAAATGGTCGTGAAAATTTGGCTGTTTACTGTACTTTAAGGATGCCTTAGAAACAAATATCAGTCTTTGTAACCACAATATAGGCTTGGGCTCATACATTTAATAAAATAAAGCAAACTTTTGAAATAATTAACACAACTAAATTCAATAAATTTACAATGAATGAACTCCAGTCCAAATGTGAAGACATGTTCAGGCTGTCATTAAGTGATTCTCCCACATCAAACAACAAATTAAGAACCTACAGATTGGTCAAATCATCCATAAATCTTGAGAACTATCTATCTCATTGTAAAAACAAAGCCCATAGGTCACATTTTTCAAAACTATGTTTAAGTAATCATAAACTCAAAATTGAAACTGGAAGATATACAAAACCTGCAATCCCACTAGAACATCGTCTATGTGAAACATGCAATGTCTTAGAAGATGAACAACACTATATACATGTAATATCCTGTTCTAAGTACAGGAAAGAAAGGGAGTCACTTCTACAAACATTGCTTTTTCATAATCAAAACTTTGCTACACTTTCAAGAAAAGAACAATTTTTAGCAATTTTTTCAAATAGAAATTCTGAAACTATTTCTAAAATATGTCATAATATTTACAATTTCAAATGAATCCTGTATATTGCCTCATATTGTTTCCATTTGACTATACTGCATATGATAAACTGTTGTAATGTATATCATATATGTATCTGTATTTCTATATGTCTGTAACTACTGTAACATCCATATTTGTAGTTTATAGTATATTGCTACAGTTTCTTGACGGAATGATATGCAATAAATAAATATCTAATAAAAACATTAGGATTTTATTTTCTGAGTGGGGAAGATTCACTTATATAATTTTTCGTATTCTTGAAAAAAATATGGCAAGCAAAGCAGATCAGTAAAACAAAAATCAAAATTGGTCTGGCCTTAATATAACATACACACACTCTAGGTAAATATACAGATGGTCTCCATTTTATTAGTTCCATGTACCTACACACATGAGGCAAGTGAACCTTGATCTTGATCACGTAGGGGAAGGATGACACTCAGATGGCTTGCCGCTAGGATGTATTTTATAATGCACCGAAGTCATGTGGTGCTCATCTGTCATTCATGTTGACTGCAGTAGTAAATAATGCATGCAGTGTGCAACTGTGGCAAACTTCAGTATCACTGGTTCAGAGGATCATGGGTTTGTACATGACAGCCTCTGCACACACCTGACACAGACATCACTACTGTTACGTACAGGACAGACAGCATACACACAACACATACATAACTGCTGCACACACTTGACACACACATCAGTACTGTTCACGAATAGGACAGCCCGTGTACACACGACACATATATGACTGCTACACATACCTGATATACATGTCACTACTGTTTACGTACAGGACAGCCACTGTACACAACACATGTACAGGCAATGATTGCACACATACCACACATTACAATGATCACACAAATACCACACATGTACAGACAATGATCGCACACATACCACACATTACAATGATCACACACATACCATACATGTACAGACAATGATCGCACACATACCACACATTACAATGATCACACACATACCACACATGTACAGACAATGATCGCACACATACCACACACTACAATGATCACACACATATCACTCATGTACAGACAATGATTGCACACATACCACACATGTACAGACAATCATCACACACATACCACACATTACAATGATCACACACATACCACACATTACAATGATCACACACATATCACTCATGTACAATGATCACACACATACCACACATGTACAGACAATGATCGCACATATACCACACACTACAATGATCACACACATATCACTCATGTACAGACAATGATCACACACATACCACACATTACAATGACTGCACACATACCACACATTACAATGATCACACACATACCACACATGTACAGACAATGATCACACACATACCACACATTACACTGACTGCACACATACCACACATTACAATGATCACACACATACCACACATTACAATGACTGCACACATACCACACATTACAATGATCACACACATACCACACATGTACAGACAATGATCACACACATACCACACATTACACTGACTGCACACATACCACACATTACAATGATCATACACTTACCACACATTACACTGACTGCACACATACCACACATTACAATGATCACACACATACCACACATGCACAGACAATGATCACACACATACCACACATTACACTGACTGCACACATACCACACATTACAATGATCACACACATACCACACATTACAATGACTGCACACATACCACACATTACAATGATCACACACATACCACACATGTACAGACAATGATCACACACATACCACACATTACACTGACTGCACACATACCACACATTACAATGATCACACACATACCACACATTACACTGACTGCACACATACCACACATTACAATGATCACACACATACCACACATGTACAGACAATGATCACACACATACCACACATTACACTGACTGCACACATACCACACATTACAATGATCACACACATACCACACATTACAATGATCACACACATACTACACATGTACAGACAATCATCACACATATACCACACACTACAATGATCACACACATATCACTCATGTACAGACAATGATCACACACATACCACACATTACACTGACTGCACACATACCACACATTACACTGACTGCACACATACCACACATTACAATGATCACACACATACCACACATTACAATGATCACACACATACTACACATGTACAGACAATCATCACACATATACCACACACTACAATGATCACACACATATCACTCATGTACAGACAATGATCGCACACATACCACACATTACACTGACTGCACACATACCACACATTACACTGACTGCACACATACCACACATTACAATGATCACACACATACCACACATTACAATGATCACACACATACCACACATTACAATGATCACACACATACTACACATGTACAGACAATCATCACACATATACCACACATTACAATGATCACACACATACCACTCATGTACAGACAATGATTGCACTTACCACATATGTAAAGACAATGATAGCACACATGCCACACATGTATTGGCAATGATCAAACACTTACCACACATGTACAGTTGATGATCACACACTTACCACATATGTACAGGCAATTATTACACACATACCACTCATATACAATGATTGCACACATACCAACCATTACAGAAAATGACTGCACACACACCACCCATGTACAGTGATTGCACACATACCACACACGTACTGAGAATGATTACACACACACATACCACATATGTACAATGACTGCACACACACCACACATGTACAGACAACGATTGCACACTTCACATGTATTGAGCAACTACTGAATTTTACACCTTACTTGTAGGATGAAATCACATTTCAAGTTCTTTTCCACATTCTGTATGGAGCATTTGAAAATTATGAAAAATAAAATACTCAGATACTACTATTTAATGTTGAACATTTTGTACATTTTCTACAGAAATGACACCAGAACTATTAAGTGCCAAACAGCCATTGTTAACCTTATCCTAGAAAATCAATGATTTATTAATAAACCTAAATTATAAATTGTTGCTATCTTTCCCAATTCTGTGAATATGAGGTCTTGCAACAGGAACGACTTGAGCAACTATTAGCTTCTCCTTAGAACCCTCTAGAAATGCTCTGTGATTAGATTTATAAAATAAATTAGCCCAGTCAGCTAAATTACAGGAAGTAATCTTAGCTTGATTATGTTTCATTGTTTAAAAAATCCTCCCCCCCTCCCCCCCCAAAAAAAGACGATTTTCATGGGAGAAAATTTTGGACAAAAAACACACCATCCTTACTTCTTTGATGGCAACATCCTTGATAATTTTCAATATCCTATTTAATTATAACTTTTTTTGTGACTGACCTCTAATCATCTCATTTTCCTATTAAAACTGACTTTGATTATCACTCCAAGGACAACATGTAATATCCTGTGCATGTGGATGTAGATGCATGCTGATGGTGCAAGTAGTAGCCCCACACTGAGTAATCAGTAGAGAGACATTTATGTCATCAGGTATTGATGAACACATGACAGATGCAATCTGTGTTAAGATGCACATTTCTGATAAAGCTTAAATTTGTTTTCTTACCATTGCGAAAGCTTAGAGTTTGGGGCACAGCCAATACATTGACTACAATACTATGCAACGGAAGGGCCTAATTAGAAGACTTGAGCTGACATATTTACCACTGTTATTGACTAAGTACTGGCCACAGACTCTACATATCGGTACACTGTTGAGGCAGGAATGATGAATGCTGTGGGCATCGACCTACTGTACCTGCTGTTCAACCTGCTGGTGCTGCTCACCCAGTGTGCAAAATAGCGACTGGCCCACTAGCCAGTGGCTAGTAAAATTCAAGTCGGGCGAGTAAATCTTCACTGTCAGTGACCTGACTGGCTAGTGAATTTTCAGGGGGTCACTTTGAAAATATATCACTCCCTTCGACTTGTAAGCCATAATTCCCTTTTAAATCATGCAAAGTTGGATTCTTAACTAAATTGAACAAAACATTTCAGACATGTGTTTTCTTGCAACACATGTCATATTTGGCTTTTCACTTTCTCAGTAAAGTACAAATTCTAGTACTTTTTTGGTTGAGTCCCATCCGGGATTCGAACCCGCACCCTCAGAGTCAGGCACTTAATTGCCAGCACACAAAGTCAGCTGCCTAGCCCGCTCAGCCACCGTGACTTCCACAAAAATGAAAGTTGGACAACTGGTAGTCTACGTACTTTGTGTACCCCTCTGATAAGTGTGAATTGGCACAGCTCCCATGGCGGAAAGCTACGATAAATGGCATCGTGTAATCATGTGTTTTCTTATTTGTTTTCAAATGTATTTTATCTTTTTGTGACCTTTTGCTTAGTTTCTCTATTCAGATTTCAGGCTTGTGAATTAGTTTGTGGGCTAGTAACTGTCAGACATAGCTTGCCTGAACAGGTAGCAAAATTTCGAAACTTTTTCACACACTGTGCTGTCCTCACAGGTATACACATTTCTATTGAAAATATTGTTTCAAGCAAACGTTTGTCAAGCAACATACAACAACCAATGGTCAGACAGTTTGTTTTTCAAACTTGCAGCAAAATATGTACTTATGATCCAAAACTTTGTTCCACAGGACATCATAGACAGTGACATCATAGACAGTAGATTTTGTACAATGCCTTGTTACAATACTGTATCATGAACTTGATGACGTCACAATGCTATGACATCACTTCACAACAAGTCTAGTAGTAGCAGTGTTGAGAGATATACAATTTTCAGTGAAAACTAATGAAGATTGATTTTTATGATAAATGGAATCTCATGTCTGGTTAGATTCTGTATATATCTATTTAATAACATTTTGAAGTTTTAATTTCAGTGACTGCAAATGTTAGGATTGGAAGAAAACAATAATTTATTATTTTGTCTTAAAGAACAAATAACCTTACATTTCTTGTGCACTTTTTTAATCGTTACAACATGTGAAAGACTTGTGGTGAGTCTTAAGCGGAACACCAAATTCATTCTTTAAAAAACATGTAGTTAATTAATACTGAGTGATTAAATGTTGCCAAAAAGTCATCTGCTTCACTCTTGCCCATCAACGAAACTACAGACAGGTTACGTAACTCTGCCAGAGCGCTGAAGTGAAAAGGATTCACCTAATGTGTGGAAGGATATTCAGTTAGTTGTCCATAAAATATGTAACAAGCTTGTCAATTTGCTGATTTCTCAACGTCAACAAAGACATGTTGAATTATTTTCTTGCCATCAGTTGCTCCTAGGGGTCGGGTGATGGTGTCACCACTCATAGATTTTCACTGGACCCCTCAGTATGTGCTAAATATGTTGTTTGTGAGTGCAAGGTGAGCGTTGTGGAAGCCTGTACGTATCAAATAAGGTGGTTTGACACCTACCTCGCTTCCAAGACAGAAGATCCTATTTAGATTTGTTTTCATTGAGTCAAAAAATCAAAACTACTTACTAGTTGCAGTAAATAACTGATGACCAAATGGATTTTGCATCATACAACTTGTAGCATTACGATTTCTTCCTGTTACAATAATATTGTAAGTAGTATCACATTGACACCCACCCACAAGCAATGTCATGCAAAATCCTTTTGTCCATCAATCAAATACATATTTTACAACCAGTAGAAAGTAGTTTAGTTTTGTAACTCTGTGAAAACAATCCTAAACAACATTTATACTGGTGGATGTTCGCGACAGGGTGCTGCTGTTTTTTACATCATGGCGTCATGGTCTAAAGTCAGTTTGAGAATCAATTAGATTACGGTTTGTTTTCATCAAATTAAAAGATCAAAACTACTTCCTACTCGTAGTTAAACATGTTTTTGAATCATGACCATAAGGGTTTTGCATGACACATATTGTAACAGAACTACAAGAACAATTCATAAACATCATGACAACAAGCGATTTTGACAGAATCATCTATGAAACCAAGTGCATCTTGGAAAATAAGCAAAGCAACTGACAAGGTTAAATGGCTGTAGATTGTGAAAACATGAAGCTTTCATTTTTCAAAACAATTGTCGCGGTTGCAGGTTTAGACAAACCTATATACAAACTAAACCACCCCCTGAAATGTAGATGAATACTACAGCAACCCAAATAGGTATACCTCATATTATGTCACAGAGGTGCCACCCTCTGATTGGCTGAAATTTTGTTCACAGGAGTGAATTGTGCTTTGTTGTCAAAAAGGTCAATTTAAGGGAATTATATGTCAAAAAGAGTAGTTTTAATGACGGGGTTTCATTTATAACGATTTCAATAAATGATTTATGTATTTGTATCTGATCTTTAATGCTCTTAGGAAGTTCATAAAACATATAGTCAGTTGTTGTTCTCGTGAATTTCTAACATGACTGAAAGATCTGGGCACTTATAGATAACGTGAATGGGTTGCACTTACGGGCCTACAATTAAAATGTTTGTGAAGACAACTTTGTGTTGCCTCCTTGTAACTTCCCACTGATAATATAAGTGAAGTTAAATCCTCAGGCACGCATGTATCCATGAATGTGTCCATCAATATTCACTCACATAACACTGTTCCATACATCAGAAGCTGGCAGAGTGAGGTGTTCCATGCAATATGTCTTTTAATAACCTAATGTAGCAACACATGCATAACTGCAGAAGTATAATGTTTGATATTTTCTCAGCAGGTCACGTAATAATGTCTCAGGTTTTCTTGCATTAATGTGAAGTTTCACTGACAATTGTTTTCATCATGTCCATGGCTCTCTAACAAAAATGCATTTAGTTTGACAATAATGAGCCTTTAATCAATGTATTTTGGGCTAATCCTTGGAACAAATGATATTGTTTGTATGCTGACACTTTACAAAAGGATATGTGATTATTCTGTTTGTGTTAGCAAACCTACATACATAACCGCTGCCGTCTGACAAATCCACTGTGCATGACTTCAGTGATTAATCAGTCAATGCACGATCGAATAATCCTTTCATCAATATGTTTGGGAACTTATTCGATAATTCTTCTCTTGTTGCACTTTCGTGTGCATATAACCAGACATATAATATACTCCCCATCAAAGGTTTACAGTCATTTAACAGCGCTCACTATCTGTTGTGTGTGTCCGTCTGTATATGGCTACATCTCAGATGAATTTCTTGGGGAACCAACTGCAAAAGTCAGGCAAATGAATTGCATGAGAATCATGAATCAAACTGCTGAAAACCATGTGCACATATCATGCATGTGGACAGCTGTGTTTTGGTGTAAACCGTAGTTAAGAATTTGCCAATTTTCACTGATTTTTATGATTTATTGTACTCATGACAATAATCTTTTCAACATTACAAATTTGTTTTACAATACATCAGTTCATGTGCGAATGGTACCTTTAAACAGTATGGAATATTTTGCAAAATGTAGTTGAAACAGTTGACTGAAATAAGTGGCTATATATCTACATTTACAAAGTGAGTCTACAGTTTTAATGTGCATTATAGATTTACCACATAAGGAATGAATGTATCATTGTGCAATTACACTAGACATGAGAAATGCAAAATGGGTACCTTTGTCAGGTAATCTAAGTGGTGTTACCAATACGTATGCCTGTCATAAATTCAATAACTAATTGTCGAATGAATGATGACAATGAAACATTTGTAGGTTTATACCACCAAACGCAGATGACAACAACCAAGCAGTACTGTGTATGCAATCTAGTTGCAAGGCTAAAGACAATTTTTCAACATGAGGAGTATGTATGCCTTACTTTTTCAATATAAGAGTAGTAGAAAACGTTAAGAGTACATTTAGAGTGTTGAATGGTATTTAATGGAGTGTAAGTAATCTTGTGCTTCATTTCATATAAGCACAACATTGCTACTCTCATGTCAACAGGTCAGCAAACAATAAAGCAATACTTTTTCAGATAAATATGTCCGTAAATGATTCTAAGGCCATACATCATTGCTGTGGTGCATATCTGCTGTGTTTTCTGATTGTTCTCCTACCATATCATGCATATTATTTATCCTTACATACATTGATACGGCCCTTATCTGGAGCCCTGCAGTTGTCTAAAAACTAAAGGATCATTGCTGTTTTGAGGAAATGAACAGGACTTCAGAGGTGTCATATACTAAATCATTTCTACAAGTTTCCTTAAAACTTCATTTATTGAAATGATCTATTTGTTTCAATTTAAGTCCAAAGTGCACCGAAATTCTATCCGCTTTGTCTATGTAATGTATTCAGCAAACATTCAGTGTATCCCCTCTTATCATAAAACCCCCTCCGAGCAGGACGGTTAATTCTCAAACGCTATCAATACATGTCAATTAACACCTCCCTAACTTGCCTAATCTTACGTGTGTACATGTGCATGGGCCAGTGACCATGTACAATGTGGTGTAAGGACTCTGTGTATCAAAAACCTGACTGATATGGTCAGTGGAGAGACCATCCAGCGAGACCAACCAGCAAGACCAACCATGGAGACTAGATCATCGACAGAAGTGGGCGGATTGAGCGGGTAGTCGGGGTGTCGGCCAAGGCTGTCGCCCCATCTACAACTACGTCGACGATGAAGAATCGCCGTCAGACTTCTGAACGTGTATAAGTGACAGAGCGGGTCTCCACATCGGGATCATTGGCCACTCAGTCCCGATGTGCGTTCTGTCACATGTTTACCACTGTGTCTACCATTTCGGCCGTCAATCTACCAAACAATAATAAAACATGGCTGCTGCTGTCTTCATCTCTACCACCGACTCTTGTCTTCCCTGTTTCTTGTCCACCATCCTAAACTACCACCCGAGGGAAACTACCACGGACGCTCTTGGACAAGATGGTGGAGAAATATCCGGGTAGTGTGAGTTTGATGTGACTCACGCACGATTCCCCTACCCTAACTCGCAGCAAAGCAACCAGTAGTTTAGAGATGGTGGTTGACAAGAGCAGAGTCAACGTCAGGCGCCATGTTGGTGGAAGAACGAAGACATCAGACAGACAGCCGACTTGACTATCATCAACGAGACAGCAGTCCATAACAATCAGCCTTCACAAAATCATCGCAAACAACAAGACCTAGCGAAGTCCATTTGTGAATACAACAACTATCAACGTCATCCTTCAAGATCATGTCAACAAGACTCAAGATGCTTCATCAAGTGCTTCACATCATGCTCGTGTGTCAATGTATGCGAACTCTTGTTCGAACGTTCTCAAAACTTTTGTGTTTATACGTTTCTCTCGGACATTCTTGTTCATGCCAGGTATGTGGAATCCTCTCCAAGCATTTCATGTCCATGTGTGTTTATACAGTGTTCCCAGACATTATTGAGAAAATCTCTGTTTTTTTTCTAATGATGCTAAGATTGGAAAAAGGGCTTTCACTATGCACTAAGCATACTAAATAAGGGAGACAACTCTTGAAGGCTTAGAAGGCAGCTCATTACGTCAAGAGTTATCTCCCTTGTCTGAGCAGACGGCTTCCTGTGTTGACATGGCACAATTTACAGCAAGAGAGAAAAGAAAGCTCACTCTAGATGATTTTGAAAGGGGTGAGGCTGATGCTAAAGTGTTAGCTTGTAGACATGGTATTCCTCTGTCTACAGTATACAGAACTTTGAAGAATATTCAAACAGGAACCGTGATAGAGCACAAAGCAGGGGCAGGTCGGCCTAGGAAATTTAGTGTTGTGGATCGCCGAAGACTTGGGCAGATTGTGAGTAGGGGCAAATTGAAAAGTGTTGAGAACATCAGAAATGAAATGATCAGCAGAGGAAGTCCTCACGTATGCAATGAAACAGTTAGGCAGGAATTACTGAGACTTAATTGGGTGAAAAAACGTGGAATTAACTCGCTGTTGATGAAAGATGCACAAAAGGAAAAACGTTTAAACTGGTGTCGGGCTCATGAAAATCAAGATGTTTTCTTTTCGGATGAAAGTTCTGTTTGGCTTTTCCCTAATTGTGTGAAAATTTGGACCAAAGATACTGTCAAACCTATCTACCAGCGACCAAAACATAGCCCGAAGTTTCACATGTGGGTTGGCATATCAGCTCGTGGAGTGACGCCATTGTGTGTTTTCACGGGAAACTTGACAAAAGAAAGATACGTTGACATTCTAAATGGTCACCTTCTTCCGACAGCACAAACATTGTATGAAGATGATTGGATTTTCCAGCATGATAATGACCCAAAACACACTGCGCGCTACACAAAACAGTGGTTGTTGGGCGAAAATGTTCAAGTTTTAGACTGGCCCAGTTACAGCCCAGACCTAAACCCAATTGAGAATATGTGGGGAGTCATGAAGGACAGAATAAACCAAAAGGGACTGAGAAATATTGAAGATATGAAGGCCGAGGTGGTCCAATATTGGGATACCCTGTCACACGATTACCTACAAACTTTGATGGGTAGTGTGCCTAGGCGTATTCAGGCATGCATTGCTGAGTGAGGAGGTCTAACAAAGTACTAAAACAAGACTGAGACTGTAAAAGGATGATGTTTTAACATGTTTATGTAAGTAAAACGCCAGAAGTTAATAAACGTAATGAGTTACATGACGCAACATGATTCTCAATAATTTCTAGGAATACTATATATGTCCCCTTTTATTTGTTTGAGTATGTATTGCTATCTGTATGTGATGTTGTGAGACGTGCATCTGTATTAGATTAAGTTTTTGAAATCAGTTAGGTTACTTTACCTCATATCCTTTGCATGTACGCATTTAATGCAGATCAACGCTATCTGTGGGTTCCGAGTCGTGCCACTCAAATCAGACTTCCGGTTTTAAGGAATTTTCTAACATTTTGTTCCTCTATAACTATTACTATAGACAACAGCTTAAAACAAGTTATGCAATGCCCTAATTACTCTTTGTGAAAAACGTCTAAATCTTTTTATGTGGTAGTAGCTGTCGTAGAAGTAAAATAAGCTATGTCTCTCCAAGCTTATTTGATCCAGTCTACATCCTACTTCTTCATTTTGCCAATGTGTTTTTGTGGTTAGTTGTGATACTGGCGAAAATTAGAATCCTTGTGCATAATACTTTCTATGGTTACTGGCACACAATATACAATTCACTAAAATATCTTTGAGCCAATTTCACTTGAATTAATTTTTCATCAACTTTCGGTTTAGACTTTTGAAGTTGGTTAGGTTTATTTTTTTTCTCATGCCAATTCTACCTTTAGTGCAGATCACATCTACATCTGCTAGCCTTGTCGAGTCTAGGCTCACCAATATAAGACTCCCAATTTCAAAGATCTTATTGTTGACATGAAAATATTACATTCAAATGCAAACGACGACGCATTACACACATTCTGTTTTTGTTCCTGTAAGTCATACGTGTACTTATCAGTCAGGTATTCCGACTGTATGGGGAACCGCGAGCAAGAGTTTGCCACTCGGTGGATATGTCCAATGTTTTATTTGTAGGAGCTGGATAGCCGCTCTCCTGTCTTTTTTTGTACGAGCTGGATACCCGCTCACCTATGTTTTTGTACGACCTGCATAGCCACCCACCCGTGTTTTTGTTAACAGCTGGAATCTCCGCTCACCTGTATTTTGTGTATAAACATCCGTTATTGTTATTGTTATGTTTCGCCTGAGCAATGTTGACAATTCGATTCGATTCATTTATTACTTTGACGTTCCTGTATATCTTATCTAATGCCATTCGATTATGTGACTTGTACATTCATTATTGTCACTACTTTCAAAAAGCGCTTTTGAGGACAAAAGCTCCACGACGTTAAGGGGTGTTGTCATAGACTAAATTATTTCTACAAGTTTCCTTAAATCTTCATTTATTCAAACGATCTATTTATATCAATATAAGTCCAGAGTGCACCGAAATTATCATAAACCCCCCCTCCGGGCAGGACCCTTAATTCTCTAACGCTATAAATACATGTCAATTAACACTGCCTAATCTTATGTGTGTACATGTGCATGGGCCAGTGACCTTGTACAATGTGGCGTAATGGCCCTGTGTATAAATACCTGACTGATGAGCCAGCAAGACCATCCAGCGAGACCATCCAGTGAGATCAACCAGCAAGATCAACCATGGAGACTAGATCATCGACAGAAGTAGACGTATTGTGCGGCTAGTCGACTACGTCGACGATGAAGAATCACCGTCAGACTTCTAATATGTGTATAAGTGACAGAGCGGGTCTCCACATCGGGATCATTGGCCATTCAGTCCCGATGTGCGTTCGTTCTGTCACATGTTTACCACTGTGTCTACCATTTCGACCGTCATTCAACCAAACAATAATAAAACATGGCTGCTGCTGTCTTCATCTCTACCACCGACTCTTGTCTTCCCTGTCTCTTGTCCACCATCCTAAACTATAACCCGAGAGCAACTACCACGGACGCTCTTGTTCAGTTGCATAGATAATAACACGCATTTGTAGTGTAGCAAAAGTAAAAAGATGTTCATACATAGTGAAATTTTAATTACAGGAAAAACAAAATAGGGGTGGTTTAGAATATGACTTTAAATAAATAAAACTTGCTTTGTTAACACTGCAGGTTACTTGATACGGCACTATTTCATGATTAAATATCAAGGTAGAAAACAGTAAAATGGGATCCAAATCAATCTCTGAATCAGAAAATATTTGCACTGCCAGGACTAACTCCATGCGGGATATTTTCAAATAACATCATCTGCTCGGTGTCCACTGTTCTACCAGTAATTATGTTTAGATAAAGGACATTAGCATATACCTTTGGTATGGATATATAGAGAATATTAAACAATGACCCATGTATTATCATAATTACAAAATGAGTGAATGCTTTGATATCTAAAGAGTGAAAGCTAGTTTACTATTTATTTAGTACTCGCCCTATAATAATATATTGGGCAAAGTACTTACCTGTGGGTGAAAAACCCATGTGAGGAAACTGATATCACATATGTGAGAGCTTGATTTCTAATCCTGTGATTGGCTACTCCATGGTGATGACCGAAGGTCAAGTTATGATGGACTACTTTCCTGATAAAAATTCATTGATAAGTCACTCGTGCTTTAATCAAACAGAAAGAAGTTCATTACTTGTAACAAAACCACCTTCACACCTGCTATTGTCATGATTGCAACATTAACAGGTCTTTATAAAATGAAACACATATAGAATAAATATAACACAAACATAGTTATTTTCTATTTCCTTTGATTTAAACTTTTGATTCTAGTCATGTATTCTGAATGGCTCAAACACTAAGTGAAACCTATGTAAACAATTATGTGAAATTCTCCATTAAAGATTCCCTTCAAGTATTCAAATTGTACAACATCGATATTTTTACTGAAGAGATGTGACCAGTGTGATTAGCATCATCTTGCAAAAAATACCCGACATGACACCCTTTAATGCCTTCCATTGGGAGATCAATTTGCCTCATATTGATGCTTTGATGATTTGATGACTATGACATTCTTCACAGTTAAACAATGATGATTGTTTCTATAACGATTCACTTTCAGCTCTGCGCTGCTATGTGATTCCAATGTTATCAAATTCTCTCATGACAATCAGAACCATCACACTTGCTGAAACAATGTACAGCACGGAACGTTTGCAAGGGTTCATGAGAGCAAATGGTGACACTCATCCTTTATATTGAATCAAAAATGTACAGGAACGGTTTATCTACACATAAGTCATTGCTTTTAAGGTATTCCTCCACTGCATGATAATGCAAAGTTCATGTCTTCATAACATACAGGATGTAATCATCTCACATTTCATACTGACAACTCCTTATATTCTGTAACAGATTCTTCTCAGGAAAATGAGAAGGCTGCACCCTGTGAGAAACTGAAAAAAATCCCAAAGTACAACTTAAAGCTAGCAGGAAAGCGCTCTTAAAAATACAGTGTGCCCTCCCTTCGGAATGCTCTCCCAAATGAACTCTGCAAATCCCCTTCCCTTACAGTCAAGACCAAATTAAAAACATTCTTATTTAAACAAGATTTCCTATAATGTGTACTTATTCATAGAGTTTTTGTGATGCCCAAAGAGTGCTTTTGGAGACTAGTGCTATATAAAATGTTATCCTTTATTATTATTATTATTATTATCTGAAACTACTAACACAGCATGAATGATATACTCTTACATCATCACATGATATCTACTTGCAGATACTGACTACTATGCTCATCTAACTCAAGAGCACTTAAGTAACTGTCTGTGGCCTCAAGAGGTCTTGCTTTTCACGTCATAAAAAAAGCGAACATTGCAATTACAACAAATGTGACATTTACGAGTCGATGTATTTTATGAATCCGCTCCCTTACAATTAAACACCATGTCTGAGGATCAGTAGCATGAATCTGATCGGGACTGCTGTAGGTAGCTGTAAACAACACGCACAATTTCCCTCAAATTTATGCAATCAAAACCAGGGAAAGCTTGCAGAAAAATATTAAAATAGATTACAAATAAAAGGCCAGAAAGTCAATGAATCAGATAGTGCAGTAATAAGATTAACTTGCATAATTCAGTAACGACTTGTTTATATGATATTTCTGAAGATATGGAGATAAGGGTGTTTGTTGAGGAAATCTAGTGACTACTCCATGGCTCAAACAGTGTTATCATGAGGACCAAACAGTGTTATCATGAGGGACCAAACAGTGTTATCATGAGGGACCAAACAGTGTTATAATGAAGGACCAAACAGTGTTATAATGAAGGATCAAACAGTGTTATCATGAGGGACCAAACAGTGTTATCATGAGGGACCAAACAGTGTTATAATGAAGGACCAAACAGTGTTATAATGAAGGATCAAACAGTGTTATAATGAAGGACCAACCAGTGTTATCATGAGGGACCAAACAGTGTTATCATGAGGGACCAAACAGTGTTATAATGAAGGACCAAACAGTGTTATAATGAAGGATCAAACAGTGTTATAATGAAGGATCAAACAGTGTTATCATGAAGGGTCACACAAAGCTTTGAAAGCCCAAACTGTTATCATGAAGGATCAAACAGTGTTAACATGAAGGATCAAACAGTGGTATTGTGAAAGATCAAACAGTGTTACAATGAAGGACCAATCAGTGGTATTGTAAAGGATCAGATAGTGTTTTAAGAAGGACCAAACAGTGGCATGTTGGAAGATCAAACAGTGAAAACAGGTATGCATGTAGGCACTGGCAAAAAGCCCATTAGGTCAAAAGCTCCTCGACCAAAAGCCCCTTACAATGTCAAATGTTCTGCTTATAAACTGATCCCTGCAATGCGGTCCTAATCGTGGCAAACACAGACCAGAGACAAATGGCAGTAACAACGAAGATGAGTAAAGATCAAATTTATAAATACTTCAGTCTAAGTAAACTTAGTCTCAGTACTTCTCGTTATACTCCACTAATGAGTCTAACAAAACCTAGTCGGAAGTCTCATCAGGTAACCTTTGAGAGACCTATGACTGTCCAATCAAACACGAGAAGGCCGAATGGATTTAACCAATCAGACAACAGTTACTGTTCAGGATTTGGGGGAAAAGAAAATCTGCCTAAAACACAAGACAGGTATTTGATCTGAAGTATATATGCTTAGAGCTTTCTGATGACATGGTTACCATCAGCTAATATTTCCAAAAGTTGACATCCTTGAATATTGACAAAAAAACCTATTTATAGCGACTGTTTACTCACTGTTGACAGTATTGTATCATGCTCCATGTGCATCATCCGGTAGCGATCGGATGGAAAATAGCATTCAGAATCATTCGGGTACAGAGTTTTCCTAGGTAAAAGTTCACAATGTATGTGCAAATGTCCACTTTCGCGATATGGTAAGTTGTGTTCTGATTGGTCAGTCTCAAGGGTTACCTGATCCGACCTCCTACTAGGTTTTGTTAGACTCAGTAGTGGAGTGTAATGTAAAACAATGCGACTATGTTTAGTTAGACTGATAAATACTTGATTTTTTTTCACATATAAATTAATTATTGACAGTCTTAGATTAAAAGTAAAGAGGTGAAGACAATTTAAAACATATGCTAATTAAAGGTAAGCCAATGCATAAGGAGACATGGACCATCATCGCTGTTTTTGAAGGTACAGAACTGAAGCTGATGTGCAAGATAAGAGGTTTACTGACAGCAACATTTCAGTCAGCTGTTTATGTCCTCATGTTTTAAGAAAAACTACATATTTTCCATAACCTATGCAATTTTCAGACAAGCTTCTTCCTAAATGTCATGTATACCCTTGGGCCCCTTTTTTGTGGGCATTTCTCAGATTTAGCAGCCAGATTCAACTTCTAATCTTACATAAAGCAAAACTGATGAAAACTATCATATTTTTAAGCAATATAAAAACTTAATAGATAGATAGATAGATAGATAGATAGATAGATAGATAGATAGATAGATAGATAGATAGATAGATAGATAGATAGATAGATAGATAGCACACATATATGTAGATAGCACACATATCCACGCACTAGTGCATACTGAAGGCGCTGGTATTTTTCCCTCGATCACTGGATGTCAATCTCAACAGCATATCGTATTTCAATCTCAACTCTCTGGGGAGTATACAACTCTTGGTGCCAGTAGGTGCAGCGAGTTTATTGTGGCTCTCTCATCCTAACGAGGTACCCAATTGACAGCTGGGTGGATTGGGACACATATATAGTCACAGCACTTTGTCCAAGTTTACTGCACGTTGCTGTACCCGCAACTAGGTGTATGCATGTGTTCATGTGGCCACCATCTGGTCATATACCAACGGATTCATGGGTTCTTTTAAGTGCACAGGGTTGTGTACTGTACACTAGGGGTTGTGACAACACTGACAGAGTCTGACTCCATGGTTTTTACACCCGGTCACAGGTGGGCTCGATCCCGACACCTCAATCTCGGTGGATCACTAGCCTGGCGCTTTAGCCAGCTCGCCCACTATGCCCTCATACTCCAAGGTCAGTCTACCTAGATATGCCCTGTCAAGTCTGTATCAGTCATTTGTCACAACATTGGCTGACAAAGGTAAGTGCATTTTGACAGGTGGCAATGCCTATTGAAATACACCATCAACTGACACCACTAACTCAAAATGCATACCGCGTTAGTCATATAGTACTTGTGGTAACTCAAATTATCTGCTTCAGGAGATGCATACATGTCTGTCAATGGTCATCCTGTATTTAATAAAAGCAAGATTCATAGATGTCAACTTCTTCATTGTGAATAAAACATTGTGTTATTCACAATTTAGAGAAGCTGATGTCCATAAATTTCGCTTTTCTTATGTATTCCATTTCAAAATGCCCTTCAATGATTTAATCCTGTATTTACATAACAGCAATGGTATCCAAAATCATGTTTTACTGGATTCTTGAGAAATAGATAGCAACTTGACGACACAAAGTATCAACAGACAGAACCAAATCTTCTTGGCCTTGTGACGTGATACACCTGTTGGTGTGGCCTTACATACTCAACTGTAGACCTTTTACTCAATATACAGAAAGCATCCTCTCCCACCTACATCTGTACATGGCAGCGGTGGCTGCTGCACAGAGCTGTGAAACACAACATTCCTACATTTGTGTTTATCTTACCTGACACATGAATGTCGCTTTCTGATTGGCTAAGCGCTATTCTGTTATTTTCAATGTACCCCGCTTACAGGCAATGTATTATTTTCAATGTACACCGCTGGGAATTCCAAACTCTTCTGGTGCTTAGTGGTAGAACTTTTTTACCTCGAATAACATTGAATCACACATCAAGCTCGGAAATTACCGATGTTTTGCGACTGAAAATCAATGGAAGGGAGATAACTCTAAATCTGTTTACCTTGTGTTGTCTGCAAAATGGTGATTCACCTCTCATTCAACAGAAGTGCTTCAAACAGTTCAAAATTAAAATTCAGATGTTCGGTAAGATAAATACATTGTTCACTGGTCCCTCGGGGTCCATGGGCTCATGTACCTTCGAGGTGTGTTCATGAACATAAACAAACCTCGAGGGTACACAAGCCCATGGCCCCCGACGGACCAGTGAACAACTTATAATGTAAGTTAATGTGTTAGCTCTCACAGTCCATAATCTGAGAATCTTGTAGTAAACAGCAGAAAATGTCCACGCAGAAATTCATATACTAGATTAAATGTTCTCTGTTACTTCTTTTGAAAATAAACCAGACTCTGCATAGCTATCTGCAACATAAAGACCTTACACAATGTGCGATTGACCAGCAGGGCCCTTATTCTCGAAACTTTTCTAGCCCTAAGAATTCTTAACTTTGGTCGTAGCCAATGTGTTAAGAATGGGGTAAAAGGACTACGTAGGGTTAAGAACGTTTCGAGAATAGCTAGCCAGGTTATGATTGGAGCCAGAAATGGAACAAACAGTAAACAAGACACAAGTGCAGCCCAGAGACAACATTATCTTCTAAGAGAGGAGACAGGCTGACACAATGTGTCTGAAAACATACATATCTATATTCCATTTGTCTTCTTCTGGGAGGAGAGATGGTTCACACAATGTGTCTGAAAACATACATGTCTATATTTCCATGTGTCATCTTCTAGGATAGGAGACAGGCTGACACAGTGTGTCTGAAAACATACATATCTATATTCCATGTGTCATCTTCTGGGAGGAGAGATGGTTCACACAATGTGTCTGAAAACATACATGTCTATATTTCCATGTGTCATCTTCTAGGATAGGAGACAGGCTGACACAATGTGTCTGAAAACATACATATCTATATTCCATGTGTCATCTTCTGGGAGGAGAGATGGTTCACACAATGCGTCTGAAAACATGTCTATATTTCTATGTCTTGACTTCTAGGAGATTAGACAGGCTGACACAATGTGTCTGACAACATGCGGTCAAGTCTTGTTAATCCGACCTCTGTTTATCTGACAATCAGCTTTATCCAATGCTTTTGTTGGTAACAAATTGAATAAATGTAACTTAGTCTCATTTATTTAGTCTAACATCCCCAGTAATCGGACAATCTGATGAGCAACATTTCCATGTGTCAACATCTAAGAGATAAGATGGGCTGACACAATGTGTCTCACAATATGCAGGGCTTGATTAACAGATGAGAACCTACTTGCACCAGGTGCAACCTAAGATATAAATCTAGCTGCATCAAACAAATTCCAGATGCACTGCTTTTACTGCACTACGTAAAAAATACGCTTTTGTTTTATTTACATGTTTTATTTAGATGTTTACCCACTCAAAAATTGCTAGACTAATAACAAAGTTGCACTTTATAATTTTGGGCTGCACCAGTGCAAGTAACAAAGCACTAAATCAAGCCTGCATGGCATGCCTACATAACCATGAGTCATGCTGCTCTGACTTCTGGGAGTGAGACAGGCTGACCACTACAGAATCCAGTGCTGACACTACATAACAGGTACTCAACCCTCTTTGAGTCAGTAACGGTCAACAGCTGGTCTGTAGACTGTCCTGCTGAGATCTGTCAAAGGAATATCTTACTTGATCTACATACATGGGAAGCACTCAAATACCATCCTTTTTTACATCATAAATATAAAAAAAAAACAGGTACATGTTATTATATTCTGAAAGGCAAAAGAAAAGTCGCTGGAGATTGTGTAGATGTCCAATGGCTTGTTGTTGATCTCTTGTACAGCTAGCCATAGCTGCTGTGTCCTGAACACTAGTGAATGATTGCCATTCAAAAGGGCAATTGACGCCTAAATGCATTCATGATGCACATGCAACTGGATTCTGATGTTGTGTTTGTCTTCCTTTTCCACGAATGAAAACATTTCTCACCTCAATTTTATACAATACTTCATTGGGCAAAACAGTGTATATGCCCATGAGAAATGTTTTCCTCAAACCTGACTTCTAGTGTATATCAGAAAATGACAGGTTTAAATCATTTCCAAAATACACATTTCTTTTGCCTTTCAGCATATATGCTTTGTAACCAATTTCCTCATATGTAAATGGTAACTGTAACATAAAACAAAAACAAAACTGAAATTGAAATTTGGTATCAATGGAGAGGAATACACTACAAAGATGAATATTAACAATACTTCTCAAAATTTTGGACACCACACCTACATGACCAATTTGATTTCCACATGGTTCTTAAATAATATGTCAACTATGTTAAAAAAAACTTAAAACACATGATACATATGCTTAAAATTTACACCTACCCTTCCAGAAATAAACCTTTCACACTCTAATCCTGAATTCAGCTCATGCTGAAAAAAGTCACACAGTCTCTTGTCCAACCTATGCTGTACTGTAAACAATTCAGCAAAACCTTGTGGACTGATACCTTTCGTAAACCTCCACTCAAATCACTTTTGATTGTATTGGCCAATATGCATGGCAAGCAATAGAGTATCTATCATTGTTGGTCTGTGACAGTTGACAAGGCACACACAAAAGAGAAATCACAGTAGCCACCTGCCGATATGGTCCAGTGCACAGGCACGTGTCTCTCACTTCCACTGTACTTGCCTCTCACTTGATGCCTGGTATCAGGTATTAAACCCAATTCTACCTGGCCTTGTGTCACATGTCTGTAATTTAGGGACGTTGTATTCACACGTGCCATCATCAACTTCTCAATACCTTGTTCATGTCAAAAACCCTTTCTTTAGAGGCAATAATATTCATTTGAAACCGTTTGGACAAAAATTGAGACATAATTAGTCCAATCACGATGAAGTTGACACAATATTAATAAAATACCTGAGAACGGGAAGAACTTATCAGACATCATTCCATTCAAAAGAGAACTAAAAACATTTCTTTTCAACAGTGCATCCGACCAATCGATTAGAGCAAACCTAGGATTCAGGCTCTATATAGATTTAAAGGTCACATGCAACCAAAAAATCAAACATAATTATCACTTATTAATGACATGTAATATACATTGCTGCTTGTAAAAAAAACAAATATACACAATTATAAGCATACAATTGCAATTCAAAAGTGCAATATTTTGTACTTGGGCTTACTTCCCTCAACACGAAGCCTTCTTCAGACCGAACCCAGTCATAGCTAGTGGTTGTGCACTCTAGTGTAACGACAGCTTTCAATTGGCTGGTTCATTTGCTGATATGCTGAGGGCTCATAGTGTGTACAGAAAGATGATCTGTTTGATGGGCATTTTAGAAGTATGGTGAGTTACAAGAAAGTAAGATTCTTTATGGATAACAACTTCTTTTATTGTACTTGATGCATCGTTTCAGTATGGATTCATATACCGTTGTCAGACAAAATCATATACATTAGAAGAAGTTGTTATCCATAAAGGATGTATTTAGAAATGTTGGGTTTTGTAAAAACATGTTCCCTGAATTTGTGTTCAATTAAATAAAAAATCACAGTAGAGATGGTGAAATAGTGCATGGCTGGAAACTGTCATTCGTCCAAGTACAAAGAAGGACTTGAAACTGACAAAATCTAGAGTTTGCACCAGTTTCCGTCAGATCCAGTCATCTGAGAAAAATGGATGGAGTTTGTTTGCAACCCACAGACATAAAAAATTGTCATGTGTACAAGTATCACACCTGCCTAATTACATAATGTGGGAGAGACAGGACTTGGGTGCACGGGTCATAAATCAATTTATTTTGCTATGGCATATAGCCTGATAGGTGTGAAGTTCAAACTGCATGTGGTCATAGATTGAAGCTGTGTGTTGCATATTGACTTTAGCAGACAGGCAGGCAGGAATATAGGTATCAATAAACCAGACAATGAGCTTTCTCTGTGACAGAGGCTGCTTACTACAATCAACAAGTTTATTTTTATGTAATGAGTAGATTATTTACTTGTTTGTGTACACAGCCAGGACTAGACTACTGCTCATGACCTCATACTCCGGGCATGCATTCTGTTTTAAGTTCCGGAACTTATTCACTGCGCATGCGTTTAGTGAATCGTTTGAACTCACATTTCACAGGCATATTTTCTTTCACATTTTTTCAAAAGATATCAGAATCTGCAAAGCTGTGTTTTACATTGCATGTGACCGTTACTACTACTGGTCATGTTTCACATGATGTATTATAAAGTGTTTTAAGGACTGAAACTTTATTTCTCTGAAATGCTGATTCAGTGGGAAATCCTTAAGCATGAACGACAGTCAGTTTGCCCATGTGAACAAAAAACATTTACCGTTGGACACCTCATTTTACATTTGAAAAGCAAAGTCTCTGTCTTCAGCTCAGATAATCAAGCAAGTCCTGGTCACAGTTGCAGTAGGATAGACTGTATGCACAGAGATGGTGTACATAATGTGTCAGTGCACTTACTGTAATGTACAGTGTGACAGTGCACATACTATAGTGTACATAGTGTGAAAGTGCACTTGCTGCTTCATGTACATAGTGTGACAGTGCACTTACAGTAACTTATCCCTCACTGAATGTTGGCTACTGTCTATATACAGCAGTTAGTTCACCAGCAATCTGCCTACACATTTTAATCCTCCACCACTCCAAACAAAAGCATATTTTGATATGCCTGCAACAAAGACGACATTGAAATTTCAGATCAATGATGTTTGAAACCTCAAAGGGTATGAGAGAAAGTTTCATGATCAATACACCATCTGGAAAACAAGTTTTCTGTGATCAAAAATATTTTTGTTTCATTAGGTGTCCATGGCAGCTAAACTATCATAACAGTTGTGTTAGAGATCCAGTGGCAAACCTGGGGTGATGAATACAGTACTCATTGGCCTGTTAAGACAAGGGAAGTCCCTGCTCCGGGTGAGCTGCAGCGGTCTCCACCTGCATAGCGTATGTACATATATCGACAACATCTTCCTATAAACACTTAAACTTGTCAATAACCATGCAGTTATAGTATAAGTCTACAAACAGTAGTAAAGAAATCTGCTTATTGACCACATCAAGATACTGAAAGTGATGAGAAACCATGCCTAGTGAAACCATTATCATCTCCTGGTGGCTTACTACCAATTGTACACCCCTCCAACACAGAACATCAACAAAAGTGTTCACTACCCTCCAAAACAGTACAACAACAGTGTTCCATGCCCTCCAACACAGAACATCAACAATAGTGTTCCATGCCCTCCAACACAGAACATCAACAACAGTGTTCACTACCCTCCAACACAGAACATCAACAATAGTGTTCCCTACACTCCAACACAGAACATCAACACTAGTGTTCCCTACCCTCCAACACAGAACAGCAACAACAGTGTTCCCTACACTCCAACACAGTACATCATCAACAGTGTTCCCTACCCTCCAACACAGAACATCATCAACAGTGTTCCCTACCCTCCAACACAGAACATAAACAACAGTGTTCCCTACACTCCAACACAGAACATCATCAACAGTGTTCCCTACCCTCCAACACAGAACATCATCAACAGTGTTCCCTACCCTCCAACACAGAACATCAACAACAGCGTTCCCTACCCTCCAACACAGAACATCATCAACAGTGTTCCCTACACTCCAACACAGAACATCAACAATAGTGTTCCATGCCCTCCAACACAGAACATCAACAACAGTGTTCCCTACACTCCAACACAGAACATCAACAATAGTGTTCCATGCCCTCCAAAACAGAACATCATCAACAGTGTTCCCTACCCTACAACACAGAACACAATCAACAGTGTTCCATGCCCTCCAACACAGAACTTCATCAACAGTGTTCCCTACCCTCCAACACAGAACATCATCAACAGTGTTTCATACCCTCCAACACAGTATCTCATCAACAGTGTTCCCTACCCTCCAACACAGAACATCATCAACAGTGTTCCCTACCCTCCAACACAGTACATCATCAACAGTGTTCCATGCCCTCCAACACAGAACATCATCAACAGTGTTCCATGCCCTCCAACACAGAACATCATCAACACTGTTCCATGCCCTCCAACACAGAACATCATCAACAGTGTTCCATGCCCTCCAACACAGTACAACAACAGTGTTCCATGCCCTCCAACACAGAACTTCATCAACAGTGTTCCATGCCCTCCAACACAGAACTTCATCAACAGTGTTCCATGCCCTCCAACACAGAACATCATCAACACTGTTCCATGCCCTCCACCACAGTACATCATCAACAGTGTTCCATGCCCTCCAACACAGTACATCATCAACAGTGTTCCCTACCCTCCTACACAGAACATCAACAACAGTGTTCCCTAACCTCCAACACAGTACATCATCAACAGTGTTCCATACCCTCCAACACAGAACTTCAACAACAGTGTTCCATGCCCTCCAACACAGAACATCATCAACAGTGTTCCATGCCCTCCAACACAGTACATCATCAACAGTGTTCCCTAACCTCCAACACAGTACATCATCAACAGTGTTCCCTACCCTCCAACACAGAACATCATCAACAGTGTTCCCTACCCTCCAACACAGAACATCATCAACAGTGTTCCATGCCCTCCAACACAGTACATCATCAACAGTGTTCCCTAACCTCCAACACAGAACTTCATCAACAGTGTTCCCTACCCTCCAACACAGAACATCATCAACAGTGTTCCCTACCCTACAACACAGAACACAATCAACAGTGTTCCATGCCCTCCAACACAGAACTTCAACAACAGTGTTCCCTACACTCCAACACAGAACTTCATCAACAGTGTTCCCTACCCTCCAACACAGAACATCATCAACAGTGTTCCCTAACCTCCAACACAGTACATCATCAACAGTGTTCCCTAACCTCCAACACAGTACATCATCAACAGTGTTCCATGCCCTCCAACACAGTACATCATCAACAGTGTTCCCTACCCTCCAACACAGAACATCATCAACAGTGTTCCATGCCCTCCAACACAGTACATCATCAACAGTGTTCCCTAACCTCCAACACAGAACTTCATCAACAGTGTTCCCTACCCTCCAACACAGAACATCATCAACAGTGTTCCCTACCCTCCAACACAGTACATCATCAACAGTGTTCCCTAACCTCCAACACAGTACATCATCAACAGTGTTCCCTACCCTCCAACACAGTACATCATCAACAGTGTTCCCTACCCTCCAACACAGAACATCATCAACAGTGTTCCATGCCCTCCAACACAGTACATCATCAACAGTGTTCCCTAACCTCCAACACAGAACTTCATCAACAGTGTTCCCTACCCTCCAACACAGAACATCATCAACAGTGTTCCATGCCCTCCAACACAGAACATCATCAACAGTGTTCCATGCCCTCCAACACAGAACATCATCAACAGTGTTCCCTACCCTCCAACACAGAACATCATCAACAGTGTTCCCTAACCTCCAACACAGTACATCATCAACAGTGTTCCCTAACCTCCAACACAGTACATCATCAACAGTGTTCCCTACCCTCCAACACAGAACATCATCAACAGTGTTCCATGCCCTCCAACACAGAACATCAACAACAGTGTTCCCTAACCTCCAACACAGTACATCATCAACAGTGTTCACGACACTCCAACACAGAACATCATCAACACTGTTCCATGCCCTCCAACAAAGTATATCATCAACAGTGATCCCTACACTCCAACACAGAACAGCAACAGTGTTCACGACACTCCAACACAGAACATCATCAACACTGTTCCATGCCCTCCAACAAAGTATATCGTCAACAGTGATCCCTACACTCCAACACAGAACAGCAACAGTGTTCACGACACTCCAACACAGAACATCATCAACAGTGTTCCCTACCCTCCAACACAGAACACCATCAACAGTGTTCCATGCCCTCCAACACAGAACACAATCAACAGTGTTCCCTACCTTCCAGAACAACAGTTGGATCTCCTGTACAGTAACTGTAAGAGGTTGTTCAGTGCACACTGAGACAATTATATTCCACAATATTTTAAAAATAACATGGAGATAGAGATACATTGGAATGGAAACAGAAATTAACGTGTCACCTACATTCATAAAATTTGGTGAGGGAGTTCCATCTTGTTGCAACCTGACAAAGGGAGTGATAGGCTGCCACTGTTGACATCAGCTGTAGACTGTGGCTAACAGTTCTAAATGTCAAGATTCCACTGTTGTTCAGTAAAAATATAATTATATATATTACAACCAATATAAACTTGCAAACCATCAAAGCTTCATTTATTCTGTAGCAATACTTCTCCTTTGCATTTGATGTAGATCAAATTAAGACCAGCAGTGACACCAGCTCAAGTGTAGAAGTCATATTTCATAAACAAAGTTGATATGTTAATCTTACACAGCTGCTTTTAGGCCTGGGTATTCTTGCACAAAGTGATCATAGCGCTTCAGCCATGGGAACTCCCATAATATAGAATTACAATAATCACAGTGCCAAGATCAAAGTCAACAATGTATTTATTTAGGGATTCTGTTATGAATAAAACCAGTTCAATCATTTACATGTTGTAACACAAAAGAACTGAAAATTTATCACAAAAATATGTTTTCAAATAATTCTTACCTAAATATTCCTGTTGTGAATGTGTCTAGGGAGTGTCCTCTGGGTGTTTATCTACCATCGGTACAGTATATGGCTCCCATGTCCTGTGCACAGTCCTGGGGGGCAGGCACACGCCAGCATCAACACTAACTGTTTCCCTTTACCATCTAAAATTCAACAGCCATCAATACAACACTCCTGTGTCTTTTACTAGCCACTTGGTGAGTCACTGAACTGCAGTGAACTAGAGTGAACTTGGAAACAATTAGTGAGATTATCAATCAGTGACACTCCAGTGTTTACACCCGATGGCAGTTCAAGGATTCACTGAACCATGACTGGAGATCTATTGTATCAGTTATCTGTGACAATTCTTCCATACTGTGACAGTGCTGCAATGCATGAACGCCAGCTACAGCCACGCTTGCTGTCCGTCAATTGACTTTCACAACATCACGCACAATTCAAACATTTACAGACGGTGTTTGAAGTCACGACCAACCCACAACAGACCTTCTCCTTCTCCTCCCACACCAGAGATACATGAAGGTACCTTGGCACAAAACTTTACCTGGTGTTGGTTCTCCAATCTAGGTGAACACTCCACTGGTCTTGCATAATAGTAGCAATGTTAAAGGGCTGATCTGACTGTTGCCATGAAGGAAGTGCTCACAGATGTGGGCAAGAAGCAAATGCCAGCATACACGTCTAATACAGAGCCTAATATCATCAGAAATATTGGCATTTTCCACAAATAAATAATAAAGTTATTACTGTTTAAAACATAACTGGTAATCATATCTCTAAATTGCTGGCCCTTCACTATTACATGGTTTGTGTGCTCTGTAGCAATTCATTCTGATCAAGCATCTCATTTGACCTATCAAATGCATATCAGAATGAACATTAACTTTCCATCATGAGCAAATGTCAGAAAAGAAACTACATTTAAGCTCCCTTTTTAGTATGGTGTAATACACAGTGAATAGTAATTTTTTTCATTAATTTTAAAGCACTTAAACATTTTACAGCATCAAAAGTACCTTCATCTATGTCACTTTCAACATAATATAAACAAAAACAGTTTACCAAAGATTTTCCATTTCCTTGTAGAATAATTACATCGTCATGGTAACATGATCTAAGCAAAAGTGCTACAGGATATTAAGAAAATAATCAAGCAGCTACAAAAGAAAACAGGAAAGAAGGGTAGAATTTCCTGTTTACAGGGTTGTGACATTTTAAGACAAAGTGGTTTTTCTTCCCTGAATGACCAAACTCTTGCAGTCAGTGATGTCAGTGACTGAGCGTATCAATATGCACCTTACAACACACCAGCTCACTTCAAGGCAAGGGGACAGAGATAAGGGAGGACATTCACACCTCATTAACTTGACACTGAGACACAAACATCATTAGTGCACAGAAATCCCCTTCTTCAACCCATAGTTAAAGCACATTCATCTCAGCCAAGACCGAAGACTGACTGTTACAGCCACAGGATTATTCAGCCCATCACCTGTGTGTCTGTAGTGGTGTGTGTGATAGTGTGTGTAGGATGGAGTGTCTGTGATGGTGTGTTGGATGGAGTGTGTAATGGAGTGTGTGTGTAATGGAGCAAGTGTGTCTGTGATGGGGTGATTTTCATGGTGTATGTGTATGTGATGGTGTGTGTCTGTGATGGTGTGTGTTGGATGGAGTGTGTGTCTGTGATGGTGTGTGCTGGACGGAGTGTGTGTCTGTGATGGTGTGTGTTGGATGGAGTGTGTGTGTGTGATGGTGTGTGCTGGACGGAGTGTGTGTCTGTGATGGTGTGTGTTGGATGGAGTGTGTGTGTGTGATGGTGTGTGTTGGATGGAGTGTGTGTCTGTGATGGTGTGTGTTGGATGGAGTGTGTGTGTGTGTGATGGAGCATGTGTGTCTGTGATGGTGTGTGTTGTATGGAGCATGTGTATGTGATGGTGTGTGTCTGTGATGGTGTGTGTGTATGTGATGATGTGTGTCTGTGATGGTGTGTGTTGGATGGTGTGTGTCTACATGATGGTGTGAGTCTGTGATGGTGTGTGTTGGATGGAGTGTGTGTCTGTGATGGTGTGTTGGATGGAGTGTGTGTCTGATGGAGCATGTGTGTGAGTGATGGTGTGTGTATGTCATGGTGTGTGTTGGATGGAGTGTGTGTATGTCATGGTGTGTGTTGGATGGAATGTGTGTACATGATGGTGTGTGTCTGAAATGGTGTGTGTTTGTGATGGTGTGAGTCTGTGATGGTGTGTGTCTGTGATGGTGTGAGTCTGTGATGGTGTAGGTCTGTGATGGTGTCTGTACAATGGAGCGTGTATGTGATAGTGTGTGTCTGTGATGGTGTGTGTAGGATGGAGAGTATGTACGTGATAGTGTGTGTCTGTGATGGAGCATGTTGGTGATGGCGTTGCAGCATCAAGTGCCTATGAAAGAGTACATTAAACTAGCTTGTTATAACTGCAATTTCTGCAAGTGGATGTGTTGGTGTTGTTGAGGTGACAGAGTCCTCCTCCAGTCTTCTTGCCACTGACTTGTCAGCATGAGGTGCAGTCAAGATGTATTACATTCAAGTAACTCCCTGCTGTCCGTGCCTGCACATACAACATCACTCCAGTCCCTCTATACACACATGGATATCATCAACCACACTTCTTTCAGTGACGATGGATGCTCTTATATCCCCTAGGGAACACATTGATTGTATTGATAGGAGTGTGCACATCTAGATAGAGTCTTGAAATCAAACTGACAGATTGATAAATAACATGAATGTATATAGCGGAAAATATGAGTTTTGCAGAAGAGATGACGATTTTCACAATAGATGTTAAGTGAGATTGCTTTTTGCTACAAAAAATCACATGCAATTAACCCCTTCATCATAAGCATACAGCTTTCTGCAATAACTGCTGCAAGTTATCCACCAATGTGCAGGCAGAATGCTCCAACCTTCTTCATGTAAGTCAAACTTTCTTTCCCAAGTACATCAGCCAAACTATTTAATCAAGACCTCTAAGTTGGCAGATTTTCTGCAATGTGATGAGATGATCTGCCTTTCATGATGCAAACTGTTAAATCGTTGTCCCTCCCTCAACATTGGTCAGAGTAAAGCCTGGTCAGTCAGTGATACGAACAGGATAACATAATAACAGGTAACACAGTCAACCATTGTAATACATTCAAACACTAAACCTGCAGTCATTGCGTATTAACTGAAACACATTTCCATCAACAGGCAGAAATCTTGCGTGAACATTAGGTCATACGATATAGTCATTTATAAAAACAACATTAGACTTCTACACTACATTTATCAGACATTAGGCTGTACCATGGTGTCTTCACTAGAAACAGCATTAGACATCTACAGTATCTATCGGACATAAGGCTGTACCATGGTGTCAGCTCTAGAAACAGCATTACACATCTACGCTATATCTATCACTCATTTGATTGTACCATGGTGTCAGCTCTAGAAACAGCATTACACATCTACACTATATCTATCACTCATTTGATTGTACCATGGTGTCAGCTCTAGAAACAGCATTACACATCTACGCTATATCTATCAGGCATTTGGTTGTACCTTGGTGTCAGCTCTAGAAACAGCATTAGACATCCACACTATATCTATCAGGCATTAAGTTCTACCATGGAGTCATTTGCAGAAACAGCATTAGACATCTACACTATCTGTCAGGCATTAGATTGTACCATGGGGTCATCTCTAGAAACAGTAATAGACATCTACACTATCTATCAGACATTAGGCTGTTCCATGGAGTCATAGAAACGTTATTAGACATCTGTCAGATAGTAGTTTGTACTGTGGAGTCAGTGGACCTTCATATCCTGCCTACATATTGTCTAGCATGACATATACAGAGCCCACCCACCTACCAGTGTGTCCTGGCTCTGACTTCCGCTGTATCCAGCCAGTGTGTGGAGACTGGGCATTCACCAGGATAATGACACGGTAGCGGCCACATCCAGCCTTTCGCCAACTTTTCAATGGGATTTCTACACCCACATTCAGAATAGAGATGTGGGAGCCCTTTCTATAGGCAATAGAAACTTGTACAAAGGGAAGGGAAGTCATTTCACATTTAACAACACTGATATTTATACATTTTATGATCATCAATTTGGTTGGCTTTCATTTCAATGCCATCTTTGCATTGACTGAGGTAAAGCTCTATAACCACTATTTGGAGGTGCAGGGCCCATGAATGAATTCTCTACGGCTCTGTAACCAGTATTTGGAGGTACAGATGGGAGGTTGTCTTGGGCTCTGAATGAATGCTCTAAGGCTCTGTAACCAGTGTTTGGAGGTACAGATGGGAGGTTGTCTTGGGCTCTGAATGAATGCTCTAAGGCTCTGTAACCAGTGTTTGGAGGCACACATGGGATGTTTTCTAGGGCTCTGACTGAATGCTCTAAATTGCTGCAACCTGTATTTAGAGGTGCTAATGCAGACCTTTATGTTGATAGTGTCTCTTTCATGCACACCATCATGTTGCTATTGTCAATCCCTTTCATAATACCATCATGTTGTTATGTCAATCCCTTTAAAGCACACCATCATTTTATTTTTGTCATTTCCTTTCATACAAGCATGTTATTTTTGACAATCTCTTTCATGCACAAAACCATGTTATTTTGTCAATCCCTTTCATGCATACCATTGTTTCATCAATCCCTTTCATGCACACTTATAATCAAGTTTTGTCAATCCTTTCACGTAGACCATCATATTCTGTCAATCTCTTTCCATAAAGTACCTTACATTCCTTGTTATATCATTAAATGCCATGTTATTTTCATGAATGACACAATGTTACAAGTGCTGATGCCTCACTGTGAAGGCAAGTAATCAGATTTATATCTTATTACAGATATCAGTAACAAAAAGCATGCTCAGAAGTGTCAAATATGTAGGAGACCTGTGAAGGTCCACATTAGAGTGAGTGAGTGAGTGACTATAGCAATATTCCAGCAATGTCATGGCAGGGGACACCAGAAAATGGGTTTCACACATTGTACCCATGTGGAGAATCTAACCCAGGTCTTTGACGTGATGAGCGAACGCTTTAACCACTAGGTTATCCCACTGCCCCTCCACGTTAGAACTGATCTTCAGTAGCCCATGCTTGCTGATTTCAATCATGTATGAACAGGATTGAGTGGCTAGACTTGCTGACTTGGTTAACTGATGTCATCACTTCACAATGGTCCAGATCAATGCTCATGCTGTTGATCGCTGGATTGTCTGCTCCCATACTGTATTATTTACAGACCACCACCATATGTGGGCACCATTCTCTTCCAAATGGCTGCAGTCCTGAGGCAATTCAGGGCTGAAAGCCCTGTGTGGAGTTTCATTAAGTTTGCACTGACTACATACTTGCTCCTGGGATTCTACCTGGAGTAGTAACAGCCATCCCTGTAGGGAGCCTCTCTCAAACTACATCTGCCAGAATTCAATCTCAGAATTGTTCATATCTAACTCAAGCCCAAAACCGAATTTCTTACGAATTCTTCTGAAAATGAACTCTCACTAGAAATCTCACTCCGAATCTTCCCTGGGGAGAGTTCTTATCACGTTAGTTGAACCAAATACAATCTCTGAAAATTTCAGGATCTAGTGAAACTGACAACCCTGCTTTGTAAAAATCCCACACACACATGCAGACAAGGCATCAATATTACTCAGGGTAAGGGAAACAACACACAAGGTTGGACAATATCTGCTGCGGCCAACTGACACTTGATGCACAATAAGCTCACAGTACATGACCTTGTACACATACATCACTTACAACATAGACTTTGAGGCAGTGGGGTAGCATAGTGGTCAAAGTCTTCACTCATCATGCCAAAGATCTGTGTTCAGTTGCCCACACGGGTACAATGTGTGAAGTGTCTCCATGATATTGCTAAAAGTGGCGTTGAATTAAACTCACTCACTGATACTCAGAGTAAAAGGAAAACCAGGGAGCTACATACTTCACTACAGTCATACCAGAAAAGACCCAGTTATCCGTCTCATTCCCTGCCATGCTTGGTGCTTGGGTCACTGACAAAGGTACAATGCCAACTTCCGTCAGCATAACAGTGCCTGGTTCTGCCGTGATTGCCTAGCAGGTGATAATTACTGCACTTAAGTCTGGCCACTTAGTGCTGCATACTGGCAACTAGGCCTTCACAAATACACTGTTATCAATTATCACATGGAGGGAATCTGTCAGGTCATTGAGATGAAAGAGATTCTGGACAACAGGTAGCGTTTCTCTGCCAAACTCACCCCTCCTTCAAGTGGGCATAATTAGGCAATTGTGGTAACACAATCCTTCAGTCAGAAAATCTGATAAAATGTCCTGTTGTGATGACAAGCCCTAATCTCCTTATAGTAAACAGGTGCTTGAATTAAACTGGTGCTTGTAGTGAACAGGTGCTTGAACTGGACTGGTGCTTGTTGGAAACTGGTGCTTGGAGTAAACTGGTGCTTGTAGTAAACAGGTGCTTGAACAGAACTGGTGCTTGGAGTAAACAGGTACTTCCAATGAAATGGTGCTTGCAGTAAACAGGTGCTTGAATTCAACTGGTGCTTAGAATAACCTGGTGCTTGAAATAAAATGGTGCTTGCACTAACCTTGTGCTTGCACTAAACTGGTGCTTGTAGAAAACTGTCCTGAAAAATCTGCAAGTAATACAGTTTGAAATACTGCATAACCTCGTAAGTCTGTATAGTTGTCATACAGCTTGGAATATTGCACTTCCAACAGGTAATTTGGGTAAATGAGGAATTCAATGCTGACCTTAATCATGTATTGTCTATGTGTTTATGTAGAGATACCAGGCTGATAATACAATGTGTATAATAACTACAGTGATGTCAGTTCTGTTGACGAAGTACATCGTAGACCATCCACATGATGGACAATATATGCTGATCTGAATATACACTCAGACAAGTCGGTCAGGCTATATTCAGATGACAGGGTTGGAATATACTAAGACAGCAGGGTTGGACTACACTCAGACAACAGGGTTAAAATATACTCAAAAGGGTTGGACTATACTTAGGCAACTGGGTTAGACTATACTCAGACAACTGGGTTTGGACTATACCCAGACAACAGGGTTAAAATATACTCAAAAGGGTTGGACTATACTCAGACAACTGGGTTGGACTAAACTCAGACAAGAGGGTTAAAATATACTCAAAAGGGTTGGACTATACTCAGACAACTGGGTTGGACTACATTCAGACAACTGGGTTGGACTATACCCAGACAACTGGGTTGGACTATAGTCAGAGAGCAGGGTTGGGACAACACTCAGACAGCAGGGTCAGGCAATAGTCAGACAGCTGGGGTGGACTATAATCAGACAACAGGGTTAAAATATACTCAAAAGGGTTGGACTATACTCAGACAACTGGGTTGGACTAAACTCAGACAACTGGGTTGGACTATACTCAGACAACTGGGTTGGACTATAGTCAGAGAGCAGAGTTGGGACAACACTCAGACAGCAGGGTCAGGCAATAGTCAGACAGCTGGGGTGGACTATACTCAAATTACACGATCAGGTTATATAGGAAATCTTCCATGAGGCACAAGCCAGACCATACACCGTTTGGGGCTGAAATGTTTTACACAAAAGAATTGGGTAATTCCAGGAACTCAATCAGAGACTTGCAATAAGCAATCATGAAATGCAATCATAGCCCCTGCTGCTACAGGCAGGAATGGATAAAACATTGCAACTGGCATGTCAATTGCAAAATTGACCACTTAAACCTCCCTGTTTCTCACCTCATTGTGTGTTATTGGGCTGTGTAAT
This sequence comes from Haliotis asinina, assembly GCF_037392515.1. NCBI lineage: Eukaryota > Metazoa > Mollusca > Gastropoda > Lepetellida > Haliotidae > Haliotis > Haliotis asinina. The sequence continues at coordinate 43,383,349 of NC_090280.1, read as the reverse complement.
TAGCTGAAAATTGGTTGTCATTGTGACAAGAATGGATTAAGACACCTTTGGGTTAATTTAGAAGGAGAGAAATATATGAGGAAGTCCCCTGCACCAATGTGCCTTTTTCTTGTCACTTTCATTGTCAGCATCTGACAGGCCTCTGGCATCTGTCCTGGGTGCCACTGGTGACAAGAATTCGGGTGATGACACTGATTAAAATGCTAACTGTAAAAAAAACCAGTCCGTATAAAATAATAGCTGATATTTAGCGAGATACAACTTTCTTCAGCTGTAATGAGCAACTATAATGTTTTTGAAAAGTTAGATGTGCAGAAATTTGATTGTTTAAGAAACAGAAAATTTGGATTGGCATTACATATTTGCCATGTCAGAAACTAATCATACAATCAAAAGTTAGATGACTGAACACTTCCAAATCACCCCAAATATAAGGTGGCAAAATAAGATTACTGCTGCATGTTGGGAACACATACGTTAACACTCTGACGGGTCTGCAGAGATACAGTATTCAGATTTTGCCAGCACTGAATCATCATGATTATGACCATATCTTATCATCCACAGGAGGGAATTCTTGTTACATTTGAAACTGCACCATAGAATAAAATAAGATGCATGACACATATAGCAACATAAGACAAACATGACACATACATGTACATAGAACATACAGTTCGCAGAGGTAAAACAAAATCTAACAATCATTTAGGAGTCTAACACTATACGGTCCTACAGAGTTCTTAAATTTATTAGCATTAAAACATGGCACTGAGTATCCCCTGCCAGATGGTAAGAAGGTCTATTCAGGAAATAAATTGTGGGTATCATGAGATAAAATCGATATCCTTCTTGAAATGCTTATTGCATGGCTTGTAAGAAGAGAAGGTAAATCATAAACTTTAAAACCTGATATTTTCTTGACCAATGAAACAATTCTTAAAAATACTATTTACATTTAACTTTACCAGTTCAGTAGTTTATCACATTCCCATGTGATATTATAGAATTCCTTGTGTATATATATATATGCACAGATTTATTTATGATAACCTTACAGGGAAACAAAACTCCAGCACTTAGTCGGCACCATTTTGATTTGTCAGGTATCAGCATCGTCATTACTGTGATTCTGACCAGCTAGGAAAAGCCTCTTGGACAACCTGGGCTAGTCCCCTTCGAATTCTCGACCTTCACCTTGCAACCTCATGTGTGTAAATGTGTATGTACACTTCTGTATACAGTAATTAAGTGTATACATTATTTTTTCAACAATACAGTACATTTAATGCACTCAAAACAGTAGCAACCCTCACTTTTTCAAAATTGCATTTGATACTTCAAGTGCTGCTCATTCATTAAGCATGAAGAAATGTCTGAGAAACTCTAGATTTCCTTAAATCAATGGAGCTGAGAACCCGGAGGGGGCGGAAGCACAATATTTTTGAGGAATAGAAAGTTATGAGGATATTACTCTACTTAAATTACATTCAAAGTATTGGGAATATTTTTGTTATCAAAAGTAAATGTCAAAATGACAAAATGATGTCTTTAATTTGAAACTGGTACACATCGCTCGATTCCTGAAAAGTAATGGGGAAAGCAGACAATGGAATGACATCACAAATGTAATTTAATCACCATATAATCGAAGAGTATTTGTTGTCAATGACTTTATCACAAGTATTAATTTGTAGAGTCAGCACTAAGATTACCTTGGCTATGAAATATCACTCAATACTGACCACCTCTGCCTTCTAGGATGTAAGGTAGTAAGGTTAAATAGCACACAGTTGTTCATACTTGCCATTTACCATTCTGACTGTAATTATTAAATCCATGATTTTGTTCTAAAAATGTTTCATGTCTTGCAAGTTATACAATGTGCACATGACAGCCCAGGAGGAAAGGAGCAGGTTGTTGAATAGCAAATATCTTCAATAAGGTGATTAACTGATATGTCAATTGATTACTGGTAATAAAAAATGTTTACATGTTTACAAGGTATTGCCTGACATTACAACTTGTTTTGGTTATAATTACACTGTCTGCATTTTGTGTTTATTCGTAAGCTGAATCAAGACCATGTGAATCTCTGTGGCTTCTGGTGGACTGTTCCATACCAAAACATGATGCGGCAATAGCAAGCAGCCATTCAAAAGTTCTATTAATTCTTTTAATATACTGCAAAAGCTGACACTATGATAAATCAATACTGGAATATATTCTCTCACTGTTCCTATTTACTGGTCCTTACAAAGTCAATTTCATTCCATCATGTGACCAAAATCCTTTGAAGTTATGTAATAGAGAGTCTTTAACTGCATCACAGTTTTGTGTAAAATGAGAATGTTCCTGGCTGATAGTTCCATCTTAGTTTACAAGAACATGCGCACAGTAATTTTTGTGTATAAAACTATGTTTAGCAGAAACAAAAATACAATATGAACTCGGTAAATAAAATCAGACATAAATTATCACTAGGGAGGATAATTCACCATATAGGTCAGACCAATTTTATTTCTTGTTTACATTTGTTTGGTCCTCAGAAAACCTAAAGGCAGAAAGGAAAATATAAAGACTTAAGTCACCAGTCACAGTAATTTCCTGTTTGCTATTACCTCTCCCTTGTACTTACCAAGATGTACCTAAGATCAATCATGACACTATCTGGATCCTATTAAGAGGGTGGTAACTATAGATTAATACTAACAGTATTTTACGTTTGGCAATTTATGAAGTTTATATGAGGGCAAATAACAATCTACACATAAATGTCTTGTAAGTTTACATTTTTGGCCCCAAAAAGCCCAACAGGATTTTATATTTTGAGCAGGAAAATCATTTCCTTATTAATTATTTTTGTTTTATTTTTGAAAAAATATAACTGGTTGATCCCTTAAACAAGAAATAAAATTGGCCTGCCTTGAATGGTAAATTATCCTGTCTAGTGATAATTTATGTCAGATTTTATTTACCAAGTTTATTATTACCCATTTGAAATAATGTTCAATCATAGTTTCACAATCTAAGACTTGTCAGCATTAATCAGCAAGACAAACATAAGTCAGCCAGACTGTACCTCTATCTTGTAAGTCTTTTGCTTTGATAGTTTCTCATCATTCAATCCTCTGATAGGTGTTCTTCATACAGAAGAGCACCAAGAACAAGCAAAGGAAATTATAGTGGATTGTAAGCAGGTTTATATTTTGCAAAGGAACAACCAATCAGTATTCCGATCCTCTCAGAGTTGGAGTTTCATTTGCAACCTCCTCCCCAGTCCCCCAATTCCCTCCACTGAAAAAGTCGAGCAAGGTAAGCATCGAACACATCACAGGCCAGTCTTTCATAACTCTCATCAAACATGCAGCTCTTGCTAGCCACAATATGGAGGCCTTTGTTCTTAAACACATCCTCTTCGGGACCAAAAACGACCATCCATGTTATGTATGAACACTTTCTCTAATAATCCAACTTCAACTATTAGGATTTATCACTATGATGTTTTTCTTTCATGACAATATTTCCATATCCCATACTTGCAGATTCATTTTAAATATATACCTGTGAGTGTTTTTGATCAGCTGAGGCGACACTTTGGTTTCAATCCACCCTTTGGCCACCAGTATGACTGTTACTTTCATGGACACTTCAGTTGCCATATAATTTTCAAAAACAATATTGTTTCTAGGGTAAGGGAAATGATTTAAATTATTTTTCATGAAATCACTACAATTCAAATAAAAAAGAAGAGACTTGACAAAAGGATTTTGAGTGAGTTACCAGTGAGCTCTCTCACTTTGTCCCCTCTACATGATGTGTATGGTGCTGAGAACAAAGCCCCTGTCTACACACTGTTAAAACAATGGTCTGTGTGTGTGCTGACCTGGCCGCGTGGCGCTAGAGTGGCCTGGTATGGCTGAGCAAGCAGCATGTAATTGTGAAGTCAACATTTTGTTGACACAGGTAATGACAATGCCAATGGCACAATGTCTGCAGCTTGGCAGCATGATGATGTGGTTGACTTGTCCATGTAGACAGTAATTCATAGCAGCTTCCGTGACTTCACACATTACTAATGCTATTACCTCTCCCCTGTACTTACCAAGATGTACCTAAGATCAATCATGACACTATCTGGATCCTATTAAGAGGGTGGTAACTCTATAGATTAATGGAAGGAAGGAATCCACAGATGGATGTGCAGAATGAGCCAGAGTGAGTGAGTGAGTGAGTGAGTGAGTGAGTGAGTGAGTGAGTGAGTGAGTGAGTGAGTGAGTGAGAGGGTGGATGGCTGTATGGTGTGAGTTTGAGTGAGTGAGTGAGTGAGAGCAGATTGCAGAAATCATTGTCCCAATATTCATTGCAGCAGCAAAAATGACTTTTTTCTAAGAAAATACACAGTGGAAATACACATTTTCAGGACTGTGACAATACACCTTGACAATAAATATTTTTGTGTCTTAGAAAAGTGACAATGCAAAGTGTGAATAAAGTATTTGGTTCAGGGACAAGTTCTACACGCAGACTAGGAATTCCATGATCTGATATTGATGGGCAGTGTAAGAACAGAAAGTCATGTGTCTGGGAATACGATTCAATAAATGGAAGTGTTGGGAATAAATCAGCATCATTCTCAGACACATTGCTTCTTTAAATTAGAGTTTGTATTTAGTTCTCTTTAGATTCTCTTTAGGCTGTCTACATAAAAACATTTGGATATTCATTGACATTTCTCCTCCCCATTGCCATACAGAAGTTTGACATGTATTCATTATTGTGAAAACACAGCACAGTTACCACAGTGGGCAGTGAAATGCTGACCTGTCAATCAGGAAAGTGACATTGCTATAGTAATAGTAACAGTAATAGTAATAGTAATAGTAACAATCTGCTTATATGGCACTTATATCCAGGCAAATATTACTGACACATGGTTCAAAATTTTTAAATTATTGCTATAAATGTTTGCGAAGCACAGACTTGAAATGGTTGCATTATAGAATTATTCATAATAATCTCCAATCAAGAAAATTACTTTATAAAACTGGATACATCTTCACCAATTTGTCCATTTTGTGAAACAGAACTTTAGAGAAAATATTAATCACATGTTATGGGAATGTGAATTTGTTTTTCAACTATGGAAAGAAATAGAATCATGGTTGAACTCAGTACAGTTACAATTGGAGCTTGCATATAAAATCATTATATTGGGAATGAAAGGAAAACACAATAGCCTGATTAATACAATCATTATAGTAGTCCCCCGATGTGGATCTAAGTATCTTGTCCAAGGATACCACGCAAATGTGCCCTCCTTGGGACATGAGTCTAAGTGCCTCCACTGGGGATCAAACCCAGGCCTTCAGCGTGATAGGCAGACCACAGCACTGTTGTGCTCCACAATGGACTGATTCAAAGTTTCAAATTAAGACTTAATTACATACACTTTGACTTCAGAAACATTTTGGAAGAGTTCATCAAGATCAAAATATTTAATCAACAACATAAGACTTGATGACAACACCAGAATATGATGAACACAATCAGAACAACCTTCCTTGATTACAACAATACTAAATATGATGAACACAATTGGAACATTCTTCCTTGGCTAACATAAGACCAAATATAATGAATCAAATTGGAACATCCTTCCTTGGCCAACACATGATGAACACATGTAACATACATACACTTTCTTGGTAAAGTACAAATTTCAGTACCTTTTTTTTTTGAGTTGAGTTCCATTCAGGATTCAAACCCACACCCTCAGAGTCAGGCACCTTATCGCCAGCACACAAAGTCAGCTGCCTATGCCACTCAACCACCATGACTTCCATGTGTTAGGCAGCTGAAAAAGGTACTAAAATTTGTACTTTACCAAGAATGTGTAATCCCAAATATAACATATGTTACGTTTGACCTCTTTCTAAGTGGCACTGTGTAATCATGATAAACACAATCGGACCATGCTTCCTTAAAACAAGCCCAGATATGATAAACACAATCCGTACATCCTTCCCTGGCTAAAACAAGACCAGACATGATGAACACAATCAGAACATTCTTCCTTGGCTAACACAAGACCAAGAACATCCTTCTTGGCTAACACAAGACCAAGAACATCCTTCTTGGCTTAGACAAACCACACATGATGAATGCAATTGTAAAATTCCTCCTTGACTAACACAAGATCAAATATGATGTACACAATCTGATCATCCTTCCTAGGTTAACACAAGACCAAATGAAGTCCATTACTTTCTGCAGATATCTACTCTGATTTGTCTGCCCTGACTCAGTTGTATGCCTTTCTTTGATATTTCTCTCTTCCAATCAATCAAGTCTGCTTCTTTTATTACAACAGTGTTTTCTTTGTCTCAGTCTTTGTCTTAAAGATTCCCCACATTCTTTGATTAAACCTGATAATGTATATTACTTTTAGAAACTAGGTCAGAAAGAATTTTCTTATGTAGCCTCATTAGACTTTGCCCTTTTCTAACTGAGAAACCAAGTATACATTAGCCACAGGTTCACATACTGACACCTGCTTGATAAAAGTGCTGCGACTAATAGAAGCTATGCTGGGGATGGTTTATTGTGTGTGTGCAGGCAACATGAAGGTCTATTTTACTGACACTAAATCTAAACTATAGTCAGCTGAAAACTGCTCTCAGAGCTGTGTCATCATCATGCTTTCTGGGTGGTTGGACCTGTATGGCCTGCATCACTACTGGCTTGCCCCATTCTCTATCCCTCATCTGTTGACCCCAGTCCTGGACCCCCACCTTCATCACCATCCATGGACCCTCATCAATCAGTACCCATTATCCATTTCTTGACCCCATCCTTCAACCCCATCCCTCACCCACAGACCACTTACTAGATAACAGTATCATTAGCCGAAACTCCTAACATACTGACTTATCATAATATAATGCTGCCTGCTAAGGGTGTATTCAAGAAGCTTTCATATTAATTTCATTGTATACTTTCCTTGCTTACAACTGATCCATTGATCAAAGTCCCAAAGTACTGTGTGTTGATAAACAACACAGCAAGTTTTTCCATCCTGGTACCCTCTGTACAGTGCTCCTTGCTTGGCCACTGTTCAGAATCAGAGTTGAAGATGGCAAGAGGGAGCCTTGATAAGGATCCTTTAACTGGATCCGCTAAGAAACAGGTATGATTGTGGTTGATCATTCTCTCATGAGAGAGATCATAATGAGGAACTGGGCACAAAAGATGGTCCAAAGGGAGGAAATACATAAAGTATCATCCTAACAACAGGTAAAGTCAGCTTCAGCATGCAATGATGACTTCAATCAGTATTTCAAAGGAATCCCACTGACATATAGTCTAGACAGAGTACAAGGCAGCACTGTTTCTACTCTCCTGTCTCCAGCAACTCCTTATAACTCAGCTCACCATCAATCATCTTGATTAGTATTTTACTTCTTTTCAAGGTCACTATTTCAAGGTCATGTTGACTGCTGCTTTCCTCAAGGTGTCACTCTTGAATCCTCAGAGTTAATAATTTTCACTGGATCTATTTGTTGTAACAACTGTTACATTCCCTTTTTGCATCAGAACTGCACCTAATGTTGCATCTGACTGAAATATGAGGTCCTGTAGCACATCTGAAAGGACCATGTCAATAGCCTGTTCCAAAAAGCCCAATAGACATGTTAGGCAAAGAAACAGATCATGCATGAATTGTTTTATCTTCCTGAAAGTCTTTGGTGACATCCACCTGCATTTCATCTTAGCTAGGTTACCTTTCAGTGGGATGTGTTGTAACATTTTGTTGCAAACCTTCAACATGTTTATCAAACTAAGAGCCTCTTCTTTATTGTTTGCATTTATTTGTTGATGTGGAACATATTTTCATGAGTGATTTCATTTCATTCCTCACAATGACTGGTGAATATGAGATGACTTCAGGATGGAGACTGCATACAGATAGTGTTGGCCCACAAGACAATTCTTCCAGTCCACAAATCACTATGTTAAATGCCATTGATTATAAGAGGTAATAATGATAGAAAATAGTTACAAACAAGTAATGTCAATTCGGTGCAGATATGTAGCAATGATACTTGTGTGGACTTACCTCAAGCAGAGACAACAGGAGGGTGGGGAAGGGAGAAAGGGGTATGGATGTGGGGCTTGGGTGTAGGGGTGGGTGGGTTTAGTCACTTGCTGAAGAGAGATATGAACATATGTGGTCACACATCCCACAGAGTCCAGCCTTACCGGTCAGCATGGAAACGTCACAGCTGCTACTTTGGGGCCGAAACTTGGGCTGGAATGAATGAAACATAATAACTTTCAACTCCTCAAAATTAAGTCAACATTCACCTCAAGGAATTTTGACCCCCCCCCCCTCCCCGACCCCCCAATCTTTCTTCCCTCCACCACACAAAAAAAACATGGTAAATGTGGTCCTAATTAAGTCATTTCCAACCACACTGAACACACACATCCTATACCCTCCCACCTCACCCACCCCCTGGTTCATTTGAACTCATAGTCTTTGTTCATTCTTAAGTCATGAAAATTACATACAGAACAATAACAGTGCGGCATCTCAAATTGTCATGCTTCTCTGACCTCAATGATGTAAACTGTCTGACACCAATTTCTTGAAATAAACTTTTGGGGTTTGGTGGACAAATTACTTAACACACTGACAGCCTCTCACAAGTATGCTCGTAGTATTAATTCACATGAGTGGTATTTTAAAACACGTTTCACAAGTTGGCAAAATAGGCACAAAATAAAAATGTCTCCTGGCATTCTTTGCTACCGCCATGAGATGATTGCTTCTTGTGTCTGTTTTGCAAACATGTGAAACTTGTTCTAAAATACCACTGGATATAGCTACAAGATAACTTGTAGTGGCAAATTGGACCAGACGTTGATACAATGAGTATACTCTTCTTGGCAATCAAAGTGTTAAGTTGTTTGGGCTTTTTCATTTCAAAAATGCAGTTGAGTAAAAATTCATCTGTTTCAAATTGTCAAACGAAGCGGTAAATTTGAGCAAAAACATTAAGTTTGTCTCAAGAAACCGTGGTCTGATGACACGAACAACCAGAAATGGGTTGCATGAATCTTAGCTTCATAGAATACTGAGTTAGTAGGTTAGGTTTATCTGGAAACCAACGACAATGTAAGCATTCAGGATTGTATCAATACAAATTCTTTCTGTACTGTATGTAACTATTCAGAACTGATTTGTATTCTAATATAGCAAATATTCAGTCTTTCAGGGTGTCTTGAATCTCTTAATAGCCACTTAAAACCATATGTTTATGTACAATTCAAACAAATATATTTTTAAAGAATCAGAAAAAATATAATGTCATCATGAACAAAGATAATGTTTTCAGATTCAAACACACATTTGGAGAACTGAGTCTTTGATTATGATATGAAAAACAAATATAGGTCATGATAAATACTATTGCAAGTATTCAATGAGTCCCACTTCTAGTTACACTTTCAGAACTTCCTTTGAAAACAAAATTGCTTGATAATGGCCATATTCCACATTTTATCAATATATCTGTCATTGTGGTCATAATTCCTGTGTGTGAAGATGCATGTGCAGTTTCACCATCACTGTTTGATGGATATATGATCTAAGGAATGCATTTCAACAGAACTTAAGAGCATAGTAAAAGTGCAAAGTTGAAATCAAGAGACAAATTCTACATTTCACAAAGAAACTGAACATTCAATTGGCCCAACCTTTCTATGTGTTTACACAGTGCCGTTTAAGAAGCGGTCAAATGTAACATATGTCATATTAGGGATTACACTTTCTTTTTAAAGTACGAATTCTAGTACTCTAGGTTCAGTCCCATCCGGGAATCAAACCTGCACCCTCAGAGTCAGGCACGTAATTACCAACACACAAAGTCAGCCGACTAACCTGTTCAGCCACTGTGACTTCCACAAATATGAAAGTCGGACGACTGGTAGTCTAGACTGCATACTTTGTGTTTGAATCCTAAATGGGACTGAACCAAAAAGTACTAGAATTTGTAATTTACAAAGGAAGTGTAATCCCAAAATGACATACGTTACATTTGACAACGTTCTAGATGGTATTGTGTAATCTTAGCCTTTGGCTGTGGGAGCCATGCCAATCTACACTTATCAGAGGGGTACACAAAGACCGCAGTCTAGACTACCAGTTGTTCCACTTTCACCTTTGTGGAAGTCTTAGTGGCTGAATGGGTTAGGTGGCTGACTTTGTGTGGTGGCGATTGGGTACCTGACTCTGGGTGCAGGTTCAAATCCCAGTCAGGACTGAGTGACCAAAATTTGAATTTGTACTTTACAAAGAAAGTGTCATACCAAATCTGACATAGGTAACCTTTCTACATATTTTCACAAATGATTAAATATACTGAAATAAAATACCATGCTTCTTAACCATAAACATGTTTCTTTGTCCATGAGGTTCCTGGAAGACCATGACACAAGCTCACAAAATGAACCAGTTGGGATGACCATGATATTAGGGGCATATTAGTGGCTTTGCCCAACAGCGGATGAAGGCCTAGATTTTTGAAGCTCTGTTAGCGCTAAGATAGTCGTAAGTGTCATACATTAACACTGACTTACGACTATCTTAGCGCAAAGAGAGCTTAAAAAATCTAGGCCCTTAATGTCAAAGCTACTGAAGAGCAGGTCCCAGTGTTTATTCTTCATAAGTGTCATACATCAGGTTCTTGCATATTTTCACATCAAAACTATAACTGCGACAGACAGATTTGAACAGACCGCACGTAGATTTTATTTTCATTTTGACTGGCTGTCAACGGATCATGTGATATCATCAGTACGATCGTAACAGAGAGAACACCAGTACGGTAACAAAGATAATATCAAAATCACCATGACAGAGATTACATCAGTACGATTGTGACAAAAACGACACAGTAATATCATAACAGAGAAAACAACACTAACACCATGACAGGGATAACACAAGTGAGACCAACACAGATATAACATCAAAAAACACCATGACAGAGATAACACCAAAGACACCATAACAGAGATAACACCATGACAGAGATAACACCAAAGACACCATAACAGAGATAACACCATGACAGAGATAACACCATGACAGAGATAACACCAAAGACACCATAACAGAGATAACACCATGACAGAGATAACACCAAAGACACCATAACAGAGATAACACCATGACAGAGATAACACCATGACAGAGATAACACAAGTGAGACCAAGACAGATATAACATCAAAACCACCATAACAGAGATAACATCAGTAATACCATGACAGAGATGACATCAGTAATACCATAACAGCAATAAGAATGGTAAATATCTACTAGAGACAGTCCCACAAAGATGACAGACATCATGAAGACGACATTAGGCCAGCTGTTAGACATGCATGTATATCATGGTGTGAGTCAGTGGCCCTGACGTGAGGATGTCCAGTAATGGAAACATCTGTTTTACGTTGTTTATCCTTGGTTGCCCTTATACGTCCCATTTTTGATCTTATAAAATATTTCAGAAAATGTAGATGATTAGTACAGCCTTGTGGCTCTGTTTCAAAGATCAATTAACTCATATTTTATTGACATGATCAACTTTTATTGCTTCACATTCTTTCACTTTCCTTAGGCTTTTTGGTCTCTGCAAACAATGTTCTTTCGGAGGCTTCAGAATTCTGTTCTAGTTTCACATCACAGATAGACATCCTATTAAATCTTTAGCCCTTTGGCCACATTGGAGGAGGGGTTGAAGGTTAAAAGACACATATAACTTCATCTCTTGGCTTGTATAATGTGAGATGATGGGATCTACACAGATAGACACATGGAAACAATTTCTGTAGATTGCTTTGTTCTGAAGACTGTTCAAATTCTCAGCTATACAATTGATGACAATTGTCAGTGTACAGTTAAACATGACAAAGAGGAAATTGGACAAAAACTAACATGATTGTGATCTTCTCAACTTCATATGATCCTGTCACTAAGTGGCCACCATCACAGTGTTCTGATCTCAACATTTAATATTAATATTAATAGTGATAATAATACGTTTTTTGCCCAGAAGCCAACGCGATGTTGCTCTGTGCCATTTCATGATTACCTTGATGGAACTATACTTTAAAAGCCATTACTAAGCACGTCGCAAGACCATATAGGTCCATAAATCCGCTTCTCATGTACCCATTTTACACAGCTGTGTGAACTGACTGCAGTGTGGATGAAGTGCCTTGCAGTGGGACACAACACTGTATGAGACTCAGGTCACAAATTTTTGGTGTCTCCATTGGGATTTGAACCTGGGTTTTCGCATGAGAGGCTAGCATGCTAACTACTACACCACTGTGCTCATTACTATGACTTTATCATTTCGATAATTCATTGCGTAAAGCCAGTGAGAGATTTTACTACAAAGTATATTGTGTGTTTGTTTCTTGAAAAGACTTGACTTTGAAGTGCAGAGTGTTCATTCCACAGACCCAACGTGGATTCCGAGTCATGTGACTCCACCATAGCCTGTGTACACGACACTCCAAAAACAACAACCCCATTGTCTCCTGGCAGACACAACTTTCCTGATGTCAACAATTTTTTTCTCATTTTTATCATTATGACTTTGATATTCTGTTTGTCAGTAATGCATTGTTGACCTGTTGAGTTGGGGCCTGTCTGCCTTACAAACATCACCTAACCTGTCTCACAAACACACTATTGTTGTTCTGAAATTAGTCAACAACTCGATGCCTGCCTTTCATCCCCTCCACAGGGATACATCTCAATGTTTCCCTCTTTCTGGGGCCCCACTCTGAGAAATCATTTCACTCACACAGCTACTGCTTTTATCTCTGTAACATCTAGAGACAGTACATTGAAGCCCACTTGCCAGTATGTAAAATATAAGATGACTGACAGTAATATGTTCTCCTGTGGACTTCCAGATGGGGCACCAACTCCCACATGGGTGCACTGACTTCTTCATAGATGCACTGACTCCCACATGGAGCACAACTTCCACATCGGTGCACTGATTCCCACATGAAGCACGACTTCCACATAGGTGCACTGACTTCCGTATGGGTGTACTGATTCCACCATGGGTGCACCAACTACCAGATGGTGCACCAGTCTAGTTGAAGATAAGTCATGCATAGGGACAGCATGGCATGCCCCAATCTGGTTTAAGTTCATCCGTAAACAAGGACAACATGGTCTACCTCAGTCTAGTTAAAAAAAGCCATGCATAAGGACAACATGATGTTCTCCACTCTGGTTCAAGATAAGCCATGCATAAGGACAACATGACAACCCCCAGTATGGTTCAAGATAAGCCATGCATAAGGACAACATGACGACCCCCAGTATGCTTAAAGATAAGCCATGCATAAGGACAACATAAGTACCCCAGTATGGTTCAAGATAAGCCATGCATACGGTCAACATGGTGTTCTCCCATCTGGTTAAAGATAAGCCATGCATAAAGACAACATGGCTTACCCAAGTCTGTTTTTTAAATAAGCTGTGGATAAGGACTAGATGGTGGACCCAAGTCTGCTTGAAGATAAGCAGCAGATAAGGACAACATGTGTATCCTAGTCTGATTTAAGATAAGCTGTGGATAAAGACAACATGTGTATCTTAGTCTGTTCAAGATAAGCTGTGGATAAAGACAACATGTGTATCCCAGTCTGATTCAAGATAAGCCATTCAAAAGGACAAACATGGCATACCACAGAAGATACTGGTTGAAGATGAGCCATGGATAAGGACAACATGTGTATTCTAGTCTGGTTCAAGCTCACTATCCAGGAAAGTGGATAGTCAAGCCTCACTGACTGGAGAAAATAATTCCATATCTGGAAATTCTCTTTCAAAGTTTGTGCAACTTGAAAAAACTGGTCAATTGAGACAAACATGTATTTTTACAAGACAATCAATATAAACAGTTTGAGGTCTATAGTTGTATCATTATATGTAGAGTTATTGGCAATTGGATTAACATTTCAAGCTAAAACTCACTACACAGATCTGACTTCATAATTGACCTGGACTCCAACAAACTTACAGAAGCATTATGGATAATTTCTCTGATCAAAGTAAGCAGGTTGTTGAATCCAAATACAGCGGAAGTGCAGCATAAGCATGGATTTTATATGGCCATGCTTTTCTGGCTAATTTCACTTTCTGTAAAATGAAGATAAAATGTTTTATTCAATGTTCAAAAAGAGATTATTGATTGGTTATAAAACTACATTGGATTTCTCAATAACATTTACCTAGATAATCCCGGATATTGGCAATTCAGGAAGAAGTCAGAATTGATGGTTGAATAAGTTAAACGTAATGGATCGCCATCATTACACAAGAGCGGTTTGGAGAGGCCCACCACACATTAAAGTCAGACACATTTGAGACTGCCTCATCATCACCTCATCATGGCAGATTTATACAGCAACATCATACATCATAAATGTATTCATACATCAGTCCCATCACACACAATGTTCAGGGTATTTTTCCAAATGCAAAAAAATTATCTACAGTTAACTTGTAGGAGACTTGTGGTGAGGGCAGGGGCTGGCTGCCTGCATGTCTAGCAGTGACAGCCAGGAGACCAGGCACTGATAGTGAACTAGTGAGAAAATCAGGCCTACCATGAGGGAAGATATCATTACAGCCACAGTACTGCTGACAGATCAAAGGAGGAATGTTGCAAGAAGATATCTAGGCGCTGAACACTTGACAATGCCAGATAAATTAAGATTCACTCTTGGACATGGTAACATTGATCTAGTTTCAACTTTGTTTAGCAAATACATCCTCAAGGTAGATTAAAACAAAATCTTTTGTTATTGCACAGTTGTATTGCTGACTACCCTGTATACTTTGCTGCAGCAGGTTACAGGGATGGTATCTGTAGCAGGTTACAGGGATGGTATCTGTAGCAGGTTACAGTGACAGTCACTGTAGCAGGTTGCAGGGAAGTTGACTGTAGCAGGGAAGTTGACTGTAGTAGGTTACAGGGAAGTTAACCATAGCAGGTTACAGGGGATGGTCACTGCATTTGTTTAAGCTAGTTATCTGTAGCAGGTTACAGTAAAGATCACTGGAATCCAGGTTACACTGGAATTCACTGCAGTTGGTTACACTGAAGTACATGGTAGCTGGTTATAAGGAATTTGAGTGTAACAGGTAGCAGGGGAGTTCATTGCAGTTGGTTACAGGGAAGTTAAGTGTAGCAGGTTACAAGGAATTTCACTGTAGTTGGTTACAGGGGACAGTCACTGTAGTAGGGTACGCTACTTGATTTACCCTTACAGACCTTAGTGTTACATTGCTGAGTGAACAAAAGAGCTTATTCAGTTCCTGACACAATATGTTTCAGCTTGTGATTCCATCAGCCTTGTTTGCACAGACACATCGTAGACAGAGCATTACTCACACATGATCACACCAAATGGATATCACAAATTGACCATACTATTTTCATCCTGATAATTATTTTGCATAAAATCTGTAAGTGCACAAATCTATCATAGTCGCACCCTTGGATAATATTTGTAAACACTCTGTCCAAATTCCTAATCTGATTTGGTTGCAGCCAGACATCAATATTATGGACTAAAGGAGATATCCTCAATCTGCATATGAATACTGGCACCGTTGACCCATGCAGAGAGAAGGCACCAATATCAATATCTGTATATTAGTGGTCAATACAATTTGATAACTATGTGATTGACTAGTCAGCCAAATTCATTGCCAGTGATAGAGTCTCTATCCAGCCAATCAAGTCAGTCCCAGTATATCTAACCTGAAAACACAAGAAATATGAGAGCTTCCACCTCCCCAGACTGTCTGGCAAATGTACAGTTACTGCATCATTATCATATATTCTGTCTACAGATACACAAGCTCTCAATACACTCATGTGGGTATTTGATAGACACACAAAGGTGTCTGGGTTATTCTAGATTCATATTTGCAGTTTGTTCCCTTGAAGCTAAGCATAACTTATAAATCACAACAATGGGACAAGGACCACAAACCCCTGATGGCTCTTGCCCAGCCAGCCAGAGGGCAACCACCAATGCCATCTAATAAGGCCTCCATCATCGCTACATTCAAAGACCTACACCCTATGCCATTGCTACATTCAAAGACCTACACCCTATGCCATTGCTACATTTAAAGACCTATACCCTATACCATTGCTGCATTCAAAGACCTACACCCTATACCATTGCTACATTTAAAGACCTTAACCCTATACCATCGCTGCATTCAAAGACCTACGCCCTGTACCACTGCTACATACAAAGACCTACACCCTGTCCCCCTTGAAGGAGATATAGACCTACACCCTGTACCTCTTCTAAAGACATGGACCTATACCCTGTACCTCTTCTAGAGACATGGACCTACATCCTGTACCCCTTCTAAAGACATGGACCTCGAGAGTTTGGTCCTTGATTGTATCAGGATCCCAAAATCTGGATAGAATTAATGGTCTCTTCCTTCCAGTTTTGCCAGGAGGACAGTGTTAATCTTAAAAGATAATGCATTTACACATGCTTCCATAAGTGAAATTTAGGACTGAAAATGGATTTTGAATTTTTTATATTTCAAAAGAGTTCAAAGATTTTGTAATCAACTGTTGCATCCTAAAGCTTTAATCCAGTCCTCTTGGCTACTAAAACTCAAATTGTTAATGCCTAAAAAGAAAATAAAGTAAGTGTCACGTCTACCATGTCTATTAAAACTTTTCAGAAGATTCCATCTGCACTGACAGTAGTGCTCTTGAAACCTCCAATCCTTAGCATCAATAAATATATTGCTGTAGAAAGATACAGGCTTGCTGTTTTCGAGCGACAACAAAAGACCTGTATGACCTAATGATGCATCAATACATCTCCCATCTAAATAGCAGACTTTCTGTGTGCTGAGTGAATCATCATCAGTTGACTACAGGACACCACCAAGCAGCCAGACAAGTCTCTATTGAGGTTAACTGTAATCATGCAACTCACAAAAGACAGTTGTCCACCCGACTGACCAAGTGCACGCTTGGCAGACACCAGTATCCATGCTTGAGATATATGCTTAACCGATTTGGACTTCTTATCACAATACATCTGACAAAAGGTAATTTATGTCCTAATTCATTTGTTGTGTTTTTGGATTTATGAGGAAATGGGGGTTTACGTTGCACGGAGTGCCGGCGTCCATCAAAGATGAGATATTGATTTGATACCTCTAAAGTGAGGTATTGATCAGCTGATCGCAATCAGCGAGCAGATCACTTGAATGGCAAAGAAAATTACCACTGGAAAAAGCATAACATGGGGTACGTGTTCTAAAGAGAGTAAACTGGTCTCCATTCTGATCTTTAGGGCCTTTTCGTTTTCTCTTGTGACATGTAATAATGGGAAATAATTGCTTTTGAGAATGAAATTCAATAATTGGATTTGACAAGCCTATAAACCGCGTCAGTAGCTTTGTTATCAAGAAGTGACAGTTTTGTTGCGGTGCTTCTGAGGATTCAGGACCTACACACAGTCACTGAGGAATCAGTCAAACAAGAAATTGCACTTGAGACCATTTGTTTCAAAATAATGTCAAATGTAAACATAATAATTGTGTTTTGATAGCTGAAAATCCCCCAGGAAAACTGTTTCAAACCTGCAGCCCCACAGCGACAGGCAAAGGAGTTTTGCAGCAATTTAATTCCATGCTATAAAGCAATTCCTTCGAATTTATTCACTAAGGTTTGATGCTAGGTTACAAGGAACATATAATATTGGTTTTATTGCAATAAAGATCAAAGCATAGTCAGTGTTTATGAAAATCCTGACAGAGTTTTCATTAAGCTGTGACCTTCAGGATCAATGTTCAAAGACAAGGCATGTTGTGACTGATGACTACAATGCTGTGGCACATCCCTGTATGGCATCGCTGGCTACTCCCGCATCTTATGGGGATACAATAGAGATTGATACTTTATCTATCAAACTAAATACCTTCTTCCTTTTGCTACTCGTGGCGTTTACGTTTTCATCCTAATTCATCTATTACAAATGCGTCAAGTCTCTGCCCTTTAAGAAAGTCTTTGGATGGTGTTGATGTTTTGTTTTGAGACAGGTGAATTCATTATTGGAAGTTGTGCTGATCCGTTTCTTGATAAAGCTTGCAATTCAGGTCAGGAATGGTAGACATTCCTTGATATTGCTCAAAGGAAAATATAAAAGCAGACTCATTTTCTCCTTCATGCTGAGAGTAATCTTTGTACATCTCCCACACATCAGTCAATATTTGAGCATCATAGTCCCTGATTCCATCAGTGGTGGAGATATTGCAATCCCTAGTAGAGTCAACCCAAACATTGTGGTACTGTAAAATGGTATCACCGAATGATACCATGGGGCAGTGTGAGAGGGAAGTGTAGCATGGGTACCATGTTAGGGTAAAGTGGTAGGGTACCATGCTAGGGCATGATGGTAAAGCACAATGGTAGGGTATCAAGGTAGGGTATGATGGTAGTGTACTCCGAAAGGGAACCCTGGTAGGGCACGAAGGCAGGGTACCATGGTAGGGTACCATGGTAGGGTGTGATGTTAGGATTTTCCAGTAGGGTACCATTGTAAGGCACAAGTTTTGGGTACTCTGTTAGGGTACTGTGGTAGGGCATGATGGTAGGGTACCATGGTTTGTTAACATTGTAGGGCATGAGGGTGGTAGGGTTCTGTGGTAGTTTACTATGGTAAGCCATGACGGCAGCGTACCATGGTAGGGCACAATGGTAAGGTACAATGGTAGGGCTTGCTGGTAGTGCACCATGGGGATGATGGTAGGGTACCATGGTAGGGTACTGTGGCAGGGTACTATGCATAGCTTTTACAAAATCATGCTTTGCATTGCACATTAGTGAGAAGCAGTTTTGTACATAAAAATATTAAAATAATTATGATAAAACATTATGGGAAGGAGGGGGCAGGAGGTCAAGATTTTTTGTACATGACACATAGGGTGGGTCATTTAATTTGTACGTAAACATTGCAGATGCTTCTCCATAAAAGTGATCATTCTGAACTGCCCCTCACACCACAGAATTTTTCATTTCTCATAGAAACATGTGGTCTTTGTCACAAATACCAAGTGTGCAGAAGAAATCAGATTCAAGCATGTTGGTGTGAAAACAACCAGTTTGGTCTGAATACTGCACTTGTATAAAATGTGAAGAAAGAAATATTCAGATTTGACACTGAACAGCATTTTCTTAAATTTTGAGAAATCCATTCGTTGCATATATTCCTTAAAACTTTTAGACTATGCACAGATAGAGCAATGTAGCAGGAATTAGGATAATAAAAATAGATAAAATACAATGATTTGATAAGTTCAAAAGAAAGTTTCTGTGCTGCTTGATGTCATGACGACTACTCCGACAACTACTTCTCTTAATAACAGTGGCTGGTTTGATGGTTCATTGTTTTACACCACACTCAGCAATATTCCAGCTATGTGGCAACAGCCTGTAAATCAATGAGTCTGGAACAGATCATCCAATTATCAATATCATGAGCATCAAACTGTACAAATTGGATATGATACCATTTATCATCCAAAACTGTATTCCATGGGAGATATCGCTTTTGTGACACCACATGATATCATTTTGACAGTAGATTTTGTACAACGACCTATGTCATGAACTTGACAATGTTGCAATGCTATGACAGTTCAGAGATGTACAGTTTTCATTGAAAACTAATGAAGAATGATTTTTGATGATAAACAGAATCTCACCTTCATGTCTACTCATACCAATCAATCAACATTTGCTGATAAAGCGAAAAATATACTCCGCTAGCCTCCAATATTTGTGACTTTATCAACGAATGTTGATATAATTTATATCAGTAGAACAGAGTGAGATTCTCCACGAGTCAACCAAGTCAGAAGGTCGCTTCTTACAGTAAACAATACAAAGACAGTCAGAATGTTTCAGATTACTTACATAACAAATTTATGGGTAAATCACAAACAATCCCTGAATCAAGGCTAGATCCCCCACAAGTTCCAGCATACTGATGCTGCAAAGACCCCAACTGCAACGTAATACATCAAAACATTGAGAAGCATTTTAGAAGTTGTACAGATGAATGAAAACTAAGTCCAATGGATGGTCAACTTTTTTATTACAATTGACTAAAAATCATTGTTGTACATTTTCGGTAATTTTTTAGAGATGAAGGTCAGTTGAATGGGAGTTTGCACAATAATCCAATCCTGACAATTATAGTCTCAATATCACAATGTATATTTTGCTCATCTTGTTGGGCTGAGGCCAAACAGAGGCACATGTATAGTATTGAGCCAAAAAAAAAAATTAGACGAGTTTTGATTCCATGTCTTGATTTAATAACTGACATATACTTATGAAAATTGGCACATGTGTAAACAATGCATTGTTAAATCATTCACAATATGTCAACCTTCAGTCAGTCATATCACTGCAAACACTGTTCAATTCGCCGAGGCATGAAATTTCTAAACTTGTCTATGAGTTCCTCACATGGCTCATACCACATTTCCTGAATTACTTGCAATGTCTTTCAGTTCCAACTTTTCCACTTTGTCCTGATTTACCAGACATTTTCATTGGGATTCAGATCTAGTGAAGCGTCCGGAATATCCATTACCTGAATGCAGTTCCGATGAAGCCAAGATCTGGCCTACGCAGTGTCTACGCAGGCATTATCTTGTTGCATTACATAGGGAATTCCACTCTGTCAGATATTCCCCCTTGCAAATGCTCACAGTACTTCCTCAAATCATTGAGGCCTGTAATTTCCAGAAACGGCGTTAACCCAAATTTCCTGATCCCACCCCACCCCATCACAGAAAGCAAGAATTTTGGACATATTTTTTCGCATTTTCCATTTCGACACCATCTTTTCCTTGAAATTCGGAAGTACTGGACCTTAGATTCATCTGTAAACATCCAGTGTAAAAAGTCAGTGTCCCTACTTAGCTCACACCACTCCCATCTTTTCTGTTTGTGCTTTTACGTAATCAAAGGAACCATTGTCAGCACTTTCTTCACTATTTCTGATTCTTTTAACGTTAGCCTTACAGTCCATTCAGATACTCTGGTACTCCCTAAAGCCATGGCGCATGTACCTAGTTGTGTTGCTGACCAGTTGTGTGAGCCATCATCTGTCATTTCCACTGAGCTTACGAGGATGTCCCGATCTGCGCTGAAAACTGCCAGTAGCTTGAAATCTGGCAAGAAGTTGGTAAATGGTACTCTGAGGATGCCCCAATATTTTTCGTAACTTCTGAACTGATTTGCACTGTTTCACATAAAGCGAGAAATCAGATTTCACAATTGACATCGGTACCTAGGATATCGTCTGCAACAGCGTCATCACGTGACCAGACAGAAAGACAGAACAGAGAACATTCATACTGTGGTACAAACTATCACCAGATCAAATTCACCTCACAGCGACCAAAATCAACTGTTTGTAAGTGTTTCATTCTTTTTGCTCGGAGCTGAATGTTGACATTAAGATAGTAGGTCAAACTTTCAAATCAGGACAATCATTGGGTCATTTTGTCAGTTATTTCATTACATTTGAAGACATGGCTGATACCGTGTGAATAATAGTGAAAAAAAATGTCTACACAAACAGGAGAAAATGGGAATCTGATTAATTTCAATATTGGATAGAGTCGTCCATTTCAATATTACATGATTTTTCATGTTGCATGATGCCAACATTTTTGTAATTTGTGGCTCTACTAAAACATATCTGATTACTATGTGGATCTTTGTATTGAAATAGTTTGGTTTGTAGCGAATGAAACTTCACCAAAATGTAGTGTCCCTGTCAACAGCCCATTCTCTTTAAGTGACCTCACTGACAATGGATAACCTAGTGCAAAGAATACCGGAATCAGTGGGAATATCAGTATGCTCACTTGTCATCAATCGTGTGTGACGGCTGGTGCATGCTGATATTGCAAACAAAATTTATGGTGCACCATTTTTAACATTATAGATAAACACACAAATCCCTTTGCCATATACTAAAGACAATCAGATATCAGGCTGTATTCTGTTTGCCACATATAAAATGTCATAAAGTGCTTTTATCGGTGTACAGTAAAAATCAGACAGATTTACTGTTTATTAATCCATAACAACACCATTTTGTCATGGAATAACAATAGGAAACATCTGCTGTGATTGATAGTATGTGTAGATTTTAATTTAAACAATAAAGATAATGACAAAACAATTCATATATGTTCTATAAGAAAAATATCAGTTCTCAGAAGAAATATTGTGATATGTATCACTTGAAAAGTACATGGAGTCATAGAAGTACATATTAATATCGTACAGTCCTTCTGACATCTGTTAAGAGCTGCTCACTGCCATATAGCTGGAATACAGCTGAATGTGGCAAAAAACAAACCTCAGTCACTCTTCCTGCAGGAATATGGCATGTTGGTTGTGCACATTCTGAATTTGTGATCTGGCAGATCAAGCTAGCGTGTTTAGTATTTCGCAGATTGATAGTTCAACCTGTGACTCCACCACAATGTTACAAACATACAATAATGGATGCTACACCTTTTAACTCTGCCTGGCACACAACTTTCAGAGATAAAATAAGGGATAGAGTTTAGCTTAATAATCAAGTCTGGACCAGAAAATTCAGTGATCAACAGCATGAGCATCGATTTGCACAACTGGGAACTGATGACATGTCAATGAAGTCAGTGAGCATGACGACCAGTTCCCGTTAGTCATTTCTTACAACAAGCATAATCGCCTTTTGTCGCAAACATGGGTGACAGTAGATCAGTTCTAACCCGGGCCTTCCGAGATAACATGGGAAAGTGTATGTCTGACTGTGTATCTATAGTGATGGCCACAAGAAAGTTTACACTTAAAACACAAGTTCAAACAAATGCAAAACACAGTGTCCAAACACAACATTACTCTATTGAGAAGGTGATACCCATACGGGGCACTTTCTTTTGTGAAACCTGTGCCAAAACTGCATAGTCAATCAGTGTATGAATGATCTGAACCACATGTGAGACACCCATCCATTTTGCTATGAGTATGTATTTTCTGTATATTTTGTTATTAATTCAGTAATAATTATTATTGGGTTACAGTGTTTAGTGTTTTGAATAATAAATATGGTGGGTCACATTTCGTATGATAGATGATCCGCATTTTTAGGATTCAGGTTTTCCGGGAATTATCTGCAGTTGAGTTCCTGTTTGTTTGTTTGTTTCCGGGAGAAATTGTTTCGAGGACATTCTACAGTGTTGGTGATGGCAGTAAGTGCTTGTACTTTCGGGAAACGACTGAGTATATATATAAAGGCTAGTTGCTGTGTTGAGGGGGACACAGATTGACACACATTCGGACATTCACTGGAGTTACATTGCCAATGCTTTATCCGTCAACGACTGATCTACTGCTGTCAGACCGCTCACTGTGTTCAATCTGCACGACTGTTTCTCTCTCACACTAAGAATTTGGTGAGTTTGCTATGCTATATATTTTGTGACCCATTGCCTTAGATTTTGCCGCATTTGTATTGTATTTAAAATCTGTATTGTGAAATTGACTTGTGACTTTGTATACCATGCTCTCGTTGCATAATAATATGGAATTTGAACATTTATGACTTGTCTTTGTTCTGTTTTGCTGGTTCACAGGGGCTTTGTTGCATTGTTTGTCATGGTAAAGTCTTAACCATAACAATATTGATAGTAAAGCACCACTCTGAAATAGTGGGTTCAAAACATGGATGAGATTTAATCTCCAATAGTTCTAGAATCTCTCTCTACTTTACAGAAAAAGTGTAACCCCTAACCTGTCTAACGCCACTCTTTCTACACTTCATACTGTATTCACTGAACAGTCTGATCCACAATCTCCAGCAATCTTGGTGAGGTGGAGCAGCCTTGTGGTGAAAGCATCTGCTCATCACGCTGAAGACCTGGGTTTGACTCCCCATATGGGTACAATGTCTGAAGCTCATTTCTGGTGACTGTCACCATGATATTGCACGAATATTGTTAAAACGGCAGTAAAACCATACTCACTCACTCACTACAGCAAACTGACAAGAACTGATTCAAACCCTCCCAAGACAAAGTGGTGATCTATCTTACTTGACGACATCAGAGGACTGACTATTGCTGTGCACTGGAGAATTTTGAGGATGTGGTGAATCATGCAATTTAAAGTGACATGTAATTGAGTGATGTTAGATGTGTGTGCCTCATGTTCAGTATGTTGAAAGCTTGTGTATCCAACACCATCAAAATTTGAGCAACTGTTTTGCCAGTATCAGTTTGTGTGACTGTCGTTTAAAATGAAGATTTTCTTGAGCAGTTCATATTTTCAGTTAACATTTAACTTCATGCATCTATCTTTTGAGAAAATATTTGGAAATATGGTCAAGTGTGTTTGACCTGTCAATCAATACATAAGTGGTATTCCAATGAGAGCAACTAATAAAAAATCAGTCAAAGAAGGATAAAACGTAATTATCAATTGAAAAAAACAACATATTTTCGATTAATCAAAGAAGGATAAAACGTAATTATCAATTGAAAAAAAACCCATATTTTCAATCAATCAAAGAAGGATAAAACGTAATTATCAATTGAAAAAAAACCCATATTTTCGATTAATCAAAGAAGGATAAAACGTAATTATCAATTGAAAAAAACCCCATATTTTCAATCAATCAAAGAAGGATAAAACGTAATTATCAATTGAAAAAAACCCCATATTTTCGATTAATCAAAGAAGGATAAAACGTAATTATCAATTGAAAAAAACCCCATATTTTCAATCAATCAAAGAATGATAAAACGTAATTATCAATTGAAAAAAAAACCATATTTTCGATTAATGAAAGAATTTTCTTGTTTTAGCATATAACCCTTGAATGAAGAAAACTATAGAGCCTAAACTGTAACTGTATAGCCATATTCATCACTATTGTGAATATTACTATAACCTGTCTTTGAATAAATTTTGCCGCTCTTGTGAAGATAATGAGATATAATGATAAATATGTTTTGTATAAATAAACAGAATAATAACATTAACATTAATTAGAAAATATCCTAAAACTGGTGACTACATTAAGAATGTACCTATATGGATCATAATGATTATCGTTCATAAGTAATCCGATAACAGATAGTGGATTTGGTTTCTGATTCCCAGCACTAAGCATGGTATTTCACTAGTCAGCATTGTAAAAGCAGCACTCATCTCCATATGGCACATCACTGTCCTAGTGTCAAAATCTTGAGCTTGTACATTTCGCTTCAACTTTCTAGAGTTTGATTTCAAAAGCCAAATTTACAAGCAAATTGGTATCTCTATCAAAAGTCAGAAATAGTTTTGTGATAATGCCAAGATGTTTTTTGTTTTTATTCAGACATATTCTTCAATGTCAGTCACTCTTTTGGAGGTAGAAGCCTCCTGTATTTAACTTCAAGCTCCCACTTGCTGGAAGCTATGATCAGTGTCGATATTTGATTGGCAGTTACAATGTTTTTGTAATGAATGAAAGTAATCAAGAACAGCAGTCACAGACTTGATTTGCACCAGAGTGGAAGAACACATATGACATATGACAGTGTCACTCTGTTCACCTTTAAAATGGGAGAGCAGATATTCATTGTTTTAAAAGTAAGTGACTCTTCAAATGTCTGGTAATCATAATTTGAAACATTTAAAATCCAGAATTAGAAACTGCTACTTGTTGGCCCATGTAAGAGAGAAACACAGCAGCAGATTGCAGGGTGACATGAGGTCTTGAGTCCAACTCACTGCACAAAGTAATCCAATCACAAGTTTCAAACCCACGAGCCTTTGAACATCACAATTTGATTAGATAGACTGTCCAATTTTTGATCAAAGCATACTCGAATTAAGTTTGCTGTAAACTATGCAGCGATGGGGTAGCAGGGACAGATGATAACAGTGGACATGATAAACAAACAAATTTGATATGGTGCAATAGGCCAGTAGCATGTGGACCCTGCAGATCCTATACACTTGATTGAACGCCTCCACTGACAGATGGCAGCACCTGTCTCGTATGTAGCCCTTGCGATCAGATCAACAATTAAACTTGTCAGACACAGAACAAGATTTGATCGCAATCAATAAAAAATGTATCTTTGAGATGAACATATAGAGAATATTAGAATGTCACTGGAAGGAAATTATGTAACCTATGATGTGCTGTGAAAACTTGCTGACTCAAAGACTCCATGAAATGTACTGAATCATCTATGTAAGACAAAATTTATAACAATCTCAACATCAAACAGAGGTCAGGACATTAGCATGAGGCATTCAACCCTACAAGACAAGGGTGGACATCAGACTGAGGTGTTCATCCCTACAAGACAAGCAGGGACATCAGACTGAGGTGTTCATCCCTACAAGACAAGCGTGGACACCAGACAGAGGTGTTCATCCAAACAAGGTATGGACCTCACACTGAAGTGTTTATCCCTACAAGACAAGGGTGGACATCAGACTGAGGTGTTCATCCCTACAAGACAAGCGTGGACACCAGACAGAGGTGTTCATCCAAACAAGGTATGGACCTCACACTGAAGTGTTTATCCCTACATGACAAGGGTGGACATCAGACTGAGGTGTTCATCCCTACAAGACAAGCGTGGACACCAGACAGAGGTGTTCATCCAAACAAGGTATGGACCTCACACTGAAGTGTTTATCTCTACAAGACAAGGGTGGACATCAGACTGAGGTGTTCATCCCTACAAGACAAGCATGGACACCAGACAGAGGTGTTCATCCAAACAAGGTATGGACATCACACTGAGGTGTTCATCCCTACAAGACAAGGGTGGACATCAGACTGAGGTGTTCATCCCTACAAGACAAGCATGGACACCAGACAGAGGTGTTCATCCAAACAAGGTATGGACCTCACACTGAAGTGTTTATCCCTACAAGACAAGGGTGGACATCAGACTGAGGTGTTCATCCCTACAAGACAAGCATGGACACCAGACTGAGGTGTTCATCCCTACAAGACAAGCATGGACACCAGACAGATGTGTTCATCCAAACAAGGTATGGACCTCACACTGAGGTGTTTATCCCCACAAGACAAGCGTGGACATCAGACTGAGGTGTTCATTCATACAAAACAAGCATGGACACTCAACAGAGGTGTTCATCCCTACAAAACAAGCATGGATCTTAGACTGTGGTGTTCATGTCTACAAGACAAGCATGGACCTCAGACAGAGCTCGATGTGTTCATTCCTACATGACTATCATGGACCTCAGACCAAGTTGTTCATCCCTACAAGACAAGCATGGACATGAGACTGAGGTGTTCATCCACACAAGACAAGTATGGACCTCACACTGAGGTGTTCATCACAACATGTCAACTGTAGACATCAAACATCCAATTACTAAATGATACTGCATCTTAAGATATACATAACTCTTTGTTGCCTGCAGGGAAGTCTTGGTACAGTGGAGTTATTCTGGTTTCAAACCATTAGTTTTGGGGTTTCCTGACATATGAATGTTTCATCTTTCATCAGACCAGTTGGTCAGATCAGTAATAATAATTATAATTCACTTATACAGCGCCTAGTATCCATCTGACTAGTTGCTCACTAGATGATTATTATTACCCCAGAATCTGATTATTGTTACCCCAGATAACTCAAGCTGTCTCTTAGGCGTTGGATGGTTACAGCTACATCACTTTATCTCACCGGGTACCCATTTTTCCTGGGTGGACAGAGGCAATTTTGAAAAAACTTGTGCTTTGTTGTGCTGACATACTTGAAAATCTCAGGAGTCAAGCTGCCAAACATGGTCACCCATCTAAGGACTGTCTGAGCTCGTCCGTGCTGAACTTCAACTGATTTGTGACCTGAGCTCTGTGCACAGGTGCACTCACCAGAACCACAGTACAATGTATGTTTCTTGTCACTAAAGTCAGATGCTTGAAGACCAATACAGTGTATGGTTTCTCATCACTCCAGTAAGCAGCTGGTCTGATCAGTACAATATACAGCTTCTCATCACTCCAGTCAGCAGCTGGTCAGGCTAGTACAGTGTACAGTTTATCGTCACTACAGTCAGCAGCTGGTCAGGCTAGTACAGTGTACAGTTTATCATCACTACAGTCAGCAGCTGGTCAGGCTAGTACAGAATACAGATTCTCATCACTACAATCAGCAGCTGGTCAGGCTAGTAGAGTGTACAGCTTCTCATCACTACAGTCAGCAGCTGGTCAGGCTAGTAGAGTGTACAGCTTCTCATCACTAGTCAGCAGCTGGTCAGACTAGTACAGTGTACAGCTTCTCATCACTACAGTCAGCAGCTGGTCAGGCTAGTACAGAATATGGATTCTCATCACTACAGTCAGCAGCTGGTCAGGCTAGTAGAGTGTACAGCTTCTCATCACTACAGTCAGCAGCTGGTCAGGCTAGTACAGTGTACAGTGTATCATCACTACAGTCAGCAGCTGGTCAGGCTAGTACAGAATACAGATTCTCATCACTACAATCAGCAGCTGGTCAGGCTAGTAGAGTGTACAGCTTCTCATCACTACAGTCAGCAGCTGGTCAGGCTAGTAGAGTGTACAGCTTCTCATCACTAGTCAGCAGCTGGTCAGACTAGTACAGTGTACAGCTTCTCATCACTACAGTCAGCAGCTGGTCAGGCTAGTACAGAATATGGATTCTCATCACTACAGTCAGCAGCTGGTCAGGCTAGTAGAGTGTACAGCTTCTCATCACTACAGTCAGCAGCTGGTCAGGCTAGTACAGTGTACAGTGTATCATCACTACAGTCAGCAGCTGGTCAGGCTAGTACAGAATACGGATTCTCATCACTACAGTCAGCAGCTGGTCAGGCTAGTACAGTGTACAGCTTCTCATCACTCAGTGTACTGTGTATGGGGCTTCTCATCACAACAGTCAGTGGCTGGTCAGACTAGTACAGTGGACAGCTTCTCATCACTACAGTCAGTGGTATCATATTGTCTCCTCCATCATACAGCCACATTTGAAATTTCCATCCAAATAGATTCCATCAGTTGCTTCATCAGATCTGTATTTCATATAGGGATTCCACTAGATTGTCCAGGCCATCTTGTATCAGAGTACCATCAACATAATTGGCCATAGCTCAGGGAATTAATGGGTGATATATACATGCAACCACGCCATACTTGTGTCTTGTCTTTGTATGTGAACAAAGCCTCTGCTTAACATGAATACATAGACAACTACAACACAGGGTGATAAACATCTCCCAGCATAACACAAGTCAATCACTGCCCCACAGAGCCTCCACAGTGGATGGGGAAGTCTTTATCATCCATAACATCAGTGCGTATATACATAACTCCCAGACAGGCAAATGACCGGCTAATTGTTAGACCATCTTGCATTCAATTTAAGGCCTGATGTCTCATCAAGCTCACAGCTGACAGTCAGTGGATACATATGATTCACGTAAAGAACAGCCACTCTCAAACTCTTGTAGGAACTCACTAGTATGTGTTATCCGCTGTCCTGACAACCACTGTACTCTTATCACAGTCAACATCACCAACCATCTCTCTGGTCACATGCCTCCCACCACAGTCAACATCACCAACCATCTCTCTGGTCACATTCCTCCCGTGACAGGCAACATCACCAACCATCTCTCTGGTCACATCCCTCCCATCACAATCAACATCACCAACCATCTGTCTGGTCACATGCCTCACATCACAGTCAACATCACCAACCATCTCTCTGGTCACATGCCTCACATCACAGTCAACATCACCAACCACCTCTCTGGTCACATGCCTCCCACCACAGTCAACATCACCAACCATCTCTCTGGTCACATGCCTCCCATCAACGTCAACATCACCAGCCATATGTCTGGTCACATCCCTCCCATCACAATCAGCATCATCAACCATCTGTCTGGTCACATGCCTCACATCACAGTCAACATCACCAACCATCTGTCTGGTCACATGCCTCACATAACAGGCAACATCACCAGCCATTTGTCTGGTCACATGCCTCACATCACAGGCAACATCACCAGCCATCTGACTGGTCACATGCCTCCCATCACAATCAGCAGCATCAACCATCTGTCTGGTCACATGCCTCCCATCACAGGGAACATCACCAACCATCTGTCTGGTCACATGCCTCTCATCACAGTCAACATCACCAGCCATCTGTCTGGCCACATGCCTCTCATCACAGTCAACATCACCAACCATCTGACCATCTGCCTAGCCACACAATAACACTCCCATCAAACATTGATTCCACAGTGTTTGTTGCAAGTTAATTGCTTCTTCAAATTTACGCAACCTGAAATTATCCCAAAATGTTTGAAATAGTATTGATCGTAATCCCAATTCAAGTTACGAAAATAGAGCTATCATTTTTAACAAAAACAATCTTGAAGCATTACTTCAGTCTCCTAGAGATGGTAGTTCCAACTAGCTACAACCTGAACGCCAACTGTATGCTACCTCAGGTGGGCCAGATGTTGTGTTGTGTACAACAGCAACTAGAAGCACCCACACATACTTCCAGTACCTCCCCTAACTCATTATCAAGCAATGGCAAAGCAACAAAAAAACTTAATATGGCTTCAGTGCTATTGCTTGAGATGACATATAGTAAATTATGTTTATCATGAACATGCTTATAAACTTACAAATATAATGAACTGTTCATCCATCACATTTTAGATGAAATGATATACAATGTGTATACTTGGAAAACAGTTATGCACCCCTAAATTGCTCAAGTTCAGCTTGTGTATGATACAATGAGGAGAGAACCCACAATTTTCACCAGTGCAGTCTGTGCACAGGCCTCAAACCAATGTCCAATCATGTTCAGTCATTTTCCCCATTTTTCTGCCACAATGGTATAATGAGGATTATAAGATGGCCAGAAAGGTCAAATTAATGGAAAGGATCACTCTGGTATGTGCTTTAAAGCAGCTAGTGATGAATTTCCACTACACAGTTGACAGTCGTTTGGTCAGAAAAACATGAAAACCAGTGACGGGAGGGATCGCCCACATTCTGGAACATCCAGCAGGGCTCGATTTAATGCTTTGATACTTGAACTGCTGCAACCCAATATACAAAGTGTAATCCTGTTATTAGTTCAACTTGGTTGGTGCAACCTGTGTTCCGTTGTTCAAAACAACCTTAGCTAAGATCAACCTAAAACACTAAGGTTAGAGTTACGATCACCCTAATAAAAAGATATGGACCAACCTTAGTTCTCAACATTAACTTAAGGTTAACTTCAGTTAAGGTTGTTTTGTGCAATGGGAGGCTAACCTTAGCAAATGTCTAATGTTGCAGTCTTAGAGGTAAGGTTGACCTTAAGAGATAAGGTTGTTTTGAACAATGGAGCACAGGTCTAAAGTTGCACCTGGTGCATTTTGGTAACATTTCATAAAGCGAGCCCTGCCCAGGGCAAAGTCAGATTGTGGAGACTGATCACTATAGAGGCTCATTCACCACAAGCAGTGTTCTGAAGCATCATTGGTTATCATGTCTCCAGGTTTCTTCACGAACATCCCAGAATTGCCTAAGAAGAGCCAGGTACATCGAGCAAGGTCTTGGTCTAAATCACTAAAACGTATTACAATTTACAACCCACAGTCATTTGGATTGTTCCTTTAATGCTACGGTGGAACCGTACATCAACATCCCTTTGATCCAAGTTGGTCATGTTCACCAATCCCATGACCTACATCACTGACTATCGCCAACAAGCATAATACTTGTTTTAATCCAGCTTTTATCATCATGAGGATTACCACAGAGTACAGTGGAAGCTGTCAAAACCGGCATCTGTCCAGTCCAGCAAGTTGTCAACATTGGCATAAAAATCTCAGTTCACTCTGTCGCTTGTACGTTTATCATTAGCCCTACAATCTGGCACATTGTCTAAACTGGATTAATTCTTGAGTCCCAATGAGTGCTGGTTTAGACAGCTTCCACTGTATTTGGTAAAATTTGACCTCTTCTGTGTCATGATACTGACATCCAGAAATCTGGTCAAGCATTTGGACTTATTGCTGCCATTGTAAAGGATGTTTCTAACAACCATTCTTCAAGTATCTTTATACTGACAAGCACACCTGAATATATTATGGTGCATTGACCACACATGATAAAACATATTTTGATACTAACTATACTGTTGAATGTGTTCACCAGTTTCAGCCTGTGATTACAGGTGAAGGGAGGTAATCATTATTAGTCAAAAATATATTTTAAAAATTCCATCACTTTGGATGAAACTCATGAAAATATTTATCCTTCAATATTGTCTGTCTCCAAACAAATGTTCTTCACAGAATTGGCAGGAAAACAAACTGAGTGAAATTAGAAACTATACTACAAATGAGCAAACATGCCCGAGACAGTAGCCTATCTCTGGAGAAATCAATTACATTGTTCTCTATTCTATCCAATCAAGAATCAGTTGAGAAAGTCAGCATGGTTAGCTAGTTGGCAAACAAAGAAATATGACACTTAAAACAATCATGGAAATTATATTCTTCAAGGAGCCATTACTTTACAATATGCTTTGGATCACTCTATCCAAGTAACAAGAGTCATCACAAGATGACAAATCCGTCCAGCCCCTACAAATTTGAAAGAACAAATCATCTGACAGTTGCTTAAAGTTCAAGTTGATGAGAGAATGCTACATAGTCTATTAACAAGAGTCATTATTGAGCTATCAAAACAATAACATGGAATTGGGATTTGAAACTGACAACTTCTAATATCAGGTGCACACCAACAGCATAGTCAAAGGAAATATCACAATCTCTGAAAACAAGTGACAGCTGTTGACATCCTGGCTTTTGTTTATGCAGTTTCATGGAAGAGTACCTAGTACTCCTTAGAGATATGGTCTGGACAAACATCCACTATGAGCAAAGTCAAACTTGTTGCCATGGAAACAGGAAACAAAAGTCATTTTCTAAAAATTCTGAAATAGCAATGGGCATCACTTTTGGGTGGTACTCTGGAAACAAAGTCAACCCCTCCCTTTTGAGATGAAGTCCAAATTATTTCCATGGAAACTAGGGAAAATGACAATGAAAAAAATATGCAAATATCAAAAGGCACCACTTCAGGAATTGTATCATATATCAAGTTCTGTTGAAAGATACCATTTCATGTACACCCTGGAAACATAGAGATTGAGGGTTTGACTATATCCCCCGCACTATATGCTGCGGGGATAATAAAAGCTTAAAATATTACCATTAAAATGCATTAAGGAGATGCCAACCAACATACAGATAATTACTTTGACCTGTACACTGTAGTCAGTGGTGTGGAGCTGACTATATTGTTACATGCAGAACTGTGACACCAAGACACACTGTCGCTGAACTGAACACTGCTGGTAGCAGTCTGTACATAATCAAGTTGGACCAGACAATCCAGTGATCAACAACATGAGTATCGATCTGCAGAACTGGGAACTGATGACATCTGTCAACCAACCTGACCACCTGATTGTGTACATGGATGACGTCGAAGTCCTTGCCAAAGGAGATACCAATTTGAAAGAACAAGTTCTCCTTGTCGAGTCCTTTTCTAATGACATTTGGACTTGTGGAAGATCAAGCCTACACCTTTCTTGGAATACAAGTTCGAGACAAGCTTCAGAATGCCCAGATTCAAGATAAATTTTGGGCCGAGTATGAATCTTGTTTAAGGAATTCAGAGCTAAATGTTCGAAACAAAATCAAACCCACCAATACTTTCGCTGTGCCAGTCCTTTTCTATTCCTTTGGAGTAGGTGATTGGACAAAACAAGACATCTTGACAGCCTGACCAGAAGGATCATGTGTGATAAGAGAGCCCACCACCCTAGTTCTTCTCTTTATCGTTTATATATGCCAATCAATTCAAGAGGGCTGGGTTTGATTAATGTGGAGGCTCTCCATTACAGAATTTTATTGTGAACTTTTGCATATGTCTGTTTATCAGATGACTCCTCTGGTGATGCATGTCATCAGGATGAAAGCCAGGAATTCCATAGCTATTTTAAGCATGCCAAGATTGTTGGACACAATCTGAAACTTGAGGTTGATTTTGCTGATGGTGATGGAAGTAACCCAGGTGAAGTCCTTCACAAAGTCTGCTCAGAGTCCATTCTAAGAAGCCATTGCATCGTGGGTACATGCAGTGTGTGGAAAAGAACAGCAGTCCAGGTGACTCCTTCACTAGGATGAAGACCAGTCACTTCCCAATTGCAATCGCCAAAATGTGTTTCTAAAATAAAATATCAACATGAAATGTTAACTGTGCAATGAATTTACAGAGACTGTCCAACACCTTGTCAGCAGATGCCCTTCCTTGGCAACCATATCTTAAAAGACATGATGGCATAGCTTGCTGCTTTTGTTATTGTCTTCGCCATGCCTGCGGCTTTGACACCCCACAGGATCCATCCACAGTACGACCCTGAACATGTCCAGGGTGTCATAGAATATGATTCTGGAATAGGCCCATATGCAGCCTGAGATCCAGCCAACAAACCTGATCTTGTCCTCTTTTGATAAAGCCAATGAATTTTCTGTCCCTTTTGACAGCATTGTGATCAGCAAGATTCAAGAAAAGCATGATAAATATGTGTAATTCACCTTTGAAATGTTTCGCTTGCATCTCAAGTACACTGTCCTCAGGCTCCCCATTAATCTCGGTGCCCTGGGTTTGGTACCTCCTGAAATCTTGGCACAGATCAGGAGAGTGCCCGGGTTCTCGACCGGGAGCACAGCCCTTCTGACAAGCTATGAACTACGAGTCTAACTGTGGCAGGATCACCTGGACCCTCTCTCCTGCATTTCTACCTTAATCTGTACAACATAATAATAATGAGAAATCTTATACATGCACTCATCTAATTACAACAAAACATGCTCACACCCTGATTGTTATTAGCTCAGATAACCCAATCTGCCTGCTTGGCGCTAGAAGGTTACAGTCTGGTTATCCAACCAGGTACCCATTTTCTGCTGGGTGAACAGAGGCAATTTTTAACAAACTCACTTCCACATAAGTCAGGACATAAGTCCTAGAAACCCTCTGGAATCTTCAAGGACTATACGAGCTCTGACTAAACTTTAACTGATTCATGACCTGAGCTCTGTGCACAGGATCACACACCAAATTATCAGCTTGCAAAGGTCATTGCTTCTTTGATAAACCATTTGAAAGGTCTTATGCTACTGTTGATCAACTTATTGAAGGTATTTTAACATGTTATACAAATAAAACAACTACAACTTACATGATTCATTTATATATTAATCATGTCCAGATAAATTATGGAGGAAGTGAAAACTGTCGATGTTCACCAACTGTAGGGTACTATAATACCTTTAAACCTATTTCTTACATTTTCAGAAAATAATGTTTAAATGATACTTAAATAATATGTATGGTTGTCTATATCCAGAGGAAAGTGGCTTCAAGTATCGACTAGGTATCATACGACAACGATATTCCATTTTCAAAGCTTTGCATACTCAACACAGGAAAAGAATTGTTTGATGTTTGAGATCATTCAAAAGGTCTGAACATCTATGATATTACCATAATCTTGCGGGGAGTAATGTTGCACTTGTAACAAGAGATTTTATTGAATAAAGACTGGCTACTAATGATACTTATTTTTGTAACAATCTGCTAAAAGGATTGTGATTGGTTAAAATCAACCATATGACCTGAGGCAGCCAATCAACTTACAGGAATGGATATCATCGTAGTGTATAACTTTCAGATTTAGATGAAAGGATTTGGTTGTTTCGAATGTTTTAAGCAAGAAATGTTGCCTACACTTCAGATACAGAACATCTCTGCAACTCTGTTCCACTGTTTAGATCTTCTATCCAAGTGAAAGGAAAATGCGCACCTACATATTATTCACATGGAATAACAAAGCTAAATGTTTTGCACACTAGATTAACTTATATGAGGAGTACACTTAATAATGATTTATGTAGAATAAATGTGAAAATGAAACATCATGTGGTGACTTCTCTGTGGAGAATGTTCAGCATTACTTCCTTGAATGTCCTTTGTATACTATTTAGAAACATACTCTGTTAAAGTCTGTAGAAAATATTGTTATCAATAGAACACTGATTGGTATCAATCTTATCTTACAGGGCAATGCAGGTCTCTCAATTACTGAAAATCAGAATGTTTTCAAATGTGTACATATCTCTCAAATAAAATACCTTCTTAGTTAATATCTGTTGTACATATCTTAGCCTCTGTCTGTCACTTGTGTACATTGTCGTAAGATAAACTGTGTAATTATCGGGAAAGGGCTTTTCAAAGCTACTTGTGCCCAATCCTTTTTTTAATGAACAAAATATGTTTCAGTGAAAAATACTGACATACGATATATCTTGCACTCGGCTGCAACTAGCTGGGACAAGAAATTCTCACGCACATAATTTTACTGAAAAATAAAGATGAAATAGCAGCTCTGTAAGTCTGGCAACCTTTTAACTAATTTTGCTGATTTTTATTCCTTTTTTTGTGGGGGTGGGGGTGGGTGGGTTGGGGGATTGTGGGGGAGTGAGGGTTATACACTATTCAATTCACATTAAAGATTTGTTTGAAACAACTTTATTTTGCTCTTTGACAGTCCCAACATGGACTCATTGCTCAAACATGTGTATAAGAAATATTTTTTCAGTAATATTCTTGAATCATTAATGATCTTATGTCTTTCTTCTGTCAATGAAATTTGGCAAAACTGAATTATAACACATTTTCTAATATTGTGAAATGTAATAATTTAAGAAATTGCTCCAATGACTAGTAGGTTCCCCCAAAAGAAGTTAAAGCTGTAATTCTTTAAACCATGGAGAGAAACTCATCACAAAACTGTCTTAGCTAAGGCCACATTTCATTAAACAAAAGCCAGAACCACTTCAAAATACTGTGATGGGTAAGGCCATATTTCTTTAAACAAAGGCCAGAATAACATCATAAAACTGTCTCAGTTAAGGCATATTTCATTAAACAGAATTCATTCATTGCCATAATCATGTCACAAACCTGTCATAGCTAAGGTTTTGTGATGTGGTTCTTTAAAAAAAGGCCAGAACCACATCACAAACCTGTCATACTTAAGGCCATATTTTCAGTAAACAGAGGCCAGAATCACACACAAAACTCTCTCAGTTAAGGCCATATTTTTTTAAACAGATCCCAGAACCACATCACAAAGCTGTCATAGTTAAGGCCATGTTTCATTAAACAGACCATAGAATCACACACAAACTCTCTTACTTAAGGCCATATTTCATTAAACAGAACAGGCTAGGATCACATCACAAAGTGCCAGAAAGGAAGGCAGATTCCAGAGTTGACATTTCAAATCTTTGTAAGTTTTACTGTTTTGTTTCAATGACTCCTATTCCCATCAAGTCCAATTGCCGAAATACTGATGACTGTGTTCATGTAGATGAGCAGTATTTTCTAATACTGCCAGTATGACACAGAATTAGACTGATACCTTCCACATACGGAGTAGTTATTTCTTGAGTGATACAGTGCAACGACAGTATTTGGTCATAAATGATTCATCATGTGACATTAACTAAGACTTCCATTATAATCAGGGCAGTCGGGTAGCCTAGTGAATAAAGTATTCTTTGACCTGGGTTCGATTCCCCACATAGGTACAATGTCTGAGGTCCATTTCTGGTGTTCCCTGCCATGATATTGCTGGAATATTGCTTAAAGTGGTGTGAACTCGCTCACTTGTTGTTACTAACTCAAACTCTCTCTGGGGAGGAAAATGCATCTATTTAAGTTTTAGAGTTCAGCTAAATATAGGAAGGAAGTGCAGATTTATCAGATTTTAGTTGCTTTTGGCTGTCTTGGAAATCATCTTCAGCTATGTGTACATAATTTTCTTTCATCTCTGTGTTGATTTGTTATCGAAGGACACCTGATTAAGCACAATTTATAAGTACAATTTTTTATCTATCACATAGACAGCCATGTAAAACCCGATTGGCATGCCTAATGTTGGTAAAAGAATCGCAGTTTTCATAATAATTATCAGAAATTTGAATGGAAATTATGTGTATGCAGCTGAGATGATTTCCCTGCTGGTAGATAAATATTGAAAGCAATTCAATGGAAACTAAATTTAAGAAAAGTACCCGTGCAACAGCTAATCAACATGCAAGTCTATGGGAATATCACTAATGATAACTGTCACTTTTAGCTACTGCATGTAAAAGATCACCTACCACACCTGGCCATGTCTCACAGTCCCAAAAGCTCATTTTCAATTTAAACAGAGATATTTGTTTCACGTAAAATTATATATTTTGAGAAATGTTTGTGCACAGGAACCTTGAAAGGCCAAATAAGAATACCTCTGTAATGTGTTTTGTATAGATACAGTATACAGTGAGTGGCTGGACACATACCTGAAGCATGTCATCACCTCGTCTAAAAAATCCACAGGAGTATCGGTGTCATTAGGGATCTTGCATACAGGGACTGTGTCCATGTAAGCATAAAAATAGAGATTGAAATAACTTCTGACACCTTAAATTAAATTTGTAAGCAATGACTTTTGTCAAAGAAAATAATAAGAGTATTTTAATTTCTATTTTCCTTCAAAGAAAATTTTTTCAGCAAAGAAGAAATAAATGAAAAAGTATACCATTGTTTTTATTTCACTTCAATCAATGCTCTCAATCTGGGAAATAACAGCTTCAGCCTACAACGCTGGTCACTTTCCATTGCAGCTGTGAAATGTAAACTGAAGCTATTAAGCTGAAATGATATATTTTTTGCCATGTGTTTCCATGTTGTCCAGGGGGGTGACGATAACACACTCATCATTTGTGTCAATAATATTTCGCAGCATAACAAGACTACTCAAAGGATAAACTCTATACGATTCAAGACTGGGCTACATGCATTCATCCCATGCTATACTCTATCAAATCAATAAGATTTCTCGGGCTTATAAAAGATAATTGAATTAATTTTTTAAATGTTCTGCAATTAAGACAAACTTTACAATTTCAAGCGTTTCAAGTTCCAAATTCTTTTACAAATATTTTCCAAGCCGCCTATTTCTCAGCACTGTAAGATAATATTCTTTTATGTTGGAGAAAGAGAAGCTACCTCGGCAATCTCTTCCTCTGTTCTCACCGCATGTGCTGAGTCTCAATTTTCATGTTATCTCGCCGAATCCATATTCCTAACATAATAAAATCATTGAATGTTTCCTTGTGTCTCTGTAGTCTTATCTTCCCTTTCGTCACTCTCATGTTTGTCCAAAATGCCTCCCTCAGTTCCCCTTGACTTTGTGCATGACGTCCCTATCTTATGCAAACTTACCCACAATTCCTCATTGTAGGGTCAGTTTGTTCCACAATTTCCTCGCCAAAACTTTGGCGTTGTGAGGAGACTCTTTTAGGAAAATTATTCAAACATGGTGCGGGACGTTTTGTTTAATTTTGCAAATCTGCCGCAGGTTTGTGTTTACCCTGATGGCGTACTGTTAACAAGAAACGATTAATGTGGTACTAGAGGGGTCACGCCATTCATATCATACAAGGTCATAAAAAACATATTTACTTTGAGATTGACATCAAATTCATTTGAAAAAAAAATGTTATTGTATTCTTTGAGCTGTTCTACTTTCTACAATTGTCAATGGCTTGCTTATTCAGACAGATGAAAATAGCTCTGATGACTTTCTGAACAAATAATGGCAGAAACAGATATCTGATGACAAGAGGCCATCTCCTTGATGCTAAAGCTTGGCTTGGAATTTGTTACCTCAAAATTGTTTGGACCAGCTCAAGCCCTGCCGACTGTCTCCTCTTTGAGGGAGGGAGAAGCAATGGGTTTTACAGCCCTGTTTGGGTGACTTGAGATGGACAACACAACCAACTTGAGCTTGACGCTGCTAGATGTTTATGCATTAAAGCTTTTTGCTGGGGAAGGTGGCACATAGCCTTGTGGTCACTAGTTGATCCAGGAATTAATGTTTACTGATGGTATTTACCTGAACAAAATACATGCCACATGAAATGCTTCATTCATCAGGAAATCAGTTTCAGGACATTTCATTTACTAACCGTGCAAAATACACATTACTGTGTCCCACTCACCACACAGCAACGACGATTGATGATGTTTGTTTAGGAATTCATCATCTGGCATCTAACATCAAAGGGACAGGTATCATGAGAAAAATTGTCATCATATTAAACATGTATATATTTTCTGACACACCAATGATTTCAGATATATATTTATTTTTCTGACACACCAATGATTTCAGATTCAATTTAATCTGACCACTGCTTCAAAATGCCTTGAACTTATAATGATTAATAGGAAGAAACCGTAAGTACAGTCAGGGCTAAATTCAGAGATACCCTGAACACAGGTCAAAACATGGAGATACCCTGTATACAGGTCAAAACATGGGGATACCCTGTACACAGGTCAAAACAAGGAGATACCTGTACACAGATAACACATGGAGATACCCTGTACACAGGTCAACACATGGAGATACCATGTACCCTGTACACAGGTCAACACATGGAGATACCATGTACCCTGTACACAGATCAACACATGGTGATACCTGCACACAGATAACACATGGAGATACCCTGTACACAGGTCAAAACATGGTGATACCCTGTACACAGGTCAAAACATGGAGATACCTGTACACAGATAACACATGGAGATACCCTGTACACAGGTCAAAACATGAAGATACCTTGTAACAGACCAAGACATGGAGATACCCTGTACACAGTTCAACACATGGAGATACCGGTGCACAGATAACACATGGAGATACCTGCACACAGATAACACATGGAGATACCCTGAACACAGGTCAAAACATGGAGATGCCCTGTATATAGGTTAACACATGATGATACCCTGTACACAGGTCAACACATGGAGATACCTGTACACAGGTCAACACATGCAGATACCCTGTACACAGGTCAACACATGGAGATACCCTGTACACAAGTCAACACATGGAGATACCCTGAACACAGGTCAAAACATGGAGATACCCTGTACACAGGTCAACACATGGAGATACCCTGTACACAGGTCAACACATGGAGATACCCTGTACACAGGTCAACACATGGAGATATACACAGGTCAACACATGGAGATACTCTGTACACAGGTCAACACATGGAGATGTTTGTACACAGGTCAACACATGGTGATAACCTGTATACAGGTCAACACATGGAGGTACCTATACACAGGTCAACACATGGAGATTCTTGTCCACAGATACCACATGGAGATACCTGTACACAGGTAACACATGGAGATGGATTAGAGGTGCACAGAAGTGAACACATGGCGATACATGTACACACATCAACAAGCATTAGGAAAGGTCAGCACAATCAGTGTAATTACCATGCAGAGAGTCTGTCAAAAGTTCCAGACTGTTGGTTCGACATCCATGTCAGAACTGGCAGCACAGACTTTTTATTACCGAAGCAGCTTCCACACAGTTCCTTCCAGACCGGAAAACAATGGTTCCACTCTCACCCTTAATGCACTGGTCTAATTCAAACTAACTCGCATTATATGCTTGTATTTAAGTACAGGATTCAACCATCTCCCTGGAATTTTCAAAATGAGTGTGTTATATGTGAAGTTGATTAGTAACCTGCGACAATACCATTAATCAGCACTCCTGTGACCATGGCACATTACGTTACTGCCAACACCACACTGTCTCC
Organism: Haliotis asinina; assembly: GCF_037392515.1. Lineage (NCBI taxonomy): Eukaryota > Metazoa > Mollusca > Gastropoda > Lepetellida > Haliotidae > Haliotis > Haliotis asinina. Next base: position 43,341,339 of record NC_090280.1, on the reverse strand, counting down.
CATCTGGAGACATCCGGTGTCAACCTCTGTGACAGTCATGTACTAGCTTGTGCAATAAACAATCATTGGAGCAACATTTCACAGCGTAAAACTCAAGCAGGCCTCGAGTGATTCCTTCTAGTTGGAGTAGTTATTTCTACAGTAAAACATCCTGCTGTCTCATGTTTCATCACACCAATAAACAAGGTTATACTATGTCTGTCCAGATACTTTCCACATATTCAGTAGACTGCAGGCTAACAAACAGACTTTGAAATGAACATGTTTTCGAGAAAAATATAGTTTGTAGTCATAAAAATAAGATATAATGAAAAAGGAGCCCTGATACTTTCTTCATTTTCAGATGCTGTGGAAAATTGAAAAATTTTCTTGACATGTGTAGGCTTTCTGTTCTGTATCTGCTTTAGGGTCTGTGAGACAAACTTGTTGTATTTTGTTTAATGTCAGACAATTCCAGCTGCTTTCCTGTGCTCTTCAAACAATGGAATATGTTCTGCACAATAAAGTGACTGATACTAGCAGGTCTGACAACTCAGCCACTGTGATATTGCTGGAACATTGCTAAAAGCAATAAACGGCCATTGTCATATTGCTGGAATTTTGTTAAAAGCAGCATAAAACTAAACTCACTCATGCACTGACAACTAGATATCATCACTCCTTACAAGCGGGAGAGTTCCTATATACATCTCCAAGTCATCATTACAGATACAAGCCCTCACAAAATGTCCCGCACCACACTATTTCTGCATGTTTTCAGCCAGCTCAGATACTAGTACATCATGCTGCTCCATAAATTTCACAATTTCTAACATTATAGGTTTCAAGAAAAAAAATGAAAAAAGTGACACAGAGATAAAAACAGTAATTGCAAGCAATATATGCTCTATGAATTATTCATGTTGCCATGACAATCAATAAGTTTAATAAAATTGGCACATGATTTATCAAATAGTTTTCATAAGTATTGAAAAGTTCATGAGAATTATGGCTTCATATGACAGTTAACATAAATTTTAAGTTGTGCATGCCCTTCTTACTGGAAACACTCCATGGCTTCACTGTTTACAAACCACTTCCAAGATATCTTTCCTGAAACTGTAGTATAAAAACCATTCCTGCAATTAAGAATTTAACCACTGATAACCACTGAAATAGCTACTGATTTACAAACGTAAACTTTTTGCATTCATCGTAACCATTGGAAGTTATTTCAATCAGCGAATCATAACCTATTTTAAAGGAACACCTACAAATATGGAAACTCACACAAAATAGACATCTATTCAGCATCATGATGTTTCCTCCCAACATATCACAATTACCTACACAGCATCCTAATGTTTCCTCCCAACAAAAGTTACGACATCCACACTGCATCATGATGTTTCCTCCCAACAAAAGTCACGACATCTACACAGCATCATGTTTCCTCCCAACAAAAGTCACGACATATCTCCATGGCACACAGATGCTTCCTCCCAACAAAAGTCATGTCATATCTACACAGCACCATGTTTCCTCCCAACAAAAGTCATGTCATATCTACACTACATATACATGTTTCCTCCCAACAAAAGTCACAACTTATCTACACAGCATACAGATATTTCCTCCCAACAAAAGTCAGGACACATAAGAGTTCAAAGCAGAAGACAACATTCAAAGTTTGATTTAATTATTTGGTTAAATTATCAAAGGTGGTTTGTTGTCTGCAAACTGTGCAAACAGTTCCGTTGGTGTCCTATTCCAGTCCTTGTTTCCAGACAGAAAGTACAGCTATGTACATGCATACACATTAAAGCTCATATGGAGAAATTACCGGAAGACACTTTGATTACTTTTCTGTGCAAGATGTAGAGAACTTACCAGCTTGTGGTGGCTGCTGTCCGTCAATCAGTGCATCAACCTGGCCTAGCAGAGACTCACACTGGGGATGGAAGAGTTACCTCCCCTCAACCAGTCTCAAGGATGCAGCCTTGAATTTAAGTGAGGCAAGCTGATTTGACATTTGATTTTTTTGTAACTGAACTTTTTTATGCTAAAAATAATTTGCAAATCTAACTGTTCAAATTAGCTTTCATTTAAAAATTTAACACATTTTTACCATAAGGTTTGCATGAATTTGGTATGCTGCTAGTCATTGTTCTGTGTGTCAGCAACTATTCACAGTTGGCTAAGCTTTCAACTAGTCACATTTAATTTGCAACAAACATTTGCCTTACTTAACTGCTGTATTGATGAAATCATTAAAAACACTAAAATAGGTGATCCATTTTGCAACTAAAAGGTATCCATTATATAATCACTGGATGTTCTGGTCAGAAAAAGCTTGGTGGAAGATCATAATGAAAAAAACACTGGTTTAGGATTGAAGGTCATGATGTCTAATATAGGTGCTGTTTGTCGGAAGATCATGAATTAATATAGATACTGTTTGGTTGAAGATCACGAAGTACAAATATAGATGCTGTTTGGTGGAATAGCATAAAAAACTAATACAGATATTGTTTGGTAGAAGATCATGAAGACCTAATGTAGGATCTGTTTGGCTTTAAGATCATGAAGAAGTATTACAGATATTGTTTGGTGGAAGATCATGAAGACCTAATGTAGGATCTGCCTGGCTTTAAGATCATGAAGAAGTATTACAGATATTGTTTGGTGGAAGATCACGAAGACCTAATGTAGGATCTGTTTGGCTTTAAGATCATGAAGAAGTATTACAGATATTGTTTGGTGGAAGATCACGAAGACCTAATGTAGGATCTGTTTGGCTTTAAGATCATGAAGAAGTATTACAGATATTGTTTTGTGGAAGATCATGAAGTACAAACACAGATACTGTTTGGTGGAGGATCATTAAGTTGAAATACAGATGTTGTTTTAAGGAAGATCTTGAAGAACAAATATAGAAGCAGTTTGGTGGAAGATCATGAAGTAAAACATAAACATTGCATTGTGGAAGATCATGAAGTACAAATATAGATACTGTCTGGGGGAAGATTATCTAGAGCTAATAAAGATGCTGTCTGGTGGAAAATCATGAAGTATGAATATAGATGTTGTTTGATGGTAGATCGAGGAGTACAAATATAGATACTGTTTGGAGGAAGATCATGTAGTACAATTATAGATATTGTTTGGGGGAATATCATGAAGAACAAATATAGACATTGTCTGGTGGAAGATCATCTAGAGCCAACAAAGATGCTGTTTGGTGAAAGATCATCAAGTATGAATAGAGATATTGTTTGTTGGAAGATCATGAAGTACAACTATAGATACAGTTTGGTGGAAGATCATGAAGTACAAACATAAACATTGTTTTGTGGAATATCATGAAGCATAAATACAGGTACTGTTTGATGGTAGATCATGAGGTACAAACATAGGTGCGGTTAGGAGACAGATCATGAAGTGCTAATATATACTAGACATCATTAATAAAGGGTCAAATGATATACAGCACATGTAAAGAAAAGTTTCTCAGAATAATAGAACTAAGAATGTCATCACAATGTTTAATGTGTTGACAAAAGTGACACATCATGAAATTAAGACATAAAAGTTCATGAACTAGCAAATATCAGTTGTAAAGACCACCCTAAAAATTAAAATGACAACCATTAGGCACTCTGTCCTTCAGTGTCTTGTGCCAAGAAACAGGTACACCTTGATGGCATGCTCCTCAAGCTCATGAAGAAAGCTTGCGGAATCATTTTCTATTTCTCTACTAGAGCTCAGCAGAGTCCTTGGAGAACCCTTGGTGTTGGGTGACATGTGTACACATCATGCTCAGTTGGGTTGAGGTCTAGCAATCATACTGGCTGCTCTACACTTAGATTAACAGCTACTGGCAGTCTCTGAAATGAACATATTTTACTGAAAATATGTTCATAGTGAAAAAAAATAATATAATGAAATGGAGCCCTGAGACTTTGTTCATATGGAAATCTAGACTTGCCACATTTTCTAGACTTGCGTGGGGTTTCTTGGATGTACATAATTCAGGGTCTGTACGACAAACTACTCTACACCCTGTTGCCTAAGGAATTCCATGACAATACTGGCCCTATGAGGCCTAGCGTTGTCATCTTGCGGTAAAGAGGACTGACCCTTAATGCCATACATAGCTTGCAGTAGTGGTACTGCTACAAGAACCATAATCTCGTCCCTATAATGCTGTCTGGTAACATTACCATCACACATGTGCAGTGGAGTACGTCATTTGAGCATATCCATACCTGCATCTGTGATTCGCTCTCCATTGCAACGATAAATCTTCTGCTGACCATCATGAAAGGACAAACTATATCTGCTTTCAAACAAAAACAAAGATTTTATATACAACTTTTGAAAAAAGTGTTACCATTCGCTTGACAGTTGATAAATGACATTTAGTATAACTGCAGTTTGATAAAGATGAAATACAAATATAGATGCGGTTTGGTGGAAGATCTTGAAATACAAACATAGATGCTGGTGGGTGGATGGTCTTGAATCACAAATATAGTTGTGGTTTGGTGGGAGATCATGAAGTACAAATATTGACAATGTTTGTTGGAAGATCATGAAGTACAAATATAGATGCTGTTTGTTGAAGATCTTGAAGGACAAATATAGATGCTGTTTTGAGGAAGATCATAAAGTACAAATATAGATGCTTTTTTGAGGAAGATCATAAAGTACAAACATAGATGCTGTTTTGAAGAAGATCATAAAGTACAAACATAGATGCTGTTTTGAAGAAGATCATAAAGTACAAACATAGATGCTGTTTTGAGGAAGATCATAAAGTACAAACATAGATGCTGTTTTGAAGAAGATCATAAAGTACAAATGTAGATCCAATTTGGTGGAAGATCAAGAAGTACTAATATAGATCCAGTTTGGTGGAAGTTCGTCAAGTACCAACATAAAATGTTCAACAATGTCAAGCTGGGCTGTCTCTGATACACGGCCAGTCAAAGTAAGAAAGCTAACAGGATATGAAAACATTTGATTAGTTCTATGGATTAAACATCATTTTAATGTCAAGAGTTAAGTTGTGAAAACTGGGCAAGATGAAACAACCAGTTAAATGAAGGGAGCCAGAAATATCTGTACGAGGCTCGTTACCCAGCGGTGGAGCAAGTCTCGATATGGCCTGATTAGTAATATAGCTTCAGGACAAAAGTTAGGGTGCACTCTCATGGCAAAATTATCCACATTTAATGAGATATTATTGGTTTGACTGCAGTATACATCTTATTGAGCAGACAATATAATCTGGTTGGTTCCAAAGGCCGTCTCTGGCATTGACTAGTCAGTGGAGCTGATGTAACTATAACCTGGCAGCCTTGCCAAGGTGCTCTCTCTGTCTGTGCTATGGCTACATACCCCAGCAAACACACTCATATTGGCTCAGTCTGTTACAATATGCTAATAACGATCATGAATTTTGGCAGTAATTACACAAGTCCTCTTAACTGTCAACTGCACAACTAATCGTTGCTGTAAAATGACCATTAACTTTTTAAGCTATTCTGTGCACAATGGCAGAAAAATACACCTCGTTCGAACATCTATCATCTTGAAACAGGTGATTGGGTATGTGACGGCAGAATTTTCTATCTGATATTCTTAGAATGTTTTAAATTGACAACCACTGTTTTCTTTCAAGAAAACTCTACCTCCATTACATCACTGGTAGAATATTCCTGAAGGAAGAACCAGTTCTGTTTCCAGTACACTCCCTATATAGTTGACAGTAGTCATTATCTTACCCCACATATAAATGTCACTTTCTGATTGGATGAGCACTTTTTTTCTCAATGCACCCAGTGTACAAGCAGTGGTATATCGCAATACACCCCGCTGCCAATAGCAACTCATTCGGTACTTCGTGGTAGTTTCATGCATGATGCATGGAAATTACCGATGTTTTATGAATGCAAATCAATGGACGGGAGATAACTTTTCTTGAGTTGTCAGCCATTTCTAATGATGGCTACGAAAAAATTGGCCTCACCTTCATCTTATTGAAATTCAACAGTACCACTGATGAACTGAGTGAAACCTGAGGGGAGTTTCTTGCCTAGCTGGGTCACTTCTTCTTGACCAATAAATTTTGATAAAATGTTCAAATGTAGTCCCCATGAATATTAAGAAGGGGAATTACATCGCGGTGACCTTACTATGACAATACCTACAGGAAAAAACAGCAAGATGCAAGATTTGAATCGTTTGATTCACACAGATTGGCTGAAGCATATGATCCGATACTCATGCTTTAAACAGTTCAAAAGTAACATGAGGTGCTCAGTAAGATAAACACATTGTTCACTGGTCCCTCAGGACCATGGCTTGAGGTACCGTCCATGTTTCAACTTTCATAAACAAACATTGAGGGTAAATCAACCAATGGTCCCCTCGTGACCAGTGAACAACTTATAGTATCCCGCGGGGAATGCCAAACTCAGTTTCAACTTTCATGGTAGTATTTCCTTGTCTCATAATTACATTGAATCACATATGATGTACGGAAACTATCGATGTCTAGCAAATATGGCAGTGACTGGCTGTACATAGATTGACCAGCCACCCGGACACATTACCCTGATATATGGCAGTGACTGGCTGTTCATTCATTGACCAGTCACACGGATATGTTACCCTCATATATGGCAGTGACTGACTGTACATAGATTGACCAGCCACCCGGACACATTACCCTGATATATGGCAGTGACTGGCTGTTCATTCATTGACCAGCCACACGGATATGTTACCCTGATAAATGGCAGTGACTGGCTGTACATTCATTGACCAGCCACCCGGATATGTTACCCTCACATATGGCAGTGACTGGCTGTTCATTCATTGACCAGCCACCCAGATACGCTACCCTGATAAATGGCAGTGACTGGTTGTACATTGAATGACCAGTCATCCAGATACCTTACCCTGATACATGGCAGTGACTGGCTGTACTTTCATTGACCAGCCATCCGGACACATTACCCTGATATACGGCAGTGACTGGCTGTTCATAGATTCACCAGTCACACGGATATGTTACCGACATTGTCCTCAAGTAATCAGAAGTACTGGACTGCATTTTTGATTACTATAAGACTATGTCGTTAATGATGTTTAAGCAATTAACAGGTGTTTCAAGCATTAATGCATCTTCAGGAAGTGCAAATACAATTTAAAGTCATTCCTCAACGTAAACGTTTATTCCCCACCATTTTTACTTATTAATCACCAGGTACTGAAACGTTATCCAACATCAATTATTTCATAGAAGATCAAATCACAAAGAATACACTTGATTACAGTTCCATAGAAGCTGATTATGATGATGATATCTGACACTCAAAGATGGTCAAGCATAATCTAGGTATTCTCTGTCATTTACAATAAACTGATACAGGATCTGCATGTACACTGTCACATTCATATTTCAATTTTCATTTCATGATATCTTACATTTCTAACAAAAACAACCCACTTTACTAAGATTTAGCTGCAGTCTGGAATGTTTGTTTCACAAACATTTTCTAGCATAAATTCTTGCCTAGCTAGGTCACTTCTTCTTGACCCTTGTTTTTGTATCTATAGGAGCAGATTCTGGCCTGACTGGAACACTTCTTTTCCTATCTTGTTTTTTATATCTATAGGGGAGATTCTGGCCTGACTGGGCCACTTCTTTTCCTATCTTGTTTTTATATCTATAGGGGGAGATTCTGGCCTGACTGGACCACTTCTTTTCCTATCTTGTTTTTATATCAAACGGGGGGGAGATTCTGGCCTGACTGGAACGCTTCTTTTCCTATCTTGTTTTCATATCTATAGGGGGAGATTCTGGCCTGACTGGAACACTTCTTTTCCTATCTCATTTTTATATCAAAAGGGGGAGATTCTGGCCTAGTTCGACCACTTCTTCCCCACCCTTGTTTATATATCTGTAGGGGGAGATTCTGGCCTGACCAGACCACTTCTTTTCCTATCTTGTTTTTATATCTATAGGGGGAGATTCTGGCCTGGCTACACCACTTCTTCCCCATCCTTGTTTCTATATCTAAAGGAGATCATTCTGGCCTAAATAGCCCACTTCTTCCCCACCCTTGCTTTTATATCGAAAGGGTGAGGTTCTGACAAAAGTACAGAGATAACAAAGCCTCCACAGTTTGTTCATTGTAGTTCCTTGGGTCTTTCTACACAATGGACCCATGAAGATCCGGGGTAAAATTGGCCTTCAGCAACCCATGCTTGCTGTGCTAAAGGCAACTATGCTTGTCATATGAGGCGACTAACAGGCTTGCTGACTTAGTTGGCACATATCATTGGTTCCCATTTGCACTGACTGATGCTCAGATTGTTGATCACTGGATTGTCTGGTCCATACTCGATTATTTACAGACTGCTGCCATAATGCCGGAATATTGTGGAGTGTGGCATAAAGCTAAACTCACTCACTCATTCTCTCTCTACACAATGATAGACTGTTCATGGTTGTCCCCTGTGTCTCTCTACACAATGATAGTCTGTTCATGGTTGTCTCCTGTGTCTCTCTACACAGTCATAGTTTGTTCATGGTTGTCCTCCGTGTGTCTCTACATAATAGTCTGTTCATGGTAGTCCCCCATGTCTCTCTACACAATGACAGTCTGTTCATGGTTGTCCCCTGTGTCTCTCCACGCAATGATAGTCTGTTCATGGTTGTCTCCTGTGTCTCTCTACACAGTCATAGTTTGTTCATGGTTGTCCTCCGTGTGTCTCTACATAATAGTCTGTTCATGGTAGTCCCCCATGTCTCTCTACACAATGACAGTCTGTTCATGGTTGTCCCCTGTGTCTCTCCACGCAATGATAGTCTGTTCATGGTTGTCCCCCATGTCTCTCTACACAATGATAGTCTGTTCATGGTTGTCCCCCATGTCTCTCTACACAATGACAGTCTGTTCATGGTTGTCCCCTGTGTCTCTCCACGCAATGATAGTCTGTTCATGGTTGTCTCCTGTGTCTCTCTACACAGTCATAGTTTGTTCATGGTTGTCCTCCGTGTGTCTCTACATAATAGTCTGTTCATGGTAGTCCCCCATGTCTCTCTACACAATGACAGTCTGTTCATGGTTGTCCCCTGTGTCTCTCCACGCAATGATAGTCTGTTCATGGTTGTCCCCCATGTCTCTCTACACAATGATAGTCTGTTCATGGTTGTCCCCCATGTCTCTCTACACAATGACAGTCTGTTCATGGTTGTCCCCTGTGTCTCTCCACGCAATGATAGTCTGTTCATGGTTGTCCCCTGTGTCTCTCTACACAATGATAGTCTGTTCATGGTTGTCTCCTGTGTCTCTCTACACAGTCATAGTTTGTTCATGGTTGTCCTCCGTGTGTCTCTACATAATAGTCTGTTCATGGTAGTCCCCCATGTCTCTCTACACAATGACAGTCTGTTCATGGTTGTCCCCTGTGTCTCTCCACGCAATGATAGTCTGTTCATGGTTGTCCCCTGTGTCTCTCTACACAATGACAGTCTGTTCATGGTTGTCCCCCATGTCCCTCTACACAATGATAGTCTGTTCATGGTAGTCCCCCGTGTCTCTCTACACAATGGTTGTCCCTGGAAGTCCTCTCCAATGATACCAGTCCCCATCATGGTCTCCCCTGTGGCACTCCTTTATAGCAGCCCCTGTTCCATGCATGGAAATGGGTCCACTCAGGGAGATAGAAGTATAACAGCATAACCAAGATTGTTCCAGGGTTGTTTTTTTTAAATTAATAGAAGAAAAAGGGAATCAAATTTTTTTCCTGCCCAGTGAAATACAACATTTATCATTGAAAAATCACGTTAAAAATTTGGGCTTATTTATTCTTCTCCCAGATAATGATGAGATAGCAACTGATGTCTCTTAAATCTTCCATAGAATCTATTAGGTTCTTTCACAGAACCCGTGGACGGCCCAGCAACATGATGGAGACACAATCTTTGGCCAGACCACTTCCTTCCAGAATTATTGAGATTGACTAACCTCATGTCGCTGATGCTGGGAAGCTGGGTAACAGGATCCCTCTCTCGTAGTTTCCTCGTCAACTTTTTAAAGTTTTCAAGAAAATCCCATTTTAAACAGCAGCATATCTATTTTTCTTCATGTATTGATTCATAAGACAAAAGGATACACATTTAATTACTTGGAGTATGGTTTCGAAGGTATAATACAGTATGTGCAGTGATATTTTGATGCTGTGAAACTTAGTGTAAAATTCATAAATGTATTCTAGTCAGTCGGATAACTGTTCTCAACATTGATTTTTGTTTGATGTTAGATGTTATCATAAGACAATACCAACATACCAGTAATGTATGATCACTGAGATACAGAAGCCACATGCTAAAGCCAGGAATGTTGCAACATCCAGTCAGTGTCATAAATGCTTTTAACAGGACTGTAGTTACAGTTTCACAGTGTAGTCCACTGAGCGTCAGAGGGTATGGAACTGTACTGTACCACTCCAGCATTGTTTCATCCTAATGCCATGAATAGTGAGATATCCCACCTCATGGTTTTCACCTTCCATTGTCACCATGTGATCCGAGAGAACTGGTGAAGACTGTCTGGCTTCACAGGATCATTCTTGATACTGGTGATAGATACTGCACAGAGATACTGGTGAGAGATACTTTATGTAGATACTGGCAATAGATACTGGACATAGATATTGTGCATAGATAATCGAGATAGATACTGGAGAAAGATACTGGAAATAGATACTGACAATAGATACTAGTGATAGATAGGGGCAATAGATATTGGTGATAGATACTGACAATAGATACTAAAGAAAAATACTGGCAATAGATACTGGAGATGGATACTGACAATAGATACTGGGGATAGATAGTGGAGAAAGGTACTGGAGACAGATACTGGCAACAGATACTAGAGATAGACACAACAGATACTGGGGATAGATAATGGAGATAGACACTAAGGATAATGGAGACAGATACTGGAAATAGATACAAGAGATACTAGAGATAAATACTGGAGATACTGCAGATAAATACTAGGGATAATATAGATACTGGTTATAGATACTTGAGATACTGGAGACAGACAGACACAGGGGATAGATACTGAAGATACTGGAGATAGATATTGAAGACCCTGCGAGCAAGTACACCATCAGAGCACAAACCAGACTCTTTGAGCACTATCAAAGCAACTCTATTCCTCCCTGTCTTGTGCAGATTTTCAAAAGCTCAACAATGCTGATTTGTCTAAAATCTCATGCCCCTTCAACAAAAACATCTTGGCACATTAACAATCCCCAGATGCCCTACTTGAAAGAATCTAACCATTTTGCTCCAAGGTGAAGCACCAGAATTTCTATTCACCTCCTAATGGCCCCATCCTGGAGCTGTTCTGGAGTCCAGTCGGCTCTGTTAATGGGCGAGAAGCATTTGTAAACGTGGATGAAGTAGAGACACGAAGAGCCATGTGTCTGAGAGGCTCGACATTCAGCAGAACAACTACCGCGTGTCATTTCACATTCATTTCACTTTTATTTCAACTTAAAACATAAACTTCTTCTGAAGGCCTTTGAAGATGAAAATTTATTATAATCGTAAGTCATAATAATAGTCATCTGGATTGCTTTTTCTTGCTTTTTTTGTTCGGCAAGTGACCACAGTTTATGGCAATGCAAGAAACTGGTATTATTGATATTATTTTAGCAATATTTCATGGTTAACTGGAAATTGAAAACGTTTGTAGTCAATATGAAGCCATGAAATCTATTTCTAACTATGTGTACATTTGGTTGTCCTTCACAGCATCAACAATAGCAGTGGCTGCACCAGTTGGAAGACAGAGTACAGACAAACACTCAGCATTTATGGACACACTGTTTACATCTGCACAAGTACTGAGAGAAAAACTTGCCAACTAGGATGGGGAAACCAATTACTCTAGATCTCTCAGTACAGATAATTCGAACTTGCAGGATTCACAGGAGAGCATTTAAATAAATATAAAGGCAGACAAATGTGTCTCCGCTTAAAAGACAGTTATCATGCAACCAAAGCACCAACATAATGGAGAAAAATCCACCATGTCATTTTTACAAAATGCTATGACGTAATAATTGTCACTTTTGCCTCTTAGCAAAAAACCCAGCTGACTGATATCTTCAAGAATTAGTCAGATATGTAAAAGTACTGAATAGAATAAAAATCACATTCTGCAAATGAGGTTGAATGGCTTCCATGTTGGTTACAATGACTGCCTCCTGTATCATGCAGAGAAGCACTCCCCCAAAAATGGGTCCTATCCTCAATGCAGAGAGTGCTGTAGATGTGTCTGTGCTCGATGTACAGAGTTGAGTAGACGGGTCCTGCCTCGGTGTAGATAGTCCAGTAGATGGGTCCTGTCCTCAATGTAGAGAGTCCAGTAGATGGGTGATGTCTCTAATGTGGTACCTTATGTTGATTCAACCTGTCATGACACTAATCTTAACATCATTACAGCAAAATAAGTCAATTCTCCCAGCACAATGAGGCTAAGGAATACCAGTCATCTTTTTCTGGCAAAACAGCGTGTGAAATTAAGTTAATGCTTTCCTCTATTTTCTACATCTATCTCCATCTATTGCAAGTACAACAAGCCAACCTTAGGTCACTAATGAAATCTCCATGTCAGTTCTGCACATCTTTAGGCTTAAATTGAAAAATTAAAAATTCCACTTTAATGGCGTCATGTTCAGTATTTCACATGTACTCAAAACAAACAAGGTCAGCCATTTAACTCAAGGGATATGTAAGGCTTGACAAGGCACAAGAAACTGTATCGAAATGTCAAAAGCATGAAATAAAGAGGTTGTTATCAATCAAATATTGGCCTACATCGTACATCCCAACCTCTAAAATGCCACTGATGATGGAGCTTTGGTTTTACACTGCTTTCAGCAATATTCAAGCAACATCATGGTGGGGAACACCAGAAATGGACTTCACACACCCTTACGGGGATTTGAACTCGGGCCTTCACCGTGGCAAGCCAACGCTTTAACAAGTAGGCTACTCCACTGCCCCATCAACCACATGAACCTCAGTAATTCAGCAGACACAGAACTGCTGTAATGAGAACCTTCGACAGCTGATATACTGAGTACTACAAATGGTGCAACAAGTCACAGTGATGCCATCATATTCAGACAATGCTTTCTGAGATTACAAAAAAAGACCACTCCCAAGTATATCAATGCATCCCTCTCATCAAACATATTACAGTGTGTTCAAAAAGTACAAAATTACAGTTGAATGTACTTCATAACACACTGACTGCCATCATGAGTATACCATTAATATCAATTCTGGTCAATTTGCCACTACGAGTTATCTTATAGCTATATCAATGGTATTTTATAACAAGTTTTACATGTTGAAACAACTGTCTCATGGCGGTAGCAAAGAACACTTGGAGATGTTTGTTTCTTGATCCTAATTTGTCAACTTGTGAAACTTTTTCAAAAATACTATTGATGTAGCCACGAGATAATTCTTAGTGGCAAATTCGACCAGAATTGATACTATGAGTATACTCATGAGAGGCAGTCAGTGTGTTAATTTGCCACTTTGTCTGTAAACTATTTTTTAAAACTTATTGACATACACCAGCAAGCTGATTCCCCTACAATCCCACATAGTTTTGTCAGTTCTTAAGGAAAATTCTCAGCCTATGTGTGCCATGTTGCACAATTTGACACCAACAGGTGTCAAACCCACTTTTACATGAAGATCATAGCACCATGGTACGTTTCTGAGATTTATGACTTTCTAGATTCACGGTTATTCTTGCATCCAGATCCTTTGCCTGTCTACATGAATCACCCAGCTGGTCTACAGTATCTACACCGTGGAGTCAATACATCAACACTCTTCCTTGGATAATCCCCAAGATTGAAATTTCGATACGTGACGTGAGTAAGAGAATTTGGTTTTACGCAACTTTTAGCAATATTCCAGCAACATCAGAGCAGTGGACACCAGAAATGGGCTTTACAGATTGTGCCCATGTGGGGAATCAAACCCGGGCCTTCAGTACGTCATGCAAACGCTATAACCCTAATGCTAACCCCACAGTCCCTTCTGTGAATGTGAAGTTAGCCGCGAATAACAATGCCTCCTGTTTGTCTTCATTTTCAAGTCAGAGATCAATTTAAGTGCTATGTCAGGTGCTCTATCAGGGGCGGAGAGGTAGCCCCATGGATGAAGTGTTCGTTCACCGCGCCGAAGACCTGGGTTCGATTCCCCAGAATGTTTCTATATGTGAAGCCTATTTCTGGTGCCCCTGCTGTGATATTGCTGCTTAACATCCCCGAACGTTGTATCTAGTATGGTGCTGGTAATAGCAAGCTGGTAGATACAGAACCATTATGTACCGCCCTTGCCTGTTGTGCTAATTAGTTTCAGAAGGTGTGTATCTCCTGTATAACACATCTCTAGTTGGCCCCAAATCAATGCTACTACTTCATGAGGTAATGATAGTCTTCAATACTTGAGTTTTTTTCAAACAATTGAAATATAAATACTCATTAATATATTTGTCCATGCAGCTGCCGATCCCCCTACGTTCAGTTCATCCCACATACTGGACCTCACTTCAATTTCAGTGACATAACACCGACCCAAAAAAATATTGCCAGGCCATTACCCACAGAGTGTAATCATCACTTGCTGCCATAACCTTGATTACATTTCTACCAGTTTCCATAATTCCACTGTTTGTGTAGGAAGTTATCATTAGACAGAAAGGCAATGTAATGAATACAAAATCGAGCTCATTTCCAATCCATCAAAATGGGTTTCCGGACCGAACCTCCCAACATAAGAAGCCCTTTCTGCTCTGCCACTGTTACCTGACATGAACACTGAGAGCTGACAATAGCCACATAGAAACTTTCAATCACCAGCTTCACATGATAGAGACAAGGCAGGTAACCATATTGTTTCCCCTATTAGAACTTTCATAAACTAACCTTGTTATAGTGCCATTTGTAATCAGAGTAGGAGCTGGCAAAGATGTTGACTCCAATCACTCTATGTCAGAGTAGATTACTTTTGGCCATATTACTGAAAACGATGATTAGAGAATTGCTGTAAGATTGATTAAACGACAATGGACTATATCAGGCTCTAAAAACACACTCATTTCTGGAGTACCTAACACAGTTTGCACTTAATGCCGCTCTATTAACAATATCTGGCCATCTCAGAATGTTTTAGAAGATATTGCTATCTTGCTGATGAAATCGGAATTCAATTTCCTGAGCACCAATAATGATTGCCTGAACATTCTGATTTAATCTTTCCTACTACTGAGGGCAAATTTGTCAAGCTGAAACGTGACAACATCCATTTAAACACTAACTCTGATGATTTCATTCAAAATTTTTGTTAAGTTTTCATTATGAAATACAGTTATGTGTGTATTTCCATTTAAAACCTTCTTGAAGATTGAAATCAATAGTATCTTTGAAAAATGATCAGAGTTAGTAGGAAAAGATTAAGAAAAATTTAGATGATGCAATAGGCGGGCTACACAATTCCAAAAAGTAGGAGATGATATATGTAAGTTTCCATGGGATGATATATTCACCATTGGTAACCAGTCCTCAGGCAATGATATACCCTGTCTGTAAGAAGTCATTGTAATGATATACTCAATTTGTAACAATCACCAGGTAATGATATACACTGTCTGTAACCAGTCATCGGGTAATGATATACATTGTAACCAGTCATTGGGTAATGATATACATTTCATCGGGTAATGATACACATTGTAACCAGTCATCGGGTAATGATATACATTGTAACCAGTCATCGGGTAATGATACACATTGTAACCAGTCATCGGGTAATGATATACATTGTAACCAGTCATCGGGTAATGATACACATTGTAACCAGTCATCAGGTAATGATATACATTGTAACCAGTCATCAGGTAATGATATACTTAGTCTGTAACCAGTTATCAGTTAATGATATGTTGGTTATGTTAAGTTTAAAGAGATGATATGCTAATTCATTATAGTAACACTTTCTGAACATGCAAGTGTATGTTAAAAAAGGTGAATAATGATCGCCTTAGCACAGGCCCATGTGTCTTCGCAAGGATTAGAGATTTAAAGTATATATATAAAACTTGAGATGACACGACTACTATACAGTACCTATCATCATGACAAGGACAGACACTTCGGTGTACCCAACCTGATGTTTGCCGATCACTATGCTACCATCACATGCAGTCGAATAAATCTTGATGTAAACATAATCATGGATGATTGGCCTATCGAGCACCGCTCATGACACCTGCTAACTCCTTCTTACTACTTCTATAAGTTGATTTAAAGTCAATTTTGACCATCAACTAAACGATCTTGACACAAATGAATGATGATAGGCCCGCACAAAACAGGGATATGGTCGAAGAAAGCTCTCTCATTGGTTGATGCTTGTAAATCTGCATAAATCTGTATTTTTTAATTTGCTTCATTTAGGAAACGTACAGGCTTTTTTTTCACCAATGGCAAATGAAAGCATCAGCTGCAAATGTCTCTTGTCAATTTCCTTTCAGCATCACGTAACAGATCTACAATACCCATGTACAAGAGCATACTCACTATCACTAAAATCTTCCCTAATGCACAAATTACAGAATTCATGACCTTTTCTACTAGAACTATATTTATATGTGAAGATGACTGGCCAATGGTGCCAGTATACTAAGGTGAATAAATCATGATATAGGCACTGCATGCTACCTCTCTGCTGGACTTTCTACTGAAATCTTCTGGTGTAATGGATGGAAAACTGCATGAATAAATGTACTGTTATCAAATGACACACAATATTAGGTAAATGCCAAAATAATGGTCATGATGAAATGAGTATATGCAAAGCACATCTTAATTATTGTCTAACTTCCATTTTCTACTAAATCTTGATTTGAAGAGCAGATTTTCTTTCGATAGTCACAACAGATTTTTGACAAACTTCTTTGGTTTTGTGCCTTTGTTCACTCATTTTAAAGCAACATTTCCAACCATCAAAATGTTTGGAGGGTAATGACTTTTTCCTGAATGTTCTTGATATTGTTGAATAACTGATGGTATGAATATCAAATAAAGTTTATTCTGATCAAATCATTACACTTATTAACTTATAGATATTTAATATGATCATGCATACATGCTGTGAAAATATGCACAGGCCCCATAAAAATATCCTTTTTCTCATACCCTTTTAAAAAAGTATGGGCAGGTTTTATTTTGACACTTTATCTTGAGCCCCAAAATGCTAGATTTCTGTTGGAAAATTTCCCCATTTCTTCGATGGAAAATCCAAAACACAGAACATTTTCTCTGGTGCAAAAAATGAAAAGCATCTTAGGATTGGGTTGATTTTTAGGGTCAGTTGAGTCGATATTTAGGGTCAGTTGAGTGGATATTTAGGGTCAGGCAGTTAAGAGAAGCAAGAACTTTTTAATATGCTGCTATATAAAGCCACCTTACAATTCTTATCTGTCAACAGCCAACTCAAAATCCAGAGTTTCTTTTAACACCATTTTAAAGTTCCTTGTCCTCTGCTTCATTTTTTCATCGACTGAACATCAACACATATATTTGTCACAAAGTCTTGGAGGTATTTTTACTTACATGCGGGGGTGGGTGGGTGTGTGGCGGAATAATTTTAAAATTGCATGTGTAGTCTGGTACAGTGGCACATGTAAAAACACTTATCCTGATAATTTTTTCCACTTAACATGCCAATTTTGTTCTTTTTTTAAAATAAACAACATAATTCACATTGGAAAGTCAACTGGACACAAGCTCAGAGTGAAACACAAATTTGCCTGCCCAACAGAAACAAACACTAGCCCTTGATGGAGTTATTTCCACCCTGTACATGACAGCATCAAGGCAGGATATATATTTGTGGTTAATTTCTTACAGTGATTATGGTTTTTGTGTCCTAGTCAATGATTAATGTGAGTGAAGACAAATTTGAAATATATTGTTCAAGTTTTAGTAATCAAAAATAATTATTGTTACCATAAGAACTATCTAAAATAAAATGTAAGTAGATCCTTCCAAGTAACATTTGGTAACTTTACCTTTTGAAAATACAGTGGAAGCCGTCTAAATCAGCACTCATTGGGACTGAATAAGTGATCCAGTTTAGACAGTGTGCTGGATTGTAGAGCTGATGATAAATGTACAAGTCATGAATGGGACTGAGATTTTATGCTGGTGTTGACAACTTGCCTGATATGGAGAAATTATGCTTTTGACAGCTTCCACTGTATAATAAATGAATACACAATCACTTATAGATTATAACAAAATAATTCTTTATTTTGTCATGCAATCAAATAAAAGCTGATATTTTAAATAAAACACACTTGACTGAATCATTTTCAGAGTTCTGACAATAAATTTATTTACAAATCAATACGCATCACAATATTTTGGAAAGATGTGATTTGATACACATCATGATATGCAATCATATTCTTTTTCTTTAAAAACATATTTAGATAGCAAATACGCATTGTAAATTTTGACTTAACTCCACAATAGAGACAATAATAAAGGACACATTACTTGACACATTTAAAAATTTGTACATTATTATGCGTTATTAACCAATACCAATATTTCTCAGTTTCACTGTTTCCAACATTTTCAAACGGATTGCCCATTAGATGAGAATTATTTTTAGATATAACAGTCGGATCTTATGAATGGGAATTATTTGTAACATAAGTTAATACTTCCTCATAACTCATGGCCATCTGTGAGCTTTCTTCTCTTCGCACCTCTTAAACCTTTAGAAGACCTTTTAACATCCAAATCTTGAGAGTTTGAGATGCAAGCTAAATGTTCAATACAAGGCTGGGTGTTTCTGAAAGTATGTCCACTTTCAGCAACAACAAAATTAATGCTAAAGCCTTGCTGAAGGAAAAATCATACGAGAACCCCTTAGCTAAACAACAGCATGAAAAGAACAAGGCCTTCTGCTATTTGAAAGTCAGAGATTTTTTGGATACTTTTCGGATGAACTTAAAACAGCAACTCAGGATCATAACCTTGTCCGACAGGATCACAAGCAGAATAATAGTTAGAATAGGCTCATTGATTGGAAATTAATTCTATCAGTCTTATTACAGGAAAATCAGAAATGTGGACAACAGTCATACACAATGCCCATTCAGATCACAAGAATAACAGAATGGTACTGTTTTGGTCTGATCCTTCAGAACTTTCCCTGCAATGGGACAAGTGTGTGTCAGAAATTCAAACTACAGGATACACACATACAAGGGTACTGAATGGGCAGACAATAATTCTCAAAAGGTAATGAATTTGTTGTCCAAAATACCTTGCTAGCTGTTCCTAATGTCATGTGTACATCTACAATACAAATGGGTTTGATACAGTTCAGTTCAGTGGCAACAAATGGCAATCCATTGATACAGATATCTGACATTTAAGTTTCTGCTCGAAAGCAGCAATTGTAGGTTTGCGGGAAATATGTCTCTAGACAAAATCTTGGAATGGACGATGAATTTGTTACAATTTTAGACTTCCTTGAATAATTACTCAGTGCTATTGACAAAATAATTTTGTGTCTTGGAGCTCCTCCTGGTAGAGCTGTACAAGTTGATCTACTGCAGTTAAAGAGCTTGATGTAGTGGATAAAAATGATGAAACTGATGAATTAAAAAAAAGAGCTTGACATTGTGACAACATTCTGATTTGGACTGCAAATACAGCTACCTGTAATTCTTGTAACAACCACAATTGGTTCACTAAATATGACATCATAGAGGATGCTATAACTGGTGACAGTGTCCTTTTGAATGAAAAGGACAACAAAGATTTCAGATGTTCTGTGTAGTCATTGCAGAAGCTAGCCAAGAAATAAAAGTTCTTTTAAATGATCAGTATAATGCTTTGCAAAAAAAAACTTTGAATGGTATGAGGTAGACTCAGAAAGTGATAAGTCTTTGGAACTGGAGTCCTCAAGTTATGAAAGTTTTCAGGAGAGCAAGTTTCTTATTTTGTCATGTGGTCGCCAACTGCAATGCCATTAGACACAATAGCATGGAGTGGCACATGACATGGTAGCTTGGATGTTAGTCACCAAAGCAACGGAAAATACCACCACAGGACAATGAGGAGGTTTAATACATGACGAAACAAAAAGTGAAAAAGACTTAATTTTACCTGCTGAGAAAGGTGAATCCTCACTTGTTGGATGGGCAGATGACAGACATATCAAACAAAATAAGGACAAAAAAAGAACTGAGGTGTGACAAGTTTCAATTATCAGTTGCTCTGGATTTAGATTTCCTATTGCTCCTTTCCCAAAAGATGATGCAAGGGCCCATGAAATGTATTCATATTTGGGATATTATTTCTTGATTAAACTACTGGGGTTTTGAAGAACACACCAAAAGTCAAAAGTGGATGAGTTCTAATTTATGTATTCCCAACATTTTCAGAGACAAAATTAAGGAAATGATAGAAGGGCATCTGAAATCGATCTCAATCGATATGAATTATTTTGAAGAATGGAAGTCAGATGTTTGTTTGACAAAAATGAAGGGGTCAGTGTGAAAATTACCTGGAAAATTACCTGTTTCAATACTGATATCATAGGAAATCACTTTTGCCAGCTTCAGGGTCTAGATATTGGCAACAAGATGCATCCATCCTATGTTGACAACTGTCACACAACTCACACTCTTCATGTGGAAGAGAGTGAAATGCAGACATACCAACAACTTTGCCATTTTCAATCAAAAAACGTGATTCAGATGGATTGCTTGTTGGAGGAAATTTTGAAATTACAAAAATTATTAGAAATGATGAGACAAATGACTACTCAACTGTTCTCAATCTTTAGATGGAATTAACATGGCATATAATACCTATCACAAAGAAATCTCATTTGTACATCATGTAAAGGAAGGGCTCTTGTTTTGTCCTCACATTACCTCTTTTCATTTTGAGACTTAAGATTAAAAGTAATTGCCTTTAGAATGACTAAACATTTTACTTGGCCATCTCACTGAGTCCAGATCATTATAAATTTGGTGTTATTACTTTCATTTTCAGAGAAATATACACAGGGCTCTTTTTCATTATAATTAATGTTTTCACTAGGAGCATTTTTTCTGCAAATTTCAGTTGTTAGTCTAATCTTTCATGTGATTTACTTTACATGCTGTTTTGAACTGATGCGCTGAAGCTTAGATAATTCCCTGCTCGTATGTCCATCAGTTTTAAATAACATATTGTTTAAATCAAATGACAATTCTGATTTGCGATTAGATATGCAATAGGTCTTCAGAAACTGTTGGGTTTTTTTCATATATCACCATCTATTATTACAACGTGAACTATTGTACCTTCGAGTTCAAGCAGACTTTGAGTTCCACTGCACAGCATTGCAGTGTCATCTGATATCTCACCACTGAAATGTTACCATTGTCTTGGAGTCATAATTAACTGGATAAATATGAAAATGTCATCTCATTTCCTGTGATGAACTATCAGTTGCATGGTCTCTTCCTAGTCAGTTGCATCAGTTTCTTCTCAATCACAATAATTACAGAGACACTGTTTGACATACAATGTAATAGCGATGCTAGACAATCAGGAAGCTTCCACTGAATAATAGATGCATTGATACTTTTTCAAAATTATGACAGCATAGCATTTAAGTTCTAAATTTTCAATGCAGAGCAAGAGTGAACTCTAATTAATGATTTTAACAAATAACAAAGAGACTCAAGAAATATCCAGTGTTACTAGTTTTAAAACCAAATGTAATGAATAATGTATGAAATAGTAATGTTTCCATCATATCAAACCGAGATAATGTGTTAAGCTTCATTTCAGCTCCTACTGGTGTGTGTAATGACAAATGTACACAAAAATCAATGCATAAATTAAACATATTAATCCAATATTATAACTAACCAGTACCTGTACTGTTTGACTGAGGTCACTCTGCTCCTGTGTGTTCACTTCCTGCATGGCCACATGATGAGTAACATCTTTGAAGGCCACATTTGAAACTACATAATCTCCTGGGTCAACTAATTATTTCCAATTGGTTTCAAATGTCTGAAATCTCCACATGGTATGATCTGAATGCCGCCAAAGAGTTTATCACTTTATTTTAACGTTCTGCAAACATTTTCCGTTTGGTGAAAAAATTTGGCACTCAACACTGAAATTCCATCTATAATCAAACAGTCCCATGTTTTTTCCATCGGAAATGCTCGTGTGGTCACCAGATCTGATAATATTAGAGAGTTGATCCAAAGCAAACCTCCCAGATCCAATGCCAGAAAACTTGTGAATGGGATGTATGTGCATATTGCCATTTCTCTCAGAACATGAACAGCCATACCTATCATGGGTGGATCCAGGGGTGGGTGGAGCGGTTTTGTGGGGTGGGGATTTCAGTGGGGTTGAACAAACACACCTCCAACACAACCACCACCCCAATGACTTAAGACCATATTGAACATTTTTTTTCGTTTGGCAGAACCAAAATGGCAGGGGTTCAGGGGATTCAGACCGTAGACCGTAGACCGACCCCTTTCAAAATTCCTGGATCTGCCCAATGCCTTAAAAGTAAACGATCTATTTACAATATTTACTTTAAGGCCTAACTTTTGAAACATCCTTTTAAAACAAAAAAAAAATTCCTAACAAGTATCAAATACAATGTACTGTATGATTAAGTTCTCTCATATAGAATACTATAAAATCCATTCATGGTACATTCACCTCAAAAACCAAGATATAGATGTATTTAACTTTGCTCATACGTACCAATGTTAGCTGTTACAGCAACGCTTTTTCTGCTTGGTGACCACTTTCAAAGATGTTGTGGATCAGAGTAGATTTTCCTGCACCTGATGATCCTGTTATGATAAGATTGTGTCCTTTTTTGCTTAGTTTCAATTCCAACCTTGTCTTCCATATCAAAAACATAGCACCGAAGTTTTTCTCAAGAGTTTTCTTTTCCATAACAAGTGTCTACCAATGAGGGAGCTTGCTCCGACCATACACACTTTTAGCGCAGGCTTACCATCATTCATGTGTGTCAAGATTGTCAAAATCAGCTTTCAATTACACGGAGGGTGAGATAGATGACAGATGTATGGACAGAAGGTGAGATAGATGACAGATGTACAGAGGATGAGATAGATGACATGTACAGAGGGTGAGATGACAGACGTACAGAATGTGAGACAGATGACAGATGTACAGGGAATGTGAGATGGACAGATGTACAGAGGGTGCAATAGATGGCAAATGTAAAGATGGTTAGATACAACAAGACAGATGACAGATATTCAAACATTGGGGACATGGTGGGCGAGCTGGCTAAAGCACGAGGTTAATGATCGGGTAAGGTTGAGGTGTGATGATTGAGCCCACCTGGGACCGGGTGTGAAAACCTTGAAGTCAACTTTGTGTGCAGACTCTTTCTGCGTTGTCACAACCCTTAGTGTACAGTACACACCCTCTGCACTAAAGAACCCACAAATCTGCTGGTATATGACCAGATGGTGGCAACATGAATACAGGCAAGCACTAGTTGTACAGATATGTGAACTATATAAATATCCTATACTACTACTACTAATAATAATAATTGATTGAACGTGATTGGCAAGATTCAGGAAAAGCATGATAAATATACAGACCCCACCTTTGAAATGTCTCACTTGCATCCCAAGTACACTGTCGTCAGGTTCCCCATTGTTCTCGGTGCCCTTGGTTTGGTACCTCCTGATATCAGGAGAGTGCCCGGGTTCTCCACCAGGAGCACAGCCCTTCTAACAATCTGGGTAATGTAGAAGGCTGCAGTGTTGGGGAGCCTTCATATTCTCCAGAAAGTTCTTGGTGGGTTCTTGGTGTTTCCTGGGAAAAGTCCCATTCGCTGTCTGGGCTGCATATAGATGGGGTGAGGGCGCTGAGCTGATTATGAGCCTTACCGGCCTGATTGTGCCAGGATCACCCAAACCCTCTGCTGCATTCTATCCTAATCTGTAAAACATCATCATCATCATCATCATCATCATAAGAAGAAGAAGAAGAAGAAGGACCTTATGATGTACGCCTCTTCGCAGTGGGCCTAGATAGGGGAATATCATATTCCCTGAACCAAACATACATCACCTAGATAGGGCTGACCCCCAAAAAATGGTTTTTACTGGGCTACAGACAGACAAGGAGTAAACCATCAGCCCAGTCAGCCTTCCTCCGGTAGTGACACCAACCACACTGGAGATGGGACTTGCCCCAGGGGAAGGCACAGAACCCGAACCAGATATCTTGGTCAAAACATCTCAAATCCACACTACCTGAGTGTGCGATGGCAACTGGAATCAAACAAACAAATATATCTTTTCAAAAAAATGAAATTGATTTACTAAATTCTATGAAACTTTCTGCGGACTGTTCATTATATGAAGTTAATTGTTGTGTCTATGCTGCCGCTCGAACCTTGGAGGAACTTCACACAGTTTCCAAAGAAAAGTCTTCTAATACTACTAACAATAAACCAAGAAAAAACCGGTTTCAAGTAAAATTAGCAGAAACTAGAAAATATATTTCCTGGATAGAGCTGTGCCTGAAATTAAGATCATCAGGGAATCCCATGTCTAAACGACAAAAGGCAATTTGGAGAAAATTAAAATTACAGTACAAAACAACAAAAGAAAAGGTACTTCTCCAAATTGTCGATTCCCTTAAGGCAAAAATAAAAAATTGGACTGAAAGAAAGAAAGAAAAAATGGGAAAAGAGAAACAAATTTATCAAACAAAATAAACTTTTCAAAAATAATGAAAAGCGATTCTATAGGCAACTTAAAACTTTGCACAGTTTCCAAAGAAAAATCAGCCACTACTAAGAACAATAAACCAAAGAAAAACCGGTTTCAAGTGAAACTAACAGAAACATGAAAACAAATTTCCTGGATGGAGCTGTGCCTGAAATTAAGAACATCAGGGAATCCCATGTCCAAACGACAAAAGGCAATTTGGAGAAAATTAAAATTGCAGTACAAGACAACAAAAGAAAAGGTACTTCTCCAAATTGTCGATTCCCTTAAGGCAAAAATAAAAGTTTGGACTGAAAGAAAGAAAAAATGGGAGAAGAAAAACAAATTCATCAAACAAAATAAACTTTTTAGAAGCAATGAAAAACAATTCTATAGGCAACTTAAAATGATTGGTGATGGTGAGCATGATAAACGGCCCCCCAGGGATGTTAGTGAAAGGTTTTGGAAACAGTTGTGGTCTATACCGAACGACTGTAACCTGGAGGAACCATGGGTCAGTGATTATGACCATGCAATGCATGAGAAAGTAACTAGCTTGTTTGTCTGTTACATCTCACCATATTGCCTGAAAAGAGTTATTAAAAAGTCCAAATCTAATACAGGTCCAGGGCCTGGTGGCATTCAAAACCGGTATTGGAAACTGTTTCCTTGTGTCCAAACACCATTACTTCACTGCTTTAACTCTCTTTGTGGACACAGGTGATGTTCCTCCATGGTTCTGCAAAGGCTGCACGATACTCCTTCCCAAAAAAGGAAACTTGACTGATGGAAACAAGGAATTCCACAGCTATTTTAAGCATGCTAAGGTTGTTGGACACAATCTGAAATTTGAGGTTAATTTTGTTGATGGCGATGTACTGCTGGACGGTACAGCGATGGGAGTAAACCAGGTGAAGTCCTTTACCAAGTCAGCCCAGAGTTGGTCCTTTGTGGAGAAGATGTCTCAGAAGCCATTGCATTGTGTGTACATGCAGTGTGTGGAAGAGAACAGCAATCCAACCGACTCCTTCGCCTGGATGAAGTCGACTGGTCTCAAATGTGAAACTGAGGGCTTCCTTTTTGCTGCTCAGGACCGGTCACTTCCCACTCGTGATCGCCAGAACCAACATGTTAACATGAAATGTTGACTGTGTAGTGAATTCACAGAGACCGTCCAACACCTTGTCAGTGGATGCCCTTCCTTGGCACAAACAGCATATCTTAAAAGACATGATGGCATGGCTTGCTGCTTTTACTATCGTCTCCGCCATGTCTGTGGCTTTGACCCCATCCATGGTTCATCCATGGTACAACCCTGAACATGTCCAGGGCGTCCTGGAAAATGATGCTTTTAAACTTCTCTGGAATAGGCCAATATACAGCCTGAGACGAATTCCACCCAACAAACATGATCTTGTCCTTTTCGATAAAGCCAATGAAATTATTTGTATCATTGAATTTTCTGTCCCTTTTGACAGCAATGTGATTGGCAAGATTCAGGAAAGCATAATAAATATGCGGACCTGGCTTTGGAAATGTCTCGCTTGCATCTCAAGTACTCTGTCATCAGGCTCCCCATTGTTCTCGGTGCCCTTGGTTTGGTACCTCCTGATATCTTGGTGCAGATCAGGAGAGTGCCCGGGTTCTCCACCAGGAGCACAGCCCTTCTAACAATCTTGATAATGCAGAAGGCTGCAGTGTTGGGGAGCCTTCATATTCTCCAGAAAGTTCTTGGTGGGTTCTACTAGGCAGTGTTTCCTGGGAAAAGTCCCATTCACTGTCTGGGCTGTGTGTAGAAGGGGTGAGACCCTGAGTTGATGATGAGCTTTACCAGCCTGACTGTGCCAGGATCACCCAAACCCTCTCTGCTGCATAACTATCTTAATCTGTAAAAATAACATAAAAATAATTAAAAAAACAGAGGGTGAGACAGATGACAGAGGTGAGACAAATGACAGATGTGCAGAACGCGAGACAGGTGACAGATAGACTGAGGATGAGATAGATGACAGAGGTCCAGACAGTGAGATAGATGACAGATGTACAAAGGGTGAGAAAGATTTACAGATGAAGAGATGATGACAGACATGCAGAGGGTGAGACAGATGTCAGATGTATAAAGTGTGAGATACATGACAGAGTGAGTCAGTGATTATGTCTTAGCACCACATTAGCAATATTGCAGCTATTCATGGTGAGAGATGACATGTACAGAGGGTGGGACAGATGACAGATATACAGAGAGCTGGTGAGACGGATACACAAATCAATGGAAAGATGAAGAATATATTTTGAGTTTTTCCCCAAATGCCCAGACTGATGCTTGACAGACAGAAAGACAGACAGAAACAGCTGCAAGACATCATATTCAGGAAAAACAATAATTTCATAGCAATCACTTCTCAAAACTTACTGTATGTGCCAGTGACAAAAAGACAAATGTTTGTGCAACTGACACTGGTTTGTATTGGGTTCCCATGATGCAGATAATGTAATCAAATTTGGATGGCATTAATATGCACTTTTCCTTGAACATAAGAAACACCAGAACCCTGTGCTATAACGTAACGTTTCAGTGAATAGGTAATCATCTTCAAAATACCTCACACATATACATGTTTATTTTATCCCCCACACAAATGTCATTTTGTGGCTGAGCGGTCTTTTACTATTTTCAATGTACCGCGCTTACAAACATCTCAATGTACTCTGCTGGGAATGTCAAACTCATCTGGTACTTCGTGGTAGTAATTCTTTATCTCGAATTACATTGTTGATATCACATATGATAGACTAACATTACCGATGTTTTGCAAAAGCAAGTCGACCGAAGGGAGATAACTCTAAATCTGCTTTTTCTTGTCATTTGCAAAATCTAGCAATGGCTACACATAGCTTGTATACCCATGCTTCAAACAATTAAAAATTAAATACGTTGTTCACTTGTCCCTCGGTGGTCATGGCTTGATGTACCCTCAATGTTTTGTTTATGTTCCCTTCAGACTATGATTTGTCATGTTTGCCATACTAGACACAAAAGCCGTGTGGACCAGCCTTTTACCACATCATGGAAACATGCTATGTTTTGTGTCAGTAAGCCTTGTCCACCTCAGCCACACTGTCACAGCCCTGCATCGTCCACTGTAATCAAACACTTGCAAGGCAGTTTGTCTTATGAGTGAATGAAGATGTAATTACTTTCTTTAATCTTTTAATAAGCTTTCAGGCTAAATCGGTATGATCTCGGACATGATGCCGATAAAGCAAAATGAGTCATGCCATTGTTCTGAGATTAAATGTCTAATTAAGAAAGAGTATCAGGTGACCTGGGGGTGTGCATCAAAATGAGGTCAGGGCAGTGACTCCTGTCTCCTCAAGACCCATCCCCCTCACAGGATTCCAAATATCTTGTCTTATATCCCAGACACTTACTCACATCTATCTAAACTCCAGTACTGGCCTAATACCCTTGTCACACCCATTCATGAATTGGCCATGGCATATCACAAAAATCTTATTCGGGTACCTGGCCTGAACACAGACTTAAGTGTCTGACAAAACACACTGATGTCAGGTAGGACTTCCCCACTCAAATGTCAGGTAGGACATCCCTACTAAAGAGTCTGCTAGGGCATCCCCACTCAAGTTGTCTGACAGGAGTTCCCCACACAAGTGTCCGGTTAAACATCCCCACTCAAGTGTCAGGTAGGACATCCCTACTGAAGAGTCTAGTAGTAGATCCCCACATGTGTCTGGTAGGACTTCCCCACTTAAATGTCTGGTAAAACTTCCCCACTCAAGTGTCAGGTAGGACATACCTACTGAAGAGTCTGATACGAAATCCCCACTAAAGAATCTAGTAGGACAACAATCCTAACTCAAGCGTCTGGGAGGACATCCCCAACTCAAGTGTCTGGTAGGACATTGTCATTCAAGTGTCTGGTAGGCCATCACCACTCATGTGTCTGGAAGGACATCGTCATTCAAGTGTCTGGTAGGCCATCGCCACTCATGTGTCAGGTAGGGCATCGTCATTCAAGTACCTGGTAGGTCATCGTCACTCATGTGTCTAGAAGGACATCATCATTCAAGTGTTAGGTAGGAAATCGCCACTCATGTGTCTGGAAGGACATCGTCATTCAAGTGTTAGGTAGGCCATCGCCAATCATGTGTCAGGTAGGACATCGTCATTCAAGTGTTAGGTAGGCCATCGCCAATCATGTGTCAGGTAGGACATCATCATTCAAGTGTTAGGTAGGCCATCGTCACTCATGTGTCTGGAAGGACATCGTCATTCAAGTGTTAGGTAAGCCATCGCCACTCATGTGTCAGGTAGGACATCATCATTCAAGTGTTAGGTAGGCCATCGCCACTCATGTGTCTGGAAGGACATCGTCACTCAAGTGTTAGGTAGGCCATCGCCACTCATGTGTCTGGAAGGACATCGTCACTCAAGTGTTAGGTAGGCCATCGCCACTCATGTGTCTGGAAGGACATCATCATTCAAGTGTTAGGTAGGCCATCGCCACTCATGTGTCTGGAAGGACATCATCATTCAAGTGTTAGGTAGGCCATCGCCACTCACGTGTCTGGAAGGACATCGTCATTCAAGTGTTAGGTAAGCCATCGCCACTCATGTGTCAGGTAGGACATCATCATTCAAGTGTTAGGTAGGCCATCGCCACTCATGTGTCTGGAAGGACATCATCATTCAAGTGTTAGGTAGGCCATCGCCACTCATGTGTCTGGAAGGACATCATCATTCAAGTGTTAGGTAGGCCATCGCCACTCATGTGTCTGGAAGGACATCGTCATTCAAGTGTTAGGTAAGCCATCGCCACTCATGTGTCAGGTAGGACATCATCATTCAAGTGTTAGGTAGGCCATCGCCACTCATGTGTCTGGAAGGACATTGTCACTCAAGTGTTAGGTAGGCCATCGCCACTCATGTGTCTGGAAGGACATCGTCACTCAAGTGTTAGGTAGGCCATCGCCACTCATGTGTCTGGAAGGACATCATCATTCAAGTGTTAGGTAGGCCATCGCCACTCATGTGTCAGGTAGGACATCATCATTCAAGTGTTAGGTAGGCCATCGCCACTCATGTGTCTGGAAGGACGTCGTCACTCAAGTGTTAGGTAGGCCATCGCCACTCATGTGTCTGGAAGGACATCGTCACTCAAGTGTTAGGTAGGCCATCGCCACTCATGTGTCTGGAAGGACATTGTCATTCAAGTGTTAGGTCACATCTCCAGCATATGGTAGGGCATCATCACATAAGCAACTGGAGTATCTTACAGACTCTAAAACAGAATACCCATATGACATTTGCCCAAGCTCAAAGACACTGATATATTTCATTATTTCATGATGGAAGCCAACTTTCAATATGCCTGTCAAAACACATCTGTTTCACATTTTCTCCTGTACCAAAATTGGGAAAAAAATTAAACAAATTAGAATGATTCTCTCAGCAAAATTGTTTTGACAAGTCAAAATTCTAAGAAGCATCTGATGTAGGGTAGTGAACTGCGTTTAATACTGTTCTTGTTGTAGCTCACTTTAGAACTCTTAAGTGACAGCTTGACTTGGACTATCTTCAGTACCATCTGGTACAGGCTACTCCCAGCATCTCTGGTGATTCAGGCACCGACTATTCCCAGCATATCTGGAGATTCAAGCAGACACTATCCTTAGCCTCCCCACAGATTCAGGCTCAGACTATTCCCACCATCTCAATACAATCACAGAATATTCCCATGTGTTCTTCTGTCACAGACTATTCCAAGTCTGTCCAGCGATTCAGACTATTAATATCAACTTCCAAGATTCAGACACAGACTATTCCTAGCATCTTCTGAGATTCAGAAGCAGACTATCCCTAGCATCTACTGAGACTCAGGCACAGACTATTCATATCAACTTCAGAGATTCTGGCACAGACTATTCCTATCAACTTCAGAGATTCTGGCACAGACTATTCCTATCAACTTCAGGGATTCTGGCACAGACTATTCCTACCAACTTCAGAGATTCTGGCACAGACTATTGCTGTCAACTTCACAGATTCTGGCAGGGACTATTCCTATCAACTTCACAGATTCAGGCACAGACTATTCCTAGCGTCTAAAGAGATTCAAGCACAGACTATTCCCATATAAGTCTCCTTAAT
This sequence comes from Haliotis asinina, assembly GCF_037392515.1. Lineage (NCBI taxonomy): Eukaryota > Metazoa > Mollusca > Gastropoda > Lepetellida > Haliotidae > Haliotis > Haliotis asinina. The sequence goes on along the minus strand of NC_090280.1, from coordinate 43,310,247 downwards.
AGAGTCCTTATTAGTCTCCTAATAATTTCTGACAGCATCATTGCCCATACATTGTTACCTACAGGCTACAACGAGAACCACCAGGTGAGCTAAAAAGCAACAAGCATGAACAACACAATATCTAATTTGCTAAAAGCAAGATTATCTTAGATTGCATGACACATACAAGAAACTAATGAGGACTGCATCCTGGAGTTTGTGCGTACAGAGCTGTTGTGCACCACCGTGGTATTGGCCATTGACAATAACGTGAAATATACATGACTGTAATACATCACTGCACTCTCCCCAGTCTAGTTATGGGTTTAGCTTCTCTCTCCTGCAGGATCAGGAAGTCCATTTACAGCTGATGTGAATCATCAGACTGACTTGATCCAATTTTGAAACATGAAACAATAACAGTGTTTGAAAAATAATGAAAGCTGCATTTATTTATTTTATTCGTATGTAGTTTCTAAAGTGGTGAAAGGAAATACTTCAGGGCCCTTGGCAAATGGTCATGCCAGCCATCAAAGTTCACTTACTGGTGAACAGACTGTACGTTACATTTGTGACCATGTGGATTGAAGTGTTGTTCCTGTACTCACCGTACTATACAGTGGGCAGTATTTAACTTGACTGAACAAACATACATTCATTGGAAATTCATTACTTATCACAAAAATAAGATTGTTACTATAATCAATTTATATGGTGCCGAGTTCCAGCTAGGCTGCTCACTAGCACTTTGTTTCTCCCGCAATCATAGATATTGTATTATCTATCTCAACTCCCTGGGGATCACAGAATTTTTGCTGCCACAAGGGTTAACGTGTCTTTCCAATCCTTATGAGGTACCTATTCACAGCTGGACAGGGACACATAGTCACAGTCCTTTGTCCAAGTTCATTGCATGTTGTTGTACCTGCACTAGGTGTTTGCATGTATTCATGTAGCCATCATCTGGTCATATACCAACAGATTCGTGGGTTCTTTTAAGCGCACAGGGCTGTGTACTGAACACTAGGAGTTGTGACAATACTGAAATAGCCTGCACTCAAAGGTGACTCTAAAGTTTTACACCCAGTGACAGGTAGGTTAGATCCCGGCACACCCAAGCTTGCTGCCTCACTAGGCTGGCTCCTTAGACAGATTGCCCACCATTAAACAACAAAATCAACTGAAGTGACCTCAGAAAGAAGCAAACATTAGAAATAGACCTAAGTTGCATTCTTAGTGTACCCCTGAGGAAGTCATGCCTGTCACAGCCTTCAAAGGTTTTTCATAACAATTGTCTATGTTATAAGAACTGCTAGACCTGAGTGCGCTGGTAATTATGTGTTTGCAACCAAGTTCCACTGTTAACAAGAATAAGGTCACCTTCACTAGAACTCATGAAACCATCACAATCTGATGTACAACTAACTCTTATGGTTACTGTTCAACATCACTCATTGTAATTACATGATAAGGTCAAACATAATAAAACAAGAAATGGGAAATTTACAGCTAAAAAAGAAGCATGGGTGGTCATGCTTGCTGGCTTGCTTGACACGTCATCGGTTCCCGATCATACAGATCGATGCTCCTGTTGTTGATCACAGAGCTGTCTGGTCCACGACACATATTTTGCAGACTGCTGCCAGCTATGTGTGTGTAAAACTAAAGTCACTCACTCACACTGACCAGGATGATCAACCAGGATTCCACAAGCAATGTTCCTTGTGTTCACTTTGAAATCAAAAAGATTCACTTTGAAACCACTGTGTTGGAAAGACTTCTGTCTTAAAGATCACATACTCTATGGGGAGCAAATGCATAAATCACTCATTGACATCATTATAAATGAAACCCCATCATTAAAAGTGCTCATTTCAATCCTTAATTACCTTGAATCGACCTTTTTGACAACAGTGCACAATTCCCATCTGCAAACGAAATTTCAGCCAATCAGAGTGGTGCATCTCTGTGACGTAATAGTAGGTATAGATATGGGGGTCTATGCAGAATTCATCTACATTTCAGTGGGTAACCTATTTCGTTTACAGGTTTGTACAGCTGTTGTGAAAATTGAAAGTTATATGTTCTCACAATCTACTATGACTTAGTTTTGTCTCCTGCTTTGCCTGGTTTCCGAGTTAAACCCTTGTTTTCATGGACAATTCTGTCAAAATCACGTGGTGTCGCTAGGTTGCAATCCGTGTTAGGTGGTACAAACCTTCACGTTATTTGCCATCATTCACTTGATGCTCAGTTAATGCACTTACAACAAGTATAATTAGTGGTAACACCACTTAGATTACCTGACAAAGGTCCCCATTTGGCATTTCTTGTGTCTGGATCAAAGGATTAACCGATAACATGCTGACTGATAAATTACTTTTATGCAGATTTAAATGGGGATTTGTCAAAAGGTAGTGTTTATGTATGTACATTTACAAATCTATACTGAATACACTCTGTCGTGTCTGTGTCTATGTAAAAACAACACTCTTCTTTCAAAGGATTAACCGCCAATACATTGATTGATTGCTCATTATTGGCTAACTAAATTACTTTTTTTAAAAGAATGACGCACATTATGCAATTAGTTGCCAGGTGTGCTATTTTGGGTGACCAATGAGACTATGCAGCAATGTGAAAAACCTGAAATGATACATCATGTTTTCGTATATTAGACTGTTATAAGACACATCACTTGGGAAATCTGCAGATGAATTATATATCATTCGTTTTTGTGGATATTGATGGATACATTCCATGAACAAGGTAATAGCCTGACATTTCTCCTATAACTTTAATTGTTTCAATTTTAATATTTGCATTTTGTTTTTATAAAGTTGTCATAGCTTTCAACAGAATCATTGTTTTCGTGATTCATATAGGCATGATTCATATGGGTAAACTATAAAATGTCTAGATATTACATTCCTGTTATACATTCGCAGATCGCTGCTTTTTATTAAGTTTCAAACTGCATATAAGTATGAGTATAAAGTAATTAGGATTATGGGACCAAATATAATGACATATATTGACAAGTGTCTACATACTGGTGAGTGAATGTTACAAACCAAGTAAATTTAGCAAGTGAAGAAATTTATCGTGCTGTATTTTCACTTCAACCCTGACCTCGCTCATGTTATGTTACAGGCTGTGTCATGCAAAATCCTTTTGGCCATGATTCAAATACATATTTAGATACTAGTAAAAAGTAGTTTTGATTTTCTAACTTGATGAAAACAAACCATAATCTCAATAATTCTAACGGACTTTAGCCCGTGACTTCACAATTTTCAAAACTGGTGGTGCCCTGTCTGAGGATGAATGCTATTTAAGTTTGTTTTCAGCGACTTACAAACTCAAAATTACTTTTCACTGGTAGTAAAATATGTATTTTATTGATGGACATTAGGATTTTGCATGGTGCTGCTTATAACATAACAACTTCACTCTTGGAAGTGAGGCAGGGGTCAATATAATATTACTTACGATAATATTGTCACTTCGACCACAACCTCTCTTCCGAGGAAGAAAGGGTTACATTCATGCAAAATCCTTTTAGTCAGCAATGTGTAGTAAGCAGTCTTGATTTTATAAACTCAATGAAACTTGAACTCCATTTTCAGATGCTGTTGAATACCTTGGACAAACTTGGATGGTAACAGCAATAGGGGCATTTGTAATGCGCTGAATTCCACACCACGAAGGGACACACTATAAGTGCTACATTGTGATTATTATTACCCCCGATAACCCAAGATGCCCGTGAGGCACTAGAAGGTTTTAAAAGAGTCACATGACTGTTCCCACCAGGTACCCATTTTCTGCTGGGTGAACAGTGACAATTTTGAGCAAACTCACTTGTCTAAGGTGAGACCACATGTAGTATGTGCTTCAATGTGGGGCAGTACTGAAGTCCTTGAGACTCTCAGGAGTCAAGCTGCCAGGCACGGTCACCCATCCAAGGACTCTCTGAGCCCAACGTTGCTTAACTTCACCGGATTGTGACCTGAGCTCTGAGCAGAGCACACAGGGCCACAATGGACAAGAAAATCTCCACATCAGTTCCACAGTCAGTCTCAGAACTTTGTTTTTATTTGGGTTGACTCATTTCCTGTCATTACCATTTGCCCACAAACCTAGAGAAAATGTCAACTTTTCCAAAATGATCTTTGAAATGATCACCCAAAAGTTATATGAGTACATTATGAAGTGTTTATTCCTTCAAATGGAAAATACAAACTGAGTTTACACGTTCACTGACTTCAGTAGTATTGAGTTGAGTTGGGTTTTACTTCATATCAGCATTACTAGAGCCATATAGCAATGAGACCAAGTGTGCATTCATACACATTTTAAGTATAAAGTCAATATGAGTTTCTTGAAAACATGTAAGTCGAGCCTGAACAAAGTGTGCATATAACCTTTATCTTACCTCACACATAAATGTCATTTTCTGACTGGCTGGGCGCTCTTCTATTATTTTCAATGTACACCTCTTACAAGCAAGGTACATTTCAATGGACCCCGCTGCCAATGGCAATTCATTCGGTACTTCAACACAGTACTTCTTTATCTCATGTAACACTGAACACATATGATGCACAGATATTACCGATGTTTTGAGAATGCAAATCAAAGATTCAAATTGTTTAAATCATACTGGTTGGCTGAAGTGTACGATCTAACACCCATGCTTCAAAGAGTTTGAAATTAACAGTGAGGTGTTTGGTAAGATACATACATTGTTCACTGCTCCCTCAGGGCTCAGGGAAAGTAAACAAATACGGAAGGTACATCATCTTGTTCCCATGGTGCATGTACAATGTTCATGACAGAAGCACTGATGTCTTTGAAGCCAGTCAACTATCACCCACACATAGCCAAATAATGTGCACTTACATTACCCAAGGTATTTGCAAATTAAGACACTAAATTTCATGGGACTGATTGAGATTGGAAGCATGAAAGTATATGTCTGTCCTACCGTTAAATGTGTATTGGCTGCAGCAGTATATGAGTGCAGATTTTATCTATATGTGCCAATCATATTATCGACTTTACTGGTAAACTGCTGAAAATACAGACAATCAGGCTCCACATTGCCACACAGACGTGAAAAGGAACTATTAGCTGTTTGATTTCGTTTAAGACAGTTTAAATTTTCAGCAGATCAGTTGTCACCATTTGTTTGCTCAATGTTCCATCACAAATCCTTGCCATATTTTTTCCAAGGCTTCCCAGGGTGTAATGGATGCATTCCAGTGATTGGTGCACTGCACCTAAGAAACACATTAATGTATACAATAAGAGGCTAAGTTGGAGAAACCAATGAACTATGAAAGCATGATGTCTGCAAATATTTATCACATCCGTCTTTTGATTGGTCCTTGTGGAAATGTGTGCATAAATGGAGAAAGTGATTGTTGTCGCATTCCACCTTGAGATCAGTCAGGTATCAGTTGTCTCATAAATGTGGTGTGAGATGAAGGGGAACATATGATGACAATGTAAGCAGCATGACAATGTAGCCTCAGGCAATAAACAGTTACATGTAGTGCATGTAACAGCTCACTGTGGCAGATATTTCATCACAGTATCCATTATGATGTACTTAGGGGTGATATTTTCTCAAAGGTTTCAAATTCCACAACCATCAACAGATTCAACTCATATCTGACATTCAAATAAACAAAGTAAATGACATGAAGGTCAAGTAATATTCTGAAAGAGACTGACCCTCAGGATGAGCTAATGTTATTACATGCAGACACTGACTACCAGCAGCTATATCAATCACCAGTGACAGGAAGGGCAGGGTTTCTGCTTTTAACATCAATGCTGCAGACAGATGATGAGTCTGGAGCTGAATCATTGACATTTAATTGATCCAGCATCTTCCTTAACTTCAACAATTCACCATCAACAACTTGCAGACACCAACAACAATTACAGGTCAGGTCATTGTGTAGGGGCCATAATATCAAAAACAAAACAATTCTGACAAAACATGTTAACATCAACGCTGACTGGGCATATTTCCTGCATCTTAGCACACATTGCCAAACAAGTTTACACCAGTGCTGACTTGGCATATTTCGCAAATCTTAACACACACTGACAAACATCTTAACCCCACTACTGACTGGGCATATTTCTCAAATCTTAGCACACATTGCAAAACATGCTAACACCAATGCTGACTGGGCATATTTCAAATATCTTAATACACATTGCCAAACATGTTAACACCAATGGTGATTGGGCGTATTTCCCAAATTTTAACACACACTGCCAAACAAGTTAACACCAGTGGTGATAAGGCATATTTCACAAATCTTAACACACATTCCCAATAATGTTAACACCAATGGTGATTAGGCATATTTCCCAAATCTTAACACACATTGCCAAACATGTTATCACCAATGGTGATTGGGCGTATTTCCCAAATTTTAACACACACTGCCAAACATGTTAACACCAATGGTGATTGGGCATATTTCCCACATCTTAACACACATTCCCAATAATGTTAACACCAATGGTGATTGGGCATATTTCACAAATCTTAACACACATTGCCAAACATGTTAACACCAATGGTGATTGGGCATATTTCCCAAATTTTAACAAACATTGCCAAACATCTTAACCCCACTACTGACTGGGCATATTTCCTGCATCTTAGCACACATTGTCAAACAAGTTAACACCAATGTTAACTTGGCATATTTCCCAAATATTGACAAACATTGCCAAACATGTTAACACCAATGGTGATTGGGCATATTTCCCACATCTTAACAAAGATTTCAAAACATGTTCCCCAGTGCTGACTGGACATATTTTCCCCTCCATGCATAGCTAAACAAGAACAATAAAAGAGAAGAAAACATTTAATTAAAATTTTAAAAATGCATGAAAGTGAATTAGGTTTGTCTGTATTACCCTTGTCACCTAAGTTAAACAAAGTTGAGATATGCAAGATGGTCAATTAACTAAGGCAGACAGCTGGCAGGTAATTGCCTGAGTCATTTCAAGTTCCTACTGAAACTCTACATCAACTTTCACCAAGAGAAATGTAGAAAAACTCCCAAACGTTCTCTCCCAGACTACAGGGCTGCTGTGATTACAACCTCTGTCCTGTCAGCAGTAATTACGTCACGTTCAGAAAGACAGAAGAATTAACTCTCACTTGCAATTCTCGTTACATGTACAATTGACACATGTCAGTTAGACAAACTTGATTACTCTGCAGGACTATGTCTAAAATATACGGAAGAGTAATGACATATTTTTTTCTGAAGTATCTACCTTTGATATGTGTAGTTGGAATCATGTAGTTAAAACTGGATCGGAATTGGAGAACCACAAGCAGAGATAAACCTCACTAAATATTGAATATTTCATACAAATCAGCTACTAATGGAGATCCAGCCACACTAAAACAGCAATAAAAGAAGCCTGACAGATAAGCATGGGAACAATTCCCTACTGAGATTATATATTTAAAATCCTTGTTTTTATTTCAGAGGTGAAAATTATGGAAACAATTTGAAGTCATTCTTTTGGCATTTGATTGACTCTGTGTCAGCCTTTACATTCATATGACTGTTTTTGCTACATTTTTCAAGTTTACATCAAAGATACTGTGCTAGAAAAACAATGTTTTATTTGCACTATGATATTTTCTGAGCATCACATGATTCGTCAAGACCTACAACAGCAAGTTTACTTATGGCTTACTTAATATAAAGTTCCAAGAAACTTATTTAAGGGGTGTGAAGGGCAAGGAGTTTTTGATTATGCTGCTATACAATGAATGTTGAATGTCTCATCAATCTGGGGGTTCAAGATGCACATATACTATAAGTGCGATACTATGGAAGACTTCCTTATGTGAACATTTTAAGAAACCATCAAATCTGACCACCATAACAAGTTTCTGGGGGTGGGCACTGTTCCTCGTTATCAGGTATGGTAATGAAGTTTCCACTGGGTGTCTGGAACCAAGGCCATGAGACTACTGACTGCTACCCCTGTTCAGTTTATACCTTTCTCATTTCCTTGCGTATCTTATTCACATGCATAAGGAATCACATTCTCACTTGAAGAGAAATATAAATCCAGGGTAAATAAAAAATGCCAACCCAAAAGGAAATGTTCTAAAACATTTAAAATAAAACTTTAAAAATTTAGTTTTATCAGTGGCATAAAAAAGCAACAACTAGAGTTTTATCTGTATGTGTGCTAGTACTGCCATTTATGTATTATGCACACAAGTAATATGCAAAGGTGATTACTTTTTCTTTAAATTAAATTTGCATTGCCGAGGCTCTAATGTCTCTGTATAAACTGTGTATACCTGTAAAGTATACAAGTGGATATGCACAGTATGCTAAGTATACCTTTGAGAGGTTCATGTAGATGTATTGAAAGCAGTTTCTATGTTAACACTTTCCATTTCAGAGTACATGTCATACCAGAAACATACTTACTGATTTCATTAACAGAGTTATGTAAAAGTGCCCTTGCAGCTGTAGTCTAAATACAAAGTTACTAGGTTCCTAATCAAACACTGGATCTCAGACCTATCTGGTACTCTGACATAACGGATCTCAGACCTATCTGGTACTCTGACATAACAGATCTCAAGCCTACCTGGCATTCTGACATAACGGATCTCAAGCCTACCTGGCATTCTGACATAACGGATCTCAGACCTATCTGGTACTCTGACATAATGGATTTCAAGCCTATCTGGTGTTCAGGTATAACGGATCTCAAGCCTATGTGGTATTCTGACATAACAGATCTCAGACCTATCTGGCTCTCTGACATAATGTATTTCAAGCCTACCTGGTATTCATGTATGACAACAGATCTCAGGCCAATCTGATATTCTGACATAACAGATATGAGGCAAATCAGGTAGTCAGACATAATGGATCTCATATTTCTCTGGTATTTTGACATAACAGATCCCAGGCCCAACTGGTATTCTGACAACAGATTCCAGGCCTCTCAGCATTCTGACATAACAGATCTCAAGCCTATCTGGTATTCCAATGTAACAGATCTCAGGCTTACCTTGCATTCTGACATAACGGATCTCAGGCCTATCTGCTATTCTGACATAGCAGATCTCAGACCTATCTGGTATTTTGACATAACAGATCCTAGGCCTATCTGGTATTCTGACATAATGAATCTCAGGCCTACCTGGTATTCTGACATAGCAGATCTCAGACCTATCTGGTATTTTGACATGACAGATCCTAGGCCTATCTGATATTCTGACATGACAGATGTCAGACCTATCTTGTATTCTGACATAACAGATCCCAGGCCTATCTGGTATTCTGACATGACTACAGGTTGTCTATGGTTGTCCAAGTCTCATACTGGACTTAGGAACTATTAAGGCTGCTACATAATCTGGGATTGTCCACATGTCTCCAACATGGTTTGCAACTAGACAGACATTGTGACCAAGTAGAGTTAAAAAGTAAAATGGTTCTTGAAACTTAATAGGTGGTAATTCGACGAGAAGCAAGGAATGTATCAAGGGGTTATTGTAGCCATACTAAACTGCAAGCTGCAAATGCATTAAATACAGTATTCAACAGCTTAAGTTCATACATTTTGTACATCCCCATTTTATCACTATATGACCTTTCAGTATGATGCATATTGGACGACACAGTATTATCTTACTCCACAGCTCCAGTTCCACTCAAAGTGCCCAACTATACATACAAGTTTCCCTAAATCAACCTGGGTAGTCTTTCTCCATGACCTTCTTTCGGACACGGACACGTTAACAGAACTCACAAGATATATGAGCCCAGAAGGTGAGTTTCAAACCATGAGTAACTCTAAACACATATGGATTATGTGAAGAAAGATAGTGCGATAGTATTCTGTTGAACATTTCACGTCTGAATTTGCTTCCTTCCAGGAAACTGGATCTATAACTAATGAGCATCATCCTCACCTTACTTTGAAATACACTGTCGAAACAGTTTGCCTTGTTCAAGAAAACTAGATTCACTGCATGATTACCTACATGGTCAACACTTACAGTCGAGTGGATCCACGACATGATTACTGCCTATGTAAGTAACACTTACACGTCTACAGTCAAGTGGATCCACGACATGATTACTGCCTATGTAAGCAACACTTACACGTTTAAAGTCGAGTGGATCCACAACAAGATTACTGCCTATGTAAGTAACACTTACACGTTTACAGTCGAGTGGATCCATGACATGATTACTGCCTATGTAAGCAACACTTACACATTTACAGTTAAGTGGATCCACAACAGATTATTACCTACGTAACCATCACTTACAGTCAAAAGTCATTACGCTATGATCACAACCATTCTAATCATGAGACAGTAACACAATATCCACTCACCTGTGTCCCAGTCAGGAGACAGTAACACAATGTCCTCTCACCTGTGTCCCAGTCAGGAGAAAGTAACACAATGTCCTCTCACCTGTGTCCCAGTCAGGAGACAGTAACACAATGTCCTCTCAACTGTGTCCCAGTGTCCCAGTCAGGAGACAGTAACACAATGTCCTCTCACCTGTGTCCCAGTCAGGAGACAGTAACACAATGTCCTCTCACCTGTGTCCCAGTCAGGAGAAAGTAACACAATGTCCTCTCACCTGTGTCCCAGTCAGGAGACAGTAACACAATGTCCTCTCACCTGTGTCCCTGTCAGGAGACAGTAACACAATGACCACTCATCTGTGTCCCAGTCAGGAGACAGTAACACAATGTCCACTCATCTGTATCCCAGTCAGGAGACAGTAACACAATGTCCACTCACCTGTTCCAATACAAATTTATGTGTCCACTTCTATCTTCACTTCCACACAGAACAGTCAACGAACAGCCAAAAGTAAACAGTACATACAGTCATCTGACTTATGTATCTTTTTGAAAAGTACTGTTTTAAATGATTTCACAGAAGTGCTGTGTATTACAGAAGCATTCTTTTCTTCCTTCAAGTGCCAACTACTAAGCATGAATTTACAACTTCACAAAAACACCACACAGATATTACAACATATCCATTACAAAACGGCTATGTTCCATGTTTTCTAAAACAAGCTTCTCCCTGCATATATTGATAGAATTCAAGACGATATCAGTCCACTGGTGATTAAACTGCTAATCTCAAATCCATAAAAGACTAGCAATGGAAAATATTCCGTGGCTGAAATCTGTTCCACAAGCCAGCATCCACTTTTTCTCGCATTTTACACACTGAGATATCTGTTTATGAGATGTAACGGCTTGACAGGCATGCATTGTTGAAATAGTTATAGACTATGACGTCACAAAAACAAATAACAGAAAGCAATAAAAGATACTGAAAGAGCCAATTTAATTTCATTTTCAATTCCATTTTGATTCTAAACAGTCTATCTCATGAAATCTATCCCTCCCAAGAAGAATTCAAGGCTGGCTGATCAAAGGGAGGTAACTAAGGACTGACTAATAACATCTGAAATCTTCAGCCTACCACAAAGCTCATACACTGCACATACACTTTACCAGTAAACAGGCAGAATGTTGGCACTATCTGTACATACACTATACCAGTAAACAGGCAGAATGTAGACACCATCTGTACATACACTATACCAGTAAACAGGCAGAATGTAGACACTATCTGTACACACACTGTACCAGTAAACAGGCAGAATGTAGACACCATCTGTACATACACTATACCAGTAAACAAGCTGTATGTAGACATCTGTATACACACTGTACCAGTAAACAGGCTGTATGTAGACACCATCTGTATATACACTGTACCAGTAAACAGGCAGAATGTAGACACCATCTGTACACACACTGTACCAGTAAACAAGCTGTATGTAGACACCATCTGTACATACACTATACCAGTAAACAAGCTGTATGTAGACATCTGTATACACACTGTACCAGTAAACAGGCAGAATGTCAACACCATTTGTACACATATGCATGCTGTACCCATAAACATGCATAATGTTGACACTATCTGTACACACACTGTACCAGTAAGCAGGCTCTATGTAGACACCATCTGTACATACACTGTACCAGTAAACAAGCTGTATGTAGACATCATTTGTACACATATGCATGCTGTACCCATAAACACACATAATGTAAACACCATCTGTACATACACTGTACTAGTAAACAGGCTGTATGTATACACCATCCGTACACACACTGTACCAGTAAACGGGCAGAATGTAGACACTATCTGTACATACACTGTACCAGTAAGCAGGCTGTATGTAAACACCATCTGTACATACACTGTACCAGTAAACATGCTGTATGTATACACCATCCGTACACACACTGTACCAGTAAACGGGCAGAATGTAGACACTATCTGTACATACACTGTACCAGTAAACAGGCAGAAAGTCCATAGTAAATAGGAATTACAAGTCAGTTGTATATGCAAGACCTCACAATAATATGTTCAGAATGAAAACATAGTTTAGCACTGAGTACAACAAATCACAGTACACTGGAGATCATCCTGCCAGGTGAAGGACATCACACAATGGATGATCACTTGGTCCAAGTATATGCCGCATGGGCTAGCTTGTTTGACTGTCCTGCTAACATGAATGAGTAAGTTTTAACACAACCTTTAGCACTATTCCAGCACTATCACAGCAAGGGACACCAGAAATATGCTTCACACATTGTACCCATGTAGGGAATCAAACCTGGGTCTTCAGCGTGATGAGTGAACACTTTAACCACTAGGCTACCCCACCATCCTAATGGAATGAAACTAGTCATCTTGATCAAATCTACCTCTGATGTACAACAGATGTCATATTTATGGCTTCAATGAAAATCATAAGGTCATTTTAAATGTACCAAGTCCTTCTTTTTATACAAACCTTTGGGAATTATAACAGAAACTCACATGGGGTTTACTAGACTTTGCATGATGGCAATATTGCACTTTACATAACAGCTTAGTAATGGAATACATTATACAAGCAACAAATCTTTTGTTTATGACATTTCACTGAAGTTATTACTTGATCTATATATACACTGTATACCAACACTATTGACAATGTAATTAATTCTAACATGTTCTAAACTGTAAACCTTTCAAATTAAGAAATGTGTTTTTCACAAGACATAAGCCACACGCAATCAAATATAAAAATATGTTTAAAACAAGTCCGAAATGCATGTCTTCCCTCTGACATAATAAACGAGTCACAAAAACGTCCCCTTCGTTAGCTGACAAACATTTGTTCTCATAAATTCATCCAAAAATATGCGGGCATTTGTTACTGAATAATGGCACGGTTCTACATGCCAATCCGCTATTGTCCTCCATACTGCAAGTTCACCTCAACAGTCGATAGCTCGTCATATTAGTGTAGACATGCTTTTGCAAGCACACTGCACGTGCACACTCAAATAGATCAGACGTGCAGACGATATTACACCCAATGTCAACTCCATCAATATTTTAATGCTAAATTATCCCTCGATGGCAACAGAACCAAGAAATAAACACCGTCGGTTATTTCATTTCACAGTTTCTTGAACATGAATACAAACAAATTTTATGAGTCTCACCTTTAGCACTCGACTGACCAAAGTCGCGATAAATCAACATAGTTCTCCGACATTACCAATCAGCCAGGTGCCAAAAATGGCGACCTCACGTGACCCTTATTGCTCTTCGCACGCGCAATAGGCACATCAAAGCTGCCGCTGTCATCCCGTAACTTCTTTCATGGGACTAAAACAATTTATTTAATTTCAATTAAATACGCCCAAAACCAGTCGTATATAAATAATATATTAGCCTAATACAAAATTGCCGCTTGAAATTTCTATGACAAAGATTTATTACTGTGGAGATTATTTCACCAATTTGCTATATATCATGCCTTTAGGAAGTGTAAGGACGGAGAATGACATTTTATAGGATGTTAAGACCTTTCAGAGATTAACTGCCCATGTGTCAGGTGTCGGTGGCGATCGGCACACTACTCGTGGCTATTACGAGATATATGTATCAGAAGCTTGGCACTGGATTTTGTACAGGACATTAGGTTTCAGACTGTCCAACATCAACCAGTTATTCTAGCCGAAATACTTAGATACCATCGAACATTTTCATCATAAAAGACATTGAACAGTTCACCCGTGTTCCAAATTACTTTTCTGTAGCATGCACACGATTAAACTCAGAGGCATAGTTCATAGACCAAAAACTATGTACAAGGTAAAGAGTTAAGTTCCGTTACAGAGCACTTTGGGTATTTTGTATGAGATAAGACCAGTAGTGATGACTATGGGAGTCTGGCTCTATGGCGCACAAGAACTCCACTCTGCTTTTGACCAGGAGGAGGTTATCACGTCACGTTTACTACGTTAGGCCGTAATGCCACGAGTGTTCAGTGTGTCACTTCACTGATGTTTACCATGTCACTTATCCTTGCTACAGATAACCGGCATTGATGTTTCTGTGTTACGGTTTACCGCCATTGATGTTTCTATGTTACGGTTTCCCGCCATTGGTGTTTCTATGTTACGGTTTCCCGCCATTGGTGTTTCTATGATACGGTTTCCCGCCATTGGTGTTTCTATGTTACGGTTTCCCGCCATTGGTGTCTCTATGTTACGGTTTCCCGCCATTGGTGTTTCTATGTTACGGTTTCCCGCCATTGGTGTTTCTATGTTACGGTTTACCGCCATTGATGTTTCTATGTTACGGTTTACCGCCATTGATGTTTCTATGTTACGGTTTACCGCCATTGATGTTTCTATGTTACGGTTTCCCGCCATTGGTGTCTCTATGTTACGGTTTACCGCCATTGATGTTTCTATGTTACGGTTTACCGCCATTGATGTTTCTATGTTACGGTTTACCTCCACTGGTGTTTCTGTGTTACGGTTTACCTCCACTGGTGTTTCTGTGTTACGGTTTACCTCCACTGGTGTTTCTGTGTTACGGTTTACCTCCACTGGTGTTTCTGTGTTACGGTTTACCGCCATTGATGTTTCTATGTTACGGTTTGCCTCCACTGGTGTTTCTGTGTTACGGTTTACCTCCACTGGTGTTTCTGTGTTACGGTTTACCTCCACTGGTGTTTCTGTGTTACGGTTTACCTCCACTGGTGTTTCTGTGGTACGATTTACCTCCACTGGTGTTTCTGTGTTACGGTTTGCCACCATTACTGTTTCTAACTCCACTATGTTCAACACTACGTCATTGTAACTCGAATTTGCTGTGAATATGGACACCATAATGTCGTGAGGTTTAGTTCACGATAAACCAAACTATTCCAATGCAATGTTCCACATCACAATTGGATGTGCTATGTTAGTGTTACAAATGTATAGCAATGTTGAAATCATTCATGAGTAATCACGTATTAGGGAAATGAATGGCCAAGTCCAATAAGTACATTACTTCTTACATTCCTATATTCACCTATTTATTTAGATTATTCCATTAGGCTAATGCTGTATAATTACTATAATGTCTTCCTTACACGTACATATAGGGCATACCACTAGGGGGCGGAACATGGGCATGGTTGACGTAAAGGTGTTCTACTTCCGGTTAGTTACGACATTTAGTTACATGCTGATAACAATATAAAAAAATAAACATCGCTATCCCGAATCTTGACATGCCGGCCATAGTTGTTGAATTCCAAGATTTGCAATGACAAGAACAATATGTTCGTCAGTCATCGGTTGACGTACGTCAATTTCCAGAACACGCTTGGACATATGTCCACAACTGAGCTGTAGTAGAAAGTACCAACTTCTGCTGCTTCAACTTTCTGTAGACACTGAAAGCCATGGATCTGGTAAGAGAAAAGTAAAATACATAAACATATTGGGCATGAGTATACAGAATAACTATCTTTTGTCTGTCATCAATGTCTGTCGGACTTGTACCATCGGAAGGCCATTCTTGAAGTCTCCATACCATGATTCTATTGATATACAGAGGGCCATCCAAAGAGGTCGGCCATAGTCCCGGGGCGAGGAGTTAACTGACTCTGCAAGGCCATTATCCACCCTTGAAGAAGTAGGCTAGAGTAAAATTAAAGTTATGTTTTGCTTCACTAAGTATTATATCGACCGTCCAATCAAAATGGCTTAAGGAAATCAACGTTAAGTTCATTAACTGCCAAGTAGATTTCGATCGGCTGGATTTGCGTACTGTCAACTGGGCAGATATTTTGCAAATTTCTTTATGTTTTTAATCAAGTAAAGTGATGTACTGTGCATGTTAAGACTTGTGTTATTACAACATAGATCTTGACTTCTGAGCAGATCGCGATCGTCGTGAGAGGGTTTTGCCCTTTTTTAAGCAAAGGTGTGTTTTATGAAAATAAAATCTTACTGGTCAGCGGGTGGGGGGTAACAGAAGAGACATAAATCGTAAAGACAACGGCTCGTTCATTCGAACCCAGAAATTACGACCAATTTCTGTATGAGTGGAACTGGATGATTTTTAGGGAGGATGTAGGACAGCATTACCTCCGCAGCTATCATGATAAGCGCACGTTTCTGTAGGGCTTCAATGTGTCACTGCAGTCATGCCGAGATGTCTGGTCAACCTTTAAACATACGTAAGACATTATCTAGCAGACACCAGGGCCTAGATTTTCGAAGCGCTCTTGGCGCTAAGATAGTGTCAAGTTAATGTTAATGTACGGCACTTACGACTATCTTAGCACTAAAGAGCTTCGAAAATCTGGACCCTGGGCCCGATTTCTCGAAACAAAGTTTTAACTCAAATCTCAAACTGAGTTTGACCATTTGAAACAGCTGAATTTTTATCTCAACTGCATTTTGTACACTAAAAAAGTCCAAACAATTAAAGAAATCTGTCCACCAAATTCAGATTGTCTACTATGTTTGAGCTGGATACCAATTTCCTTTCATTCTGGAAAATGCACGTTCCTGCATTTTCTCAAATTTGAGCAAAAACTTGAACTTACATCAAAACCCAGACTTAAGTTTGTTTCGAGAAATCGGGGCCTGATTCTAAAGTCCTAGGTAACTTTCGATGAGTCTGTAAGCATGAACTGAATGATAATGATATTGGTGGTGTTGAGTTGTTGGAGTTGGCGTCGTCAATGTTGCGGAAACTATGCACTGAGTTTCAGGAGCGGGAAAGGTATGAAAGATGTGCACAGTTGCAATCTGATTGTGTTGGGACAGGCCTGGCCGTCAATCACCCGGTGTGAAAATATTTCCTTCGGTAGTAAACGAAACCACGAAGACAATGAAGCATTTAGGGGAATCCAACAGCTCGCAACAAACGGTGCACTGCTGTTACACGTGACAAAGCGTGAAGTACTGATACATGCAAGTGAGGGCGAGTGAGTCAGCGAGTGGTTGTAGTTTTACGCCGCACTCAACAATATTCTAGCTATATGGCGATGGACTGTAAATAATAGAGTCTGGACCAGACCATCCAGTGGTCAACAGCATGAGCATCGATCAACACAACCGAGAACCGGTGACATGTGTCAACCTAGTCAGCGAGGTGGTCCACCCGATCCCGTTAGTCGTCTCTTACGACAAGTTGAAGCAGAGTCGCCTTTTGTGGCAAGCATGGGTCGCTGAACATCTATTCTACCCCAGACCTTCACGGATCAGGTAAGGGTGACGTGCTGATATATACAGGGAAAGGTGAATAACTGACACATGCAAGAAACGGTGGTTGGCAAGAACACCAAGTTCAGAAATACAACCCTGTTAATGGAAGTTTCACAAAGGTCTCGTAAACCTTAGATGTCGTTACTTTTCTCGTAGCATTAGTGCTTCCCTTGTTTTCAGTAATGGAGGTACAAATGTTACGACGAATCTTACGAAATCTTAGGCTTACGAGAGCTTATGAAACGGGGCCAACGTCTTCAATTTGTCGATTTTATAATAAATGTGCTTTATACATTTGAATTTGCCGCATCAAGATTTACAGATGCCTGATGGCGTGCCCTAAATCTTCAGCTCGTTAATCGTAAGTTCACGTGGGTCCACTTATCTTCGACGCCGGTAACGTCTACACCAGTGCGGCCTTGTTCACCTGCCTGTACAGAACGTCTCCAAGAGGGTTTTGTGTATCTACAGCTTTAGAACTTGGTTGCCTCCACGCCATAATGGCGGAAACGGCGTCTGGACCACTTCAACCTACAACCATAATAAATGGCCATGTGTCCTGGGATTCCATCCACACCTTTGCAGACTGACTGTTCAACGTATTTGATACAAACCTGACGTCGTTCCTCTTGGAGATGTTTTGTTTGACCATTACTATCTCAGTGTCGATATCAATAAATAATGATGTAAGTAATGCAACTCAAAAAAGGTGTATCAACATTTTATATCTCTCACGTTTTACACGGGTATGTGTGCATGCCAATACCATACCTCTGGTATAATTCTTGAAACACGACTTTTGTTATCATTTAGTTTCATCATATATCGACACATAACACATAACACAACACACACACGCACACAAGCATTCTACCTAGATAGATAGACAGACAGACAGACAAATAGATAGACAGACAGACAGACAGACAGACAGATAGATGGATAGATAGATAGATAGATAGATAGATAGATAGATAGATAGATAGATAGATAGATAAAAATAAAGATCATTAACAAAATGTCTCCTTCTTTTGCTCTCACTTCAAGCTGAAAACGTCTAGGCCCCTCTTCACAAAGCTCTCGTAAAATTAAGTCCAAGATCTCCTAGCTTTTCTCGCAGCATTTGCACCTCAAATGTTACAGTATGCCCGGTACAATGCTACGAGAAAAGATACGAGATCCTAGGCTTACGAGAGTTTTGTGAAACGGGCCCCTGAACTTTTGCCAAAAGTTGGAATTACAAACTTCCAGGAATGTTATCGCAGGTCGAGACCTGTTAAGAGAGTCGTTATGTCCATATCTTACTGATCAGCACTGTCATCCTGACTATCAACGACGTGTAAATGTTCCCTCTTCACATATGGAAGTGACTATGGAAGTGATTCTATGAAATATTGAATAATTTCTCGTCATATCTCATTTCATCACAGCTAGACATGGCTAGTGGAAGTTTCAATAGGCGATAAGCGACCACATCTTCATCACCTTTCATCCTAAGAGTCCAGCATTAAGTTACATTATTCAGTTATGGAGAATGAATCAACGCCATCACATCAAGAGACAAATCAACTTAATGTGTTTCACATTTTCAAAGATTCATAAAACTTGTTTTGAAATGGTTTTCTCTCCGTAAACCCCCCCCCCCCCCCCCCCCCCCCCAATCCATTTAATAAAGAAGTAAGTCGGTATTCACAAAGTGTTTCTTTTTTCTGTCAAACAGATACGCTGTTTCGATCATCAATTCCTTAATATTTCATCGGTAATCTAATAAACACACCCATTTCCATTCTAAAATTGATCGGTCCATCTTTTCAAGGCGTGCTGGTGTGTGATGGGGCGAAGCTCCCGGGATCCCGGTCTCGCACGGCTATGGCAAGGCCTGCATGTTGAACGTGTTTAATGGCGCTTCTAATAAGGTTAATGATTCGACTGCCGAGGACTCTCACATCGTAAACGATCATTTTGTTGAGTAGGGATGAGTGGGGTTTTTTTAATAATGGAGGGGGTCTGAGTATGTCTTCTTCGTCCTTCCAGAAGTTGGAGGAATCCTGTAAACGCTTGATTATGGTTTTAAGCACCTTGCAGGTAAGTTGCACGTGGTATTTATTGATATAACGGTGAATTCTAAACAAGCTGGGACTGGATGAGATTTGCTGGCAGACTGCGATGCTACATTAAATCAAAGCATGTAAAGAGACCATCATTGTTCTTGAAGGAAATCTCACTAGGGCTGTTGAAAAGATTAAATTATTTGCCAATGGTTCCATATGTGACGATAGATTGGACATGACTCCCGTTGTTTTACAGCATGTTTTTGTAAGCCTACACTAAACCTCCGCTTCAACACACAGCCACGTACAGACACACACACCACATAACTTCACATACAACCACATAAGTGCGCACAAAGACACATAACTCCACACACAACCACATAACTCCACACACAGACACACACAACCACATAAGTGAACACGCAGCCACGCACAACCACACTTTACACAAAGCCACACAACTCCACACACAGCCACACATAACCACATAAGTGCACACATAGCTACACACAACCACACATAACCACATAAGTGCACACATAGCTACGCACAACCACACACCTTCACACACAACCACATAAATGCACACACAGCTACACACAACTTCACACACAACCACATAAGTGCACATGCAGCCACGCACAACCACACAACTCCACACACAACCACATGACTCCACACACAACCACACAACTCCACACACAACCACATGACTCCACACACAACCACACAACTCCACACACAACCACACAACTCCACACGCAACCACATAAGTGCACATACAGCCACACGCAACCACACAACCACACAACTCCACACACAGCCACATAAATGCACACGTAGCCACGCGCAACCACATAACTCTACACACAACCACATAACTCACTGATACTAATGTCGCACTGTCTGACATGCAGACAAAGACACATGACAGTCTCATGTGGTGCTGGTCAGGTGTCTGGGTTGGGGCAATATTAAATATTTTTCTTTTGTCACCTTTACCGTGGTGAGTCAGCGTATTTGTTAACCTTCCTACAGAATGTCTGTATTTTCGGTCAACTTTCCCGTGGGGTGTCCGTGTATTTCGTGAACTTTCCCGTGGGGTGTCCGTGTATTTTGTGAACGTTCCCGTGTCTGTGTACTTTGTGAACTTTCTCGTGAATAATCCGTGTATTTTGTCAACGTTTGTGTGGGGCGTCCGTGTATTTTGTCAACTTTCCTATGCAGAATCCATTGTCACTGCGCAGTATTCGTGTAGTTTGTCAACTTTTCCAAGGAGTGTCTGTGTGTTTTGTCAGCTTCCCTACTGAGAGTCTGTATATTTTGTCAATTTCCCTGTTGAGAGTCTGACAGTGTGTATTTTGTCAACTTTCCTGTGCAGTGTCTGTGTATTTTGTCAACTTTCCTGTGCAGTGTCTGTGTATTTTGTTAACTTCCCCGCAGACATGACAAAGCATGGCTGTACAGACAGACACATGCCAGCCATGTAAGCTGGGACCTGTGCTTCCATAACTATCAAGTATTTTCGAAATAACGAGATTACCGATTATACAGAAATAAACATGGGATTTACGAGATCTAAGAAGACTTGATATGGATTCCTCTATGTCCACTAAGAATGAAAGGAGATTTGTTGGAATGAAATTTATTCGAGAGGTGGTTACACAAGGAATACCCCACTGCTTGCCGCACGGAAAAAACAGTGGAGAAGCATATGTCCTCCAGGCTATGGAGTTTCATTTCATCGTCGCTAAATTCTTCAGGGAAATAAATGACACTTAACCGCCACTTGAGAAGAATGACTCTTTTATAGCCGATAAATTATGGTTCACGCTTATGACAGGCAGCTGGGTGCATCAAACAGAGAGATAGATGTCTCAAGCCAATATGTTACTCAAACACACATAAGAATTCTTACATTCTCTATGTGCAAGTGTACGGAGTGAGGGAGGTGAGGTGAAACACGGCATGCACTTGCAGGCGTAGAGATGATCCAAGGACGGTGTACAACAGGCGGTGTCTTGGGACAGTGTGTAAGTGTTAATACGGTGTGTATGTGTTTGGACAGAGTATATATTTTGGGGCGGTGGGTATGTTTTGGGACGATGTGTAAGTGTTGTAACGGTGTATGTGTTGGGACAGTGCGTAAGTGTTGGGACGGTGTGTCAGTGTAAAGATGGTGTGTATGTGTGAAGATTGTGATTTAGTGTGAAGATGGTGTGTTAGTGCGGGTACAGTGAGTAAATGTGAAGGTGGTGATGTGTGTATGTGTGAATATGATGTGTTCGTGTGAATACAGTGTGTAAGTGTGAAGATATCAAGACCAGTTATCTGTGAAGATCGTAACTTACCCCCTTTATTCTCAGTCTGGGCATTTTGAAAGGTCGAGCACTGTTCCTGCAAGATGAATACATGTATTAGCATCACTATCTGTAATCACAGCTTTAAGGGTCACATGCAACCTAAAATACAAACATAACTGAAACACAATTATCATAATTTGATGACATATAATATGCGATGCTGTTTGTGAAAAACCAAATAATCAAAATTATAAGCGTACAATGGCGAATCAAAAGCGCAATGTTTTCTACCCAGGTTTACTTCCTGGAATTTGCTCTGGTTTTCATCCGAGCCAGTCATCCGAGCCAGTCATCCGAGCCAGTCACCCGGGCCAGTCATCCGAGCCAGTCATCCGAGCCAGTCATCCGAGCCAGTCATCCGAGCCGGTCATCCGAGCCAGTCATCCGAGAAAAATGGATGCTGTTGATTTGCAACCCACAAACAGAATAACATGTCATGTGTACAAGTATCACACCTGCCTGTCTGTATAATTACATAATGTGACAAAGACAGAACTCTTAAACCAATGTCTGGTATTTTGTTTATGGTATATAGCCTGATAGGTGTTGAGTTCAAATTGCATGTGGTCAATGATTAAAGCTATGTATTGTATATTGACATGAGCAGACAGGCAGGCAGACACATAGGTGTCAATACAACAGACACTGAGTTTTGTCTGTGACAGAGACTGCTTAACACAATGGTGTTCTCACACCATCGCATATGAACTACAGTTTAAACCATGTGATGGTCCATTGCACAGATTAACTATATGCTTCATGAATTTGCCCAAGAGTAAAGCCTGATCACGTTGGCATTAAATTTGACCACTACATTATGTCTTATGTCCTAATGAAAACAATACTGTTTTAACGCTGTAATTCATTCGTTTATATTTTACCAGACCAATCAATGAAAAACCACAAAACATCACCAGTCAAGGTAATATTCACTTTAAACATTTTACTTTTGCCATTTTATGAAGTGTATATTGTAGAAAAACAATGAAACACCATTCTTGAGGTACATTTGCATTTTTGGTCAATTAAAACATTAGGATTTTACTTTTCGAGCGGTGAAAATCAACTTATATTATTTTCTTGTTCTTGATAAAGTACGACAGGCGGGATTCGTAAAAGAAGAAATGAAAATGGCCTGGCCTTTCGTCCCTTTCTGGTTATTAGATTACCTTGACAACATAAGATGCTGGTGAGTTAGACTGTATCAAGCTACTCCACAGTTGTAGGTTTAAGCGTGTAGTTCTTCAGTGAGACCTGATGAGCTGTGCCCATTACATGCCAAAGGGCTGCCTCTACTCAGGTAATTAATCCCTAATTAATTCCTGTAGTTTGTGGTGTAGTTCAAATGACATGCAGTTCTTATCCCAATAAACATATTTCTCTTTGTTTCCATAGACATGAATTAAAACATTTAAATTTTCAAGCTGAGCAATTTTTAACAATGAAATAATTATAAGTACCTCAAATGCTACACCTTCTTGAAAACTTGGTTTGCAAATGTGCAACCAAGAAAGAGACAACGTGTTTTGATTACTTCAGACCGATTTCGTGGGTTTTTTTCATCGTGTTATTTTTCAACTTTATAAACTGAATTTGCATTTTTGATAATTTGTTACTGTAAGGTAAAAAGTATAAGACTCTGCAAAGTTGTGTATTGCGTTACATGAGACTTTATACCGCCGTTAAACTGTACTACCAATGGACTTGTGCTGTCTCTCTGCCCTCTACTGCAGTTGGGATTTCGTCGCAGTTATGTGTCAGCTGAGTTGATTTTTTAAATTGTGAGACATTTCTTTTTTGTTGTTGTTGTTTATTAGATTAACACGATATTTCATGTAAATAATTCGGGACAGGTTATGCACGTGCATGCGTGCGTCCACCAACAACAACATTGCTTTGGTCATCTTGATATCTGAACAAACATAACTGGTACAGCGATATTTCATTCAAATCGTCATCCATCCTTACAAACATATCTGTTCACCTTTGCTTTTGTGTATTTACCATAGAAACGATCCTAAATATTCCTGAATGTGAGTAATACGTTGTATATAAAAAAGAGCTCCTTGTATGGATGCGTCGTTCTATCTTTTGCTACATGCAGGGATAATCTACAACTGTATTTTGTCTCCCTGCTATATCGAAGCTCACAGCGATTACCAAACAGATATCAGTGATTACCGAACATTATAACGTTATGGATAACACCAAGTAGCTCAACTGACACACGTACACTGAATAATGAACTCATTTGAGACAGCGATCTAGGAGCGGGGACTTCAGTGTTGCCTTGTCTCTATCGTCACCTGAGGTGGAGTCTCCTTACATGAAGTCCTTTGGTCAGGGGAATCAAGACCTGTCACAATGTTAACAAGACAATTTACCAACTGACATTACAACTCACTGAAGGTTTCCAATGCACACATTTGTACTTGTTGGCAATTTGCACAGTCGACTATTGTTACAAGTTCGATCACTATATATAATCAGTACATGTAGGCATGCCGGAATCGTGGGAACGGTGCAAGATAGACCAACGCCATCCGGAAAGAGACCATACGTAACATATGTTATACATAGCATTACACTTTGTGAGTAAAATTCAAATTCTTGTACTTTTGGGTTGAGTACCACCCGGAATTCGAACCCACACCCTTAGACCGGGACATAATCGCTAGCTTGATCAGAGAAGTGAAAGTTGGACAACTGTCAGTCTATACTGCGGATTTGTGTGCAAGAGTAAAATGACGCGCAGAATTCGTGGTCAACGAGGTACCTGGTTCTGAGAGAGTGGGTTCGAATCACGGATGGGACTCAACCAGCAGATTACTAGAATTGGCACTGAGGAAGTGTCATCCAAATATGATATGAGATGTTTCTGATCAACCGTGTTAGTATCCTGGCAGAACGTGCAGATTAATCAAAGCGGCATTATATCCACTCACCCATAGTACAACTGATACGACAACACCTGCAGGTCATAATTCGACTTGTTTCCAGGAAAACGTCCGAACTGCATTCTGACCACAATGGCCTCTAAGGCAGATTTTGGGAAGCATATAAATTTTGATATAGGCACTGCTCTAACGTAACGCGTCAAGGGCTACCAGGTACATATATGTAGATACGCACCACTACCATGTATACACCTCCCGGAGATGGAGGTACCGGTGACCAGATGCACCACTACCATGTATACACCTCCCGGAGATGGAGGTACCTGTAACTGGACGCACCACTACCATGTATACACCTCCCGGAGATGGAGGTACCTGGGACTAGATGCACCACTACCATGTATACACCTCCCGGAGATGGAGGTACCGGTGACTAGATGCACCACTACCATGTATACACCTCCCGGAGATGGAGGTGCCTGTGACTAGATGCACCACCACCATGTACGTACCACCTGCAGATGTGGCTATATATGTAGATACGCACCACTACCATGTATACACCTCCCGGAGATGGAGGTACCGGTGACCAGATGCACCACTACCATGTATACACCTCCCGGAGATGGAGGTACCTGTAACTGGACGCACCACTACCATGTATACACCTCCCGGAGATGGAGGTACCTGGGACTAGATGCACCACTACCATGTATACACCTCCCGGAGATGGAGGTACCGGTGACTAGATGCACCACTACCATGTATACACCTCCCGGAGATGGAGGTGCCTGTGACTAGATGCACCACCACCATGTACGTACCACCTGCAGATGTGGCTACCTGTGACTAGATGCACCACTACCATGTATACACCTCCCGGAGATGGAGGTACCTGTGACTAGATGCACCACTACCATGTATACACCTCCCGGAGATGGAGGTACCTGTGACTAGATGCACCACTACCATGTATACACCTCCCGGAGGTGGAGGTACCGGTGACTAGATGCACCACTACCATGTATACACCTCCCGGAGATGGAGGTACCGGTGACTAGATGCACCACTACCATGTATACACCTCCCGGAGATGGAGGTACCTGTGACTAGATGCACCACTACCATGTACGTACCACCTGCAGATGTGGCTACCTGTGACTAGATGCACCACTACCATGTACACACCTCCCGGAGATGGAGGTACCTGGGACTAGATGCACCACTACCATGTATGTACCACCTGTAGATGTGGCTACCTGTGACTGGACGCACCACTACCATGTATACACCTCCCGGAGGTGGAGGTACCTGTGACTAGATGCACCACTACCATGTATACACCTCCCGGAGATGGAGGTACCTGGGACTAGATGCACCACTACCATGTATACACCTCCCGGAGATGGAGGTACCGGTGACTAGATGCACCACTACCATGTATACACCTCCCGGAGATGGAGGTGCCTGTGACTAGATGCACCACTACCATGTACGTACCACCTGCAGATGTGGCTACCTGTGACTAGATGCACCACTACCATGTATACACCTCCCGGAGATGGAGGTACCTGTGACTAGATGCACCACTACCATGTATACACCTCCCGGAGATGGAGGTACCTGTGACTAGATGCACCACTACCATGTATGTACCACCTGTAGATGTGGCTACCTGTGACTGGACGCACCACTACCATGTATACACCTCCCGGAGGTGGAGGTACCTGTGACTAGATGCACCACTACCATGTATACACCTCCCGGAGATGGAGGTAACGGTGACTAGACGCACCACTACCATGTATACACCTCCGAGCTAAAATCGCTGCATACTGTCCTACCACTGACGCTATGTCGTTATGTCACCAACTGTTTCCTTACTGTCAGAACAGATTCCTGTCAGTCCTTTAGCGGGACTTTCCAGCGGTTAATTATGTACCCCGGGGTCCAGTCTTATTATATCTTAGAATATCACGACTGTCGTGGTCTTATTTCATAGTGGGATTTAAACGAGACCCGAGGTTCTTGTTGTCCTACATCTCTGTCTCCTACACAACGTAATGTGTCAGCTGGGATGGAGGAGTTATTAACAAATAACCGGTGCTATAGTCGTTAAGAAACATGTAATTTCACCTGACATTCATTACAGCGATCGTTTTCGTCATCGCCTCTGTTCAGGCGGCACTGAATGCTGGCGCTGTGAGGAGGTCGGAGATGGGTATCCCTTCCCTAAAGACGTGAGGTCAGCGGGAGGTGTCAACGTGTTAAACAATGTAATATGTTCACACACAGTCAATCCCAACTATCACTAGACCTTCCTTACACGTTTTGATGTTGGCAAGATGTATATTTTATGTGTGGGGGATCGATGAAGTGGACTGGGTTTGGTGAGCGATTTGCATGGGCGTGATGATCCGAGCAATATGAAGGTGTGGTTCCGATGAAAATGAGTCTCTGTTTAGACATGATTACAGCCTGAGCGAGGTGTTGAGTGATGACTGGAGACATGAGACTGGCAGCAGCTTCATAATGTAATCTAAACGATCATATTAGTAGCGCATCGTTCAACTCAAGATCTCCGCCGCACTATCAGCTCGGATTTTGACGATTATGAGCTAACCCTACTCACTCGGTTAAGTTTGACATTTTTGAATAACACACACGTATGTAGTCTTTGACCAATAAACACACACACACTCTCTCTCTCTCTCTCTCTCTCTCTCTCTCTTTCTCTCTCTCTCTCTCTCTCTCTCTCTCTCTCTCTCTCTCTCTCTTCCACTTCAGTACATCAAAATGTGCAGTGGGCCTTGCTGTTGATTTGAAGCGCCTGATCCCCATGACATGTTTTACTCCAAACTTCGACGCCTGATAGGTCATGCGACATTTCAAGAAGGAAAATAGTGATTTATGCGGTGTGTTGGACTTGACGAGCGTGATTTCTGACACAATGCAGTATAATGTCTTCTCGTCACGACATGAACTTCTTTAAGTTTGTTCCCCCAAAGTCATCTTTACAACATCTTTGGCACAGGCATGATTTGACAGACGTGCCCTTCGATCAGGGCTCACTAAACTTCTAAGCCTGGCCCTGAACCAGTTTATACCGCGCCTTTGTATGATTGCACACGGGTCGAAAGTTAACAGGGTAACGGACCTTGACAAATTAACAGCGCGAGTCTAACTTGAAGGGTGACGCCAGAGGGAAAGTAGGGATATAGTGTTATCATGTTAAGGTTATTATCGAGAGCTCGAATAGATGTACAGTCAATTACCCTGATAAGATCGATGTCCCCGGTATCAGGGAGATGGTATCGGTCTTTGTGATGTTGTCCCGGACCACGTGCCGTGTGATGGGAACAATGACGGTAGACTCGTACAACCACCACGGCCGTCGATACCACGTTGTCCACTGTGGGCACTCGGCCTTGAAGTTGAGCCGTTCCTGGGTGGATCAACAACTACTGCTTTCTACACAGCAGATACATTAAATATCTCATTTGCTTAAGACAGTCTGACGTGTGTAGTCTTCAAGTGTCCAACACATATCATATACTAACGTATGTGGTCTTCAAGTGTCCAACACTTATCATATACCCAGATATGTTGTATTCATGTGTCTGATACTTATCATAATATAAGATAAGATGAGATATTTATTGCATAGCATTCCACCAAGAAACAGTAGCAACATTCTATAAACTACAAATATGAACACAGTAGTTACAAACATATAGAAATATAGATACATAAATGATATACATTACAGCATTTTATCATGTATAATCACACGGAAACAGTGCGCGGCAACACACAGGATTCATTTCAAATTGTTAATATCATGCCAATTTTTAGAAACAGTTTCGGGATTTCTGTGTGAAAAAAAATGTTAAAAAGTGTTCTCTTCTTGAAAATCGAGCAAATATTTGATTATGAAAAAGCAATGCATGTAGTAGTGTTTCTTTACTACTCAGTACAAGATATTATATAGTGTTGTTCATCTTTTAAGACGTTGCCCGTTTCACAGAGACAAGGTTCTAGTTTGGTTGCAGGTTTTGTATATCTTCCAGTTTCAGTTTGAGTTTATGTTTACTTAAACGCAGTTTTGTAAAATGTCAGCTTTGTTTTTACAATGAAATGGATAATTTTGAAGCTTTATGGATGATTTGACCAATCTGTAGGTTCTTAATTTTTTATTTGATGTAGGAGAATCACTTAATGAAAACTTGAACATGTCTTCACATTTGGACTGGAGTTTAGTCATGGTAGACAGATTAATTTAGTTGTGTTAATTATTTCACAAGTTGGCCTTATTTTATTAAATTTATGATAGATGTTAACATATGGGGTATTCGTGAGACTAGTACTTATCATATACCCAAAGCTGCGGTATTCCAGTGTCCAAAACTTATCACATACTAAAGTATGTGGTCTTCAAGTGTCCAGTACCTATCTATTCCGGGGTATTTGAGCCCCATGCTTAGCTTATACCAACAGTGTGGCAGTATTTACATGGCATGTGAGAAGTCCGGGTAAAATGAGCTGCTGTTTTGTGGAAGTAATTCCGTGTCCGCCAAGCTCACAATTAACGCAGACATATGACGGACGTGGGTAATGACGAAGATTTATAAGTTAAATGACCATGGGGATAAATTAATTCTTTTGACTTAAATATCAAGAGGACAGTTCGTGACCAAACACTTCCTTTGTCCTCGGGGAGAAACATAATTCCATGGATTCTCAAATTCCATCTTTTTTAATGAAATAATTATTATTAAATTCCAGTAATCGAAAATTCTGAGTTCTCCCATTCAATTTAAAAGCAGAAGTAAAACTTTCTCCAAGACGGCCCCTCGAGAGTTCGGTTATAGAAAGCTGCTGACATCCAGGCGGGCGGGCGTAATGAATGTATTGCTGCACCGTATTCTCGTTCTAATGAAAGGGTTTTACGTTCGCGGTAGAGAAATAATATCCTAAAGATTTCTGTCGATTATCATTTTAAAACGTGCGTGCCGATTTTGATATGGGGATGAATAAAAACCAAACGGACTGATCCATTAGAGTCGGTTTAGGCGTGTCCCCTCTAAACCTCATATTTCACCCCAGGCGATAGACCTTTTATCGCGGTTCAGAGATCGTTTCGTTGAAAGACCTCCTCGTCCACATAAAGTGAATCTTGAGACGTTCTTCGCAAAAGCTATGCTGCTTTTTGAAGTACGTCGAGTTTCGAAATTAAAAAATAACTTCTTTAGAAGTGACACATATTCAAATGAATTCGGCTCCAACAGCTTGTAAACGACATTACGTGTTTTAACAAATTGCCTTCGTTCTGTTTATACTTGTGAATGGGCTTCCGTTGTTTTACGCTTAAAGCCGTTTGGTTTAAGTGGCAATGTATTCTCTATTGTTCGCAGGTTTTAAGATGCCCTTCCACCAGGGCGGTCATCATTTTAAGCGATTTACGTCCAAACTTCATGACCTTGGTTCCATCTGTCGGGCAGCAAGGACGTCCTTCATCTGAGGTTAGACACTAGTGGCAGATCCCTTTGTTTATTAATGAATGGAATGACCTTGAAATGCTTTAGAGTTAAATAATTTGTCTTTCAGTCGAGAAAAAATTGATTGATATTGCTCACGATTTCAAAAACTAGCGAAACGGGAAAGGGTGATTTCCACAACCAACAGGGATAGTTTAGATGATCTGGTTAATTCTTCACGATCAACACCAGGTTCTTCATCAACACACCCCTCTGTCCTGAAGTCTGGGAGAGATCACTGACTGCAGGACAGGGTTCCCGTGTCTCACTATCAATACATGGTATCTCTCGAAACACGAATTGAGTTAGCTCTATTAGATTCACGATTCATCTGCGTGAGGTCAAAGAGAGAAACGTTTATGCCGAAAAAACTGCCGAAGCTGAAAATGTTTCCTTTGATGCTGTATCGTGACAAGAACAAGCATGCAGTCCGTTTCAGTATATCGAGAAGTTTATCACTGCGATCGGTCAACGAAGGCAGTACACTCGTGTTCTGTAACAAATGGTGGTCCCAGAACGGTCTTCAGGAATCGAGCACCCGTGGAGTGAATACGAGAGTGAGTGAGTGAGTGAGTGGGTGGGTGGGTGAGTGAGGGATTAAGTGAGTGCGTGAGAGCCACCAGCTAGCTGCGCATCGATACATCTGCGTTTAGTCGACGGGACCACCCACTGAGACCGTCAGCACAACCCCCACCCCCACCCAACTCCCCTTTCGTCAGATAACGATGACAACACGATCACAGACAGGCTACTTTGGGTTTTTTTATTTATTCATTTCGAAGTGCCATCGTACAGCATGTTCAAGGGTCATAGCGAGTGAGTTGTGGGACAAGACATGGTGAACGAACAAAGTACGTCATAGGCTGCTGTTTGGCAATGTAGGTGGAATGTAGATCTCAACTCTGAGTATGCATCACATTCCAAAAGGGATGATGTTCACTTTCAAGAACATTACGGCTACATTATTTACACAGTTTTCAACTGCATTAAATCTGGCTTTATAATAGAATGATATTTAAACATGTACTGTGGTGTAACCTCGACTTAGGGGATCACTGTCCTATCTAATGTTTGACTGATAGTCTACTGCTGATAGTGAAAAACGATCTAGTTCAAAATTTAGAATTTTTTTTATAGATTTGTGTATTTCATGAAATTTTAAGTTTGTGAAGACAGTAGGTTAGAATATGGACCTAGATGACTACGTTAGACAAGAAGAAGGACCCAGATGATAAGGTCAGACAGTAGACTAGAAGATAGGCCCAGGTGGCAAGGTCAGACAGCAGACAAGAAGAAGGACCCAGATGACAATGTCAGACATTAGACTAGAAGATGGTCCCAGATGGCTAGGTCAGAGTGTTAGAGAAGGAACCCAGATGACTAGGTCAAACAGTGTAGCAGAAGAGGCACCAAGATGATAAGGTCAGGCAGAGGGTTACAGAAGGAACCCAGATGACTAGGTCAAACAGTGTAGCAGAAGGGGCACCAAGATGATAAAGTCAGGCAGAGGGTTACAGAAGGAACCCAGATGACTAGGTCAAACAGTGTAGCAGAAGAGGCACCAAGATGATAAGGTCAGGCCGAGGGTTACAGAAGGAACCCAGATGACTAGGTCAAACAGTGTAGCAGAAGAGGCACCAAGATGATAAGGTCAGGCAGAGGGTTACAGAAGGGACCCAGATGACTAGGTCAAACAGTGTAGCAGAAGAGGCACCAAGATGATAAGGTCAGGCAGAGGGTTACAGAGGGAACCCAGATGACTAGGTCAAACAGTGTAGCAGAAGAGGCACCAAGATGATAAGGTCAGGCCGAGGGTTACAGAAGGAACCCAGATGACTAGGTCAAACAGTGTAGCAGAAGAGGCACCAAGATGATAAGGTCAGGCAGAGGGTTACAGAAGGAACCCAGATGACTAGGTCAAACAGTGTAGCAGAAGAGGCACCAAGATGATAAGGTCAGGCAGAGGGTTACAGAAGGAACCCAGATGACTAGGTCAAACAGTGTAGCAGAAGAGGCACCAAGATGATAAGGTCAGGCAGAGGGTTACAGAAGGAACCCAGATGACTAGGTCAAACAGTTGACAAGATCAGGGACCTTGATGACTAGGTTTGGCAGTTGAGAAGAAGAGAACTAGATGAGTAGGTCAGACAGTGGACTAGAAGAAGGAGATAGATGACTAGGTGAGACAGTTGAGAAGATAAGGGACCTAGATGACCAGGTCACACAGTGGACTAGAAGAGGGACCTAAATGACGAGGTGAGACAGTGGATTAGAAGAGAAACTTAAATGACTAGGTGAGGCAGTTGAGAAGACAAGGGACCTAGATGATCAGGTCAGACAGTGGACAAGAAGAGGGACCTAAATGACGAGGTGAGACAGTTGAGAAGATAAGGGACCGAGATGACTACGTCAGACAGATGAGAAGATCACAAAGTCAGCCAATGGACAACAGAGGGACCAAGGAGACAAGGTCGGAAAACATCACCTGAAAATAGGACAGGAACATATGGTGCAAGTCAAACTGTTTTGTTTTTTCCCCTAGAATTTGTCTAATTTTAAACTGTTGGAAAGCTTTACTAAAGTCTTGAATCTGGCAAACTTGATCAAAAACGTTTCAGGCAAATGTATGGCGCCTTTACGTAATATCTCCAAAAGTGTTATGTCATGAACGTTATCGACGACCATTTCACGTACTGTTATTCTGAATCTTTGGAGATCAAAATTTAAATATATTTGTGGTCACCACATTTATTAACAACTAACCTCTCGGTCAAGGTATGATATAGACCTTCTTTGTGATGTGGGATAATGGTATACAACGTTAGCAACCGGATGTTTTAGCTTGATTTCACTTGTGCCTGTACTGAGATTTCAAACGTAAATTTCTTTTGAAAATCCGCCTTTGAAAAATATTTTATCCAAACTGGATTTTCAAAAATATATAAAAAGAGCAATACTGCTGTCAAATACTATTCGTGAATATAAAGGGAAATCCACTCTTCATGGCACGATAATGGTTAATCGTGGAGGCAGGGGTTTGTTGATGAAGTTGCTGGACCATCAAGATTGATTGACACAACAGTGTATATCGCTATGTACGGGTACAAGTGGGGCTTTTCACTGCAGGAATGGAAAGTTCGTCATGTTTCAACCAGCTAAAGTATTGAAAGTGTGATTCCCAGTCTGATCCTAATGATATCTTTATGTCAAAACAAAAACGTGATTACCTATGTTCTCAGTCACAATTCACGAAGACATAAATCGTAAGCACTCACATGCATACATAATTATATGAGATTTTTTCTAGTGAAGAGCTTATTTTATTAACCATTTATTAATACGTTACTCTCGACCCGTGAAGGTCCCGGGGTAGAATAGGCCTTCCGCAACCCATGCTTGCCATAAAAGGTGACTATGCTTGTCGCAAGAGGCGACTAACGGGATCGGGTGGTCAGACTAGCTGACTTGGTTGACACATGTCATCGGTTCCCCATTGCGCAGATCGATGCTCATGTTGTTGATCACTGGATTGTCTGGTCCAGACTCGATTATTTACAGACCGTCGCCATATAGCTGGAATATTGCTAAGTGCGACGTAAAACTAAACTCACTCACTCACTCACGTTACTCTCCTTAACGCCATTATATACAGATGAGTTTCGGACCTTTCTACTATGCAAATATTCAAATGTGTATTTCACAGCGTAGGGTTATGTGACGCCGTAAAAACCTATATTGTATCATACCAGCCATCCTGTCTGTGCAAAAAATATTAAATTTCACGTTCACTGCAGATTAGTTGTAAAACGAAAGGTAAATATAGAACTGAATTGATGATCAGACATTCTGAAATAAAAGAAGCGGGTTTGCTGTCGATACATGGTCTCAGACAAAGATTGATATTATTCACTTGTTAAACAATGAACACAATATTTCCGTCTGATCGAAGAGTAAACTAACTGAAACATTGGTTTAAGACAACATAACGCTGACACAGAACTGTCCATTCTGAAACAGGTGTAACACTTTTGGACTATGTAACGTTAATCTATTGTCTGATCCGTTATTACTTTCATATTATCAATGAGAGTATTGATCTGTGAGGGTGTCTTTCCTTATCCCATATCACCGACACAGTAACCATAAGCACTGACTAGTCCTCTGTGAGGAACACAGACAGTGTA
The DNA here is from genome assembly GCF_037392515.1 of Haliotis asinina. Lineage (NCBI taxonomy): Eukaryota > Metazoa > Mollusca > Gastropoda > Lepetellida > Haliotidae > Haliotis > Haliotis asinina. The sequence goes on along the minus strand of NC_090280.1, from coordinate 43,275,521 downwards.
GACTGATGCAAGATTAAAGGCTATAAAGTCTCACCTCTAATATCGCCAGCTGCTGTGCATATTAAACTGGGGATGAAATATAACCAGACATTTCATGGTGTATATTTTGGTTCAGATGGAATTTCCAGAAGTAATTATCTTTAGAATTCGATGTATTATGAGTACACTTCAAAATTTAGTCATTGGCTGCCGGATATCACATTGTGACATAATGGAAAATAAACGCAGTTTCTTGACCTTTCAAGGTATGAGGTGAAGGTCACGACTTGCCAAGGTCATGTTTATCATAAATTTGGAATTCAAACTCACGATCACAGGAACCTGCAACTCCAAAGGCACGCAACTCTTTTGAGCCTATGTTGACATAACCAACTGTATAATCATGTCTAAACGTATATTAATTTTAAATATACATATACACACTGAACTTAGTTAAGCACCTCTGACAGATCGGGACACGACTGAATGAGCCCCGATCTTAACCCTTTGCAGTATTCTGGGACATAATTGGTCCTCCTGTACAGAACCTGCTTCATACAAGGAATGGCGTAGACTGTCCCTTCAGAGGATCAGGAGGCTGACAGTGGGTATGAGGAGGAGAGTGATGGCGGTTATGCAGTCACATGGTGGTTACCTCCAGTATTGGCCTTGAATCGTGTAGAAACGCAAAATGTCGTTGTAAATGTTCACATTCACCAATAAATTTGACATTAAACATTCCAGAGCCATACTTATACAGACATGGTTTTGTATGACAACCAGTGTGTGGTATTCCCACTTGCTGCAAAACACAGGGCTGCTTCATTAACTTCTTTGTGTATAAATATGAAAAAGGTAAAACTAAATTGGAGCCGTGATCAGTGAAGCTGGGAGAATCAAGACGAGCCAATTCATTCTTGACGCGTGTGTTTATTCTTTATTATTTTCTCTAGGGTCTGGGAGACGACGTAAAATTCACTTCAATACGGGATTTGTTTGTGATTACTGGGTTATTTATGGGCACATAGAAAATGCCCTATTATCTCAGTCGATAAATGTTTTAAGTAATGATTGTTGATTATCATTGATAGTTTCAATCATTCCGATGTTACCTATAGCTGGCATTTAGCTTGAAAAAAGATAAATATGGAATATAGTATGTGGCATACTGGAGCCGTTAGATCCTCATTTCCTTTGATCTCGTTGTTAATTCTTGCGGCCGACACAACGGCAATATATCGCCCACTTATCCCGTTCCACACCGCTCCAGACATTCCAAGAAATCTGTTCCTGAGAACGCCGTCGGTTTAAATCCCATAGGATTTGGTCTAATAGACTTGTCTAACCCAATCCCACAGGGAAAAGTGGAGTGGTTTATACAATTAATCAATATATCATGTACATGATGATATCTGCTCGTCAGCTTACAAGCCCACGGCCATACTGTGCGGTAACACTGACGAACGATTAACACAGAATATTTTCCTCTCAAAAGCTTTAGATGGATCATCATTAGTCGTGCTAGCGACTCTGTCGTGGAAGGTGTTTTAGGTGTCGTTACGGACCAGCAGATCCTGCAGTCGAGGCAGTTCATTGGCTCTGATTTTGTTTTCAGTTTCTACTATTTATTCGAAGTTCTTTAGACTCGGACGGGAACGATATGTTATTGTCTTAAGAAGTGTCAACTCTTAGCCAAAATAACAGATGATATAATGAACAAACAAGTGTATCTCGTGATGGCAATAGGGTGATGTTTACAGATAGCACCAAAGCGTTGGTTGAAAACCTCACTCCTATGATAAATAACCTTTCCAGATGATAGCTAGGATTCAACTTCTGAAAAAAGTTCAGAAATGAATCGAATGACAAAACTGATGACAATATCATTAGTCTTCCCCAACAAATACCAACCCGAAGGTGTGAGGGACAAGGCAACGTTGTACAAAATACTTCCTGTGTTATTTGTTGAATTGCATGATGGGAACTCACGTAATGCATGTGCATGTCAAACAAACATCAGACACACGTCCCCAACCATCACATCACACTGTAAAGTGTCGTCCAGACGAAAGGTGAGACCCAGATGTTTTCAGGGTGAGTGATCGGTGATGTGTCAGCAGCTGAAACCCTTGCCGCTGGCATTTGGCATCATGCAACAAGCGTTCTGTAACGCAACGCAAAACGAATTGTACCGTCAATTCTTTTCCATCTTATTTCAATCCCCTGGGTAACACGTATCGCCACTCTCAAGCCATTTAGGGGAGTTTGGTTTTATTGAGTGAATCATTAATCAGTTAACAAACAGTGTCAGCGACTTAACGTGCTCTTATCGCCCTGCTTGTCTCTCGCCAACATGCGACTAACCAACAGTAAAAGCCTACTGGAGACGTCTTGAACGACCTCGTCGCCTTATCCACTTTCCTGTGGGACCCACGTCATTAAAAGCTTTTTTTGCCTGCGGCTACAAAAAGTGTTATGTATTTATGCTCGGAGCAAATAGAAGTATTTTTTTCGGTGAGGGACCGGTTGTTTCCACCGGGCCGGAGACTCGACATGTAAAAGCAATAGCATCTCCAGTCACTGTTTATGACTCCGGTATCTGTCTGCATGTAAACCTGTTCATTACGATGATAACTTAACGCGCACACCAGTGACACGTCAAGCTCTCAGTGTGTAGATGTTATGAAATTACCCTTTTACCCTCTTGTATCGAGATATCTGTAATGTATCTTGATTCCTACTCCCCAGAAAAAATCTCAATTTAGCCGGTGTGACATATCAAGTACATGTTCATACCCCCGTTGAACAGTAGCGTCATGTAGTCGGGCCCTATCTTTGATGGTGTTGGGAACTCTCATACAGATTCAGATATTCTGACACGGAGTTGCTGATTTTATGGAAACATGCTTTGAAGGAGTCAGAGTTAGATAATCTCAATGCCATTGTACTCAAGGGCATACTCAACAAAGCCAATACGAGCTATCGACTCCTGATTATTCTAGTGCTTAATGTAATTTCAACCGTTCACACCGCGAAACTAAGTCGGCTGCCACAATCGTTTGCTTTGGATGGACATGAACGTTAGAGTGAGAGAGGCGGGGAGCCCGAGGGTTTGTTTGTTTGTTGACCTTCGAGGTCATCATTTCAGTCATATCAGGCCAATCTGTAAATATGTGCGCAGTTATCGTTATTATATAAGGATACCACCGGGATTCCAGGTACCAAGTCCCCGGGCCACTATCCGTTTCATTTCTCATGCCTGTACCAATACAGGATGTTAGGGATCTGTCCATGACTACCCCAAGGAGATGCAACGCTAAAGAAACCTGACTTCCGTGGTGCGTTTGAGGTCACCGTCTCACTGACAACTACCTACTAACACAATACCTTCAACTCCAGTTACCGAAAACCCATCACCTACAACCCTGGGGTGTGCTAAGGCAACTCTGTCAACTCCAAAGGCTGATGAAGCACCATCTTTTACTCGTGAGATAAGCACATACATGTGTACAAATATATAAACAGTAGTGCCTGGAAACCCAAGCAGGTATATGGAGAGACAGACAACAGTGTTTGGCACACCTTTACAGGTGTGTAGATACACAGACAACTGTTACAGTGCGTGGTACACCTTTACATGTGTGTAAATACACAGACAATAGTGCTTGGTACACCTTTACAGGTGTTTACATACACAGGCAACAGTGACTGGCACACCTTTACAGGTGTGTACATACACAGGCAACAGGACTTTTTTACCTATGCAGGTGTGAAGATACACAGACAGCAGTGTTCGGTACACCTTTACAGGTGTGTAGATACACAGACAACAGGGCTTGGTACACATTTGCAGGTGTTTACATATACAGGCGGCAGTGTCCGTTACACCTTTACAGGTGTGTACATACACAGACAACGGTACGTAGTACACCTTTACCATGCGTGTTCATACACTTAAAACAAGGTTTTATATATCTTTCAGGTGTGTAGATACACAGACAACAGTGACTGGTTACTTATGCAGGTGTGTAGATACACAGACAGCAGTGTTTGGTACACCTTTACAGGTGTGTAGATACACAGACAACAGTGATTGGTTACCTATGCAGGTGTGTAGATACACAGACAGCAGTGTTTGGTACACCTTTACAGGTGTGTAGATACACAGACAACAGGGCATGGTACACCTTTAGAGATGTGTAGAGACACAGACGACAGTGATCAGTACAGGTGTTTACATATACAGACAGTGGTGTTCGGTACACCTTTACACAAGACAACGAGTCTTGGTACACCCTTGGGGGTGTGTAGAGACACAGACACCAGTGCTTGGTGCATCTTTCCAGTTGTGTAGATACACCGGCAACAGGACTTGGTTACCTGTGCAGGTGTGTAGATATATGGACAGCAGGGCTTGGTACACTTTTACAGGTGTGTACATACACTGGCAACATGGCTTGGTACACCGTTACAGGCGGCCACACACAAGAGTGTTAGGTGACTCTTTACAGGTGTGTAGATATACAGGCAGCAGTGTTTGGTACACCTTTACAGGTGTATAGATAAACAGACAACAGGAGTTGGTACACCTTTACAGGTGTGTAAATACACAGACACCAATGCTTGGAGCATCTTTACAGGTATATAGATACACTTGCAACAGTGCTTGGTAACATTTACAGGTGTGCATATACACAGACAACAGACTTGGTACACCTTTAGAGGTGTGTAGATACACGCACACCATGGCTTGGTACGCCTTTACATGTGTGTAGATATACATTCAGCAGTGTTCGGTACTCCTTTACATGTATGTAGATATACTAACAGCAGTGTTTGATACATTTTTACGGGTGTGTAGATACACAGACAACAGTGCTTGGTACACCTTTACAGGTGTGTAGATACACAGACAACAGGGCTTGGCAACCCAAGCAGAGTTTAGATTTTGGAAACTCTACTTAAAAGATAGTCCTCCGTTAATGTTATTATACTGCACTTACAACTATCTTAGCGCTAAGAGAGCGTCGAAAATCTAGGCCCTGGTGTTTAGATACGCAGACAACAGTATAGATGTCCGGTAACCCACACGTGTAAGTAGTTCGACAGTCGACAGTGCTTGGTACACACATGCATGTATGTATCTAGTTGGAAAGTCGGCAGTGTCTGCACCTGGGCTGTGTCCAACCGTTTAAACATATAGTGTTGCTGTCAGATATTTTACTGTTCTTATTCTCGCATGTATATCGATCAATAGCAAGCGTTTTGCCGAGTAAATAGATTTTCACACCAAAAAAGCATAATGTATTATGAAACATACGAAAAAGGTGTTGATAATACGCTAACAGGAATGTTTAGGTGTCTCAACATACTCGGCAGCAACGCGTCATACCGTCACCAAAGGAAAGTTCCTGACACAGACACGGCGCTCCTATCGTGAAGGACAATATCTCATACGGGTTTAAATGCAATTAAACATGAAACATGTGCTGCTTTACAATATTAACTGGAAACAAATAGCCTCACAGAAAAAGGTCATGAGATGGACAGCTGAAAAGAAGAAGTCCAGGCATATTCATTACGATGATTGAATGATGCAACTGTAATGAACGAGGTCAGATCATGACATTACGTATTAGATATAGAAGTAATGGTCGAGGTCAGACAGTGACGTAACAATAAAGGAAATCAGTTCGTTTTACTTCGGAACACCCACGCTGTGACGTAACACTACAGTGTTCAGGAAGAAGGTAGCTGTAATGAACGAGCTCGGGCAGTGACGTAACAATGCAGTGTTCAGAAGGGATGCAACAGTAATGAGCGAGCTCGGACAGTGAAATACTGCTGTGTTCAGACAGGATGCTTCTGTAATGACTGAGCTCGGACAGTGACGTAACAATGCAATGTTCGGAAAAGATGCAGCAGTAATGAGCGAGCTCGGGCAGTGACGTAACAATGCAGTGTTCAGAAGGGATGCAACAGTAATGAGCGAGCTCGGACAGTGAAATACTGCTGTGTTCAGACAGGATGCTTCTGTAATGACTGAGCTCGGACAGTGACGTAACAATGCAATGTTCGGAAAAGATGCAGCAGTAATGAGCGAGCTCGGGCAGTGACGTAACAATGCAGTGTTCAGAAGGGATGCAACAGTAATGAGCGAGCTCGGACAGTGAAATAATACTGCTGTGTTCAGACAGGATGCTTCTGTAATGACTGAGCTCGGACAGTGACGTAACAATGCAATGTTCGGAAAAGATGCAGCAGTAATGAGCGAGCTCGGGCAGTGACGTAACAATGCAGTGTTCAGAAGGGATGCAACAGTAATGAGCGAGCTCGGACAGTGAAATAATACTGCTGTGTTCAGACAGGATGCTTCTGTAATGACTGAGCTCGGACAGTGACGTAACAATGCAATGTTCGGAAAAGATGCAGCAGTAATGAGCGAGCTCGGGCAGTGACGTAACAATGCAGTGTTCAGAAGGGATGCAACAGTAATGAGCGAGCTCGGACAGTGAAATAATACTGCTGTGTTCAGACAGGATGCTTCTGTAATGACTGAGCTCGGACAGTGACGTAACAATGCAATGTTCGAAAAAGATGCAGCAGTAATGAGCGAGCTCGGGCAGTGACGTAACAATGCAGTGTTCAGAAGGGATGCAACAGTAATGAGCGAGCTCGGACAGTGAAATACTGCTGTGTTCAGACAGGATGCTTCTGTAATGAGGAGCTCGGACAGTGACGTAACAATGCAATGTTCGAAAAAGATGCAGCAGTAATGAGCGAGCTCGGGCAGTGACGTAACAATACAGTGTTCAGAAGGGATGCAACAGTAATGAGCGAGCTCGGACAGTGAAATACTGCTGTGTTCAGACAGGATGCTTCTGTAATGACTGAGCTCGGACAGTGACGTAACAATGCAATGTTCGAAAAAGATGCAGCAGTAATGAGCGAGCTCGGGCAGTGACGTAACAATGCAGTGTTCAGAAGGGATGCAACAGTAATGAGCGAGCTCGGACAGTGAAATAATACTACTGTGTTCAGACAGGATGCTTCTGTAATGACTGAGCTCGGACAGTGACGTAACAATGCAATGTTCGAAAAAGATGCAGCAGTAATGAGCGAGCTCGGGCAGTGACGTAACAATGCAGTGTTCAGAAGGGATGCAGCAGTAATGAGCGAGCTCGGGCAGTGAAATACTGCTGTGTTCAGACAGGATGCTTCTGTAATGAGGAGCTCGGACAGTGACGTAACAATGCAATGTTCGGAAAAGATGCAGCAGTAATGAGCGAGCTCGGGCAGTGACGTAACAATGCAGTGTTCAGAAGGGATGCAACAGTAATGAGCGAGCTCGGACAGTGAAATACTGCTGTGTTCAGACAGGATGCTTCTGTAATGACTGAGCTCGGACAGTGACGTAACAATGCAATGTTCGGAAAAGATGCAGCAGTAATGAGCGAGCTCGGGCAGTGACGTAACAATGCAGTGTTCAGAAGGGATGCAACAGTAATGAGCGAGCTCGGACAGTGAAATAATACTGCTGTGTTCAGACAGGATGCTTCTGTAATGACTGAGCTCGGACAGTGACGTAACAATGCAATGTTCGGAAAAGATGCAGCAGTAATGAGCGAGCTCGGGCAGTGACGTAACAATGCAGTGTTCAGAAGGGATGCAACAGTAATGAGCGAGCTCGGACAGTGAAATAATACTGCTGTGTTCAGACAGGATGCTTCTGTAATGACTGAGCTCGGACAGTGACGTAACAATGCAATGTTCGAAAAAGATGCAGCAGTAATGAGCGAGCTCGGGCAGTGACGTAACAATGCAGTGTTCAGAAGGGATGCAACAGTAATGAGCGAGCTCGGACAGTGAAATAATACTGCTGTGTTCAGACAGGATGCTTCTGTAATGACTGAGCTCGGACAGTGACGTAACAATGCAATGTTCGAAAAAGATGCAGCAGTAATGAGCGAGCTCGGGCAGTGACGTAACAATGCAGTGTTCAGAAGGGATGCAACAGTAATGAGCGAGCTCGGACAGTGAAATAATACTGCTGTGTTCAGACAGGATGCTTCTGTAATGACTGAGCTCGGACAGTGACGTAACAATGCAATGTTCGAAAAAGATGCAGCAGTAATGAGCGAGCTCGGGCAGTGACGTAACAATGCAGTGTTCAGAAGGGATGCAACAGTAATGAGCGAGCTCGGACAGTGAAATAATACTGCTGTGTTCAGACAGGATGCTTCTGTAATGACTGAGCTCGGACAGTGACGTAACAATGCAATGTTCGAAAAAGATGCAGCAGTAATGAGCGAGCTCGGGCAGTGACGTAACAATGCAGTGTTCAGAAGGGATGCAACAGTAATGAGCGAGCTCGGACAGTGAAATAATACTGCTGTGTTCAGACAGGATGCTTCTGTAATGACTGAGCTCGGACAGTGACGTAACAATGCAATGTTCGAAAAAGATGCAGCAGTAATGAGCGAGCTCGGGCAGTGACGTAACAATGCAGTGTTCAGAAGGGATGCAGCAGTAATGAGCGAGCTCTGGCAGTGACATAAGAATGCCGTGTTTATAACAGTTTGAGCGGTGCTCGGTGCGCTTGGAAATCGGACGTGCCAGTGAGAAGGGAAGACGTCTCGGCAACTGTCCGTTCAAAGTAACACCACAATAACTTTGCCTGGCCTCCTCTCACCCAGCGGGCCGTGTGGAAAGAAGGTATGGAAGCTTTAAGAGAGTTTTACGTGCCAATAAGGAGGAAGATCAATGCCCCATGCTAGTTTACACTCGCTTCGCTCATGTTCAAAGGAATACGGTTTCTGGGGCATGCGCATGCTAAGCGAATCCCGAAACGCTGACAGATTTAATAAGAAATGTCCGTTCTTGTGAAGCAGGACGAAAATAGTTCTCAAGCGTTCCTTGGGGCAGGCAACCTTAATCTTATGCCAAAATCATAATAACCATTTAAAATCTCAAAAGGTTAAATGAATAAATGTTTGCTTCTATTTTTGTGAGAAAATGAAGCACAGCTGACTGTATGTATGATAAAATATACATTGACAAGCTTAAGATTAAGTAAAGGTGCTTAACAGTGTGTGAGGACAAACGAATACTTCAGATGTCGGCTTAGCTCTGATGTGTAAAATGACACATATAGAGGCAGCAAGCTGTAGATACTTCAACGCGTGACACAAGTGACACGAGTTTTCTGCTCGAATCTCGTCGTTTCGTTAATAAAAAGGGTGCTCAGCTGAACATGAAAATGTTGCAGTCCTTTTGTATGGATATATGTTAGAGAGTTTCACACAAACACCAAGGGCACCACGTGTCGGCGACGACTGAAACAGCTACTCTCCACACCAATCCTTAAAGATAATTCCCCCGGTGACTGCAGCGTTTGGCCACAGCGTCTCCGACCACACAGCTATTTCAGAAATATTCACGCTTAAGTTAAGGGTCCGTTTTGAAGAGTTCCGTGCGCCTGACCCCAGGTTCAATTTCAAACATGGGTAAGATGTGTCAGTTATTTTCTATTGTATTTCATCTGCAGTCGTGTTCTACAGATCGATTATCTCGACTGCCATGTTCTAGAGACCCATGTTCCCGACTGTCGAACGCTAGAGACCCATGTTCTCTACTATCGAACCCTAGAGACCCATGTTCTCTACTGTCGTGGTCTAGAGACCACCGTTCCCAACTGCCTTGTTCTAAAGGTCAATGTTCTTGACAGCCTGGAGTTCACTGTTCTCGGCTATCGTGTCCTAGAGCTTGATGTTCCCGATTGTGGCCATCTATGGAGTCCAGTCCTCCCCGACATCGTCCGTTTGGAATCCGATGTTCCTGTCTTTGGCTGTCTGCACAGCTTGATGCTTCTGAATACGGTTCCAGTTTCCGTAGCTTTTAGTTTAACTATAAGTCTTCCACTAATATAGTGACAAATAAATCGTGTCTGAGAATATTTACTGTGACTGACAGATATACGCGAACATAATAAAAACAGAGTATTTGCCATGAAAACGTGCAGATAAAATGCTACAAATAGAAACTACAGAACTACCCCACCGATGCGTGCTGTCAATGGCTCGTGAAGATTCGGGGTAGCATTGGTCTTCATCAACCGATCATGATGCTTGCCACAAAGGGCGACTATGCTTGTCGAAAGAGACGACTAACGGGTGGTCAAGTTCGCTGACTTTATTGACACATGTCATCGGTTCCCAGTTGCGCAGATCGATGATCATGTTGTTCGACTACCATCACTAGATTGTCCGGCCCAGACTCGATTATTTACAGACCGCTGCCATGTAGCTGGAATATCGCTGAGCATGGCGTAAAACTAAACTCATTCACTCACGCATACTGTCAATAATTTAGTTTGCTGTTCAAAGGATCATCTACAGTGCATATGTTGGACATAACTTCTAATTTTTTTTTCTAATCACTTCCAGGTCATTTTAAGAGTCAAAACGTGAAGCTGAAAAACGTTAATGGGTTTGGGTAGAGAGGAAGAGGACATGTGCACGGCTGATCTCTAACGTGTTGTTGCTTGCCCAAGTGTCAGTACCAGGCTGTGGCACTACGCGCATTGAAATTTGCTCGTTATGACTGCCGGCGTGTTTAGAACCTCCAAATTGTGATTAACTTGCAACAACAGACCATTATGTTTCCGTGACGTGTGTTGACGATGGCGTCAAAAACATTCATCCTACAAGACGAAATGGAGGAGGGATGTCGCTAAAATGGCAATAAAATCTTTTGTTCTCTGGTTTGATGAAGTTGTTTCTGTGTCGGAATGGCTGTTTGCTGTTCTCCCATGACGTAATGGCGACGCGTTCCAACCCTCGGGAAATGCACTTTTTTCTGGTTTTGGTAACAGTTTTAAGATGAGTGTCATATATAACAGGTAACAGGAGATAACACGAGATGAGGTAACACGAAATAGGAGTGTTTACCTATAATATTCATCGCAACCTACTCAGCACGCCACTGATTTCTTGAAGAATATGGTACTAAGCCTCTTTCTGAAGAATGATGGTCACAACTATATTATAAAAAGTAGGGTGGGAAACTTTGATGTGACAGTATTATTTGGGCTACATTGTATAATTGTATCTGGATTTAGCAAGTTACTACTAGTTTTCGATTTATACCGTGTCATGAATTTTGTGCAAGCATTCCAATTTTGAGCAGGCGTTTTTAATGGTGCGCACGTGAACATAGACGGGTTAAAATTTCCAGTGAAACGTGTCAGTGTGTTCCGGAACATTTCAATGATAGAACCAGTCCAAAAGTTGTTCTGAAATTGTTTTAAACTCAATTAAATGGTTGTGGCATGCGGTGTATGCCACGTCAGGAACAGCTACGTGCAATTGGCAAGTTGGAAGTTTGGAACAAGACAGAGCATTGAATCACGAGCTCTCAACGTTTCACAGTTAGCAATCAGCAGAGTGCAAGCACTATATCGACAGAAAAATAACGTTCATCTTGTAGACCAATTGTGTGCAAGGGCGACAACTGCGCATGGTACAGGTTCATCAGAACGACTGTGTTAAGAAAATGTGCCTTGCAAACTGGAGACACACTTCACATAATTACATCTGTGAGAGATAGAATACAGACAATTTGTAATCGTCTACACAGAACTACATGTGTGAGAGACACAGGACAGGCAACTAGTAATCGTGTACACAGAACTACCTGTGTGAGAGATAGAGGACAGACAATTTGTAATCGTCTACAAAGAACGATCATACATGTTCAACATTGCCATCATATCTCGCGACAGGCGAACCGTCACATTACTGCAAGATATCGTTGATGTCGTGACGGGCAGCGATAGACCAATCGTCGTTATGGTTTCGGATGAATCAAGATTTACTTTGGACTCCTTGACAGGTGCAATTAAGCCCATGAAGATCAGGTTTAGAATTGATCTTTAGTAACCCATGCTTGTTGAGGCGACTAACTGGACTGGGTGGTCAAGCTTGATGACCTTGGTTGACATATGTCATCCTAATTACATAGCTCGATGCTCATCATATTCATAGCTGGAATATTGCTGAGCGCAGCATGAAACAACATACAAACAAAACTTGACAGGTGCAACAGAATGTCGCGGTTAACTTCAGAGAGAATGATCGTTTTTTGAGTGGCTCAGTATCAACGGTGTTAATGAGTCGGACGTTTCACGGTAAATGGCGTGATGTGCGATTTGAATATTCATATACATCTGATGTGTTCAACGGTTTAGTGGTATTTCGTTCACTCGTTACATAAAAGTTATCCAGTTGGAATATCCTAGAGGAACATGCTGCCGAGGCAGTTTTGTTAGTTTGCTTATGGTGATATTTAGTGGAAGCAAGTGGTTGAGGCGTTCGTAAAATGACAGGTTGAAACATACATCTGTATGATTGGTTAATAAAAGACCAGAAAATTTGGTGGCTCAGCAAGTGTCTTGCTAGTTTCTAGCAGGCTGTCTCATTCAGCTGTTGATGACCTGGCTGGAGTAGCTATCGGGATGCCCTTTATATTTCTACCATTCTTCCGGATGCACAGTGATATTCTGGGTATTAGTGAGTGACTCACATTCACACACATCATGGGGTATTCTACTGTTGTTGCATGCCATTTTTGTGAAGGCGAGGTCATGTTTCAGACAACAGAGACATGTTTCTGGAGGCGACTTGATGTTTCTCAAAGCGAGCTGATGTTTCTAAAGGTGAGGCCTTTAGAAGGCCATGTTTCTACAAGCTTCTGAAGGCGTTTCAGACATGTTTCAGACAGCAGGGTCATGTTTTTCAAAGCGGGGTCATGTTTCTCGTTGTGAAGTCTTGTTTCTGATCACGAGTTGATGTTTCTGAAGGCCAGATCCTGTTTCAGAAGGCGAATTCATGTTTCGGCCAGCAGGATCATATTTCTGAAATCGAAGCCATGTTTCTGACAGCAAGGTCATGTTTCAGACAGCGGGGTTGCGTTTCTGATGTTTCTCAAAGCGAGGTGATGTTTCTGATGTCAAGGTCATGTTTCGGATGTCAGGGTAATGTTTCTGTTGTCAAGGTCATGTTTCTGATGTCAGGTAAATGTTTCTGTTGTCAAGGTCATGTTTCTGATGTCAGGGTAACGTTTCTGTTGTCAAGGTCATGTTTCTGATGTCAGGGTAACTTTTCTGTTGTCAAGGTCATGTTTGTGATGTCAAGCTCATGTTTCTGTTGTCAAGCTCATGTTTCTGTTGTCAAGGTCATGTTTCTGATGTCAGGGTAATGTTTCTGTTGTCAAGCTCATGTTTCTGTTGTCAAGGTCATGTTTGTGATGTCAGGGTAATGTTTCTGTTGTCAAGGTCATGTTTCTGATGTCAGGGTAACGTTTCTGTTGTCAAGGTCATGTTTCTGATGTCAAGCTCATGTTTCTGATGTCAAGGTCATGCTTCAGATGTCACGGTCATGTTCCTGAAACAAGTCCTTGCTTCTGATAGCAGGATCAGGTGATGATAGCTGCAATGGATGTGGCAACGGTGTATGCATTGCGAAGGAATTTATCGAAATTAAACGAGAAACATTTCCACATTATTGCCTGTCAAGACATAATTTAGCTGTAAAATTCTTCCTCAAGGAGGAATTAGCGTTTCTGTGCTGTGAACACGTAGTTGCATCACGACTTCGAAATAATTTAGCTAAGTGGGTAAAAAATCGACTTGCGTCGTCTATGACAATACATGAAACTGATAGATCTAAAGCCCAGAAACTAGATACTTTAACTTCTTGTAAAACAATGTCCACTGAGATGATCAAATGATTAATGATGCAGTCTATGTTTTCAAGCCCTCTTAAACAGACATTACACAAGTAAATGTGCGTAGTTACACGCGTATTTAGTTCCATCGTGTTGTATAAATCTCCAATCAGTTGACAAGAGTTCTGGTCAAAGACACCCCCATGTCGTTCTGCCTCATAAACAGACATGGGTGTAGACAGGCTACTTTTCACTCCGTCTGACCTTGATCATCACGCCGGGGACTTGACCTACTGACCAGTCTCTTTGTATGGATCAGGTGTTCTCAATAATTAATCACCTCACCTCCGAACAACAGCCGATGGGCGCAGGTCAAGTAGCCCTGCTACGTCAGGTGCTGTGCGTTCATACTTGGTGAAATGGCAACGTCCGTTGACGCCTCTGTTAACAATATACAGTACTGACAACCCAGTCGATCTTAAAACAACTGGACAATGACTCATCCGAGGCCGACAATGACTCGTTTAAAGCCCCAAACCCAACTAAATACCCCAAGTGTGCATGGTGCATTTTCGAAGGCTACTCCGCGATGTGTCCAGACAACTTGTAACAGATCCAAAATATGCATGGTGTTGGATGATTTGAAGCCTAGTGGTTAAATTGTTTCTCGTCACATCGGAGACATGGGGTTCCATGCCGTTTCTAGTGTCCCCCGCCATATTACTGAAAGCGTCTTAAAACCTCAGTCAGCCCGTCATAGTTACACGTGACACATACGGGCACAAGAAGGTTTAAATGAACAGTTTCATTCTGCCAGTTCATCCAGTGAATTCGGAGAGCAGGGCGCATCGAACCGAAACACCGGTGAAAATCAGTTGTGTTGGAGGTGAAAACAGACGTGGTCAGTATAATGTCCTTTGAGGCGAATTACAATGGCGGTTTTTATGTTTATCGTTATGATTTCTTCGTGAAAAGTTAAGGAATATAACTACACCGAGGAGTTCAAAAGGTATACTGAGCTGTTCCTTGTGCAATGAAAACTGAAAGAATCCATGGGTTATGTTTAATGCCACTCACTACAGTGTTCCAGTTACAAGAGGGCATGTATGGTCCGAGCTGTCCATCAAGTTGGCCAAACCCATGGGTGTTGACAAACAGGGATGATCCGGGATTCGAACACATGATTTGTGAATTGATTCCTCTTGCGCAGAATTAACCGTCTTTCCGGTCTTCCCTTGCTCTGAAACCCGTGAAGGTCCCGGGGTAGAATAGGCCTTCAGCAACCCATGCTTGCCATAAAAGGCGACTCAGCTTGTCGTAAGAGGCGACTAACGGGATCGGGTGGTCAGGCTCGCTGACTTGGTTGACGCATGTCATCGGTTCCCAATTGCGCAGATCGATGCTCATGTTGTTGATCACTGGATTGTCTGGTCCAGACTCGATTATTTACAGACCGCCGCCATATAGCTGTAATATTGCTGAGTGCGGCGTAAAACTCAACTCACTCACTCACTCCCTTGCTCTGACAGGCACACACCTTGCCTTGCTCTCACAGGTACACACTCTACCCTGTCTCACGGGTACACACTTTAGATACAAACCTTGCCTTGCTGTGACAGATACAAACCTTGCCTTGTTCAGACAGGTCCACTCATTGCCTTGCGAGCACAGGTACACACCTTGCCTTATGCAGGTACAAACTTTGCCTTGCTCTGACAGGTACAAACCTTGCCTTGCTAAGACAGATACAAACCTTGCCTTGCTCTGACAGGTACAAACCTTGCCTTGCCCCGACAGGTACAAAGCGTGACTTGTTCTGACAGGTACAAATCTTGCATTGCTCTAACAAGAACAAATCCTGCCTCCTCAGGTACAAACCTTGCCTTGCCCAGACACGTACAAACCTTGCTTGCGCAGACACGTACAAACCTTGCCTTGCTCTGACAAGTACAAACCTTGCCTTGTTCAGACACGTTCAAATCTTACCTTGCTCTGACACGTACAGACCTTGCCAGGCTCTGACAGGTACAAACCTTGCCTTGTTCTGACAAGTACAAACATTGCCTTTTTCTGACAAGTACAAACCTTGCCTTGCTCTGACACGTACGAACCTTGCCTTGCTCTGACAAGTACAAACCATGCCTTGCTCAGACACTTACAGACCTTGCCTTGCTCTGACACGTACGAACCTTGCCTTGCTCTGACAAGTACAAACCTAGATTTGCTCAGACAAGTACACACTCTCTCGCAATTCTGTGATTGGAAAGACATCCGTGTACTAAGAATACATATGACACGCACGGGTAATTACCATAGCAAATTTGATGACATCAGTAAGGGTATGGACATATCGATAACCTAAAGCAGTTCAGCAACATGATTCACGCTATACAACCGACTGCAGACAATACGCAAAACCGCCATGTTCAACCGAGCAAATGCTCGCGTTCATTTACAATTCATTTCTGTTTTTTACAGGATACAAGGCCAGTCCTTAAACTGCAGTCATTGGAAATGTTCCCAAATGACTAAAAATTGTCAAAAACAGAGCAAGATGATGCAGCGATCACAATCCAGACTTTTGGATGCAGCCCAAGGAGGAGAAGTATCGAGTCACAGACCAGGCCCTGTAGGTGGAGGCGAGACAGCTCCCTATCTACCAGAAACCAGTGGATGATTATCCCAGCGCTGTTGTAGTTTCAGTTGGATTGTGAATCATCTGAACGTGAGAAGTGTTTGAACAAGCACGAGTGCAACTGATGTACAGACTTGTCACATTAGAGCCAAACAAAATGCCATTTACGAACGGTTCATTTTTGTTTTAACGTTTCCTTACATTACAACGTGTATGCAATGTTGTAAGTATTGTAGGATTAACAGCAGAAACAAAGACAATCTGTGCATAGTGGCACCATGCTTCTGAGAGGGGGGTTTAGAATCCCAATGAAGACTCAACCCATTGTGGTATGCGCTGCCACAAGGCTGTCAATATATATTCAGAACTTTGTAACTATTTTGCACAATGCGTACCGTGTCCTTGTTTTTGTGTTGCAAAGACAACTGCATGTTTCGTTTCAGCGTAAGATCCAAATACAATCGTGTAGTTTGCTCATTTGGCGATATTCTGACTGTTGAAAAACATCAGTACTTTCCGCACATCATACGTGATTCAATGGTATACGAGATACAGAATTACTGCGGCGAAGTACTAAATGAGCACGGCATTCGCAACAGGGTACATCCAAAATGTTGTTGGCTTGTAAGCGAAGTATATTGAAAATAACAGAAGAGAGGTCAGCCAATCAGAAAACGACATTTATGTGTGAGGTAAGATAAATACAGATATACTAATCTTGATCAAAGGACAACCTAAGAACACCCTCGAGCATCCAGTCCATTATAGCCCCTTGTTATCATAGATCATGTTCTAGTGTCGGGGAGTTAGCCTGATGGTTAAAGCGTTTGTTCGTTATGCTGAAGACTGTTACATGGGTACAATGTATGAAGCTCATTCTGGTATCCCCCGGCGTGATATTGCTAGAATATTGCTGGAATATTGCTAAAAACGACGTGAAACTAACTATCATGTTTCATCACATTCACCTTTTGCTGCAGGCGTTTCTAATCTTTCCATGAAAAACAAAAAAAATGTTTTCATAGCATCTGAAGTGTACAATTATACACAATGATATGTATGACTATCTATGTGGCAGTGTCATATTTCCTACGTTTTATGTGTGTAAATACGGTTTTGTTTTATTAGACACTTTAGTTGTGTGTGTTTTAGAATATATCAGGTAACTCCTGTTTGATTGCTACAAGTTGGCCCAATTGTGTCACTGAAGCTGCAGTGCATTTCTTTTGTCTTTCTTTCAGACAGCAATCAATCTTTTAACAACCTGTTGGTCACTTTAATCTTCTTGGCTTCCCCACTCAAATCAGCAAAATTTCAAATCATTCTACCTTCGGACTTTGAACAACAGTCACTCGGCAACATAATCACCCTGTACAGCAAAATACTGACAGACTACTTCAAGCTCAGCTCTTCTTGATTCGGGACGATACGGGTTAAAATATATCTCCAGCAACCCATGCTTCTCGAAAGATTGCGTAGATCGATGCTGATTCTGTTGATCACTGGATGGTCTGGTCCAGGCCCGATTATTTACAGACTGCCGCCAAATAACTGGAACATTGCTGAGTGCGGCGTAAAACTATACCCACTCACTTGTCTTACCTTCTTTCTCAAATTATCAATGTAATATCATGTAGGATGTTACTTATAAATACTTATTTTAAGATACAGTAAACAACATTATTGTTTAGGTCATAATTGTGTGGTTTGACTGTGTGAACGCGTTTTATAAGGTTATAATGTATTACGGGATCATAAAAGATAAAGTCGCATATATCCCATAAATGTACATTTTGTTTGCCATCTTCTATGACATGCGTGCAGGCTACATCTTGGCCATCTTGGCCGGTCATGTACATGTCGCAGTACATGTATCATTTTGACCCGTGTGAATTCGATAAAACATATATGGTATATAAGTGTTATGTATATACCTATATATTACAGCATGGATTATGTCGTATTATTGTGGCATGGAGATTAAAATATTTATGCACATGTATATTTTTTTTATAGATTTCGATTCATGCATGCCACACATGTTTGTGTTACTATGCCATCACATGTTTGTATTACTATGCCATCACATGTTGGTATTACTGTGCCATCACATGTTTGTATTACTGTGCCATCACATGTTTGTATTACTATGCCATCACATGTTTGTATTACTATGCCATCACATGATTGTATTACTATGCCATCACGTTTGTGTTACTGTGCCATCACATGTTTGTATTACTGTGCCATCACATGTTTGTATTACTGTGCCATCACATGTTTGTATTACTATGCCATCACATGTTTGTATTACTGTGCCATCATATGTTTGTATTACTATGCCATCACATGTTTGTGTTACTATGCCATCACATGTTTGTATTACTGTGCCATCACATGTTTGTATTACTATGCCATCACATGTTTGTGTTACTATACCATCACATGTTTGTGTTACTCTGCCATCACATGTTTGTATTACTGTGCCATCACATGTTTGTATTACTATGCATCACATGATTGTATTACTGTGCCATCACATGTTTGTATTACTATACCATCACATGTTTGTATTACTATGCCATCATATGTTTGTATTACTATGCCATCACATGTTTGTGTTCCTGTGCCATCACATGTCATCACATGTTTGTGTTCCTGTGCCATCACATGTTTGTATTACTGTGCCATCACATGTTTGTATTACTATGCCATCACATGTTTGTATTACTATGCCATCACATGTTTGTGTTACTGTGCCATCACATGTTTGTATTACTGTGCCATCACATGTTTGTATTACTATGCCATCACATGTTTGTATTACTGTGCCATCACATGTTTGTATTACTATGCCATCACATGTTTGTGTTACTGTGCCATCACATGTTTGTATTACTATGCCATCACATGTTTGTGTTACTGTGCCATCACATGTTTGTATTACTGTGCCATCACATGTTTGTGTTACTATGCCATCACATGTTTGTATTACTATGCCATCACATGATTGTATTACTATGTCATTACATGTTTGTATTACTATGCCATCACATGTTTGTGTTACTGTGCCATCACATGATTGTATTACTATGTCATTACATGTTTGTATTACTATGCCATCACATGTTTGTGTTACTGTGCCATCACATGTTTGTATTACTATGCCATCACATGTTTGTGTTACTATGCCATCACATGATTGTGTTACTATGCCATCACATGTTTGTGTTACTATGCCATCACATGTTTGTATTACTATGCCACACATATTTGTGTTACTATGCCATCACATGTTTGTATTACTATGCCACACATATTTGTGTTACTATGCCATTACATGTTTGTATTACTATGCCACACGTGTTTGTGTTACTGTGCCATTACATGATTGTGTTACGAACTGATCTGACGTAAAATAACGTTATGATGTTCAGATTTGAAGAAGTTAGAATAAGTGTATAAAACAATTTATGTGTGTATTGTATTAACATTTTTAGATGGATAATCAGTGCTAGGCGAGACACATGTGCGTCATCTCACCTGCATACCACTCATTTCGTAGGCAGTTTAACATTCCATTGTATATCATTTGAAAATATTTGAACAAATTTCAATTTTGCGCCAGTCTCACTCTGAACAAGTTTAACTTTCAGATAAATTAGTGCATGTTATGTGCTTGTGTTTTCATCTGCACATGATATGGTTCATGGTAAATATCCCGAATACAGTATATCTTGAATACACCTTAATTAATGATAATGTGCAGTATTTTAATATGTATGTGCTTTGACAGTTTTACTGACGATTTATCAATATTGTTACAGGAGAATATGTCTTAGCCTGCATAATGAAAATTAAATGTTCTCGAGCACATTTCTTACACAAGTGACGAGGGCGGTAGGGTTTTTTTTCACATTTTTGGTGGAAAAAAAGTGACGAGGGTGTACAAATTCAGCATCATTGTGTCCACCATTGGCGTTGGCGCAGGTTTAACAATGATGACGCACAGACGTTACTAAGTCATTGTTCCATGTCTGAACCAACGCTTGTTCCAGTTACGTTTAACAAATCTGTCACAACACGGGGACGGGTATCATCTTACGGAAGCTTGAAGGTGCGTCTCTGTCCTTGGAAGAACTGCAGTTCAGACGACTCTAAGCAGTTGTTGTCCAGCTGACGTGACGTCACGCCTGGACGGAGGTCCGAGGCAAATCTGTCGTGTTGCCATGATGTCGGAAACGTCCCCATAGAGATGAGATCTTGTTTGGATGGACACCAAACTAATATCTGGCCACTTCATTTTGGGCCATTCCAATCTCCAGTATACCCACGGTGGGTAGACACTAATTTTCTGTACACCGTGGCATGACGTATATATGCGCTTATGTTGTAATTAACGTGTCTTAGAGAATAATCAGTAATTCATCAATTTTAAATATCAAGTGCGTGAACTTCGGGTGTCAAAAAACATGCAAAATATGGGTACGTTCATTGT
The DNA here is from genome assembly GCF_037392515.1 of Haliotis asinina. Taxonomy (NCBI): domain Eukaryota; kingdom Metazoa; phylum Mollusca; class Gastropoda; order Lepetellida; family Haliotidae; genus Haliotis; species Haliotis asinina. The sequence goes on along the minus strand of NC_090280.1, from coordinate 43,254,684 downwards.
GCATGAAGTACACGTTCCACGTGCGATACGTAACGTCAAATTCCATGCAAAGTGTTTTGCTATGTGTTTATTTAGGGTTGTATTTTATTTAAATAACTTTTCAAATAATATCATTTTGTTCAATTTTATGTTATGAACATTTACTTTGTTCCGTTACATAAGCCGTTGGCTTGTTGTGCCAATCCATAGTCATGAATAAAATATGTTTAAATCACTCAAATCATGAATAAAATATGTCTTAAATCACACGATTTAGTCCCATTTCCGGCAGTGAGATTGTCACAACTTTCAGTTGGTCTAATTTGGACCAATTAGTCCTAATTAGTGATGGTAGATGTCCCAATTCGGGCAATAAAATTTCCGGATGTCACATACCTGGCAGAAGATTGTAACACCTGAATAATTACGTCATCAGGAGATTGCCAGGAGACTGCCAGGAGACTGCCAGGAGACTAACACTAAAGCACGTTTAACACTTCAGTTAAAAAATTTATTGTTTTATGTCATTATGTACAAACGTATATTTACGTGTCTTTACACGTGTCTCTTCGGTATATTTAGGCTCTGCATAATTATTTAACCTATCCATATGTCTTTCATGTACAACTCTGTAATGTTTATTCGTGACACGTAAATAAACAACAATTCTCTTCTCAGTCAAACGGGTCTGTTCCAAGCTGTAGTGCTAACACACTAAAACCCATCCTGCATATCCCGATAATATACTTTAACGCCCAGCGTCACGCCCATACCTTGGAGAAATGTTTAATCAGTCATGTGTGGCCCTTCTACGAACATAAACATGTCACACAGCATGTGGTCTCTCTGTCCCAGAACTACATTTTTCCTGTTGCCTAACCCTCTCTGCAATGCTAAAGCCTTAAATGAAGCAAGTCTAGATTTCCTCAAGTTCTTAATCTCCCTGGGTGTTCTTTTCAATTTATGTGGGTTAGTCTGTTACTATCAAAATTATATATATTGATAGACTGAGCATTAGTCTACATTGCATGGTGTGCAATGCCATGATACGAGACAGTTACTGTGATGTAACGTACATGAATGATTAACAATACTATTCCCAGTAGCACAATGTCTAAAACAAACATGACTCGATGCGTGAAGAGTTTGACAGCAGTTCAGTGTCTGATTACAGAGTGCGTGTGAAGGAATGCAGTCTTGGGACAGGTGTGCACTCGTACAGAGACCGTACATCAATATATATGAACTGCTTTAACGATGTATGTTAGACACACAGGTGCATATTTGATGAGCTGCGGTACACTTGCTGTTATTGGTAGATGACATGTTTAGGGTAGGGAAGAGACAGTTAGATGAAGGGAGGCAAGGGCGGACATGTTTAGTGTAGGGAAGAGACAGGTAGATGAAGGGAGGCAAAGATGGACATGTTTAGTGTAGGGAAGAGACAGGTAGATGAAGAGAGGCAAGGACGGACATGTTTAGTGTAGGGAACAGACAGGTAGATGAAGAGAGGCAAAGACGGACATGTTTAGGGTAGGGAAGAGACAGGTAGATGAAGAGAGGCAAGGACGGACATGTTTAGGGTAGGGAACAGACAGGTAGATGAAGAGAGGCAAAGACGGACATGTTTATCGTAGGGAAGAGACAGGTAGATGAAGAGAGGCAAGGACGGACATGTTTGAGGGTAGGGAAGAGACAGGTAGATGAAGAGAGGCAAGGACGGACATGTTTAGGGTAGGTAAGAGACAGGTAGATGAAGGGAGGCAAGGATGGACATGTGTAGGGTAGGGGAGAGACAGGTAGATGAAGAGAGGCAAGGATGGACATGTTTAGTGTAGGGAAGAGACAGGTAGATGAAGAGAGGCAAGGACGGACATGTTTAGGGTAGGTAATTGAAGAGAGGCAAGGACGGACATGTTTAGGGTAGGGAAGAGACAGGTAGGTGAAGAGAGGCAAGGATGGACATGTTTAGGGTAGGGAAGAGACGGGTAGATGAAGGGAGGCAAGGACGGACATGTTTAGGGTAGGGAAGAGACAGGTAGATGAAGAGAGGCAAGGGCGGACATGTTTAGGGTAGGGAAGAGACAGGTAGATGAAGGGAGGCAAGGACGGACATGTTTAGGGTAGGGAAGAGACAGGTTGATGAAGAGAGGCAAGGACGGACATGTTTAGGGTAGGGAAGAGACAGGTAGATGAAGGGAGGCAAGGACGGACATGTTTAGGGTAGGGAAGAGACAGGTTGATGAAGAGAGGCAAGGACGGACATGTTTAGGGTAGGGAAGAGACAGGTAGATGAAGAGAGGCAAGGACGGACATGTTTAGTGTAGGGAAGAGACAGGTTGATGAAGAGAGGCAAGGGCGGACATGTTTAGGGTAGGGAAGGGACAGGTAGATGAAGGGAGGCAAGGACGGACATGTTTAGGGTAGGGAAGAGACAGGTTGATGAAGAGAGGCAAGGACGGACATGTTTAGGGTAGGGAAGAGACAGGTAGATGAAGAGAGGCAAGGACGGACATGTTTAGTGTAGGGAAGAGACAGGTAGATGAAGAGAGGCAAGGACGGACATGTTTAGGGTAGGGAAGAGACGGGTAGATGAAGGGAGGCAAGGACGGACATGTTTAGGGTAGGGGAGAGACAGGTAGATGAAGAGAGGCAAGGACGGACATGTTTGAGGGTAGGGGAAGTTAAGAGACATGTAGATGAAAGGAGGCAAGGATGGACCTGTTTAGTGGTAGGGAACAGCCTTTAACAACGCTGTTCATTGCTGCCACTAAGAATACTCGCGCTGACATTTGTAAGTTGTTCCCATAAATGGTACTGAAAACGTTCAACATTAAAGTTTCTTGATATATTTATTATACAGAAGAGAAATGTTAGGCGGAGGTTTGACTTAGACAGAAAGATATATACGAACGAAGTATTCATACAGTATAGTTCTACATACACACTAAATATATGTCCCATGTTTCTATACACATTACTTGCATACGCTATACTTGTATATTCCATACGTGTATACTCTATACACCTTGCTTGCTTCATCCAAACTTGTACATTTGATGTCTGTATACAACATGCTTATGTACACGTTACTTGTATAATCTTATGCTTGTACGTCCATATTTGTACACTCTATGCTTGTATACACCTTAATTGTATCATCTATATGCTTTTGTACATTTCATATTTGCACGGCCTTTTCAAGCATACACCTAACTTGCATTATGCACATTATGCTTGTATTATATATATACTCTATGCTTGTATACTCTATGCTTGTATACTCTTTGCTTGTGTACTCCCTCTTGTAAGAGGTGACTAACGGGGTCGGGTGGTTAGGCCAGCTGACTTGGTTGACACTTGTCACCGTATCCCAGTTGCGTAGTTCGATGTTCATGCTGCTGAACACTGGATTATCTGGTCCAGACTCGATTGTTCACTGTTGCCATATAGCTGGAATGTTACTGGGTGGTACGTAAAACTTAACTCACTAACTCATTGTATAGTCCATGTATGTAATCTTCATACCTGTATACATGTCTACCTAACTTGTATAATCTATGATTACGCATTTCATAATCGCAACATACAGTAACTCATGTGCATTGATTATTCTTCAAGTTAAAACAATATTCTGTTAGTGTTATGGTGTCGTTTTTTGAGATTCGAACATACGCCCTCAACTTAATGACATCGTCAACTGGACGATGCTATTGAGAGTGTAGTGAGTTATTTCCCTTAGGTGTAACTGGGCAACGCAGATAAACGCAACAGGCGAAACGTGGCACCCACACTGGGTGTGAAGTGGCAGTCGGTGATGGGATAAAAGATGGTGATAGCGGATGTGAATTATCCACTTGGTATTTATGTACTGGGAAAATACCAAACTTCACCACCCTGTGTACATTACCCGGACATTTCCGCTATCGGATTGAGTAGATATGAAGTCATTGTTCACTCCTACTAACTCAACATGTACATGTACTTTATTACAATGTCGCAAAAGTTAGTCTGGAAACTGGGTGCTCTCTCTCTCTCTCTCTCTCTCTTTCTCTCTCTCTATGTATGTATATACATACACACACACACACATATATATATATATATATATATGAAAATAAAAAATCTGCAGCCTTCATGTTTGACAGCATTTTACGTCATAGTTGTACCAAACGTTTATTACCTTAGAATGGTAAATGTTTTTAAACTATGTTTCCGTGTCGAGTGACCCCTTGACGTTGTATATAAATATGGAAATTCCAGTGTAAAGTATTCATTATTACTTTTTATGAACTAGAGAATCTATTTATGAATTCTTGTTTGAAGTTTTGCCGATTCGCAATATAATGGTCAAATTCTATATAATAACTGACCACTCTTGTAATTTAATTGTGCTGAAATTAACTTAAGTTTGCTGTAGGATTTTAGCAAACAGTTAAAACAAGCTGTGGTATAGTTCTACAAATATGTAACATTAAATTATTTCGTGTGAATTATACAGTAAACAATACCCCTACTGCTAGGAACAACACCAACATATCACATAAGACATTGTATCCTGCCATTCTGTACATAGGTCAAGTAAATAATACTTGATGTTGTTTTCATATCGAAGAAATTGTGCCCTGATAAAATTCTTCTTCGGATTTCCATGATCACAAATGTGCACGCTGACTGACAATGTGTATTTTATTGCTTACGCATTTTATTGGCATCCTTAAAGAGGCTGTAAAATGTTGATATCTCATATAATAGACAAAGGGCCCGTGGTTGTTGTTGATTAGCTGTGCTGTATATTCTCCCCGAATTGTTTCACATGTATTCCTCAAAATGCTCCGAACCTGAAAGCGCCGTACGCGTATGCAACCTATACTAACCATCAAAAGAAACGCAATTCAAGAAATTCAAACAGTTTATATGCTTGATCAAGTCCAAATTCATGCTGAAAAGTCTATTTTTCATGAATCGCGAGTTGAGTTTTTATTACAGATCAGTACACATATATACATCTTTACCCTATGCTCGTATACACGCTATACATATCTAGAGGATATTTTATGAGTGTCCATTCCCCGCTCGGGAAATACCAATATTTAGGTATTAGTATGATCAAGGTATGATTAAGGCATGGATATAATATACAGTTTATTACTGAACTCGCCAAACTGAGGAAAATACATCCAAATCTACTTTCAAACATAGGATGGCTACCCGCCGTCGTTGCATGAAGAACCCAACTTCACACAAGAAACGTGGGGTCATAGCATTGTTCATGACGTCACGCCACCATGCCAGAGTGATGTTTGCTCTAGGGCATCGTATGTAGACCATATTATACTACACGAGGTCTCATTACATAAGAGGAGAGGCGTGAGTGTGTATGTTAGCGTGCGTGTTAGTGTGTTAGTGTGTGTTAGTGTGTTACTATGTGTTGGGGGATTTGAACATGCCTTCTGATAATGCCATGTCCGGGTACTCGGTGTGTGAGGGTGGTGGAAGGGTATGGGAGGGGTTGGGAACACCAAGCTTCCTGTTGGTGGCATTACATGGCCGGAGTGTGTTGGAAGGAGGGGACGCCAATAACAGGGGTTCAGTTCCACAAATGGCTTTAATGCACGAAGCCCATTTCTGGTGTCCCTTTGATATTGTTGGATTATTGCTTGAAGCGCTGTTATATAGACTTACCTCACCCACTCACTTTATATACGTGTGTCAAAAACAATCCTCACAACTATGAAGTGACTATACACTCATTTGTATGTGTGATTATATAAAACTATAGGCCAGCTAAACATATGACGTTCACAGCAGACAGAAATAAACACGTTTAGATAATGTTTGAGAGAAATTCATGCTGCTGTGGGTTCTGTCCCGAAGGATTCACGCAAACACGCGCACATGGAAACTGCCAATTAATCTAAATCAACATGACATACAACGTGCATATTTTTTAATCAATCGGTTTTGTTAACAAGGACAAGAATGACACTTAAGGTATCTTGGAGACACGTCCCATTCTCATTGTAACGAGTTTAAACTAGAAATAGCCAGCCAATCAAACATTCCAATTGGTTATTCAGATGAATGTTGTTGTTTTTTTCTCTCAAACAAGTTCTCATGAACTATCGATAAAAAGTAACTATCTTTCTACCTGAAGTATATGTTTGTCAACTGTGTATGGCCACCCACTGCGCTGAGGTTGACAAGTAAAACCCTGCCGTCACGCTACCAACTCCTTGTTTGAAAATAATGCGTTAAATTAGCCATCAGTAAAGCGTCGCGCGACATGACAATAGGTTCGGTGATCATTTTGATTTCTCAGACCTTCTCCTTCCCTGAAGTAAATGTGTGTGTGTTGCTTTAGTACAAATATCTTTTACGAGCATAGCTAATGCATTTCCCCTGCGAGTTCAAAGCCTAATGTCGTCTTTCAATGTGATCAATGTTTTATTGTAGCTTCTCAATGCCCTTATGGAATTTCTACATCGGAAAGTGCTACCAAGCGTCGCTACTATCAGCCGCACAACGTATTACATATGAGTGTTCAGGTCGCGACGCGCCTTATTGTCACAACTCTGTTCGGAACGTTCTTTGTTATATCGTCTAATTTCTCCCCGAAACCCTACACCATCTGGTCTGCGATTGGCAATTTACCTGAAAACCCCGTGTTCAATCAAATTATCTCAGTGATGAAAAAACACGAAGTGAGTTGCAGCATGCGATCACTAGTGGTAAACAATAAACATCCCAGTTTTCCAGTTGACAGTTCTTCATCATGACTCTCATCCAGTTCTCTCATACTCGTTTTGCACTGCTTCTATAAACTGCATGTGTTGAGTTGAAATACAGATAGAAACACTCACGTACATATGAGAAATGTATTGACAAAATGCACCACAAAGAACATGATGCAAAGACTGTGTAGAATGTTTATTTTATATTTAAGTAAAAGCATCACGAGATGTTGGTTGTTTACTCTAAGAATAAAAAAATCTTACTGGGTTTTCATTTGTTTAAATTTCTCCTTCCTCTCGAGACTCAAGTTAGAAGCCTACATTTTAGCTTTCCTGTGTAATATAGCTATGCAGCTAGGGATCTTGTAGTCATGCCACCGACATGCCTTTGAAAACAAGATCACCAACATAATTTACAAACCTAATCGAGCGTCTGTATAAAAAGCCGCTACCCCGGAAACAAAATAAGATTTGCTGCAATAAATTTTCGAGAAATAATCCCACTTTATATTCTAATTTTCTTCTTTACCTCGGTGTCTTCACGACGACTTCTTTGGTTTAGATTTGGTTTATTTCATTCATTATTTTGATATTCTCACTTTTATTTTCCTCTTGAGACTGAATAAAATAAGCAATAATATTAACAGTCATTCTGGACTGAAGGACATTGCTACAGAACAGAAATCAATACTCCGTAGTTTTATTGGCGTTCATCTATAGGAACGACCTCAAAATGACTACAGGTTCTTTTTATTGAATGATTCTGTTATTTTTCATTTGTGCTGTTGATTCCTGTTTAATGTCTGTTTTGAATTGGTCTACTTTATTATAGAGACACTTCGGAATTTCAGCGCTGAAATAATCTTCCCGTAGAAGCCCACAGCGTAGGCGCCGGAGTATAACAGGTTAGAGGGAAATAGTATGTGATCTAAATATAGCGTCACTGTTAGTTTTGAGTGAGCTAAACCACGTGACTCTGCGTTTAGCAGCGGCAATCATCGTGTCATCTGCTAGCGAAGCTTTGGAACAAGTTATAATATACTTCTGGATTTACAAGAAAGATGTATCGACATTGGTTAAAGTGATTACGATATCGCTGAGGAAAATCAGAGTGATTATTACAACGACAGGAGAGAATGTCAGCAATGTTTCTATCAACGAAAATAAGTTCTGACAGTCTTTGGATCATACTCCCTTTCATCATTTTTGAAGGTAAGCAACTTACGATTTTTCGATGTCAACAAAGTTTTGTGTTCTTGAACAGGGTATGCACTACAGCGTCGTGTTTTTAAGGGCAAGTGTATTGATTCAAGGTACATTAGGCCTACGTGCTATCGAACGTCGTAACTCAGGTGGAACTGTTTAATGTGTAGTCTAGTTTGGAATCTCCCAAACTGAAGTACCAAAACCTTGGTCGGAATTTCTGTTGCGGTGTCATGTTTCCCGACCAAGAATATTGGAGAGACGGCTGCTTGCACCGCCTGCCTATTGCTATTTTTGTGGCGGGGACATTCTTGTTGGGTTTTTTTTATTGTTGTAAAGTGATAGCGGCGTCTTCGTTTTCTTTTTGAGACATGCGTGCAGGGCCTGTTGTCAGAATGAATGCAGCATCTTCAAAGGCCGACCAACAGATGAAATTCATTTCACACACCATGTTGATATTGTCATGGTACACAAAATCACTTCTATCTCTTTGAGTTTGTTTTGACTTAAGCATGGAACATATCAGATTGTTGATGTTTTTTTGATAGAACTGAACTTGATTTATTGGGTTTTTTTCAACTTTGTTCCAAGACATTTTGCACTTGAATCAAATAGATCTAATTAAATAAAAGGCAACACAAGCTATTTTGTGTTCATTTTCACCAAAATTCACTGGGGTGTGAATCAGGAGGAAAGAATCAGAATATCAAGTTCCCTTAATTGCTATTATATGTTTTTATTCTTTAGTAATACCACAGTAAATGATGTTAATTTGAATGTCTTTCCCATTGTAAATAGTCAGGTTGGTCTATTGAATCAGAGATCTATTCAAGCTATGCTCACTGATGTGAGTCGAGCTTGTGCTGTAGTTGTCACTGTGGTGAAAAGTTATTAACGAGTGTCTATAGAGCAGCATGGCCTCAGAGTACACCCACTGACAATACAATTCGCTCTATAGCGGAATGCAGTCTTTTCAGCTTTGACCTGTACTTGTGAATTTGTATGTTTGAAGTGATCAAGTGTTTCAGTTTGAAGGCCCAGTTTATGAATCATTCCTTCTTTGCATGTATATTGATCATTCAAAACTGCCCTGTGTGTATCTACTAGGTTTATGTCTTGGTGACTGTTTCTAAATAGACACCCAGATTAGACAACATCAGTTCCGACAGTATACGTGGTATAGAGTTGGGATTTGTTAGCTGACATTCATATGCAGTTCAAGTTTGTGTATGTCATATACATTTTGAGACAAAGTTTCAGTTTTAACTTTAAGTCATAATGAAAGTTGTGAAAGCTGTAATAATTTCGATATAATTGTGATATTTATATTGGAGGTGAATTTTAAAGTTATTTTAATTATGATTCATGCTTGTCTGAATGAATCTGATGGCTATCTGCAGATTAAGTAAAAACAGTTTTATGAGTCATGAAGATATTTTCAAGGAACTTTTTATTCTTTCTGACTTCATAGACACATGTCATTGTATCTACATGGCATGGCTGAATGCTCATGCTGTTGATCACTGGATTATCTGGTCCAGACTTGATTATTTACAGACTATTATCATTCAGCTGAAATATTGCTGAGTGTGGGATTATATAACACGTAACTAGCCAGTGTTAATGGAAATGATATAGTTTGAATCGCCAGGGATTTGGCTAGAGAACTTTGACATTGGGCCATTTTTAGGATTATTAGCCATTTTCTGAACCTATAATGGGCCACTGCCCTTGTATCAATTGTAAATTTCAAAATTTTAAATTTAATGGGCCATTTTTTATTTTAATGTGTTAAATGGTCCATGCCCCATGCCTTTCCCAATCCCTGGATCTCTATTAGTTCATTAAGTTGTGGCAACTTTTACAGCCTTTTTTCACATATTTGAGACACACATTTACCTGCATTTGGAAACCAAACATGTGTTTCAGCTTTCTATTGTAAGTGTTTGAACATTACAATTCTGTTTCAATCAGAAGAAAAGACCATGTGATATAATACCTTTTGTAACTGTAAGACCTGTAAACTGTATATGTTTCCCGTTTTGGACTATTTCCTGTAACAGTGACTTCTATTGTTGATGATGTCATATATTAGAGGTGTCTAGTATTTGCAAGCAGTAACTTTCATTGACTGCTGAAGTGCAAGTGGTATTCAAGTATTGATCCAGTAAATTTACATCCTTACTTTAACATGTGTGTGGTGACAGGTTTGTTTACGATGTGATCACTTGATGTCAGCAACATTAATTCTAAAATTCCAATATAATGATGTAAACGTTTCATGTACTTGTGCAAAGACATTAACAAGACTTTAGTCCCTGCATTGTGGAAGTTAAGGTGAAGAACAAGCATCTCTGTTCATGAATTTATCATTGGAAAATCATTATGTACAATCTTCACATCTTTTCTTTTCGAAAGGTTTTAAGTTTTATTATACTTGTTTTCTACTCCTGTGACTGAGTTTTAATTATGGAGATCCATGTACAAAGGTTGATCATGAGATCTTGTTTATCTTCTGTGGTACTGTGTTGGTGATGTTATGATGCTTTTCTGTTCTAACTATGCTGTGAAAATATGTGGAACAGAATTCATTGAAATTAGCTAGTACCAGCTTTGATTTTATGTTTTGTGATTGTTGAGCATTATTTTCTTGTGCAACGTTTAATGTTATGTAGATTGTGATATTCTTTGATTACACAATGTCACTTACAAACTGGTCAAATGTAACATGTTATATTTTGGAGTACATTTTCTCAGTAAAGTACAGATTCTAGTACTTTTGTTGGAATGAGTACTGTCAGGGATTTGAACCCACACTATCAGAGACAGGCACTTAATCACCAGCACACAAAAAACAGCCGCCTAACCTGCTCAGCCACACTGACTTTTTGTGCTTTGATATGTGTGTTTATTAATAAACTGAGACCTCACTCTGATAAAGCTCAAAGTTTCTCTGGGATAATATAGTTTTGTTCTATTGTAAGGACTTCCTCGACCCAGTTGATTGATCAGCTTATTGGTCAAAGTCTCTTTTAAGCAAGGCCATGATTTTGAATGACTGTCTATGTGAAACATGTGGAGGAATTGAGTCTTGATATAATGCTCATAGATGTGGGCAAATTATGAGCCTGTGACAAGCAAAGAGTGAGACAGTAATGTCACTTCTGAAACAAAACTTTTGTGGCGCTTGGATTGTGATCATATGTAATGGAGAATAGATCTCAATACACTGCATAACAGATGACGCTTATTTCAACTGTCCATGGTTCAGTAAGGATCTGCAATGATAATATCCTGAAGATATCTCACCACACTTCAAGGTTAATACGAACAGTAACCAGTGTTCAGAATTAAGGTGAGTCTATGGGTCTGTTGATTACCACCATTGTACTGAAACCTAAAGCCCTGAAGTCTTTTAAATTCAGCATTGGGGTAATGACAAGGTTCTCTGACTTCACACTAGCTTCCATAGATGAAGTAGATGGAGAAAAACACTGATTATCAATAGGGCTGCAAAGATTCAGTTCGATTCATTGAAAATCAAATCTGACACCTTATTTTCAATTTTTGATAACCAGTAATACTATTTAATGCTATTTGAAAAAACCTATTTAAATTATTTCTACATTGCCAGAATGTAATTTTGACTCCAGCTAATGCAGTTTCAAGCATAGGAATAAGGTAAAATGTGACTGGTTGGTGCTAATTATCCAGTGAGAATTATTGCTGATACCAAGTTTTTGATTTCACAGTGAAAATACGAATTTGGAGATTTACATTAAGTCTGACATTTTTACCTGCATTAAGAATCAAATCAAAAATGTCTGATGGTCCAATATCGAAAATCGAATCCAATAGAAGGAAGTGTGGGTGAATCGTTGCAGCCCTAATTATCAACACATTCGGCTGAGCTGGCCTAATGCTTTGAGCCATCATACAAAAGACCTACCATTAACTATATATATATATTAAGTAAAATTGAAATAGTTATGTATGTTATTGTGTTTATTATACTTGTTATTTAACTGACAAGGTAAATGAAAGTAACTCACTAGAGTTTTCTTTGCTTCAACTATTGAAGGAATGTATGTCGTTTTCAGTTTTCAGTTTCATGAAATATGACAACATTGAGTACCAGCCAGAAAGAGGCAGAACACACAAAAAATCATTGTGTGCAAATGTTCAGTGAACAAAACTTTCATTTTTGTCACTCAGTTGCCAAATTTATACTTTTTGTTGAACGAAAACAAACTTTCTTAACCATGTGTTAACATCACACTAGCAAAGAAAACCTCTCTTAAAAAACATATTGTTGGCAGCAACTGTTTCATTTTTTGCATGTTTTAACTGTTCACGGATAATAGCCTAAACTGGATGTGTAAATGTGAGTGTGAGGGGCTAGGAGGCAGTGAGCATGCCTAGACGTCTTGCCGGCAGGGCTCACATTTTTGGCAAGAGTCCTCTTGTTGATGTAAAGCAAGCAAGTTTGCTCTTGTGATTTGCAGTCGAAAAACAAAGCTTTCTTTCTCTTTAAAGCAAGTCGCTACACTAACCTGAACTATGTTTCAACACGATGTTCAAACTAGCTTGACTGCACATCAGATGGTTTGGTAAACAGTGTGTAGAAACTGTTCAGAACACATGGGAGGGACCAACAATGGGGGTGGATGCAGCAACATAGGGATTCTTGAAAAGGAGGAATGAGTGTTTTAGGGTTTACTTATTTAATCACGAAATAGGTCCAATATATTTTTCACAGACTGTAGCAGTTTTCATTGAAAAATAGGAGCCAGCGTCAAATATTTTTTATGCACTAATAATACCCAATTCATTGGAGTGAACATGGCGAAAGAATGATGTAAGAACTTGAGAGAAGAAGGGTAAATTTGTCTGCTGATATGGTTGAACTTTCAAGACTTATTGATGTTAGTGAGAACTATTTATATGTTACAGAGAACTCAAACAAGCTTCACTTCACCACTTGTGTTCATGAAGAGGAAGGTTAGACATGTTGATTGCATACTGTAGACAAAACAACACTCACCTCCAGTTTTAAGTGAAAATAAGTATTGTGTCACAGATGGAATGTTTTTATATGTGTGTTTTTATAATTGTTGAGGTCCGAAAGACATGTTACTGACTAGGTGACTGAAAGATGTGTTACTGATTAGAGGACTGAAAGATCTGAGACCACAACTAAAGGACTGAAAGATGTGTTACTGACTAGAGGACTGAAAGAGTTAAGACTACAACTAAAGGACTGGAAGATGTGTTACTGACTAGGTGACTGAAAGATGTGGTACTGATTAGAGGACTGAAAGATCTGAGCCCACAACTAAAGGACTGAAAGATGTGTTACTGACTAGAGGACTGAAAGAGTTAAGACTACAACTAAAGGACTGGAAGATGTGTTACTGACTAGGTGTCTGAAAGATGTGTTACTGATTAGAGGACTGAAAGATCTGAGACTACAACTAAAGGACTGGAAGATGTGTTACTGACTAGAGGACTGAAATATCTGAGACTACAACCAAAGGACCTGAAGATGTGTTACTGACTAGAGGACTGAAATATCTAAGACTACAACTAAATGACTGAAAGATGTGTTACTGACTAAAGGACTGAAAGATCTGAGGCTACAACCAAAGGACTAAACGACTTGTTACTGACTAGAGGACTGAAAGATCTGAAACTGCAAGCAAAGGACTGAAAGACTTGTTATGACTAGAGGACTGTAAGATCTGAGACAACCTTTAAAGGATTCTAAGACTACCATTGAAGCATGAAAGATGCATGAGTGCCACTATGTCTAAATGCATATTGATTGCTCGTCTTGAGGTTTAATATTTCATTTGCCAGAGCAAGGTGTGTCATGGTTAGGTTCCTGGGGGTTCAATATGATTAAATATGGTTGATTTCTGATAGGTGATATCGTTGCAAGATCAGCTTCTGCATGATGTCAATACTGAAAGTTACCTGTAAAGTTCAAGGTGCAGATTCAGCTTGTTGAGGAATACGTTATTTGAGAATTCATGATGGCCAGGTTGTGATGAGGTTTGTTCACCCTCAACATCTGAAATGTGTGTATATTTGAGAGAAATTCTGTTTTGATGAAAGTCAGACGAATGACATTTTGATGAAGAGAACCTTGTTTAACTGATCAGAATAAGGTGGTTTAGATACACAATGGTTAAGCCACAGATTGAAGAATGGACATGTTCAGTTATAAATATTCTAGTCCTATTATGGGAGGAATGACCAGAAACAATCAAAATCTCCAACACTTAGGTGTAGACATAATAACATTTCCTAAACTTGCAGGAAATACTTTTTCTTGCCAATCATAACACAGATCCAGTCCTACCAGTGGAGAATTCTGAAAGCATCAAGTACTAGTGTCTTGGAATCACCATTCGGTCATGCTGGATCTTGTTTAATATAATTTAAGTTAGATTGTAAAGTTTCTTTTTCCATAAGCAATTAATATGTCAAAATGTTTTTGTAAGAAATTGAAAAACTTGTGCCAAAAGTTAAACTGGCATAATGAATATTTCTGTCTGTAGTAGATATGGTAAAAATTTCATTTTCTATGGACAGTGAAAAATTAATAAAAGATACAGCAAACAATTTCTTTGTAACAATCCAGTTCCATACATAAGTATGTCAAAATCTTGGTTTTTACTTGAGTTACCATTATCACAGACTGCTAAATTGTAAGACAGGTGTCATACTAAGTGTTGTGTTTGTGTGAATTCCAAAATGTAATTTTACTTTCCTGAGAGTTTGTAACTGAATTGTAAAGTTCTACTTCCCCAGCTTGACTCATTGGGTAGGTGATGGTGGTTTGTCCTTGAAGAATGTGTGAAACCTTGAATGGACTTTGAGAAGCTGTGTTTACTGATATCCTTGTACATCCTTGTCTCCTCTGTACATCGTCACTTTACTCAGGGCATGAGCTGCCACAAAATGGTTCAGTCTGTAGTCTTTTTGTGAATATTTTAGATTATAGGATTTATGTGATATAATTAGCTGTGTAGGAACAATCTGTCATGGGTGTGCACTAGAAGTGTGTCACTACAAACAGAGACTGGAATTTGTTAAGCTGGATTTAAGGTTGGCAGTGAGACTGATGTGGAAATATTTGCCCAGACTTACTGTGTGTACTTAGGGACATTGTTACTATCTGACTTCATGTACTTAATGACTGCAACAGGAAGTACTTGTCTGATACAGAAGAAACCTATAGAGCTGAGCCATATCTTAACCATCAGTGCCTTAATAAGGCATATCGTTGAAATTGAATAATTGCAGTTTAGAGTGCTATGTTCTGTATTGTCTTGTGGTTTGTGGCATAATGAACAGGATATCTTGAATTGTCTTCTGATTTGAACTGGAGTGTGAGTGACGTTTAGGTGGTTTATGAGAAAAATCTGGCTTGAATACTAGGCAGTCTTTCCAAGTATGATACAAGGAAGTCATTCTTTGTCCCTGGGTTTAAGTATTAAAGAATCAAAACTGAATGACCACTGACACTTTAAGTTTAATCTCAACATGTGAGATTTTTTGGTTATTTTATGTAAAATAAAGCAGATGGATTGGAATGGTTTCAACATGGTTTATTTCCCAGTATTTAATGGAAGCTTTAGTTTTTAGTTCTGGACATTTTGACATGGGTGTTTATCTGTGTAGTTTTAACACCGATGTTGTTGAAGTTTCAAGACATTTGTTTTCAGTAGCTGAGAAATAGGGAATAGGAACTGGTCTCATTGATCAAGGACAAGTTTCATTAGATTTGGAATATTGTAATATTTCTACAACAGAAAATGATGCAGATTTAATATATATTTATTTTCAGAACATCAAACAATATTCATGAGTTTTTGAAGTTGGTGTTGCATGGACACAAGGACATTTTGCCTTTGTCATGTATGATATTCATTCCCTATGGACAGTGAGAAATGGAACAAGAATGCAAAGCTAATGATTAGCATTATATTTCTGTCCAATTCCCAACACAATGGCAAGCTTGAGCATGTACAGACAAAGGCTGCCATATATTTGGGATGTTGTTGTCTCCTGCACCAAGTCTCTGTACACTTAGCTCCATCAATGTGGCAGTGTAGAGATATACAAGTTGTGCAGCTTTCTGTCAAGTAGTTAGTATGTTCTGTCATACTGATAAGTCTGTTCATACACGGATACAGGCTGCCATATATTGGGGATGTCGTCTCCTGCTGCAAGAATCTGTATGGTTAGCTGTATGGTTCCATGTGCTGTGCACAACAGTCTATGAAGTCGTATGTTCTGACACAAAAACATATATGCATTCTGTTAACCATTCCTTCAGAAATATGCATTCCTATCACATCTAATCCTGGATGTGGGGAGATATTGACAGTGTGCTATTTGAAAGTGTTACCTGTGTTTATTATCTGTATGTCTGAGGTAACTGTCTGAATATATAATGGATAAACAGGTCTGCAGCAGATAACTGACTCATATCTTTTAATGGTGGGATGCCTGACTATTGAAAGTGTCCCAGCTCTGTTTTATACTACATTTCTTGGGAATTTGTACTGTACTACAAAGAAAACCTAGCTTTTATACATTATAGGCTGATTGCATGCTAGCTGGAAGTAGGATAGGCCAGATCAATAGCATTCTACTGCAGCCACATATCAAGCTTTCTCAGAATGAAATTACAGAGTAGATATTCTGTGTGTATAGTATGTTGTGTGTTTTACATGCTTTTAAATAATAGTTTATCCAATCAAAGCAATAGTCTTGTCATATGCATGCTGTTTGTGTTGGCAGTGAAGCCACTTACATTCAGTTTTTCATAACAGTGTAATGAATACCATACATATGGGACTAATTATTCCTGTACCACACAGATGATAATTCCTACCATCCCTATCTATCTTGTTGATACAGACTAATTAATGTGAAGGTTTATGACTAATATTTTCTGGAATTAATGAGATAAGAGTTAATTATGGTAATGATTGAGTGTTGTCTGCAACAAGGTAATGAGAGGAGACGGACACAATGTGCTGAAAAGGATATCACCCAATATTGTATTGATAAAAAGGTGAGGAACTATGCAAACGAGGGCTAAAAAGATATCAGTTTATGTCATGAATGAGTTTCATTAAGCTGTCTTTGATTATTAACATATAAAATTTTGATTGTCTGTTCCTTGCACTGCAATCTACTCAAGAAACCTGAGGATTACATGCTTCATTTCTTATGTAAACCTGAACAGGTTCCTTACTGTTGCAGTTCTCTGAGTTTCGGATGTTTTTTTTCTACATTTACAGCATGGTTAACCAATAAACTGTCAACAAGGACTCTTGTTTTGTGGACTATGGAATAATGCTTTTTTACTGATCTGTGTAAGTCCATGCTGGTCAGTGGGAGATCAGAAAATTGGGAATCCATGATTTTTGTGAATTGGCTGATGTGTAGGATATTCATTGTGGCTAACAACAACTCACATGCATGACATTGCTGTTTTTGCCATCTGCAGCATTGATTGTAGCATGGTATGTAGGAACTGGCTTGCTGCTCATGGAAGCATAAGAGTGAGTTAAATACAACCAAGATGTCGTTCTGAACCAGCATATATTCACACTGGCACTATAACTTTGTCACTGTAATGGCTTGTCTTGCTACTGTTGATTGACCCCACTCCCACACATAACCTCCTCCACCTTGTTGAGTCGTATTGAAGTTGTACAGAGAAGCTGACACAATTGCTAGTATGATGATTTTTCAGTTTAACTTAATGATGTGAGCACTTTTGAGCGTCCAGTTACCTGTGAAAATGGTGTGTCATGCTTCAGAAATTACCAGTACTATTCTGAAATTGAAGGGTCATATATATTGATAGCGTCTTGTGTGGGACTCCCTCCCAATCTGAAGCATCAGAATTATTAGAGTTTTCCTTATTTCTTTATTTCGAAGTTATTGTTAGATTATTAAATTTTGAAAAAGGCATTGTCATGAGGAGTGTGTCACAGTGCCCTCTGGAATTCTCAACCTAATAACCTGTGACAATCCGGGTTAGAATTGATCTTCAGCAACCCATGCTAGGCGTAAGAGGCGACTAACGGGATTGAGTAGTTAGGCCCACTGACTTGGTTGACATGTCTCCTTGGTTCCCAATTATTAAGATCAATGTTCATGCTTTTGATCACTGGATTGTCTGGTCCTGACATGATTATTTACAGTTACACCTCTATAAGTCTGGAATATTGCAGAGTGAAGCGTAATACTAAACTCACTCACTTCTTCTCTATCTAATATTAGTTTGTTGTCATAGTCATAACTGATACGTACGAGATGACTGATGGGATTAGGTGGTCAGACTCGCTGACTTGGTTGGCACGTCATCAGTTCGCAGTTGCGCAGATCGATGCTCATGCTGTTGATCACTGGATTTTCTGGCCAAGACTCGATTATTTACAGACCACCGCCATATAGCTGGAATATTGCTGAATGTGGTGTCAAACTAAACTCACTCACTCACAAGCTCATTACTGATATGTAGGTCAAAGGACTCAATACTATGTATCTCACCCAAGGCCTGTTTGACTTGTTTCTGACAATACAAGAGTATGTTCAGGAGTAAGTCGGATACAGCTGTAAATATGAACAATACTTTAGGCACATAGAGTGACTGTTTATCTACTCTCATCTTGGTTTTTGTCAGTGTGTATGTCACATATTGTGTGAATGTTGATAGCTATGTATTTGCCATACATGACACCACCATCAGTAATAATTGTGTATATCATGCCCTTTCCACCCTGTAAGACAATAGCATCTGTTATTGTATGATTGAGGATGCCATTGTGAAACTAAGCCTAACACCCTCACAGTGATATGCCTATTTACATTCATTTAACCCACATCATTCAGTGTAGCCAGTGGCAGACGGCATACATGGGAGCACACCGCTATTACCATGCGTGCCCTTAAAAGGGAATAAATAGTAGTGTTCACGAAATGGCCTGCTTGTTATCAATGTGATTCTCGTCAGATTTCTATTTGTTAATTGATGGCAGGTATCTTCTGTATATATTTTCAGTGAAAATTGGCTAAAAGCTCCTTACTTGCAAATAATTCATCATATGTTCAATTCAAATATATGTGTCAAGTCTACTATGCTCTGACCAGATATTTCACCAAATTGAGTTTACTATATTCCACCTTTTACTAAATCAAATGCGCATGATGATTTTATAACTTGCGGACTGCCTGTTCCCCTACAGAATACTTCAGTGTGACCTGATGTCAGAAAAAAAGAATTGTCTTGCATTCAGTGAATCCATAGCTTAAAGTCTGAGAGCTTCAACACTCTAATTTGATGTTTGGGTCTTTTACTATCCTCGGAAAACATTTTGAAACCTTTGGGGGTCTGAATTGATGGTTGTTCAAATCCAGGTAATTAGACCCCCCTGAGGTAGTTTTAATGTTGCTCTGGCCAAGGTGATTATGGCCTGCGACAAATAACCAGAGAGTAATACTTGTGTTTCCTTACTGCTTCATGCAGTGGAGTCACAGTCCAAGTATGTGTCTGACACCATTAGTTTGTAATCCTCAGATGAACTGGAATTTATTTATGTCCAAATAAAGGATTTCCACATCTTATGGGATATAATTATCAAAGACATTTAGCTTTGAATTGCCCGCCTAATTTGAAGAAAGTTCTTTTTACATAGATGCAGCCCAGAATATATGTCCTTCAGCTTGGGCTTACCTTGTAATTGTGGAATGTCTTATCTTCATGTGTATTTTCTAAAATCTGACAATATTGCATTATCCTTAATCTCAAATATGAAAAGATTTGGTGACATCTTTTCAAATTCAGTAACAATATACCATTTCCAAATAGGAAGTGCAGAACTTGTAAATTGTGATAATGCATTCGTTTTAACTCCACCCCAAATATGTACACCACTAGCATGGTGTAGTGGTTAGAGCTTACACCCAGAGAGTAGAATGTAATGGGTTTGATCCCTGGCTGTGTCAAACCAAAAGATGTTAAAATATGGTACTTGTTGGTTCCTGCTTGGCACTTGTCATTAATGGATATGAAAAAGGCCTGGTCAACTTGGAGTCAGTGTAATGTCTGAGTGGGGTATTCAATTCCTGCTAACTGCGGCATGGTATCTCAGTGACCTAACACTATAAAACCAGCTTAAGTCTGGGCTTGGAGAATCAGCGACACATACACACATATGCACGTCGTCATATGAGTGAAATAATCTTTTACAACGTTAAGCCCCATTTCACCACACCTTACCAAATGTGTACAAATAGCACTCCATCAGTTGTCAACACCATACCATTATATGAAATCGTTACTAAACCAATCTTGTATATATGTAAATGTATGAGGTATGATGTGTGTATATGTGCCTTCTGGTACTGCTGATTGCATCCTGAACCTTTGTAGTTTTAGTTACTAACCACATCACCACGATGACAGCACCAGTGTTAGACTTGCCATTTTTCTATCTGTCAGACATAAGACACAAAGAAACAAGTAAGCCAGGTTGAAGGTGACAGTGCAGGTGCCAACAAACTGAATGGAGCACAGTCTACTGTTTGTAGATTGCAAGAACAGCATCTGGTGCAGACAGACAGGAATAGAAAATTAAACTTGATAATTCAAGCAAAATAGTGGTTTGAAGAAGATAAATGAGTAAACTCTAGCCAGTAGTGGCAGGCGACTAACAGGATTGGGTTTGATTGGTCAGGCTTGCTGACTTGGTTGACATATGTCTTTGGTTCCCAACTGTGCAGATCGATGCTCGTGCTGTTGATCACTGTTTTGCCTGGTTCAGACTTGATTATTTACAGACCTCTACCATAGTGCTGGAATGTTGCTGAGCATGGCATAAAACTAAACTTACTTGCTCAGTCTAGCCAGTAACAAAAGCTGATGGCAGTGCTTGAAGCCATGGGGAGTTTTGTGGCCATTATGGTTTACTCTTGTAGTTTTTTCTGTCAAGGGCTCCCAAAACTGTGGTAACACTAACAGTTACAATTTAGGGATTTTGACAAGGGCCCCTTCACTAGCATTGGTATGAAGTGTTTAAGTGAACCATGGTGCACCCACCTTATCCCCGCCCAAATTATACGCTGATTTTGATTACTTGGTCCTCAAAATGACCTGTCACACTGTGACAGAATTTATGTCCCATGGCAATTTGGTAAGTTCTGAGACTAACATGGGGAAAGATGACAAATCTACCAGAAAATCACTTATTCTTTCTAGACAGAAAAATCATGTATTAAATATATGATTACAGAACAAGTATTAAATTTGCTGCCATTTGTAATGGTGGTTGCTCTGCAGTGTCTTAAACAGCATAATGTTCTCTGGATACAGCCTCTGAAGCAAGGCCTGATCAGATTATATGTCACTTATGTCACAATTTCTCCAATAGAAGCACTTTTTCATACAGTAGATGGGGCATATTATCTGAATTGATACATGTATTATTAACACTGCGTGACACAGTGGACCACAGTCATAGAGGCCTACTCAGACCCAGACTGTCTAGTCATTTGGTCCCTTATTGCACTGCTGCCTTTGTCCCAAGGGAAGGCTCCTCTCTTCCTCACGCTATACAACTTTATTATTGTCTTAATAAGTGGACCCCCAAGTCCAGTTGGCCGTGATCTAACTGCAGTCGACCACCACTGTGGCAGCCTGGTATCATTGATTTCCTTCCAATTAACTTAATAAAACATTTTTAATATCAGAATTGATATCAGATCAAGATGTAAGATTGTTGGCCTACTGATATCTTCATTATGAGGCAGTGGCAATCACAGATGATAATTGCTTTTTCCCCTTAATTGTTGTCACTTGTTTGAATTGATAGCTGGACACTGTAGAAATTTATGCTTGTGGATCGATGCTACAAGAGATGCCAGTTGATGATTTGCCACGGAGAGTTTTCATTGTGTTTGATGGAGGAAGATTTGTTAGATTTTGTGAGGAAATATGAAATTAAAACACTAGTTGCTCCTGTGGTCCATGTTTTATGTACATAATGCAGCAAACACATCACCTGAAAGCATAGGAAGATAGCGTGACAGACCACTTAGTGTTCAAGTTTTCTCTATTATTGAAACATCAATATTGCGAAGACTAGCTTCATGTTACGATGGATCAAGTGTTGCTTTGTCATATGATTTGTTCTACATTGGCTGGAACACACTAATAATGGAAAGTATTACTGTCTCAAATCTCTTAGACAATACGCAATGGTGAAACTTGAAGCCTTACAGTTGACCATTTTGACATTTTATCTTGAAGTCTTAAAGGAATTGATTGTCAGAAGTTTGCATTGCTCTGCAAATTTTCCTCAATGGTTGGGATAAATCTGAAGTTTATAGTCGAGGGTTGACAAGTTTGACAATGTTTACTTTTACCAATACAAAGTGGGCATTATTTATCTATCTTATTTAAAAGAATATGTCTGATGCACAACAATGAGAAGCACAAAAGAAGTTTTTAATCATGGTACTCCGTGATCAAGGTTTGAGTGAGCTAGCATTCAGACAACTCGTCTCAATCTTGGTATAGGTTGGGAATAAAATCAATGGCAGAACCTGCCTCATGGGGAATAGTATCATGGTTTCAGTGCTCAGCATGCATAGTCAAATCCTTGCCCAACCACGCTTGTCCATCTTCCATAGGGCTATCAGTGTCTGTTGACACGTTCCGTACTTACTTGGAGCGTGGTTTGGCCATCATGTAAAGGTTAATTTTGGATTACTGTTGGCCAGAGTGGTTTGTGTAGGCTCTCGTTTTAACGAAAAAAAAAATACGTATTTTGTGACTGGAAAATTATTACCTTTTTTCCCAGAGCATTGATTTTGATTTTAGCCCAGATTTGAATCTCTCTTGACGCAATGATTGGTTTTAGTCTCGATGGGACTTTTTGTTTTTTCAGCAACTCTGAAGAAATGTGCTGAGTAATATGTAGTTGGAGTGAAAGTTTACTCTAAGGTTACTGTGGGGCAAAGGCTGACAATAGATAGCAGCCACTACATCAAAATCCAATTCTTGTTGCCAGAAGTTTTTTCTTTGTGGCAAAATGTATTTGGTGGGTAAACAGCAAAAATTCAGTCCAAATCTTGCATGTGTCATGTTCTCAGATCTGAAGTTCACCAAGTGAAATATGCTCTGAGGTGTACAAGTTTTACAGTGAAATTACTTTAAAAAAACCATTCCAGATAGTAGATGATGATTTTATTATTAAAGAAAAAGGTAATGAGAAAAAATGTTTTCATTTTGTTATTTCAGATATTCTTATTGGTACCCTCTGTTTTATGGCAGCAAATTACTTCTGGTATCATTTGAATCCCATAACAAAGGAAATTAGAACATTCAAGAACACTTGGAGCATAAAGAAAACAGTGGCATTTTCATGCAAGGTAGGGTTTGGTTGTGAACAAGCTGTCTGGATATTGTGATGATAGGAGTTACCTTTACTAGTAAAGGGAGCAAACTGGTTTCAGTCAGGATTATTTTCATTTCAGTGCATATCAAAACTTTTATAAAAAATGAATTGTAAGGGGAAACTGTTGGATTCCTTACTATTTCAATACTGCCTACTGTCTTTCTGAATGACTTAGTAAACTTGTTTCCTGAGGGAACAAAGTTAAATATATATTTGCTTAGCATAAGGATGCAGATACAGTTTAATAATCTGAAAATGGTAGAGTATATTGATTACTTCATGACCTTCACTCACACAATACTGCATAGTAAATCTTTAAAATGTAATAGGGCTCTTTTTAATAATCTTTGTTTGTATTTGAAGACTTTTTCATACTGTCTGCGTTTGACGTAACAATCTGTGTGAAAACATTTTGCAATCGGCAGCCAACAATTGAATCCATCTTCGTTTGATCAAGACGATTTATCAGATCAATCATGCTGAAAATAAGTTAAATTGGATTGAATCGGATGGCCTGCCGAACGGAATTAGAAGGATTGGGTTGCTTTGGCGCCGCTATTGCTGCAATTTCATAGGCACCCCGCGTGGAAAGGATATGATCAGATACTTTAAATTACGAATGAGTGATGAAAGACAAAAGCGGTCCAGCTCTCTACTGGAAGGTGTGTTATTTCAGACACGTACATTCTACTGTCATTTCATTGCTGGTTAAAGACCAGCTTTTAATCAGATCTATAAAGCTTTTAAGGAACCAATTTGGTTTGACCTATTATTTTTTGTGAATAAAAGTATTATTTTAACCTTAACAAATAAATGCCCAACGAAGTAGTGCTTTTGTTTGAATTATAAAAATGTAGGACTTAATTTACTGTTTCATGTTTCTTGTAGAGGACATTATTGAGCTAGATGTGATGACTTCTATTATGCAAACTAATGTTCAATTTTTGATATAACCCATCACCTTACAGGACTTCTGCAAACAAAGGTTGTGACGAGTTAGTGAGTAAATTGGCTTTGCCACAGATTTGAACAGTATTTGAAGTTCTGTATGGTGTGGCAGCAAAATTTATTCATGGTAAAGCTGACATGATGCAAATCCTGGCTTCATGAAGCAATCTTATAACAACAGGCATGTATGTATGGTAGGGCTGCAACGAATAAGAAATTTGGCGAGTATGATACTTATCATGAATATTGAGTATTGAATATGAATAATTATTCATGATTACAGTATTGTAGTTGTGTGAATGATGCACAATGTGGAACGCCCATGATGACAGTGCTAATTTGTCACAGCAATAACTAGTGATGACACGACACTCAAATTTGGTATGTACTGTTACTAGTTACAGTCAACATTACCGTGTGCAGCCTTGTCAGACTAACATGACTTGCGCTACTGCAACGCCATTCTTGCGTGTCGTTCTTTGGAAAAAGACATTAGGGTTCACGTAAAAGACACTCCCTCATAAAAATCTTGAAAATTCTGGTGACCACGAACAACAAATTGAATTCATGAAGGGCTATGGTACAAATCGTAACAGCCTTAATGTATGGTGTCGACAATGGTTCCTAATCAGGGTAAATTTAGAATAGTCCTCCGGGTCATACCATATTTTGCCAAGTAAATATACAGAACTTTTCCAAACTGTGTTGAAGGTGTATGCATAATACCCCCCATAAGTATAATGATGTTTGTATTTTATCTCTAAGACATAACCGTTAGCATGTAAGTATGAATATACCATATCAACACATTCATACTGAAGTGTGGAATGAAATCACATATATACACTGTACATCATCAGTAGTATTAATATGGACTTCTGCTGTAAACTGTTGTGGAAATTTCACTCAAATTCCTATGCAGATTTTTTTTATATAATAACGGGAAAAATCTTATCTTTTCAGGAAATTGTATCAACTGACCATAATTTTCTGCAACCACTGTCAGAAAGCCTCTACTGATCACTTGAAATGAATTGACGCTGATTGATTAATATTGGGTGTAACTTTCATTTATACATATTTGTACCTTACGTACTCATTAAAAGTAATTTGTTTTAGTGTGACAAATTTAGTTCAACGTAATGATTTCATGAATATAACATCCGGGTATTGACCTTGAGTCCTGTATTTGAGGGTCCCTGGGATGCATGCTTATAATGTTCAGCTGTCCTGGACAACAAAATGGGGGTCCCAGATACTTAAATGTCAATATTAAAATGGTTTTATTGTGTATTGTGATCAACACATTTATTGTTACAGTGATGAAATTACAAATGATTCCATAACTTAGCTAGTAGCAAACTTAGTGATGACTTATCGTTAATTGCTTGGACGCAGGAAATTTGTGTCCTGGAAATCCCTGCCACAAAAGCCTAGGCTCTGGTGACTGGTCCAATTTTTCTGTATGTTTAAAAGGATAAATGATCTACTTTACCAAAATGTCAAGGGTAAGTGTTATTGCAATATATTTATTTAACTAATGTACCATGATATTTGAACATGTTTCTCTCAGGTAAGGACAGTTTAACATAGAGATACAGTCTTTCCAATTACTATTTCAAAATGTTCAGATTTATATTATTGGGTCTCTTTTAACTGAATCATGCAGGTTTGGGAAAAAGCGATATGTACAACTGTTTGCTTTTTCTGAATTGGGTAATGAGATAGTAAACATGATAAATGGGTTGTCCACATTCTGGCACATAAAACAATGAACTACATTTCATAAGGTACATCATTATCTCAGGGATGTTTTATTGTGTATTACAAGTTTTTATCACATTTGTTATTACCTATTTGTTTGTCAGAATGTTATTATGCCCTTTGTGAAGGTGCCAGTGAGGATCCTTGTGAAATCCCTTATCTAACTGGTGTGTTGGTCTGTTTGTGGAAAATTAGCTCAGCAAAGAGTTTGAAGTCACAGTAAGCTACTTACAACTTTAATACCCAAAACAGACTGACATGATCGCTGAGGGCTAGAGTTAACCTATGGTGGGAGTATTTAAATTTTACTAACGTTTTGATTTCCTAACTATTTGTCCAAAGTTGAACCTATTACCTTAATCCTAACATAATGCTTGTAGTGGTAGTAATTGATAATTAATTAATGTATAAAATTGTTACTTAATGATAATGTGTTGAAGGACTAATTTAAAATGTCAGGTGTTTTTTAACATAATGTTTGAAAAATATGTTTTACCAAAGTTGATGCTGTCAGAAGGGGTGTCCCTGTGGGTCAGGCATGACAACATAATTGTCCAACATTTAACGATCTTAGACAAATCTAGCAAGAAAAGTTGTTACAGCACATTTTAAACTTCAGAGGTCCTCGCAACATCTGGAAATGTGAGAAAGCAGTTAACTTCTGGTATTCCAGGCGTTTACTTGTGTCATGATGTACCTGGTTGAAGTCTCTTTAGTCTCATCAATAATAAGATGTAAACTTGTAACAGACATGGCACAATGCCACCATTAAGTACTTATGTAGGTGGACTAAGTGTCCACAGAAATCTGTTGCAAAAAACCGAAATCATTTTAGAGCCCAAATTTCATTGAAATTCAAAACCTCATTTCTCAATTTTCTTGATGCTAAAGTTTCACTGACTCAGTTTACACATTTGCATTCCAAATCTTCTCCGAAGAAATCAGAGAAATGCAGCCTGCATACTTAGATGGAGGGATTCGGCTTGTAATGCACGGAACATCACGCAACTCTGCTGAAATTGTGACACGGTTTTTTCTTCAAGCAATTTTTTACCCCACCCATTAAAGTCTCTTTGAAGAGTCTGAACACATTAAACGATGCATTGGACAAAAAACAGAAGTTGGCCATTCATTACGGCTGGTAGGACGCGGGCAGTGGGAAGCCCCAAATAGAAGATGCGCGTTATTGTATGTTCGTGTCATCGATCTGTTTGATTTGCACCTCGCTCTATGGTGATCTGAGAAGGCAAAACGACTGATAAGTGGCCCAGTTCCTGTCCATGTTTGACTTTATTTCACATGGTTACTTTGCATAAGATGCTCTTGTTTATACGACATGATTGTATTTTCACTGGTTATTTTCTCTGATAAGAAGCTGGCCACACAAGACCGTGTTTACTAATGTGCACAATAGTTATCAATGGGCGGCACTTGTGTCAAGAGCATTTACTTTTGGGATATTTTTGAGCTCATAGAACTTGTCATGTTTGAAGTTAAAATTAAAGAAAATATTAACCATCCTTATATGGTATATTGAGACATTTCTGAAAATTAAATGATCGTGATAGATTATATGTTTGTATGGGAATATGGAACAAGATGAGATGTTGAGTGTAAGATATGCCGTTTGATGCATTGGTATTCAATCATGTTCACGGCAATAAACAGATTCCCCAGCTTGTTTATGTTTCTCAAGAATTGTACCATGGTGCTTCGTTACCTTAAATGACCAGAATTGTATGTGTCATCCTGAATAAGACAAAATCATGAATGTGATAACGATAGATTGGTCTGGTTGCAAGGGGAAATGACATTGAGTTAGTATGTAAGCAAGACATCAGTATTGATGATACATCAACTGGTTAGTAATTCATCGATAGATACAGTTTTATCTTGCTGTCTATGAAATTGACAGCAGTGTTTGTGATATTGATTGTAATAGCCGACACTTTATCATGGTGTAAGTAGCCATGTGACATGCATATTGATGTGGAAGACAGGGAAACACATTTCAGCAGATTTATTACCTGTGTACTGCTACTGCTTCAAATAAAGCCTAATATAAAAGGCTTTTATTGGATTTATCATAGTTTTATCTGTAAATGTGTTAGAAATATGTAAGGAAGTTATTAGTGTTAGAAAATTGACAAAACCAGTAGCAGCAATTTATATGTCAGGAGGTCAATATCTGTTTGTTTTTATTGATGCTTCCACTTTTAAGTAAATGGAATCAGAAAATAGGTCTGTTTTATACACATTGTGTGAAACATGGAAGTTATCATACGCTTTTCAATAGGTGAGGTCTGGAGCTATCATGCACCATTTCTCTTTTTATCTAGTGAGTAGGTTATAGAAGCTTCCATTTCAGAACTACATTATCTTATTGAAGAATACATGACCTCTGCGTATTTGCTCATCTGAGGTATCGCTACTGTGACTCAGTATATAATCTAAATGTTATTGCCTGCTTGGTGTCCATGTGAAAATTCATGCTGTTCCCTTTTGGGGAAAGTGGATTGTGAGCGTGTCCGCAAGGCCATTGTGCTGGAACATGTTTGACACTATCACTGGCCACAGCATCTTACTAACACCCAACTGAGAGTGTCACACCTGTACAGTTCATTGAAACTTTACCCACTCAGAACATGATACTGATATAGTTTATGATGCAAGGATTGCCTCGGTGTGTAATACATGCAGTTTCCATGATGTAAGAATTGCACAAGTGACAGTTTGGTAAAGGTACATGTCATGGTTGCATCACTTAATACAGGGAGTGTATGGTACAGGCACAGTTCATGGTGATTATTAAACCCAGGGAGTGTATGGTACAGGCACAGTTCATAGTGTAGAATTAAACCCATGGAGAGTATTGTACAGGCACAGTTCATGGTGTAAAATTAAACCCATGGAGAGTATTGTACAGGCACAGTTCATGGTGTAGAATTAAACCCATGGAGAGTATTGTACAGGCACAGTTCATGGTGTAGAAGTAAACCCAGGGAGTGTGTGATACAGCCATAGCTGATGATGTGGAATTAAACCCAGGGAGAGTAAAGCATAGGCACGGTTCATGGTGAATCAAACCAAAGGGTTGTATTGTACTGGCATAGTTGATGATGTAGGACATGCTTGTTCGTAAGGTGGGTAGTTAGGTGGCCAAGTGCCACAAGTGTCTAATCTCATGGACAGGTCACAGCTCATTTAGTTTACTCTCACGCTGGTGCTAAAAGCAGTTCACATATGCTTGTTTTCACCCGTTTGTTTGATCTTCTCACCTGTTGGCGAGACAGGTACGCTACCTGCCAGGTAACAGCACATAAACATCGTGGAAGTCACTTGCTTTCCACTTAGCTTGACTTTTTATTGCAAGGTGTGTGGGAAATGTTGATGGTTCACCTTCTGTTTGCATGTGTATGGAATACTTGATAGATGTTTGTATGTATATATATCCAGAGGTGGTAACAAGATGCAAGTAAATCATAGAATACACACATTAAGGGCTGGTGATATAAGCAGTGGTGATCAAAGAGTGATTGAGTATAACCATGAGTATTTGAAAGGTAAAGGATGCAATTTAAATGTACACCAACTGATATTGTTCAACTGTGTCCTGAGCAAGAGACTAGAAGTCTCAGCAAGGTCTGTGTATGTGTGTCCGCTCATGTGGGTAATGTAGGACGATGCCCAGTGAAGGAAAGCATGCATTCCATGGCTGTAGAAAGTTGTGATGTGTATGTGCTGTGCTTTTTGAAAAGCAAAGTGACAGTCTTGTAATAGAAGTTGGTGGTGGTGGGTTTTGGTGGAGTTAGTTTGCTTATGTGGAACGTTTAACACCTTGTGCTTCACATAGTTTGACAATTTGACAATAGCAGTCTTTTCATAGAAGTTGTTGGTGATGTGTTTAGGCGAAGCTATAAGTTGCCTATGTGGAACATTCAACACTTTGTGCTTGACATAGTTTGACAAAAACTGTGCTGAAATGGTGTCCTAGATTACTCAAATAGAAACAAGTAGCCATGTGTTTTTCTGAAGATCCTAAAGGTTATAGAGAGTTGCTTCAGCAGGATTGAGGCTAAAGGTCAAAGAACCACTCCCACTGTAAATGACACATGTAATTGACAATTTATGAATACATATAGATGTGATATCTCAACAAGTAAACAGAACTGGTTCAGGGCATGTTGTTATGTATATACTCATAACAGTCAATGTGTACATATGTAGACTGAAATTGTTTTTCAAGCAGACAGTCTATACCAAAATGTTCACTATTTGAAAATTCATTTTGCAAAGAAAAATTCACACAAGCATTGTGAGAATCTGATCTATGGCAAGAAGTAGTTGTCAGGATTACAGGCAACAGTCAGTCACAATGCAGGCTGCCCTTTGTGGATGACTGCAGAAAAATTTGGTTTTGGTTTTGACTGACAATTTTTGTCAAATAAAATACCTTGGCATTTTCTTAGATATCTTTACCAATTAAGTTGACATCTACCTTAAGCTACATGAAGAATCATGTCAGATGTGTGTAATCCCGATCTTGGAGTAGAGAGAAAGAACTGCTGTGTATTCTTTTTAGAGCAAAAGAAACCCAGCAGGTTTCTTCAATCACTTGTAAATACCAAAAACCATCTTTAAATAGTTGAAGTGTCACTCAAGATATAGATTGTGAATGTGACATTCTACTGCAGCTTAATGCTTCAGTTATATTTGGAAAAGTAATAATTTCCTGTTAAGCTTTGAAACTAATCATTCTTAACTTAGTGAACTAAAGTCAGCATACCTGATAATGTTCGGTTTATTTAGTTTTCATCATTGAAATTTGAAAATAACCACTCTACAAGATATTAGAAAATGAGAAATGTTGTTATATCCAAAAAACTCCATGGTTTATGTATGTCTTTAATGCAATGATGTGCACAAACTGGATTTTCATATGCCAAAATGACAGACTTCCCTGTCGGATGCCATCAAATAGACGCATTATTTTGTAATCAATATTGAACTGCCCAATGGCATCATTCTTCTTGGACCATGGGTTCTATTTGAGCATGAAAACCTTGTACCAATCTAGCGACATTGAACATATTGTCAGGGAGGCTTAGTAGGCCTGGGTATTGAATCCAGTGTTTGAACACGAAATTATGGCTTCATATTGATAAATATGCCTGTAAATGAACTTGAAAGATAAATATTGATTTGAAGTCATCCATGGGGTGAAGCAAGCTATATAGATAAATGTTGAATTGGATTTGCTTATAAATTGGCATTTAGGGTAAAGCTAGAGTATATTAGTATTTCAGTAATAACCATTAGCATGGGAAAGTTTTTAAACTTTTGGAGATGATGTGAAACCTTCACTGCATGTGGCATTTTAGAGTGATGTATTTGCAGTGGAGTGTGATGAAGGGGGTGTTTTGTCTGTTTGTTACAGGATAAGTACATAACGAATATGTGCTGGTGATTAGGTGCCTTACTCTGTGCTATTAGTTGTTATCAACTAAGAAAGATTTAAGTCCAAGTGTGACATATGTAACATGTGACCACTTTATAAAAGACAGAGGGTGTTTATATCTTTTGGTCGTAGGAGCTGTGCCAAGTTATTATCTGTGGGCAGTTGTTGAAATGTGCATGGTAGCTCAGTGGCTGAGTGGGTTAGATTGGTGACTTTGTGTGCTGGTCATTAGGTGCATCTCTATGAAGGTCATATGTTCTTTATAACTTGGGTCTCTTAACCAATGAAGGTACATGAATTTTAAGATTTTTTTCTCAAATATAGCATTTGTTGACAGTTTTTTAAAAGGTATTGTGTGTTCATATTGTGCGGAAGTATAATATGCACACTTTCTCAACATAGGTGAAAAAGTGGGCATTTACATAAGGAGATGGTTTTTTTGTGGTCAGATACTGCCTTAGTGTCAGATTCTTACAAATGCACAGGATTGATATCAAAGCTGATACTGTTGCTTATAGACAGTAACTCTCTAAATGAATTTATTATGTGTTACTTTTCTGATTGATTTGCAAAAAAATATAAGCTTTGTGATCAAGACTGATATGTGAGATAAAACCCCTTTACTCCCCCTCACATGATCCCTAGTGTTGTAGTCATGCACAGTGGATAAAGCATGATAGCTGATATCAACATTACAAGCTGCCATTACTTCAATGAAACAAATGTTAAGTCCATAGATTTTATTGCTTCATTGGGCAGTGACCCTCTTCTTACATTTCCACTTCAATCAATTAATGGCAAAGTCAGGCAATAGGCTAATCTTTTCACTCATTTCTCAATATTCCTCATGATAGGTGATCTCAACCAGCCTGATGGACAAATTGCATGTGTAATTCATTATTTCTGCATCAATGGTGTTTGTACACATTTCTGGAAATGAAAACCACAAAATATGCATCCTGTCCACTCCCTTAATCAGGTCTGGTGGAGTCCTCGGAATGAATGACGCTAGTTCAATAACACGGTTAACAGAGGGCAAAGCTTAACAAATGCTTCTTCGATCGGATGAACTGTGACAAGATTAACACAGCTGCTTCTTTGATACATGAGCAATGAGTGCCAAGACAGGTGAATTGAAGGGCCATACTTTCTGGCCAGGTTTGTGCGTTACATGGAAACTGGTAATTGTTTGAAGGAGTTTTATGGCATTAGGTGACATTTAGATTTGTGAGTTGTAATCTGGTGAATGTTCAGCATTGGGCATCACACAGACATTTGGAATACAAATGGTCTTTTTCTTTGATGATGCCTTTGATAGTTAAAAAGTGCCCTCTGCTAGGAAACTATTTTGGTTGCATCAGTATCAGTGAGGATGTGGCTAAGGATCTGAACTGGCTATCAATCTGAGAGGATGTAGGACAATCTCCTGTGACAGTTAACATGCTTGATGGCATGTATCTCCAGCTGTAGATGAGAAGATGTGTGGGCTTTCCATAGTTGAACTTCAGCAGTGCTGCCTTCTGCTGTGGCTACCAAAGATTCCGCCTTACTTGACAATATCAGCTTCACTGATTACAACACAGCCACAGTGCAGTCTTTGCAAAGACAACAATCATCTCTTTAGTGTATTCTTCAGAGAAGTCTAAATGAGGAAAATCTTTATCCTTTCTTGTAGGGCATTGTTCCAGGATCTTTACTTGACTCGTGTTCTTTGTGTAGAGTCTTATGTCGCCTCCTCTCCTAAAAGCTGTCTGGACAATTTTGAAACACTGACTAATTCTCTACTGATGGTTTCCTTCATGGGACTTGACCACACTTATTCCAGTTTAAACCGCCTATTATGATTGTTTGTTCCGGCTCAGCGGATATTCCATCTCCTACCAACTTGAAAGAAATGTATTAGGCTCCATTGATGTCTCCAGTTTTGCACCAGTGTTAAATCATTCATGATGTTTAGTCTCAATTTGGAGGAAAATTGAAGTGCGCCATTAGCCAAAGGGTGATGTTTCCTTCAGGTGGTCAGCCTGATTGGCTTGTGGTCAGCAGTGGTCACTGACACTACCGAAATAGCTGGCCATTGAGGGGACCATGATGGCAGTCAGATTTGCCCTAGCACTCTCTCAACATCGCGCTAACATTGTGTAGGAGTTGAAGTAGACACTCAATTTGGAAGTCATGAGTGGTATATCAAGAGGAAACCGCTAGCTATATAGTCGATAAACACTACATCACCTCTTTCCACATGGTAGAGTTTCTAAGAAAAGAAATACATGAAGCATATGTGGAAAACTTGTACTAGCAAATTTAGAAAGAAAGCAGTGTATTTAGTCAAGGATAGTTCTTCTACTCGTGGTAAATAATTCGAGAATGCAGGTTCCATAACATTGGTTCATTTTGGTTTCAGGCTAGTGATCAGTGCACAGAGTGTATCATTATGATACAGTTTACAATTGCAGTTCAATAAAATGGAATATTTGATAATGTTTGGAGAGTTTTCAAAACAGGCAAAACAAGCCATGTAGTAAACTAGCAGACCATGTATATGCTTTCATTTGGAAAATGACATTACAAAGAAAATCAAGTGTGGGAAATAACATGTTAAGAATTACTGAAATTCTGAATTGAATACTGTTATTACAAAATTTGGTGTTCACTGTATTTTTGGATTTACATTTGTAATTTGTTATATTAATTTTAATTTCAGTTAATGTTGTTTGCAATAATTTTAGCAAACATGTGTCAGCTGAGCAGCAAATTACACCAATATACACTTATTTACAGCAACCATGATAGGCTATTGCTATTTTTGCCTTGAATGAGACATAAGTTCAGAGATTATGAATGCGTATATCATATATATCCTTTGATTTTTTAAGAGATAGATTTGAAAGATTTTTTCTGTTAAATGTCATCAGGTTTTTCATTCACAAAATAGCGCGGTAAATTTGATATCCATTAATAAAATTGCATATCAGAACAGGAAATACAGCGGAAGTGCTAAATCCCTGTGTCTAGCAATGTTTTATGACAAAGTTCTCATTTCTGTTATCTTCTAATGGTGGCTTGATGATATGTGATTGTGATGATATTGTCTTTGACTGTTGATGATACTCAAAAATGTTTAAGAATGAAGATTTTATGGATATCAACTTCTTTATATGAGAACACAACGTTTCGGAGTTAATGCTTACTAGTTCATCAGGTGAAGCAGTAAGCATTAACTCCGAAACGTTGTGTTCTCATATAAAGAAGTTGATATCCATAAAATCTTCATTCTTATGTATTTCACTTCTAAATGCCCTTCAAAGACTCAAAAATGTTTCTCTCCGAAATACTGAATCTCCTTGACAGGCCATGCATTGTCTTTTTGTACACACTGAAGTCAGGAAAATTGAGTCTGTAACTTTGTTCCTTATCTGAGCCATGACTGGTCATGTGTTAGTTTGCGAGTTGTAACTGTTCCTCTGTTTCACCCCATTGGTCAGTCTTGACCTTTCTCTGTAACAATGTGGCTAGTCTGACAGCTTGACTAGTCCTGAGATGTCTAGGTAGTTAGCTCATGTTTATGATCGTATCTAAAGATATCTAAGATATCAAAGTAATTTTAGGTTTAAGCTAACAAGCTAGTGTGAGATTTTGATATTTTGACCCAAATTTCACACTTTATATGTGTAAGTGTTTGATGTTTTTATATTTCCTTTTTTATAATTCTCCTTTAGCTAATTAGTCATAGCTGCAGATCCAAAGGATTCAAATTGACACAGAGAACTGTAAAAATTGAAATCATTAATGAAACAGATTTCAGTTTAAGACATTTAACCGGAAATGCTTCTTTTCATCCTTAATATTTGATAATGTTTCTTCATTATTAGGCATGCTTAACTCTTATTGACTCTACGTCTCTGAATTAGTGATGAAATCATGCAGAATTATGACATGATATTGACGTGGAAACTTATCAGGTCTGATCAAACAGTTGATAATGACACCCTTGTACATGGAGGTGTTGCAAATTACATGCCATCGGCTCTGCTTTCTGCATGCCTCACTAGTCAACCCATCTTTGTCCTTCTAGAATTTAAGGCATTCTTATGCATCATTATTTGATAGAAAGGAGAGATTTGATGCTTAAAAAGCTAAAGCTGAAAAATTAAATCTGGTTGATTGAGTTTGTTTCCTTGAGCTTGGCATGTCTGGTGATTCTTTCAGTGGCCGTCGCAAGGAATAACATAATTGATGGCTCCTCGCAATGTGCACAATGTACGTGTTGTGTGGCCATTTGCCTCAAGTAGAATAATTTATTAACATCTTGCATGATGTATCAGCCATTGATGACTTGTAATGCAGCTTTGACTTGACAAAATGTCGGTTAACCAAATTGATTTTGAGAAATGTAAAGCAGGACATGTCTTGAAAAAGATAAGTCAAGGACTATGAGGTATATCTGACAGACTAAGTGAACTGGTATTTTCATTTTTCATAGAGTATCTGTGTACAGATGGTGCAGGTGGTGGGTTTCTTGTTAACCAGTGACCAACTGCAGGTATGTTAGTCTACGCAACTGGGATAAGATGACATGTGTCAACTTAGTCTGATCCTGTTAATTGCATTGTATGAGAAGCATGGGTTGCTGAAGACCAATTCTATCGACCTTCACTGGTCAGATGGACTGTACCAGGCCCATTCTACCCAGTGAGCTAAGCCTTAATTACAACTCCAGTGTTTCATGGAGATTTTTGACCTCTTAGTGAAAAGTTCTTCACATAGACAAGTCCAGGGGGAACTGAGTGATTCATGATACACATTGTGATAACATTTATCTGTTCAGCGTTCACAGATGGGGGGAGTAACTAAATAAATGTTGTTAGACACTTAAGTCCACAACATTACACAATCCACAACATTTACACACACTGGCATCATTTGAACAGTGACAATCAGAACAGGGACAGTTGTATAATGTCAACTGGGTAACAATCATAACATTGTCAGTCAACTGTATAATGTCAACAAGGTAACAATTAATCTGAACAGTTACACTGTCTTGTATGATGTAAACAGATGAACATTCTGAACAGTGACAGGGAAACAAGATTGTCAACAGTCATGACAGTGTCAATCAACTGTATAATGTCAACATTGAAACAATTAATCTGAACAGTTACCGTCTCTTGTATGATGTAAACACATGAACATTCTGAACAGTGACAAGTACTTGTATAATGTAAATAGGTTAGAAATTAATTGAAAAACAGAAATCAGTGTGCTTATGAAGTGGGGGCCTTTGTGGCCTTTGTTCTTCCTGAAGCATACCATTTACAACAACAGACCACATGACAAACATATAGTTAGCAGAGATGATCTTAAATGCCCTATAACGTGTCTATACTTGAAAAGATGGTTCTTTTTACTGGACCATAGTTTCACCTTTGCACTTCAACAAAATATCGATGGACCCTCCCTTGGTTGTTACTCAGCAATTTCATCATTCAAAGTAAAATGAAATTTAGCATTAGTGGTGTTAGCAGTAGGCTTGGACTAACAAATTGTTCTTGCAGTGTTTACATTTTGACCTTATATGGCCTTTTACACAGAAATGAATTACTGAAATTTAACATTTCTCTTGGCCATCACTTTTCTGCCATTCCTTTTTCGGAATGTTGTGAAATTTGGTACAGATAAATATCATTAGTGGTAGGGAAAACCATTACTGAGGTGTTTTTGTCAGTATTTTCAATTTTGACATTAAACTGACCTTTGACTTCAAGCTCTCAAATCTTCTGAAAATGCATATTTTGCTCTTACTCCTCTGCATTTACCAGACTGATGGAGGTGGACAATGAATTTTGCAATATTTTTGTTCAGTGGGTGTTTTTGTCTTTCATACTATTGATGACACATCCAGGTGAGCTGAAGAGACATTTTCATATATTAAATGACAAATTAACAATTTTAGTGTTAATCAGCAGGGGAATATTGTAGGTATAGAGTCAAAGTGTTCAGCTGTATCATACAGGAAATTCTAACACTGAATGACCCCATATGTAGCTGATGATGATGTATTCCTTGTTGTATCCGAAACTGACAAGCAAGACTATACCTGTGTCCAGTTGTATTTGGCCAGGGCTTGCTTCAGGGAATTCATCAATACAGGACCATTTAAAATGTCATCTTTACAGATCAGTCTCAGCTTTACATGCAGCTTGATGCTATGGTGGTGCATACGCCAGATCACATGCTCACAATTGATTGGGGGATGTAGGAGACAAAAACATTTCCTCGCCTGTTTGTAATGGCTGGCGACGAAGGGATCACATTTTGCTTTTCAGATTGGTTTTAAATTGGATTAAAGCTTGATCGACTAATTTACAGGCTTAGAATTAGACGAGGGGATGTAGTTTTGCCATTACTGTTGAGCTGTTGTGATGGCTGGTGATTTAGAAAGTCAGACTGATTGATGAGAGAGGGAAAACATATTTCAGTTGATGAGAGAAACTGGGTAAGAAGATTCCTTGGCACTTGATGTTCCTGGTGTTTTTGTATCATGGGAAATGGTAATAAATACATGATAAATGTAGCAATATGTCGAGATGTCAGTACCTTTGTGATTAAGACAACCTTTTCCTCCTTATATCTGTAACATAACACACGTTTATGTTCTTTATGGGGAGGGTAAGAAGTGCATGATTTTATACTGTTGTTTGAGTAGTGGTACCAGGAACACACTTTTAGATGCAGCTGGTATATTCAGATTTAATGTTTACGCAGACTGACATGGTGCAGTATCATCATTTTTTTGTGAACACATGACAATGTTTAAAAATGGTTTCAGTATTATGGAGAAACACTGGGATTGCATTAGCTGCCTTGAAAGTGATCTTGTTCTTGAGACGGTGTACATAAAAAATATTAATTTTGTTTCACTCTGCTGGTCCTGTACTGAGCAGAGTATTCACCAATGACTTGGGTCAGTTGATATCACTGGATATTGTCCAGTAATGCAGCAATTACACAGTAACTAAAATTGAAAAACAAGATTTCAACAGCATTCACTGGTTAGTTTCACTCACCCATCCTAGACACTGTGTTATCTCTTCCCCACACATTTACTTTTTCTTATTAGTTGTTTCCTCTGATGGACAGTTGTGGGTCACAGTCTCAAAATATGTTGGTATCAGTTTTTTTAAGTTGCAAAAAGAAAGGGAGGTAAAAAATCAATTATTTGCAGGAAATACTGATACATGCTGCAAAGAAATGGTTCTGTTCCCTCTGAAGTATTTTGTTTTTCTAAACCAGCTATAAGTCTCCAGTTGAAGTGAAGACAGTGTTGGACATTGACTGTTTGGATACATGCTGTGTGCAATCAAGCATACCTACTGTGGAGTGCTTCCATGATAGATGTCAGAGTTTGTTTGTTGGAGGGGAAAAAATGAATTTGTAACCTTTTTTCTTGATAAAACAGTTTTTGTGAAAATTGTATTTTATGTCATAATATTCAGCCATGCAATAACGTTCCTGGTTTTATAAGGTATGTGAGGCATATTTGGGTATACTAGTTGTATATGTAAAGAATTGAAATCATGATTCTTTTGAGTCTTATGATCTCAAATGGATTCCTGTTCTACAGATTGTTTAATGTGAGTTGAGAGAGAGACTGAGTTCAAGTACCAAGTGAAATGCCAACAAACCCAGTATGTTAAGGAAAATCGGAGATTTACTAACCATGGGGACCCAAGGTAGGGTTTGTCCAGAGAATCCCATGACTGGTTGAGGCAGTGGCGTAGCCTAATCCTTAGAGCGTTCACTCATCATGGTGAAGATCTGGGTTTCGATTCCCCACATGGCTAAAATGTTTGAAGCCCATTTTTTGTGTGTCCTCCCATGATATTGCTGGGATATAGCTGAAAGCAGCATAAAACCCCATTTCCCCTATTGTGATTGAATGGAATTTGTATCTATTTCTTGTAGAAAACTAGATGAGTGCCTGTGTCAGATCTTTACAATGCACAAGTGAAGTGGTTGAGTAGACAAGTATATGAACTCAGTGTCTAATCCATTTAGTGATTATACTAACAGTGTTACGGATGTATTAGACAGACTTAAAAGTACTTGTGTATTCAGTATGCATACATCACAAGTGTGACTGAACGTGATGCTGAAATATAAAGTGAAAAGAGGTTGGTTGATTTATATTTCAACCATGGTTGCATTTCACCCCTCACCTGAGAGATCTGCAAGGCAGTGATGGGTATGTTAAGTACACTTTTTGTCAGAGGTGTCACCCAGGTTTACAAATAATGGTGGGCTGCTTTAAGTACAACGATGCATATTGTCATGGAAATCACTCAGGTATGCAAGGTAATGGTGGGTAGCTCAATGTTCACCATCAAGCCATGCTACCACTAAGGTTTATAAGATAATGGTGGGTAGCTCAAAGTTTACCATCAAGCCATGCTACCACTAAGGTTTATCAGATAATGGTGGGTAGCTCAGTGTTCACCATCAAGCCATGCTACCACTAAGGTTTGTAAGATAATGGTAGGTAGCTCAATGTTCACCATCAAGCCATGCTACCACTAAGGTTTGTAAGATAATGGTGGGTAGCTCAGTGTTCACCATCAAGCCATGCTACCGCTAAGGTTTATAAGATAATGGTGGGTAGCTCAATGTTCACCATCAAGCCATAGTACCACTAAGGTTTATAAAGTAATGGTGGGTCTAAGTATGTCATTGCCACATATATCTAACTGACAAGTCAACCGTCTTAGTTTGGATGTATGGATACAATTCTTACCACAGAATTTAATAATTCATCTGATCATACAGATTTCACAATGATTTACTTCATTATTCATACACTAATTAACCAGGAACAGCTGAGCTGTCTCACAGTACTGATGGATAAGGATTTGTGCTGGCCTTAAGTATACTACTTGGAATGTTTCCACATTCCGTCAGATATAGCTCTGAACCCCATGCCAAAACAAGCCCTCAGATGTATGTCCAAAACTGAATCCTACATTTTCTCTTTTTAATGAAACAAGGAATAAAGTGAACTTACTTCATCTCAATTTATTATTGCTGACAATTTCTCTTCATTAGGATGACAGATGAAATAGCTTTGAACACAAAATGAAAACTGCTTAGGACGATAACGCATGTCTTGAATAAACAATAATGTGAACAGGTTATGGAAACAAACAAAGTAACGCAGTAAATTAGGATGTTTTTGTAAATGTTTCTGCTAGTTTTGAGAACTTGATGATCATCTGCCCTTATCTTTTTATTTTATTGAAAATGCTATCTTTGCCATTTACTGTGACATTTATGATTGTTTGTGTATGTGATTTGGTGTAAATATTGCCTGTCTCATTGCTGTTTTTCAGGGACACAGAATAGTGAATATCACTGAGCCATTTGTTTGACATTTTAACACATTCCCAGATCACACCATCACTCATATGGAAGAGATGTGAGTGGCTGTGTTGCAACCAACTAGGGATTTCCTTATTATCTTAGACATGAAACAACTTTTGGTCAGCATTGAAGCCGTATAAACTGAAGAAGAACCAAGTTCTGTGTAAAGTCCACTTCTTATTTGCAAAGAATGTAATGTTTTTCAGAAGGTACCAAATTCTCATACTCACTGCAGTGAAGAAGTTGACTATCCATAGAACCTGGTTTTCCTTCATTTTATGCAAAATTTCAAAATTACCTTCCAAAGAAGTGATGTAAATTGTCAAGAATGTCTAGTTCGGGGAAGGCAAAATGCTATCAACATTGGACATCATAACTAAGCATAGAATAGCGACATTTTTCCTGAATTGTTAAGCTCAAAACAACCTTTCGTAAGGAGATGGACTTTACATTATTTGAAAAGCACAAACTGATGAACAGTCATCTTTAGCCATGGTAATTACGTGAAATTAAATTGTAGACGTTTTCCTAGATATAATTGCCCATAAAAGAAGCCAATATTTTGGTGCCATATGTTACTGATTGATAAGAGTTCAGTGTGATGAAACACATTGATTTGATGGCCTGAAGCGCTGACTTTTATACACTATGTATAT
The DNA here is from genome assembly GCF_037392515.1 of Haliotis asinina. NCBI lineage: Eukaryota > Metazoa > Mollusca > Gastropoda > Lepetellida > Haliotidae > Haliotis > Haliotis asinina. Next base: position 43,213,037 of record NC_090280.1, on the reverse strand, counting down.
AAGGTGTCAGGACAAGTCTACAATCCCTGATCTGGCTCTGATAATACTGGAATGGTCCTTGTGCCTTTGTTGTACAGCCCTCTCTGACGTCAGAGCAATAAACAGTTCAGTTCAGTACAAGATCTGGTACCTCACTGTTAGAATAACATGATATCTTGCCAAACAGTGTCAAAATGGTGATTTGGATAATATGGGTTCGAATACTGGTTCAGCAAATTTGTTGTGATTGTTGTGAAATGCCAGACATTAGTCAGACAGTCTTGTTGATACAAATGAGACTGTCATGTTGGTTTTGCTTAAATGTGACAGTGAATAGTTGAAAAGGTGTCTAGATATGGTGCAAAAAAAGACTTGAGAATATTTTAGCACCATCATGCATCTTCTTCACTTGGGGCATGATTGGCATTCTTAGACTGTTTTGCTCAGAAAAGATTCCTCTTGATGAATGTCAGTTATGTTAAATAGCAGTGAGAACATGTAAGGAGCTGACGTTAAATGTCCATTACTCTATGTTAGCAATGATGCATTGATCAACAGATGTGATGACCATCGTCGAAAATTATATGGCTGATGTGTCTTTGACAGGAGGTGTCTCCTTGTTTGCAACATTTGTCTTCTTTGGTAAAATGATGATATATTTGATATACAGCAAATGCTTGCCATTGTCTTGATACACAGGACAATATGTTACAAGACTGTGCATTGTTCTGAACAGCAGATGTGAAAATTATACACATTTGAGCAATGTTACTACTTTGATGGTGGGTTGTATGTTGATCAGCATATCTACATGGGAATGCATCTGTTGCTGTGGCCAGATACCACTAGCATGTCATTGATAGGTTATGTTGTATGGTGTTGGTAATGACGAGGTAGATGGACTGTGATAGACAGAGGCCAGTTTGTCTGAAGTTGTGCAGCCGCCTGATACAGCCGTGATAACCTAGAACAACATCATCCCTGTCTCAGCTTGTATACATATGGCCAGGGTTATCTTCACAGTTCAGTTTCATGCAACATCTGGTATTGGGCATAAACTTGCTTCTCAACTGCTGCTTTCTGTTTATTCACCTAGGTAGAATCTCCAGCAACTCATAGCATGCTTTGAAAGGAAGACCAGAATCCTTAAGTGCCAGGAAACAAAGACGTATCATTCAACCCTGAAACTGTTAACTTCAGAATTTGTCCATTATATGGTTATTATAGATTTTTACCAGAGGGTCCTTCTTTGACCAGATCAAGTATAAGATAAGAGTTGGTAGAACATTATTTAAGAAGAAAATTAAAGAACATTAAACGTTATGGAAATATTTACTTTTGTCTGTAGCAAAATTGCTATTTCATAAATTATTCTGTCTGAAATATTCTGTTTATGGCACTTAAATGTACATTATGAATGTTAAGGCAAATAAGCCAACTGGTGTGAGGCCAGTTAACCATTGAGAATCTAAGGCTGACGTGAATGATAGATGAGGACAATACTGGCATGAGCGGCACATGTTTAGTTCAGAGGTGGCAATTAGTTACGCCAGGGATATCCAATTATGATCTTGATTGCCCACATTGTTGAAATGTAATTGGTCAAACTCTATGTTAATCATCTCAACAGGAATCCCCACATCTGCACTATATCTCAGTCCCATGCTGTATTAGAAGGACATGCAGAAAGGCTGAATACCCATCTAGACCATCGATTCAATAAGATCCTATGGCTAGTCCCAGTAGAGCTGGGCTCTCAACAGGGCACTGCTCCTTGCACAAAGGCTCTCTTCATTATAGGCATGTTGTTGCTCTAGGGGTTTTCCTCATTACTCTATGTTGCACTATGTAGGAACTGCCTGTATGTTGGGACTTATTGGCATTGTTGGATGCTATATTGCACTTCTTTTAGCCCAGCTGCTCTGAAGGTCACAAGGGCCACCGAATGTCTTGAAGTTTTGCCTTATCCATTATTCAACTATATAGTGTTGATGAAAATGCCATGTAGGCTGAACCACAAGTGGTCCCTCGTCAGTGTTGTTTCTTACTGTACAGGAATACTATAGAGAGTTGATCCTTGACCTGTCCAGTATCTAAATAAGCATCCATTTTGTTAATAATGTGTTAAATAACTTTCCTAGTAATATGGTTGATTTAGTTTGGATTAGCGTGAATTGTATAATCATGAACTTGATGCAGTTACTCAATTTACTGGGATTATTGTTATGCAATCCACTATTCTTCATCTTCAAGATGTTTGAAGGAAAAATTGCTGAAAAAAATCAGTCTAAAACACAAACACAGTGGCTGATGTATCCAAAACAAAATTTGTTGCATATCATTGACTTTTGATGCTGGAAATTTCTTGGGAAAAAAAGAGTTCCCTAATATTGAATAATGTGTTCAGTGGCTATCCAGAAGAAATATGACTTGTATGACCCTGTCTTGGACGTGTTGTAGCAGACACACAAGCATCATTATCAGAGAATAGGTCTCCCTCTGCCCTTTCCTTCAGAATATTCAATCAGCAGACCAAATCAGAATTGTCTATAGACAAAAACATATGCAATTTGAATTTCAGATAAATATGTCTGAATGTTGAAATCTGATATATATATCTATCTATCTGATATATTCTTTAAATTGTAGACTTCTCATATACCTCTGTTGTGAATTTCTGCAACCGAATATACAATTTGCCACATGTATGCAAATAAAATGTAAGGAAGGGAATCATACCATGTAAAGTTATGCATCAGATTATGACCAGATGCTTCCAGATTACAAAATATGTCAATGTTGTCAGATCTTCATTTGATGTGATAGGTACTGGGTAGAAATCAGCACTCTTCAGCAAATGACTTTCATGTTTGTGTCAATGGCCAAAAAGCCCTGACATTCTAGTCATGAACAAATTGTTTATTGGGCAGACTAGCTTAAGATCCTGGCGCCCTAGAAGCAGCAGCTAGTGCTTTACATTGGGCAACTTTACTATACACATCGTTATGAGGGAGTTGATAGCTTAGTTTCTGTTTGAAGTAGTTCCTAAGTGATAGCATCTGAGCTAGCTGTAGTACTTGAATTGAATATAAAAGCTTTAATCATTCGTAAGTTCTACAAGCCCAATTTGCTGAATCAGACAAACTTGGTAGCGGTCAGGATGAGGCTTTTGACCATTGATTGAGGTGGTCATGTCTTGTGGTGCTCATATTGAGAAACATAGGTTAGCACAGAAGGGTCCCAAGGGACCTGGCTTTAATGACATCTCTGTGGATCCCCCTATAGCAGTTCCTGGCTCTAATGGTACGCAGGCTAGGGAAATGGGAGACTGCACCCCCTGGGTCCCTGGTGATGTAACGCTTCAAAGAAATCCCCTTGGTAGTAGTGATGATATTAACATGCCGGCGTGTGATCATGAGGCAATTGATGATGTTATGTACATAACACCACAGGGTAATTGGCTGATGAAATTAACATGGGCTTGATATGTGCATTTGAGAAATAGAGCATTTGTTGTAGATCTGAAGATATTTGTACAAATACATAGAAAGGTGGATAAGTAGTATAGGTATATTCCACAATAGTTTTTTGTGATCTCTATCTTGGAAGCAGATATTAGCATTCATGAAAATATTCTGAAGAAGTGTATTTTCTGTAACAACCATTTTTATCACAGCGTTGAGAAAATAAGAATACCATCAGTCCTGCAGGCTACCATGTAATGTGGAACACAGTAATGTTGTGTGCTTTGAGACCTTGAAAAATATCAACTATTGTTGTTTTCATGTAGTAGAAAATGAGTGCTCGTCTTCGTGTAGCAGATCTCTCTTGGCATTTCCAGTCTAAGGTTTGCAGAAAAATACTCCAGCTACAATAGCCTTGCAACAGGCCATCTTTTTAATGGCATGGGGTGATTTCAATATTTTTACATCACAGTATTGTAGACTGCTAGTCTGTTTCTTGAGCAGATTAATATGAGTGATGGCATATAAAATCTCCCATTGTGATTTTGTCATTTGTAAATTTCAGATAGAATTTCATTTATGTTGTGTCAGTTCTGCCTGGCTGTGAGCCATGGCCTGTCCATTTACAAAATCAGAACAGTGCTTCTTTCAAAATGTTAAAAGTGGTCATTCCAAAAGCAGAGACCTTGTATGATTGGCATTCTCTCTCTTACAGAATGCAAATCTGGATTGTAGGATGTTTTTCGCTGGGGAAACTTTTAGATTACTTCTGAAAGTGCATTGGCTGCATTGACAATAGTAATGCATGTTTTGGATTTTGTCAGGGATGTTTTGTGCTGGTGGCGATGAATATGTTTCATCATGCTAAGTCAGTGAAGAACCCCAAGTTTGAATTGGAGTTCATGTTAGGAAATAGGAAACAGGCTTGATTTTAAACCACTGCTGCTTGTTAAGGCATCTTATACACATTACATCTGTTTGAATGTGTTTCTTCAGCATACAGATTTGGTCAATTCATCATTTTTGAAAGCTAAGGTCAACCTAGTATATATGTCTGCACACTTGGCTCTGCCAGCTTGACAGTCTCGTCTGCTATGCCTTATTTATTGACAAATCTTTAAACCATGGAACATACATTTTAAAATAACTTGCACAATAAAAAAGCAGAAATATTATTGTGACTAAGACTTTGTGAGTTCATTTTCATTTTCATTGCTTTCATTATTGTTCCTTTGATTTATCATTCTTCAGCATAAGAATAAAAACTTGCATGAAGATGATTCTTGACTGGCTGTGCCAATCTGTACAGCTGTTGTCATCACACAGTCTACATGGTAGACCTTATTTTAACCTAAACTTTGGGAACTTCAAGGTGACAGCAGGATCTGTTTAATCTGGTCATTGGACAGGGTTATCTCACATAAATCCTGGTATCATCCAGAAGACAACAGACACACTGGATATATTTAAGGGATGAGTAGATGGGGATCAAGCATACGTGTAGTGTTACCATGCAGGATGGCTGAAGAGCACAAGCTGCTTGGCTACTAGGTGCAGGACACACATATCATTTACATCTGTGTAGGTAAATAGGTGTGACAAAAGTTGGATTGGATGAATTGATATTTGGAAGTAATATAGTATTGGTACTGTAGTTATTCTGCTGGGATTTGTGGGTTTATCTTTTGTGGATTGTTGAAGCAGTGGCAGTGTACCTGATCTGCAGCAGTTTGCAATCATAAAGAGGTCTGGCTGATGGCTGTATGGTATATGTGGTGATAATGCTGCAGTAGTATTAGGCAGTCATATGCTAGTAATCTTGGGTAACCCATGCTTGTCATAAGACGCAACTAACAGTTTTTTTTGGTCAGACTTACTGACTTGGTTGCAACTTGTCATTGTGTCCCATTTGTGTAGATCGATGTTCATGCTGTTGATCACTTTAGTGTCTGGTCCAGACAACCACCATATAGCTGGAATATTTCTGAGTGCGACATAAAACTTAAAAAAAATGCATAAAGTGTCTTATAACGAGACAAGAATCGGGGTACAGGTAATTCAATGTAACTGTCCAATCCATTTCTCCTCATTGACGTCATCAGTTGATGGATGATGTCAGCAGGAATCCTGTTCCATAAGTCCAAGAAAATCTGTTAAAGTTCTGTTGGTTAGCTGAAGGTGGTACATGCTGTGTCAATTGATGATCAAGATGATCCCAATGGGGATTAGGTCTAGAGAACATGCTGACCAAGGCAGTAAGTTGATGTTAACAATTCTGGCAGTATGAGGGGCATGACTCCTCTTGGCTGTTGTCAAATAAATTGCACCACTAAAGACCTCAGCACTGTATTGCTGTTCATTCAGATTTACTCCGATGTTCAGATGTTAACCAGTCCACATGTTCTCTAGCCATAAATGCCCTAGTGTACTATGATGATTCCTTCATACAATTCTTGAATGCATTTTGGTTCCAGTTGTTCACCTCTGCTTTGAAAAACTGAAACTCTGCCATTGTTTCTGAACAGACTTAACCAACTGTCATCTGTAAAGAACTTCCAGTCTCACAGTCATGTTTCTGCCACTGATGTACAGTTTGTGCCTATTGCAGTCTGTGTTGATGGTGTAGGCAGGTCAAAGTAATTCCATGGAAGGGGTTTAGGCTTCTTTTCCAGCCATACCAAGTTGTCAGAGGACTGTCCATCTGCTGATGGAGAGTCCTAGTGCTGTTGTTGCCTCGTACAGACACATATCTGTTCCAGAGGTGGATCTTCTGCTGTTGTAAAAACTCTTGGTCTTCCAGATCTTGTGCAGTCTTGGGTCTGGCCTGTTTGACATCAGTACAGTGTGACGTAATATAAAAATTGTTGATAGTTTTAGCAAAGCATTTTGGAAATTGTTCCAGATTTGGTTATGAATATGATGAATACAGTTTTCATTTTGACTGAAAACATATGTTTGGTTGATATATTCACCCTATCATGGAAATGCATTCAACATACATTTCAAGTTAATTCTAAGTGAGTTAAACAGTTTTTTTTCTCCAAATTGTATATGAAACACGTAGTATTTAAGGTTAGCTAGTAATGGTACATCGTTTTCCCGTCAGATCTACAAGTAATACTGGTATGTTTATAAAGCTTTTATATTGACATTTTCTCTTACGTATTTATATGATTATTAGCTATGATTAGTATTTGAAGCATTTTGGGTCCATTACAGTTCTTTTGTATTCTGATCATTGGCATGAAAAATATTAAATCAGACTTTGTGTTGGTATTCATAGCTGAGTTTTCAATGGCTGTTTCAGTTTGAACAGACAAGAGCACCTTTCTTCAGATGATATTGCCATCTCAAGTGTCTGTGTTTTGATTGATCAGATGGTTTACATGGTTTGGCCATAACCATGGCAACCTCGGGTACAGGTTTTATGTAGGATCAGCTCAGTTTGTGCAATGGTTGTGCAAGACTTGCTGAAGTTGAGAGAACCTAAAGTCCAATATTCTTGAAGTGTTGCTTGGGATTTGTATGTGTGATTCAAAGTACCAGTCCTGTTAAAGACATAGAAATTAGGTAGACTTGGCTGTCATTAGCACAAAATTACCATACATCATGGATCATTTACTGATTAAATACAACCTTGTAGCATGTCCAATGTGACGTCAGCAAGCACTTAAACATTTCAGGTACCTTTCTTAACACGAGATCTTACTAACATTTGCTGCAGATTTGAGGGGAGCCTTCAAACAAGTCCCAATAAATTCCTGCTGGTGTGAACAAGACAAATGGCATGCGCACATGCTCTTGAAGTTAAAGTTGTGATTCATTTATCAGTATGAAAAAGTAATATAGGAGAGAGTAATAATTTCCAGTTTCTTAAAATTAACTAATTTTGTGTTTAATTGTAAAAAATGTCAAGTCCTTAGCAGATGCCTTTCAGACTATTGGTTTATATCCAGATATGAACTGTTAGAAAGGTATTACCTGTCCACATGCTTAGCAAGGTAAATTTTAATTTGTGACCTGCCTAACACATACAGCAGCATGAGGTAAGGTGCCTCTCTGTCTCCACAAGGTGAGATTGATTGTATGAGGTGAGTCGGTCTTCTGGTTTGGACTGATCTGATTAACTTCAGAAATATTGTATAGTTCATAAGTGAAACAAAATACATAGGGACATATGGAAATTAGTGTTGTTACAGTGATTTAAAACCAGATTTTCATGCCAAAGGGGATGTGATGTAAATATTGTATTGCACATGATTGGTATTGGTTATTATTTTGTAATACAGACACTTTAGTTCACAGGTGGAGTATTTCACCTCCCCTTACTGAATTACAATTCACTTGGTGAAATCAACGGGGCAGATTTGTTAACTGATGCCCCGAGAATAGAGATCAGTGATAGAACTCATGAGGGAAGTAATTAACACACTGCTTCAGCACTGAATTCTTGCTTCAACTTACATCTAGTGGTAATCCTCAGTCTTCAGTGTGTGTTTAAAGAGTCAACTCGACCAGCTATGTTGAAAGTGACCATTATGTGTCCATTCGTGATGGTGGCTATGTTGCCTTCAGACCTCATGGTAGCACACCTGGTTATTGACATCACAGGCAGCCAGGTGAAATGTTTGCTATAGACCATACAGTGTTGACTGACAACTGTTTGTCATTAATCAGTCAAATATTATCTGGTGTCAAAGTCGTACAGCTCAAATGACATGCCAGTTTCAGTCAAGTGGTGATAACATGAACAGATTTCATGCTTTGCCATTCTGGGAAAGAAAATATTTTTCAAGCTGAATTTTTTAACTAGAGTCTGGGTTAGATTAAGACAATGTGACATAGATCATGTCAGTCGACTGAAGTGAAAATTAAGATACACATTAGTTTGTAAAACGATCTCATGAAAGTTGTGTGCTATTAGTGAAGTCAGTGTTTAATATAGGTGCTTAACGAAATGTGTATTTTTGAATGGCCCATATCATGTTTTGTTAAGGTAGAAGGAATGTTAAAATAGAAGGAACTTACATAAATATTGTCTGTACACTGGAGCACATATTCAATCATTGTTCTTCATTACAAACACCAAGGCACATATTTAGGCATCTGTTGTTTGTCAGACACATTGGGGCACATATTAAGTCATCTGTTACTCATCAGACACATGGGGCACATATTTTGTTTTCCATTATTCATCAGACAGGGAGTCATATTCAGTTACCTGAATATGAAACACTCTGGGGTACAAACTCATTGGTCATCCACCAGTGGAACTCATCTGTTTCTTGTCTATTCTTTCCCTGTGCCATTTCAGCAGTTTATGTCTCTCCCTACCCATACATTACTCTGACTGCCTCTTGTTTGTCTGTTCATCTATTCCTTTCCAGGCATCTCATCAGTCCTCCCACATTGATTGCTATAAACAATCCAACTGTCCATCATTTCATAGCATTTGTTTGCCTGTCTGTCAGTGTCTGACCATTCATCCATTTGTCTGCCTGTCCTTCAATTGTCATCCATAAATAGCTATCCTTCCATGAATATCCATCCATTTCAATCAGTCCATCTGTCTGCCTTTCTAGCCACATGCCAGACATGGTGGATGTATGTATACATTCTCCCAATATTCAGGGTATTATCTTGGCTGTGCTTCCAGTGATTGTTAACAATTTGTTTCAGCAACCATGACACTGGTTGCACTATATTGAAATTACAAGACTACATGTCTGATCAGCCAGATGGTGATCAGTTGAGATATTTTCAAGTACATTGAGCACACAGACTTGGTGTCCAGCTCTGTTTGCTCTCCTACTGGGGAAGATGCTGTTGAACCAATGAGACCTGGTCTGCTTCTCTATTGGCTCACCAGTCAAGGCAGATGCATTTGTACCAGTCAGACCTGGTCTGCTTCTCTGTTGGCTCACCGGTCAGGGCAGATGCATTTGTACCAGTCAGACCTGGTCTGCTTCTCTGTTGGCTCACCGGTCAGGGCAGATGCATTTGTACCAGTCAGACCTGGTCTGCTTCTCTGTTGGCTCACCAGTCAGGGCAGATGCGCTTGTACCAGTCAGACCTGGTCTGCTTCTCTTTTAGCTCACCAGTCAGGGCAGATGCATTTGTACCAGTCAGACCTGGTCTGCTTCTCTGTTAGCTCACCGATCAGGGCAGATGCATTTGTACCAGTCAGACCTGGCCTGCTTCTCTGTTGTCTCACAGGTCAGGGCAGATGCATTTTTACCAGTCAGACCATGTCTGCTTCTCTGTTGGCTCACCAGTCAGTGCAGATGCATTTGTACCAGTCAGACCTGGTCTGCTTCTCTGTTGGCTCACCAGTCAGTGCAGATGCATTTGTACCAGTCAGATCTGGTCTGCTTCTCTGTTGGCTCACCAGTCAGTGCAGATGCATTTGTACCAGTCAGATCTGGTCTGCTTCTCTGTTGGCTCACCAGTCAGGGCAGATGCATTTGTACCAGTCAGACCTGGTCTGCATTTCTGTTGGCTCACCAGGCATGAAGGAGTCTACTGTACCAATTAGACCTGAGTGTTATTGTGAAAAGTGACCTTAACTCCTTTACCCTTGCTCTGACTTAAGTCAGTCTTAGTGCTAAGGTTATTTTGTACAAAAGCTCCCTGGTGTACTGCCCTGTTAACATGGTTAGCTCACAAGGCTGGAAGGAGTCTAGTTACACATGATTTCTGTCATTTGTTCAAATATGAATGTCTAAATAGCTTCACTGGAATAATGATGTTTAGTTCCAACAGGCTATGGATATGATATAAACAAACAAATTTACCAGTCAATTAAGTTCATCTTCATTCTTCATGAACTCAAAGAAACAAAGTCAACGACCACAGGATTATTTCAGGATCAAAATAGAAAATTAAAGCCCTCTAAATGATAGCGAGGATGTGCTTCTGTCTTGACATAGGCTTGCCTTCATCATGCTGACTTACATAATTCATTATGTTCCATTACCCTGAGGTAAGAAAAACCTCTCTATATTAGCCTATTTATTCTGACCTAACAACATTAACTTATCTACTTGCTAAATATAATCTTCTTTTCAACTCATTTTTTAAGTTAATGAACATGATTAAGGAAGTTAATTTCTACCAGTTTACAAAAATATGTACCATTTTTTGTGTGTGTAACGGTACAGCTCATGAACTGGTCAGACTTGGTGTACATGAATGGTTTTGGTCAGGAATGTTCTCATACACTAAACTACGGTTATAATGAAGATGCTTATAATCAGCTGGCAAACATAACTGTTTTCATTCCACTTGCTGTAACTTTTAGTTCATGTGCATGTGACAAACAGTGGCTAGAATGAAGTAGTGTTAGTAGTCCCTTTCAGCTCATAATAACCATATTTTACTGAATTAGATTAGTCATTTAGCACCCATATTGATTAACTAATATTTCCAGAATAAAATAAGCCTTACATTTGACTGCAAACATATATTGTTATATTAGTACATTTCTGAGGTATATATATAATATTTTCTTTGTACATCAAACCTACCCTGGCTGAGGATGCAGTCTGTGCCAAAGGTACCATGTGAATGTTACGCACAGCCATGTTAGTTTGATATGTTTTGTAAATGGAAGCTACAGAATGTTGCTCTGAAAGTTGTTCATTAAAGGATATAACAGGATGTTGAGAAAGATTACTCCTTGGGCTATATTGCATGTTGCTTTCCTTTATCTCCCCTTGTTTCTTTGAGCAGGTTAATTTCCTGTCATCTCCCCTGGGCCCTGCTTGTAGATAGGCATCTCACTGATCACACTGATGATGGTCAGTGTCTTTGATGCCACAGCCATAAATCTGTCTGACCATGTGATGGATTACTAGGCCATGTTCCTACACCTTATATTGAAAGCGAATAAGGGAGATAGTTTGTTCTTGGTCATACCAAGCGCCATCAGAACGTAAGTTTCTGTTGGCAGGGTTTGGGGTGGAACTCCATGACAGTAGCACATCCTGGAACTGCATAACATATTGTGAGCTGTTATTAAAGAAAGATTCATGAATCTTGTCTGCTATGTTTCCTGTCATATATGTGCTGCATCAGTGTTCACAACTGAGCACCCATTTCTTGTGTCTTCCATGGCATAAATAACTATTTTTCATTTATCAAATGTCATCCTCAGCTTGGTATCATTATATACATATATATATTTAGAAAGCTAGTGTTAGTTTACTGAACACTCGACCCAATCCCTTCCGCTTCCACCTTGTTATTTACACCTGAATTCGGTCACTCTCCTGTCCATACGTCAAGACCCCTAATACCCAGTGAATCCACTGGTTTCTCCTAACCAACAACTCTGCCTGGTATCTATCATTTGTGTGTTGGAGTGTTGCTTTGGAGGATGGTATAATCATGCCTGTAGTCACCTTCACTCTATTTGAGAGCTGCACTTGTAAGCAGCATTGGTGTTTTACTTTCTGAAATTTAAAATACATCAAAATCACAATAACTTTTGATGAAAGATGCAAAGTTAAGAATGGAAGCCAACATGGCCTTGAAAAAAATTGGAGAAATAATGTGTCATGTTGGTCAAAATGTGTTTGAGATTTCAGCGTTATTTTGGAACTCAGTGAACCTAATAACATTGTCTTCAAAGAGACTTTGGTTCTCATTAACACTTTGTTCTAGACAGCGTTCAAGGCAGATTAAGTCTGGTTTTCCTCAGTTGCTTCAGGGGTTATTCCTATAGGGTATTCTTGGATGTTTGGCCAGGAAAGTGGCCATGACAGAAATTTCTGATCACAAAATCCAGTGTTAATATTTTCTTAAGTCAGCTTAATATTTGTTTGAAGTTATGACGGCAGGAGAAACTTGATACTGCTTCAGCAGATTAATCACTGAGTATGCTACCTTGTGGACCATCAAAGCTTTGGTGGTATTTTCTTGTGACTTGTATGCTTGTCCAGTCTTCATTAAACCTGCATCTACTGCAGTCTGTATAGGCATTTTCATATCATTGCTTCTCAAGACTTTAATACTTCAAGAAGATAATTAATTTTGTTTTTGATTTATGTTGTATCTGAAAGGTTATGACATTCAGAATGAATTATTTGGTTGATTCTTGCTAACTTTTGGTAGAAGAGAAAACATGATACATCTCATACTCTATGTAAAAGGTTAGAGTTTCAGGTCTGGCCATTTTTATATGTAGGGTATGTAGTGTTACCAAACAATTCTCACTGTCCATCCATGTGCACTGTCCATATGCAGTGCTCAGTTTGGCTCCTATTTGTTAAACTGAAAAAACATGGGAATTTATTTTCATCCAATAACTGATTTTAGTGGATTGTTCACAAATTTGGGGATCACCCTTCATATCTATAGGAGAGGAGCAGTTGTGTTTTGATAAATTTAAGGAAATGAGTGAGTTTCATGTTTCCAAGTTAGACTTTGACTGTTGTGTTTGTCAGGACTATGTCTCGAAAGATTAGGTGTTCTTTCACAAAACTGTGCACAAAGGACTAACCTGTCAACTGATAACCTTTGTGATTTGGAATTTGTGTTTTTTCCTTTGGTTTTGCTATTGGTGTGAACATGCCATTAAAAGTACAAAATCCTAATACTATGTTTTTATATTGATAGCTCAATAATTAATAATAGCTCTTTTAAATGGACAGAGAGATTATACATAAATTCTTTCATTAAGTTGGACTTAAAGTAAGTGTCAGATGCTCTTGTTTGTCATCTTGTGACGACTCATGTTTATATTCACTGTCAAAACTGTTCGTCAGTCAACTGGGCAACTTTGTATGCTTTTTAACCACTGCGACAATGCCTTCTATCAGCCAAGAAGACAAACCCTTCTTAACAAGCCATGGTAAGAGTAAGGTTACCTTTATTTGTTGATCAAAATGGTCCCTTTGGTTAGGCAAAGGGAGACAACCAGCAGAAGTGTATCTTGTTCACCGTTAGCATTCATTTTTTGTCATTGTTACGTCATACTAGTCTTGTTTGAAAACTGCAGCACCAGTAGCAGCTACAGCCTCATTGTCAGCTACCGTAACTCACATTCACAAGAACAGCATCACAGCTCATGTTTCTGTTTAGTCATACAAAGCGGGGATGATGTATGCTAGGTGTTAGTGCTGGGAATTGGTTGAAACCTCACAATTGATGATTGGTTCATTACCAATGATCAGTCTTTGAAACAAGCTGGTTATTGTCATTTTGCTGTTTTTCATGTTCAGGTTGTTAATGCACACAAGCATACAGAAGTAACATGAGGTTTTCTGTTGGTTTTTGTTTTATGTAGAAACTGCGCAATTTTCACATCCAATGTAAATTGATGCAACTTGCTTCTTTAATGTGATGACTAATATATCATGGACATAAAACTTTCAAGAAAACTTATGGTCATGACTTTTCTTTAAGTGACGTGAGCTTTTAAAGAATTAAACATGTTTTCAGGCCCTGACAACTTCTATGGTACGTTCCATCGTCAAGTGTTTCAAACTTTAAAACACAAGTTCCAAAATCGTTTGTGTTCAGTTATGCGAAAATGTGATCAATTACTTGGATGTTTGATAACTGCTACCAATCCTTGATGACCCGTGAAGGTCCCAGGGTAGAATAGGCCTTCAGCAACCCATGCTTGCCATAAAAGGTGACTATGCTTGTCGTAAAAGGCGATTAACGGGATCGGGTGGTCAGGCTCGCTGACTTGGTTGGCACGTCATGGGTTCCAAATTGCACCGGTCGATGCTCATGTTGTTGATCAATGGATTGTCTTTCCAAGACTCGATTATTTACAGACCGCCGTCATATAGCTTGAATATTGCTGAGTGCGGCGTAAAACTAAGCTCACTCACTCACTCACCAATCCTTGATTATTTCAATTAATCGGAACACCACTACTCAGTATGTACATTTTCATGTTTACTGCACAGTGTTTCAAGCAAACGACTTTATGTTCTAACGAGAGGATGTGGATGTTTAAAGGGACAAAAGATTGTTTAAACATTATGAAACTATTAGTGATAGTAACATTTTAGATGTGCCTCTGTGTCTGGTACATTCCTCATTGGGGCAGCAATTAGTATGAAGTAGGACTTGGTGGACTTTCCTTGCAATCTAAGATCTTTGCACTGACAGTGATTGAATCAGTTCAAGAGCTTACACAATATTGCGGACATGTAAAAAGAGTTGTTCTTTGTTTTGTGGTTTGAAATCTGCCAGACATTCACAACATGTGTGTGGCTGCTATATGTCATGTATTTTTGTTCTGTTCTCTTAGGAAGGCTCAGCAGACTACCATACATAGTTACATATAAGGACATGGCATTGTCACACTAAACCTACATTTGTGTTGACAAATGAGATAACAGTTGTAAGGAAAATCAACAATTTAGCCTGTGTATTGGCGATAATGTCAAGTGTTGATTTATAGATTTTTGAATATATACATGCAGTAAATATTATGATACAAGAATGTTACAGCTACTGGACGCCATGTTATCTTTTTGCACTGGCATTCAGAGAAATTGAAAATGGATTGAGCTTGGAATAGCTGTTTGTTCAGCATAGCCACTTTTGAATTTGGCTATGAAGTAAGTGAGATTTTCATGTTGCGATTGTTACAGTGCCACAGAGATTAGCATTTCCTGACTTCAAAGGAAAAAAGTCAGCTTAAAAATCTGTTTGGCTTTCAGAATAATACCAATTTTAATTTTTTTCTACTAACGGTGCCAATTAATTCCAGGCTATTCTGGAAAGTTCCTGAGTTGACTCTTCAGTTGACATTTTGATCCATCCTTCTGTTGGGCATGAATGTATTGAAAAAAAGATGACTTAAAAGAAGTATTCTGAGACGTGTGCATTGTTCTAGTGTTTACAAGTGAAGTGAAACAAATTATGGTGGTGAATTCTCATTCAAATTTATCAGATCAGTTTTGGTTGTTCACTCTGATCTGTATGTTTTATCAACAACATTAACTTTTAAACAAATTCCATATCCTAAATTTTAGACATGATAATATAGATGTAAAATGATAGCATAGTATCGCTTTTAGAGTTACTTTGAAGTAGCTCAATAACTTGTAATCAAGGTTCATTCTCATGCCCAGTTCCTGATGAATTCATTGAGCCTCATCTGATGGCACAATTATAAATGTGAAGACAGTAACTAAAGATGGATATATTTTTCTAACCTTTAGAATTGCCAGACATGGTAAATTCAATTAAGACACATATATGTGTGAAACTAAGACTAAATTTTTCACCTGCCTGCCTGTGTCACCATGTAAATTTAGTTTTCTGTCTTTGCAGGCTTTGAAATATGTTTCTGAGCAATGTTTTGACACACTTTATTTCAAATAAGCACAATTTCCAAGCTGCTGAAGGTTTGTGTTCTTCATTCAGAATGTTTTAACGTCCCAGGTGCGAAGTGTTATAATTGCCTTCAGTTTTACTGCACATTTCCTTACTTAAGAGATCTTAAGTCGGCTTGTGGTTCCTTCTTTTCTCACGACTGACGGAATTGACTTTACCAGTGTAAATATTTTTCAATTAGAAAGTGACATAGTGAAAACTGAGGAAGTTGCCTGAAGAGTTTTTGTGAGTTGTATTTTGGTTTAAACTTAATCAAAATCCTTTCATTCAGTTAGTTGTGTAATGAAATCACTGTTGAATAGAATTTTGTGAAACCTCAAAATAACAAATCTTTTTTTAAGTTCTTTGTTTCCTTTAACTCAAAAAGAGTTTTAAATTGATTTGAATCCATCTTTTATACAGGATTTTGAATTTCTTTACAGAAGAATGAAGATTTTTATGGATATCAACTTCTTTATGAGAGAACACAACGTTTCGGAGTTAATGCTTACTCCTTCATCAGGTGATGAAGGAGTAAGCATTAACTCCGAAACGTTGTGTTCTCTCATAAAGAAGTTGATATCCATAAAACACAACGTTTCGGAGTTAATGCTTACTCCTTCATCACCTGATGAAGGAGTAAGCATTAACTCCGAAACGTTGTGTTCTCTCATAAAGAAGTTGATATCCATAAAAATCTTCATTCTTATGTATTTTCACTTCTAAATGACATTCAAAGACTTCTTTACAGAAGTTCACAAATTATCTTTTGTGTACATTTCTGACATAGATGTGCTTCCTGTGATATATTTCCAGATTATTGGGTTTTTAAAAATTTATTACAGTGTATAGATGAGACCTAATGATTTGTTTATGATATTCCCCACTTAAATCATTTGAGAGCCATGGAAATGTCTGCTTGCTCCCTGAGGCTCTTGTGACTGTCATACAAAGCAGTGCCAGCCCTAAAGCTTTTCATCTCTTTCATTTGATCATTCATTTTCTGAGAACTAAGATGACATAGTGCTTTATAGATTCAACAAGACTGACATAGGTAGGACATGTTAAAGTTTGTACATTCTACCAGATAATAAGCATGAAAGAAAGGGCACTCTATGGTCATCTAGGGTTTATGATAAGAGGGAATGCACCAAATGTTTGCTGAATGTATTCAATAGACAAGTCAGATAGAATTTCGCTGCAGTTTAGAAATATAGTACCTATAAAAAATTTAAATTTCTGTGTGTATATATATATATATATATATATCTGGTTACACCGAAGGTGAATTTCTCCACTTACTTGATGGAGCCATCTGCTAACCATATACAAATGAATTATACAAGGATCATGCACCAAATTGCTGAAAATCGTGTGCATATATCATGCATGTGAACAGCTACGCTTCAGTGTAAAGTTTTGTTGAGAATTTGCCAATTTTCATTGAGTTTCATCATTTACTGACATTTATGACAATAAACTTTTCAGTGTTATGAATTTGTTTTACAATACATTAGGTCATATGTAAAGAATACTTTATAGAATATTTTGCGAAATGTAGTTTAGAACAGTTGACTGAAGTAAATAGCTACATTTGCACAAGTGAGTCTAAACTTTTGATGGGTAGTATGTATTGAAACAATGACTTCATTTGAATATATGAAGTTACAGACAAACTCATTGCAATGGTTTTGTCTATGACAGTATCATGGTTCGTGTATGAGGTATAGATTTTGCCATTAACACAGGCTTACTACGTGATGATTGGCTTCAATGGTGGTGTTTTCCACCCCGCCTTTGTGAATTGTGTTGTCCGGGAAAGACATTACAATGTAGCTATTGATCGCATTGATTTCTCATCATAACATCAATGGTCGGACATTGATGAAGAATCAGTTATGCTGGAGCCAGATTAGGATAAGAATACATAAGATATTGTAGCAGCTTTAGAGTAGAAGAAATGGATAAGAGGTTTGGCAAAAAGACAGTTTAGTGGAAATTATCATGTTAAAGGAAACAATTTTTTTCAGTTTTGTTTGAAAACACGCTTGATACATATTTCATTATCTGTCCACTGAATATCACACTTAAGGATTTCTCAAGGTTGCCTCTGTGATTCAATCAATATCAATAATTGTAGAAGCTCAAGAAAATAGCTTGGTAGAAGTTTATGCTAATTACATATTGTCTTCAAGTTTCTTCAGATCATGTCACATTAAAAGTGTTGTATGTTTTCAGTAAAGCTGTGTTACAGTTAAACATTTGAAAATATGTAAAAAATATGATTTACAGTATGTAGTTTCTGACCTGAAAAGAGCTTTACGATCTGTTGGTAATGGTGGTTATTACATGGTTACAGAGAAGCAGGTAATCATAGGCTGCCTCAGTGAGCTCAAGGAGAAGAGTTAGATTGTACAATAATCCTGCCTCTGCCCAAACACAGAAAGCATGCCTAGGATTGTTTAAATGATTGCCCCGTGTCACGATGGAAACGGTTTACATATTGTGTGTATGGCTAGCAATACCTGAGTCAGTCCCTGCTCCCCATGTTTAGGATGGGGAACACTTGCTTCTACAAGCTTTGTTAGCAGCATGCCAAAGAAATGTAACACAAAATGAGGAATGTTTTGGGGAAGACATCTGGAAAATGTTTCAGAAAGCCTGTCTTATTTAGAACTGGATGTAATGCCCTTTGTTATGTTTTCTGTTTGACTGAGCAGGGGTTTGTGCATGGTTTATGCTGCAACTGCTGTGTGGAGCTGATCATTTAGAGATTGGAAAACTCCGCTTTGTCAGTTTGGCATGCAGTGATAATGTAATGTGATAGTCTTCACTGTAGTTGTGGTGGAAATTTGATTACATATTTCCAGAGAAACAAGACAGTATAAGACTGAGGCAATGTGGCCTCTATTAAGGCCTATAAAACGTTTCATTTTTTTCAGCCAGTAGACACCTGTTTCTTATATGTAAGTGGTGTGTCCATATCTGTTTCTGTAAAAACACAAGAAATCTATCTTTTGCAAATAGTAATTTCATTGGAACCTTCATCTGGATTCAGTAGGCTTAGATTCATGGGAACATATGTTATAATTTTGATACTCCTTGTTGCAGTCATTTTCTTTGATGGTGAAGATTGTGTTTGCTTTGCCATTAATTTCAAGTAGTTTTCACCAAGTTAAAACGTTTTTGATGGTTTTGATTATGAAAGAGAGGAATAGAATCCACAATGTTAAATAAACATGATTGTTTTGACATCAAGTGCACAAAAGTGTAGAAAGTTTGAATATTGTTGCACTAAATATGAAAAGTAAACAAAAGAAAGTGTTGTTTCTATAACAGGATACCACTGGTTTCCATCGAAGCTCTGATAGGCTGTCAGATGTGTGAAAAAACTTATTATAATGCTAACATTCTTGACAGCTCATCATTTTTCTGTGAAAATGCATGTCATTCAAGCCCAAAAAATAAACATTTATATGATAGGATGAAAGACAAATAGCCACATGTATATCAAAGTGATTGTAATGGGGAGCTAGTCACAAGAGAGCACAGACTAGGTTCTATCTGATGGTCAAGTGCAGAAAGAAACAATTTCATGTTCATAGCATGTAGAACTCTAAGCTCCTGGAGGTTGTCTTTCAAAACAAGGTTGACATGTTTTTCGTGATGCTGGACAGTTGAAGTATTGCCTATTAGCTTCCCACGATTGAAAAGAATAGGTTAATAACATGCTTGCTGCTGACTCTAGAAGTAATAAATCTTCACTTTCTGTTATCAAGAACTGTGTGGTTTATGTTGCTTTTGGAATTTTGCAGTAAGCATCGGCTGTGAAATCCTATTTAATATAATTCATTTCTCTTCACTCAAAAAAATTCCATGAGCTGTATAAGTTAAAAGACTTACTTTTTTGTAATCTAGGTTTTTGTTACGTAAAATACATGTATTCCAGACTTGTAGTACAGCACTGTACCCTGATACCGTGATCATAGATACATTTAATTGGGAAGAACATGTTTTACTAATATATTGCTACATTTATTACAAATTTCTTCTTGATTTACATAATAATGCTGTAATAAATTTTTTTCATGCATGTTATCTACTACAAATGTATCTGAGGTATGTATGTTCAGAAGTTTCTGTCATGATTGTTCCACAGACTAGAGGTTTATAGAGTATTTTCTGTTTCAGGTAAGTGAATGGCGAATTGATGTAAAGGCTGGCTGTAGCACAACAAAGACACTGTGTGGTTGGCTGGCCACAGCAGATGCCTGGTGGGAATACCTGCAGTGTCAACACAGGCCAGTGTCAACCAGGCTAACAGACCCTTGTAAGTTGGGTGTAGTGCTTCAGGCAACAAGTCTCCAGTTTACACACCTCACAGAGCTGGCTATTGGAGTCTGGATGTGTAGGGTGATGACAGACCAAAGTGGGGGAGAGACGATGTTGCATACAAACAGTATTGGGGTCAAGAGTGGGATAAAACATGTTCAGATTTGATATATATAGATTAAGAGCGAAATATTTGTAAAACAGCAATATATCCATGCAGGAAGTTTTGATGACCTTAGTGGTAATTGTCTGATATCTGCTTCATTTTTTGCTTTCCTGAAACATCAAGTAGATATGCAGTGACATATGGGAAAGTAATATTGTTATTTACATTTTCCCATGAAAGTATAGGTTCTAGTATATATGTCCCATCTGGAATTCGAACACCTGCCCTCTGAGTCAGGCACCTAATTGCCAGCACACAATGTCACCTACCTAACATGCTCTGCCACCGGATTAGACTCAGTCCGACAAAAGTTCTAGAATCTGTACTAGAAAATGTGTAATCCCAACAAAACATGTTTCAATTGAGCACTTCTAAATGGAATTCATGTGTCACAAATAATGCTCACTTCTACCATCACCATGTTGCCTGTGTAACCTACGAGAGTAGTCGGTCACTTAAATAGCAGACTTCTGTTTTGCTTCCATCTGTGCAAGAAAGTCTGGTTTCACTCTTGAGACTTTTATTTATGAGTTATCAGACTAATGACAATATTTTGGTAAATCACAAGCAGAGGTTGTGAATTGACCTATCAAGTCTGTCCAATTTGTCATGCACACAAACTGTCTTGTCCCTACAAGTTTTTCAGCAATGAGCCACTTCGAACAATTCTGGTTTTATGAATTTGATGTAGGGTTCAACGTACTGCTTGTGTGGAGGTTACGCCATGACAGCTTTGTGTGTTTTGACAGCTTGATGGTGGTGAAGAGACCATGAGAGTCTAGCTGACATGAATGGGGTGCTTCTAGATCTTGTACTGAGGAGGCGCCAATGGTTACTAGCCATCTCCGTCTCTACACAGGATACTCAAATACAAAGGCATTGCCAGTAAGATATAACAAAGAGAAATGAGGTTTGAGTTCAATTGTTACTGTTCTTAATGTGCTAGAATAAGGCTACGTTACCATATTAAGGTTTTTGAAAGATAATTCTGTATTAGGAGTGATTACTGTTGTGTTGTAGTCCAACCTAAATAACTAAACAGTGTCAACAATGAGTCATATATTTACATTTTTTTAAAGGAAAACTTAGATTTAGTATTTGCCTTTAGCTTCAGCTCTTCAAAAGTGAATTTCTGTCAGGTCTTGTCAGAAACCAATGGACCAACCAACCATAACTTTGCATACTTGTTCCCACAATGAATATTGATGAGATTGGATCCTGATTATGTGGCCATTAATCAGCAATGTATGTTCAGTTTGTAGTAATATGTGTAGGTGGTAATGGAGGTCAATACACTGCCCCTTCTTTGCAACATACTTACCCTTTGTGAAGCTGTGATGGAGTAAGCTGTGAAGAGTCTCCAAAAGCCATTCCTGTGCTCTGAACAATCATTTTCTCGGTCAGTCAGAAATCAAAACACCTGCCAGTGATGACACCTCGGTGTGTTCAAGAGGTTCAACCTAATAATCCATACTGCTGTTATAAGATTGTATAACATGGAGGCTTGATGAAATAAGGTGCATTCGTGAGTTGGAGTTGGAGTCAACCTAAATTTTGTTTTTTAGGCTGTTATGTATTTTATTTCGACCTTTACATCTTTTGGTGTGTTCGCAAAGTCTCTGAAAATGTGTTTTGTCACACTGTAAACATCACTTCTTCAGAAAGCACTCAACCAACTAAAGTTCACTTGTTTCAACCAGTGACAGCATCTGAAATATTTCAAGAGGTCCAAATCTGACTTTCACTCTGAAAGCTATGGCAGCTACATACAAACCCTGTTGCAATCATTACAGCTGTTTCTGATCTGTAAACTCTGATTCTCTCAGAACGCTTTTTTGACTCAGCAACAACTCTTAAAGTACCAGGCAGTCAAAATTAGTCATGTATATGCTGTTGTCTTCAGTGTTCAATTCAATGGGATTTTTAAGTATTTTTTTGTGATGTGATGAAAAGTGATGAAATTGTGCTCTATCAATAGGCGGTACAAATGCCTGTTACTAACCTCAGAGTTGAAACTTTCTGAGAAGGCATTAGTAATCATACAGAAAATATTTTCATAGCACTACTTACAGCAACATTTGATGAGAGGCAGTATTTGTTATCATTTTAGGCTGTTGACTACAATTCCATGTTAGCTGCAGTGCCATGGAAAGTGTAATGAACAATCCATTGAGCATTCAAGTAAAAAGTCGTAAATCTTTGTAGCAGGCTGTTCGACATTTCCAAGAGGTAATTGTAAGAAAGATAGTATTTCAATAGGTTACTGACATGACCTTGTCCAGATATAGTGTGTCAGAGGTGGGCATGACAAGACAGTAACTTGATACTTTTCACATTGGTGCTCTTAAATTGGCCAATATAAATCTATTTTATCTAACCAAAGACTTGGGCAAGACAAATATCCCTTATTATAAACCTCATTGAGATAAATGAAACATGATCATTGAATCAGTTTCTAAATGAATTGATAAGGGTGATAAAGATTGTGGACTGTTTCTTTGCTATAAACTCTGATCCCATGGCCAGAGTATGCATGTCTCTTGTTTCAGTTGACTCAGCCCTGGAGCAGAAGATATGTCGCTATGGCTTCAATGAACACATGACATGTAATTAATTCATGTATTACTCCAGTGTTGAAGACGCATGTCCAGCGGGTGTCATCAAAGGTTCATTTAGAGTATGCGTTTTGAAAAACATTGTCCCTTGTATCCCCAGGCCCGTTGTGATGATGATGGACAAGGGGTAGGGACATGGGCCAACTTATTTTGGTCTGTCTATTGCTGGGGGCAGAGCCTCTTCAAAGAATAAAGCTTCTTATGACATTAACAAATATGTTTTGGTCTGGTGTGAATCTCGGGATCATACCACAGCTCTCTTGGTTAGAAAACAAATATGTGTTCTCTTCTTTTGTTGTCAAAGGGAGTGTTCGACTATTTCAGCTTGCTAAGTGAATGAGTGTACTAGTGGGCTGCAATAAGTATTCTGGTCAGTGTACTGCTTCTCATGTAAAGACATTGTGTTAGTTAGTGTTATTCTAGTTCGAGTACTTGTCAAGAGAAGACGTTATTTTAGTAGGCAGTGTTCTAATTAGTTACTTTTCCTTATGTGATGACATTGTGTTTGTAGGTGGTATTCTGGTTAGAGTACTTGTCAAGAGAAGACATTGTTTTAGTAGGCAGTGTTCTAATTAGTTACTTTTCCTCCTGTGACGACATTGTGTGTGTAGGTGGTATTCTGGTTAGAGTACTTGTCAAGAGAAGACATTGTTTTAGTAGGCAGTGTTCTAATTAGTTACTTTTCCTCCTGTGACGACATTGTGTTTGTAGGTGGTATTCTAGTTAGAGTACTTGTCAAGGGAAGACGTTATTTTAATAGGCAGTGTTCTAATTAGTTACTTTTCCTCATGTGACGACATTGTGTTTGTAGGTGGTATTCTGGTTAGAGTACTTGTCAAGAGAAGACATTGTATTAGTATGCAGTGTTCTAATTAGTTACTTTTCCTCCTGTGACGACATTGTGTTAGTTGGTGGTATTCTAGTTAGAGTACTTGTCAAGTGAAGACGTTGTTTTGGTAGGCAGTGTTCTAATTAGTAACTTTTCCTCCTGTGACGACACTGTGTTTGTAGGTGGTATTCTAGTTAGAGTACTTGACATGTGACAACATTGTGTTTGTATGCAGTACTCTTGTTTGGGTATTTCTCATGTGAAGACACTGTGTTATCATGCAGTATGCTAGTTAGGTTACTCTTGATGTGAAGACATGTTTGTGGGCAGGATTCCAGTTAGGGTACTTCTCATGTGAAGACATTGTGTTTGTACGCAGTGTGTTTGGAGGTGGTATTCTAGTTAGAGTACTTGACATGCAACGACATTGTGTTTGTATGCAGTACTCTTGTTTGGGTATTTCTCATGTGAAGACATTGTGTTTGTAGGTGGTATTCTAGTTAGGGTACTTCTCCTCATGTGAAGACATTATGTTAGCAGATTTCTAGTTAAGTTCTTCTCATGTGACGACGTGTTGGCATGCAGTATTCTCGCTAGGGTACTTCTCATGTGAAGACATTGTGTTATCATGCAGTATGCTAGTTAGGTTACTTTTGATGTGAAGACATGTTTGTGGGCAGGATTCTAGTTAGGGTACTTCTCAAGTGAACACATTGTGTTAGTAGGCATTATTTTTCCTTGTGTATGTATGCAGTATTCTAGTTAGGGTACTTCTCAAGTGAACACATTGTGTTAGTAGGCATTATTTTTCCTTGTGTACCTCTCCTTAAGTGAAGACATTGTGTTAGCAGGCAGTTTTCTATCTTACCTCTCCTCATGTGTGTTATGGTCCATTTGCCTCAAAAGCGGATGGGCAAATTGCAATCTAATCGAAAGCTAAGAAACCTGAAATACAGGAAAATACAGGAGTCGAATGCAGACATCTCAAATTTTATGCATAGCTCATAAAAAATAATGGAGTGATCGGACAGTGAGCTGACATCATGAATGTAATTCATTTTTGATGAACAACCAGATCAACATTTCAAACAAACATTTTTTTGCTGTACATTGATATCAGAAAATAAGTGATAAGAAGAGTTACCTTTATAAACAAACGACTTATACTATGCTTCCAGTTAGTGTGGCGGGGTAGTTCCCAGTGTTGTGACTTGCTGCAAAACCTCCGATATAGAGTCAAATACAACAGGAAGTGATTGCAGACTTACAATACAATTTCCCATGTTTTCTAGGGGATTAGAGCGGGGAAGCCAATATTTCCCTAGCGGGAGGTTTGAAACAGTTACATCCTACATGTAGCAGGTAAAGTCACGCCAAGTGCGTGTCCATGTTATTTTCATATTTGACACATGGATAATAAGTGATAAACATTTGACCCAAGTGTGGTATGTCAACAGCTATGACTGCTTTGTTCAAACACATCCGCCCATATGTGATGTGCAAACAAAGGGGACATGAATTTCTCTATAAGCTAACTCTGTGTTTCAAGGTTTTTCACATTATGAAACAAAGAGTTCCTGAAAATAGATTACAACAGAAACATTTGCAAGAAAATAAAATAAAGAGATCTTAGACATTGCTATAGTTTTTACCTTGTCTTTGAATGAAAGGAAAATAATTGGAATTTCTATTTTTCGAGTTGTTATCATGAAGGATTGATGATTTTCAGTTTAGAAAAATATTGTTGTCATAAGGCACAAGAGATGCAGAAGTAAATGTGAGACTTTACATTGAATTTTAACTTTAAAGACATTGGAGTATTAAGATAATTGGATGTAAAAACAGTGTCTGAGAGTATATATGGCAAGAATTTCATCATCAAAAAGAAGCAGCCTTTGGACTAAATCTTGAAAGAGATGTGTTTTTTAAATTGGAGTGTTTGAAGTGACTTTAAGCTGGTGGTGAGCTTCAACACATTATGATGGAAACAAGGACATGGGCTTTTAGGTTCTGTGTTTAATATTTAGTTGTTAGACTTTGAGTATCAGTCATTATGCTAACAATAAAGTTATCTTTTAAGTGTAATGGGAGTAGTAGGGCAGCAAAGGGATTGATGGTTTGTGTGAGTAAGTTAGTCAAGTACAGCAAGAAGCTGTCACATGTCTTTGTTCCAAAGATTAGGTCAGAAGACATTTCGGTTTCTATGCAGTCAAACAATTTGGTAGACTTTTTAAAGGATAGTTACTAGTTAAAAACTGAATTTATCTTAGTGCACACAATTTATGAGGTTTTCATTCATCATTGCAGTCTGTGGGATATGAGCTTTTTGAGTGAGTCAAACTGTTTCATATGATAAAAGTATTTGACAATGTCCCAAAGTGATGCCATATAACACTGCTTATTTGCATCATTTTATATGTTTAGTATAATAACTGCAATTAGAATAACTCAATATTAGGAGCTATTATTCATGGAAAAATGATAATTTCGGGTATTTGTGTTTCTTTTTTTTATGTAATGTTATTGGGTTTGTTTTTGACTTAATCACCATCAGATTTGGAAAAAACAATAGTGTATAGCTGACTGCCATTTTAGTCTCAAAAACAAGCGTTGTGGGGAAATATCAGCGTAACATTTCTTTACCAGTGTTATAATGTGATATTATTAGATTCAACAGAAACGTTTTGGGACACGTCAGTACCACTTTCAGAAGGTAGGGCTGGATATTGCTCTGATTCTCTTAATGGAATATATGTTGCAGTCATTTATGAGATATTACAATGCATATTGTGAGATATTAACTGGAAGGTTTCTACCCAAGTGGGTACATCATAAACTCATAATAGTTCTCTTCTTAGTTACTGTCTCACCATAGTTTGAGACTCCCCATCCCTATTGTGTATCGCTGCAGGCCAATGGTTTATGTGAGTTTAATAGCAATGTGACCTCCACTAATTAAGATCCTTGATTAGAATGTTATTGTACAGCCCTACACAATTTATGACACGTAAGCCTTTATGATAAATTAATAGACAACACATCTCCCATTATAAAACAAATAAAAATAACAAAATAATGTGAATTGTGAAATGGCCGCTCTGTGCTGTAGGCTCTAATAAGTTCATGTGAAAAATGGTCCGTTTGAGGTCTAACGTGTCACATATGAAACCATTCAAAGCCACAAAACTTAAAGCATTTGGTAGAATGTTTGGCATTTTGGTAGCAACCTAAAACAATACTTCCATTTGTAAAATGTTTTGTGAAAACAACAGAAATAAAAGTATATTTCGAACTTTTACTAGTTTTAGAGTACATTTTGTTGCTATGGAAGTCAAGGGCAGATAATGCAAAAGGGGCTAACTCTGGATGACCCAGTATGTTGCAGAATCTGAACCATATCACGATATTCATATTCCATGATACTGTACCGGTATATACCAGTTCATTGGTAATTGTAATTGTAATATGTCTCATTACCAGTGTTGGAAGGTGTCATGTAAGCAACTCATTCAGAGATGCATTCTACTGTGTCTCAGTACCTGTATTGTGATGTGATGTAATTAGTTTATACAGAAATGTATTGGGACACCTGTTGCAAAGGTTCAAAATTATTTTTAAAAGCAACTTGCCACAGGACAAGTGACTCTAAGAAAGTTACTTGTCCTGAATAATTTTCCACTTGCCCTGATTTTTATGAAACATTCGTGATGATGTAATTATGAAAGAATATATCAACATGGTATTTGAAGTTAATGTTAAGTGGGCTGTTGATTGAGAAATGATAGATAGCAAAGAAAGATAACTCTACTTTATTATCATTGTGCAGTTTAATAGCTATATTTTGAGCAGATATGTAATGAAAACCAAATTTATTTGCTGTCTGAAATTGTAGGGAGAAATTATCTTGTAGCCCACAGACAAGTAAGATAACGTTATTTAATTGCCTGAATTGAAAACTGTCTTGTCCCCAGTGTCCAGCGATGGGATTTTTGAACCCCTGCTGTTAGTGCCATTGTTAGAAGGGGTCATGTAAGCATCGCATTCAGAGATGCATTGTAACATGTTTCAATGTAAGTATTGTGATGTCATATAATTAGTTTATACAGAAATGTATTGGGATACCCTTCGGTTTGATAGCTAGAAGGTAAACAGCATATTTAGAGATGTATGCCTTTTGCTACTGAGGTATCATAAATCTGTTAGGTAACACTCAAGAGTTTCAAAGTGCCAGAACAAATTATGATAGTATGTGTTTTGTATATGGTTGATGTGGTACAGACAATGGCAGAAACCAAATTAAAAGCAAGGCAGTCTTGTAGGAGTGGATTTGAATTTGATTGTACAAGAATTGCAACATTGATTGAATTGAAGCTGAGCAGCAGACACATTTCTTTGAACCTATAATGCATGAG
Organism: Haliotis asinina; assembly: GCF_037392515.1. Taxonomy (NCBI): domain Eukaryota; kingdom Metazoa; phylum Mollusca; class Gastropoda; order Lepetellida; family Haliotidae; genus Haliotis; species Haliotis asinina. Next base: position 43,184,898 of record NC_090280.1, on the reverse strand, counting down.
ACGAACACGTAGCTGCATGTAGCCCAAATGGGTCTCAGCTCAAGGCTATAAAACACTAAAACAGGACTTGTGCTCAGCTCATATAGGAGTTTATGTTCTTGGTATGATGATAGCTTGTTGAAGCAGTGATTAATTCTTGTCTAGAGACGAGTCAGATCACCCCTCTGGATTCAAGCCTGATAAAGGAAGAGTTCAGCTAGATCATATAAAGCAAGTATTATCGAGAATACAGCCACAAAGACAAGTATGCACATCAGTGATTTTCCTAGCCTTTTTTTCTTTGAAAGACAGAGACTTTGTACATACTCCAGTATTTTATACAGCCCTGGCTCATTCCAATGTCTGAAATTGTAATTGTCTGTGCAAATATTTGCTCCCTTTGGGACTGGAAGATTCAAGAATAATGGTGCCAGACTTGATTAATGAGCACCAAGGTGATAGGTTAATTAGAGTCTTCATATTACTTCTTAATTGCAGACGGGGTCAGCTGAAATTGAGCGGAGCTGGACACAGGGCAGATGATGTAATTACGCCCTGATATCGCCACAGCGATAGTTCCCTAAGTACCAGGCTGGTTATGATAGTGATATAATAGTGTGGAATTAACCTTCCTGCTTGCATAATTATCCTTAATGATGGGAGAACAGAATGAACTGCTGGACCCTTGCTACTCTGTATTTGTCATTTTCATTTTACGGCTTAGCATTACAGTGTCCTCATATAGGGTAATGTTAGGCCTGCCTGATACTTGGTGATCAATAGCTGCTCCATGTCCATCATACCTCGTCTCAGCTCTGGAGGCAGCTACATCTTGCCAATATATCTTCTTAATTGGATTATACATGGCTGTACACATACAAAGAACAATGATTGTAATAAAAGACGATCAAAACTACCCGAGATGGGTTTTTGACTGACGCATTGTCTGCATCAGAGAAATGTCAGAGCTGCATTGGTATTTGCAGAGTATATTGTTTTTTACTATGAATTAAATTGTTCACAAGTTTTATAAATGACTTGAGCAGTGTGTGTGTTCTTCACATGTTTGATGTTTGTATGAGATCTATATACGTATACAGATGAAGGGGTTTCATGCTGTGATGTTGCATGAAGCAGGTGACAAGACTGGACACACTCACAACCTCAGTTGGCATACCTTCCAGATTTAAACATTAGTTCCTTGACAAGGGGAAGACATGTTGTTTCCAAATAAAACCTGAAGACTTGCTGATCTTTATCTTCGCCATAGAATGATGGTACAGAAGATTAACATGCAGGAATTTTCCCTAAAGCATAAAGCAAAATGATAAGCAGGAAGTGCATTCAGCCATTATCACTGGGATTCCTTTACATTGTGGATATTTTTGTCTGTTTTTAGAAAGCCATGTTTATCACATTTACTTGCTCAACTTTGAGGTAGTGTGGTGTGAGGAACACATTGTATACATTCCAATGATGGCTTGATTTTTCTCTTTCATGAGTGAGTGGAATGTTTTAGTGTTCTTCATCAACTAAGCAAGGAAACAGTAAATATTTCTTTGGTGTGTGAAACCCATATTTATGAGGATATGCCTTGGTGAAAGCAGTCTGGTTTGGTGGACATGGCCCAATATTTTATATTCAGTGGGAAATGATGTAATAACATGTCATTGAATCAGAAAGCAGGAATTACAATGAACGCGAGAAAGATGTAATTATTATTGTGTACATATTACCCATGATAATGTACTAAGTAGAAAATATCAAAGTATGTTCATGGGATACACCATAGTTGTATATCTTTAGTTTTTAGGATTGAATGAAATATGGTATAGAAAATATCCCTTTTATCGTAGCATCATAGTTTTCATCTGTTTGTAAAGTGAAAAAAAAATTTAAACAATCATTTATGTAAAAATCCATCTGGAAAATTGTGTAATGTTGATATTATACAATGCTTTATTATATTGAAGTAAGGTATGGCTCAATATGTTTGAAGCAGTCATAACTGGCCTGCTTACTGCTAAATGAGCTCCCTTGACCCGATCTTTCATCTCATAGATGTCTTGGTGATGTGTTTGGGATTTACCCATTCTTCTTAGCTTTTCTGACCATGAACATTGAAGTAGAATAGGCTTTCAGCAACAACCCATGCTTGCCATAAAAGGTGACTCGTAAGAGGCGACTAACGGGAGAAAATATAAATATATAATCATAAAAAGAAAACCGATAAAAAAATGTCATCCCGTGAGAAAAAAAGAAAACCGATAAAGAGATGTCATCCCTTGAGAAAATATAAATATCTAATCATAGGAAGAAAACCATTAAAGAAATGTCATCCCTTGGGAAAATATAAATATCTAATCAAAAAAAAAAAGCTGATAAAGAGATGTCATCCCTTGGGAAAATATAAATATCTAATCAAAAAAAAAAAAAAAAAAGACGAGAAAGAAATGTCATCCCTTGGGAAAATATAAATATCTAATCATAAAAAGAAAACAGCTTTGTTTAGTTGTATATTTCCTCTAGAGACAAATACTTTGCTTTATCGTTTACTGTGTGGCCCCATCAGAGACAAATATCTTCCAGTCACCTTTGTTAATTCCAGGGTTAAGTATTATATATGGACCATATTTTGTAACAAATTACTTGATTGAAGATAAGGGGATAATGAGTGCATTGATAAGTAGTCAGGCGATGCCAGTATTGTATGCAATGGTGCACTTGGATGATATCATGTCAGATATGTGCACATGGAACATTGACGAGGAATAGTTTATGAATGAGGAAAGTGTAATTAACAAGCACCTTCTCTGACTGTTATGTCATGTCCAGGATGAATTATGTTTCTATCTTGTGAGCCCAGCTATTTCTGGACTCACTATGATTTGTTCTTTGATCTTGCAGGGAAATAAATCTCAAGCATTGTCAATATCAATATCATTACAACCAATAGATTGCTTGCCTGTGCTGATTTCAAACTACAAGCATGTTTTTTTTTCAAGATAGATCAGAGGGCTGTGGAGGCCGTGTTTGATAATGGCCAGCGTTTTCATTAATGGCCACATTTGCATGGGATAAGTGATATGAAATTGATCCTGTTGGTACTGTGGTTGACGTGTTTGCTGACTGGATGCAGCAGAGAGAGACAAGGAGTCTTACTTACAGAGCAGGCTCTCTTACCACTGCCAGGTAGATCAACCATGTAAAGGAAGTATTCTTGATCAATTCCCCTGCTTGCAGTTAGTATTCAATGAAGTGTTTTTCAACTTCATGTTGAAGGAACATTAGTTTTGTACATTGATGGTCCATTGACTTTGAAATTTGCAAGATGTGTTTCCAGGATCAGAATGATGCCCCTGACACCCCCAATATATTATGTCTTGTGACAGACATGCTGGTTGAATGATGTCCCTGACACCCACATTATGTTATGACATGTCACAGACATGCTGGTTGAATAATGTCACAGATAACCCTGTTAAGTTATGTCACAGACATGCTGGTTGAATGATGTCCCTGACACCCCCAATATATTATGTCTTGTGACAGACATGCTGGTTGAATGATGTCCCTGACACCCACATTATGTTATGACATGTCACAGACATGCTGGTTGAATAATGTCACAGATAACCCTGTTAAGTTATGTCACAGACATGCTGGTTGAATGATGTCGCTGACATTCCCATTATGTTATGTCTGGCAGCAGACAGGGTGCTTGAATGATGTCACAGACATCCCTGTTATATTATGTCATGTCACAGACATGCTGGTTGAATGATGTCGCTGACATTCCCATTATGTTATGTCTGGCAGCAGACAGGGTGCTTGAATGATGTCACAGACATCCCTGTTATATTATGTCATGTCACAGACATGCTGGTGGAATGATGTCACAGACATCCCCATTATATTATGACATGTCACAGACATGCTGGTTGAATAATGCCACAGACATGCACAGACTGCTTTTTGAATGTCATTTCTCAATCATTGTATTTCTCTATTGGAATAAGTCAAAAAGAAAGATGAACATTTTTCCCAGTTCATCCTGAATCAATCATGCGATTCAGTGTTGCAAAGGGATGCAGTTTTATAGAAACTCAAAGAATATGTATGTCCCAAATGTCATGTGTGTGAATTTAGAGGTCCCAAGATTCAAATATATTATAGGAGCAACTGTGAAGCTTCAATGCTTCTGTGGATAATACGGACGAACTGTATTTAAATGCTGATACAAATACTTCTTAAGCCTGACAGCAAACTGAGGATATATCACTCATTGATATGATCACTTACTCATCAAAGAATTACGATTCAGAACGTTATTGATGGATTCTTGAACTGTAGTTGATGGAGCAAAAATGAATAATTCCTCCACCAAGTTCTTGCATTATGCAGCTGAAACTGAGGGTGCACGATGTAGCCATTTGCCTGTTTTCATTAGGCTAGTTTGACAGCTACCAGTTTGAGATTCATGTTGATATGTAATGCCATCAGCCAGTATGTTTTATTGGTGACATTTTTTTTTTATCCAGGCCTTTGAACATGTATCCTATATGGTCATAAGCATTATATTGAGAAAAATAAAATATAACCATTGCGTGTTGTGTGGCGTCAGAATCTGTTTTCAGGCTAAATGGAGTTGTGTGTTCTGAGATGCTCTCTTTGACTCCTGCATCAGTCACAGGTACTTTCTGTTGTTTATCTCATGTGATGTAGGAGTAGAAGGTATGTCTGAATACAGCTCTGTAGGCATGCAAAGCTGCTCCATCTACTTTAATGACTTCAATTCCTGAATAGTTATACACACAGAACTAGAAAGTGGACCCGTGAAGATCCGGAGTACCATGGGTCTTCAGTAACTTGTCCTTGTAACAAAAGGCGACTGTGCTTGTCATAAGAGGTGATTAACAGGATTGGGTGGTCAGATTCACTGACTTGGTTGACACGTCATCGGTTCCCATTTGAGCAGATTGATGCTCATGCTGCTGATCATCGGATTGTCTGTGCAGACTCGATTTAAAGACCGCCCCATACACTTGAATATTGCTGAGTGCGACATAAACACTTACTCACACACTCACTGTAGACATGCCAGGCTGCTTCATTGACTTCAATCCCCAAATAGTTATGCTCACAGAACTAGAAAGTTAGTGACAGTGCCTAGGTCACCATGTTCAAACATTGGCTGCTGCACTGTTCCCACAGTGTCTTCAGTAACAACAGCCTGGCAATTTTGTAAACGTTAATTAAGGATTACACACTCCAAACAGAACAGCTAATCATGCAGCTGAGATGATGTTTCTCACTGTTCAAAGTCATCACAGCACAGTTTAAATGAGTGAGGAAAACCGAAGTAATGGATTGGTTTAGGTTTTGAAATGATGGCAATTATAGTTATTATGCTAAAAGATGGATTTTCAGAATGTGTATCAGCCAGTTTTGATTGATGTTTGTGAGCTGATGTGTGCAGCAGTTGCTGGCGACTACTACAGATGGTGAGCTGCAAGCTGGGAGGTATGTATTGCTGGATCACGATTGGATGTCAGGTCAGGTTAAGTCGTGGTGCTGGCAGAAATATGTGCAACCTTCACTGTGCTCAGTAATACGTTTCATGTTGTGAAATAAGTTGAATGCAAGTTTGCAGTTCACTAAGATTTAACATTGGTATCCATCCATCTCTAACCATTATAATATAACTACACAAGCAGTCATTTAGGATTGTGTTTCAATGTTTGAGGCACAAATATTTTGCAGCACTAATAACTGTTATTTGTTAGATATTGAAAATAGAAAAAAAAAAATTCAGTTTTAATTATTTCTGTCCTTTCCTTTAAAATGTAATTTTTTAATATGATTATCCTTGTAATATCAATGGACAGGTACTAATTGAAATGAAGTTAGTTCGTAGTTTGTAACATTCATGGTGAATGTGTCTGGTGATGTGATAGATACATGGATGTTTCAGTGGAAACTATGTTATCACAGGAAGAAACAAGTTAATAAGGCTCAGAAATGATATTGCTGATTAGACAAATTGTGTGTGTTTCACTGACTGATTGTTGATGACAGATATGGAAACACATGTAAGAGTGGATGTTGGAGTACTTAGGCAATATCCATCCATCTACAGGAGGGAGAGTTCCCTTGTGTTTCTGTAATCAGGCTAGCTGTTCTTTAAACCTTTGTGACCCTAAGAACTTCTTAAGCCCATTCTTAACACACTGGCTACATTAAGAATTCTTAAGAATTTCAAGAATAAGGGCCCAGGTCACATCATATACATAAGCTGATCGTTTCTCCCAATGGTAGAGAACAGAAAATATAAACAATTGACAGAGGTTTGGAACATAAATTGAAGAAAGAAAGAGTTCAGAATGGGAGTCAGTTGCCAAGAGGTGTGAGAGATGCATACCAGGATGGAAGTAGGGGTTTATAGTATAGACAAGGGAATATAAATGTCTGGGCAGGGTAGGTGGGCATAATCAGAGTGCATATGAACAGATTTGCATGTGGGCATAGGGCAGTAAATTAAGTTTGCTATGAAGAGACTGTGACATGTGTTAATTATAGAGAAACCCAGTATACAGCCAGACTCAGCTTCATGTAACAAGCACATCTAACATGTTTTCAGGACAAATATGCAATGTAAAGTTAAGCTTAATTATTAAAAATGGTATTATATAAAATTTTGCCTACTAAATTTGCAATGGCTTTCAAGGTCATTCTGACAGGATCAGTTGCGATATGATAGACTTACTTAAGTTTTTTCAAACAGACCTTACAATGCTTCATTAGCTGCTGAGCTTTGTTCAGTTACCATACTATCTCAACAGAAGAATGGGATTTCACACAAGCCAACAGCAGTATTGGCCTAGTTGTGAAAAACGTGATCCTTGCTGTGGGCCAAATGTACCTTCTTGTCAGAACAAATTCTGCGGTTTCTCACTTTGCTGTCTTCCCCAGCTTGTTCTATCTAATTTGCTCATCTTTCAAAGGTAACGAGACGAGAGTACCTTTGTAAATACGCTTGGTGACGATCCTAGCTCCAGGCGACTTTTTGACTTGGCATGAAGGAGAAATCGTTTGGGCTGAATCCTCCGAACAAGACATCTTTTTCACCAACTGAAGACTGATAAAGCAGTGTTGGGTTCAAGTTGACATTGAGTGGACGGGATTGAGAAAGTACTGATTTTCTGACACTTGTACACGTTTAAATTTCAATTTGGACATATTGCTATGCTCCTCAAACACCCAAATGGGTGAAAAGTTTTCTAAGGGAGATAACTCCTGACAGCTATTGCTGGCAAGTGACAGACAAGCTATCTCTCCTCAAGGTTGGAAATAGCAAGGAATGTATTTTTGTTATTTTGTCCAGTGCACTGAGAAATATCTTCTGAGTTGGGAGTATTAATCCGCAGTACTGTTTCATAAAAAATCTCTAACTTGAACTGAGGATTTGAATGAAGATTGCTAAAGCTTTTAACAAGTCTCAGGTGTTCAGTGCCTTGTGCAGAAGTATGATCGCACCATGGGTTTCTTTGATGTGTCTTGCTGGGGAAATATCCCTGGAATTTGGTGACTCCGTCTCATGGATGCTTATTGTGGAATTGGATAATGCCAAGGCAGTTCAGCCAAACAAAGCACAATTTCACTGCTGTTGTTGTTTCATCTCAAGAAATAAGTTCTCTGTAATAGTTACATCTTAACATTGCTGCTACTGATCTCTGTGGTTTACATGACATTCAAAAACAGAACAGTCAAAGATGATTTGGTTTCTTAATTTATACATATATGGATAAGTGGATCATAGTTCTGATGTGGTACACTAGCTTTGTATACCTGTACCTTTCTTCCTCATGCAAATAGATGTGGCGTGACAGCTTGGCTTCCTGCAATAACATGTATCAAGTATCTTCTGCTGCCATGTGCAGCTGTATGGAGATGATCAGTGTCAGCTCAAGTTGATGAAGAAATGTCACCTTAGGAAAAGAAGTCTTATGTAGTGACTGTGGGATATATCGTGTTTGTCGTGGTTATACTTGATGTTCTCAATTACCCTGCACATGTGTCTTGATAGATCTACTTGATCTACAGTAGGATTAGGTGATATTTAAATATACCTTCCAGAAGAATGCCACGTGGTCATATTAGGGAAAGATCAAAGTTACATTCTGTTGACCTGAATAGGATGTTCTCTCCCAAGAGAAACATTTAGAGCTGGTTGTGAGGTAAATGCACAGAAATTCCATCCTGTTTGTTCAAAAACCATTTAATAGTTTTGGAATTTTTTGGGAGAGAAAGCAGTTAAGTAGAGTTCTATCAAATTGTTCAATACAAACTTGTATAATAGATGTGAATGACTCGTATGAAACTCATGTCTGGACTCGCTCTTGAATGCTCTTAAATATTCATATATCACAGACTGATGATTTATCATTTTGTTGAATTTTCATTAATACATCAACCATGTTGAAAGACAATGCATTTCCAAAATACCTACTCACAGTACACACAAAGTACATGCATGTGATGAAGAATATGTCTGATATTCAACTGCCTTACGCAGCAAGTAAAAATATTGCTATAGTTATTATATTGTAACTGTGAAATTATATAGAAAATGTCAGTTTCTTTACGGGAGTCATTAGGAAGGGATTTAGCCTTTTGTTCATCCTCCTGTCATGCTTCATCATGTGAGTGAGTGTGTGTGACTGAGCATGGGTTACACCACTTTTATCAATATTCCAGCAATATCACAGCAATATCACGGCCAGACACCAGAAATGGGCTTCACTTGTACCATTTGGGGAAGTGAACCCAAGTCTTCAGTGTGTCGAGTGAAGGCTTTACCCTTTATGTTCCTCATCCACACTGCTTTGTCATGTATGACAGGTTGACCTGAACAGTGTCAGTCAGTAGTATAATGTAAACAGGTTGATCTGAACAGTGTCAGTCAGTAGTATAATGTAAACAGGTTGACCTGAGCAGTGTCAGTCAGTAGTATAATGTAAACAGGTTGATGTGAACAGTGTCAGTCAGTAGTATAATGTAAACAGGTTGACGTGAACAGTGTCAGTCAGTAGTATAATGGGAACTGGTTTGCAGTTAATCTGACGAGGGAAAATCACCTGTGTAATATTTGTAGGCTAATTGGGATAGTCACTTGTATAATATAAACAGGATAACAACGGAACTAAAACTAACAATGTATGTAGACTGTAGTATGTAGCATCAAAACATGCGAAGGGCGAGTTGTCATCTAAAACTAGGGAAAACAGTCTATGTACACTATTATTGTTTGTGAGTGTTTTTAGTGATAAATGTCAACAAAATGCATACATCATAGATAGTAGTGGGGACCAGCATGTATTCCAATATTTGAAATATTTTAGATTATAGCCCTGTTTGGAGCACAGCACTTTGACCACCCTGACCAAAACTTCTCATGGCCATTAATCAGCCATTAGTGTTGAAAATATATGGTAATTGGTACACTGCATTTGTTTAGGGCACTGATTTTTCTTTTGATTTTTGGATTGTGCTCCTGAAGTCAATCAAAATATCCTACCCATCAAAAGTTCAGACTCAGTTAAAGCACCCAATATATGAAATGTTTGTATATATGATTACATTGAGGATTGATCTCTCCACTAATTTCGGGGAGGTAATTGCAAACCTTACGCAGATGAATTGCATGAGGATCAAATTGCTGAAAAGCATGTGCAAATATTGTACATGCAAACAGAAGTGTTTTGATGCTATGTTTTTATTCACCAATTTTCCATCATTTATTGAACACATGACAATAACAAATGTTGCTAGTTAATATTACAGTACACCAGTACCTTAAAACAATATGAATTATTTTGCAAAATCTAGTGTAGGACATTTGAGGAAAGTAAGTGGCTACATTTGCACACGCGAGTCTAAACTTTTAGTATATGTTGCATCACTTTGGTTTGTGTTTGAAATTGCCAGCCTGAGAAAGGTGAACATTTTTCTGAGTTTCCCTTCTTCTGGTAATGTCACATTTAGTTCAGATCATTACATTTCAGAGTCAGTCTTTAGTCTTCTTGATATATTTCAGTGGCATTGCTGATGGCAACTGATCTCTATGACTGTCTTGTTGACATTTTATCCTGCTGACTATATGTCTGTATAAACTGCATATGAGCTACGAAGCCAGGGATTGTAGTTGTCATCACTGAAAATGTATATCAACCATAAACTTGCCTCAAAATGCCTTAAATTTCTGAATAAACTTAGTCTTGTAGGAATTGAAGTGGGTTCAGGGGGGTTAGTATGAGCACCATTTTAGACACTACAGTTAGTTGCTGTAGTTAGTTAAAAGGAAAATGCAAAGGATTCATCAACAAAAGTTTGTTAAGAAAAGCTTAAAATGATCTTGGATGCTTACTGGTATGTATTGTTTTGATACATGATCTAGATTCCAATAACATACAGCCTGACAGGTGTACACACTGTACTGATATAGTATAAAGTTTTTATTGGTAAGACATTACTGGTTTACATCATTTAGACACTGAAGCTATCCCAGTATGAAAAACTTCAAGAAGAGAGAGTTGAGGCAGTGATACATCAGTTGGATTTACACGCTCTGAACAAATAGATGTATGGCAGTTATTTCATGGATGGATTTGATGCATTGCCAATGAACATCAATTCTGAATCTTGAAGTGACCTGAAACTAATGTAAACAGTTGTTGAGAAAACAGTATATTTTAAGGCTGCAAAATATAGGCAATTTGAAGTAAAGCTTGAGTTTTGTATCTAAAAATATACATGATGAGAACGTTTCCAGAACAATATGTAGGTGCTGACAGATTCATGTAAACAGCACAGTAACATATGATGAAAAGACATTCCAGGGCCCAGTGTATTTGTAGGATGCAAGAAATAACAGCCAACAACCATCATGTTTGCTAGTTGATATTCACTAGGAATTCCACAGCACGTCAGCCACACTATGCAAATTGTTACCATAGGTAACATAGATAATAAGGGTGTTGAAGAAACTTGCAGAGGAGAACCATATTGTATCTTGTTTAATGTCTATAAGTTAGACCTGAAAGTGGCCACAAACAATCACTGACAATTTGCAGCATATTTTGCAGGCACAGTCTCATAATGTGCTGTCACATTGTTAATCCTACAGTAATAACCAAGTTCCATACATATGCACCCATGTCTTATGGTGTCATTACTCTTATCACAGAGGTCATGTATATCAGTAGATTTCTTTGAGGCTTTACAGTTTTCAGCCATTTTGTATATATCATGTGACAGGTATTTTGAATATTGTATAGTATCATTTATGTTTAGGGTTAAGGTTGGTGTAATTATGTTGCCTAATTTCTGTATGATGGGGAATTGTTTGATGTTGTGTTAATAAACTGATGAAAAGACTATTAATTGTGCTATTTAGAAAACAGTGTGGAATAGCATTAAAGACATGTTTGACATTACTGCTACAAAATAAGCTCTGTAATTCAGTATCATGCAAATGTGAAGCTGCTGAGCTGGAAGTTTTTTCACTTGTATGGAATGAAACTCGTGGAATGTGTTGATGAGCAGCACCCATGGGCATGTCCTTCACATATTCTCCATCACAAGATGAACCAGCAGAAAAGGTTGCTCACTGCACACTTAACACAAATTCATCAACGACTGAGCGAAGTTGTATGCACAGAAACATCTTGCTCATCACTGTGAAATAAATATTGATATTTTTTGCCCCAAACTTTAACTGTCATTGAACACGCAAGTTGTGAAGATAGGACTATAAACAATGACCTAATATGGTAAGAGCTGTCCCTGCCACTTTCACCATGGACTTATGTTCTATTCTCTCTCCCTGCCTCACTCACCCTGGTTTTCTGCCCTATTCTCTCTCCCTGTCCTCTTACCCTGGTCTTTTGTCCTGTCCTCTTGTCTGCCACTCTCACCCTGGACCTGGATATTCGGTTCTCTTAGCACTAAGATTGTCGTAAAGATTAGTTCATGACTGTCTTAGTACTAAGAGAGCTTGAAATTGTAGGCCCTGGTCTTTAGCCCTGTTCTCTCACCCAGCCTCTCTCACCCTGTCCTCTTGTAGTCTCGCTCTTGCACTCTTGCTTTGTTCCCTTGTCCCATTTACCTACCCTTTCCTCTCTTCCCGTGCTCTCTCCATGTTCTCTTGCCATGTTATGTCACCTTGGCACTGTTGCCCTGGCACTCTCACCCTGTGTATAACAGAGGACAACATCACACTTTCTCACCAAAAGCTTTTATACATATATTTTAATGATGCTCCAGACTTTGTCTTGCAGAAAGACTGCTACACTTTGGCGCCAGTGGCATCTTCAGAGTTTTTTGCCTTGGTGGTTTTAGGAGGGTTTAATGGTGATGGGCATGAAGAAAGCTTGTTTGTATACTTTCAAAATTGATGTTCCTGTGCTAATGGTGACAACATTGTCTTAGCTGATCTCAAGCAACTATTTCACTATGCTACAGTATTAACTGAGTCTAAGTGGGTTTCTGGGAAAAACAGCAGATCCTGATGTTGATTGAAGTTGTTGTTGAAGACAGTTGTGGATATGTACTTTTGTGTTCTTCAGGGTTTTACCTTGACCCACAAACTTAGGGTCCCTGGGATCCCTAATTATTAGTTGCAAGTGTGCTTGCAGGCAATATGAGGATCTTGTGAAATAATGATGTAGAGAACTATATGTTTTGATCATTTCTATAGAACTTGGAATGAGTCATTGATCATGTACACTGATGGATGAAATGATATAACTGCTGTGAAAGAAACAACCAAACAGTTAAGAAAGTCATGGTTTGCTGTGGGTACAGTGTATAATATTAATATCTCTCTGGCTTCAGCGAAATTGTTTTCTTCATCCATTCTCAACATTTGTGTATACTGGATGCACAGTTGTGTGAAAAAATCCAGTGTTATTCATATTATGTAGTATTTTTAAATGACTCCATTGGTGGAAGTTATGAAAGGAAATGTCCAAGATTTCCTCATGTGATTATAATGGTGGGTGGGGTGGATTTGAAGTGATTGTTAGCAGCATATTGTTTGTTGTAGCATATGGATTTAAATCCAGGTTGGTCTATGTAAGGCATATATCATTGCCAAATACCAAGTACAATTATATTTTGTTTTGTTCAGTCTTTCTGTTCTGACAATACTTAGTATATGTTTCTGTTTTTAAGACAAACAGTATGAAGTTTTCGTTTTTCAGTTTCGTCACAATGCATAAATTTGCAAAATTATATCTTGTGGCTGATGTGAGCAGGCTCTTTTTTTCTGAATTTTGTTTCATGGGAAATAATTGAAACCTATCAGGATGATTTCTTGAAGATGCCTGATGAATGGAAATCTTTCCTGGCAGTCTATCAATATTTATTCTGGCAATCTGATATCAGTAAAACTTGCTATCAATATTTGTGACTAACATTGTGTATTTGAAACAAGTAGGCAATCACTTTTGAAAACTAAGGATACTGTTAGTTTTGGCACTCTAGAATAAACATCTGTATACAGCTGGAAGCATTTTCAAAAGGAATATGAAATATTATGTTTGGTGACCAAACAAGAATGACTCTATTTTGAGCAGTCCAACATAATAGTTGCCAACTTCAACAGTTTTTTGAGGCAGGAGCAAAGAAAAATCATCTTATTTCATGTCATCATGCAAATACTATAATCGCCTTTGCATGTCTCTTTGAATGAAGAAATTTAGTTTTTGGGTGGATGCTATCTCATTAATTCTTTCTGACAGAGCAACATGAGGACTGAGAGTGTTGTGTTATGGAAGGCTGAAAAGATTGACGATGTGCGATATTGAACAGCGATTATCACATATTTGGTGGCCACTCCGAGGAGGGGAAAGTTGCATTTAGTTTTATTTGAAGAACAAAACGAGTCAACAAGAAGCAGATCTTTGGCTGAGCTGGAAGAATATTGACTCAATGCTTAAGGTCTGCTGCAACAATGGCTTGGGTTGATCCACACGGTAGAAGCGTGGGTACCGCTTCTGTGCCTTGATTTCCATCCAACCTCTGTCCTATCGTACATTGATCATGTCATAATGACTATTTGAAGACGCTGTAAGAACCAGTCATAATTAGATTTTTAAATGGAGGGGCGGCACACATGTGTGCTTGTGTATTTGACTGGGACCAAGAGTGGAGGCCTGTGGGGCCGGGTGCACTGGCCAGCAGTCATAATCAATATGGGTGTCCTAAGGCACTCATGGAAACTTGCTTAAATATTGTGTTCTATGCGTGTTCATTTGCATGATGCTTTGACACTATGGAAGAGTTAACCCCAAACTAAATTGGCATATATCTAACTGTAAACTAACAAATTATTCTGAACACTTTGGCTTTGAACCTTTTTTGATTGTTAATTTTAACATTTCTATGCCATTGACATCAGGATAACACACACACACACACACACACACACACACACACACACACACACACACACACACACACACACACACACACACACACACACACACACACACACACACACACACTCAGACACACACACACAGAGACAGACAGACACTCACAGACACAGAGACAGAGGGTAAATATTTTAAACTTTGACACTTATTAGTCTCAAAATATGGACAATTCACTATATAAAACTATTACTGGTATTATTCTATGGCAGAATCTGTTAGTTTGGGGCTTTTCACAGCTGAGGTACATGTTGCGCATAGCGTCATGTGGCAGTGCTTATTAAGGGTTTGGAAGGTATAGATATCTCTCAATTACGCTCTTGCTCTGTGTGTGTTTAAGAAGAAAGATCGTGATTCGTCTTTGTACACAGTCTGACATGTAAATTGTAAGATTGATTGTGTAAATCTCCCATGACTTGGGTACGTCAGGACTATGCGGCTTCATTTTCACGTTTCTTTAAGACTCCCTCTGTTTAAGAAAATTGATTTGAAAACATTTGTCTAAAGAACTGTGATAGACTTTGAGCCAAGTGTCTTGATCAGATTTCTTTCACTGAGAGAAGACGGCTGCAGACAAGGCAAACATTTCACGACAGTCTGGAGGTGGATTTCAATACTTACATTTCCAATTGCAAATTTTGCCAATTTTGTCATCTAGAAAAATGTTTGTTTGAGGAAACTTTAAAGTGAAACCATGAGAGTTGCATTCAATGTCACAGACGTTATGCCTAGACAAAGCCATTTATGCTTGCAAATAATGTTTGTGGTGTTTTTGTACAATGTGGAAGTAACTATCTTGCTTTTGTGAGATACATATGACAGAAAATGAAATGCATTACACATGTGGGTGTAATTACATGTCACAGTGATGGCAGATGGATGGAAGCTCCACATAATGTTTATGGAGTTTAAATACATATTTATGACTGGGGGATCTTGTGTAGACTAATATTTTCTTAAGAATAGGCCATGTTTTGATAACCATATGTAATGAGAAGTAGGGTTAGATAGTGAGTCGAGATCTCTTTGAAATCAAACATTGTTTACCTTCAGGTACTCGCTTGTTGATTGATGGGTTCCATAATTTATAACATCTTCTTATTTTTGGCTTGGTAAAATCAATTTGTCTTCAAATATTCTTACATAAAGAACTGATGGTGACATAAATCTTCCAAACTTGTTTAGAGTTACACTGTAGCCATTCTGTTCCATTTTGGGACAGGTTTTGACTGCTGTCTTTGGTCATCTGGCCAGTCAGTTGCCTTTGACAGATTTACAGCCCATAGAAATTCCTAATCTTCCAGTGGAATCAAAGCAGCAGATTAAGTTTGGTTTGTTATCACTTAGGAAGGGTACTGGTATGTTGTGGGTGAAATGAGAATGCACTGATGACTTTACCATTCTAAGACTGTGTAGCAGACGAGCACAGTAACAGGTACTTAGGCGTTGTCTGACTCAGTACCAGGTGATGCAGGCTTGTGTATGTACCATTGATTCCATCATATACATCACAACGTAGAAGGCGGGTTTTCCTGCCGTCAGTTTGCCATTGATGTTGTTTGGCAGTTAAAGGCCACAATCCTTCTCAAAAACCTTTCCAACAAGTGTTATGATATGTAAGATTCAACTGTGAATTCTGTGTTCATGCTAAACACAGCCAACAAACAGTTTAAATAAGCCTGAACAGTTAATTTTACATATCTGTGTATATGTTTTACATAATCACTGCGTTTCTATAAATATGTATTTATTAGTATTGTTATTATTGAAGTATGACGTAAACTGTAATCAATGAAATTATGTTTTCATAACTGTAGACGTTCACAACTAGTTGCCTATGTCGCCTAACCAGTGAACCTGAAATCAATTCCCTTAGTTTTTTATATAATAGCAAGTGTATATCGAAAACTGTTGAAAACACCTCATAGTTAGACAAAACTAGCCCAAGTCAATTGACACATAAATCATTGGTGAATAAATTACATGAAATAGACTGGCTTCGTCTAACTTCCTTCAGAAATTACATGAACAAAGTGTCTTTACTGTCACCAATTTGGTGTTCCTCATGACAACACCCAAAATTGTGAACTTCTATCCTGCCAAGCATTGTATTAAAAAAAATTGTGACACAAATATGTTTAGTTATAAGTTAAGAATCTTGCATGCTGTAATGATAAGCTTCATTCTTGCAGCATTGTGAGACAAGGTATATGAATGAGCATTGATTTTGAAGGTTTGTACACAAAAGTAATCACTATATATATGGTTGGTTTGTACCCGGTAGAGTTGTGATGATACACCTATGCAACGATATGAAACGAATCAAGATGCTGATAGTCCTATACATGTGATATGATACGTATTAGGATACCTTGTCATTGTATACAAAAAGATAAAAGTAATGGAAATGGTGTACTGATGTGTTATCTTTTCATGTCAGGGGAAGTATTCTTCTACAAAGAATAACGCAAGTCATCATGAATGATATTTTATTCAAATTGTTTAACATGTTTCAGGAAGCGTGAATCTCTTCGTAAACAAATGGGACAGCTGGCATTTGAGCGCCTACAGTAATAAGACAGACTTTGTAAAACTGATTTCAATCTGAGCATTTTCATTGCCTTTATATGAACTTGACATTTGTGATAGTTTTACAGTAGTGTTTACTTTCAATGGTCATATAATTTTCATATGTCATGTATCAAGACCAGATATATCATGAAACACTTTGATATACCAGTAAGCATGAACTTAACAACCTTAAAGACCTTACAGTCAAACACTTGTTAGTTGTCAGCAAGACTGAAGCTAATATACCTTTAAATAAGAAATAATGTCATAATTTGAAACTTGAAATGCAAAAGAAATGTAATATGCATTCAGCAAACATTTGTGTAATATATCAAAAGAGCTGTTTCACAGGCAATTTAATAACTCTAAAAAGATTCAGTTGCAATATTTCCAAAAAATTCAAAATGTTATTGATTCCAGGAATAAAAACATTTTAAAAAATGCCAAAACCACAACGTTTTACACTGGAAAACTTTAAGCTTGAAAACTTGTACCTAAGTTTTACATTAGCAACAAATTTCACAAATCCACCATTTTCTATGAAAATAGCTGTATATCAATATTGATAAAATAGACCAAGGAGTTGGTAATTGTTTGTGCATGTGTGCTACCAGCTGGGAACTTGCAAGTATACATGAATATATCTGGTGAATTTGCACGCTTCGATATGGAAGTTAGTTTCAAACTCTTGCTTTTACCAAGTTTCACTTGTGTCTTTCATTGTTATCTGTTGCGATGTTCGGATGGTGCCTCTACAAATGCACAAGTGTATATGTAGTGTTGACATTACAGCCACACAGCGAACACTATGCATTACCTTTGTCTTTAGGCATAAGAAAATGTTTCCACTCTTGACTTTTAACAATCATTGTCTGTTTTATGAAAAATCTGAAGGTGACAGCTCAGGCACTGCTTCCACACCATCCGCCATTTTTTGGGGCTTGTAAATATTGCAAGAGTTTGTGTTGCATGTCAACCTGAAACATGACTGAAACATGTTGCTGACGATTTCTTTATCTAATGAATACAGGGGTGAAATGTTTTCAAGAAAACTTTTACGATTACGTTTTAGGTATATATTTATCATATTGAATTGACACATGAGAATCGCATTGATATATCATATTGTTCACGTCTAGAATCACGATTATTGGCTTATCGATTAATCGATACTACTCTAGTACCTGGTGATATATATGGAACACCTTGTCATACATAGTATCATGTGATAAATCACGGTGTATGGACCAATGGTTACACAGTGGCAAAGCTTGGTATCCACATATGTTATTTTTGGTAGCTAAAGTATATAGCCCCCAGACAACTTAGATTTGGAAGTCCTTTTCTTTTGATATGTGACAGTAGAGTGCATATGTTTGGATAATGAAGGCCCAAGACCATTGATGTAGGTGCTAACATCATCTCACTTTCATGTCTCATGTCAAGGACAAAAATATGTTTGCAGACGTCTTACAAATTTACCAGTTAGTGAGTGGAGAGGCAGGGAATAGAAAGTTGATAGATTTCTGCATGAATGTCTTTGACAAGGAAATTTCACAGGCCTTCCTTTCCTGGTCATGGTGTACCTTTGATAGTAAACAGATGTAGATGGACACACTGTAAGTTATCTGTAAAGAAACAGCACAGGTCATAATATATCCATACAAGCATGCCACCTTTGGGGCTGCAGGTTGGGTGGCGGTTCCACAGTTGTGGAGGATATCAACTTAATAAAGAAAATGCTCACAAATGCCAAAACTGAGGCAAGACTTACTTGCATGCTAGATACGAGTTGCATTTAAGTTTGTAGAGATTTGGGGTTTCAATTTGGGGACAGCTGTTTCCCATTTTTGTATGAAGAAATTGTGATTATCATAAGATTGCTTGATTTTCTTTTGTTCTTTTGTTTTAGGTAAGTGTGAATTAAGACAAGATTAGGCTTGGTACCTGTCAGTCATGTGAGTATTCTACTTACACAGTTGTCTATTGCTGTCAGCTTCTGTACCTAACAGCAGAGGAAACTGCTATCACAGATGGTCAGTTTAATTTGCTGTAGAAGCCTGGTCTCTCATGCATATTCTGAAACATAACTATCCAGATCTCTAAATCAAGTCTACAATACTTTGGTAAATCTAGAAAAAGATTTGCCAGTGCATTATACGACATTTAGCCAAAGAAAACAGTTCTTTTCAGAGACCATGGTTGCAGAATGGAATTTTGATTGAAGTGGGGTTAGCCCATCATGGTTATGATGAGATTATTTTGTTGTAATTTCAGCATAACTTGTGTCTCATAGGCCTTACTGGCCGGAGGGTGTAAATTTTATCTTGTCTTGCTTGTATGTTTATGTATGTATTCTGTGTGATATGCAAATAAAATTAAATTTTACTTACTACAGGTGTTTCATTTATCATTTTCAGTTGAAATTGACAAGATAAAAGTGAAATTCAAGATTGTGAAATCTAACTTCTGCTTTCTTGTCAGTGCAAATGTCACAGGTTGTCTGCTTAAAACCTTTTGTTATTGAATATTATCAGTAGATTTTGAGATATTTCGTCCAGTACAACATCGTTTACAAGACAGTGACCTCAACAACAGGTCCATGGCAATGGGTCTGGCAATATTTATGTTTCAAAATAACATTTATGACTTTCTTTGCTGTGATAAAATATTAGCGACTGCAGGATACATAAATGTTGTATACTAAAATGTAATATCAGTATTAGTTTCATATGAAATTAAGGTGATTTAATAGATTGTGCTTTCATATTTTATGTATGCTAAATTTATAGGTTTCATTTCAGAACAATTTGAATTACATTTAAATTAATGCAGTAATTTAAAATCTTTGGTGAATATTGATGATAGATTTGTCAGTACTTATTGTTTCCCAGCTGCTTACAAGTTTCAACATTTTCATATAGTTTCATATCTTAATTGTTGATTACTTTATTACTTGATTGACAGTATAATGTGTTTCATATTAGGAACCCGTATAAACTGTTAAATAAGCAAAGTAAAATGATTAGTCTTGTTCACTCCCAAATGGTAAAGGCTCCAGAAACTGTCAATACATTATCTATGTGTAAATAACCAGTCTTCAATGACTGTCTTTTGGTGATGTAGAAAACTAATAATTTTTCATCAGTATTTAATACAACAATAGCATAAAATATATGGTTAGGTGTTTCATTATATTTTGTGTATTTTGTTTCCATACAATAGCTTTCTAAAATATACCTCAGATAAAGATGTTATGAACCATTTTCTTTCTCAACAGTATCTCTTTGTTTTGTTAATTATTTTTCAACAAGGTTCAGTTATGCAGTTGAGGTAACAATATATTTATTAGAAAATGATGAAAGAGATTCTATACATGTAATATATTTTGTGGTCTCTCAAGAATGTGATCATATACCAATTTTGTTTTGTAACAGTAAATGGAAATGGCCTTACTTTAGCATATGCTCCTGAGTTTTGGAGCAGTGACATAGTATGAAAGTAGTCCACTGAAGCTTTCAAAGATTGTTCCTATTAGATGAAGTGTCTCATAGTGATATTCTCCTATTACCTATAGTACATAAAATTGCCTCAGCCATCATTAAACAAGAAATGTCAAATTAAGTCTTCTTTGAATTTTAAAAAAAACACAAATTGGAATCTCAATGAATTAGTTCCAAACAGGACCACAGAAGGTTAATGTTTGGCAGCTTGATATAGGGAAAGAAGACCTGTTTGCCCCTGGTGCCACCTTACATGATTACCTTGATGCCCCAGACAAAAACAAGTTGCACCTCCAGCCCAGTATATATGATTATCTATTGCTTGTGGTTTTGGTATTGATGATTTACAACATTATTACAACAAAATTATTCTGAGTCTGGTTTGATGTTTTTTATTACTTCATAAAATTTCATGACATGAACAATGATGGTAACTCATTCAATCACTGTCAGTGTAATCATTGCTCCAAGCCAGTTCATCATTCTGTTTCCCAGGTGTAATCTCTGTTTTTTACACGGCAAAATATAAACATGCACAGTGTGCAAGTAGATATAAATATCAGGTTACATTTTGCAGCTTTAGGTTGCATGCACTTAAGCAAATCTTAAATGCTAAATCAGGCCATGCATTGGGTCACTTGACCAGTAATTGTTTTTTTCGAAAATGGACACCTTGTCAAACGATGTGAAAAACTAGACAGAACTGAAACTTTGGAAGCTCTGCTTTTTGAGATGACAGAATTATTTCAATTTTGTCCCTACTTTGAAAAGAAAAGATACGCTGTTTAGCTGTTTTAATGTCTAAAATAAATACACATTTTGAGTGAAATGAATTCTTACAAGTGATGTCTATTTTTTATTCTGTCATTCAAAATTTTAAGAATTTCAATTACATGTATCAGAAATCTAGTTTCTTGGACTAGATCTGGTTTCATCCATTTTTGTGAAAGTGCATCAACATTGACAGTTATCAGAATTGACCCTCTTGTAAGGATAGAGACAAAACAGTTATGTTATGTTATGTTATGTTATGTTATGTTATGTTATGTTATGTTATGTTATGTTCCCAATTGCGCAGATCGATGCTCATGTTGTTGATCACTGGATTGTCTGGGCCAGACTCAATTATTTACAGACCGCCGCCATATAGCTGGAATATTGCTGAGTGTGGCGTAAAACTAAACTCACTCACTCACTATGTTATGTTAGCAAACACATCATCAGCACAGGCAGCAATACCATGGGGGGAAAAGTATGCGACAATAGAAGAAATGACAACTATAGTGAACAATAATCAAATGAAGGTGCTTAAAATAGTTAATTCTACCATACGTTTTGTAATTAGTGAGAATTTGAATCAATTTAGTAAATGTATCAGTGGTTGTTTCCAACTCATGCATATTTTCCTCCATGTGTGCGATGCTGTACATTCTTCCAGTTTTATCAAAGGTGGGTCAGTTACAAATATGGTGATTATTTTACATGATCTGCAGTAGTTAGATATTGAATCGTTTTCCTAGAATGTATATATGAGTTCAAATTCTGCTTATGAACATGTCTTTTCAAATAGGCTTCGTGTCTTGTCACCTGCCAATGTTGGAAGGTCTATCTACAAAAGTCATCATAAATGGGATAACATTTTTACAAAGACAGTAACAGTTACCTAATCAGACCATGCAATCAATTCCAGAGAAAATAGTTGGATCAATCAAAAGGATGGCACAATATTTTCGGTATCATGTTGCATGTGAGGTTGTTTGTTTACTGCAGTTGCCATAATCATTCCTTTTCATCCAATCGGTGACATTGTTTTTGTTTATAACTAATTAAACCAAAAGTTACAAATTTTAAGAAAGCTTTAGTGTTTTCACTTCTCTAAAGAACGTTAGTACTAATCAAATTATGATAAACCTATTTCATTATGAAGAAAAGATTAGGCTGAGTACGACTTTATGGATGTGCCTGAAGTCAACACTGGCCATTACTTGTGGCTGTGTCAAACACAATTTTTTAATTCCGGATTGTTTGGTTTTAATGTACATAAACTAAATCAAGATTGTATATTTAGAAATGTTAGAATTCATGCATTCCATACATAATTCAAATGGCATGTAAATCCTGCTCCCCAGTTGAATGGGTTCAGCAGTAGCAAGGAGCAGATTAAATACTGCTAGCTATCTTGTTGACCACTCACTCACTCACTCACTCACTCACTCACTCACTCACTCACTCACTCACTCACTCACTCACTCAGTAGGTTTTAAAGAGTAAGTATACAGGTTGCACATTATAAGTCAGTCTGCTGCTTGACAAGCAGCAGTTAGTATGGGCGTGACAGGTAAACTGAAACTGGAGCCATACTTTAACATGCAGATATTGGGGGATGCTGGACGAGTGGGCTAACCAACAAGGTATGCATACATCACAACAGTGAAACATACTGACAAATGTAATGGAAGATAACAGAATGACGGAGAGGGAAATTACAACTTCAAAGATAACTGAGAGAAAAATGAGAATTTTATTGATCGGTGCTGCCATATCACATACATATCTTTACACTTGCTTGGGTGAGGAAATCTCTAACAATTGGCATTTTTAGCAGTAAATGAGGAAATACGCAGTTTGCCATTTCATGCTACTGATCTTAACTATATAGTTGTGTCTTGATGCCATATCACGTGAACATCAGTGCTCTTCATGTTCAGCGATGACTAAAGATGATAAATGCTATACAAATCAAACTTTTAGTTTACATATATAATTGAAACAGGATAGAGAAACAGAATTATATCTTAATATTTATTCCTATATTTGGTTTCATGTGATTGTTGATTCAAGCATATGGGAAATTGTAGATATCTAGTGATGATTCATGATTTTGTGTTCCAAGCTTTATGATGAGACTGTAAAGTGGCCATCTTGTTACACCATAGTGTGGAATGAGGTGGAAGGGAAACTCAGTGAGACCACCATCGTAGAGAATTAGCCTGGTGTCATCTCCTTTGTACAACCTACACACTTTGTTGATTTTCGTAGGAAGATAGATTCCTTGCAAGGCCAGTCTTCAAAAAGTCGTGCTTATTTCTGAACCATCAACCATTAATGATCTGTCAGTTGGTCAAAGAACATTTAAGCACTGGAACACAGATGAAAATAAATGGGCAAACTTGGCTTTTGTTGGCAGCCCTTTCTGGAGTAGGGTAGTTCTTTCCAATCAAGGAGTGAGCAATTCAATTAAGTAAGGGGTAAACTCAATCTAGCAGCAGTCTGTAATCTGTATCTCTTGTAGAAGGATGGCGGCCACAATTGGACAGATAGATAGTTTACTTGAAGCTAAACATGACAGCAGATGGAGGCAACCTTTATAGTGTGGTGAAGTCACAGGACACTTCTGAACACAATCACTGTCCACCGGTACCAAATCAGCTCACTCTCTCTTTAAATTACTACTGTAACATGTAGGCTGACTTTAATTGAAATCTACAATTTCGGCAGTTTAATTCTGGCTCTGTTGGTGCTAGGGAAGGGAAGCAGGTGCTCTGGTTGATGACTACACTCTGTATACAAGTAGGTGATATACCAGTTTGTTCCAGTGCCAGGGGATGCTTACACATGTAGTAAGGGGTGGCTGTGTCAAGAAGTTGGCATCTTCCACTTACCAAAATAACAACTGTCAAAGATGTAACTTGTAGTGTGAGCAGAGGGTTGGACATTTGCTTCAGGTTGCCATGTTTCTTTGGATGTCTACTCTTTGTGATCTGGATCCATCCATGTTTCAAAAACATTTGCCAGAATATTGATTCAAAATTGCATGTTTTTCAAATTTTGTGCATAATTGATTCTCGTAAAGATAAATTTGTTCATTTGGTAGAAAAAAAAAATGTAAATCCTTTGGCAAATAAAGAATATTTCTCATGAGTTAAGAGATCTAAATGCCATTCTTGAAGAATTACAAAAATGCTTTTTATTTCATGGAACCAGTTAAGGTCTTTTTCCTGAAACGAGTTTCATGATTTTGATTCCATACCTTTTCATATGGCATACCAGGATGCTTATCATTCACGGTGTGTTTTCCACAAGTGAGTGTCTTTTAATTGTTCCTGTAAGTGGGATGATGGGCTCAACACGGGACTGTGTGTAGGTCCCAAACAGCTGACTGTGTAGGAGTGGGTTGGTTGGTGGGCTCAACAAGGGCACTGCATGTAGGTCCTGAACACTGACCATGTCTGAGAAGTTTAATTTAATTTCACCACTAAATGAAAGCTGCTATGATGATTGGATGATAGCCAGCTATTCCTTTGAAACCTGCTCTGAAATATCTATTGCCAGTTTTCCAAGGCATATGACCTGACCCATCCTTGATAATCTCCAGGATACATGTTCTGATAACTTATCCACTATACCCTTTATGCATCTACTGAATGATGATGTTTTTACCTCCCTTTGCTGCCTCTGCAATCTCACAGTAGCCAGTCAGCTAAGCTGCTGTTACAGCCGAGCACCAAGGACAGATGAACATGTGTCACACGATATTTATTATTGTGTCATGACCATGCAGTATCATTCACACTTATTGCTGACTTACACAAGCATTAGTTCTCAGCAAGTGTTAGGTCTCAACATTTTGGAGTTTTAGTACAACATTTTGGTTTTTTTCACTTTGTTAGGTAGGAAGGTAGAAATACTGTGTACATTAGTACATTTCAGTAGTAAAAAATTACAGGGTTATTTTGTTTAAAGAGCAGCTTCAGTCAGCAGATTGGTGAGTCTGACCATGTGTGCTTCAGATGGAAAAGAACTGCATGGAAGAAACTGTGTTTCTTGGTGTAGCCAGAATTGAAGAATCATATTCATAGTGTCACAACCAAATAGGACATTAGGACCTGATTAGGACATTTAATGTCTTGAATACAAAATTTTTAATAAACAGTTGTAATTGGAGACTGCAAATAGATAACATATTCAGTAATATATCCTCCCAGCAAACTTCAGTCAGAGTCACCAGCCTTTAAGGGGAGATAATCTTGAAACCTGCTGATATGACAAACATCTGAAGGTTACACCAGAGACCATATAATATTATATGGTCTCTGGTTACACCACAGCAAATGTTTCTCCATAGACTTCAATAGTAACCCTATTGTTTTATGTCAACAGTCATTCCATGTACATAGGGGTACAGTAGAACACTTGTATCCAACTTGTCCGGCCAATTTTCCAACCACATGAAGCTTAATACATTCCCCTCCCTCCCTTCCCCCCTCCGCACCATCTTGAAAATATTTTTGCACACATAAGCATAAGTCATGGTGATAAAAATGACAGGACAAATTGCTTAAAATTGTGGTCAATTTTAATTACTGGATGGATGTGAATTATAAAACGTAAACATCTTGCACTATTTCATCCAATCACAGCTGTCACAGGTTTCTGTCCTTTTGAGTTGTTTTCATACAGTCCCTGCTCAGGGACCAGGTGTTGTAGTGTAGTGGAACCTGTACCAAGTCATCGAAGAAGTTAAGAAAAGAGGAGAAGAAGCAAGATGTAGCTTCAGAAATGAACTGCCCATAATTTATGTTTTTCAGTTTGATAATATTCTTCTTCCTCTCTATGCTGCATATCACAAAGATCTTGTAGCACTACAACTAAGTCAGTAAGTCAGTATTACAGTATAGAAGGTAAAAATGCTATGAGGAAGTTATGAGATCTTAGACTTGGGAGGGCTTTGTGAAAAGGAACCCTGTCGTTTGTTTAATACCTGCCACAAGATAGGTGGTACAGTTGCATTCAGTGAGCTATTCTGTGTGTGGGTTTAGCCAGCAGTGGTGAAGCCTTCAGTCTCTCTATGGGGGAGGAATGCACCCCTCTCCAATCAGTATCAGGGAATGCTTCAGGAAAACATCATTAATGCAAACTATCAATTTGGCGTGTGTGTTCATTTATCAGTGGCCTCTGTTTATCACATCTGACCAACAACAGAAATATATTTGGGTGAAAGAATGTTAGAGGTGTTTTTATGATGGAGTGATTCATTCATATTCTCTTATTCACATGTGTGATCCCCACAAACTCAAGGTGTATCTAGTCATGTAGTTTTCCAAGATTTAGTACAGATTATATTTGATGTCAGCCTTCACATCATGACAGCCAGAGCCAGGCAGTGACCTGGAAGTTGTGGAATCATAAATGTTTCATTCAGGTGTTTTGAATTGAGAATGCATACATAAACAATGCTAGTTTCATCAAGAAAACAAAATTCAAAATTTCCAATTTATGCATGAGTAGACAGTGGTGGTTTTATTTCAAGAAAACAAAATTGTAACCAAAAGTTACAGTGTTCTTTAGTTTGAATGGTTGAAAAACATGATCCAGTGGTATTTGCTTCCTGTAAACTGCAATGCTTTTCACTGTGTATTGACACATACAAGTATTGCACACAATTGTAGTGTTGCCTTGTTAGCAGTGGTCATATCATTCAATTCATATTGTGACATAAACTTGGAATGATGTTAAAAATGAGCAAAATATATAAGTAGCCAATGATAGTTTTCTTTCAAGAAAACAAAATTCAAAATTTCTTATTTAAAGTACAGAAGTAGACAAGGATAGTTTGGGTTTTTTTTCCAAGGAAACAAAATTCTAAATATAGTTTCATTGATTAGCTTGTTCACCTTGGATGGTAACTTTGGGAACATGTCTGAAACCTCACCTTACACAATCTGAGACAGTTGAATTCTACCTTTTACGCTGAGACAGTGTAGCTGATAACCTATTCAGCAGGCCATGTGATGCCAGTTGCAATGTGAAACGTTGTGAGTGGTGATTTGAAAAGCTGTTACATTGTTATGGAGCAATAGGAGCCAGCAGAGGAAGGTGACAGATCAGTTTGCTGTTTTATGTTTATGTCTCTTGAAACCATGTGCTTGCAAGGTGAAGCTTTTTTCTGCCAGTTAAAGGATATCAAGAGATAGATATCTGATTGAAGTAATGAAATAAAGAAGGGGAACTTCTCAATGGCTGATGAGCTAATTTACTTTATAGTTGATATTGCTAAACTGATGTAAAATGAAAATGATTTGAGCAATGAAATATGAACTCCCTTTATGAAATGCTGTAAGCTGCAGTGTCATCTTGACAAATAGCCTCTCAGATGGGATTCCTATCTCTAACAACTGAAGCTCAGGAATCCAGCTAAATTGAAATGGGCTTTGGTGGGGTCAAGGTGTCACTCACAGGATTAACCCCTCCTGTTTAAATTGGGAAACAAATCAGTGTAATCTGTTCACTGTCTTGCTGGCTGTGGTGTTAGGGTTAATTACAGTTATGAAAGTTATTTGATGATTTCACGTTTGTGGTAAAAATAACTTCCACGTTAACCCCCATGTCACTGAAGGTTCAACACTAGTGAATTGTCCAGAGTCTTCCCAGTATTTGCAATTAAAGGGTTAATTGAGTTTTGACTTCACTTAGTTTGGTTCGACCTTTGGTCAGAGAGGATATTTTGGAAGTCTGGGCTGAGGCAAGATTTCATCAAGAGCACCATGCTAAGTTCTCATCTGTCAAGATGAAGATTGTCAGGGTTCCAGTGTGGATGATTGTCTGTGGGTTCCGTATTGTGTCACAATGCATATATAACCTGCTGGAGTCTGGGGCTTATTGATGTTGGTACTGAGAGGACCTATAAATTTCAATTCACTATTCACCAAATCTCTTTGAACCTGTGGTCACAGTTGGTGCTCTTCACAGGGTCACAGTTTTGGCGAGTACTAAGACCATATTAGTCTGGGCATTTTGCTAATACTGTTTATGTAATTACATAAATAATAACTTGTATTTAATGAATAGTCAAAATGTTTAGATATTTCATGAATCTTACCTATATAAAAAGATTATTAGCCTCAGGTAGATTCTTATTGTTGTATTTACTTGTGTTGTCATGTATGAACTAAAACCCAGTGGCTTTTTACACGACCATTTTGAAGGAATGACCAATACAAATTCTATTTGAATTTCCAATATGAACAAATATGATGTATTTGATGTAAAAAGAGTTGTATATCAAAGGTGTAGTTCATCCAGACAGAGCAAGATAACATATTGGGAAATGTATGGCAATGACAGTGTGTGCAGTACACAGCTTCATGTGCCAATCAAACCCAACGTTTGCAGGAATATCAATTGACAATATGCTAATGCAATGCCAGATATATCTGTCAGATTGTCAGAAAATTGGACAGCTGAACACTTGGACGTTAATTGAAGCGGCCAATAACCGCAACCATTCTAGACATTCAACAGCCACTGTTGAAGTGCAAAACATAATTTGATTGCTTCTGGGACTTTGCAGGAAAAAAAAGAAATTGTTGAAGGTTTTTGGTTTTGAAGAACTGTGTTTGATGTAGGCTATTTCAAGATGTCTCTGGTGTGTTTCCATGTCTTCATTTGTGTGTAAGCAGTGTACAGTGTAGTTACCTCACATTTCACACAGTACCAGAACACACGACTTCTCAGTCCTTTGGTTAAGGAAGAGATCGTAGATTTGCATATCTTCTGTAGTTCAGTAGGTGTTCACATGGCTGCATGGTCAGGCTTCTTAAGCATATCCATAGAGACTGATGATTGATATGAAGACAAACTAGTGAACCTAGCTCTGGTTTTGACTTTGATCACAGTATCCAAATTAGGGGAATCTAGGACAAAATCCCCTTGGACAAGTTCAACCCCCCAAAAATCAGACAGGACATTATCCTCCCCCTCCTTAACATAAAAACCGACAAATCCCCCTACTCATCTTTTACTGTAGATTACAGGTACTTTAATCCTTGAAATCATGTTTTGATAGAACAACTTCATTAACAGCAGAAGTGTTACAGTAAATTGTTTTAGCTATGTTAACTGGCATAAGACTGTATTAAATGGATGTTCATTGGTATTGTATCAAAATGTCACATAATGTATGAATAAATGAATGCTCTTTGACATTTTATAAATATTGACAAATAATGGACAAATGGATATCTTTGATTGTTTTTCCTTCCTTAGGGGTGATTTTGTCTGGCTACCGTCAGTTTGACATGTTGTCTGAGTGTGAACACCACTCTGATAAGTGATCATGAGACTGGGTTCATTTGGTAGCCTGTCACACTAGTGACCACTGTTCTGTTGACTATGCTCAAAAACATCATTTGTTCAGTCACTAGCTAAGGAAACAGGTTAAAAGTAAATGGACAGTGATTGAATAAGAGTTGATTTGGAGTTATCTTCTGTAAAGAATGTTTCTTTTATTTGATTGTTACTTTAAAGAAGATTTTGTTGTATAGATAACTGCCAGGGTTAGCAGTCGTCAGATGATAGGACTATTAGGAGTGGGGGTAGATTGTTAGCTAGTGTTGTAGCAAGGGTGCTGACCCATCTGGTCAGTGTGCTAGAATGATAGTCTTGGGGCACTTGGGAAATCATGTAGACAGGATGACCAGGTCTGTCCAATGTCTTCACCATTTAGACACATACTGCCAACAGGAAGCTTTGATTTGACAGCTAATTCTGCTGATGAGAAAGAGAAGGCTTGATCATGTATACAGGCATCAGGGGAATATTGTTATGACTGTCATGTATTGATTTGTATTGGTCTTATATCCCAGGACAGTGTGTCAGGCCAATATCAAAATAGCAAAGTGTTAGCTTGTGCCATTTTCACAAAGAATACAACTATATTATGTGGAGATGAGTTTCCAATTATTTTCATTTAATTGTATTGGTTTTGAACAACTCTAGATAGACATGTAAGTAGATCTGCTAGTGCAGTGACTTAAAGGGATGATGCCAAACTCTGAAATGAGGGCATCATAGGTAAAACAGAGGACAGTCTTATGTGTAAGATGAAAGTATCATGTATACACAAGAAGGCAGTTGTTGATGTAAGGTAAGGTCACTATGGTAAGATTATGAGGATTGCCCTAGGTTTCAGTGGAAAGTGGCTTTAAGACCTAGGTGATGACAGTTGCCGTGTTAGTTGTGAAAAAGGTGATGTATGAAAATACATAAAAGAGACAGATCTGTAGTAATTGTAAAGTTAGGGTAGTAGGTTAATCACTGTACATGTAGTGAAAGGTTATCAGAATATGGCTATCAGAATATGGCTGACAATGTGGTAGAAAATAGCACCAGCTCTTGATTACTTTACCTGGGTTCAACATGACTGATTCATACGGTACATGATGGATAGGTGGAATGGTTGCCAGGGGGACATGGATAGTAGAATCACCATGGTTGATGAGGAAAGAGCTTCGTGCCTGGGTTGATCATGTGAAGCAATGCAAGTCTGACCCTTTAAACTATCTGCAGATGAAATCGTTACAAGAATGATTTATTTGACAACTTGGGTGGGGTTGCAAGAATCCTGCAGTGTTCTGCACTTTACATTTACATGTATCCTCATATTGCGTGAAAACATGATGTTGAAATTAGAAAAAGATATATTTGGATTATATGATTAATTATGATGTTGTAAATCATCTTGATCAGACAGGATCATGACAACTCTCTGGCAGCAATGGCCTTCGTGGAATTCTGTCATCCTAGGAAATTTGTCTTGATCATTTCACTGAGAGAAGGGTGACACATGCCCCTCTGCTTGGTGGGAACTGGGGTATATATGCACCATTTTGTGCAAAACCTTGAAGCCACCAGTCCTGAATTTATGGGTGGTTTTCAGTTTCAGTAGAATTTACTTGATTATAATCAGCAAAACATATCATCTTGAAAAGTTCATCTGAGTATTCTCAGACCGGAGGCTCAATTTGGTTAAACTGAAACTACGCTCTTTGGCTTGGTGCCCATTTCAAGCCTGAATCTTCTTGAAGCCAGCAGACAAAATGGCATTTGGGTCATTTATATGAAACTAGTGTAGATGTATTTTTATTTCGTCAGAGCAGAAACAAACTTGCTGTGTCAGCTGATTTGTCAGAGCCGAGAGCCCCTTTAATGCGCAGACACACTGTGTATCCATGCAGACTTTTACACCCAGATGCATGTTTGTTCGTGCGTACATTGTAATGAACACTCCTTCCCCCAGTAGCTCTATGCAGATGCTAGCCATTATGCTTGTTGTTCCTTGTTACTCTCCTCAAGTTATCATTTTTGTCACATATTTTTACAAATTATTTATGTATGTGAAGTATCCTGGGTAGATTGTAAGTTTAGGGTTAATTGTTCATGCATGGCTCATGCTTCCCGTCACCAGATTGGTTGTATTGTATATGGTGGCATGATGGGCGAGCTGGCTAAGGCGCCAGGCTAGTGATCCAGAGAGGTTGAGGTTTCGGGATCAAGCCCACCTGTGACCGGGTGTAAAAACCTTGGAGTCAACTTTGTGTGCAGACTCTGTCAGTGTTGTCACAACCCCTAGTGTACAGTACACAACCCTGTGCACTTAAAAGAACCCATGAATCCATTGGTATATGACCAGATGGTGGCCACATGAACACATGCATACACCTAGTTGTGGGTACAGCAACGTGCAGTAATCATGGACAAAGTGCTGTGACTATGTGTCCCAGTCCACCCAGCTGTCAATTGTGTACCTCGTTAGGATGAGAGAGCCTCAATAAATTCGGTGCGCCCACTGGCAGCAAGAGTTGTATACTCCCCAGGGAGTTGAGATTGAAATACGATGTGCTGTTGAGATTGACATCCGGTGATCGAGGGAAAAATACCAGCGCCTTGAGCATGCACTAGTGCGTGGATATGTGCGCTATATAAATATCCAATCTATCTATCTATATGGTGTAAATGAGGTTAATTCTCTTGACCCACTATATATCAGGTATGCACATAAATGAACTCTCAAGAACCAGCTGTATATGTGTCTTGTATGTAGATGAACATTCTAAAACCAACTATATATATCATGTATGTAGGTGAAAACTCCAGAACCAAGTATATATATGTTATGTATGTAAGAAAACACTCCAGAACCAACTGTGTATATGTTGTTTATGCAGATGAACATTCTAGAACCAACTATATATATCATGTATGTAGGTGAACACTTCAGAACCAAGTATATATATGTTATGTATGTAAGAAAACACTCCAGAACCAATTCTGTATATGTTGTCTATGCAGATGAACATTCTAGAACCAACTATATATATATATATATATATATCATGTATATAAGACAACACTCCAGAACCAACTGCATGTATATATTGCGTATGTAGATAAACATTTTAGAACCAACTATATATATGTTATGTATGTTGGGGGACAAAGGCACAGAGTTAATACATAAAGTTCTACTGTCCTGCCAACAGCACAACGTCTTGGTTTTTTGACACCTAGTTAACAGGAGCTGATATTACTTACTTTTGTTAATGTAGTAAACCCACAGCAAGCCATCTTGAAGCATTTGCAATGTTCATTAGTGGATGATTTGGTATCTACTGGTCATGCTGTTCTGGGATAATGCTAGTATTAAGGAGACACCATTGATGTCAAGAGTGATGCATAGTTCGACCGAGACTTGTATACTTTTATCAGTCATAATTTTAATGTTGATATGTTTAACATAACATTTTTAACCAACCAGTGATGTTTTAATTTGAAAATAGTAACAGTGTTTAATTTCTTCAGTTTTATCTGCTCGTTTAACTAGAATATAGGTTTGACCATATCTGAGTGTTTGTGATAGCCTTGCTTATGTTGCCATTCTACTAGGGCAGTGTGACTTGGGACTTGATGTTGAATAACAGCTTAGGGGATAGAACATCTCTGGGTGCATTTGGGGATTTCACCGTTTAGTTGAACAGACATTGAAACTCGCTTTTTGTTGTAAGATTGAAAGAATCTGACCGTGTTTCAAATAATCAATACTGCATTTTTTGTGTGCATGACACTTAGTGACAGTGTGATGAGGGTGATCGTCAGTTTGCCTAACTAATGAGAACCGATGGAATCATTACAGTTGAAGCTTTTTGAGATTATGGGAAAACTGGAGTAACAGGGTGAAATATTGAAGGTCACATTTGAATTAAGTTAGAAGCCCATACTATGGCAGTGAATAGCATCAACTGTTTATCATCAAACCATCTTGCCTGGCTAAACAAATTAATTACGATCTTCATGAAATGTACTTTACTTGATCCACTTGAGTGGACACTAAAGTGGATCAAAAGGTCCCTGCCACAGAACTGTACCTGCTCACACCAACCCATACATTGCCTGATCACAGTGTTGATCTGAACACACCAGACCAGAATAGAACCAGTCCACCAAAGCACGACTTACCAAGAGCTATACCTCTCTACCAGTGTCAATTTTATCAAGACCTTCACCAAATTAAATGTGTGTAGGGCTTGAGCAAGCCTTGGTTGTAATTGTATCAATCTCATTGTTCCAGGTCTCAGCCTGATCGGGCAGCTGATTCCATTTTATTGACCATTTATTCCTCTGATTTCGTCTGACTACAGTCAGCCCAGGATATTGGGGCTTCCAAACCACAGCCGAGAGGAAGTCTCGTACTGATTCAATCCCGTTTTCGCACTGAGAGTATTAACTTTAAATTGAATAGTCATATTTGTCAGGTTTAGAGAAAGCCACATCACATGGCTGCAGAAATTAAATTTGTAATACTTTCTCAACTGCTATATAGAACAGATTATGAGAGATTAGTGACAAGTGATATGTTTGTTACTATGTTTAGTCCTGGTAGGTATTTTTAGTAAGTAGGTTGTAGTTTATTGGAGCTGGCTTCCAATGACATTGTTTATTGAAGTGTGATGAAGACATGTAAGATGGGATTGAACCCGGGCTGGACTAGCTTATTCCAGTCATAAATCTTTGTTTGGGGCATGCTGGTTTCAACCTGTGTTAAGGCATGGCATTAGTTACAAATACTTGATTTGTTACCAGTGATGTATGGCTGTATGAAGTCTGTCTCACTGTCCATGAACCATATTATTTTCTTACAACCAAGCTCATTCTGCAGTACTAAGGTTCTATATGAGGCAAGTCCAGATTTCTCCAGGTTCTGAATCTCTAGTCTGCATTTGCTCGTTTTCAATTTAAAAAGGTTTGTTTGTTGCTATCAAAATTGTTTATTCAGAGACTATACATTAGTCTAGGTAGGCTGTATTATTTATGAAAGTGCGAACTGGGCAATGTTGTACTGTGTGTCTGTGGAACCTGGTCTGGAGAAAATAGATGCAGTGGGCAATATTTGTAGAAGATGTGGATTAAGTACTGGTTTAAGGATTACACATATATCCCAGTCAGTCATTACTCCTTTAGTTTTTTGATCTTTGAAATGGTCTCAGTGAGCAGCTGTTGTAGTGAATCTGTTACCTTTTTTCAGGAATGTTTGTTGTCCACTGTAGTACTTTGTCTCCCTAGTCACAGTCAGGTTTAATGCTTCTGTAAATTATGTTTCTGTCACATCAGAGTGTCCACTTACGTGGAAGAGGTTTGTGATGCTGATCTGAAAATACAAATCCACAGCAGTGAAGCCTAGAAGTAGGGGTGAAACAGTACATGATTCTTACCACAGTATGACATGTATTGCAGTACAGGCCTTCGGTTTGGTATGAGATATGATCATAATGCTGAAAAGAAAAGAAACACTTACATTTTGACAAAATTTGTAGATTTCTAGACATTTTCGAAAAGGATAAAAAGGTATGAAACCTGATTTTTTAATTGCATTACGGTATACCAAACTGAAGGCAAAAAATGTATTAGTAGAAGTGCGGTACACTGTTTATCTCCTACTGAAAAGCCAAAGTAGAATGCTCTCAGACCTTGAACATATTCAGAATTTTTGGTGTTAAGATCATAGGGTTCTTATCCACAAGGTAGTCAACTCTGCAGAGCAAAATGCAAAACCTTAGTTGATAAAGTGACCACTCGGTCCCCTAACAGTCTTGTATGAAGACCTATGGTGCTGTCGGATCATGCTGTAATGTATGGTGCATTCTCAGATACAATATTTTCCACATCCTTACACGTCAAATTTCTGCTTTCTATGTGATTCATCTTTTTTACACAGATATGAATGTCTCATCATTTGAGCTCTATCAGTAAAGAACTTTTCAGGGAATTTTCTGTTTCTACACTGGTGAGTAAATCATGAATCATGGCTGCATACTGGTTAGGTCAACCCATACCATACATTGTATACTGTGGGAAACAAATAGGGGAACACTACTTCCTTGCAGTGTTTCTTTGTAACATATGTCATATTTGGGATTTCACTTTCTTTGTATATTCTCAGATTTTCACCCATAGTGCACCCACAAACACTTTCAGTTTGGTGTGTTCCTGTATTTGTTTCCTTCAGTATACATGTCAGAAAGTTTCATGACATTCTGTGCCTTCATAATTCGTATAGTAAGTATAAATATGTTTACCTTAAAAGCTTCAGTGCTGATTCCAACGATAAGTTTAGAGAGAGAAATTGTTACCTTCCGTGGAGAGACTGGGTTGAAATATGTCCTCACTGGATGGTCAATCCTGGAGACTTGGTTGAAATTGAATCATCACACTGCTGGTCCTATCTTCATCATTGAATGATACAGATCAAATATTGCTTTGTGCAGCAGTTCATATCAAACAAGCTAAAGAACCATTAACTATTGCTTTAAGCTGATCATCATAGGCATGAGAAAGTGAAGTAGTGTGTTTTGATTGTGAGTGAGTTCAGATGTAAGCCGCACTCAACAATATTCCAGTTATATTATATGGATCTGTAAATAAACGAGTTGGGACCAGACAGTCCAGTGATCAACAGCCTGAAAATGATCATTACAACTGGTAACTAATGACACGTGCCAACCAGCGAGTCGGACTACCTGATCCTCTTGTGATGAGCATGGGTTACTGAAGTCCAAATTCTAATCCGGACCTTCACAAGTCATGTTATAATATTGATCAGCTGAAATTTGTTTGGCTCAGAATGAACAGGATGGACTACCTGTTCCAAACTGGATGTATAAAGGATTGTACTATGTACATCTAGCTCATTTGTGACTCTGAACTTTCAGAGTTTCCCTTCACAGCAATGGCTGTTAAATTTGATCCTTGGGGAAATTGGAAATTTAGTTTTATATTTGGTCCCAAATGTTGTTTTAGATAACCATATTGAAAATTGAAATTTTCTTTCGCCATTTGAAAAGGATTAAGTTTAATGTAAAGAATCACTAAAAGATGTGATTTTTTAAAAGGGTGCCAGTTTGTCATGTCTGAAGAATTGATTATATTCTAGGCAATGATATTAATGTCAATTAGTTCCATGGAAGGTCAATGTGCTGATAAATTATCAAATGTATTTCCCCTAATGATGTTAAAATGAATAAATATGTGTTATTTGGCTACATATAACATGTTTGAAAAAAGGATTTCAAAGTTTCGCATTTCAAAACAGATGAATTTAAGACTATCATAACTTTCAATTTGGCAGTTTAAATGATATTGCATGTAAGATATCTGACATTGGCTAGAGAAGTAGGAATTGAAATCAATACATTTTCCATGAAGTGAGATTTCTTATTGACTACAAAAAAACCTCAACTGAACACATAATTGTGCACTCTTCTGATTGCTTTCAATTATTCTTAAACTTTGAGTTGAGGTGCCTACACCAGACCCAACAATGTAGCCAAAGGCTATATTTTAAGGATAATGTATATTTTAATTCAGTTCATTTGCACAGATTTAAGTGAATGAAGCAGCTAAGTTTTTGTGCCTGTAACTATTTATGTTACTGCAATGCCTTAAATTGTTGAGACTTCATCCCTAAATTTACCAGGTGTCATGGGGTAAAAGAATTAATGTGAATTCTGCATTGTAGACCCTTGAATTGACTGTTAATGCTACCTCAGTCTTGGTTGTGGGATGAAGTGGCTTCAAACAGAAGCTGCTGCACCACAGTAACATGCTGGTCAACCTGTAGTTAAGCCATATGACTGAATTGTCCATCATGGTAATTGGAAAGTAAAGATGGCAATTTATGCTCCATCAGGAACTCTAGGCAAACTCGTAAAGTGTCTCTCATCTCCATGTGCAGATAGCTTGTGTGAAGCACTTTGAACCTCCCTCATTGGTTAGTGACTACCTTGTCCTCAGCCACTAAATCTGCCTTCAACAATGGCTGATGACTATCTAGTCAACTGGACATAAATCAGAAACTGACCTCTCTCAAGATCTCGTCAGTGGGCACTCAGCACAAAGTAAAGGCCAGTTTATGGGATTTTGATGATTCACATGCAGTGTTCAGGTTGTAATGATCCTTTTGGACAATGCCTTGGTCAGACACATGACCATGGGAGGATAAGCCAGTTATCCTTGGAAGTGTTGTGTAAACCTGATGGCTTAGAAGGAGGTGTTTGAAATTCCCAGTATAGGTCAAACATTAGTGAAAAATGTATGTGTACAAACATTTCAATGTTTTGTACAGATCATTAGATACACAAGACTGGATAGTTTCATATTGGTCCAGCAGCCAATGACCTCAGCAAACATCAGTTCTGGTGCACATATCCTAAGCTTAGAGCTGCTATTGCTTGAAAATATGATTTATTTTTAAAGTGAATGACTTTGGTACCTTCAGTTTGAAGCATTGCATGGGTTATGATGAGTCAAAATAAGTACACCAATTCTTCCATCAGTATAGATCATACCGCAAGTCCAACTTCTTTAGCTAGAAATATCACTTAGCTGCAGGTCTCCACTGGCACTAAGCTCACAAACACAGTGTTGAAATGTCATTGTAGAGTGTACAAACTTGGAGGGTCCGTGGAGTGACAGTAAATCTTATATACTGTTAAGAGGAGAGCTGCCATCAGCTCAGATAAGTAAGTGGCCATCGGTCAGTCTGGACTAATTCCAGAGTAACAAATGTACCTGGACAGTATTTAATTAACTCTGGCTTAAAACTGCATTCCTTATTTTCTGCTTGTTAGGTACACATGCTTGGCATCATATGAGTCCCTCTGTGGATAGGCCTGATTGAAAACTAGGAGTTGACCAAGTACACTTTCATAGCTGTGCATCCTGCAAGTATGACGGATGTGTTGATGTTGGTATTTGCTTATCCATGACAGTAACTGCCCAGCTAGATACTTTCAAGCTTGGATGAAATATGTACTGAAGTGAAAATGAAACAATGTTTGGAATATGAAATAAGGTTATTATTTGTGTGAGCAAAGTCATAGTAAGACTGTATAAAGTTGAAGCTTGTGCTAATGCAACTAGGATGTGAGCAAACTCAACTCCAATGATATTGTGCTGCTGCTGTTGTTATTGTTGTTGTCGTCGTTGCTGTTGTTATACAAATATAGATGTTGGGTAGTCGTAACGCTATGAACACTTTCTGGAAATCAGTTCCAGTTTGTACCAGACAAAGTAATAGCCCAAGCTTGTGAAAGATTGTATGCATGGATATTTGGTAAGCTAGATCACACTGAAGGATTGTTCTTATCAGACAAAAATGATGTTTGAGAAACCATGAGGAATAATTTATGACCAACTGGCTATTCTCTTGTGAGGAAGGGATGTAATATTCCAGTTTTATTTAGTTAATTTATTGTGAAAGCTGTGATGTATTATGTAAGAGTTGTCTGAGTGTGAAATCAATGTACTATAATCTCTGTATTTAGCTTCTAGAGGGGTGCTGCTACGTGGTATTGGGGCCACTTGTTTTTCGGGGCATGCATAGCCAAGTCATCCACAGGGGATCCAGTGCACTAGGCACAGTTGCATCCTTTACCAATATTATAACCCAATGATTATGGATTCGAATGATAGATTCCTCCAGAGTGTGATTGGTCTGTCAGAGCCATACATGTGCTCATTGGCTTCACTAAAGTGGTAGATGGCAGATCATAAGCTGGGTGCATTTGTCACTTATGCAAGGTCAGCTACAAAAGAAATGTTTGGACTGAGACATTAAAACTGCTCCCTACTGTGTTCAATGTAAACATGTTTTTTATGCGTTTTTGTTCAAAAGAATCCCTGCACTTGTACACAGGCAGACATAATTCAAATTAGTATTAATTTAGTTGCAGTAAAATCATGAAATGCACTGTGGTGACATTGGATTTTCAAGTTTGCCATGTTTACATGTCTGTGCATGGTGTTTGGCAATGAACAACTACTTACCTTTTGCTGCAGATTGTGTGAGTGGTAGCAAGGTCTGGTTGGAACCCAAAACACCTGGTGTCATCAGTGATGTTCAGTGATCAAGTCCTGTTTTCCTTTTCCTACCATTTATGCCAGATATCACATGCATACGTATCACTGATACAAACTAGGATTTACTCATGATGATTCCAAGGGAAAGCTGAACAAAGGAGGAAGATAATCAGGCCCTGATTTCTCGAAACAAACTTAAGTTTTTTACTCAAATTGCAAACTGAGTTTCACAATTCGATACAGCTGAATTTTTAACTCAGCTGTGTTTTTAAATATAAAAGCCCGAATAATTTAAGCAATCTCTATCCCCCAACCTCAAATTGTCTGCAATAGTTTGAGTTTGATACCATTTTCAGTTCGTTCTGTGAAATGCGCTTTCTCACATTTGAGTAAAAGCTCAAACTTAAGTGAAACCTCAGATTTAAGTTTGTTTCCAGAAATCGGGGCCTGGTAATCGGGAACAGAGACCACTGATTAAGGCATTGAAACGGAATACCAACTTTAATTTAATATCCATCATTCTTTACTCTTAGAGGATGTGCTGATGTGGAAGAAAACAATAAGCTAATTCTGAAATGTAGTCAGACATTTGAAATCTTGTAACTTTGATATTTGTGATAAAGTAACTTGAATCTCTGTTACCTAATCCATGATGTGGTAATCACCCAAGTCTTGAATGTGAAGAATCACTATATATAGTTTGTCTCAATTAAACAGTTATGTTTCGGGTCATTACAAGCAAGATTAGCATGTAAAGCACATGTCAGAGTTTATTGGAGTTTTATTGAAGCAGTTGTCTCAGAAAGCCCTCTGGTTTGAGGATGAATTTCCCCATGGACTGAAGAGCAGTGCTTAATGTGTATAGGAGTAAGTTCTGCACCTTTAAGACCCAATTTGTGTCTTGGTCAGCTAGGTTTGATAGCCATCACTCAGGTTATTTAAAGAAGCAGATGTGTCTATTAGATGTCAGGCACCCATACAATCTGTGGGCACAGATAAGAGCTTTTGCTTGGTAGGGCTCACGTCACATTCAATAATGATAGAAGTACGATTATGATCTTTCATGACTTGTCTCTCAAGGTCGGTCTGTTTGATACAATGCTAGCACCACTATTGCCACAGCAGTTAGGAGTGAATGGATGCTGAAGGTACATGTAGGGAAAAAAACGATGGATCTTTACCTTAGATTTAAGATATAATTGTGTATGTTGTGATTGGTTGGTGCATTTCCAATCTTTAAAAAATTGTTTTATTTTAACATCAATGACTACAGCAGTTTTAGACAACAAGATTTACAAATTAAGAGGAAAATTGATTTGAATTTGTAGTGAAGTGAAATTCATTGTTGTTAGAAGCCAAGTTAGAAAGACTTTGTGACATTTCAGAGGTGGGACTATGAACACACTGTTGAAAAAAATGTAATATCTATGATATCAGTACCTATTCATGGACACACCAAGTCATAAGAAAATATATGTAAGGGAGTTTGGCCTACCTTTAGAATACAGCACCACAAAGAATATGTCATAATACTCTTTTACGTAGCTGAAGGTGACTTTGTGTCAGTGATTATCGATGACCTCGGGAGAAACATCAAGTTAAACTTTCTGAAGTATGTTTCCTATTGGTTGAGTGAAGACATAAACAGCTGATGCAGTTTCCTACCTTTCAAAAATTAAATGTAAGAAACATGTTCATGTGTGTCTCAACAGGAAGTATCCTCTATTATCTTGCTTACTGTATTAGTCAGTGCCAGTTTTGTTTGCACAGTGATATGATTGTGTGCCAGTATTGCCTACATGTCTTGTGGTGGGGTTTATAATTACAATTGATTATTGATTGATTACTGAGCTTTGATTAGTGATCTGCATGTTGTGATCCATAACCAGCAATAGTTATAGAGATGGATTGGAGGGAAGGTTATAGAGAATGACTGGAGGGAATGTTATAGAGAAGGACTGGAGAAATGGTTGTAAGGATGCATCCCAATAATGGACAAGCAGCAGGATTAGCTTCACGTTACTTC
Organism: Haliotis asinina; assembly: GCF_037392515.1. Taxonomy (NCBI): domain Eukaryota; kingdom Metazoa; phylum Mollusca; class Gastropoda; order Lepetellida; family Haliotidae; genus Haliotis; species Haliotis asinina. The sequence goes on along the minus strand of NC_090280.1, from coordinate 43,143,133 downwards.
AGAGGGAGATGTGTTAGATCAGTATTTTCTTCACTTAGTTACACACAATTACAAGAAATAATTCTTTATCAATCCCTGTTTCTTGTGATAATAACAGGCATGAAACCTGCAGGTTTAGATAATGTGCAGCATTTATTGCTAGTTATATGTCAGCCTGCAAATGGTGATTTTGATTCTAATTGTAGTGTATAGCTAATAGGTTACCATCTCAACATCTGGTCTGTGTAAAATCAGGACATAACAGCCACACTTGCTTTGATATGTTCGTTTCAGGAGGTCATGATGATATGGTACATCAACAAATTACAAACAATGAACTCATGGTCTTGCATTTACACAATTTTTAAAACCCCTATTAAGATTTAATTCTTTGTTTTGTGAACAGGCACCATGTTTGTCATTAATCCAAGAGCCTATGTTTCATGTTTTGTTTAAATATGCCATTTGTCATCCATTCTAGTCAAAAATCATATTAGATATTGATATGTTAATTGTTCAGAGAGAATCTGGAACACTAATAGATCAGCAGTAGCATGGGGAATGGTGGCACAATCACAGGTCCAGCAATGTTTTTGTGAATTATGAGCCCTACACAGTATGAAAATGTCACTTGAAGTTTGCCAGTTTTTGTTCGTTTTGTTAAAAGGTGCAGTAAAAAAAACTAGCAAAATTTGCTTAAGGGGACCTGTCATCATGCCACCATTCCCTATCCTACTTCAGCAATGGATCAGAGTGAACAGAGTGCAGCTGAAGGTGGGCTTGGTTGTGTAGCTGGGTAGTGACATGGCCACAAAAAAAAAACAAGAGACTGAAAGGAACATAAAAGGGTGGAACATCATAGCAATAACTATGTACTGCTCATCAAGTACCAGATGTTTATGCACAGGTCAAGTTAAGGAAGTGTCTGTGCAGACATCTCACAAGTCAGGGACATGAGGACAATAGCACGTGGAATAGTTTGTACACTCCTGAGGTATCATGATGGAGGAAACAATGGGCTATCAAAGTGGCTGTCAGATCACGTACAGATCAGTACAATATGGCCGTTGATATTGTGTCAAAAGGAAGACAATACATTATCAATACAAATAGAATTTTCACCCTTCAGTAGCAATTTGCATACCTTAGGCCATTGTTCATAAAAGTAGGTTGGCACTAATTTCACCAAATGAAAACATATCCTTTGAGATAAAGGATAAAATGTAGGATGGCTAATAATTCATAGTAATTGGTAAAATATTTAAAGGGTTATTGCCTAACTTATTTTTAATTAAGTTATCTGCTGTATGGTTAGTGAATATGTCTATAGAGAGTGCCATGTTTTCTGTAATATTTATTGGCCTGGAGGTCACATGTCATTGGACAGACCTGCATATTGACCATCAAGTCAGACCAGATGGTTAGGTATTGTTAGAAGTCTTCAACTTTATAGTCTCTTACTGTATTTGGGCATAAATATGTGGAATCTTCCTTTAATTCTTGATTAACATAAAAGTAGTGATAGTCCATGAAGAAATTTATTCATACTCTCCATCAGATGCTATGGATTACAACTGCAATGTGAATGATGACTTGAGTATAATTTCCAAGTATCGGTACAAATTGTTTATATAGAATATTGGTTACACAGCTGTCATTAGATGATCCATCTCTCACTTTCCAATTTGACATGTACCCATATATTTGAAATACATGACCACGTTCTTCACAAGCCACACATGCACTCATTTGATTGGTTGACATTTGAGAGTGTCAGATTTCAACATGAAATTGTCTTATGCTTAATCACCCTGTTTCGTCATATTGCAGATTCATTTATACAAGCAATGCCCTTGATGTAATCTGTGGAAATCACATGTGTTTCAGTTACACCACAAACACTATCACATGTATCAGGGATTGTCATCTCTCTCATGATGGTATCATAGCACAGGCCACATCTGTATTTGTTTCTCTTGATGGTGTCTTCACACAGTCAACTTTAGTCTTGACGTAGGCTGAATTCACAGCATTATTTCTGCTCGGAGTGAAATGACTGACTGGCTGTGTTTGGATTTATGCAGCTTTTAGAAATATTCCAGCAACATCACGGCGAGGGACACCAGAAATGAGCTTCACACATTGTACCGATGTGGGGATTCAAACCCAAGTCTTCAATGTGATGAGTGAACTCTTTAACCACTAAGTTATCCCGCCGCACCTAAGAGTGGAAGGAGCAGCTGAATCTGTTGTTCCTGTGTTACTAGTCTGTCATACAGACCCTGAAGCAAATATATCCAAGAAAGCAAGGCAAGAAAATGTGGCATCTCCACAGCTTCATTATGCCTTCACTTCAGAGACTAGTTGTTAGTCTACTATTGTATATACAGTACCTCTTCTCTGCATTACATACAGTGTGTATGTGAATATGACATACATGTTATCAGACAATGTATATTCTAGTTTTGTCACTAGAACTGTGATAACGTTGATCTGGCCATAACAGCTGGCCAGCCTATGGTCAGCATCTTACAGCAAATGAAATATTCATGTAGAAGCCCTTCTGAATTAACCTTCCTTTCTTTATTCTCAATTTCTATTTGTTTGCTGATCCTAGAAATAAAATATACCCTTCTTGAAGAGAAAACCTCACACTGTTTGTGATAAGTGTAATAACTGAAGGAAAACCCACGTGCAAATAAAATATTACAATATTGGCTAGCAAATATTTAATGAGTTTCTGAGATGGCTCTTTTGGGAATGTAAATATCACTTCGGTGAAGTAAACATCAGGTCCATGAATGAGTCCTCTTGAGTAATTGTTGATGACTCAATTTTGTTTCACTCTGTCTAAGAATGCTAAGAATGCCAGTCCATTGCTGCATGTGCTGTCTACTTTGGTAATGGGTGTCATGTAATATCCACCTGACATGTTGGAATCAGTGTCCAACCAGTTACCATCTCTCTAGGCAAACTGTAGTAAATGTGTATTGATCATGTCGTGTTCTGAGACACTCTCACTTGTTACTCTGTCTTAAAGGATGGGTAATCTTCTTTGCTTCATGAAATATGTGTCTGCGATTTGAGCTCTCATTATCCCAGCATTACGGCACACTTGTAGCAAAACTTTCTGTAGTTTTTTAAAAGATAAATTATTTTGCTGCACTTTCCTATTTTTTAAAAAGAAAATGCTGTAAGACTTCAAGACATGAGGAGATTGGTACTTTCTTTAACGGTGCAGCCCCGAAGGCCTGAAGTATTTGTGGTCAGTGTCAGAGCTTGTGAGTGACTTAAGTGCTGGGACAGAAACTTCCCCCATCTCAAGACAGTATCGAAGCAACTTAAGTTTATCTGGTCCTTCACAAAAGATCAAGCAGGCATTTGCAGATATAGAATGCCCAGCCTTTACTGAATTTTGAACATGTGGCATTTTTTGGTTTTCATCATAGGTTATCATTTCTTAAAACTTTTCAATCTGTCTTTTACCAATATGTTGGATATTTTCATTTTAGTTTACATGTTTTGGACGATTTTTAATTGAAAACCTTTCTTTCCAATACAGATGTCTCTCTGTTTGCATTAATATTGCCTTATTTTTCATGAATACCAAGTAATAAGTTCAATCACTTATGGTGACTTGCATTATAGATTATCTTTACAGGTATTGATAATAATCGATGAATGGAATACTACCATATCCCCCATAATACCATCAATGAGTTTCCACACTCCCCAGTATGCCAAAGTCAGCTAGAACTAATTACAACATATTTTAAGGAGCTGATTTACACCAGTGCTTCAATGTTTCAGCACTTCTGATGACTGTTGAGTTAACATCAAGTGTGGGTAGTGCTACCTGGGTCAGTGTAGCTGCCACATGTTTTAGTGTTGTGTAATCTATTTAAGCTTCCTTTGACCAGAGTTCATTCAACATGTACCTCTCAAATTGAGGTACTTGAGACATGCGTATTGAACAGTGAAAGTTTACCCTGCAGTCATGCCCTTCGATTGTACACTAATTACAAGTTGACATCGTCCTTGTACGCCACGAACTTAACATGCTCCTGTCCTAGCGATCTAAGTCTAGAAATAATCTATTAACAACAACAGTTTTACTCTGAAACTTCCTTTAATTTAGTTGAGTTAGTACATCCAGGTTTTTTCACTGTCATACTGCATTAACATCAATTGTATTGCCTGTTCTGAGTTCATTCTTATCTTAAATATAAGGGGATCATAAAATTCACATGTAGCTAGAAGTGTGGGTTCAATTAGATAAATAGCATTTGTAAATTTGTCACCACTATTGGCGCAGATGTTTATTAAGTTTGTGGTATATTGTGCAGTAGGTAGACCCAAGAGTATTGATCAGCTGAGGGGGCATGCGCTGCACAGATTGGAATATGTGACTATCATGTCGCTGTGCGTCAGGGGAGATGCTAACTTGGTTTGGGAGTTAGTGAGTTGATCAGTGAGTGAGACAGTGTGATTCCCTGTACTACTGACGTGACTGATGGACTTGGGCTTGTTGGCCTAATAAGGAAATGATTCAAGGAGTGAATGGGTTCATAGAGGGATAGATTTATATAGGGTGGACTTTCAGGGGCAACTTGATGGCAGTGATGATGCAGTAGAAATGGGAATTGTTGAGACGTTCAAGATCCTGCAAGAACTGCATGATTAAAACTACTTGTTGGTTTATTGGGTAAGATTTAGAGATTTCAAACAGTGATAAAGTAAGTAGGTGCTTACATGGATAGATTTGAAGATGAAAGTAGAATAACTGTCTGAGGGTGAAGATGGTTGATGGGTAGATAAAAGCTTTAAACCTGAGAAAAAGGCCAGTTTTAGATGTAATGAAAACTGGTTATTCAGCTGGCAGGTATTTGATGGTTGCATGGGAATACTGATTTATGGTTGTTTAAAAAGGTCAGATAATCAGATGCATCTGTGATTGATTGGATTGCATGATGATAGTGGGGATGGATGGCCAGTGGTTATCTGGATAGGTGGTACCGCATTTTTGATTAGATTGATATTACAGAAACTAATAAATAGCGGACATAAAACGAGTTGTGTTTTTTTCGAAAAAATAACTTTTAAACAAACAAACAAACAAACACTTATTGTAAATTATTTCTTAATTGTCAAAACCTGCAGATAAACATGTCAACTTTGTTCTTGCAAATTCATTTCATTTGGTAGATTTGTCTGTATTCTTTTTAGAGTTGTGACGATTAATCGATTAAGTTATAGTTATTGCGATTCAAGAGCTGCATGATACGATACATTGATACGATTGTCGTGTATCGATTCAACACAATACTTACATACTTAGCAGTCTACAAAAACACCATCTCCCCTTCTATTTAGATTTTCGAGGAAAATATTGCCATGGACATGCTCTGGCTGAGATAATTTTCACAAATTTATTTTGTTATCTGTGCAAAAAAGCCAGTTGTGCCAATGTTGATCCCTGCTGTTCCATTTTTTGGGAAAACACTACTTTACTGACACATGCTAAACATTTTTAATAAAATGTCTTTCATGATGACGTGTTTTATTTTTCTTGGGAGAAGAATACCTTCCCTGAAATGATAACATAACAACACATTATTTCCAGTACTTTTATTTTTCTGTATACAAGGACAAATATCGTGGTACGTATCGTATCGTACGTATCGGACTACCAGTATCATGATGCGTATCGTTTCGTGTCATGGGCGTATCGCCACAACTTTAATTCTTTCCTCAGGTGACAGGGACATAAGATTGTGAAATGAAGGCTCAAAGCTGATTGGGCATAGTGATGTAAGGGAAACAAGTCTCATTCCCTCAAGTGATTATTCCTGTCAAACATGTGTTACACTGCAATAGTCAGTTTGTTAGGGACCTATTTCTAAACATAGTTGTTACACTAACTGAAGCTTTCCACCTTCATATTGTGATCAAAATGTATTCCTCTTGCTGAAACATGTTTACTCTTGGTATTGATAAAGATTGCAGACACCTGGTGTAGAATTAAGACAATAGTAGAATGTATGGGTGAAAATGTATTTAAGTGTTTGAATCTTGTGTTCTTTATGTTTAATGTTGTATATTTTTTGCACAATGAAGAATTTTGTATGTAAAAAATAATGTGGCTTTTCTGAAATGTGGTCTGAAGGTGGATTGACAAAGAGAATGAATGTCAGACTGTATTTATGAAATAGGTGCACAACACAGCTATAGACTACTTGTTTTGATCAATGTTTGTGAAGATGTCATAAATGGGAGGAACAGCATAAGAAACAGCAGGGTACTTGAGATGTGTTGCAGACAATTAAGGCTATGGGATAACTATGCAGGTGAAACTGTTTCCAAAACCTTTGATAAGGGTTGTGTGGATTGTGGTTCACTTTATATCCCACCTAGCAGTTAGCTGGAACATTTGCTGAACAGCACTTTGTACTCCAACATGAGTAAGATGATCCTTTAAACAGACAATTTTGACATTATGAATAATGTAGCGTTAGTGAAGCGATGGCAGTTTTGGGGCAGTGGTTGGATCTGTCTCCTTCAGAGCATGGTCACAGTTTATTACAGGGACTAGCCGGGCATAGAAACTAGAAACTTGATATGCTGGAACTTGTGGTGCTTTGTGTTGAGGTGTTAATTGTCTTGTCCAAGAACATGATACCCTGGTCTTCATTGTTCTTCAATCAGACTGAAGGAATATCACAAGCAGTCATAATTGACAGGCTAAATATTGTATTGGCAGTTATGTGTTTGGTTTCTAAAGCTTGTCATTGAAAATTCAGTTACTGTCTCTGCTGCTGCCCATGTTAAATAGTACAGATGCTCTACCCTACGCCCCACATGAATATTGATGATGAAGGAATTATTGGTGAAGACAGTGTTATGTTCACGGTGTATAGGTATTCTGTATATTTTCAAATATTTTCAAAACTCCACTGGACACAGGCCCAGTAAACTTTAAATATCCACTTGAGCAAATATTAATTTCACCTGACCACAGTTAACAATTTTGTTTCTTTTGCAAATATTATTCATCAATTGGTAGCAACTGCATCTATATTTCATCATCAAAATTATCAAAACACTTCAGTAGTTTGGCACAGTAGTGCCACGATAAGGTTTAATGTTGAAAGTTACGTGACCGACTGGAGAATTCAACTGGACCTTGGTCTTGGGCAATAGTATTTTCAACCCCTGATTCTGTAAATAATTATTCTGTGTAATATATAAAGATATGTCGTGCTATTACAAGAAGTCACTTCTGAAAATGACCATCAGATGTATGTTACTCCAATGTTAGGATGTGCTGGGAAACATGCCCTTGATAATTCAAGTTGACTTTACTCTTTGACATTGTTCACAAAGGTTCACAAGAAATTAAATAATTCATACTGGACTCCATTTCTAAACAATGATTGTGGTGATGTTGTCGATATCACATTGGAGTGTATGGTAAATATCGTACCCAGTCCCTGGTCCATAACTCAATACTGGCAACACCAATCATTTAATATTCACATGGGGGGTCACATGGTGAAGTGTGTACACTGCTGGAGCCTGTCCACCCAGCCTACTTGACCACCGGTCAGTTGCCATACATAGTACAGTGTCAATCCTTACAATACCAGGATCAAAAGGTCAGGAGACGCCTTATTGGATTCCATATTTAAATCTATTGTCTGCACAGTCCAGACAGAGATGGTCAATTTCACTCATTGATGCAATCGACTTTGATGTGTTGGTATTGACACTCGTGTTTTGGATGCTGGCGAATGCAGTTGCGGCCTTTGTGAATGCAAGTAATGCTTGTAATGATTGTTGATGACTTAGTAATGGATCAGAGCTCAGAGGAACAGCAGGATCACTCAAACTAAAACCATCCTGGCTACACATGCTCTAGTGAGTGAATATGCTGGAATTACAGGAAATGCAGAAAACATATCTCAGATCCAGAAATATTTATTGATAATTTGTAAATATGAAGGCAGTCGGGCTAAGATGTTGAATTGACAAACACAAACTTGTAATTTGGTGTTATTGTCTGTTATTGTCGGTGTTAGCGTTAGTATATGCACATGTACAACATGGTGTGCAAGAGCATGAGAAATGTTACAAGACAAGGCTTTCAGACCAGAGGATCTGGTCACTAACTGGTTTGACAGAGTGGAAAAAGTATCACTCAAGACAGATCAGTGTCATTACACCACAGTCAAGTAAGCATGAGAGGTCCTTCTGAAGTTGTAGATTTGGTTGTGATGAGCTGCAAAGGTGTTTTTACTGTATACCAGGGATGGAAATAATTCTTGAATTGCTAATTACTGTGGCACTTGTAAAATCACTTGCCCTGATAATTCTTCAACTATACTAGCCAATGTTCTTGTTGATTATATAGATAAACAACATAATTTACAATGGATAGTCCACTGGACAGTGGTACAGCGAGATATACAAATTAGCTTGCCTGCCAGAAACAAACACTAGACTGGAAGGTTGGGCTATGGATCATTTCCACCCCTGAATGCTGTCCTCTGGTTGAAACATTGTCTATTGTGTTTAGATGTTCAGAAAAAGAATGTCTTTAGGGTTCCAAATTAAAATTTATGTCTCCTTTCAGATTCAAATAGACACATCTGAAGTTGTAAATAAACACATATTCAAACAAACTTTCAAGGGCCACCACAACGTTAATTAGTGGATCTGTTAGCTAAAAGCCCATTTCCCCTACCACTGCAGCTACATCTAGTTCCACTTCTAGGGTAGGATCACCATGTGCCACCTCACATCACCAAATTGGGAAGACAGCAAGCAGAAAGATTACCATTTATATCATGCCTTCAGTCAAGGACCTAAAGTGACTAAGTGTTATGGTTCAACGTCTATTCCACATTGAATCATTCCTGTCTTTGAGAAATGTGGTTTTATAAAACTGAAAAGAGACTGCAAAATAATGTGTATATCGTCTCCCAAATGCAATAACATGAATGATACATTAAGAATATTTTAACTCACCTTTTGCAGGATTGATATCGTGTTCAAAGCGCAAAATCTGATCTTTATTTAATACTCTGCATAACCCAAGCTGCCTCACTTATTTCACAGGGTACCCATTTTCAGCTTGGTGAACAGAGGCAATTTTGAACAAACTCACTTGCCTAAGGTGAAATCACATGCATCGCATATACTTCTTTGTGGGGCAGGACATTGCTAAACTTGAACTGATTTGTGACCTGAGCACCATGCACAGGACCTCACACCTCCACACCTTCAAATATGTTAAAATAATCATTCTTCTCTTCATCAGTAGAAACTGGAAAGAACTGATTGTTCCATGTTCACACCTTCACAGGTATTGACAAGGTGACCATGTGATTCGACAATCACTACCTGGTGTTTGCCCGCAGGTGCTGCCTTGTTTTCTTTTTCATTGCAATTATCTTGAAATGGAAATTCAGCATTTTTTCTGTTATATCTGAGTTGTAAAGTTTATTAAAATGGATTGGAGTCTTGCCCTTCTATTGTCTTGGGTATCATCACAGTTTTACAGCCATCATTATGCCCAAGTTAATGAGCCTTTTGTTCCATTTCTTTGTGGTGGAATCTCACTGAATCAATTGTGTGTGACAAGTGCTTGTGTTGTCAATTTCATAAAGTGGTGGACAGACAAGGATGTGCGGTTGTCACAGTGATTGCAGCATTTTACCATGACATGTCAGTATGGATTCTTGAGTGCTTTTCTGTAGTAGGAAGAGATTTTTTTCAATTTGTCCATTTGTGGCCTACCCATAATTACTACTAGCAGAAGTTGGTGTTTAGTGTGAAAACACAGGGTATAGATTAAACCTTCACATTATTCAATATGGAACAAGTTGTTTGCTTCCAGTGATCAGTCTTGACTGCACAGCTGCTGGTGGAGGTTCAGTGACTCCTAAGAACTAACCGATGTTTGTCAATACATAGGACAGCTTAAGGTTAAACTTAATAAGCCTCCTTATGTTTTTGTCATGCTACATTTTGGATGGAAATGTGTCTTCTCCTTTTTATGAAGTTTTAATGCTCAAAATAATGCACACAGCTTTGAATCTATTCAGCTGAAAAAGGAATAGTGAAGGTTGAGATGAACTTAGTCTGTAGTGACAGCACTGGTCATGACATCTGTGCCGATATCTAAGACCAAATGTCCAGAGCATGTTTGATGTGATGACTTTCCATTTGTTTGTTCCTGTATCTAGTATATGAAGATAATATGTGTTTACTTTCAGAGAAACGGAACATTTCTATAGGTTCAGGATAAATGTAATTGTGTTTTTGTTTTCTTTATGTATACCATTTCCCCAAATAGTTCTCATTTGTTTACAAATGTAAGGAAAGAGTCAATGTTGTAATGAGTGTTTTTATAACTGTGCAGCGGTTTCATGGATAAAATGGTGGACAATATGTCTTTGTAGCTAGTCCATTAAAATAACTTATTGACAACGCTAAACACAGAAATGAAGGGCTTGTCTTTCAGCAGGCCTATGTTTGTCTGCAGACTGGAAGACTAATGCTAAGTCTTTAAATGTATAAAATGTTGCTAGAAGCATACAATTCCATTTGAATTGAAAAGGGTCACCCGGCAATATGTGAGATTCAGACCCTGAGTATTGCATCATTTTTGGGTATGCAGAAGGGGAGATACTGTGGTTCAGAGACTATGCTACAGACTAGCAGGCCAGCTGTTTATCAGGATTATGTCCTTTTATCAGACTGAAGGATCCCCTACACCATCACATCTGTGTGAAGTCCCTCTCACCAGAGTGGGTGACCTGAGCACTGTCAAGTCTGATGTCATGTCTCTCTCACCAGTATGGCATGACCCCTCTTCACCAGAGTGGATGACAAGTGCACCATCAAGCCTTTGTCAAGTCAGTCTCACCTGCATGGCATTTCCCTTCTCATCAGAGTCAGTGACTAGTGCACCATCACGTTTGTGTCAGGTTGGTCTCACCACCATGGCATGGTCCCTCTAACCAGAGTAGGAGACCCAAGCACAATCACCTCTGTCACGTGCCTCTCACCAGCATGGCAATTGGCCTTGGCACTATGAAGTCCCATTCACCAGAATTGGAGACCAGAGCACAGTGAAGTCTGTGTCAAGTCCCTCTCACCAGAGTGCAGGATCCCATTGTTATCACCCACAGGATCAAAGTGTCGGTTACAAGCCGATCATTCATTGTACCCGATTACATATTGAGCAACTGTTTGAAGTGGGCTAAGTCGACAGTGACATGTGGACATTCCAAGCCGAGACCAATTACTTCTGCAATGGGACACCAGCACTGAGCACTTGCTGTTTGTCCGTTCTATCAATGCAACATTTGTCATCCATGACTGATTGGTCCAATCAGTTATCAAGTGATGTTGGCAGTGTCATCCCTGATATTGACAATGTCAGGAGCAGATCAGGGCATGGTTTGGAGAAGATCAGTGATGTCATTAAGTGATACGAGCAACATAATGCAGAGATCAAGGAGGCTGTAATAAAAAGATGTTCATCAGATATAATGATTATTTTGAGGACTGCCGTCTTCTCATCTCATTAGCTGTCCTAAGATATTTCAATCGTCTTTGATTTAGGATTGACATGTGTAATGCCATCTTGGACTTGACATTCTTTGATTCTTTCCTCTTATACCAAACTTGGCGCCCAATCTGCTAAATCTTAATATTGCCCAAGTTTCTCCATTGGTTCTGCTGGCTCCTTAGTGGCTTTTGATATGTTTTGATGGAGATGAGATTAGTCCTGAAAAGCTCCTTTTTATCTCTTTTACAGGACTTGTTGGCCTTGACAAGTTCATCAAGCGTGAAGATACTGCTGATATTTGAGTTTATTGAGCCTGCTACTGGAACCAGCATCCTGGCTAGTTTGCTCAAATAATGAGATTAATTTAAGCCAAATCATGCCAGCGTAGCGATCAGAATGTTACAACAAGACTTCTATCGCTTCTTGACTTTAACGTCTGCCAGTGTTTGGCGTCTGCTCAAAATGAAGAAGTCATCAGACGAGACTGTATTGTGAGGCTCCGGACATTAAAATGGCGAGTTCATGTTTCCATGGATATGCATGTCCTCATCGGATTAACTTAGATTCAGTTGTAGCCTCAGTCACCGAATCGTGTTTATTTCGGCTATTGATATGGACCTTTCGGTCATCCAATACTGAGCCAGTCTGAAATGGGTTTACTAATTTTGGAAAATATTTTTGATTGGTGCAATGTTGATTTATCGCTTGAGCAGTTCTGTTGATGTTTCTTTTTCTGGGATGAAAGATTTTCTGTCAAGTTGTGTTTTTGTTGCTGAAGAGAGTTGTGATGGAATTTATTACATTTCATAGATAGCTGTTTGATCCTTCAGTTGCAGACTCAGTTTAAGTTCTAAGAGATTGTCATTGAAACTGTTTTGAAAGGACCTGTATGTTTAGGTAAAAATTATTCATGACCATGATACCTGGCCATTTTCTCATTATGACTTGAGAAATAACTCTTTGAAGGTTGGAAGTTTTTCATGAAATGTAGTGTACTTGACAATTTGGCCTCTGATGTTTCATAATGGAGTTCCTTTCAGGCTTATAAGACTTTCCAATATTCGTGGATGATTATGCATAGGGGATAGAGTATGTTCTAAGAGGTTTGTGATACTTTTGATCAATGTTCTTTTGGTTCTGACATGCATAACGTTCGAAGTACATTTGATACTGTTTTTTGTTATACAAGTCAGCGTCGGAGTGGTTCAGTTGGTCAAACACTGAATCAGGGTTTCAAATTTTGCTGTATCGTGTTGCTGCTGTTTGACACTGCCAAAGTTTCATGTTAGTGTTGTAGCCTGAACACTGAGAGACTGATAACGCTTTACTTTGAGATAAACCAAGTGATGACACATACACGTGTCTCCCAAACTCCTACATTAGCAGTGACCTGGATTAGCTGGGAGTACTCAGATTATTCTGATTGATGTCCGGACCACAACACATTATTGTTACTTGACTGCCGAAGTTTCATGTTGTTTCATGATGCTGCACAGTTTACCTTGATGCTGCTTCTCAATGCCAAAGTTCCATAAATGGTGTTTTCACAGCTGACATTTTTTGTTTTGTTGCTGCTTTCTATGTCAAATACATCTAACATTGTAGTCTCATTTTGCTATGTTGACATTGCTGGGTTCACAATCCTGCGGTTTCATGTTGCTGAACATTCATTTCATCATAATGCCAGGAATTGAGGGAGGGGCGGCAACTATGCCTGATTAGAAGACATCAGCTAATCAGTTCACAAGATTTGTACAAGTGTGTTTCATATATTACCCACTAGTAATGAGATGAGATTGAGTTTTATAAAAGTAATTTAATATTTTGAATTCAAATATTTAGTATAGAAGAACTTCGGTGAACTAGTGTATCAGTCTATTTCTTAAGCTATGTTGTAATTTGAATGAGTTACGTGGATAAAAAAGGACCAATTATAAATTACCATTAGGTGTAATTACCAGGCGCATTGTTTAGGAGTAATGATGCTAGGAGCTGAGCCAGTGGCAGCAGCAGGAAGAACTGAAGAGTGTTGGGCAATACATTTAGCAATGTTTACTTGATTTATTGCCACTTTGCCATGCTGTTTCTTTCACCACTATCAGGTGTTTATTGCACACCAATAATTTCTGTATCCTGCTTCAGGAAAACAACTTGCCGCTATGACAAAAGCAGTGTGTTCCAGAATGCTTTAAATGATAGATCAGGCAATTTCACGGTTTTCTCTCTCTCATCACTTCAGATATATCTATTTTTTCTGACCATTGAAGATGTAATTTTGTACATTTGTGACTTGAATGGACAGAGACTGGTTTAATGTCTGTCATCAGGTTCACCTTGATTGATGGGAGAGGCCTGTGCCCTCCAGGATACCAACAGACCAAGCTCATCTGGCATTTGGGGGTTTTCACTTTAGTGGCTTTGTTCTACATTAATCATTCTGAACTGAAAGGGATTTCCTCAAGCAGACACAACTGAGAAATGGTGAAAGAGTCACACTTCCTGAAATGATGATTTTGTCACATGCAATGTGTTAGTTTCATCACCAATCGGAGATGAATACTTCTTATAAAAGTAGTCGTTGATGTGGAGTTCACTAAGTACACTATGATATTTTGACCACTTCATGATATTACATATTACAATGCTGGTGTGAGGTGAAGATAGACACAGATAGATAGATCACCCACATTTTGGCAAAGGAACTGATGTATGTATGTAGAGTGGCCTTCTTGTCACCTTCAGTTGAATAATATATTGCAGTTTCTGGTGCTTTGAGGTTGTGACATGTATCAGTGACATGCAGTCCACACATTATGGAGGGTAGCTGGCAAAGTTATGTGTTCTATTATTCCCAAGTCAAATTGAAGCAGCTTGGATTTCCTACACGGGTAAAAAATTATGATGCCTTTTTCTGGCATCCTTGGCAGCAAGTACTGAACAGCAATAGTCACTCTCTAAATTACAGAGAAATGAACAAAAAGGAACAGTTTGTAAAGGGCAATAAATGTATCTCTTGTTTCAGATTTTATGTGATTTGTTCTGTTATTTTGGAGAGGGAATTATAAGCATTGCTATCATGTCATCAGACCTTGAGTCTTTTGTTCTAGTTCTATTTTGGTGAAGGAATCATACTCGTATGTTTGATCATTAGCTTACCAGCTCAATTTTATTACCTCGAGGAATTAGCAGGTGGAAATAAACTCCCATCAGGGACTACCAAAGTTGTCAGGAAACTCCTACGAACACTAATATGAAGTTGTTAAGGAAGTAGTGCCAAGACCAATAAGTAGTTGTAGAGACAGTGGCATCAGTTTCTTGGATTGTGATTCGCAGGTGGGGGTAATTACATTAGTATTGTGATCTATCTTGATGGTGGTGTGTCCAGCCGTGGTCCGAAGACAGGGGCCAGTGTTAACTGACCGGAATAATTGGCCTCAGTGGATCATAGATCAGGGTTTATTGCCTGCCGATGATGTCTGAGACCCTGCCTTCCTGGCACTTCTTCCGCATATCCTGATTGGGCAGAACTCAGCTCACACTGGATTAGAGGAAGAGCCAGGTACTGATTTCATCTCCTGCCAACATCCATGACCTCTGTATGTTCATATTCTGTTGTAAGAGGAGGATTTGGGAGCCTCAGCCACTCACTTGAACATTAAGTGATGATATTTGTGGTCAATTTCAGGGTGATGCAAATATTAAGCAAGAGAACACAGGCATGTCAGAAAGACTAAAAGGTTTAACCAGTACTGGCTTACTATCTTGCATGTTTTAACATTACATGTTTTACATTAAGCTAACCATGGTCCGTACATACCATCTTGCTTACATTTTGGTATGTATTGGACAACTTATGACACTTTGAGAAATATTACATTATCTATGACATTCATTTGGGGGAAAGAATCCCTAACCTTGACCCAAGGGAGGCTACTCTCACACACAGATGAGGCTTCTGAGAATTCATTGGCTATTTTGTAATGTTATATTGCGATCGGGAGCCATATGGCATTGAAAACTAATTGTGACTGTAAGGTGAAGTTAATAGCCAACAAGGGGATCATATTCCTATGGCTTCATGGAGTGGTTGGACAGATACAGAAGATTTGTTTACATGTTTGTCCTCATACTTCAGTGTAGGGAAAGGAGAACTTCATTTTGTGGTTGATGTTTTAGGAATGCTACACTAAGATATTCATCGTTTGAAAATAGAATTGTAAATCTGATTTCTATTTGGTGCCCAATTTGGGACAATTAAGATTTGTTTCTAATATTTTCATTTGTAGTTATATAATAATGGATTAATGAATGGATTAAAACGTTGTATGCTACTAAGTGATGTGATAGTACAACCAGGTAAGAACAGCTATATAGAAAGTCTAGAAACATCCCTAGACACCTGAAAAAAGTACAGACTGTCATATTTTTTTCTAAACCAGATTAGGGGCAGTAACTCTATTCCCTCTTTCTTCTGGTACATGGCCACCATTACACTTAACATTTTATCATTTTCTCAACATAGCCAATCACTATTGCTGAATAATACGCATTTCCCCTCTTACACTTGCAAAAAGTCTCTGAAATGAACATATATTACAGAAAAAAAGTTCATAATAAAAAAAAGAAATTTACAGATAATGTAAAGGAGCCCTGAGGTTTCTTCGTGAAAATATCAAAATCTAGACCTGCCACGTAATCTAGACTTGCATCGGCTTTTTTAGATATTTTTGTGCAGGGTCTGTATAACAGAATACTAATCTCTAATACAGAGCATCTTGTGGTGCTTTAGCAAGAAGAATGAAGACACAGAATAAGATTTTCACTCATTAATCCATGGAAAAGATTAACAAAGTGACATGTATGGTAAATATAACTGTAGTCGTTATACATTCAAGCTACCTACGTTGGTGTTTGGTTGTTGGAGACCAACAAGCAGGAAGGTTTGGATGTTATTGATTGAGTTGATATTAATGGGAAACTAATATCTGTGGGTTATAAAGCTTCCACTAACCTTTCTAAGATCTTTTTTCTGATGAGGATTATGAAAGTTTGAATATCACAGCAGTTTCAGATGGAAATGCCTGGAAAAGTTTGCAAAATTCTGTTGGAGATTTGGCAGATTGGTTTAAGTAGACATCAATCACTGAGACAGTGTTTCAGATTGATGGCGCTGGAATGGTTGTGGGTTCAATTGCAGGTCTGAAGGATGAAGTCTGTTCATTTAACACCATCTTCGCCTTTACATATAACATCATATTAATTGTGGGGCCTGTCATTGGACACTGGCACAATGTCTACAACTAACACCATGCACTGTAAATGTTCAGTTTTGTTTATACTGATAACCTGTCTCTGGTTATTGGGTGGTGGGGTAGCCTAGTGATTCAGGAGTTTGCTTGTCATGCTGAAAATTTGGGGTTCATTTCTCACATAGGTACAATGTCTGAGGCCCATTTCTATTACAGGGCGGTTGGGTAGCCTAGTGTTTCAAGAGTTTGATTTGCCCTATGGGTACAATGTGTGAGGCCCATTTCTAGTGTCCACCCTCCAAATATTACAGGGTGGTTGGGTAGCTTAGTGTTTCAAGAGTTTGATTTCCCCTATGGGTACCATGTGTGAGGCCCATTTCTAGTGTCCACCCTCCAAATATTACAGGACGGTTGGGTAGCCTAGTGTTTCAAGAGTTTGATTTCCATAGTAGAGACCTCCATTATGTAGCTGGAGTATTTCTGAGTGTGTCATGGAACCAGAAAACATTTGCCGGACTCACTTTCTTAGGAAATATCATATTTGATTTGTGTGAAAATGTAAAACCATAAGTATTAAGGTGCCAGCAGTATTTTATATGCGAGAAGTCAGTATTGGAGACTGCAAACTGTTTTTTTTTAATAGAACAGCACATTTAGATTTGTGGACTTGTGGCTTGAAAAATGCATTCAGCTAACATTGGGTTTGAACTAGAAGACAAAAAACATGGGACTTTGACTCAGTTCAGTACCTCTATAAGTTGAAAAATAACCAATATTTGGTTTCAAATGAATGATTAAGTGGTCTCAAGTCAGTGTGCTTTAATTTTATTCAGAATAGTTGGTGACCATAGGTGAAAATTTGAATACTTAAACCAAGTTTAGTTTATCACAATGTACATTAACAATTTTAAAGAATTTAAATCAGTTATCTCATGCTGAGATCTGTAAGTGAATTGTAGTGAATTACAGGATCTGGGGGCACAATATGCTACATTCATCATCCTGTACTCATAATTCTTTGTGACAAAACATCAGCACACTGCACACTATCCACAGAAAATAGGACATTCCTGTTGTTCATGTACTGTTTATATTGTATGTAAGAGGCCATATATCATGGTATTTCGTGCAACAAATTTAATGATTCTATGTACTTTTGGTGGGCAAATCGAAATGTCAGAAATTTAGTTTTGTTTATGGCAAGTTTTGAGATTATTCATCAAGGAAGCTGTGTTTTCAGAGAGCTGTATATTACATAACATTATTTATTGTGGCTGAGGTGGTGTTGTCATGGCTATGAACTTGATGAAGGAGAGGGATACAAATGCATCTTTCATGTTGGTCGCAAACAATGTGTGAGGCCCATTTCTAGTGTCCACCCTCCAAATATTACAGGGTGGTTGGGTAGCTTAGTGTTTCAAGAGTTTGATTTCCCCTATGGGTACCATGTGTGAGGCCCATTTCTAGTGTCCACCCTCCAAATATTACAGGGTGGTTGGGTAGCTTAGTGTTTCAAGAGTTTGATTTCCCCTATGGGTACCATGTGTGAGGCCCATTTCTAGTGTCCACCCTTCAAATATTACAGGACGGTTGGGTAGCCTAGTGTTTCAAGAGTTTGATTTCCCCTATGGGTACAATGTGTGAGGCCCATTTTTAGCGTCCACATTCTATAAAATTGCTGGATTATTACTAAAAGCTACGTAGAACTAAATTCAGTCACACTCATTGTTATGGTTACAGCTGTGACAATCAGATATACAGCAATGGCCAGGACCCCCTCTCATTCATGAGCTGTGGAGATTTAATTTTAACTGCAAAGATGTAGCATACAGTCCACTTACAGGGATTGTACATTGACAATATCATTGGCCAGTACTGACAATTTCTCCAAATATACCACTTTAAGGAAACTGTAGAGACTGTTTAAATTCTGAAGAAGAATATGGTCAGCAGCAGAAAAAGGAGGATTTGATGGTCTGTCTTTGTTAATTGGATGATTCTTTGTCAACATGCCAAGGGTGTTGATCGTTCAGTGGTATGTATTTTCAATTTGTCAATTTGAAGCATCTTGGTGGCCTAAGTTTAGTTGTGTCTCTTTGTATGGGGTCCATGATGGATGATGAGCATCACTTTGGAGGCAGTGGTTATTAGATATCGGTAAAATGAATTGGATTGGAGACAAATACTGTTATCAGCATTTGCGGTAAATAACAAGCTGTGGGCTCATTTGACTCCTGATGGGTATGGATGATTTTCAAATGGACTTTTTTCAACTGATCCACGTTGGTGCTCAGTACACCTGTAGACATAGTTCTTGGGCTGAAGCTGAGATATCAAAATGAAGTACTGAAGGTTTATGTAGGCTGTTTTTTGGTGGGAAATCTTTGCAGAGTTGGTTAGGTGTGTGTGAATTCACGCAGATGAACATGCTAAGTGGATTAGTGTGGGTGTGCGATATAGAGGTCATCAGAATCCATGTCTTGCATCGATCAAGTAGAGACCTCCATTATGTAGCTGGAGTATTTCTGAGTGTGTCATGGAACCAGAAAACATTTGCCGGACTCACTTTCTTAGGAAATATCATATTTGATTTGTGTGAAAATGTAAAACCATAAGTATTAAGGTGCCAGCAGTATTTTATATGCGAGAAGTCAGTATTGGAGACTGCAAACTGTTTTTTTTTAATAGAACAGCACATTTAGATTTGTGGACTTGTGGCTTGAAAAATGCATTCAGCTAACATTGGGTTTGAACTAGAAGACAAAAAACATGGGACTTTGACTCAGTTCAGTACCTCTATAAGTTGAAAAATAACCAATATTTGGTTTCAAATGAATGATTAAGTGGTCTCAAGTCAGTGTGCTTTAATTTTATTCAGAATAGTTGGTGACCATAGGTGAAAATTTGAATACTTAAACCAAGTTTAGTTTATCACAATGTACATTAACAATTTTAAAGAATTTAAATCAGTTATCTCATGCTGAGATCTGTAAGTGAATTGTAGTGAATTACAGGATCTGGGGGCACAATATGCTACATTCATCATCCTGTACTCATAATTCTTTGTGACAAAACATCAGCACACTGCACACTATCCACAGAAAATAGGACATTCCTGTTGTTCATGTACTGTTTATATTGTATGTAAGAGGCCATATATCATGGTATTTCGTGCAACAAATTTAATGATTCTATGTACTTTTGGTGGGCAAATCGAAATGTCAGAAATTTAGTTTTGTTTATGGCAAGTTTTGAGATTATTCATCAAGGAAGCTGTGTTTTCAGAGAGCTGTATATTACATAACATTATTTATTGTGGCTGAGGTGGTGTTGTCATGGCTATGAACTTGATGAAGGAGAGGGATACAAATGCATCTTTCATGTTGGTCGCAAACATGGTTAGTTTTGTGGGCTGTCTAGCCAGAGAGGAATATTCAAAAGAGATAACATTTGGACATGTAGAATTATTGTATGGGTGGATGGATAGATGATAAGTGTCAGCATTTCATATACAAAATGTATGTGTTTGTTCAACTGAACCTTGCATGTCTTGTTTTGATCTTAGTACATAAGTTTCACAGTCTAAGTAAACTTAGTCTCAGTGTATTTCGTTAAACTCCACCACTGAGTCTAACAAAACCTTATGGGAGGTCGCGTGAGGTAACCTTTGAGATTGACCAATCAGAACACAACGTACCAAATCGCTAAAGTGCACATTCGCACATACCTTTTGAACTTTTTCATCTCAAAAAGGTTCGTACCCGAACGATTCCTACTGCTATTTAGTGTACGCTCGCTTCCTCGTGATGCACACGCTGTACGTATCACCATGACAACGTTGAGTAAACAGTCGCTGAAAACAGTGTGCTTAGCAATATTCAAGGATGTTATCTTGCGGAAATATTAGCTAATGGTAACCATGTCAACAGAAACCCCAAAGCGTATATACTGCAGGTCAAACAACTGTGTTATATGTGGATTTTTGTTTGTGGAGGGATCAGTGTCAGTGACCTGAATATTTTGAAAGTCCCTCCGATCCCTAAATAGTAGCTGTTGTCTGATTGGTGAAATCTATTTGACCGTCTCGCGTTTGATTGGACGGTCATTGGTCGTTCAAAGGTTACCTGACGCGACCTTCTAGTAGGTGGAGTGGTGGAGTGTAACGAAAAGTACTGAGGATAAGTTTGCTTAGACTGATAAGTTTCATTACTAGTACATCTCCTGATGCCAAAACTTGAGGATATCCTATTAAAAGATTGAGATAAACGTATGCATCTTATTTAAAGAAGGTTGTGTAATGATGGTATATTGATATGTTTGGGGTGTTTTTTGTTTGTTTGTTTAAATGACAAACTGAAGGAGACCCATGAAGGTGTGGATTAGACAATTGGCCTTCAGTAACCCATACTTGTTGTAATAAGTGACTAAGGGCATCGCTGATTTGATTGACACATGTTCCCAATGCTCATGCTCTTCATCACTGGATTGTCTTTTTCAGATTTGATTTTTTACAGATCGCTGCCATATAGATGGAACATTGCTGAGTGTGGCGTAAAACTAATCTCACTCACAAACTGAAGGATTTTCAAGTGACTCTGTAGTGAGTACCTCTGTCAGGTACCCGTGTGGTGTTTGAATCAGTGGAAGCTATGTCAAACCCTGGTTCTGACTCACAAAGTGAAGCGACGAAATGAGTTAGTTTGTTGTGAATGGCTCTGTCTGCCATTTGAAAGACTGAAACAACAACATGTATATCGGCTTGTAAGCTGTAAATAATCCACTGATAACTGACTTGTGCAGCTACCCCAACTTCCTTATAGCCAGTCATAGGTAACTGATACAGGAAGCAACAATGCAACAGCCCTAAAGAGGAAGACAATGATCTATTAGCCCAACTGTATTTTCATAAAGTACTGGTAATACTCACTAAGATATTCATTCGGGATTTGAAGCATTACTCGTGACTTGACCTCTAATCAACACCCCCAAGGAGTTGGTCTCTAGACTGTGGCATGTAAATGTATTGTGCAGTGATGGCAATTAGATTGTACAAGACTCTTGAGGCCATCAGTGATAGCCAGTTTCACACCTTTCCAAAATACATGAATGAAGACTTGCTTGAATCTCGTTATTGGTCACTGTATTGGATTTTTTAAGTGCAACACTTCAGTGATGAGGTCTTAATGTTTGTCTGAGGGGTATTTGACTCTTTGAGAAGACAAACTTTCTTATGCATAGTGTTTCATGAAATGCAAGTTGATTCAATACCAGTTTAATAAAAAAATATCAGTTTTAGGATTTGAGTGTCGTTACTGGGAAAAATGTCAGAAAATGAAGATTGAAAGACTCAGTAATGAATGTCAGTGTGCGAAATATTATTTTCTTATTTGAATAATAATTGTATTTAAGCTAGGAGTGGTAGAAAGTGATATTAAATTATCTATGAATGATTTGAGTTTTGATTGACATATAGCTGAAAGCAAGAATTAAACTGATTAGGATGAGTTGTCATTGCTTTGATAAAGTAAGTTGTTCATCATCTTGAATGACTTACTGCATTTATTTGTTTTTCTGATTGTACAGCAGCGATACTCAAGGGTATCATACAGAAAGAGAATCTGATTGAAGTGTGGCTTTCCTTCTGTCTGTCTGTGTGTTCCCATGGGAGGCTAGATCCCAACTGTTAGCTTGTAGTGGACAGGGGATCTGCTTGCCTCAGCTTCACTGAAGGGATGCCAGGTGGGAAGACCATCATCAAGGCCCCTCCCCACAAAGTCATTATACCGCTGCTATTGTCCTAACTCCTGTACTTGAAAATAAACTTACAGCATGATATATGGACTGTGTATGTGTAATGCTACGACCATGGCAAGACAGGGGATCACACTGGTAGTTCACAGAGTTATGCTTTTGAGACTGTCTGATGTACCTGAGGTATTGCTGACGATATTTGCACGCTTGCGCTTTCCTATTATTGTCAGACTAGGAATTGAGTGCTCTTGTGCAAAACAACCTTCGTGTTATGACTGCTATGAAGCTATGTCAAGGTATGGGAGTTTGGATCACCTTGGCGTTGAGATAGCTTTCTACAAAGGCACTCAGGTCATTTGTAACAGCAGTGTTAAGTACAGCAAGCCACAGCCTGTATTCCTGATCTGTTGTTGCCTCATGAACAGATGGAGTATTTCACTGGACTAGATGAAGGCTAAGACAAGATGCCTCAAGGCTTCAGCCTTGCAATACAATCAGTGTAATCTTTTACAACCCCCACAGATTAAATATCAGCTGTTAATCCACTTGCCGTCCGATTGTTGCAAAGTTTTACATTGAACCTAGAGGCACTGGATCTTTACGATACAGTTTCAAGAATGTTTGAGTTATCAGCTATGACGGACAGACATGTGCTTCAGAAATAGCCTTGAAGATGTCCTGATCATCATCAGAGCATGGTTTAAGGCAGTATATTCCACTGTGGCATCTAAATCTGAGGTTCCACTCTAGTGAAAGGAGGTCTTAACATACAAAGTACCCTCAACAGTGCTACAAGTATCCTGACACATCACATTGACCTTTTCTTTATACTGTTAAAAGACGACCAATTGCTTTAGCTGGCCCCCAGCTCTGAAGCGCGATTCCCTGAAATTAACTTTCTCTTTCTTATCCGTACACCAACTCACACCGCTGCCCAAAAGCATTTACAGTTTGTGTACACTTTCTTGATTATCGTTTGGCCAGAGGAATTTCATTTTTGGCCACCGACAACCTAGTGATTGAGTATACGTTTGTGCCATTCTGACGGTCTCAGGAGAGGAACAAGCTCTAAGAAAATTGACAAGGAAATATCGATAGCAGGTAGCTGGTATAGGGCATGACGAATTGATTCGGGGCATTTGGTGTCGGAGTGAGCTGCATAGAGGTATCATGTGGTGATGAAGTTTGCCAGAGACTCACGACCTGTGCTCATAACTCTCACAGCTAAATAATTGCTATTTGTCCCAGCTTGAGATTCCCCTACCACTCTATGTGTTACACTTGTCACTTCAAGTTTAGTCAAACTGCCTATCAACTATGATTGACATAGTGTTGAAGGAGGTTTTTAACCTGCCAGACCACTAAATTTGAATTTTTTATCAAAGAAATGGCTTAATTTCAGTTCTTCTTTTCATCTTGAAAAAAATACTCATTCATATGAATTGCCACAGTGCTGCTTGCTCATTGTGAAGTTGGAAATCTAAGAATTTGGGAAATGGAACTATCGCGTGGCACTGCAGCATGAAGATTTAAAAACAGCCCAAACATTCAAGACTGCTGTTTATGGATCCTGTGCACAGAAATTCTTTCTGCTGCGATGACGGCATCAGTGATGGACAATGAGAATGTATATATTATGTTATAAGAAAGGTTAATGTTATATTGATTGATAGACAGTCTGGTAACCTTTGAAGCTTTGAGTGCATTCAGATTCTAACTGGGAAATGCTGGACTTTTGATTGTTTATGTATGTGAGGGAGGTGATAACACTGCATTATGATCTGATAGTGATAAGGCATGATGATCTTGTGGTGTAATCACAGATTGATTTATTGTCTGGAGATACTGGGAGGGATGACAGGTGGTGACATAGCCCAAAGAGAGGGATAATTCTTTTGTACTTAATCTGTGGTGTTTTACTGAGTTAACACAGGACTTTTGCTGGTGGGCCGTTCCTCATTATGCAAACATTATCTGTAACTTACAAGATTGATAAATACACTGTAACTGTGCCCATGACATTCAAAGTTGTCATGTTCTTATACTTGATAAGGTTGTTGACATTTGAGTTCTTCTATTATGTTTTTACCACCAACCTGAAAACATCCAATATTCATGATGCTTTAATAGTGACAGGTTTATGTAGAATTCTTGTGACTATAATAAAGACATCCAACAATAAGTTATTCAAAATATTCGAAGTCAACAGATGTCATGACCGTCTGCTGTTAGCTGTGGCACAATATGTAAGTGAGAGGTGATGCAAATGTAAACACAGTAGACAGATTGTCACCAGTTGTACAGGCGAAGCAAACCCTACACATTTCTGTAAACAGCAGGACAACCACAGACACTTAACATTCAGATGCTGACGTTCTTTATGTGAAGACTGCAGAACTGAAATCCAGGTCATGAATGATGCTCACTGGTGAATGGAATCTTGCATCATTGCTTGTCAACACTTGCTTGCTGATTGTTTAACAACTTGTACCCATGGTGGAATTCTCAGGAAGGGACTTTTAGATGATGTAGATATCTTAGGGCAATATGCAGCACCAGGATTTCAGTCTGTGTAAAGTGAAATATGTTGAAAAATGAGGCCTTTGTCATTCATCCAGAAAGTAGCCCAGACACGAATGTAGATATGTTATGGTTCCAGTAGTGAGATGGTTCCAATACAGTCAGATGGTTCAAATACAGTCAGATGGTTCCAGCACAGTCAGATTGTTCCAATACAGTCAGATGGTTCAGATGGTTCCAGTAACGTGAGATGGTTGCAGTACAGTCAGATGGTTCCAATACAGTCAGATTGTTACAGTACAGTCAGATGGTTCCAATACAATCAGATGGTTCAGATGGTTCCAGTACACTCAGATGGTTCTAGCACAGTCAGGTTGTTCCAGTATAGTGAGATAGTTGCAGTACAGTCAGGTTGTTCCAGTATAGTGAGATAGTTGCAGTACAGTCAGGTTGTTCCAGTACAGTGAGATGGTTCCAATACAATCAGATGGTTCAGATGGTTCCAGTACACTCAGGTTGTTCCAGTACAGTCAGTTGGTTCCAATATAATGAGATTGTTCCAGTACAGTGAGATGGTTCCAGTACAATCAGATTGTTCCAGTATAGTGAGATGGTTCCAGTACAATCATATTGTTCCAGTATAGTGAGATGGTTCTAGTACACTCAGATTGTTCCAGTACAGTGAGATGGTTCCAGTATGAGATTGTTCCAGTACAGTGAGATGGTTCCAGTACAATCAGATTGTTCCAGTGTAGTGAGATGGTTCCAGTACAATCAGGTTGTTCCAGTGTAGTGAGATGGTTCCAGTACAGTCATATGGTTCCAGTACTGTCAGATTGTCCCAGTACAGTATTGTAGTTCCTCATTCCAAGTGGAAAATAACTAGAGCCTGTGACAAGATGCTCCTCAAGCATTCATAAATATGACATGGCTTGCATATTTATCACATCATCCTTGCTAAGGTCATTCTTGTAACCATTCATGGTCTCTCATCAAAAAGGAATGTTGTAATGCACACTCTTATCTCCACAATCAGAATCTGTTCAATATCAAACGGTCAAAATTGTTTTCTACTTCTTAGATATCCAGACATTAATGATACAGTGTGGGAATAAATAGGTCATGTCAATGCAGAAGAACAATGGCACACTTTCTGAACCTATCTTCTGACAATTGCATGGGTGACAAACAAGCAACAAACAAGGTACGTAACAGTAAGCCTTATTTAGGAATGTTATTGGTATCACATCTAGCAAACAGTTGAAACAAGGTGGATGAATGGCTGAAGTGATCAGTGTTCTCTCTGTCTCCTTTTCTCCTGCCTGCCCTGAAAGTTATCCTTGTCAATTCTCTTAACCGCTGTGGAAATGTATCCCACAGATGAAAAGAAAATATTCTTACAATTGCACTCATAATTAAATACTTAAGTCAGTTGGATGTATGTAAAATTTGTTTCAAAAATACAAAGGCTTGATCAATGACATGACCCTTTATGTCAGGTTCTAAACTGTCAAAATAAAGTCATGTATATAGTTGAAAAAATTAATTTGTATTTTTATGTTATTTTATATTCCTTTCACGCATGTGCTCTTGCAGGTTCATGTTGGTAATGAGAAGTACAAACATATGGATGGCCTATTAATATACAACCCTATTGTTGCTTTGTTTATGATTCTTTTGAAAGTATGACTTGGGAAAGTAAATCCATTTCTTTTTGACGATCAATACACATTTACCATTGGGAGAGTTTTACCAGTAGCATGGGCATTTTGAAGCATGGGGCTATTGGAAAAATGAAAATATTTTAAATTCATTTCATTTTATTTGTGGTATTTCATCTTATATGTAAGCTAATAAATTTTTCAAATTTTCCCAAGGGGCCTGAAAGAAGTGATGATAACAATCTATATTAATGTTTTTATGATTGGAGTTTTGAAATACTAATGGATCAGTTCTGCCTTTTATCCACTCATGTGTCATCAATCAAATTGGTTTCTCTCCCAAACCTCTAACTCTGTGCTTCTTGCTGTCTGTCTCTTCCATTTCCATTCAAGTATTAAAGTCATGCCATGAAAAACTTGCTGAGACTCACCATGGTTACTGTAAGTTTCTTAAGGTGTGTGGTATTTTAGAGCAGCTAATTACTTTTTGAAAAGCATCTATGTTCAGGTAAATAGGTTTGAGAAGATTTAAGATTAGTTTATCTATATATTGATTCAAATGAAGAGAATATTATTATAATATGTTTTTAACATGCCTGGAATTCAACCATCAATTGCTCAAGTATGTGTTCTATAACAACAAGTGGCCAAGTCAGGCTGCAGACATATCTTCTTGGTGGCATGGATGTGTAGCAAAGCAGGACAAGACAGTATGTATTATATAACAACAAGTGACCGAATCAGGCTTCAGACATCTTGGTGGTGGTGTAGATGTGTGGCAAGGCAGGGCAGGGCAGGACTGTATGTATTGTATAACAACAAGTGATGGGTCAGGCTGAAGACACATCTTGGTGTAGATGTATGACAAGGATGGACAGGACTCTATTCTTATAACAACTCTTATCTAAACTAGACTGTAGGGCCTTTTTTTTTTGTTAAGCCACATACTGAAAATTGTAGAGATGTGCCATTAAGGCTGGTTGTGTGGTCACCTTATCAGACTGGTACTAAGCCAGGGGAAAAGATTCCCTGTTCCATGATACATGTGATCAGGTCTGTTTAGGAACAGGAGGGCCATGATACAATCCTACTTCTGTATCATCTGGAGAAGCCAGCCTACAAAATAGGATTTGTAGAATTTGCTGAAGTGATTCATTTGGGGACTTGGTCTACGAAAAGGGTAATGTTTTCAGGTGTTTATCTGTAATGTAATGTGTTTATGTATGCATAAAGAACTCATCAAAGTTTATTACAAAAGTGACCTACGATGTGGCTTACACTACACTGGTAAAAGTACCAGGGTATTCACAGAACAGTCGTACATAATGCTGTTGTGGAGTAGCATGTGTTTGCAGAGTGTCTAGTGACTCTGTAAGGACACACAATGACAAATCAGAGACTATTTCTAGGTTTTGAGGATTTATTTGCAACATCTTGAGCCATTATCCCATTGCACAAGGCTGGTGTTTACCTACAGATGTATACAGGCCCATTAACACTCATTTACTTCACAAGTTTGGTGAAGATTGATTTCTAGAGCAGTGCCAAGATTGGAAAACCCTTTAACAGGTTACAGAAGTTTGGCTCCTGGCACTGGAGACATCTTTAAACCCTGTCTATCCTGAGAATTGTCCTAATGAAATGTTAATGCAGTCCTCGACTGGAGGCCAGTTTCCTTCAATGAGATTGATTCCTGTCTGTTACAATTGCCGCAGAGATTGTCTAATTACTACAATAAAACATTTCTCACCTTTTCTGGACAGCAGTGTTTAGTTAAGGTGGATGTTTGGAAGGCTGTAATGGGACCATAGCTTGGAAGTCCCCGAAGTAGAGCTCCACATTGTCACAAAGTAATCAGATGCATAGATCTAAGTCAGTGTGGCTGGTTTGTGAAGCTTGTTGAATTAGTTCTATAGTGTTGATCCTGAACAGCGAAAATGGGATCTGAGAGTAGCAGTATTATCTGTGTGAAGACGTACCGTATATTACCACGTATAAGCCGAATTTTGAGGGTGAAAAAAAAATGCTGTCTGTAGAAGGGGGTCGTCTTATCTATGAGACACAGTCTCACGAAAATATTTTCCTGGTCATCAGTGCCCTGTCAGGACGATCTTAAAGGTTAGCGGTACACCTGCCAGGAAGTTCACGATGATTACAGCCACTTTGTTATAAATGATCAATAAAATGCAAATCGAAGTATACAGTATTATTTCAAATTATTTTGCCCTTCTGTACTTGCCTATTTACACCCAATATTAATTTTTAAGTATGACTTCTTCTTTTCCTGTCGTGACCCATGAAGGTCCCGGGGTAGAATATCTTTCAGCAACCCATGCTTGCCATAAAGGTGACTATGCTTGTCATAAGAGGCGACTAACGGGATCGGGTGGTCAGCCTCGTTAACTTGGTTGACACTTGTCATCGGTTCCCAAATGTGCAGATCAATGCTCATGTTGTTGGTCACTGGATTGTCTGGTCCATACTCGATTTTTTACAGACCACCGCCATATAACTGGAATATTGCTGAGTGTGGCAGAAAACTAAACTCACTCACTCACTCTTGTCCTGTCGCCATTTGCAAAATGACGTGCCAATCCGATCAGCTGTTTCCTGTCACTTCACATACAGTGATTGCTTCCTGTTGTTTTGTAATGCCACACAAGTGATGCACAAGTACTGTTAATAGTGGGCCCAATTGCTATTGTTTTGTTGTTTGCTCAAGCACTTTCAAGAAGTGGACGATTATTGGAGAACATATTATATCTCCCAGCTGAAAGCCAAGATGCAATCCCGTGCAAGTTCAAGGCAACAAAAGGCGAGATGTCACTTGAATTTACGGTACACAATTGCTCAAAAAAGAAGGAAGTAGTAAGCTATAATGTTCATTTGAGAACTTTTACAAGCACTGTTGTTGATTGTATTCTTCAGCTTATTCACTTTGATTAATTATCTCCCGGAAACGTCGTTACTTTGCTCTTTGACAATGTAATGATGTGGACCCGTTGATGAAGCATGTGTACAAGTAATTTTTAAATTGGGAAAATAGTTTATAATTCTAATTCTGTCGGATTTAGTGTCTTATTGTAGATATAGAAAGGAAAAGAAACTCGGATGTTTAGAATGATGGTCAGTATAATCTTTATTAGATATTATTCTCACTTACGTTTTACATCCAAGACTGTAACTGGCAGATGTCTGATGCGGGGATCGGCTTATGCACAAAACATAATGTAGGGGTCAAGTTAGAGGATTAGCTTATCAATGGGGTCGGCTTATACATGGTAATATATGGTAAGATGTCTTTGAGATGTATAAACTAAGTGTATACATGACCAAAGACCCATTCCACATGTTCATAGAATTGCATCTGTCACAGCTCTTAGAGTCAATACTGAGTAGGGAATAGGGATAGTTATAACCCTTAAAAACTAGTTGTAATAACTTTGTCATAAAGTCTTGGTCTTTTGAATTTTGTGTTTGGTTATAAAGTGTTCCCATATAGCCCAACTGGAAGTTTTTCATCTCAGGTTCAAGTCAACGAGCTCAGGCTAACTGAAAAGGAAGGTAGTTGTTAGACTGTCTTCTGGCTAACCTATTTCTTATTGATGGTTGGAGTTTATAATAATGATTTTGCTTTCTGCATCCAGCAAGCTAACTGTGAAAAGTGTGTGTTAAAATACTACTCCCTTATACTTTTCAAAGTCTCACTGTGTTAAAAGGGTGTATTGATCCTTTAATAGAGCTTCCATGCTGTGATCTATCATTATGTTACCTGACAAAAACACTTTCTCCTAGTTGTTGGTGATTGCACAGATGATGTTTGCGTGTTACGACTGGAACACATTCCCGGACTTAACTTGAGTTACAACCTATTCAGCCACTCATGAAGGATGTTATACTTCTGTTGAAGGATGTCATGCCACTCATGAAGGATGTCATTCTTTAGTTAAAAGATGTCATTCTTCTCTTGAAGGATGTCACACTACTGATGAAGGCTGTCATATTTCTCTTGAAGGATGTCATACTTTTGTCAAAGGATGCCACACCACTCATATAGGATGTGATTCTTTTGTTGAAGAATGTCACGCCACTCATGAAGGATGTCACACTTGACATGAAAGATGTCATACTTCTCTTGAAGGATGTCACACAACTCATGCAGCACATCATACTTCTCTTGAAGTATGTCATGTTTCTTAGGAAGACATTAGGTTTAAGGAGAACTGTAAAGGATAACTTTTGTACCGCCACAAATAGCTGCAATGTTACAAATGTGGCATAAACCAATTTTCTCTCACAGTCATTCTTTAGTTAAAGGATGTGTGTCATCATTGGTCAGTAGACTGATCATCACCTGGTCACCCCAGTGGTTATGATTTCAGGTATATATGGACACAAACTGCTGACTTCAGATTTAATCCCAAACTTCTTATTACGTTCAGTGAGGTTTAGCAGCAGCTTGTTGAAGACATTTTTTTCTTGCAACTGTCATTTTTTTGGAAGATGTCAGCAGTGGCTACATAAGAGGGCCTACAAGTGTGGTCTATCTGAAAATGTAGCATGGATGTGATAGTATCAACTGCTAATTATGACCTGACTACACCTTCTAAGCCTTTATTTTGAGGATTTCCTGACTCAAATCCTAGCAGACGTCAAAGAGCAATGTAATTCTTGATCTATTGGTGACAATCTCGCAGGAATATACCCAGTCGTGAGTTCCAACTTCTTCAACATTCTGTATGCCACAGGCAGCAGTTTAATTGCACATGCCACGACTTTGTACATGAAGCTCGCGACACCATGGATGAGGTTTTTCTGCTAATGAGAGGAAATCCGTACTGGCTGATTTTGGCTTACGGGAGTTTGGCAAAGAGGCTTTAGGAAATGATGTCCTATGATCGGAAACATTACTTTATTATTTTTTTTTTTGAGGCACCATCTCTTTGAGGAATTTGTGCACAACTTTTTGCATTTCTTCATCAAGGGTGTTGTCAGAATTTATTTTGTGAATAGAAGCTGTGGTTCAATTCTTTGCAACGTCTATTTGCTTACAAAGAGGAAATCAATGTTGACATTTTGACATTTGGAAGAACATGCCTGTCACACTGATTATTTCTTGTTTTCAGCTCTAAAAACCCAGGAAGTTTTTATTTTCAGTCTTCAAACTGACTCACTGTAATTTGTTGCGAGAATCAGATATTTTTTGCTTAGTTTCCCTGCATCTGTGGTTTTGTCAGGTAAATTCATACCAATTGGCTAGTATTTTTTCTTAACTCTGATATAAGCAGGTGATTCACGTGGTTGAGGAAGACTGATTTCCCTTATGTTCTGCACATTATTATCAAATGTGTATATCACATAAATATCATACCACATTCATAGCAGCATGCTCAGATAGTTGTGTATTTCATATTTCTCATGTCTTGGTCAGCTATGAAACCACTTACCTGACATACATTCAATATTTCTTACATCTGCTTCATAATATAGATGATTTACTATTGGTTGTATATACACCACAACTGGCCTCACTTCAATCTGTTGAAGGTCAAGGGGCATACTGAGGTTCAGAATGAGGCCAGTATTGTGTGGTCCCATGTGGCACGTGAGTCGCCCTTCATGATAATAGTATACAATACCATGTGTAAGCTCTTGACTCGTGGGAGGCGTGGTGTAAACACGTGTCATAGGGTTATCATATACAGGCAATATGTATGGGGTAATTACAAACATGTCTCCCAGAACCTGTGTTACACTTGCAGCTTACATGTGTATCATGCAGCTTTAATATTGACCTTGAATGAGCAAGCGAGATATTTTAGTTTTACATCGCTTTTAGCAATAATATCACGTCTGGAGGCACCACAAATGGGCTTCACACATTGTACCCACATGTTGACTTTAGTGATCTCACTTGAAAGTATGTTTAATAATATTAATGAGACTGTTAGGTGAAGATGGTAAGTGGAAAGGAATGTCACTGGTGATATCAGTAAAGTGAATGAAATGAATGCAATCATTCTGGCATTAAAGGAAGTGTGTTTTTTAAGAGTACCTAAACATGTAACTTAATTTGAAGCTGACTGAGTTCTGTAAGTGAGCATGTTTACATCAGCAGTTATCAGGTGGAACCCTGATATGTTAAGTGAAAGTAACATCCTCTTCTTGGTGCATGGAGTGAGTGGGTGAGTTTAGTTTTATGACACAATTAGCAATATTCCAACTATATGGCATCAGTCTGTAAGTAATCGAGTCTGGACCAGACAATCCAGTGATCAACAGCATGAGCGTCGATCTACGTAATTGGGATACGATGACATCTGTCAACCAAGTCAGTGAGTCTAACCACCCGATCCCATTAGTTGCCTCTTACGACAAGCATAGTCGCCTTTAGTGGCAAGCTTGGATTGCTGAAGGCCTATTCCACCCCGGACCTTCATGGGTCTGGAGTAAAGCGTCTGTTCTACAATGTGGACTGTATGCTGTATCAAGCTCAACTTCCACAATTTAATGGTTATAAGGGAAAAGAGATTCATCTAAATTGTGACAGAATGACTGCTTTTTCTTATCTATAAGTGTGAATTTAAGAGCTTAGTAGGCTCCATTTGAAGGTGAAAAAACACTCAGCACATTGTAAAGTTTCCATTGGTCAGCAAGTTAGTTTCACTCAAAGCTTCCACCTAGGTAATGAAGATACGGTATCTCCTAAATGAACAAATAAAATGCCCATCAGAGAAATAAAGATCTTAATTAAGTATCGTGGGTCCCTTATTGTGTGTGGTCTGATGCAGCGATGATTGTTACAGGCAAGGAAACAGATATTAGATTATAACCTTATTTCTCAGTGAACTAACATGGAGGAGTATCCAACGATTTGAGAGCAACCTCACGCAATGATTCAGATCTGGTGTGATTAGTTCTGCTTGCGCTATCTCAAATCGTAACACATGGCTGGTGAAAAATTGTGTATTTTCAATAATTACCTTTCATATTGGGCTTATTCGTGTATTTGTCAGGAAGGTTATTGCCTGAGTTTGCTGTACTGTGTTTAGTTCAGCTGTTTGGTGAATTTCCGTAGAGAAATTACATGTGATGACATAGCATTTGTTGTGGTGTTTTGTACTAATTGTTGGCAGATGCACTTTGAGAACCAGCACTATAGACTTAGTGTCACAGCCAAAACAAAAGGACAGTATGGAACATGTGCAACCTGTCAGCCTTGTAGTAATTACATGGAACATTTCACATTGAATTATTATTGTACTGGTTTGGAATTTTGCCTTAAATTCATTTATTATAACAATAATTGGAAATGAAACTAATCATAACATTATTTCAATGTTTTTGGATCATTCCTGTCAGTGTTATCTTGATGTTGTGTATCATAATGGAAGTAACCTTGCTTTTGTGCCCCAAAAAATACTTTCTAATTATTATTTTTTATCATTGGGCTCATAAAACATTTTTTTTAGCTGTTCATTGTTTGATTATTGGACATTTTAACAGTGTGACAGACAGCATGCATATGATCCACATATTATCAGTGCCGTGCTCTTGCAAAATTCATTACCAGACATGGCTATTTCAAAGCAATGACTGTGTAATCAACTGCCTTAGGATTGGCTGAGCAAGTGGAACCAGGATTCAGGAGATTACATGGTGTAATGTTGATACAGTTGTGAATTCCAATTAGCCACATCCAGATAATATCCTGCCAGACTTCTATCACAATTACCTGACCAGGCCCCCTCGTCATCCCGCTACATCACAACCGTCTCCAGACACAGCTTCATCTTAACTCTACAACACACAATGTACATGTAATTTGGCACTTCATTCTTTGTGTTGTACTGTGAAGGATGAAAGTACAGACAGCCATATTTGGACTAGACTAGTGAAATGGTGTTAAGTTCAACTTATAATGGCCACATTCAAAAGTTATTGATAGAGACTAGAAGTGTATTTGAAAGCAGTCAATCTCCAAAACATTAAGGAAGGACACCATGTGCTCAATTTGAGGAGTTGAACCCTGTACGTGACAACACTATCCATTGTGCCACACATGCTTTTGTCTGAAGACAACATCATGATTAGTTAAATTTGTGGCATATCACTATAATTTACTACAAGAAAAGGTAAATAAATTTGAATACATCCTGACAGATCATTTTAGAATTTGAGCCTTGGAGGAAGGATGACGACATGTTCGGTACTGGTCAGAAGTCAGGGCAGGGTTGGTGGTTTTGTAGGAATATGTCCCACAGTAGGAATGTTAGATGAATGACCACCTTAGCCAGCGGTGTCCATTCACACTGACCAGTCTCTAGCAGTTCACAAAGTTCCACACCAGTCCCTGTGGGATATTTATTTTCTCCAGCTTTGTATGGTTGCAGATTGCATTTTTCGTCAAGGCATGACCTGGGACCCACTTTAATCAAAATTGTAGTTGGATCGTTAATACGTTTAATTCACTCCAGTCACTTCCAACACAAGAGGTTATTGGAGAGTATAAACATATTGGACATGTCATCTCATCAGCAACAACGTATTGCTAGATGTTGAGATAAAATGGTGATATTCATGTCAAGCAGGTACTGAATGTGAAAGACGCTGCAGGGTATACAAGGGAATAATGCATTTAGTTGCAGTGCCTTTTGCTATTCAAATGGATGACCCTTTTATCGCAATGCTGATTGTGTCAAAGGCAAGATTACTGAGACCTTGAAAATATTGTAGAAACATTTGTCATAAATATATAATGTGACTTCATATGCTTGATTAAAAGTTTCCTTCAAGAGCATACTTTACTGCTGCCTTCACTATTAAAGAATGAAGCTCTGAAAGTTTCTCATTTCTAATGTCTTTATAGGACCATCTGTCATGAAAATTAACTGTATGTACAACTGTTTTGGCGCCATGCACCATCGGGCACCTTTGACACACAACCAAGCTTACATTCAAGTTTAGTCTCTAAATATATATTATTTTCATAGTAACCAATAAACCTATTTCAACTGAAAAGAAACCCCAGTCAGATGGGAAATTCACAACATCAGACTTAAGCATGTTTTGAGAAATCTGGGTCAGGATTGCAGCAGTAACGAGCATATTGTTTAAGGATGAGTTTATGTAGACAGACATGTTGATACATAGCAGTTAAATATATTAAACACTATTATGGTAACATCCCTTGTACATTCTGAGATCCATTTATATGGATCTATCTGACCGCTTCCTTAAGGAGCACTACACATAAAGCAGTTTATATGTATTTTTGTTAGTCGTACGGTTTTCAAATCGATTTTGTCATTATATACGTATGAGAACAACTGAAATGTGCACAGGAGAAAACGATGCAGGTATGTTTTGACCAAGTCAAGCTTATTAGTTAAATACAATCTGAAAACCATAAATTGTGTGTGACCTTTTGAAATGTCCTCAGGTAAGTAGACAGTCATGTACTGAGCTGTACAATTAGACACTGAGGCGTCAGTAACATGTTACCTGGAAAATTTATAGGCCCAGAATAACACTTGAAGGAGATGCAGGTATTACTCAGTAATGGATGGTCATTGTTATTTCAAGGATCAGTGACTACCATTTCTTCTTCAATCTCTACAAATCACGCAGGTAAATGGGACTTATTCAGTTATTGTAAGTGTTAAAGTATATGACCCACATGCAAAATGTACTCATAACCATTTTGCTCTTACATAGAATATAACTGATAGATTTGTAAAACGTCTTTGACTTTAAACAGGTAAGAAGAATATAAGAGATGCTGTAAAAACTGCAGGTCTGGTTTCCATCTTGTTGTCTATAATGGCAGCTTTGATTGTTTCTCATGTGTGGAAGATGTCTGATGCATGTGAATGAGTGATGGGAACTTCTGAGACTGGTAGTTCTAAGCCAGGCATGTGAAACATAGGATTCACCCAGTATTGTTTTATAGGGCATAACTACTGTTGTGGGATATATCATTGAATATTAGCTGAGAAAGACAAAGGTATTTCCTGTGATGAATTGATACATGTCAGTGATAAAAGCTAAGGGAAGAGCTGACTGATGTATGGTTACGACCTGTGTGGACGGACACAAGGTACCTTCATGCTGGAGGGAAATATTAATAGAAGGATTTGCTTTGACATTGTTTGTGGAATTGTTCCTGGTTCGTGGATCTCTTGCTGTTTGATGTGGCAGTTTATACTTTGTATTTATAGTTAGGGTGTGGAGGATTTGTTTATTTGAGGCATGTGTTGGAGATTAGATAGAATTAATGTGTAGGAATGTTTGATTGACGATCAAAATGTCTGCCATCAGATGGCATGGAAGGTTTTGTTGCACACACTGTAATAAGGAAGATGGAGATATGTCATATGAATTCTGCTTATGGAAACTTTAGTCCCAAGTTTGACGTGTATGGTACTTAACTTTGACCAAGTGCGGTGATGAGACAGAATGATTGCCTTGGAAGGATGGAAGAGCTATTGGTGCTGTAGACGCTAGACATAGTAAAATGATCCTTTTCTGCTGTGAGATATTTGGTTTAGTAATGTTTTGTCAACAATTATGTGTTTATTATTTTAGATGTTATAAGTGTAGTCTGTATTGTTTGTGAACAAATGTTAGATTAGTAAATGTTTACTATGTTTCTGTAAGAGGATTGTATCCATGTGTAATAGTATTGAAAAGGTGTCACCTGGGTATGAGAATGGGTTAGAGGTTTCGTTGTTAGTTGTTCTGGTCTCTGAGAGGAGCTGAGCACCATGTAGTACAGGTACAAAACGTTTGAGCTGTTGGGGAAGGTTAAAAAGAGGCAGTGTTCTCGATAGGTTTTGTGAGGTTGCATGCAGAAGTAAGAATATGTAGTCCAAATCTTTTGTGTGGTACATCTTCATTACAATCCTTAATCATTTCACAATATATTGTTTGTTTTATATGTTGCTGTTTTGAGGTACTTTCTAATATTGAATTGATCAGAACCTATGCTTCCAAAATTTACATGCAAAATATATTTTTCGTGTTTGTGTTATTTTTGGGTGTGAAAAACTCAGGTTTCTGCGTTAACACAAACACTGAGAAGGGATAGAGTCATGAAGAATTGTTGGGGAAGACTGAGTCTTTTTGGAAGGGTAGGGTAGAGTAAGAAGCATCGGGGAAGGATTAAAGTTGTTGTGTAATGGTTTGAATCTTATAGAAAGGTTGGAGTCATCAGGGAAGGATTAAGGTTGTCGAATAGTTTGAGTCTTATGGGACGGTTGGAGTCATCAGGGAAGGATTAGAGTAGGTGCGGAAGGGTTTGAGTCTTACGGGAGGGTTGGAGTCATCAGGGAAGGATTAGAGTAGGTGTGGAATGGTTTGAGTCTTATGGGAGAGTTGGAGTCATCAGGGAAGGATTAGAGTAGGTGTGGAATGGTTTGAGTCTTATGGGAGAGTTGGAGTCATCAGGGAAGGATTAGAGTAGGTGTGGAATGGTTTGAGTCTTATGGGAGGGTTGGAGTCATCAGGGAAGGATTAGAGTAGGTGTGGAATGGTTTGAGTCTTATGGGACGGTTGGAGTCATCAGGGAAGGATTAGAGTAGGCATGGAATGGTTTGAGTCTTATGGGAGGGTTGGAGTCATCAGGGAAGGATTAGAGTAGGTGTGGAATGGTTTGAGTCTTATGGGAGAGTTGGAGTCATCAGGGAAGGATTAGAGTAGGTGTGGAATGGTTTGAGTCTTATGGGAGAGTTGGAGTCATCAGGGAAGGATTAGAGTAGGTGTGGAATGGTTGGAGTCTTATGGGAGGGTTGGAGTCATCAGGGAAGGATTAGAGTAGGTGTGGAATGGTTTGAGTCTTATGGGAGGGTTGGAGTCATCAGGGAAGGATTAGAGTAGGTGTGGAATGGTTTGAGTCTTATGGGAGGGTTGGAGTCATCAGGGAAGGATTAGAGTAGGTGTGGAATGGTTTGAGTCTTATGGGAGGGTTGGAGTCATCAGGGAAGGATTAGAGTAGGTGTGGAATGGTTTGAGTCTTATGGGAGGGTTGGAGTCATCAGGGAAGGATTAGAGTAGGTGTGGAAGGGTTGGTGTCATTTGGGAGGGTTGGAGTTATTTTCGAAAGATTAGAGTAGGTGTGGAATGGTTGGAGTCATATGGGAAGGTAAGCACAATTGGAGAGGGTTAGAGGTGGAAAGAATCTGAGTACCAGTAGTTATAGAAGAGTTAGAGTCATATGAGAGGGTTCAAGTCCGCAGGAAAAGATAGTAGTGAGGGTTATGAGCTGTAAGGGAACTGTTAGTTTTGGGTGGTGAAGACTCTTTGGCCTTGCATGGACTGCTTATGTGTATGTCTGTTTCTAAAAGAATGAAGGCAGTGTGAAGCTGTCAGATGTGAGGTCTGCTTGGCTTACATGTAAAGTAGCTGGGATGAAGGAAAGGCAAACAGAAGGGCTGCAGATTGTAGTTGGGTGTGCAGTATGTGTGGGTGGATTTGTGAGGGGTATTGATTGCTGGGCAAGGTCAGACTTGCATGTGTGAGATATTACTGGGTGGTTGTACTTGGAATCTATGGATATGGGGGTGTAAAGGATTGATTTTAGGAGTAATGATGATAAAGTCTTGTTAAAAATCTGATTTTCTTTGGTAACAACTATCAGATTTGGGGAACATGTTTCTTAGATGTTGTGAACCTGTTGTATTACGCACCCTGACCCCTCTGCGTGGTGATTGTGTGTGTTTGGGTTTGCTTTTCACTACTCATACATACTTGGCAGAACCAAGACAGGACAAATACATTATGGTACTGGGAGGTCATTAACAAGCTACCACAGTTAAAATAGTCACTCCAGTGTTGAATGGAAGTTCATGTGTATTCATGTGTAAATCCATACTCGGTATAGGGATACATAATTTCTTACAAATGTGCTCTTCATTTTTTTTTCTAATTATGACGTGGTTCATCATTGATTAAAGACCTAACTTATTTTATCTGAATTAAACTGGTCACCTTTGCACACATCTAGAAATACATGCAAACGAAAATGTCAAGTAGGCTTTAAAAACATTTCTGGAATCAAATGATGAAAAAAGGAGCTACTTTAATAGAATGACCTTGTGCCTTTAAGAGGTTGACCTTCAGAATCAGTTGTTCATGAGTCTTTGATTTCTCAACAGGATTATTTGTCAATCGTGCTTTAAAAGAAACCTGACAAATTCAAACATCTTTGTTCAAATTGATTTATATTAAATTTCAACCAAAAAAGACAAGACAATGTTAAATGTTAACTTTTTTTCAAGTTTCATTTAATTACAAGGAAAACAGTTTTCCCACATTTCTTGTGTAAGTTCATTAGATTACATAACAATCAATAAATTGAATGGAGCCATGTCTGTTAATGGACAATCTCCAATATTCAAAATCCATTCCAAGTAATTGTAGAAAGCCTAGCAATGGTCCCTGCTGGTTGCAAATGCCATATTCTTTCCCTGCAAGTGTCTAACCCCTTTCACAAGTCGCAAAACTAGCTGTGCTACAAGTTGGATTGGCTATTACATGGCTGCCTCGTGCACTCAGCAGATTTCTCAAGGAAAATGATTGCTGGAGATTTCATACTTGCATAAGATGTCAAAGATTTTGCTGTTCCAGACATAATAATTTGAACTGACAAAGGTCTTTTGGAAATATCATATATTTTAGAAAGTTGTTATGATTGAAATGTTGCAGATATAGCAGAAAGTTGACTCAAAGATAAACAACACCATTCAGGTGTAACTAAGTGAGAGATGTCAGTAGGTGTATAATAAAATCACTACCATTATATGAACCAACAACAATTAGCAACCGAGCCATGGATAATGCCAAAGCCCTAGGGAGTCCCAAGCACCAATAGTGAGACAGCCTAAGGGAACCCCAGGACTGGTGGTGAGCTAGACAGCCCTAGGGAGGCAGGAGGGAGGCAGGAGAGAGGATAGCTCTGCTTGTCTACAGTGAGGGCTAGGATCTCCCCTCCACACCATTGCCACCAAAAATAACTCACTCCAGTTCCAGGCAGGCTGGGTGAAATCTTAGCCAGAGGGAGAGATAGAGGGAACATGCAACATGAGCCTGCAATGTTTTTACCTCCATCAGCCATGAGAGAGGAACATTCTTTGTGTTGGTTCGGACAACTCTCTTCCAACCTGTCCAATGTTTGACTTCTTTTGTGGATTCTACTACAGGATGGACACATCTTACATACTGTTGAGAAAGTTTTGAAGTTGTGCGTTGTTGTGAGTCAGAAGATGAACTTGGCCTCCATGCTCTCCATTTTGGAAGGAATTATTTATCTCCTCGCCACTCCCCCGTGCCAAGGTATAACCTATGTCTGTTTCATCAGCTGAAAGCTTGGCGGTGCTAAGTGGCTTTTTGTAACAAAGAATAAGTGAAAGAACTAACTGAGGTTTTCGATGATGTGTGATAGTGAGATATAATTCAGTCTCAGAAGTCAGTCCTTTGAGAGGTCAAAGGTGAGAATGTTGTAACCAAGTTTCCGTCTGCTTCCCAGATGTGAAAATGTGAGTAATTCTCAGGAAGTGAATTTGGAAGACTTTTCACAAGGAAAGGTGTCTGTGAGTTTCATTGTGACCAGTAATCTATAGTTGCTGTGTCAAAGAGTGTTATGTAAACTTTAAGGAAAATCTATGTTTGGAGGAAAAATCATTTGGATTTCCAGTTTCATTAGAATGAATTAACTGTCATGGGTTCAGTGTTTAACTTTTGATGAAACTTCTTGCTTCAATAACAGGATCTACCATGGAAAAACAGGAGCTTTTAATGTCTGTATGTGTTGGTACTCACAAGGTTTTTCACATGAGAAATCAGGACTTTTAATGTGGTGTCGATGAGGTTGCAGCGTATTGATGCGCTCCAGTCTTTCTCCCTTCAGTTTGCGACTGCAAGAGAAGTGAAAAGATATTGATCCTTATAGAAATAGTGGAGAGCTCTTCCTTGTTCCTAACTGTAGGTTCTTTGCGCCAGTTTCTAATAATGCCTGTCATGAGAATCTGTTAAGGGGGGGCTTCTTTAATTTTTTTTCCAGTCAACTTGGACATCTTTCCATTTGGATTACAAAGCTCAAGGGATTACATACACAGCGATACAAAACTAAATATCGTAAAACTAGTGCAGCTGATCACAGTCTACTGTACCCCACGCAATTTGAATGCTTTGAGAAGAAACTTTTGTATTAGATCATTGTAAATTTTCTGAGCAATGTATAACAACCTCACATATATTTATGTACAATTTACACAAACACCATACTTGACTGAGGTTTGTTGTTGATAATTTATTTGGTAGCTGTGTTTATTCTTTGTTTTACCCTCAAGTTTATGTGCCAGGCTTTTTTTCATTCATGTTTGTATTCTCAGACTTTGGAAGGAGTTAAAACAGTGTATTCTGTGTTGAGAATGGATAATTGTTAGAACAATACAAAAGTAAAAACTTCTTTCATAAAAGGAGCTTGGATACAAACAGAAGAAATTGGAAGCTGACAAACACATATCATGGCATCTTTAAACATTCTGGAATTTACACTCGTTGGATTAATCTTACATGTATATTCTGGTAAGTATTTGATTTTCTTGTATTAAGTAGTATATATATTGCATAATTGACAAGCATTGAATGAATAATAAAATTACAGTTGTTCTAAAGTGAAGCTTTCATGATTACAAATCTAATAATAGCATTGCTTGTACTATGCTGCACGAGTTGACAGAGAAAGTATTAAATTGCTTGTGAAGCAGTTAAGCATATGTTTCCGGATATGAGTGGAACAAAGGCTGTTGACTGTGAATGTCACTAGTGTGTCACCTCCCTGTAGGCTCCTCATGTCTTGGGCCATAATGTCATCATGTTGCAGACATGGAAACACTGCACTTTCAAATAACGCTTGGCTTTCATCTCTCCGGATGTGTGTTTTTGTTCATGCTACTGATGTTACTTTGTCAGGAAATATGGGTTTAACAAAACACAGGTTTTCAAGAACATTTTAAAACCACCAGAGATTCCATTAAGCCATACACAGGTTTTCCAGACTTCCATTTATTTACAAATCATCAATTTATAGGATAGATTCCGCAGAACATGTTCTTTCAGTAAGCTGCAAGAAAGCATTTCGGTTAATGTAGTTCTTCCATCAAGGGCTTCTCTGGTCTGAACTGTTTCACAGAGACACAATCATAACTTTATTTTGCTGACATTGACTTCCA
This sequence comes from Haliotis asinina, assembly GCF_037392515.1. NCBI lineage: Eukaryota > Metazoa > Mollusca > Gastropoda > Lepetellida > Haliotidae > Haliotis > Haliotis asinina. Next base: position 43,100,163 of record NC_090280.1, on the reverse strand, counting down.
GTACTTGAATGCTGTGATCACTTTATGGAACGCGTGTACATGGATGTGGTCTCTTTGAATGCTGGTCATGTACATGGTGCTGAGCAGTCTGTTTACATTGACTCAAGAGTCGGAGTGCAGTGCTGAGGTTGAAGTCAGCTTTGTTGTGGTAACGATCAGGGCAAAGATCCTGTTTAGGATGGAGGAAGTTTCATATTTCATTCTTTCTATTGACTAAACTGACCAATATTTAGTTTTGGTTGTTGATCCTTTGAGGTTGGTACACCAGCTTCCAAAGCTTCAATATTGTAACATGGTATGTGTTAGCATAAAAAAACAGCTGATTTAGTCATGTTATGGAGACAAAATGTTGTGCAGAGTTCAGTGTTCTGTCCACTGGGGTCGTTTAGCGCAGTCAAAGTCTCTGTTGTGAGGGACTAATACAAATCAGTATCAGCTGGAAGGTACCTGTTGGGACACAAGGCCTGAACCTTAAAGGAATCATTAGTTTCATCAGTGGATGTGTAACCAATAGCCTGGTAGTAAAGCTTGAGACTTTCAGAATAATCTTACAGGTTATCTTAACAATAATATCTGTACTGTCTGGTGAGCTATAGTCAGCACCGAACTGTTGTTTGTGTGGGTTTATCGCAGCGGTTTTGTAACATAGATTGACTCATTTTCAACCAGCAAGGCTTGTTGTATCCAGGTGCTATGGAGGTTAAGAAATGCGACTTGCTTTAACTCAGCTTCTATGCAGGGGAGGTAAGCAAGGCTGACGTGATGACATCCAGCCCCCAACAAGTGGAGTAGTACTATGTCAGACCCAGTCATTGGGAATTTTGTATGCTACTCTGTCAAGGTTCCATCATACTGTGTATGTAGCCTACATTTTTCATCCAATGTGTAACATGTATGTATAATGAAGAAACTAGTTTCTCTTAGTCAGGATTGTGTCGGGGAGAGAAATTAGGCCATACATATCAGTAAGGGGGAGAATCTAAATATATACTTATCATGTCGCTTGGATGTGCAGATGAGTTGTTTCCACCAGACAGCACCTCTGACACTCCTCTGTTCAGTCGAGGTTTCCATCAAATCAGAGGTGTCAAAGACTGTTCATCCAGTCCTACAGCCCAACTTTTACACATTGTAGGTTCAGCTGCTACGTGAGAGCTGGGAGGGAGTAGGTGTTTCTGAATGTAAATAGTTTTCATAATAACTAACCCATATAAATTGCAAAGGAGCCCCAGGGAGACCAGAGATTCAGAACCGGAGGAAATCTAGACATGCTTCATTTAAGGTTTTAGCATTGCAGAGAAGCTTAGTAGTTGGGAAGATAATGTGGTTCAGGGACTGTGAGACAGACAAGGAATGAGGATTCTTTAACCACGAGACAAACCCCTACCACACTCATAGTCATCATCATAGTTGGTGATGACAGTGATAAAGATGACAGAATGATCAAAATGTACAGGTACATTTAGTGGTGATTAGTCTGACATTGGACATATTCTGTATGATGGTTTCTATGGTGATTGTGGTATGATTTTCTTCTCCTGGCTTACAACAAAACAGGAGATGTCCTAGGACTATACCTGAAAGTAGTAAATCCTTAGGCATGCCAATGATCTTGCTGCCAGTTGTCAGCTACATAACTGTGGTAACTCTGACGTCCTAGATAGGAGGCAACCAGCAGTCATTAGTCACTGATTCCATTGAGTCAAGTGACTGGGTGATAGCATGCATGATTGACAACACACTGCCTTGATGACTTCAGCCAGTTATATACCATGTCCTGCCAACCACAGGACATTGAGGAGGGTGGGTGAAATCCTGTTTTGAAACATGAGTCGTTGTGATCAAAATACCCAAAGTAAATGTAACGCAGGGATGGTTTAAGGGAGAGTGCAATCTTTGGATGTCGTGCATCTGATGTAAACGTGAAATTACTGGCAGATATGCACGTCATGTTAGGCTTGTCAACTGGTGCATCTTCTACTTGTTACTCCATAATGTGGGGATGCTTCATTCCCATAGGGAACACTCTGACATTGAAATATACATTTTTTTGCACTCCTCTAGAAAATGAGTTTTATTTTGTAATCAAGCAGTTGGTGTATGAAGAGACATGGTTTCCATGGGATGTAGTAGGAAGAGGTTTGGAGTGGGAGACATGTGAAGGTGGCAGATAATTAAATCTAGGAATCCTACAGTCATGAAATATGGCTGCTGGCATACCATGTCTTGCATATGGTGCATACATTTTTCTCCTAAAAACAGCAGCATGGGGTGTGCGCAGACATGCACACAATGAGTTTTGATGCATTACCTCTCTGCAAACACATTTCTACCAGTATGCAAACGAGGAGTTAATCCAGTAGCAAGAGTTGTTAATAAAACATATATGATCTATTTTATTAATTCTATTCAAACTTTTATTCAGTATTATTTACATTAATTGTATCAAAATAATGTATGAACTGACTGTACATATCACATAAACTCACTGTCTCTTTTCACTTATAAATCTGGAAGAAAACCTGCTCTCACCTATTAGATAAAGTAAATATAGCTGAAATGTTGAGTCATTGTATCTTGTGATGCTTTGTCATGAATTCCACATTTTCATGATCAAATAATGTTGAATAGCACGAACTGATCTGCTGGTGAAGAATATGAACTGATTGTCTGCTGAAATATGTGAACTTATCAAAACAAATAGGAACTTGCAGACTCAAGGTGTTTTAAAGGACAACTGATCGACTTCAGTGAATTGATTCAACATGTAACTGTTTTGAAGGTCTGCTACAACAGATTCTATATTGCCAGTGAACCCATAAAGCAAGACTGGGTACCCATTGGCTCACAAAATTCTTAAAGAATTCCAGTGAAGAACACACTCATCCTGTAAATTTGATAAGAATAAGTATTCACAGTGGCTGTGAGCACATGACCCCAGAAGTATGTTGGGGTCAACTCTCTAACACTATCTGATTATAAGAAGGGTTGACATCCTGAAAAAATTTCAGTTTTGAGATATCTGATACATTTTCATAATTTCCACACTTTGAATTGTTAAAAGTTAAACTAAAGTATTTAGTTAGACTGTTATGCATCAACAAAACATTGTCCCAACTGAAATCACTAATGTTATCGGAAGTGTCAATTGAGACTGCTCAAATTGTTCCACCTGTGAAGAATATCTAGCTATGATCTCTGAAAAGGTGCTATGCTTTTAGTTGTTAACATTTTAAAGATACGCATTAAAAAATGCAATGAAAACAATGCAATATTGGAATATATGAATAATATTATTCCTGGTAACATACTTTCAGATACAATTCTTCTGATCATTGCATCAAAATTCTTTGAAGTTGTATTATTGAATAATTTTTTACCGAATTGCTGATGGACTGGAAGAAACCAAGATTTTCTGACATTGCTTTGAGGAAAAAGTTAATTTATGCCTTAGAAACAGTGCCTTACAGGACAAGAAATATTCAAATGGTGAATCATCATGTTTGTAAAGTTTCATCTAAAATATCACTTTTTTTCTGGACAACTCATTTTCACAAATTTATGTCTGTCTAGTTTATGCATGCCAGGGCTGGATTTAGTTCTTTGTTACTTGCACTGGTGCAACCCAATGTTACACAGTGCAACCTAGATAAGAATCTTAACTTGTACAAGGTACAAATCAATTTTTGAGAAATAAATCAACAATAAATCTAACATTAACTCTAAGTATGTCAGCTCATCTTTCTTCTAAACTTTGGCTAGCTATCAAAACATTGCTATACACAGATCTTCTAAACAGGGATCAGCCTCATCTTTGCGTTGCTATAGTGTCATAGGTACTACATCACAGAAATATGTTTATGAGCACCAAACCCTCTGACATTTTAACACATTACGTTGCAACTGGAATTTGGCTGGTGCAACTAGGTTTTTTTCTTAGCTGGCACCTGGTACAAGTAGGTTAACTTCTCTTACATGACCCGGCATGCATGCAACATCCATACGTATATCCCGATCTTGTTAACACGATATCTCATGAACTTTTGTACACTGTGTGTTCAAATTTGGTGACAGCCTACATTCGGGGATTACACAGACATCAGTTGATTTTGGTGACCTTGATCTTATTTTCAATGTGAGCGCTACACTTTGATCACTTTTCAAACTTATGTTAATGTGATATCTCTTAAAACATTGCAACCAATGTCTTCATTTTTTTCAACTGCCTACATTTAGTGATTATGCAGATACCAGTCACTTCATGCATCTTGTGTGTAACAAAAAGTAAATAGTAGTGAATATGTTATAAATATTACAGTCTTCTTTAGCTTTTTTACTTGTTTGACAGTAGCTAACAAACCTATTTAAATTGATAAGGAGCCCAAGGCAGACTTGAGATTCACCTGGAGAAATTTAGACTTGCTTCATTTAAAGCCTTAGCACTGCAGGGAGGGCTAGGCTGTAGGGAAAATAATATGGTTCTGGGTCTGTGAGACAGACTACTTGAACCCATTTGATGGCTGTATATCAAGGATTCACAGTATAATGATGAAAGTGATACAGATGATGATGAGATGGAGAGAGAATTGCTACAATCAACGGATAAATCATTTCTTCAAAGTGTGTATGTCTATGGACATAGGAAGGAAAAGCAGAAGCCAAGAAAAGCTATTGCCAAATTTCCTCAGATTGAGCCTTGTACATGTCAGTGAAGTGAAGGATTGATTGTCTGGGGCTAACAGAGCTTAACTGACAACGTGGCAGGGATGCTTGTAAAGGTGGCAAGTGAAATTTTCACATGGGACTATTCAGTTCTCAGTTTTCAAACTATCACTTAAATTGCTAAAGTTTTTGTGCTGAATGGTAATGTGATTATTTGAAATAATGGACTCAATATGGTATTACGGTTGCTGGAATTGACATTGGAATCATGTTACAGGAACCAGCAGTGCATCATGACCTTGTGTCCCAACCACAGATATCTTTCTGACCTTGACAACATGCAGTCAAGGCCTAAATGGTCATTTCTCTGTCATATCCCGGCCTGTACAGATTCAGTGTATTTTGAATGTACACCTGTCTGGCTTCAAAGGATGTAGATAATATAAACTTTCAAAGTCTTGATAGTGTACATAGGTAGCATTGATGCTATATCAACATCTGGTATTGTCATCAGTTTAATACCATTGGACAATTACAGTGCATCAGTACAGACTGTTATGACATTGATGCACAGACTGTTACGACAGTGAGTGAATGTTGTGTAGTGTCTCACTGCCAGCCACAATCCAGCTCACTGCAACTGTAAGTGATCTCGTCTGCTATGCTGTGACTCAAACTGCCATTGGGGCATAGTGACATGTTCCTGACCTTCTGGTATATTTAGTTGACACCTGGGACAAGCTTTGAGTCCTAGGGACTGATTCTAACCACAAACCTTCACAAGTACAGGGACGGACATTAGGTGTGCCATCGTGATGATGTTGCTGCTGAAGGTACAGGAGCATAAACTTTGTCTCAGTACACATACCATGAGTTCATTCTTTCTGTTTTACCAGTGAACCCAACTGTCTAGCAGGAGGTGCAGGCTCATCACCGTCTGTATGGAGTAGTTTGGCAGGTGAAAACTGAAGCAGAAAAATATACTGTAGTACAGGCAGCTGCTAAATGTGTTATTGAATGGGGATAATTCTGCAGAATTGAGACTGATGGTATTTGACTGTGTTTGACATGCCAAGAGTTCTGTTTCTTTGGGCAAGACATGCAAGGTAGTCATAGAAACACCTTCTGTGGCAGTTGAACCTTGTGCATTGGGAAATGTCACCAGGGCTAAAGTTAGTATTTGATTTATTTTCTGAACTAAAATTAGTCATATGATTCAAGTTCCTTGAGTGCCAAATGCTCTATCATTGTCCTGCTGGCTGAATTCCATTAATCAGCTTTGACATGTTACTATGACAAAAGGGGCGATGGGGTAGTCTAAGGGTCAAAGTGTCCACTTGCCACTCAAAGACCCAGGTTTGATTCTCTACATGGGTTACATGTGTGAGGCCCATTTGTGGTGTCCCCTGCCATGATATTTGCTGGAATAGTCCTAAAAGACGGTGTAAAACCATACTCACTCAGTACTGTAAGAAATAATGAAATGATGATGAAGATTTGGTTTGTGGGAGCAAGATGACCTCCTACGGATTATTTCATATTAGTTGATGATCATAGCATAGGTTTTATTACATTCTTAAATGTTTTTGCCCATAATGTCAATAATTTATGTTTGACCTATTGTCCAATCATAGTCAAAAGAAACTTTAAAAAATACTAATATGAAACCAAAAAACAAACCACAAAAAAAAAAACACAAAAAAACCCCACATTTTAAAAAAACTTGTACCCAGCCAACTGTTCAGTAATTAGTATTCTGTATGCAGGACTCTTACAGTTTTGGGAGATCTTGTTGTATGCAGGAAATATGCCTGTCAGAAGATGTAACACACAACATCGTGTCCCAACTGCATAGATTGATTTTCCTGATGTTAATCACTTGTTCTAGTTTTAGCTGTAAACAACAAACAAACATCGAAGATGTTTCAGAAAACTTTTTGCATAATTATTTGTACCATAATTCATTTCCTAATGTTATCTACCATATGAACTATTCTACCACACTCCTGATCAAAAAAACATATATGGAACAGGAATGTATTTTTTCTCCTTGCATGCAAAATATTCCAAGTCTCTTGCTTTATCAGCATTTTAACATTCACTGCTAATATGACCAATATAAAAAATATTGTGGTGTCCATATCTTGAAGTTGCTAAGTGGTTGCCTCATACATGAAAAGGTAATTAAGACAGTCCGTTCACAAATCAGCCCTGTTTCCATCCAGTAGTGTGCTTTGATGTATGTGTGAGGCAATAATGTTTGTTTGCTTGTATTGGTGAAACTGTAGCAGGTTAACATGGTTTCATTGCCATGTTAACTTTATTCCATCTCCATTTGTTTTTTCTTGGACACAAAATGATACTTTCATTACTTGGAAAATTGTATGAGGTTTGTCTTCCCAGAAAAAATAAATTGAGGTTTGAGTATGTAATAATGTAGAGGCTGTGTAGACTTTCATTAGCAAGATGTCCAAAGAAATATTTCACGACTCTGGCCTCAGACTGATGGCTGCAACAGAAAATTATATGTGATCATGTCAGACCAGGCCGTGATATTGCTGGCATATTCCTAAACGTTACATCCATATTGTCTGCAATTCATTTTGGATATGTTGTTGATTAAATAAGTGACTTTTTTTGCTACACTCCACAGTATTCCAGCTATTTGTTGGTGGTGAGTAAACAATCAAGCCTGAACCAGACAATCCAGTGATCAACAGTAGGAGCATCAATCTATGCAATCTATGACATGTATCAACCACTTCGGCGAGCCTGACAATCCGATCCCATTAGTTGCCTCTTGTGACAAACATAGTCGCCTTTAGTGGCAAGCATTGGTTGCAGAAGAACTCTTCTCAGGTCTGTTAAATAAGTATTACCTTTGGATGGACGTAATACCTATGTGAATGAGTATTACATTTGGATGAACAGCACTGTAGCCTTGATGATTTGGTGTCAAACTGGCCAAGCTCATGAAATGCTACCATCAAAAACAAATAGGTGTTTAAACATGCATATAAGATTATCAGATCTATTAGAAATGTCACTGTGTTCAGTTTTCTTGTCCAAACAGTGTGAAGGTGAAAAACGGTGAGACATTTACATATACGACATTGGATTTTGCTTTTGGCTGCTGGGATATTGTCCATGATGGAGATTTGACAAGCATGAAATGCTATGTTTTTATTTTGTAGTGATTGTTAAACATAGGATTAGTCTGATCAATGCCTCTTGATTTGTAATGGTTCTAACGGCAGTGACAGAACTGCACAAATATTGCAGCAGACTGCGTTCAGTTTCAGATCCAATGTTTGACAAGAATGCTGAATGAGAATCTGGTCTGTCACTAGCTATAGCTATTTGAAACATAGGAGAATGACCTCCGTGTTTAGAAGCCACAGTCGAGAAGCCTAGGTGTGAGCCCTAAATTAGGCTTAACCTGAATCCTCGTGAAGCCTTGGTCTGAATCCAGCGTCAGATTGATTCCTTCATGTCACTTGTCCAATTTAGGCCTTGATCTGAATCGTATGCCTCCAGTTTTTCTTTCAAAGTACAGAATCTGTGTTGAGTTTGTGCTGTGTATGTGTTTGTTATGGACTTATTTTACTGTCATATGTAATGCAAACAGTATCACAGAATTTGCCTTACTAAACCTGAATTGCTTCAAAGCAAATCATTTGTTGTGTACATATAAGTGAGTGAGTTTGGTTTTACGCAGCTTTCAGCAGTACTCTAGCAAATATTATGGCAGGGGACATCACAAATGGGCTTCACACACTGGGGAAATCGAAACAGGATTCTTCGGCATGACAACACTTTAACCACCAGGGTACCCTACTGCCCCAGATTCCATCTGAAAACACTGACTTATCTGCCTTAACAGCCATATCATTTTATATATAATTTTGATGTATGTGGATTGGATTAGGATTTAGGTTTCAGAATTCAAGTGGAAAAGTGGAATAATTAAATGAGATTACAACTTCAAAATTCTTTCATGTACTCCCACTGTTGAAAATTGTGGAAGTGACTGAGTAGCTTAGTGGTTTTCCTTCAGCCTTTTTTACCTAGATTATTATTATTATTCCTTTGGTGGAAGATCAAAGATATGGACAGGAGATGCTGTACGATAATGTACACTTCCTGCATTGCCTCACAATGTATTGGCATCAGTGCACCATTCTTCTCTGCCCCCATGTAATTGCAGGTGCCCTTAATAACCAATGTCCTGATGCATGTCAGTTGTCATTGCCTTGTACAGCCTCCTACAGTAAACTACTTTATAGCACCCTGTTTCTTGGTTTGCACATGCTTCACTTGGCTAACATCACTGAAGGAAACATTGCATTTATGTTTTTTGATGAAGTCTCAGTTTGACTCACAGTTAAACAGCAACATTCACAATATTTACATTTTCACTGTGCATCCATGGAATGTTAGTGTCATATGGTTGTACTGATCTAGACTGTCCTTGGTAGCAGAAATCCCATGTTCATATAGCCCCATATGCTTTACATTAATCAGATATGTAAGATATTTAATCCCAACATAAATCATAAACGAACTGTTAAAATTTGTTATTCTGGTAATTTACGCCATAACATAGTGGGTCAGGCACGTCAACTGAAAAACAGGTCAGTTAGCCCTGACAAGGACTGTTAATTTAGGTCACTGACACTGTAACTTTTCGGTTTGTTTTTTGCCTAAGTATGGTTTTATGCTGCTTTTAGCAATATTCAAGCAATATTACGGTGGGGACACCAGAAATGGGCTTCACTCATTGTACTCGTAGGGATTCGAACCCAGATCTTTGGCGTGACGAGCCAACTCTATAACCCCTAGGCTAACCCACCACTCTGTTTTCTGCCTAGATTTATCGTCTGTAAGTATCAAATACAGTTAGCTCTACCACCATGTATAGTGTAATGAAGCACACTTTCACCCTCTATATTTCTTAAATAGATGTCTCAACTGTTTCAACAAAGCTGTATATTTGAGGTTAACAATTTATTTGATTACATAAATCAGATGTGAAGTAAATGTGTTCAAGTGTTTATAGGTTGTGCCGTTTCACCGAAGTAAATCAATGAATCTAAAAAGAGATATTTTGAATAATGTTCATTTGTACGTTCTCCTGTCTTTCAAAAAAGCATTTAAAAAGTCATGTAAACACTGTTTGGGTTAGTGCATTATTTTCTTGATGTTTCTTTCAATATTTGCTGCAGGTGTCAATAGTTGAAATTAGAGGAAAGATTTTTTCTGTAAGTGTTTTACACAGTGAAAAATGTGTACCTTTTGAAATGAAAAGAATTTGAAATGTGTGGTTTAAGATTCCTTTATTTCACATCCTCAGTTTATACGATTAGAAATGCCAATCATTTGTGCCACCAGCAGTCAGTGACATTTCTTCACCTAGAAAACATAGCAATTAGCCTGTGGCTTGGAACAAATGATTAACACAGTGTTAACATGCCAGCTTTGAAATACTGCAAACATCTTTTTTTATTATTAGAACACAGTAATGCATGCATCCATATTAAAAAACAAAATTGAAAAATAACAATATTTCGTTTTATTGCCAATTTCACATTTTTTCTGACATCACCTGTTTTGAAAAGTGACAAAGACATGGCATGGTTCTGTGTACCTGAATTACATTTTGTTTTGTTTTTTCTTGGGGGGGGGGTTGTTTTTTAAATAACATTAAGAAAAATAGTTAATATGCCTAATTCTGTTGATAATATGTGACCATTTGCAATGTAATGAGTGTTTTGTGGCCTATGGTCTTGAATGGTCTTTTTTATGTATGATTCTTTATGCTTCTATCAGTTGTCATTTTTATTCCCCCGGCATGAAATGCGGGGGGATATAGTCAATGCCTCGTCTGTCCGTCCATCCATCCTTTGTCTGTCCATCCGTTCGTAATCATTTTGTTTCCAGAGCATAACTCAGAAACCGTTCAAAATTTTTAGACCAACTTGATAGATAGTTGTGCCTTTTGCTGTTTACAGAGTTTTGGCATTTTTATTTTTTTGGTTTTTCCATGGAACATTTTGGTGTTAGTTGAATGGTGGGGCAGGCTTTGTTTCCGAAGCAGAACTCAAAAACCGTTCAATATTTTTATTCAGAACTTGGTAGATATGTGTGGCAGACCCCAAAGTGGTGCCTTTTGCTATGTACAGGTTTTTGTGGTTTATTATTTTCTGGTTTTCCATGGAAATGTTTCGGACGTAGTCTCAAAATGAAGGCATGTGCTTCATTTACGGTTGAAAACTCAAAAATATTTTTCTGCAAAACTTGGTAGATATACCAATCAGAAGCTACAATGGTGCCTTTTGCTATTTACAGGCTTTTCTGATTTCTTAGTTTCTCGGTTTCCATGGAAACGAATCAGACTTTGTCTTAAAAATGAGAGGTGTGTTTCGTTTCCGGAGCAGAACTCAAAAACTTCTTAATATCCATCAGTGTTACTTGGTAGATATGTGTGGCAGACGCCAGTGTGGTGCCTTTTGCTATTTACATGTTTTTCTGATTTATCATTTTCTCTGTTTCTATGGAAACGTTTCGGACTTAGTCTCACAATGGAGGGAAGTGCTTCGTTTCCGGAGCAGAACTCAAAAACCGTTCAATATTTTTCTGCAAAACTTGGTAGATATATCAGTCAGAACCTAAAATGGTGCCTTTTGCTACTTGCAGGTTTTTCAGATTTTTCTGTTTTCTTGGTCACCATGGAAACGTTTTGGTCTCAAAAGTGAGAGGTGTGTTTCTTTTCCGGAGCAGAACTAAAAAAATTCTTAATGTCTGTCAGTAAAACTTGATAGATATGTGTGGCAGACCCCAGAGTGGTGCCTTTTGCTATTTACAGGTTTTTGTGATTCATCATTTTCTTGGTTTCCATGGAAACATTTCGGACTTATAGGTAGGTATAGGCTCTGTTTCCGGAGCAGAACTCAAAAACCGTTTAATATTTTTCTGCAAAACTTGGTAGATATATGAGTCTGAACCTGTAGTGGTGCTGTTTGCTATTTCCAGGTTTTAGTGATTTATCATTTTCTCAGTTTCCATGGAAACATTTTTGACTTAGTCTCAAAAGTGAGAGGTGTGTTTCATTTCCGGAGCAGAACTCAAAAACTTGTTAATATCTGTCAGTGTTACTTGGTAGATATGTGTGGCAGACCCCAAAGTGGTGCCTTTTGCTATTTACATGTTTTTATGATGTATAATTATTGTTCCATGAACATGCTGCTGACTTCGTTTCTGGAGCACTACTCAAAAACCATTTCATATCTTTCAAAAAACCTTGGCAGATATACAAGACAGATCTTGAAATGGTGATTTTTTCTGATTACAGATATATGGCATTTATATTTTTCATGATTCCCATGGAGCCAATTCAGACTTGGTCTAAAAACACAATAAGTAATTGTCAGATGATTTGTCCTTTCAAATATGTGGGGGCCGGGGGGATATGCCATCTTCTGATCACCCTTGTTAAGATTCCTGTAGATTTCTGTCTTCAAACTTGATATGTTATGGTAACAGCTCAGAGGCAAGTGGACCTGTGACCGTGGGGGTGGAACAGGCCTTCAGCAACCCCTGTTTGCCATAAAAGGCTACTCTGCTTGTAGTAGGAGGCAACTGATTATAACAGGATTGGGTGGTCATCCTCGTTGACTTGGTTGACACATGTCATTGCTTCCCAGTTGTGCCTATCAATGCTCATGCTGTTGATTACTGGATTGTCTGGTCCTGACTCGGTTATTCACGGATCGTTGCCATATAGCTGGAATATTGCTGAGTGCAGCTAAAACTAAACTCACTCAGAGGCAAGTGTGGGTAGAGTGAGTGAATGAGAGAAAGGTTTGCGGTGACATGTTTTTCACAAAAAGCGTGAAAATAAAACCTGTGCGATATATAATACATTTACAATATTTACTGTGTATTCATTGTGTATTGACTGTGTATTCAGTAGCTGGACATTGAATGGAGCGATACTCTGTTCATGGTCTATCGTTACAAAAAGTATACCGAGAGTGCCTCTATGTGTTGGCAGTGCCGTGCTAATGTTCACTGCTTTCTCTGCACACTGTAATTGAATTTCTTCAACCTTGTGGACTGAATTGAGTGGGAATGGTATTTAAAAGTCTTCTCTCAGATAGAAGCTTTTAACAATGACAGTTGGAGAAAAGGAGTGAAATGAACGGCTCAATGACATCGACATTACGACAGATTAAATGCCATTGAAGGCTGTTTACATTGATTTGTAGGTTTTGTTAATTTCTCAATCTCTGTGACAAAAACTTCTGAGATATCCAACTGTGTAATTGACAGACAATAAAAGAAAATGTTGTATTTGGAAAGAGAGGCATTCTTCTGAGTCTGATTGAAGATTGGAGTGAAATAGTTTTCAACTGGAATGAAATGGTATTTATGTTACTGCAGAAGGCTGCAGTGGTGTGTGATATGCAGCGATGTATGGAGGCATTAGTTTGATGTATATGTTAAGAAAAACATTGGAATGTCACCAGGGAAATGATATACATATTTGTCAAGATTTGCAAGGCCATAACTTTGGTTTGCTATGGCAACACAATGGCCAACATCATCCGAACTGGTGGGCATGTACTTTGCAAATGGTTTTTAGATAGTAAATTTCTGTCAGAGCATCAGTAATTAAGGATGAAGTAACCATGTCTGCTTGCTGTGGGGAAGGACTTCTGTAGGCATACAGGATGTTCAGCTGATCATGGTTAAAGTCCCTGAAACAACTTGCATGACTGCTGCTCTTGTCAGATTTGACATTTGGTGATTTTGCGAATTTCATGAGGTGTTTCCTATATTTCAGTGTATGCGGTACAGAGGTTCAGTGAAGTGCCAAAAAACACCTCTGTGATACAAGGCCAGTCTGCCCTCCTCCGATGTGTTGTCCGAGACAAACAGGGATCCATTCAGTGGACCAAGGATGGCTTTGCCCTGGGTAAGTTTGGGGATTATGGCTATTTTGATGGTGAAGGAAGAGTGGGGTAATGCTAATTGATGTGCTGTCACAGATGCTGTCAGCGGTTGGGTGTTAAGACAAGATGGGTACATGTCAGATGATATTCCATCATGGTACGGCACACTGATGACAACACCAAGCTATGAAATGCTCAACACGGCATAAATAGCCTCCTGTAGCTAAATTTTTGGAGTCAGTTTCATGTGTTTGTGAGTTCATCCATGTAGAAGTCTAGTACAAAAACAACCAGTCTCCTAGGGACAGCCCCAGGCCAGACAAGTGTTTGAATCTCATCACAACCCAAAGTCCTCATCCTAAATGTTACCTTCAAGTTTTTCCACCAACATTTCACCGTGGCTAATGAGTGAAAGGTTTATCATTCACTTTCGCTCAAGGTGTTACTAGCAGAGATTTTACATGTAATGGCAGATTAAATGAACCCTAATTGTCAAAGTTAATGTTTTTCAAGAACCATGAGGATTAGTGATAGGGACTTTAATAAGATGTTATTGATATAATAGGATATTGCTAGAAACTTATGATGCTTAAGTTGTCAGTCCGGGGAATATTTGTGCTTCTGCTGACAGAGTTTTGCTGTACAAATGTGCACTTCAACATTGGAAAGTGGGTTGAAACAGTCTGCTTTTGCTTCACCTGAACCAAATCATTACAGCTAGCCCCATAGGCATTCTGTGTAGGAATATGGGTCCCCAAAGCTTGTCTAGAGGAGCAACTGAATAGATTGGGTGGTCAGGTTTGGTAACCTAGCTGTTGATGTGGATCATTCCTTGTAATATCCGTTGATGGATTGTTTGGTTCTATCTTAATCATTTACAGGCCATCTTCCATGTTCAGTAACTGGAATAGTGCTGTGTGCAGCACATTGTTGCAATGAACATGTCCCTAGTGTGTTTTTAATGGTGGGGGATCACCATATGCCGGTTGTCAGTGCATTTAAGTTTTTTTAAACCTAGAATTTGAGGGGTTTAAGAAGGGAGTGCCTCATTCAATAGCTGAAAGATTTCGCACCATTGTTCAAGTGCCGATGTCGACCGGCTTCCACAAGCCACTTATGTCTGACAGCAAAATTTTCTATTTCATTTGAAATAATTGTTTCAAGAATTGTTTTCCTTAAAAGGAATGTGTCTGTTTCTTTACCATTTACGATTTTACCAATTTGCTGTTGTACTATATCAACACACAACACTGCTCCATGTGGAATTCTACATGACCAAGAATCTATTTGGAAAACAACAGAAGACAAACAAGTGTCTATTGCAAGTATAGGGGTGATGTAAGTTCTGAAAACCGACAGCTTTATGAGCTGCTTTATTGATATAAATAAGCATTGATATTGATAAGTTATGTACAAGGGATTACCATGTAAGTGGGTCCGTATACACACCTGGATATATGGTATATCTGTTTGTTGGCTTTTTACAATAGTTTTGGTTGCTCTGAACAATGTTACGCTTCATTCTCCTCTTTCTGTTGAACTGGAATGGAAAATGTAATGCATATTTGGCAGCTTTGTGAAGGTCTTGCTATACAACAGATATTTGATAGTACCTGTATGTTCCAAGTATCAAATGAATGACAGTATATAATAGGATTACCCAAATCTATGTCTGTACTTCAGAAGGGGTCATTGTTGATGTTACTCTGCAGTACCAAGGATACAGTACTGAGTGATGCATAATGAATCTATTCGTATGATCATGCTGGACTTCTTCTGTCAGTATTACATGGACACCAGTCAGTGTTGCTAACACTGTATGCTTGATGGCAGTGTCAGTGTACAGTGCAAGTTGATTTATGTGCTATGCTTATATGTTTGCAGTACTTTGGCTTACAGATAAAGTAAGTGTAGTTCTCTCATTAGAGCCTGCAAACAAATTGCTGATGAGATTGACAAGACTACATAGCATAATCTCCTCCTTGTGGATGTGGAATGAAAATGTATTGTCAGAAAGGCCAGAAATGGCTCATTGCCAAGGCCATAAATCAAGAAATTTAGAAACTATGAAGCTATTTTGCGCATGATAAACAAGTCTTTATAACCAAATTTGCCAGGAAATGTTTTTGTGGAAGAAAAATTTTGCAAAAAGGAATAGATTAGAAGAGCATGGCTTGTTGATGGGATTGGATGATGAGACAACAGTGATTAAATCTGGTGTAAGCCTCCACCAGTTTCATGGCTCATCATCACTAGTTCATCAAGCTGCAGTTTATTACATAGAGGGTGTTCCTTCAATGGACCGCTTGGTGGTTGCATCGATCCCATGCTCTCTTGTGGTTCTTGCTGTGACGTTTACGACAGGTTTAGCAATCATTTAGTGGTTTAAACACAGCATTAAAACCTGTTAGGTCATTTTCTCTGGTTCATTATCAACCCCCTCCTGTCTCACCAACCACAGCAGTGTCCTGTCTCCGCTGGGACACCATTTCGAATGGAAATGGAATTCCGGAGTCGACAAAATAGGTTGAGAGTGAATTAACCTTAAGCTGACTTTTTCAAATAAAGCTTCTGATAGCTTTTCTTAGAGTAGATGCCTAGTCCTCTAATTTGGAAAAAATAGGCTAAAAACATTGTTCCTGATTTGAGTTAAAAGCCTTTTTTGTCACAGGCTAAATCTTTGATAAGTTTAATCCAGGAAGTCAGACAGGCAGATGTGGTATACACTGTGGGACATACTTCGACACGATCTGATGATGCTGTCTGACACTGATGTTGTGCTTGGAGGAGGTGGCAGTGTATGGTTCATTACAAACAGTACACACAGTAGCGTGTAACAACAATGTATACAGGTAAATGAATGACCTTCCCTGGCACATACATGACAATCTTTAATAGAAAGGGGATGTATCATAAAATGAGCAAAGCAGGAAGAGTAAATTGTCAGTGACATTAGAATATTATTATATGTTTGAACCAATAGGAGCTGCTGTGAAATAAAACATGTCAATGATTGTAAAGGAAGATTGTGTCAAGGACATTAAAGGTACAATGGAATGTGTGGGATACAAAAGGAAGATACATGACCGTTTCTGTAATTTTACTAAAGGAATATTGTCTTTGTCATAAATTACATGATTATAAACTTACTATTTCTGGTGCTAACTTACAACCTTATGATCATACTGAATTTTCTTATGACTTACCACAAATAAATTGTAGAATATTAGATCTAGTGATGCCCATGCTATTTTCTGAATCATTTGTGGTACACAAAGTACTGAAAAACAAAAGTCACATCATAAACATAAATACCAATAAACACCCATGTCTGTGTGACATCAACTACACAGTACATGCCCCAGCAGCTGGACCTGATGTTGTCACCATCACCACATTGTCTACCCATGTCTGTGTGACATCAACTACACAGCACATGCCCCAGCAGGTGGACCTGATGTTGTCACCATCACCACCTTGTCTACCCATGTCTGTGTGACATCAACTACACAGTACATGCCCCAGCAGCTGGACCTGATGTTGTCACCATCACCACCTTGTCTACCCATGTCTGTGTGACATCAACTACACAGCACATGCCCCAGCAGGTGGACCTGATGTTGTCACCATCACCACATTGTCTACCCATGTCTGTGTGACATCAACTACACAGTACATGCCCAGCAGCTGGACCTGATGTTGTCACCATCACCACCTTGTCTACCCATGTCTGTGTGACATCAACTACACAGTACATGCCCCAGCAGCTGGACCTGATGTTGTCACCATCACCACATTGTCTACCCATGTCTGTGTGACATCAACTACACAGCACATGCCCCAGCAGGTGGAACTGATGTTGTCACCATCACCACATTGTCTACCCATGTCTGTGTGACATCAACTACACAGCACATGCCCCAGCAGGTGGAACTGATGTTGTCACCATCACCACCTTGTCTACCCATGTCTGTGTGACATCAACTACACAGTACATGCCCCAGCAGCTGGACCTGATGTTGTCACCATCACCACATTGTCTACCCATGTCTGTGTGACATCAACTACACAGCACATGCCCCAGCAGGTGGACCTGATGTTGTCACCATCACCACCTTGTCTACCCATGTCTGTGTGACATCAACTACACAGTACATGCCCCAGCAGCTGGACCTGATGTTGTCACCATCACCACCTTGTCTACCCATGTCTGTGTGACATCAACTACACAGCACATGCCCCAGCAGGTGGAACTGATGTTGTCACCATCACCACATTGTCTACCCATGTCTGTGTGACATCAACTACACAGCACATGCCCCAGCAGGTGGAACTGATGTTGTCACCATCACCACATTGTCTACCCATGTCTGTGTGACATCAACTACACAGTACATGCCCCAGCAGCTGGACCTGATGTTGTCACCATCACCACATTGTCTACCCATGTCTGTGTGACATCAACTACACAGCACATGCCCCAGCAGGTGGAACTGATGTTGTCACCATCACCACATTGTCTACCCATGTCTGTGTGACATCAACTACACAGCACATGCCCCAGCAGGTGGAACTGATGTTGTCACCATCACCACCTTGTCTACCCATGTCTGTGTGACATCAACTACACAGTACATGCCCCAGCAGCTGGACCTGATGTTGTCACCATCACCACCTTGTCTACCCATGTCTGTGTGACATCAACTACACAGCACATGCCCCAGCAGGTGGACCTGATGTTGTCACCATCACCACCTTGTCTACCCATGTCTGTGTGACATCAACTACACAGTACATGCCCCAGCAGCTGGACCTGATGTTGTCACCATCACCACCTTGTCTACCCATGTCTGTGTGACATCAACTACACAGCACATGCCCCAGCAGGTGGACCTGATGTTGTCACCATCACCACATTGTCTACCCATGTCTGTGTGACATCAACTACACAGTACATGCCCAGCAGCTGGACCTGATGTTGTCACCATCACCACCTTGTCTACCCATGTCTGTGTGACATCAACTACACAGTACATGCCCCAGCAGCTGGACCTGATGTTGTCACCATCACCACATTGTCTACCCATGTCTGTGTGACATCAACTACACAGCACATGCCCCAGCAGGTGGACCTGATGTTGTCACCATCACCACATTGTCTACCCATGTCTGTGTGACATCAACTACACAGCACATGCCCCAGCAGGTGGAACTGATGTTGTCACCATCACCACCTTGTCTACCCATGTCTGTGTGACATCAACTACACAGTACATGCCCCAGCAGCTGGACCTGATGTTGTCACCATCACCACATTGTCTACCCATGTCTGTGTGACATCAACTACACAGCACATGCCCCAGCAGGTGGACCTGATGTTGTCACCATCACCACCTTGTCTACCCATGTCTGTGTGACATCAACTACACAGTACATGCCCCAGCAGCTGGACCTGATGTTGTCACCATCACCACCTTGTCTACCCATGTCTGTGTGACATCAACTACACAGCACATGCCCCAGCAGGTGGAACTGATGTTGTCACCATCACCACATTGTCTACCCATGTCTGTGTGACATCAACTACACAGTACATGCCCCAGCAGCTGGACCTGATGTTGTCACCATCACCACATTGTCTACCCATGTCTGTGTGACATCAACTACACAGCACATGCCCCAGCAGGTGGAACTGATGTTGTCACCATCACCACCTTGTCTACCCATGTCTGTGTGACATCAACTACACAGCACATGCCCCAGCAGGTGGAACTGATGTTGTCACCATCACCACCTTGTCTACCCATGTCTGTGTGACATCAACTACACAGTACATGCCCCAGCAGCTGGACCTGATGTTGTCACCATCACCACATTGTCTACCCATGTGTGTGTGACATCAACTACACAGCACATGCCCCAGCAGGTGGACCTGATGTTGTCACCATCACCACCTTGTCTACCCATGTCTGTGTGACATTAACTACACAGTACATGCCCAGCAGCTGGACCTGATGTTGTCACCATCACCACATTGTCTACCCATGTCTGTGTGACATCAACTACACAGTACATGCCCCAGCAGCTGGACCTGATGTTGTCACCATCACCACCTTGTCTACCCATGTCTGTGTGACATTAACTACACAGTACATGCCCCAGCAGGTGGACCTGATGTTGTCACCATCACCACCTTGTCTACCCATGTCTGTGTGACATCAACTACACAGTACATGCCCAGCAGCTGGACCTGATGTTGTCACCATTACCACCTTGTCTACCCATGTCTGTGTGACATCAACTACACAGTACATCCCCCAGCAGCTGGACCTGATGTTGTCACCATCACCACCTTGTCTACCCATGTCTGTGTGACATTAACTACACAGTACATGCCCAGCAGCTGGACCTGATGTTGTCACCATCACCACCTTGTCTACCCATGTCTGTGTGACATCAACTACACAGTACATGCCCCAGCAGGTGGACCTGATGTTGTCACCATCACCACATTGTCTACCCATGTCTGTGTGACATCAACTACACAGCACATGCCCCAGCAGGTGGAACTGATGTTGTCACCATCACCACATTGTCTACCCATGTCTGTGTGACATCAACTACACAGCACATGCCCCAGCAGGTGGAACTGATGTTGTCACCATCACCACCTTGTCTACCCATGTCTGTGTGACATCAACTACACAGTACATGCCCCAGCAGCTGGACCTGATGTTGTCACCATCACCACATTGTCTACCCATGTCTGTGTGACATCAACTACACAGCACATGCCCCAGCAGGTGGACCTGATGTTGTCACCATCACCACCTTGTCTACCCATGTCTGTGTGACATCAACTACACAGTACATGCCCCAGCAGCTGGACCTGATGTTGTCACCATCACCACCTTGTCTACCCATGTCTGTGTGACATCAACTACACAGCACATGCCCCAGCAGGTGGAACTGATGTTGTCACCATCACCACATTGTCTACCCATGTCTGTGTGACATCAACTACACAGCACATGCCCCAGCAGGTGGAACTGATGTTGTCACCATCACCACATTGTCTACCCATGTCTGTGTGACATCAACTACACAGTACATGCCCCAGCAGCTGGACCTGATGTTGTCACCATCACCACATTGTCTACCCATGTCTGTGTGACATCAACTACACAGCACATGCCCCAGCAGGTGGAACTGATGTTGTCACCATCACCACATTGTCTACCCATGTCTGTGTGACATCAACTACACAGCACATGCCCCAGCAGGTGGAACTGATGTTGTCACCATCACCACCTTGTCTACCCATGTCTGTGTGACATCAACTACACAGTACATGCCCCAGCAGCTGGACCTGATGTTGTCACCATCACCACCTTGTCTACCCATGTCTGTGTGACATCAACTACACAGCACATGCCCCAGCAGGTGGACCTGATGTTGTCACCATCACCACCTTGTCTACCCATGTCTGTGTGACATCAACTACACAGTACATGCCCCAGCAGCTGGACCTGATGTTGTCACCATCACCACCTTGTCTACCCATGTCTGTGTGACATCAACTACACAGCACATGCCCCAGCAGGTGGACCTGATGTTGTCACCATCACCACATTGTCTACCCATGTCTGTGTGACATCAACTACACAGTACATGCCCAGCAGCTGGACCTGATGTTGTCACCATCACCACCTTGTCTACCCATGTCTGTGTGACATCAACTACACAGTACATGCCCCAGCAGCTGGACCTGATGTTGTCACCATCACCACATTGTCTACCCATGTCTGTGTGACATCAACTACACAGCACATGCCCCAGCAGGTGGAACTGATGTTGTCACCATCACCACATTGTCTACCCATGTCTGTGTGACATCAACTACACAGCACATGCCCCAGCAGGTGGAACTGATGTTGTCACCATCACCACCTTGTCTACCCATGTCTGTGTGACATCAACTACACAGTACATGCCCCAGCAGCTGGACCTGATGTTGTCACCATCACCACATTGTCTACCCATGTCTGTGTGACATCAACTACACAGCACATGCCCCAGCAGGTGGACCTGATGTTGTCACCATCACCACCTTGTCTACCCATGTCTGTGTGACATCAACTACACAGTACATGCCCCAGCAGCTGGACCTGATGTTGTCACCATCACCACCTTGTCTACCCATGTCTGTGTGACATCAACTACACAGCACATGCCCCAGCAGGTGGAACTGATGTTGTCACCATCACCACATTGTCTACCCATGTCTGTGTGACATCAACTACACAGCACATGCCCCAGCAGGTGGAACTGATGTTGTCACCATCACCACATTGTCTACCCATGTCTGTGTGACATCAACTACACAGTACATGCCCCAGCAGCTGGACCTGATGTTGTCACCATCACCACATTGTCTACCCATGTCTGTGTGACATCAACTACACAGCACATGCCCCAGCAGGTGGAACTGATGTTGTCACCATCACCACATTGTCTACCCATGTCTGTGTGACATCAACTACACAGCACATGCCCCAGCAGGTGGAACTGATGTTGTCACCATCACCACCTTGTCTACCCATGTCTGTGTGACATCAACTACACAGTACATGCCCCAGCAGCTGGACCTGATGTTGTCACCATCACCACATTGTCTACCCATGTGTGTGTGACATCAACTACACAGCACATGCCCCAGCAGGTGGACCTGATGTTGTCACCATCACCACCTTGTCTACCCATGTCTGTGTGACATTAACTACACAGTACATGCCCAGCAGCTGGACCTGATGTTGTCACCATCACCACATTGTCTACCCATGTCTGTGTGACATCAACTACACAGTACATGCCCCAGCAGGTGGACCTGATGTTGTCACCATCACCACCTTGTCTACCCATGTCTGTGTGACATTAACTACACAGTACATGCCCCAGCAGGTGGACCTGATGTTGTCACCATCACCACCTTGTCTACCCATGTCTGTGTGACATCAACTACACAGTACATGCCCAGCAGCTGGACCTGATGTTGTCACCATTACCACCTTGTCTACCCATGTCTGTGTGACATCAACTACACAGTACATCCCCCAGCAGCTGGACCTGATGTTGTCACCATCACCACCTTGTCTACCCATGTCTGTGTGACATTAACTACACAGTACATGCCCAGCAGCTGGACCTGATGTTGTCACCATCACCACCTTGTCTACCCATGTCTGTGTGACATTAACTACACAGTACATGCCCAGCAGCTGGACCTGATGTTGTCACCATCACCACCTTGTC
Organism: Haliotis asinina; assembly: GCF_037392515.1. NCBI lineage: Eukaryota > Metazoa > Mollusca > Gastropoda > Lepetellida > Haliotidae > Haliotis > Haliotis asinina. The sequence continues at coordinate 43,077,235 of NC_090280.1, read as the reverse complement.
TACCCATGTCTGTGTGACATCAACTACGCAGCACATGCCCCAGCAGCTGGACCTGATGTTGTCACCCTCACCACCTTGTCTACCCATGTCTGTGTGACATCAACTACACAGCACGTGCCCCAGCAGGTGGACCTGATGTTGTCACCATCACCACCTTGTCTACCCATGTCTGTGTGACATCAACTACACAGTACATGCCCCAGCAGCTGGACCTGATGTTGTCACCATCACCACCTTGTCTACCCATGTCTGTGTGACATCAACTACACAGCACATGCCCCAGCAGGTGGAACTGATGTTGTCACCATCACCACCTTGTCTACCCATGTCTGTGTGACATCAACTACACAGTACATGCCCCAGCAGCTGGACCTGATGTTGTCACCATCACCACATTGTCTACCCATGTCTGTGTGACATCAACTACACAGCACATGCCCCAGCAGGTGGACCTGATGTTGTCACCATCACCACCTTGTCTACCCATGTCTGTGTGACATCAACTACACAGTACATGCCCCAGCAGCTGGACCTGATGTTGTCACCATCACCACCTTGTCTACCCATGTCTGTGTGACATCAACTACACAGCACATGCCCCAGCAGGTGGAACTGATGTTGTCACCATCACCACCTTGTCTACCCATGTCTGTGTGACATCAACTACACAGTACATGCCCCAGCAGCTGGACCTGATGTTGTCACCATCACCACATTGTCTACCCATGTGTGTGTGACATCAACTACACAGCACATGCCCCAGCAGGTGGACCTGATGTTGTCACCATCACCACCTTGTCTACCCATGTCTGTGTGACATTAACTACACAGTACATGCCCAGCAGCTGGACCTGATGTTGTCACCATCACCACATTGTCTACCCATGTCTGTGTGACTTCAACTACACAGTACATGCCCCAGCAGGTGGACCTGATGTTGTCACCATCACCACCTTGTCTACCCATGTCTGTGTGACATTAACTACACAGTACATGCCCCAGCAGGTGGACCTGATGTTGTCACCATCACCACCTTGTCTACCCATGTCTGTGTGACATCAACTACACAGTACATGCCCAGCAGCTGGACCTGATGTTGTCACCATTACCACCTTGTCTACCCATGTCTGTGTGACATCAACTACACAGTACATCCCCCAGCAGCTGGACCTGATGTTGTCACCATCACCACCTTGTCTACCCATGTCTGTGTGACATTAACTACACAGTACATGCCCAGCAGCTGGACCTGATGTTGTCACCATCACCACCTTGTCTACCCATGTCTGTGTGACATTAACTACACAGTACATGCCCAGCAGCTGGACCTGATGTTGTCACCATCACCACCTTGTCTACCCATGTCTGTGTGACATCAACTACGCAGCACATGCCCCAGCAGCTGGACCTGATGTTGTCACCCTCACCACCTTGTCTACCCATGTCTGTGTGACATCAACTACACAGCACGTGCCCCAGCAGGTGGACCTGATGTTGTCACCATCACCACCTTGTCTACCCATGTCTGTGTGACATCAACTACACAGTACATGCCCCAGCAGCTGGACCTGATGTTGTCACCATCACCACCTTGTCTACCCATGTCTGTGTGACATTAACTACACAGTACATGCCCAGCAGCTGGACCTGATGTTGTCACCATCACCACCTTGTCTACCCATGTCTGTGTGACATTAACTACACAGTACATGCCCTAGCAGCTGGACCTGATGTTGTCACCATCACCACCTTGTCTACCCATGTCTGTGTGACATCAACTACGCAGCACATGCCCCAGCAGGTGGACCTGATGTTGTCACCATCACCACATTGTCTACCCATGTCTGTGTGACATCAACTACACAGTACGTGCCCCAGCAGGTGGACCTGATGTTGTCACCATCACCACCTTGTCTACCCATGTCTGTGTGACATCAACTACACAGTACATGCCCCAGCTGGTGGACCTGATGTTGTCACCATCACCACCTTGTCTACCCATGTCTGTGTGACATCAACTACACAGCACGTGCCCCAGCAGGTGGACCTGATGTTGTCACCATCACCACATTGTCTACCCATGTCTGTGTGACATCAACTACACAGTACATGCCCCAGCAGGTGGACCTGATGTTGTCACCATCACCACATTGTCTACCCATGTCTGTGTGACATCAACTACACAGTACATGCCCCAGCAGGTGGACCTGATGTTGTCACCCTCACCACCTTGTCTACCCATGTCTGTGTGACATCAACTACACAGTACATGCCCCAGCAGGTGGACCTGATGTTGTCACCATCACCACCTTGTCTACCCATGTCTGTGTGACATCAACTACACAGTACATGCCCCAGCAGCTGGACCTGATGTTGTCACCATCACCACCTTGTCTACCCATGTCTGTGTGACATCAACTACACAGTACATGCCCCAGCAGGTGGACCTAATGTTGTCACCATCACCACCTTGTCTACCCATGTGTGTGTGACATTATCTGATGTTGCCACCATCAGCACCTTGTTTTGAGCTATTAATCCTGCGAGTTAATAACATGAGATAAATGTGATCAACCTATGTTGTCACCATCACCACCTTGTCTACCCATGTCTGTGTGACATCAACTACACAGTACATGCCCTAGCAGGTGGACTTGATGTTGTCACCATCACCACCTTGTCTACCCATGTCTGTGTGACATAAACTACACAGTACATGCCCCAGCAGGTGGACCTGATGTTGTCACCATCACCACCTTGTCTACCCATGTCTGTGTGACATAAACTACACAGTACATGCCCCAGCAGGTGGACCTGATGTTGTCACCATCACCACCTTGTCTACCCATGTCTGTGTGACATTAACTACACAGTACATGCCCCAGCAGCTGGACCTGATGTTGTCACCATCACCACCTTGTCTACCCATGTCTGTGTGACATCAACTACACAGTACATGCCCCAGCAGCCGGACCTGATGTTGTCACCATCAGCACCTTGTTTTGAGCTATTAATCCTATGAACTAAAAGCAGGAGATAAATGTGGTCAACATGACCTCAGTTAAGCTTAATGGTTAAGTTATATGTGAAGGGACATTTATACATTTTGCATTATACAGTATAAGACATCATTTGCCCCTCAAAGTTCAACCAAAATCAGTTTATTTTCACTTCATTTGAAATATACATGTATCGGCTTGCAACTCTGAGTCTTATTTAACAACATCTTTGATAATTTGGTTGATGCCACTGCTAAAATTTTAGAATTACTGACCTCCACGTCTGGAGAAGTTACTCTGTTAGTGACATGAAGGATATGGAATTGAGATGGAAATAGTCTGATTTGACATATGGGAAGTGTCAGACGAGTGTGGGAAAAAGTCCTTTCTTTGGTAAATTTGATAACAAAGTGTTCATGGCAGACTGAGTGAAAAAAATTAGCAAAAATCAATAGTCCCCTCAAGGCTATTACAGTCATGGTGAGTTTATTGTAAAACAGGGTGGATTTCTCCATCTCTTTTAAACTGAAGAAGAATTGTAGGGGAGGAATTTTTATGTCATAAATTGTGGAAGAGAAGGATGATTCATTGCTATTACAAGCTTAAAGCAAGTTCCAGTTTGTACTACCAAAATCTTTCAACCAGTGTTTCTGGTGCAGACAGTGGTCACCATCAGTTGTGATGGCTCCAGGATGGTGAAGTAGGACTTCAGCATTCACAGTATTTATTGTTGTGCTAACTGATGTTTGTTGATGAAATCTGGTATTATATCCGCTGATTGTTTGTGTTGTAATTGTCATGTAGTGAGCAAGGTGCCGTACAGGTGTACAGTGTTTTGGGAAGAGCAGAACGTGGGGAACCCTTGCTTGTCATATGGTTGGAGTTGAGTCTTTGTGTGTCTTTTGCGCAATCTAATGTAATGAATATAAAGTTTGAGTGTTATTACATCTGGCCCTCTTGCATTATTAGCATGTTTGCTGCAGCCTGTGCCAATCAACAGATAAATAAAGCAAGTATGAAATTTCCCCATGAAACACTGTTGTGATATTGACAGATATCCTGTAGACTTCTATCATTGTTCCTGCTGCTGTGAAGGTGTTATGAAGCAGTGATGAACCAGTCTCATGAGTCATCCAGGGGGTTCTTATAGAAGATAGTTTGTAAATATATCACCCAGTTAGAGCTACATAAATAATGATCAAAAGGAATCTTATGGTTGATAAGAAATGGAAAATCCAATATCCAATGTTCACATCTGTTTCTTTGTCAATGTATGTGAACTATGACAAATATGAAGGATGCATAAGTAAATGTTGCTTTTACCCACATCATCAATATTGTGACTATTCACAGGTAAGGATGTGAAAGAAAGGCAGTTTAATACCATGCTGACATATTAGACTTGTAGGGCTTTGCTTGGTAACGAAATGCCATGCTGGCTAATCCTTAGTTTCACGGTGCTGAGGTATGCTGGACTATGTAGGACTTTGCATTTTAACGCAATGCCATACTGGCTAATCATTAGTTTCACGGAGCTGGACTATGCTGGACTATGTAGGGCCCTACTTGGTAACACTGTGCCATGCTGGCTAATCCTTAGTTTCACGGAGCTGGGCTATGCTGGACTATGTAGGGCCCTACTTGGTAACACTGTGCCATGCTGGCTAATCCTTAGTTTCACGGAGCTGGACTATGCTGGACTATGTAGGGCCCTACTTGGTAACACTGTGCCATGCTGGCTAATCCTTAGTTTCACGGAGCTGGGCTATGCTGAACTATGTAGGGCTTTCCTTGGTAACACTGTGCCATGCTGGCTAATCCTTAGTTTCACGGAGCTGGGCTATGCTGAACTATGTAGGGCTTTACTTGGTAACACTGTGCCATGCTGGCTAATCCTGAGTTTCACGGAGCTGGGCTATGCTGGACTATGTAGGGCTTTCCTTGGTAACACTGTGCCATGCTGGCTAATCCTGAGTTTCACGGAGCTGGGCTAGGCATTGTAATCTCTGTCAGGACCACATTATTTTCCCTTCGTCTTAGCCCTCTCCGCAAACTGCTAAAGCCTGAATGACACACATGTAGATTTCCTCAGGTTCTGGAATCTTCTTTGTCACTGGGGCTCCTTTTCAATTTGAAAGCAATCATTTGTGTCTATCAGAATTAAATATATGCAGAGACTAAGCATTACTGTGTGTGCTGGGCTATGGTTTACTGTGCAAGGCTAGGCTGATTTTAAGTTTGAAAAGACAGGACTTGGGTCTAAAGTTTTGATATGGAACATGCCTCTGAATGGTTTGACTATCAAAAGAAAATTCAATTCACTCACATTATGTTCAGACTGGATTCAGTTTTGATGACTCCTAATGGATGTGCTTGCTCTTGACACTGACTCACAATAGTCATCATTTTGTTGATGAAAAGCCTCTAAAACAAATTTGCTGCTTTTTCTGATTTGATTCATAAGATTCTTCATTAGTATGTTTGAGTCTTGCATGTAGCCATGATGGTGCATAGTTAATATGAGTGATTATGTCGGCTGTTAGCTCCGCCAATGTTTATCCAACTCACAAGCTGTAGGCTTGATAATGGCATCATCTTTTGGTGAAACTATCTCTATTTGCCATGCAAATTGGCAGCAGAATTTAAAATTAAAATATTTTAGTTGATTAACTCTGCCAACTCACATAGACATAAAACAGCTTGATCCATTTGTGTAGCAGCAGTAACAGCAACATGTTGCTGCCTTCACTTGTCTTTTCCACAATAGGTAATGTCCCATGTGTTAATTTTTCAATGGTGGTGTTTGATGTATCAAAGGCATGACTTGCATTTCATGATGAGCTACTTGACTTCTCGCTCTTCATACAGCATAGGCCACTGACAATCAACTGCCATCTGACTCAGTTCTGAGTAACCAGCTTAAGTCATCTTGGCCATGAGTTTCTGGGACATCACCTGGCTGGTAGGCCTTGTGGGTTCCACTGTATAGCTTTTCAAGTTCTGTTTCCTGGGTCTTTTGGTAAGGTGTAAGGCATTTCATGATATCTGAAGCATATCCTCTAAGCAGCTGATGTGAACAAATTGTCATTTTGATGGAAGGTATCAGAAAGCAGTTTGTTAGATTGTGAGTATCTTTGAAAGTGTTACCATTTCAGTTTTTAAAAACTCAGGCTGGATTCATATTTGGGCGGGTCTTTTTTGTTAGGTTCTAAACATATTTATGTCAGTTGTTGCTTTGTTGTTAAGACATGTTGAGAGCATAATCAACCATCATACGAGTTGTATCCCAGCAACACAGAATAATCTGCTTGAAGTGACACTTACATACATATTCCCAGACACAGCCAACAACAGGAAGAATGCACCAGAAACTATCATGTTGGAATGTGTGGTAGATAAGAATCTACTCTGCAAATTGAAGAAATCATTCATCTTCCTTACTGCTCCTCATCCACACTCAAGGTTTTCTTTGCTATAATGAATTCTAGACCGAGCTGTGTGCTGACAGTATATATTAGACAATATGAAAATACACTGCACAAATACTTTCACTGAAGTAGAGTGGAATGATAGTTTCTTAAATCCATTGAGCTTGGTGTCATTAATTAATTTCAACATCGGTCATTATAACACACATTTGAGAAACTTTGTTTCACTTCTATTTGTGGATTTGAAGGTGTGTGGCTGTAATTTACCTCACTAGCTACACAATTATGGCTGCTATCCTGGTTAGGACTGAAATGTAAGTAGAACCTGTCCAGCAGCACTTGAGGATTGAGGCATTCTCTACCTCTCAAGGCTGATGCTTTACTATTTTGAGGGACTTATTGTACGAGCCAACTTGATTATTTAACACATGTTTTAAACTTGGTGAAGATCAAAATTCTTCTTTAGGTCTAGCATATGACTGTAATAAAAAAACAAAGTTTGATGAAAAAGCTGGAGGAGATGTGGGCAGATTGCCAATGTTGGTGGTGGTGTGTTTGTTGTGAGTAGGGCTGTCAACCAACACTTGTACATGTTAGACAGGGGTCAGGGTGAGGCTCACTCACCAGCCAGGTAGGTTCTGGGCTGTCAGTGGAGGAATGGAAGGGAACATGACCCCTGGCATCAGGAGAGTGGGGTTGGCGGCAGATGGAGGGGTGGGCTGGAAACAGGGAAAGGTGATGGAGTTTCATGACAAGTAGGGAACTCAAGGATGGGATGTTGTTTAGCTAGATGAACTTTACCAGTGATCTTGATTACTTATAAATCAGATTACTTTCTCTACAACTTCCAGATGTACAGTGGTTTTATTAAGTGGTTTGTTTTATTGTTGAGACAGATTGACAGACAAAAGGAGAATACTTATCATAATGGTTGTGGCGGATCTGGAAGGTTCCTTGAATTGTGGAATGTAATTGAGGCTTCATAATGCACATGATACATAAAATCATCACAGCACATAATATGGAAGAATTCAAAGTGGAACAAGTTGAAATTCAGTTAAAGAACTTGTCTAAAAAAAATATTTTCAAAAATGTCATTTATTTTGCAGGTTTTGATCGTAGCATTCCAGGATTCTCTCGCTACTCAGTGGTGGGGAGTTCCCAAGAGGAGTTTAACCTGAACATTGTGAACACCCAGCTGGATGATGATGCTGAGTATCGATGTCAGGTGCTGCCTGCTCAGAACAACCCTCCAATACAAGCCTTCGCTCATCTTACAGTGCTAGGTAAGTAGCCTGCGGTAGCCAGGGTAACCCTCCAATACAATCCTTTACTCATCTTACAGTGCTAGGTAAGTAGCCTCAGTAGCCAGGGTAACCCTCCAATACAAGCCTTTACTCATCTTACAGTGCTAGGTAAGTAGCCTCTGTAGCCAGGGTAACCCTGAAATACAAGCCTTTGCTGATCTTACAGTGCTAGGTAAGTAGCCTCAGTAGCCAGGGTAACCCTCAACTACAAGCCTTTGCTGATCTTACAGTGCTAGGTAAGTAGGCTCAGCAGCTTGTGTAGCCCTCCAATACAAGCCTTTGCTGATCTTACAGTGCTAGGTAAGTAGCCTCTGTAGCCAGGGTAACCCTCTAATACAAGCCTTTGCTGATCTTACAGTGCTAGGTAAGTAGGCTCAGCAGCTTGTGTATCCCTCCAAACAAGCCTTCGCTCATCTTATAGTGTTAGGTAAGTAGCCTGTGGTAGCAAGTGCAACAGTCCAGTACAAGCCTTCGCTCATCTTACAGTGTTAGGTAAGTAGCCTGTGGTAGCAAGTGCAACAGTCCAATACAAGCCTTCGCTCATCTAACAGTGTTAGGTAAGTAGCCTGTGGTAGCAAGTGCTACAGTCCAATACAAGCCTTCGCTCATCTTACAGTGTTAGGTAAGTAGCCTGTGGTAGCAAGTGCAACAGTCGAATATAGTATCAGCAAAACAAATGCACATGCGGTGCATGCTGAGCGTTGAATCTGACGCTACTGGTCCTGCTGGTGCTCGGTGTTTCATTGTGTATAGCCCTCGTAATGCAAACCAATGATATTTGAAACTACGATTGTGTACTAAGCTCCTTCTTTGTCATGAATAAACAACATGATAACCATGTAAATGCAGTACAACTTAGTTAACTCAATGTATGTTTCACATGATAGGTCCTGGCCACTGTGAAATACTGATCATCTCAAAGTGCATAAAGTGGTTCTTTTGATACAATCTGTAGACAGAAATACCTAACTAACAACATGCTTATTGTTGTATTTGATGACAAGAGTTTAGTTGTGAGTTGTATTGCCATCTTGTGTGGCTCACTAATCCCTCCACTGTCTTTGTAAATTGTTAACACCAGACAAATATTGGGGACAAGCTTGCTCATGACCCACCTATACTAACTGCATTACATCAGCTGTCTTACTGGTGTTGAGCTAACAAACTATAGTGCAAAATATTTATCTGATCAAACATGAGCTTTTAACAATTACTAATCTGTTTGGAAATTACAGGCTTAGATGGTAAGTACGGCCATTTAATCCTAAATGTCACTGGCTTTTTATTTGAGTCTGGCATCTTGTTTTCTTTCCTTGTTTTTAATGTCAGACTCAGTAATATTCCGGCTGGTTGATTTGTAAATCATTGAGTCTGAACCAGAGAGTCCAGTGATTGACATCATGAGCATTGACTAACACAGTTGGGATATATGATGACATGCTTCTACTGTATCCAAGGGTTGGCAATTCTGATTGTGTTGGAATGTTTAGGTCTGTAAAAAACATTCAACTCTTCAACTACATCAGAAACCCGTAACGTGATAACCTCCCTTTAGAAGCCATATAAAACTGCAAGGAATTTCATTCAGGTTGTAATCCTAATTCACCTGTCTTCTTGCAATGCCCCACTTGTGATCAGATTCATTGATAAACTCTGAAATCTGTGATAGGCTGGAAGAATATCAGATAGCTCTTAATATAAATGAGGGCTTGATGTAGAGACATTTACGTTCATCATCTGTGGTCTACAGATTTGCAAATTCCATACACAAACAGGTGATAAATACATAGTCTCCATCTATTTTGCAGACCATGCTTCTTTCTTACAAGAAACGTTCAGGATTGGATTAATTTTGTTGAAAGTATAGCAGGCAGTAAGGAGCTCGGATTTATATATTTTTCCAAAATAGACTGTACTGTAAACTTTGAAAGTAGCCTCATCATTACCTTAGCTATCTCCTCCTTATCTTAGTTTTGATATATTAGTAGGTGAGAAGGGCGTGCTGGTCTTTTTGGTATTCACTGACCTGGTACACAGTCAGGCAGATAATAGGACTAACACTTCTGGCACTGCCAGTAACGCCCAATTGATTAGGGGTGACTATTGAAGGAGAAACAACTATTAAGATAGCAATAGTCTGTTGCCACCAACTATTGCAATTCTATTGCAATGGTTTATTTCTTCTTAAATTGTCTCATTTGAGGTTATTTCCCAAATGAATATCTAGTTTATATGAAAGAAAAATATGCTGAAGTAGTTTCAGTCTTTTTTAATAACTGACAAGAAACTTGAAAGACTTAATAGGGGGGATAACTCGACATCAAAGTGAACGAACCTGGTACTTGCTTTATTTTGTGCGGCGCAGTTATCAGTGGAAGTCAGTACTAAACTATCGATAGTCACACATACTACTGATGCATCGATAGTTTTTTGTTTCTACCATAGATTAATTGGTATTGGAGACTCAACAATTGCAATCTATCAATAGTTAGATGCATTGTTACAGCTCTGTGATTCTGTAACACTGCGTGTCAAGACTTTCGTGGTACCACTTCTGATAGAACAGCAAGTCTGCCCTGCTTGTGTCTTCCATCTTGTCTGAATGAATCATATTTCATATTAATGTAGACAGTTTACTTTTTGGTTGATTGTTCAACGCCTTTCTGTTATGTTATTGACAGCAGCTATTAGTTGAACAAAAAGTTTTCATTAGTGCTGTTTCTGGTGAAGGTTATTTGAAGATGAAACATGATGACATTGCAGCTGCCAGCATGATCAGATTCATACTTTCCGCCTGATAAAGGTGAATGCTCCTCTAGACCTTGAATGACGAGCTTCAGATTAACGTGGGACATTATTGCCAATTCGAAAAAAACTCATTAACTGACAAAATAAAAAAGCAAAAACGACAACAGCATAATACTTGACAGAAATGAATGAGTGCTGTATCATTTGTTGCCTATAGGCGTGAAATTGACTCGCACTGAGCAACGTTTTGATATTGACTAATTGTAAGCATTCCTCACCATCGTCGGTGCTTCAGCAGTTGGTGATTGTGTCCAGCATTGTGCCGCAGTTTAAGAGTTGCTGTTTTTTATCACAACTTGTACAAAAATGTGTGCTAGAAGATGAATTTGTGTGAAAGCTTCATCTCTTGTGGAAGAGTTGATGAAAAGGCAGTAGCTTTGAAAACTCATTAGGTTTCTGTTTTGTAAAATTTAATTTTCACCAGGCGATTGATTTCTTTGCTTCTGGTATTCGTCAGATATTGTTTCTTGTGTTAAATCTGCTTGTGTTACGTTCATGGCCCCTCAATGTGCTTTTTGTTTCCTTTCGATTCTAGACGCTTTTGGAATGAAAAAGATGTATAAATCAAATTTCTAACATGTAAGTGCCTCAAGCATTGTGGTCAACTGCAACCAAAAATGAGAGTTTTTTGTTTTGAGAGGAAAAACTTGACAGATAACTTATCATGTTGAAGAGTTTAATTCGTAAAGAAAAATGGAAAAACTCAGAAAAGATGAATTCATTTTAATAGTCCTAGGCCAAATGTTAGAAAAGTCCCTATCTTTTAGGATCTCTCAGCAGCAGTAAACGTGTTATTCAGTAATTAGTATGACACCTCCCACCCTCCAAAAATTCTTGTTGATGTGGAACTAGCAACAGGAGGTATCAGGTTACTAAAAACTAACTGGGTTCAGTCCACTGTTGAAACAGTGTCCACATGTTCATAAACAAACTGCTTGAGAATTGATCACATTGTCTAATGTGTGGTGACAAGCACTGGTGTTCAACATGGTCAAGATATGAAGTATGGGTGATAAGGCTAGGTGTATCATATTACCTGATTTTCATGATATCTCTACATTTGGCCTAGGAGTATTAAGTGTGACCCAGCAGGAGACTATAAAAAGTGAAGTGAATGAATTGAAGTTAGCTTTTTAAGAATCTCATATCAAGAGTATAGGATTTAAGATATTTCTTAAAGGCCAGTAATAATGTAGAGATTGTGGTGGGTGGAGAGACAGGCAGATTAAACCCCTGATGTAGGATGTATTCATTGAGTGCCTGTAATTATTAAAGTAAAGGAGATACCATGTCACCTATGTTTTCCTAGTCTGAAACTGTGAATCACTTCCTGTGCAAACTGAGATTAATTCACAGAGAATTAACTCTGATCTCAAAGGAAGAAATGCGCATAAAAAATGGAACCAATTATATTTAATTGCATGCGGCTTGTTCCTAATTTACAAAGTGAGTTATGTTTCGTTGTCATTGACATTGCCTAACTAAACAAAGCCACTTCAAACAGCTAATTGGTCGAAAGAAAATGTAACAGTGTATAGATCTTTAGCCAATGTCAAATATTGTTTGTTTAGTTCAGAGGTAATGTTTTCAGACAATTTGAATTAGTTCATCTCCAACATTGAACGGGTTTCCAGCATACTGAGAAGAGTTTCATTATTGGAAGAACTGTTAAGTCAATGAATTTACTTTACCGAGTGCTCTAATCTGTGTTTTTGGTCCATTAATAAGGTCTTCAGGAAAAAACTAATCTAGCACATGATAAAATATGTGTATGAAAAAGACATGAAGAAACACTGATTTCATGATTGACATGTGTCTTTATACATCATTCTCCATGAGATGTGAAAAACAGTCCATGATTTTAGAAGAATCATGGAAAAGAAGCTTTTCCATAAAGGACATTGTGAAAATACTGCTCAAAGTTCTTACTGTGTAGCAGTGTGAGGACACCACCTCCAACCCCTCACTTACATATGTACTAATGGTCTAGCAGTATGAGGACACCGCCTCCAACCCCTCATTTACATATGTACTAATGGTCTAGCAGTATGAGGACACGCCTCCAACCCCTCACTTACATATGTACTAATGGTCTAGCAGTATGAGGACACGCCTCCAACCCCTCACTTACATATGTACTAACAATGTAGCAGTATGAGGACACCGCCTCCAACCCCTCACTTACATATGTACTAATGGTCTAGCAGTATGAGGACACTGCCTCCAACCCCTCATTCACATATGTACTAATGGTCTAGCAGTATGAGGACACTGCCTCCAACCCCTCATTCACATATGTACTAATGGTCTAGCAGTATGAGGACACTGCCTCCAACCCCTCATTTACATATGTACTAATGGTCTAGCAGTATGAGGACACGCCTCCAACCCCTCACTTACATATGTACTAACAATGTAGCAGTATGAGGACACCGCCTCCAACCCCTCACTTACATATGTACTAATGGTCTAGCAGTATGAGGACACCGCCTCCAACCCCTCACTTACATATGTACTAACAACGTAGCAGTATGAGGACACCGCCTCCAACCCCTCACTTACATATACTCATGGAAGCAAATAAGGGAACATATGAAAGTACAAGTGTTCCATTTTCTATTTCTAGAATTTCACACACCGTGCAATACATACCTTGTAAAGAAACATTGAAAAGAATAAAGAAACACATGTACTCTCATGTGCTCCCTTATTTATTTCCATGAGTATATGTACTAACAATGTAGCAGTATGAGGACACCGCCTCCAACCCCTCACTTACATATGTACTAATGGTCTAGCATTATGAGGACACCGCCTCCAACCTCTTACTTACATATGTACTAATGGTCTAGCAGTTTGATGACACCACCTCCAACCTCTCACTTACATATGTACTAATGGTCTAGCAGTGTGAGGACACCACCTCCAACCTCTCACTTTTGCAGTACAAGTATTGATATAACATATTGCTTATAATCAAAGGTTTATACAAGAAGATGGCCAAGACAAGGTGTCTGTTTCTGTGTTGTTGTGTACTCAACTGTGGAACTTAATCCATCACAGAACAACAAAGGCAGACAGTTTACTCTCTATTCCGTTATACACAACAGCGGTCATCTCAATCATTGTGTTCATGAATGTCTCATAAAATTCATATTAAAGGGAATACTAGTCCAGTAAAATGAACGAAGACTTTCATATTTGCCTAATGATAAAGAAGTAGACAGCGCCTCCCCTGAGTGTAAAATGACCCTAATTACTGTGACGACATTAATCTTTCAGAGGTTAATAAGATGTTTCCTTCCCTCCAGAGTTCAGTGGTTCTCTGGGAGAACTCTAGGTGCAAGTGCTGTAGTCTGTTTTAGGCGTCTAGAAATTCTCTTTGATGTGGCCAGCATTGGAAGCCAGTAAAATACAATGTTGAATAATGGAGAAGCTAGTCAGTCATGTTGGTTGTTGGTGTTTTTTTAGGAAAGCAGGATTTGTGATGTTTCTTAAGCTAATGTGTCATGTGAAATAAACATGACCAGCTGATAATGTGTGCATAATGTATTCTGGTGAATTCTTACTGCCTTGAAATGTTCTTGAAAGTGGGTTAAATATATGCATATCATAATAATACTTTAAGCATAAATAGTTATTGATCATGAGTAACTTTGATTAAGGTCCAGGTGTTTTACGTCAGTACTGTTTAAGTGATGTGCAGGAACAAGTCCCTTCAGTAAATACCAGGTAAATACCACCGTCTCAGAGTACAGCTCTACGCTTTAGTAGACGAACATGAATATATTTATAAATACCACACGATTGTTGTTTTACCTTATAAAGAAAATAGTAGGCACATAGCATGATAAAAGTGCTCTTCCAGCAAGTTGAAAGGTTTGTTTTGATACTCTCCTAATATCAGTGATGACTGACAATGTATGTTTATATGATGCCAATGTAAGTTTATCAAATTATATTGTCACAATAACTTAACATACTGGACTTGATGTAAGTATAGGTTTTTTGTAACTCTATAGATGTATGGCAACTCTATAGATGTATGGCAACTTTATAGGTGTATGGCAACTCTGTAGATGTATTGCAACTCTATAGGTGTATGGCAACTCTATAGATGTATGGCAACTCTATAGGTGAATGTTAATGCTGTTATTCAACGAGTCTAGGTTTTTTATGACTGTATAATTGATGATTAGAGTCTCTCTATTGGCACTACAGGCATATGATAACTCAATAGGAATTGGATAACAAGAGAAGAATTAGATAACAGTATTGATACTTGATAACTCTAACAGTATTTGATAATACCATGGTTTTTGGAAGGCAATAAGTACATGTATACCTAAAACTCAAACTGATTTTAAGATATGAACACTGATGGTTGCATTATGGCAGTTCCATTTACTAGTAATTAATGTAAACCCAAAAAACAATTACAACATTCATTAGACAAAACAAGTGTATGATTATAATTAATATATTGCAGCCATATTTAATTCATACCAACATGAGTATGTCATTTAACGAGGGTATAAAACTCCCAAAAAATTCAGCCAGACCACAGGTTTGCCAGCCCTTACCAAAACTTAATTGTCCCACAAATAGTTTATGTTTGAGAAGCAACATAGTTTATCATCCAATTTGAATTCGTTTATTTATACAAGTGAATTAATAACTATTTATTTCCTTAATATGTTATGAATATTTTCATATTTATGTCAATCTTTTAACCTGACCTTCGGGCAGGTGAGTTTGAGAATCTGGCAGTCTGTTTTGAAAATAAACCATCAGGTGGTGAGGCAGGAAAGTATTTCAAACGCCGTCATTACACTATTACACAGATGTTATATTTTTTGCAATGAACATTGCTTTATTCAAACAGATATCACATATGACAACAAAATGGTTGTTATTACAGAACAGCATCAGTATCCTGATATGTATCCCCTAATCACTGTAAGGTACATTTCAAAACGCTACTGCATACATGCACAAAACGATGCTGGACCCAGAATACCAACCTGGTAACAGTGGTAGAGTCTAGCTGCTCCACAGTAAAGCCACTGGTAAGCTGTGTAATGTGTGTGAGCCTCATTTGTCTGAAAACAAAATGGCTCAACTGATTAAAAACATGCACTCCGAAGCTTACTTCCTCTCTTTATATGTGCACACCAGTACACATTACCAGTATTCTTTCTAAAATGCCTGTTAACTAGATGAAAACACCATGTACTAACCCACCCTATGATATACAATTGTTTAATTAGACTTACCCCAGTTAGTGCAGTGTTGTAATAATCATGCAGAGTTAAGATGTAGCTGGGACCAGAGAAGAGAAATGCTGAGGCATATGAGATCTGGGCTCATTGCACAAATCAATCCTAGCATTCAGATCATAGTAAGCTTGTGTTAAAGTATTATAATGGGAATTATCTGCAATACGATATTCATGTGGAACAGGGAACTGGTGACACATTCACATGAAACCATAGACATACCAATCACTGGCTGGACCAGGTAGTCGAAGACAATGAGAACCCCATGCTTACTGTAGTCTAGGAATCAGTAGAGAGAAAGTTTACAGAGCTAGAAAGCATAAATTATTATCCACAATATCTGCATTTTGCAACAGTGATAAAATAACTGTATCGGACCAAGTTTTTTGTATTTTGTAACTCTGTAGTTACTGGATGAATCTCTAGGTTTTGGTTGAAGTAAATTTCATGAAGTATGTTTCATGTTTCAGTGCCACCTTCAATGCCAGAGATCGAGGGTTACTCCAATGGATCTGTTGTGGAAGTTCCACAGACCCAGTCTTTGCTTAGTCTCACATGTAAGGCAGCCAATGGCCGACCTCCAGCCACTATATCCTGGTACCGGAATGGTGTGAAGGTCACCAACAATGTGGAGTATTCCACGCAGTCGTCAACGGGGGACAAGCGATCCACAGCCATCAGTATCATCCACATTCGGTTGACCCAGCGTAGAGACGAGAACAATGCAATATATACCTGTCAGGCAACGAACACAGCAATCTCAGGAAGTCCCTTGACAACAGTTGTGCAGATCAGCATCTTAGGTTGGTACAACACTTCCTATGTGGATTCAATGTCTTCACCAATGTTGAAAGTTAAGAACTAATTTGTGAATGGACAGACCATAACTGTATTAAATGTACATTTTCCTCAGCAGTTTGGTCAAATCAGAGACTGTTAATTTTAAGAGTGACAATTTTATACTTGCTTCAGTGTAAGCATTGTTATCAGGTGATATCTGATCACTTGCCCTCTGGACAGTGACAGCCTAAGAATCCTGGCCAGATTATTATTGATACACCTTAATAGGTCAAATGAGCACGATTGTGTTTTCTTATTTTGGACAACTCAAAATGTTATTGTAAAGTCCACTGACTGCCGTCTATTTGTTTTCAGAGCCCCCTGGAGCACCTGAGATTTCTGGATACACCGATAATCAGGTTGTACGAACAAACGACACATTACAGCTGACATGCACGTCAAGGGGAGGTAATCCTCTTGGGACTGTGGTGTGGTATCGAAACGACGAGCAAGTGGACTACTCATATGTTAGCGTCGATGGCAAGGCTGAAAATGAATACACTTTCACAGTGAACTCCTTTGATAACAACGCCATCTATCGATGCGAGGTGTCCAATCTGGTGACACAGCGGCCCTACACTGCCCAATACAAGCTCACTGTTCACTGTAAGTGATGTATGGAACGTTGCTTGTAGAAATCAGCAGGGAATATTGAAATGGATAGACAGCAGTATTTGGGTGCCCAATGCAGAATGAATGTGTTGGTATTTTGCAGAAGTTGTTGTATCAAAAACAATCCATGTTAGCATAATTGGTTATTTTGGGTCCAAAAAGGGATTCTATGTTCATTTTAATACGGTCTCTGATTGAGTATATTTTGTTACACAAACGAAAGGAGGGTGTAAAGTGGAATATAACACACTTGAATATATGGGTACTGGAACATATTTTTTCTGATATTGTTTTGAAGAACATGAATGTTGTACAATGCTGTATTCGTCTCACATACAACATTCCTGCACTGCTGTCCATTTTGATTCTGTTGTACTTGTACAGTTTCTTAATTTACCAATTCCCCATCCCCGCCAAACATTCCAAATAGTTAAAAGCATTCCAACAGTCCTGTTCCCCGTTTAATCCATCTTATGGTAATTGGTATCAATGGTCAGAATTTTGTTTCCATATGTCAGTGATGGCAATCTTAGAATTCTTTTGTATCCCACCAAATAACAAAATGCCACTCTTCTCCTCAGTATTAAGCTTCGTTCTCATCATCTAACCCATCCTCATCCTCTTGTTCCAAAATTGTCTGTCAAATGTTCTGCGCAAATTGTACTAGTCATCACAAGGTGTGGTGAGATTCACCTGATTCACTATTTTGCTCTGCTGCCCAGCAGAACCTGTCTTGGCAGGCTGGCTACATCATCTCTAGTGGAAATCCATAGAAAAGTATTTTTTTATGATAACTGTGAGACATCCTTGAGACATACCAACGATTAATGAAAGATTTATCAACAGTCATATGACCTAAGACATGGCATCATTTATTTTCTCCCCATTAACAACACAAACTTATCACACATTTACACATTCCCTCTTTATTAAATAAACAAGGTATCGCTGATAGGGCTAAAGTTTTAAACCTTACTGGACATGGCTAGCCCAGCTTTAGGATCCTTTTAGCCACCTTAAGGATGTTGACATGCTAGCATGCACACCCTGATATCTAAAGCCAGTCGATTCAGCAATTTCTTGTCTCATGGGATGAATAAATAGGTCCAGACAGTATTTTGACTGATAAGTTCCATGTGTAGTGGGATGTGGTGTCATCCCTCATGTGACATCCTTACCTTGTCAGGTTGTTGATGGGTGAATTTCTGTGTTCATATGGTATGTGCACTCAACCTCATATCAGAAGGTCAGCAGTTTTGGACTCAGGACTTGAAATTTAATGGACCCTACACATGCATCAAAATGTTAATCTATCAAAGTGTATGAAACATGAGACTGTCAGACTTGACATGTGCTTCTCAGTTGCTGATTGCTTACAGTATTGATGTGAAAGGAATACATGTACACAGACTCAGACATTTGTTATATGTCTACCCATGACTTGTTTCTTGTCACTACACTTTGAAGTCATGATTCAGATGATTGGTCACTTAATTCCTTTTGTTTCAGTCTCTCCAAATCGAGTTGCAATAAGTGGTGGTGACCGTCCAGCCAAGGCTGGTCAGACAGTCAAGCTGGACTGTGTGTCGTCCAACAGCAATCCAGCTGCTGTCATCACCTGGTTTGCCAGGGGTAGACAACTGGCACAGACCGATACTCGGGTAGAGGATTCCCCAGATGGCGGCTATATATCCAAGTCAACATTATCTGTGCAGCTGTCTCACCAGGATCACAACGTGAAGTACACTTGCCAGGCTACCAACCCAGCACTAGGCCAGAGTGTCGATGACACCGTCACGCTTAGTGTTTTGTGTAAGGCTTTAGTCATCGTTGTGGAACTTGTGTCTGTCGCTCAGTATCACTATTTCTTTATGAAATGATCAGTCATATTCTTGGAAAGATAGCCGGTTTTGAATGATGTTGCTTTTACAGGAAATATCAATATTTCATACAGTATCTGTTACTCATCTCAATGACAAAATCATGACATATGTGATCAGATCTTCTTCCAAGGCGGAAATACATTTAAGGATTTGTTTATCAAGATAGAAAGTATTTTTATCTTTACTTATCAAACATAATTGTGTTAAAGATTATCTCACGACCAAACATTACGAGAATGACAAGGGATTCAAGCAGTTGTAGCAAGAATATGTAATCTGTAATGGCAATTTGTTGATTGTAATGATTTTTTTATGATTTAAAGTTTAGTCAGATAATTCCTGTAATGGCAATTTGTTGATTGTAATGATTTTTTTATGATTTAAAGTTTAGTCAGATAATTCCTGTAATGGCAATTTGTTGATTGTAATGATTTTTTTTATGATTTAAAGTTTAGTAAGATAATTCACTGACTGTACACATGTAACACTGTCCCAGAAAAGTATGTTTTTTTCTAGTAAAGGTATTTTGTTGGATGAGAGTAACTTGTTTTTCCAGGATGTAACTAAATTGTCAGTAGATGTGCGTTTAGATATTGCTTATTTTTGGATGTATGTTTTGGATCAAGGTATAATATATGTGACTGTATTGTATGTGTGACCAAACTGTCATTAAGTGTGGTTGAAATGTCCTTAGATGTCTTCACAGGGTGAAAGTTTGGAGGGCAATTAATCATAAAGATTTCACAAGATGATACCTTGAGTTTTGTGTTGGGTATTGACGTCACAGCAAATGTCCCAATGTGCGTCCAACATTTCCTGATGGGGCCATCAGTTGATGACAATGTGCATTGCATGCTTCAGATCCCCCCAATAAGCCCATCATCTCAGGGTACACAGAGGGCAACGCAATCAAGGCTGGAGAGCTGGCCCGCATCACATGTCAGTCTTCAGGAGGAAACCCTGTGGCCAAGCTGAAGTGGTACAAAGGTCTGTGTGTGTGTGTGTGTCTGTCTGTGTCTGTGTGTCTGTGTGTGTCTTTGTGTCCTGGAGTGTCAAAAGCAGACCTCCCCAGTAGGTAGGTAGGGTACCTGGCACTTGAAAGCTTCATAGGACAAGGCAATTCAGAGGAGTTGACAGTCTTTACAGGACATTCAAATCTTTGTCTACTCAAATACACTTGTGTTTCAAGTTAACGCAGGGCATGTACTTTGAAAGTGAAGATAATATCAGAGAACAAATAATCTCAAATGAACACAGTCTCAGGCCTACATGGAGAATTAGTTGCCATCAAATCAATACACTTGTAGGATAAATGTTTTTGATGAAAATTTCAGACAAGCTGTCAGTGTTCATTTTTCGCCATATTTCATTTTCATGAGAGTTTTATTTCAGCATTACTCATTGTACATTACACAGTGACCATCTGCAGAGACATATAAAGATGTAAAAATCATGGCAGATATTCTTGCCAATTTTAAATGTGAAGGAGCAGTAGAAAATGGCATTCCCAACAGTTTTGTAATCAGCTGAAACCTTGACAAATCTTAATTAAAATCTGCTCAGCATTTGGGATTTAGTGGTATTTTCATTTAATATTCCATTGTTGTCAGTTGAAGATGACTGAAACATTTCAAATATTTGTCCCATCTAAGGCATCATTTAAAAATTTAATATTTCAAGTTTTGGTGATGCTTCCTGGCTTGTGCCTTTACATGAAACATGATGAGAAATATGGTTTGAAGTAGACAGATTTACTACCATGTGTCAGTTTAAAGTGTTTGTTTGGAAGAAGTATTGTGTGAAACTTGAATTCTGAAGATGATAAGATGTTTTGCTTACAATGTTGTGTCATTTATAAACCGAACTGTAGATGATGTCAAAGAATAGAAGTGACTAAGATAACAAGTCTGTGATCAGTGACAATGCTAAACCCTTGATATTGTTTTAACAATATTTGACATTTGGCACTATTTCAGGATCGAGGAAAATTTCTTCTGAGAACACAAAGCGTGGTAACTTAGCCCAAGCTGTGATAAAGGTGGTTGCAACACCCAGCGATAATGGAGCTACGTACAAATGTACGGCACAGAACGAAGCAACCACATCTCCCTTGAAAACCTACGTCAATCTCACAGTCCTGTGTAAGTCGTGTTTTTGTCTATCAACATTGCATGGCTGTTTGTTTGGGTAAAACATCTAGGAAATGTCCTATAGACAAGGTGATACCAGACCTTAATGCTTGTTTGAAAGGTCCAAATGCTTTAAATTAGGTCGTTGATAATAATTACTGTACTTGTTGTGAAGTATCGTGATGATGGATTCATTGTGATAATATCCCTCAATGCCGTATAATTACACCACCATATAGCTGGAATATTGAGGAGTCCGGCATAAAACTAAACTCACTAAACTTACAATATTTGATTGAACATGTTGTAGTTTACTGAAGAATTCAGACATCAAATACTTACATAAACACATGCTCAATAAACAGACAAGTAACTATGTTTGGTCATATCTTGGTTAAAGTATCAGCCGTACAGGAAAGAAGTAGACTCTCCTGCCTCAACAGGTCCTTGGGGCTGATGGCTACTACAGACATGACAAGCACTACAATTTTGAAGAGTTACTCCAGGTTTCAAATACAAAATCCCCTCTTCTATTTTTCCATAAAAAACTTTTTAGAAAATACAAATAAGTTTATAAATTTAGAATGTATAAATATGTTCATTTGAGTTAAGTATTATTTGTTTAAGTATGCCCAGAAATTGCATATTTCCAGCCTAAATCAAAAGACTTATATAGGAGAAGCCCCTTCAGTCCACCACTGTCCAAAGGGCTTTGAGCCCCACCCATACACACCCCCAACTCGCACCTTCAAGGCTCAGGAATTGCTTTTAGCCACACTCAGTGCAGTGATGACTAAGCATAACATCACTGCCACAGGCTAATTTGCATATCACATCACTGGACTTTTCTTTTTGTTTATAAACAAAGACCATATTCATAAATAGGCTGAGGCTGGCATAATGCAAGCAATTCGGCGTGGTTTTCGTACTGTTTTACACTGTTACATAAATATTCTTCTTCAACTGCATCAGTAAGGTTTATGACAAAACATATTTATATTTCAAACCAGCTGCATTGTTTGCTCTCATGAGGCTTTGATGACAGCGGGTGGAGCCTTACAATTCATGTAAACAAAGGATCGCTATGCAAATTGAAATAGTGTTACAGATTTAAGGATATTTTCTCAGTGAAACTAAACCATTTTAACGCTGATGTTTAATTAGATGTGCAGATTCATTAAAATTAAAAGAGTTCAGAAATTGTGTACATTATATTGAATGGACTGTATTAGATGTGAGGAATCGTCACATCTTCTGGCCTGTGGCAGAGGTACATGTACTATGCTGGCTCACTGCATGGAACTCTGGGTAGGAGAGAGGCTTTTAGCATGGCATCACTCCTCTGTTACAAGGTTGGCATCTCTGCAAAGTACTCTAAGTGGGCAACTTGTGATGGATAGTTGACTTCTGCTGAAAATCTGAAGGTTTACTTTTAGTGTGATTGTGTGATTGATACAGGATTTATGGCAATGCTGTAATTCAGGTGGTATTCTTAGAATTATTAGTAGAGATAACTGATGTTTTAATGTTGATTAGGAACTCACATTGATATGCTTGCTGAAATGGGTTGTATAGACATCCTGCAAGTGTCTGTATGGGATTTATAGTGACTACATGGAAGCTTTTGTTGTACTGATGTGTGTGGATACTGCTGCTGCTGCTGCCGCCAAATACCATTGATGTAGACGCACAGGGAGACACAGATCATAGAAAGGATTATGCCAAAATATCTCGTCTAGTGAAATTTGAGAGATAAACATTATGATGAAGAATGCTATGGTGGGGCTGTTCTTAGCAGAACTGACGTTGTCTAAAAGTAATCAGATTACCATAATGCCTGTGTTAAGTCTGAAATATGACTCTAGACTACACTTCAGTTGAAACTTGAAATCTATTATGTTGGTATACGTAAGTTTCCCAAAGCAATATACAGATCATATGGGATTCTGTGGAGTTGTAGGTTCAAGGAAAACTTAGAAATTGCATGCTTAGTTTGTACATTGATTTAAAAATCATAATGTAAAAGTTGACATCAGTCAACATGTAAGGATTTGTTGATTTGTTGATTTGCAGAGTTTATTCTTATAAAACTTTAAGTTTGTAGAGAAAAGAAACCAATTTCAATTTGGTCAGTAGGATTGTGAATATATAATAATTTAGTGACATAATTGATAGGAGCAGTTTATTTTTAGTCATTGTGACTCACATATGTTGTGTAGTGACATACATGGAAACTGTGT
The DNA here is from genome assembly GCF_037392515.1 of Haliotis asinina. NCBI lineage: Eukaryota > Metazoa > Mollusca > Gastropoda > Lepetellida > Haliotidae > Haliotis > Haliotis asinina. Next base: position 43,053,710 of record NC_090280.1, on the reverse strand, counting down.
GATGCATAGTTGGTGTATTGAGGAGACGAAGCAGTAATGAAAAAGGCCTGTGAAATGAGAAGCAACCTTTCTCAACCTTCCTGAGTTAGGGTTGGGGATTCTTAAACCAGTTAATGATTAAGACAGCATAATATTTTAGATAATTTACTTTGGTCAATGTTTTTTATGATCAATGCTAAATTAATGTCTCTAAGATATATATTTTTAAGAGATTACGCTATTTCAAGTGTTTCTGTTACTATTTGATAATAATGAGTATTTTCTGCAGAAAGTGTATTTGTATTCAGGTTGTTTGTCATGGCATAACTAGCCAGCTTTCTTATGTCGTATGCATTTTTCTTTCTGTCAGAGTGAGACTGAACATGAATAATTTCCATGCAGTAAGGAAAGAGAAGTAGCTGACAGACGTGCTGACGGACAATATTGGAAGTTGAAGTCATGCCTTATTTTTGATCTGTTGCCATAACAACATGACCTGTTTATAATTGTTTATTATTTTTTTCTTTACTTTCAGTCCCCCCAGCATCAGTTAGTATCAAAACATGGCCAGCTAAACCTAAAGCAGGACAGTTAATGAACATCACATGCGTGTCTGCCTCTTCCAACCCAGCAGCAGATATCACCTGGATCAAGGGTGCAGACCGACGTCGGGTCCAGGGCATCGACAGAGGCGAGGTGGAGGCGGAGAATGATGGCAAATCTACCACAAATGTCCTCGAGTTTTTGCCAACATCAGCAGATCACAATGCTTATTTTGGTTGCCAGGCAACAAACAGAATATTTGGGCAGGCTGTCACTGATGCTCTTACTCTTAATGTGTTGTGTAAGTAGATGATGCTGTGCATGGTCCTGTTACCAAAGTGTTACAGATTAATCTGTGATTGGAATCGACAGTATGGATATGTATTATTTTGACATCAAAATCCAGCTGGAAGATAAATGTTTTTAGAATTTTATTTGTCTCATTATCTCGTCTCATGAGACTGATGACGGATTTATTATGAAAATACATGCCAACATTCATTTTTAAATTGATGTCTGTTTCACATGTTGTGGGGAAGATCCTATTTCAGAATATGTTTGTACTCTGCTTTAAATCATTGCATCCAAAATTCTAAGTTTACATGAGAAATATGAGAGTGTTGAAACTGTACAGTGGTATGGCACTGTTTGTATTTATATAAAGTGAAGTTGGATATCGTTTTACATAAGCTGATGAAGAGAATTATCAGGACTGCATAAATTTTAAAAACACACATTTCTTCAGAAATGAGAAATATCAACAGATGCTTCTAATCATTGTTCATTTTGTGACAGAAACTAACTTGTTTATGACATGGTTCAGAGTTGTCTTTATGTCAAGTCTATAGACGTGTGAACGTCTGGGTGAGAATATTGATCTTCAGTAACACATGCTTGTTGTAAGAGGCGAGTAACATGATCGTATGGTATTGCTTGGTGACTTTGTTGACACATGTCGTTGGTTTCCATTTGTGCAGATCGATGCTCATGCTGTTGATCACTGGATTGTCTGGCCCCAGCTCAAGTAATCGATAGTAATTCACCTACTCAAGTTGTTATCTGCATTGGCCTTGTTTCAGTTGCACCGGAGTTTAACAGTACAGGTGTCCCGGAGAAGGTGGATCTGATAGAAGGAAACAGTGTGTCACTGAACTTCTCCACATACTCTAACCCCGCAGAGGTCACATATAAGCTGTACCGGGGGAACGTACAACTGTCCTTGCCAAGTGATATCCCACGCTTCCAGCTGACCAAGGGCATCCTCAAAATCACCAAAATCCGCCGAGGAGATAGAGGGGACTTCACCATAAAGGCTTCTAATGCTGAAGGCTTCACAACCCACAACTTCTCCATTGAAGTCAGATGTATGTAGAACATAGGCACATGACAGTGTTTCTTGTCCTAGAATAAAGTACATGCAAAGTTCTGTGTAGATTGGTAGGATCCATTTGGTAGTAATGTGTGCATCATTGTAACTACAGGCAGTGTTGTTAATTCAGAATACCGAGATATTCTGAAGTACAAGCTTCACCTGTCTCTTCCTGACAATGTCCCTGAGTGGGACAGTGACCAAAGTGATACCTGGTAATAGAACATACATGACATGATGCCTGGTGACCTTATCTATTAATGTGTCCGAGCACGATACAGTGGAGTGCAGTAATCTCTCTCAGGTCTGGATGCTCAACCTGATGAAGTGTTGCAGTTGAGGATGTTTTACATGTGCTTTGATGTTTACTATACAATCATTAGATTGACATCTCACTGTCTGAGTCACTCAACATGTGCTTTCAGGACTGTTGAGTATGTCACAGTTACCTTATACTAGCTTGAGATGCAATGCCTTGGTGAGAGTGTTTCTTGTAACTTCAGATCCAGCCACGATAAAGAAGATCTCCGGGAAAGTCATGGAGGATGAGGGGGGCGTGGCATTCTTTGAGTGTATTGGCGATGCCAACCCTATCACCCCAAACATGGTCACCTGGTCCCGTGCCAACTATGACATGTCCAAGACAAGGCAGACATATGAGAAAGGAAAAGCACATTTGACCGTCCATGAATTGTCCCGTACAGATACGGGTGATTTTGTGTGTACTGCAGACAACAAGATTGGCAAAGCTGCTACCAAAAAGGCTAAACTGATTGTCAAGTGTGAGTACAAGCCAGTCAGACACAACATGGCTTTTGTATTATTCTGTATATCACCTAGGGTATTATGGGTCAGAATGGGTCTACAGACTGGTCATAAATGGTAGTTCAGAAGTCGAGCACTTTTGGAATCATCATGGTCTGTGTCCCACTCTGGACCACAGGCTGCTGTGACATGACTGGAATATACCTAACAATGTCCACTCACCACATACACTTAACATATTGTCTCCCCAAAACCTTGAACCTCATTAGCCTAAGACCAGCTTAGTTCTCATCAACTTGTAGAGTCTGATAAGGACTAGCCTATGGAGTCGTTTTACATTGTTGCTTCCATGATTTACTGGATTTGAAATATTTGTAAAATGTTTGAAATTAAATGGATTTGTTGTCACTTACTGGACACTGGTCACATTCAGCCACTAGTTAGCCGTGTCCACACCTTACTACATTCATCTTTTTTAGGACCTTTCACTATACTGTTGATTTTCTTTTTAACCACAAGGTAATTTAATTGATTCTCATTGTTGAAAAATACTTTCCTCACAATCAAAGTCCTTGACTTCATTCGTAATAGGATACTAACAGATCTGTACTGAATATCCAACACAGACACTCTAACCACTACACCATGCAAACAGCGCATACTGTCTAACCATATCCTGTCTGTTTACCCAGTGTTGTAGCCACAGCATTTATCATCAGATTACCGCTATTGATAGTTTGAAATGCACCATACAGGAGACAAGACCGCATATGGGGATATGTGATTCTGTTCCATTCCAACTATGCATTCAGCAGTGGACTAACATGCGCATGGCTGTTTTAATCTCTGCATGTAAACCAGTGCCTAACTTAGCAAGAAATACAATTGGAAGTTTATCATTTTTTGGGACGCAAGTTATACTTTTTCATGTACATCGTTTGTTACTTCTTGTTCATTCACCTGAGGCAGTCAGACATAGTTGCTAACTGGGCACAAAACATACAGCAGCATTTATGCTTAAATGCACACTGCGCACAAAAATATGACAATACCTGAGAAATGGCATGGAGTGTGATACAAGAGGTCCATAGATCATGAGAACAGTGTCATGGGATGGCTGTGTGCATCAACTTCTGTGATGCAGCTGATATGTTGCTGACTTCAACATTACACTCTCTTGTACAGTCATGATGGGAGAAACTCAAGCCCAAATTTTTAGGGACTATTTAACACACTACCCAAATTCAGTGTTGAACTCTTCCACTTTGACAACATTAGAAATGGTCTTTCAGATTCAGAAAATATCTTCAGGCTGAACACATAAATGGCAGCTGGCTGACAAAGATAGTCAGTTTTGTTGACAAAATGATTCATCAGAAACACATGGAGAGCTCTACCATTTTATGATTCAATACATTTCAGAATATGTTTCAAATTGAACTGGAAATTGACAGAGAGACAGGTTTGGATATGGTTTAGAATCCCTGTGCAGAAATGTTTGCCTGCTGTGGGAGAAGTGTATGATGTCTGTGTGTTTATTCCAGATGCACCAGTGATAGATAAGTCCCCTGAGTACTCTAAGGCTGCCAGTGAGGAGAAGTCCACAGGGAAGCTATTCTGCAAGGCATCAGGGGCACCTACCATCACATTCACCTGGTTCAAGGTACTGGACATCATAGCATCACACATATATCACACTCACAGACAATTTTGGCAATACTGTTCAAGACTGGGAATTTTATTTCAAGTAGTTCTTCATATAAAAATATTTTAGTAGAAATTGTTACTTGAATGCAACTGACTGATGCTGATTTCAAATATACAGTGCCGGGCCAGCATCAAAAGTGAGTCATCATTAGTGAAATTACTTGTATGTTTTGTTACTTGCACCAATGATTTTCAAAAATTTAGTTCTAATGAATTGCTTTCAATGTTTATCTACCAGCTGGAAAATCATCTCAGCTACATACACACAATTTCCATTCAGTTTTCTAATGATTATTATGAAAACTGCAACTATTTAAACAACATATATTAGACGGACTAATGAAGTTTAACATGGCTGTCTATGAGATAGATTTGAAGTTGAACCTGTGGTGCTTCATCAGGTGACATTCAATAATTAACCAACAGAAAGATGGAAGAAAATTATGTACACATAGATGAAGATATGATTTCCAACATGTTTGCAAAATATCAAAATATTGGCTTCTCCACAATTTATGAAAATTATGCTAGTAACAATTAATTATTCTGTAAGTCTATGGAAAATTTACTAATGATGACTTTTGGCAAGGCACTGTAGACCTGGATGTTGCCATTACTGGAATGTGTAACGGTGGGCACATGATTCAAGTAATCTTTAGATTGATCTATTAGTGATAATATTTGTAATAAAATATTATTTGTATTAATACCATGGTAAGTGTTTTTAAGGTAATTTGATCCAGCTTTGCCAACCATGATTCATGCATTAGAAATTAGCTACAACTCTTTTTGTTAAAAGTTGTTTCTGTAAGTTCTGTGACAAGTTTATTACAGCAAACTTGTGTGTAGGTCTTCTTTACAACTACTTGATTTCAGAATGGTCAAACTATTGACACATCCAAGTCCAAGTACTCTGTGTCAACGTCCAAGTCAGGTGACGTCGACTACACCAACACTCTCCAGGTGAAGGCAGTGGCCAAGGGCGACTATGGACGCTACATGTGTAAGGCCACCAATGCCAAGGGCACCGACTCCATTGACATCGTATTGGATGGAACAAGTATGTTTTGAATTATTTCAAACTCTCCAGACTTATACAAGCTGAAATACACTAGTGTTAGAGATTAAGGTTAGGCTGTTTTTTTATTTCCAATACAAAATCGAAAAAGATAACTTGTAGCCATAAGTATAATAGATGTAAAATGGGCGCTTTTTTTTTTTTTAAATATTGACCTGAAATCAACTCCTTGGTGTTGTTTCCATCATGAGTAAGGATGATGCAGACAAGGTTGGGAATGAAGTTGGAATTGCAGTTTAACACTATCACTTCCATTGTTTATGGGAGAGTGCAGCATCACACAGTACTAGCAGTAAATAGTTTAGTGAGTTAAGTTTCACATAAACTGGTAACTGGTAGTCATAAATACATTCATGTAATGATACTGGTTTACCCTGTGCTTTGAATGTGGTTGTTTTCTGTTCTCCTTACTTGTGTGACTTTCCACAAGCTGTACCGAGTGTACCCATCTGCATATACGGAGGAATGGGCTTGTCAGTAGGTGTTACAGAAGAGTCTAGGAGCAATGGTTGCTGTTTTTTCACCAGTGGTTTGTGGTTTGAGTGAATCATCGTATAGTAGGACGTCACTGTTCTGCATTTGCTGAAATTTATTCAAAATTTGTTATGTCTGTGTTTTCTCACTCAGTTGAAAACATGTGAGTTAAAGGCTGAAGGTCAGATGTGAGAAACAGAAAAGGATTTCAGTTATATATTCACATTTTAGTATTGTTGTTGTTAAATAAGCATCATGCTGTTGGTTATCCATATATGGAGTGTACAGCTGCAGATTATCTGTAACGGAATGAACAGTTTTTGTTACCACAAATTGCAAAATTAACTTTTCACTGCAGATTTTTATCATGTTAAGCTTCTTTCCATGCCTATTTTGTGTCTCCTCTAATTGAATTTGACTTGTTGGATTTGACCATGCTGACTTGCTATGGAATTGCAAAGGATTTTTTGGATAAAAACTTTCAGGTAGCTATTTATAAAGTTGAACCATAGTTTGGGGAGCACTTGACATCACATTGAGATTGAACGGAGTGACATCGATGCTGCTAGGAGATCAAGCTGCGTGAAACTATGTTCCATAACCCCAGATAAATAGATCAATTTTTGTAATTATTTCACCAGCTTTTTTCATCTGGGTATAATAAAAGTGTTCATATCATTCAATACAGCAATTCCTTCTCATTCTTGTGGAAAAACCCACCATATCAATCAGGATAGATATTAATGCTGTCTGTTCCAAATTGCCTTTATGAATGTGAATATTTCTTTGGCCTTATCCATTTTGGAGATATGAAACTGAGACTGATTTCATGTGATTATTCAGCACAAGGATGATCGTTGGTTTTGTACATTGTTATGATTGTATAAAGAATGCATTTCTATGCCCAGATTCAATACCACGACATAGAACTTAGCACTTGAGTAGCTGCTTGCTGTACAACTTTTTACATCTGCCATTATGTGTTGGTTGTACGTCTTTGTACATCTGACATTATGTCTGGGTTGTACGTCTTTGTACAGCTGCCATTATGTCTGGGTTGTACATCTTTGTGCAGCTGCCATTATGTGTGGGTTGTACATCTTTGTTCAGCTGCCATTATGTGTGGGTTGTACTTCTTTATACAGCTGCCATTATGTGTGGGTTTTACATCTTTGTTCAGCTGCCATTATGTGTGGGTTGTACATCTTTGTGCAGCTGCCATTATGTGTGGGTTACATGTCTTTGTACAGCTGCAGTCATGTTTGGGTTGTGCATCTTTCTACAGTTGCTTACGTGTGGGTTGTACATGATTGTACAGCTACAGTCATATGTCGGTTGTACATCTCTGTACAGCTGCTATCATGTTTGGGTTGTACGTCTTTGTACAGCTGCAGTCATTTGAGGGTTGTACATCATTGTACTGTCTTTGTGGCAGGTTTGGCAACTGTTTCCTGTGAAGGCAAGAGCATTGCATCAACAAATTCTGTTACTTTGCACATGCAGGTTATGTGTTTGAGTAATTCAAAATGTCAGCACAAATTTTTGTTGAAATCATTTTTGTTACTCTTTGAATGTCTATCAAAACTTGTTAAAATTATGAATTGTAATTTCCTCTTAAGGAAATTTGCCACTTCATCCCAGTAGGGCAGATGTCATTAAGAATGATAGTTTTCTTATCACCTCCCAGGAGTAAATGGAAAGTTTTCAATGAATGAAGTGCCTGTCTAGTTATGTTTTGCTTCAGTTTATCAATGTCAAGTGATGACTAAACGATTTGCCAACAAGTCTTGTAAGAATAGTGAGTTATATGATATTGATCAGCATATCATTAGAAGGTCTGATTCCTTCTCGGTGTACTCAAGAGTCCTTTATGTGAGCTGTCTCCATCTTTTAGTATGAGAGTTCTAATGTGTCAGAAATAACACAGAGGCTTCTTTGAATTGCAATATTGTTCTCACCAAGAGACTGCTTTATTTGATAAGCATTGATCTAGTCTAACAAGTGCTATTTCCCTACTTACAAGTATTCCAAAATAGATACGAAAACACATGAGTTGGGTCAATGTACATATTTGGCACTTTAGGAATTTCAACAGCTGTCATGATGATTTGATTAGTCTGTAGTTGATTGCTCTGGACATGTATTTCTTGTTTTTCCTGGTTAGGATACACACTGACAGTTGTGTGAAGTTGTTCACAGAATACTTTCTTCAGTGTTCCAGGTGCAAGCATTGGGTAGGTAGATGTTTCAGCCAGACTCTGGTGACAGGTTGTGTTAAGACATTTTGTTGATGGTAAGGAGTGAAGGGTATTGATTGGTTATTGGTTATGCACTTGATCTTGTTTTCTTCAATTTCTTTTTCCTCCACTTGGAACACTTTTACCCTAATTTTTATGTGAAAGGGAAGGTATTTGTGGCCTTTATTCAGTTTTGTTCAAAATGTCATGAAATATGATACATATGTAGTTAGTGGGGATCAGCATGTATGTTCTGCTTTAATTTTTAAATTTTAATTATTTTCATATTGATTAGAATTTTGTTTTAAGAAAAGACTTGCCATAAATGATGAAAATGAATTTTAAGTGATTACGTGAAAAGAACACGGGGTCCTAAATCTGCCGTGCTTAACACAAGGTCATTGTAGAGAGTGAATTAAAGTTTTTAGTCATTGTGGCAGTATTGCAGCCATATCATGACTAAGCATAAGTATAAATTCATGATAGATACAGACATTTTAAAAAACTGTTGACAAGGGACAGTAAAGGCAACTGTTATAACACAGTAACAAGAACTTGGTCATTGTAACTCAATGTCATTGAACTACTTTGATGTGGATAAGGACACTAAATTTTGATGAGTGTTTGTAGTTTACAAGTTACCAAAACAAAACCTAATTATGTGACCAGTCATGTGACATTTAGTGACAGGTGTCACTTGTGTGTCAGTGATGCTCAGCACATTAGTCTTGTAACAAGGTAGTGGTAGTGTCACATGTCACAAGAAATGATGAAATCGTACAAGAGAAAGAACATAATATAGTGGTAAAGATTTTGTAATATGGAAGGCCTTACCTGACATGTAGAGTAGTACTTAGACTCTTATATCCTTCTGTCTGTGTAGATATATTTTGACTAATGTTGCACCATTATTCACAGTGCTGGCCTTTTCTTCAAATGTAAATAACATTTCTGAGAAAATTGTACTACATGTATTTCATTTATATTATGACTTGTTTTATCTTTTTTTGCAGTGTGTGAGAAAGACAACATTTGCATGTTGACTAGTACATCTCAGTAATTTCAATTCAAATTACAAAAATAATTTGTTTTTCTGTCAGAATTTCACACTGTTCAGACAGGACACTGACTAACTGGTATTAACCATTTAGATCACACCCTATCATAGATAAACCATTATACGTTTATCTTAATGTGGACAACACATCTGGCACAAATATAACAAAATAGAATATTTCATAACACACAAATATTTACAGGATAGCACTTTTCCTTGTTCATTAATATATGGGTATTTCTGTACATAGTTATGCAATGAAAGCTCGCTACCAGAATAAGTCTGCAAGGTTTGACCATAATGATATTTTATCATGGTTTATATATTTTCGTGCAATTCTTAAATATAAAGAAAAAAAGCAGTTTAATGTTCTGTCATCAAACTATATTATCATTTTAAATATACCGGTTACGTTGTAGAAAACAACATGAGGTAACAAGTTAACACACAATTGTTCTGTGTATAAAACAACATGGAAATATTCTATGACCAACAGAAAGGTGCTCTTCAACAATGCTGCATCCCATGTTTGACTCTGTGTGTTGTATGTCCTGCCCATTTGTAAGTCCATACCTTGACATGGGAAGCTGTTCTTCAACACTGCCGCATCCCATGTTTGGCTGTCTGTGTTGTATGTCTTGCCCATTTGTAAGTCCATACCTTGACATGGGAAGCTGTTCTTCGACACTGCTGCATCCCATGTTTGACTTTCTGTGTTGAACGTGTTTCAGGTAAACCTGATCCCCCATATGACATCCAGTTTGTCAACGCTACCCACAACACCATCACCATCTCCTGGAAGCCAGGCTTTGATGGAGGGCTCATTCAGAACTTCCAAGTGAGGTATCGCTTAAAAGGAGAGAGGGGATTTGTGTATATTGACATAACCGTCCCTGGCACTACAACCTTCATCATTAAAGGTACGTTGAAACATCACTGTTTCACCATCATGCTCATCCACAGAAACAGTAAACGTTTCAGTTTGGAAATCTACTAATTACTTCTTTCTTTTCTCTTTGACAAGTTTGTCAGTGTGAATGTGTTCAATCATAGGTGAGTCTTGGAATCTGCTCAAACAGTTTATCTGTATCAATTAACTTAATTTCCTGGTGGTCAGTCAAATAGAAATTCTTTGTACAAGTGTAATTAACTTCATGTTTCAAGTGTGATGTCTGTAGCTAAAGCTCAGTATTTAGACAATGTGATCGTCAGCAACAGTGTAGTCATCTCTGTAGACGTGTTATTTGTGAAATGATGATGTGTGTGTTTAACAGGTTTAAAGCTTGGAAGTGAATATGAAATAACGGTAATGGCTTTCAACAGCAAAGGGAAAAGCGAATTCCAGGAAAATTTCATCAGAGCAAAAACATCAAGTAAGTAAAGTGCTTTACAGCTGTGTAAAGCGATGGCTATATACACATACCAGTTTATGTACGCCCTCAAATGATCTAGTCATTTTACGTAACAACTTGTGTATGTCTTCTGGGGGAGGTGAAGCTAAAAATTTAAGGTTTTCTAACAGTGACATGAAGAGTAAGGTTGTTGTCCGTTCCTGAACTATTTAGAACCAAGCCCTATCAGACCAAAACATCTGTGACAGCCAAGTGTCACACCTCCAGCAGATACTGATTCATAGAGGAACATTTTAGTTTTTTTAAGTTTTGAGGTCAAGCATGATGAAATAGCTTGAAATTGGTGTCTGACATTTAATCAATATGTCACGGACATGGCCTTGAGCTTCTGTCGTTGAATTCATTGAGGAGCTTGTAGTTTTGTGAAGGTGTTGGCAATGTATGTGTGAGATTGATTGGTTGGACAAGTGTGACAGACTTGTGCCCCGTGGAGCTTGCCTCACAGACTGACATAAAACATTCAGCTGTCATAAGAAACACACACTTAAACAGATTGAAACCATCACAGGTGAACATGTCAAAATAGGTTTTCAGTAAGCGTTGCAATTGCTTCAAGTAGGAAAAAGATATAACTTTGCAACTATAGCATCCTGTATGAAAGTATTTTGTCAGGGTCAAAAGTATATCATGTTTTTAGGATTCTGGAATCTGTCATTGTGACAGGTAGGAGAGGAAATTGCAGAAGCCTGTTAGATCATCTAAGCTGGAGAGGGAATTCACACTCTAGTCTCATTAGTGTAATTAATATGTGGAATGAATCCTGTCACTTTCCATGTAGAGTTTATCAAAATTGACACATCGCACGAAGGTTGTTCAAGAAGACTGAAGTACCACCAGATTAATGTCACACCTCTTGTATGACTTACACAACTTGTCAGAGATGGGGCTGCAGTTTTTTCATTGGTGACTAAGTTCCACACTTGACAGAAAAAAAGAAACTGCAGTGCACTCTCTTCGAGGAAGGATTAACTATCGATAACTTTTCCAAATCATCCCTGAATTTGTTCAATGTTACTTAAAAGTTTCTTGCTGGTAAAAAAGTTTCTCTTCTTTAAGAAGTTTTTGAAACTGAAGTTAGTGCAACATGTATGTACCAGCACGGTAGATTGTGTTTGTAATGGTCAGATACAATGTCTTCATGGATTGAACAAGTCTCTTTTGCACCAGGCACAATCTCATCAGCATATTTAACTAAGACACACTCTTTTTTAAATATGGCAAAAATAATGAATAGTAGATTTCTGGAATTGCAAGAAAAGGAGACTTCCTCCTGGGAGCTGCTCCTGAAACTTGCCATATGCAGGTCTTATGTTGTATTTAAAGTGATTAAATTGTACCTTGGTCACATTGGATGATATCCTGGGATTTGACCTCTACTCAATGTACCATTCATTAGATGTGGCTCCTCCTGAAGATATCACGTCAACGCTGCCGACAGATGAAGTCCCCGTAATCATCATCCTCGTCGTGTGTATCGTGGGGATCTTCCTCCTCACACTCAACGTGGGATTAATTCTGTTCTTCGTGAGGCGGAGACGTAAGCGGCTGGAGAGTATGTATAATGGTGACTACTTGAGTTGCTTGTTGACTGTTTTCCAACATCATACTGGGAGATGCAGTTTTCTGAGTGGGTCTGTTAACACAGCTGAGTGTTCTTTTTCCAAAGTAAAACTTGACATGTTTTTCAGTTCATAGGATTGACTGATAGTAACCAAAATGCTAAATACAAAAAACATTTTTGAGTATATTTTAATACAGTTAGCAAGGAACTGGGAACTACGAGAATGTAATAATGGGCAGCTGTGAACACTTGCTGTGGTCTTTGACCAAATACAGCATCTCATTATCAAAACCTCATAGAGAGCAAACACGGTCTTTGAAAGGAGTAAATTCATTCAGGCACAAGCTGCTTTGAAAATAAGGAAATACCACATATTTAACAGATGTATGCTTTTGAATTCAACCCACCTCTATTTAAAATATTATGTTAAATTAATCCAACACCACTGTATTTGGGCAGATACATTGCAAGTGATATAGTTAGTGAGTTCAATTAAACACAGTCAATCTAACCAGTTATCAACTCATAAAATGAGGGAAGTCTCTCTAACTGATTCAGACAATATTCTGGATTATCAAGCATTGACCCTGACAGCTTCCATGCCGACTCAGACAAATGTTTTAGATGATATTTGCTTGTAGCATGTTGTTCACGGCATTGCAGATGGCAGTGACACAACGAGCCACACCAACACGTTTGAGCTGTATGGACACACCAAGGGGGATGGCGGGGTATACCCCATGTCTGCTTCAGAGGATGGCCGCAGCTATGGAACCTATGACAAGAGCATGGATGACTTCTCAGATGATTACAGCAAAGATTACGAGGTGAAGTTAACGTTTCTATGCTGAAGAAGCAGTGTTTTGGCATCCATCAAATTGAAACTGATAGGTTATGGAAGTATGTATTTTTTTCTTGTGGAAAGAATGTAATAATGATTCTTAATGTAAGCAGGTAAATGGCAGATATCAATGATCTTGTAACTTTGTTGATTTTGTGTCACAGTAAGGCAGGGTAGTGCTCACTATGTCTCACACTAGTGTGTCCGGTCTGGTTCATTTTTTCGTCAGTTTTGTTGAAGTATACTGACACCATCATTTAAGAAACAACAACAGCAAAACCTGAGAACTATACATTATTTCAGCATCAATGATACACTATAGTTTTACCTCTACTGATATGTAGTACATAAATACTTCAGATATCAGTGTTGTCAATACCAGTATACACACTTGAATGTGCGTGGATGTTTCTACATTACAGAATGATGACTGCAAGCGAGTTTTTCTGCCTCAGTCAGACTATGGAAGTCGACCATACACTCCAAATAAATTGGATTCCCCGCGAATGGGGCATAAACAGACATATATCCTGGACGATCAAGGGAGGCAATCACCTTGGACAGAAGGTAAAATTGAAGCTGGAGCAACTTCTTTTCATCACTCCCCAGAGCATTTCCTTGCACAGTCCTTGTTGCACCCTCACCTAGCTGTGCCTCTAGACACCCTCCATCTTCCTTTTCTGAGCATGGCAGATGTCAAAGACAGATGATGAGATTGTTTTATCTGACAGTTGTAAGATCCTCACTTAATCATTGACATGCTCTGGTAGAAATAGAACCTTGATTGCTGTTGCCACAGTGTCACATTCGTCATATTTGCGTTTGATATCTTAATAAGAGTTGCCACAAGGCACCTTAGCTACCCAAAGTAAAACCAAACTCAGAAAGATGATGCCTTTGATTCCCTTCATGAATATTGTTTTCTTTCCCCTTGGAGAACACAGAACAATGCTGAATGGTGCACTCAGTGCTGTGTGCTGCCGTTGCAGTGCTGATAATGAATAAATGGAAGCACACATTTGTTTTTGTCCATATAAAGGGGAAGAAGATAGTGTGAGCATGACTTTATTGGATCAGATGCTATGATGAATGTGAATCCAGCTGATTTTATTGATAATGAAGAGACATCATCTCACACAGGACCTGAATGCAGTGGAATATCTGTTAATGAGTTATACCATGTCTTGGGCAGGACCTGAATGCAGTGGAATATCTGTTAATGAGTTGTACCATGTTTTGTGCAGGACCTGAATGCAGTGGAATATCTCTTTATGGGTTATACCATGTCTTGGGCAGGACCTGAACACAGTTAAATATCTCTTTTATGAGTTAATTATGCATGGTGTTGTACAGTGACAGTACACAGGATGTAGTGTTACAGATTGCTGTAGTGTTTAGGTGTGGGAGTGTTGCAGCTGTCAGTATCACTGACTGTTGTCTCACAGAACTGTTCAATTAGTACTAAGTCAGTGTTCAGTAAATAAAACATAACAGATATTTGGTGTGAGTATTCAGACTGTAGATGATATGCTGTTGAGATGGATGACTTGGTGTGCACTGAATACAAGAAGAGCTTTTTTCCAACAGATCCCTATCGTGTTGCTCTGCCCAGGAAGAAAGGAACATTTGAAAATAGCCCAGACAAATCTGGCCGGAGCAGTAGACAAGACACTAGACCCAAAGTGAGACTTGTGGATGGAATTGTATTCTTTAAATAATATCAAGAATGTGCAGATATTGTTGGGGTGAAATACAATCACTGACAGAGGTGAAATGAACAAGTCACAGGTCCATGCAGAAACCTAAATGTGAATATTATTGGTGACTGTTGAAATTATAGCTGGAAAAGTCAGGAATTTGATGGCCCCCAAAATCAGAAAACTGTTTGTGAGATGAGGGATGAGAATTTTTCCATGTATTTGAGTGGTCATGGATCTGGCATGGCGACTGTGGCCCTTGACACCTCATTTCCTGTTTTCATTCATACCCATTCTTATCCCTGAACACAGAAATTTGTTTCTGTAATCCTCTGAATCCCTGAAATTATTACTGAGCTTATATATCTACCATTCACACAACGTGTGACAGACTTTTAATGCAGGGTGTACTTTTTTGGTAGAGTATAACAGATTATTGTGATCGCCCACCAAGCCGTCCGCCCAGCAGAACGGGTAAAACACCTCCACCCCCTCCCGTCCGAACCTCAAGCCGAGGAGCCGCTGATCAGTTACCTCCCCTGCCAGCCCGGAACTATGGTCCCCAGGACTTGCCACCACGCTACACCTCACCCCCGGGTAAGAACACACGATGTGCAAGTCTACAGCATCTTCGTAATATGTTGCTTGTGATTTTCAGCCACTATGATTGAAAGCGTTATGAAAATTCTGATAGGTTTGAAATCTGAGAATATCTATGGCTGTTTGATTCCCTGACAACGTTTAGATATTATTTCAGTTAAATATTTCTCATTTATAGAGATGCAGTTGAAGGAAATCAGTGAAAGTGTGGAGTGGTTTAATCAAACATAATCGATATAGTTTGTGGAATTGTGAATTGTGAAGTTTCATAATTATAGAGCTATAGAGTTTATAGGAGAGGGATGCATGTTGCTTCTTAATGCATGTTAGTAGGACGTACAGGAGCATCCAAAGTATGTTGATCTGAGTAATACATTCTGTAATGGCAACAGCAATACAACAAGTGTGTTGCTTCCACCGACTTGCTTCAGATTGCCACCCTGCATGACGTGTGATTTACAATGCATGTTTTACCTTAATTGTTGATTCAGACTACCAAGAGGCAGAGAGTCATATTTGATTGCATGATGTGAGTAGAGGTCAGGTCGAGAGGTCAATTCAGATCTTTCCATAACATTGGTGAAATAGTATAAAACTTCAGTTTCTCAATAAACTAATCAGTTGCAAGGTCAGGAAGGTCATCACACACTCGACCTTGACCTTTCAACAACTTTTGATACTTCCATTCCTTCTTGACCAGACATGAGCATGTACATATAAAATGGAGAACTATGTAATTTATAATTCTGTAACTGAGATCATATGTAAATGATTGTGTATTGAAAAAAATAAATGCATAAGCATTTTTCTCAGTCTCATGTCATGTCTGGTTAATTCTTATGGAAGTGAAAATAACCTAGCTAGAGCTGCACTTGGTGTTTGTGTGTTGTAGCAGAAAGCTGACATAAACTGATGAAATAGTTAGGAATAATTAGTCTGCACTCTGCTCCTTAACATCCCTGAAGTAACATGTATGTTTCTGTATAGAGCAAACTTCATGTTAACTTGTGGCAAGATACCCTTCTCTGTGTATATGTACAACTAGCTGGTCTGTATGAATTGATGATCTCCATGGCTAGCCCCAGGAGACAGATTGTAGCCAATAATCATTTATCTTCTCATGCATTATATATCACTGAGAGTAAAACATTTACGGTTGTTCAGAATTGTGTCTCTGAGAATGTATTTTAATGCCTCAGTATACATAGTGAGTTATCAGAAGCATGCGGAAATGTATATACCCAGACTGTGAGTGTGTCTTATTCTGGAGCAGTTGTATCTGCCTACACTTGTTTTCAGTTTTCAGTGAACTGCTAAATAAGACTAAGTTTTCATCATTTTACAGGTAATGTTGATGTGCTATCTCCGAACATTGTGGCCAACCTCAACTATGATGGCCCCCCCATGAGGTCCCCCTCCCCACGTACGATGCAGAATGGTAATGAGATGCGGGGACATCTAGTGTAGCTGCCAGCATCGGCCCTACAGGATGCAAAGAAACAAATATATCCTGCTTTACTTCACCATATCTTCAGGACAAGATCTGTAGAAATCTGAAAGGCTAGAGTAATACCAGTTTAAGTAGAGATATTGTTGAAGCTGTATAATGAAGTATTATCGACAGCTGCCAGAACCTTGCTGATGTGAAGAATTGCTGTTAATGATGTTTATAGACAAATTCTTTCATTTCATGTAGATATGTGTAAGGAGGCATTGGACTGAAACTTATTCATATATTAACCAATTTATAAGGTTCTTTCTTATATCAAGGATCTTCTTAATACAAACATTGAAAAACACTTTTGATGAAGTTCTATTTGACATGATGTTTGGAATTTCATTTGTTTGAATTTATGGAAGAAAAAGGAAATATGTTAATGTTAAGTTTTGTTGGTATTTTTCTGAAAGTTTCATTCATGTAGACTTGATAACAAGGTACAGATGACAGCACAGGTTGGCCAACTAGTGGACGATGAACATGATACTGGTCAAAGTTCAAGGACATTGAGTGATACAAACTGAATCCTTGATTCACCATCTATGCATAATTCCACAGATTTGTGGCTTACTGAGTGCTTTTGTACTTTACAACTGCTAAACTAGCAATCTTAAATGAAATTCAAAGCTATATATGGGATCTAGAGAGTGTTAGTGTTATTTTAAATTGAATTTACAACAGTTATGTTTATGTGCAATATTTGAATTTTCATCTCAGATTCATAGCTTTGTTATTTCATTATTGACTGCAATGCTGGTAAGTGCTGAGTGTTGCAGAGTTGTATACTATGCACGCACCAATCAAGGGCTGACTGGTGCAAGACTTGGTCAAAGGGAAGCAACTCTTGTCATGAGATGCAGTAGAACGATAACTTGTGCAACTAAGTCATGAAGTGATATTGACATTCTTCCAAGCTGACACAAGACAGTTGGTGGTCATATGATTGTTGTGTTTTATGAATGTTATAATTAGTATAGTAGTCTCCATTTGTTTATATCACATCTTGAAGAAAATCTGTTGACAAGAATGAGTTAAACATGGGATTTTGTTCAAGTCATCAATGTGCCATTGTGAAACTGATTCATTGAAACATTGTGATCCGTAATGACACATATTTCATGTTTGATTGGCCGGTCGGACACAGCTCATCAATAATGGTGCTATCGACATTTATTCTTTGTAGATTTCACTTGAAACTGTGTGAACACATGCTTGGATGAATGTGGAATTTTATTTATATTGTCATATGTTGTGTTGAGATGAAAAGCTTTAAAAATCCTAGGGAGCATGTTGCACATTATTGGTAGTTATGTGCATTGGATGAAGAACCTAGAAAAGGTTTTCAAAACAAATGAGAAATAACATATTCCATTTAACAAAAATATACTATTTATTATCAAATTCTATTAGCTGAAGTTTGTAATTTGTGTTTTAGAGTGCACAGTGTCTGTTGTTTAGTGGTGTAGTGGTGAGACAGACTTCCTGTATATATCTGCAGAGTGTAACATATGTTATTTTTATATCACTCTACACACAGCTCATTCTCCTGTTGTGACACTGATATGATGAATTTTTGTCAGAAATATTCATAAATTTTTCGTTTGTGTTTCTATAAAAAAAAAATTATTGTAGATATTGAATTTCTTAGACTTTAGTTTTAATGAAGGACATTGTTTTGAATGCTATTATAAATTCTGTAAGCATATTTTCCACCAATGTCATATTTTGTTCCCATGTTGTTACATATCCAACTTTACCATGGTTGAAACTTCTCACGTACTTATATGATATTTCTTTGTAAATCATCACAGCTATACTTAAAATGCTTAATATCGAATGAAGAAAATGAGGACAATGAGCCAGATCATAGTTTTTCGCATATTTCTTTTGACATTGTCTAACACAGTTGTCTATGAGGAACTAAGAGGAGGTTGTCTTTTAAATGGACACAGTATTTTTTGGGTTCACACTTCTTTTTCCTTTGAACTCTGTGTAGGATCTTCTGGAAAAGGAGAGAAAACTTATGTGGTTGAAAAAAACCAAGAAACACACTGGATCATAAGAGTGACAATCAGGTTGAAGCTGTTATATATTGTGAAAGACGCAGGTGTACCATGAGAAGGCAAGGGTACCCTGAGGTTAGAGCATTCACCATTTCTGAAAAAGGCTGGGGTACCATGAGAGGGCAGTGGTACCCTGGGGTTAGAGCATTCACTGTATGTTTCTGGAAAAGGCAGGGGTACCATGAGAAGACAAGGGTACCCTGGAGATAGAGCAATTACTATGTATTTCTGGGAAAGGCAGGGGTACCATGAGAAAGCAAGGGTACCCTGGAGTTATAGCATTCACTGAATATTTCTGGAAAAGGCAAGGGTACCTTAGGGTTCCAGCATTCATTATTTCTGAAAAAGGCAGGTGTACCATGAAAAGGCAAGGGTACCTTGGCGTGAAAGCATTCACTGTTCCTTGAATAGGCAAGGGTACCTTGACGTTAGAGGTTTCATTGTTCCTGAAAAAGGGAAGGGCACCTTGAGATTACAGCTTTCACTGTTCCTGAAATATGCAAGGGTACCTTTTAGTGAGAGCATTCACCGTTCCTGGAAAAGGCAAAGGTAGCTTGAGGTGTTGAGCTCTCATTGTTCTTGAAAAAAGGCAAAGGCTCTTGGAGGTCAAAGCTTTCACAGACCCTGGAAAGGGCAAGGGTACCTTGGGGTTAGGGCATTCACGTGGAAAAGACAGCGTTTACTGCTTGTTTAAAGTGTTCACCTGTCACGAAATAGTTTCAGTGTCTTACATTCTTGCCATAACAAGCTTCATATAACTGTGGTACTTGTACCAGTTGTATATAAGTACTCATGTCTTCTTGGCAGTGTTGCCTGTAGATATAGTGTGTTTTCTATGAAGACTGAATGCTTTAACTCAGAAAAATGGCCATTGAAATATGAGCAAAGCTTGGCTGTGGTAGCCAATAATTGTGATGTATTTCTAAGGTTAACAGGTCCACACACAGAAGTTCCATTGTAAGGAGGACTTCACATTTTAGAGAGAATTCTTAGCAATGAAAGTTTAATATATCAGTTGTTTCTGAAAGTGTAGACATTGTCTTCATTTGTTACATGGTTAGGTAGCAGAGGTTAGCCTTCAATACCTTCCCTGTGTGATGTCCTGTGTCTATAGTGTACATACCTGTATTTAACTGTGTATTTAATGTACAAATGTAGCCGTGCATCAAACAATGTACATTGAATGTGTGAGAGAATGCATGATTTTCAACTTTGTACAGGAGATCCAATATATCAGTCACAATTGCCTTTACTTCTGTATACCACTTCTGTATACATCAGTGTCATTTCTGTATACAATACCACCATCCCAGTGAGTGGTCATGTAACAGCATGTGTTTATAAACATGCTCAGAAAGCTATCTTTTAACAGAGGTTCTGTTATTCTGCTAACCAATACATCTGTCTCAAAGGAACTGGTTTGTTTACTTAGGGGGGTCAGGGGTTATTGTTTGTGTCCATATCAATCAAACAAAAGGCAAATTATGACATCATCTTGGAGCAGAAATAACTGCTGAATTTGATATTGTTTGGGGTTTTTTATACTGGAGCCTTTGAACTGCACCTTGACATAGAAATGAATTCACTATGGTAGAACTCATTTTCATTCTAAAATTGCTGAAAGAGATTTCGATATTTTCATCAGGGGAATTGACCCACCTTATGTCTGGGCCTCTGTTTCTGCAGCCTCTGTAAGGCTGGCCTGCAACCACACCAAACACATCTAGTCACACATGGATCACTGGCTTCTACCTACCTGCATTAATTACTGATGTGTATCATAACAATTGTATCAGTAATAAAGTATATTTTGATTGTCTAGTATTTATAGAGTCTGTTGTGCTTTTTGTTGTAGACCTATGAGCGAGTGAGTTTAGTTTTACACTGCACTCAGCAATATTTTAGTGATATGGCAGCGGTCTGCAAATAGTCTGGACTAGACAATCCGGTGATCAAGCATGAGCATCAATCTGCACGATTTCGAGCCGATGACATGTGTCCACAACATCAGTGAGCCTGATCACTCAATTTGTTGCCTCCTATGACAATCATAGTTGCCAATTGTGGCAAGTATTAGTTGCTGAAGACATATTCTACCCTGGATCTTCATGGGTCTCATAGAGCCAGGACTCTGAGGAGGATGCTAGTTTTGGGTCTTCAGAGCTTGTATAGACCATACAGGTGCTGGTTCCATTAACTGACTACATTGGAACAATTTCACTGGGGACATGTATAGTGAACCACAGAGCCGGGTCATGCCACCTTTTAGCTTTCCACCTTTTAATTTGTGTTATTGTTAAAATGCTTTGTTTACAGGCACCTTCAGTAATATTGCGTCAGTACTACAGTTGTCTAGATAATCAGATCTGGACCTGACAACCTTGTGATTGATGTCATTACCAAGTCCAGCAATTCAGCCACTATTGCATGAGATGTACCAAGTCACAGGGCATGATGATCCCAACTGTTTAGATGCCTCAAAGGTCAGTCATGCTATTTGATGGACATGTTAGGCTCCAGTCTCCATCGCAGATGCTAATGACCAAGTTACTGACAAAGGAATTACAGTGTTTTCCATGGATATACCATGTGAGGGGTATTTTCTCCTTTTGTAGACAAACATACTTATCAGAGCTGAACAACATTATAGAAGCCATCTATTGTGGTCTTCAAGTGGCTTTGCAGGTTACATGTTGAGGTAAACATATCTGACAAGAAAGTATGTATCCTCTGCAGTTACATTAAGTATGTATTTTTTGCGCCCATTCTTATCAATATACAACAAAATGTTAGACAAACGTTAAACGTTTTCAATAAAATGGTAGGGGATCTTCCATTTCGAGTTGAACATATTTTAAAACCAGGGTTAAATACCGTGAATGGATTTAGAAAATTATTATTCCATTCACAACCTGCTGACCTTTTGGCAAATGCCTAATTTCGAAGGGAACGTTGTCGGTACGGGTATACAGATGCGTACCCTTAAGACAAAATCCAGTCACGAACCCAACGTACCCTAGCAAAAAACAGAATCACAATATCCTAGCCAAAATGATATTACTAAACAAAAAACGTACCCTACGACGAATCCGTTCAGCACCCATTCTTGAACTGTCCACATAGAGCAGTTATTTTCATTAATGGTGTGTTACGATCAGTGTCTCCGTTCAGTCAATGAGACAACCTCTCACTCCTTTCCTTTTCTACCTTACGATTTACAGAATTGTGTTAGTTGTAATCACTTCAATGGTATGAAATTAGAGTGAGTAACCTTTAGTTTTACGCCATTTCAGCAATATTTTAGCAATACCATGGCGGTGGACACCAGAAATGAGCTCAACACATTGTACCCATGTGGGGAATCGAACCCGGGTCTTCGGCGGGACGAGCGAAGGCTTAGACCACTTGGCTACCCAACAACCCGTATCAAATTAGAATGTGGTAATTTCCACATGAGCAATGACTGTCAAACCTGGTCTCCTGTCGGTTACCATACAGACTTGACACCTCGTAATAATCGTTACTGTATGCAGGGGATAGACTAAAGGTACATCCTTTCATGCATAAGCATTCACTTCAAGCATGGGGTGCGCACCATGCCTGGATATGTGGAAAGCATCTCACATATTGCTACAGTCTAAGCAAGCTTGGTCTGGGTTGAATTCGTTACACTGCTCAGAAAAGGACTGTAGCGAATAATACTGAGACCAAGTTTACTTAGACTGCATATTGCAACAAATGAAGATATGTTTATATTTGGCGACCTTTCTGGGTAGACGTCATCTACTCTTTGAGTTTTGACGGTCGTCATGGATTTTAGGGAAAACAGGCTCAAGACCTGTGCATATCCTGAAAATATGTTTTATCATGATGCTCCCTATAGTACTGTGCAAAGGTTTTCTGTTTTAATCAATCCAGGAAAGGTCACGTCGTGTTAGAATTGGAAATCCTTGATGTTTGTAAGTCATCTTGGACGCCATCTTGGATTTTTTCGGAATATTGGCCCTCAAAATCGGGCACACACCAAATATATGTTTTGTCATGTTATTCCTCAGCACTTAGCACATTTTGTTACTTTAGCCCGCCAAAATCTATTCTCATTGTTGGCCACTGTACCGTAGTCTTTGAAGACAAGGTCCGTAACAGCTCTTTATGTGAACTCCGTGCATGCGACATTGTGTTCAAGTCTTCACGTGACACAGCACGCCAAAAAACAGCTACCACCTCCATAACTCCCCACTGGGATCAGATGTACCAGTGAAGGTTCGGGGTAGAATAGGCCCTCAGCTACTCATGCCTGCCATAAAAGGTGACTATTCTTGTCATAAGAGGCGACTAACGGGACCGGGTGGTCAGGCTCGTTCACTTGGTTGACACATGTCATCGGTTCCCAGTTGCACAGATCGATGCTCATGCTGTTGATCACAAGATTGTCTGATCCAGACTCAATTATTTATAGACCACCGCAGTTTTGCTAGAATATTGCCGAGTGTGGCGCACACCTAACTCACTCACACTCACTCAGATCAGGTGAAGCATAACCCTAGAAGGATTCTGCACTTCCACTTCCAGTCAGTGGTCAAAATCACAGCATTGGAAACAAACGAACTGGGGATGTACATGTAATCATTTGCGATTTTCATAACTACGTAAGCTTATATTTTCTCATATATATGTTCCATGTGCCGCCCAACACTGACTATAGCTAAATATAAACGGAACAGACCATGAGAAATCGTTGTGTTTTCATTACTTAAAGTATAAGCTGTGAGAAGAGCCACGTAACATGGCCACACCTGGCGGCAGGATTCAGGGTTGTATTCCATGGAGGAGCAACAGGTCTGCATGGGACGACAATTGTCTGAGTTGGTATGCTGGGCTTTATCAAACCTTTCATTGTTGAGACTGATGACAGGCTACATCGGCTCGACGCGGTTCTGTCCCAAGAACAAGATGGTCAGGGAAGAGTGATCGCCTATCGCAGCATGGCCTCCTTTCACAAAGCACTAAGGTGATGGTAGGCCACTAGGTTAACCTTAGTGCAATGTTAAAGAATTGGGGTTAAGGTTAACCTTTGTGCAATGTTAAAGAATGGGAGTAAAGGTTAACCTCAGTGCAGTGTTAAAGAATGGGTGTTAAGGTTAACCTTAGTGCAGTGTTAAAGAATGGGAGTTAAGGTTAACCTTAGTGCAGTGTTAAAGAATGGGAGTTAAGATTAACCTTAGTGCAGTGTTAAAGAATGGGAGTTATGGTTAACCTTAGTGCAGTGTTAAAGAATGGGAGTTAAGATTAACCTTAGTGCAGTGTTAAAGAATGGGAGTTAAGGTTAACCTTAGTGCAGTGTTAAAGAATGGGAGTTAAGATTAACCTTAGTGCAGTGTTAAAGAATGGGAGTTAAGATTAACCTTAGTGCAGTGTTAAAGAATGGGAGTTAAGGTTAACCTTAGTGCAGTGTTAAAGAATGGGAGTTATGGTTAACCTTAGTGCAGTGTTAAAGAATGGGAGTTAAGGTTAACCTCAGTGAAGGTTGTTTCGTGAAAGGAGACCCACTAAGAGAAACTGCAACAATTACAGTTTCACGAAAACTATTTCGTTGGCACTCAAGTGGACCATCAATGGCACGTTCAGAGACAACTTGCTTGGACATACGTTCACAGTCTATATGTGCTGACAACAATCTGCCCAGTCACCTTCAAACAGCCAAACTGGGTGCAGTGGAACGCAGGTGAGTGCAACAGCTTGCCGCGTTCGATTGCATGTTAAAATATCGAGCAGTTCGGCATAATAAGAATGCTGTGCGCTGTTGAGGAAGACGTTGACCTGTGCAGCATTTCAGGCAACTTTGAACAAAGAGATAACGACAGTGGTGCCAGATAATGTTAGGATGTCTGCATATCTGTGACTATAGGGCATGGAGTCAACTGTTTCTTTGCTGAATTACGCCCGGAAAGATATGACCCTCATGCCACGTTGTACCTACAAAACCTTCAGGTCAAAGGTACATACAAAATTCAAGATCACTTCTACAGAGTATGACTTGTAGATAGAGATGTATCAGACAATATTGTCAGTAGAACAGAACTGAAGGAACGTTCATATAAGGGTGTCAGAAAGATGTAACAGCAGCGGTTAGTGCATCAGAGGATGAGGAAGAGCAGGATGTCAATGAACCAACTCTAAGCACCTCCAAGTCCTCTGATGACGAGATGTTGGAATGCACAGGCATTGCAGACACTCAAGCACCAGTCTCCTCCGCCTAAGGTGAAAGAACCAATGAGGAAGTCTGCAAGGGCACTCATACCTTAACTCCCAAATCTGTAAACACAAATAATCTGAAGGTGATTTCTACTGGTCATGTTTCTGATCATCTGAGCAGTACGTGGAGTACACTTGTGTACATGAGTGCGAGACTCATGAAAGTTGCAATACAGGAGGTAAGTAAGGCACTAAAACAGACAGGCACGATCTAGTAATGGTGTGTATATATAGTATATGAAATGGCTGGTCATTTCAGTCACTTGGGTCTCAAAACCCATGAATGTTTTAAATGTGCTTCCACTTAAATTAGTTCGTATTCAGATATATGGAATATATTTCTTTCCGTTCAGCAGAGATGTTGAATGGGTATTGTGTTCATAAAATGACCAAACGTATACTGTTCAGAGTAATGTAGAGTAGATATTTGTAGCACAAGGAACAATTCCAGTGCCAGGCAGAGGCCTATTTATATGGTTATTTTGTAAACTGAAAATACTGAAGTCGAAAAGACCACATGGAATATTTGCACAGGGTCGGGGTGTTCGGAACATCAGCAATATTCCAACAACATCACGGCGCCGGACACAAGCAATAGGTTTCACACAACACCGATGAGTGGAACCAAACCCCGGTCTCCGGCGTGACAAGCGAAAGCTGCTAATAAGCACCAGGCTACCCAGAGACTTGCAGCAACCATTTTCATACCTTCCCAAGTTATGTCCCCTGTGTAGAAAAATGCATAGTACCATACGAGCTTGTACCAGTTGGCACGTGCATGTATGTCGTGCAAGGGGTTCGAGGAATCGCTGTGTTTATCAAGAATGTTTGTCAATATATAAACAGCATTACGGGATATTAGAGTATGTTGGAAGGCTAAAGCTACAAAATGCAAAGTCTGCTAAAGAAGAGGGTAACCTAACCTTATTCAGGTCAAAACGGGTCGAAACCCCTGTATCTAAAAATAACCCACGTGAACTCTTCCGCCATATTTAGAAGTCTGGGACACGGATATGACGTGAAGTTGGGTCGTAACAAGACATGATCATTGTTGTGTAGATTGAAATTGTCCAACATTTTGCCAACGAACGCAATCGAACAAATGTAAGTGTTTCATTTCCATTCAGACATGTACCGGTACAACTAAAATGACCAACCGAGGGCCGATTTTCTCCGCCTGCAACAATCAGGGGTAGAGTACCTTTGCCGTCTCGAGCGGTGGATTCTGCCTGCCTATCATGCATGTCATCCATTTTACAGTATGTTTTACTTCATTTCTAATCTCGCTATTGATCGTTGAGTCGTTTGAAATATATACGCAGTAATATGTGTAGTTTCAAGACAGGTCTGAGATAGTCTGTCCGATAAATCAAGGCTTGTCACTGATCATATGTGTCTTGACCGTGACCTGTCACGTGTTCACTCTCACCCGTCGTCTCAGATTAATACAAGCGAACTTGTTATTTCCTAGGTAAAGCGGAGACCTGTCCTCAACTACCCGTCCCAACCACCCCAACCAAAGTTTTAGCATGGTATTATTTCCGTCCATTCTATACTGCATTAGACATAATGTCTGTCACGATGATCACCTGTGCTGTGTATTATAACGTGTATGATTTATCATGTCACCCCATCCCCCAACCCTCTCACCTCCCCACCACACACACACACCCAAACCCAGCCATAAATTTCTAAGGAGCTACACTTGCTACTACTTCCAGACACATTTTACTGATATGTGACCTGTCAGCTCTGATCTGACGACACCTGTGGATTTCAGTGGACCACTAATAATTAATCCTGAGGGTCCTGAAAAATACTGTACAGGTGTACTGGCTTGGGACCAGTTATAACCGTGTTCCAATTATCACCAACACCTGGCTGTAGCGCTTGCGCAGACAGTTTTACTTGGACATCCGTAACATTTCACACACTGACACATCCCAAAAAACGATAGGTTACAAGAGTTTGTTTTCTGAGTGAGTATTTAACATTGTAGACGTTACAAATATGAATCCCTTGGAAGACGAGACCCAAACACGTCGGGATATGTCACATGACCATTAGCGTGTTGACATGAAATTTCATAAACGATGAGAATTGAATGAATCATCCAGGCTGTATTGTGAATCTATGACTTGACAATTCAGTCCATAAAAAGTGCAGATTTTAATTGTCTGAACACACCCATAATGCAAACATTCAATCACTTAACTTTGAATTGACCAAAATTTCCATCTTTTTTTATGGACTCGACAGATACCATGCTGATGAATATAACTCAATTTTCACCTTTATGTTAACGTTTTTCCCCCGATAAAACAAACATTGCGAAATTGCAAACTACTACTCGAAATGTCAACTTTCATAAGTTAACTCCGCCGAGACATCTCCATATTACCATCAGCTTATATCAGCATCCGTCAGCATTCACAGTGAGAGCGCATTTTGTTCTTTTAAATTTCTTTTTTTCAAAACAAATTCCAATTATGAAATTTCTTCAATATGTAATGGTTTGAAACACAATAGTTTAATTACCAAGTTTATGTCAAATTAGGTGAATAACATAAACAATTTAGAAATGACAATAATTGGCCTTGTTAGTAGTTTGGAAAGCACAATATACCTTACCGTGGTTCCTGTTGACGGTGTTTCGCAGAAACACGGTCGGCAACGGTAAAAAGCAGAAAACATCGGTGAATAACTGATCTATTACCAAGACAAATTTTATTTCATTCTGTTAAATTTTGGAGCAAATTGTTAAAACAGCTTAAAATTAATAAAATGGTGATAACTGGTCGCTAGCCAGTAGAGTATTACACTTCAGTTGGTTACTTAATGGCCAGGAATGAATGGGACTGGTGATCCCATATGCAAGAACTCAAAGTTGTGAGACACAATATTTAAAGGTTCGGTGCACATAGGTGGTGCATCCACATCCCTACAATGAAAGTTGGGACAGCCCAGTTGCTGAAGAGTACCCACAGGAGGTATAGTTCATTAATGAGATAATTAATTAAAAAGACATTGATCATTGAAGAGCATTTATTGTTTTCAATAATTATAATGAAATAGATTATCAGAGAGATGCAGGGATTGTGAAAGGAAACTTTGACAATGGGCCATTTTCAGGATTATTATCCTTTTCCTGAATTTAGAATGGGGCACTGCCCTTGTATCAATAGTAAACTTACAAATTTTAATGGGCTATTTTTCATTCTAATCTGCAAAATGGCCCATGGCCCTGCCTTTCCCAATCCAAGGATATGGAGCAGGAAGGTCGATATTGCTAGTTGTTGAAGATCTGCCATATAATGGTGATTGAAAGGAGCAGTCAAAGGTTTTTAGATACATTTATACATTAAAACAGTTATTGCAATCAAATGTTATGTTTTAATGATAATTGTAAACCAAAAGTCACTGTGTTCTGTAATCTGATTGGTTGAAAAACATGATCAAATGGTATTAGATTCCCGGAAACTGGAAGACTATTCACTGCGTATTTACACGTAAACAATTGTTTTGTTGTGTCATCAACAGTGGTGACGTAATTCAAATCATATTGTGACGTAAAGTTAGAATGACGTCACAAATGAGCAACTCCAGACGTTACCATGGGAACCAGCTGAAACGGCCAGCTGATGACACTTTACTGCTGTACTCATACTCGATGTAAACGAGTGCAGACAGTAAAACCCCTTTGGTTTACTTTTTTGTTTACAATGTCGATAAACATCATGTGTTGGCCAATTTCCGGGTGTTATTGAGTATTTGAAGCACGGGAATATTTCATTTGAAACCTCTGGCTGACGCCGTCGGTTCCAAATGCATTCCCGTGCTTCAAATACTCAATAACACCCGGAAATTGGCCAACACATGATGTTTATCTCCTAAATCAATTACCATTTCCCATAATTTTGTGTACAATATATATTCTTCAAACGCTGATTTTAACTTTCCATTGTTATCAAGTGTCAAGGGGATTGTACCCTACAGGATACTGAATTGTATTATATATCTAGCATTGTTTTTTGCTTAAAGCTAATGTACAATTCAGTCTCACTGATCAGTTTAAGCAGTTAAAGGTTATTACCATGTAAGGTATAAGTATTCGCTTTGCCAGAACCTTATTTGTTACAATTAAATACTTATGACTCTAGACTTGGGTTAGCTAAATTTAGAGCAGAAAACCACGGGCTGCCCATTGAAAAATGACACTGTTACAGTATTGCAAGATGTAACAGATATTCTTCATCTGTCTGTGGTGACTCCACATTATTTTACTGTCTAACACTAAATGCCCCTAGACATCAATTTCTTTCCCAATATTAATATTTCTGTAAACATCCTAATATTGAAAAATTTGTTTATCAAGTGAAATGTGATTATTCACCACTTGACCTGAAAGTTATAAAATTTATCAAAACTGGACTTTGTTCAGTGTTTTAAAATGCATCAATATGTTGTTTGTTCTCTATGTCTCAGTATGTGAATTTTTATAATAAAATATCTTTTCTGTTCTCAGGGCTCAGTTACGTAGCTAAACCCAGATGAGCTAGGGTTAATTCATTCCGTGTGATGGGAAGTAAGATATGTTTTCTATGCTGATTATCTACTCCACTGCCTCACAACTGGGAGTCTCACAATTGTTAATTCCCACAAATGAGAGTAGCTATGGGCAGAGGTCATATCAATCAGTGAAATAACTTATGGCCATAACTGCTCTTGATGTAGGTAAGTGATGTAGGTAATAGTGAGTGTCAGTCAGTAGCTGCTCTTGAAGTGCTATTGGTATTAGTAAGGCATGAGAGTTACCTCCCTTAGACTGAGATACAGTTTTGAACCCTGTCAATGTTATTTTGTATCAATCATTGCAAGTGAGAATTTGAAGGAAAACCCAAGTTCTATGGATAGGCAACTTCTTATTTGGAATGAGTGTGACGTTTCAGTGTTGGCACAAGTAACTTTGTCAGGCAAGTTGATATCACCTGCTCGATAACAGTCTTGGTACCTACACCAAACTGAGTTAGTGAGTTTAGTTTTACGCCGCACTCAGCAATATTACAGCTATATGGCGGCGGTCTGTAAATAATCGAGTCTGGACCAGACAATCCAGTGATCAACAACATGAGCATCGATCTGCGCAATTGGGAACCGATCACATGCGTCAACCAAGTCAGCCAGTCTGACCACCCGATCCCGTTAGTCGCCTCTTACGACAAGCTGAGTCGCCTTTTATGGCAAGCATGGGTTGCTGAAGGCCTATTCTTCCCCGGGACCTTCACGGGTCTACACCAAACTGTGAGTATGACAGTTACACCAAACTGTCATACTCATTGCATAAAGTTGACTATCCATAGAACTTGGTTTTCCTTCGTTTTTACAACTTCTGAAATGCCTGTCAAAAAAGTGGAAACTTGATATCCATAATTATTCTCTAGAGATACTAACGTAATGAAAGTGTTATTCGTACATACATTGTTGAATTTGGATGTTCTTCACTATAGGGCATATAGTTTCAGACTGAACAAACTTAATGGACCTTCACCAGATAATGTTTGGAGAATATGCAAAAGTATTTGAAACTCTTGGAGATAATGAGTAAATATAGCTGAACTTATAGTTTTTAAGAAAGACACTGAGTCACTTTGAAATCTCTGGAATTGGTGTCCCACTCTGGTACTTGATCTGAACATTTGGTAGAGCAGATTGGATCATTATATATATGTATACAAGGGGTTGGTATTGCAGAGAATTTTCATATTTTGATATATTGTGATTCAGAAGTATATGGAAAGATATATTTGCAATATGTATTGCGACATTTTGTAAGAAATTTATTTTTTAACAAAAGTCTACTTATAATCAACTTAATGCTTGATATATGAGACAAAAGAACAACAAAATCACTGTGCTTGTTAAAATTTAATGAAAACTTTTAATGATGCCTGACAAAATGAAAATGTCTATGATATTTGGCACAAATGAAACAAGCAACAGAACAATTTAAAAACAGGAAATATCCAAAGATTTCCGAGTGTTATTGTAAAGAAGTTGCCCAAATTCATTAAATAATACTGCTTTTCAGTAAGTGTATTGGAACTACATACCGTTTTCATGCCTGAACCAGTAAATACAGGTAAACCAGTTATTTTTTGCAGACCTAATATATATCCCTAGTCCATTTCTGTGTTCAGAAATGTTTGTAAACATAGTCAAAATGCAGAAACATCCAAGGTACCACAAACATGGGAAGAGCCATATTCCTTTACGAATATCTGAAATTATATGTAGTTGCTCTCATTAAACTGAAGGTTAGTGGTATTGTGCTGACAGTACAGTGTCCCATTTTGGTTTTAAATTGTCTGTATTTGACTTCTTTGTGTCTTCTAGTCCTGTGTAAGCTGGGTCTAATTTGCTCGTTTCCTAGGCACACTACCGTGATGCTGTTGACTCCAAACCATGTGTGAAGCGCCATCTACTGGCACAAAACGACCACTACCAGACAGTGTCACGGACCACAAGGACAGCAAACGACAACGAGAAGCATCTTCAGATTCCCAAGAGTAAGACGTTTTTGATATCATTATGGTGTTTTGAGTGCTCCCTCTTCAGTAATGATGTGGACAAGATTCCATGGACTGTACATCTATGGCACCTTGAAAAAATCCCTGATGTCAATATTAAGAATTAAATTATGATTAAGATAATGTGAGTGTATTCAGTCATGGAATATTCAGCTGCTGTACTGGACTGGATAGTCTCAAATTTTCAGTGCCATCTTTTTTGTTTTCTTAACTATGAAATACACCTGTGGAGATCTAGGGTAGAATAGGTCTTCAGCAACCCATACTTGCCACTAAAGGCGACTATGCTTGTTGTAAGAGGTGACTAATGGGTTCGGGTGGTTAGGCTCACTGACTTGGTTGACAGATGTCATCGTATCCCAATTACGTTTATCGACACTCATGCTGTTGATCACTGGATTGCCTGGTCCAGACTTGATTATTTACTGACTACTGCCCTTAGCTTGAATATTGCTGAGTGTGATGTAACACTAAACTCGCTCACTTACTCATAGTTTATAGCATAAACCTTTGCAACACTCTTGTGGACCCCTTGGTGAAGAATTCAAAAGGTCACCTGAATCAATTACTTTGATATTTGTGAAGTTTGAATGTTTTTATAGGATTCTTCATGTTGCTCATATCAACCAAGGCATAATAGTTTGGGTATCTCACTTGCTATTTTACTTATTTCATATATAAAGATTTGTATTATCCAGTTTAGTATTCTGTGTTTTTTACTAAATAATGTAAGAATTATATTTTAGGTTTGAAACTTTTGAAAACAAAATTTCAGTTGAATTGATACGTTTGAAATACTCTAGCAGAGCAAGGCTTTTTTCATGTCTTTTGCTTGCCCTGCAGCTTCTGAGACAAATAGAAGACATGTGGATATCTGGGGCTGTGGGAATGTTTTTAAAGAGTGTAACTGAGTTCTTAGTTCCTGCAAAACAGATACGTTGTAACATTTATTTTGGGAATGTGATATTGTACGGCCACTGTGAACTAAACTGGAAGGTTGGCTGAAAGTGAAAGCTCAAAAAGAAATTAATTTTAATAAAGAAAGGATTCTCACTGGTTTTCCAGAAAGAAATTATTAACCAATAAACATAATTGTCTTGATTTTGAAAAAGAGTATCTTTGTACATACACAGAAACAATTGCCAGCCATCCTAACATTGATACACGAAGTCCAGGGTTATTATACTATTACTAGTGCGGCTGAAATGTCAAACAGAGTCAACAGGGTCGATATTTTTCACAAATTCTTGTCTTCTTGTCATTCTCATTTCATGTAGTTGTATTGTGTGATTGATACCAGTATTTACCTCAAAATAAAAGTTTAAAGGAGAAAAAAGGTTCTTAGTAGTGTGTAAATACAAGTATTAAGTGAACTGTCCTGACATACATTGGGCAAGCTAATGTCAGTTTTAGCACATGAGCATATAGAGACCCTGGTCCCACTGATGCCCAGAAGTTTGGACATCTCAGTTGTCATCTCATTGACATGTATTGTGTGAGCCTTAAACACTTAAAGAAATGAAAGTAAAGTGGTTTGGGGCATTAAAAAAGATAGTTTTAACAAATATTAGAATAACTATGTTTTTCCTAATTCAGAGTGAGTGAGTGAGTTTAGTTTTATGCCACACTCAGCAATATTCTAGGGATATGGTGGCGGTCTGTAAATAATCGAGTCTGGACCAGACAATCCAGTGACCCAACAACATGAGCATCAATCTGCACAATTGGGAACCGATGACATGTGTCAACCAAGTCAGCGAGCCTGACCACCGGATCCCGTTAGTTGCCTCATATGACAAGTTAGTCGCCTTTTATGGCGAGCATGGGTTGATGAAGCCCTATTCTACCCCGGATCTTCATAGGTCCCTAACTCGGCCTTTTAATTTGGTCCTCAAATCATCATACAGGTATTTTACAGATAAAAACAACAAAAAATTGCATATGAACAAATTTAGAAACATTTGACAACTCACGTCACAATCAAGGGGTGTCGTATCAATTGTGCAATTGACAATCAAAACTATGAATGAACCGGTAAAAATAGTAAAGAGTACAAGCATGAAAAAAATAATAAATCCCTAAATCAATTGTTTTGTATATCAATTAGGATAAAATAAAAAAAGAATGAAGGGTGTAATACATTTTTCATGAAATATGTTTTGTATGCGAAGTGACTTTTCAAAACATTCGTGAAGTCTAAGTCAACATTCTGAATGTTTGGTGACAAGTTAATCCACAGACTGGGTCCTCCTTAACAAAAAGCTCTATCACTAAAATTCTCTTTTCTAGTTAGTGGAATATCTAGCCCTCACAAGGTGTTATGTCTCAGTGCTCTTCAGGGGTTGTAAACTGAGATCACGGATGTATACTGGAGTCAGTAGGTTGAGAGAGTTGAACTCAAAGATCAGACTCTTAAACGTGATTCTTTATCTGATGAGGAGCCCCTGGAGAGGGTTAAGTACTGGACGGAGGTGTTCTGCGCCTCTGGTCCCAGTAATGAGGCAAGCAGCACAGCTCTGGACTCTTTATTATGTTTATAATTTGTCTAGTGATTTTGCTGATAAACCTTAGAGGAGACTATTGCTGTACCGTTAGCGTCATGTCACAAAAACTTGGATGACAGACATACCTTTTTATGAACACAAGTTGTTGAAGTAAGACTGGAAATCCTCTTGTTTGCGTCTACTTAGTTTGAGAGATTTTAAACTTGTGGTAGACTTAAAAGAGTGTCTTCCAAATATTTGTTATAATTGTCAATGAAAATGTTTGTATGGCATATAGAAATAGATTTGCTTCTGGCTTCCAGTTGTCCATTGTTAACAGCAGTCAGCAGTTAGCTACTGGCTTCCCTTGTTAAGTGTAAACCTCTGATTCCTTATCAACCTTAGTGTTTCGAATCTACATTAATACCCAGACACCTCGCCTTCAGGTCAGTTCTCATGTAAAAGACAATGTCTTACATTATAAAAGTGACCATCTATAACAGATATTTAGTTGCCATTTCCAGACGGTAAATTTTATGAACAAAACGGCTACATTGACACAAAACTGATTCGCTTATCCGCATGAAGCTTTGATCTTCAGGTGATCATCTGTAGTGAAATGTGAGAGTCCCATGTGTCCTGACACAAGACGAGATCTGCTAATCCGGATTAATGACCAATCAGCAGGGTATTGGTGGTGATTAGTAAGCATGTCCAATACTGAGTGAATTGTAATTGACAAATCAAAATGACCATGCTATTTTGGAAGTGATGATACACAAGATATGCATGCTGGCTACTGTTTAAACACCGAAGTCAGGATGACAGAAATCCAGATATCTGGATTTCAGTCATGTGGATGATTTTCACCAAAACAGATGTGTCCAGATATCCAGGGTCTCCTTGTAGATATATAGCTATCTGTTTCCTAGTTTTCATTCACTTGATAATGGAGTAAGGAAATACTCAGAAATATTGTGTTCCTTATTCCACAGAAATTAACATGTATAAATTCACCTTCCTTTATAAGTTCCTAATGGAGGTAAGGTGTTCTGACATTGTGATTTTTTGTGTTGCCAGCCCGTCTGACCCACCTGATGAGGAGGTGTTCCTGGACACGTCTTGGCTGTGTGAGTATGATACCATTGAAGTTCTTCTTTGAGATTATTTCAACACTCAGGGATCAGATTCAGAGACCCAGATAAGCTCTTCAGTGAAAATACACATATTGTGACATAGAAAGTTTCCAGATATACATTAAAAAATTATTGTTGCGTACCAATTACACATAAAAAATGTTAGATATGCAAAAAGATTCATTCAAACATATAGATACAGAATGTATTTATGAGCATCGTTTGCAGGATTTCTGTCAAGCTGTAGTGTTAGTATAGAACTAAAGTTGTACTGTCAGTACAGGATGAATGATTTTTTATGAAACCATTTCCATTGTGTTTAAGTTGCTTTTGCTTAGATTTGACGTAAGACAGTACATACAAGCTTAGTAAACTTACTCAGTGACATACTTAAGGGAGTAAAATCACTGGAATACCCATATATTTGAAAGCAGTGGGTGGCAGAAAATGAAATACCTACTCAACATTCATAATACCCACTCCAAAAAAGTACAGTGGGTACAGAGAGCTAAATCTTATCTGGAGCTCTTGGGATTGAGTGGTCGTGATCACTACTGAGGAAGAACACAAGAGTCCACCTTGGAAGACCAGCTTCTGATGTACCAAATGATGATCTCAATTATGCACCTCAGTCTTGGCACCCTTCCGTGTTTCCTCTTCAGTCATGTAACAGCTTCTTTTTTATGTGCATCTTCCAATGCTGCTCCACCCACTCCAATGTTTCTTCATCCAATCCTGACCTACCCACTCCAATCTTTCTTCATCCAATCCTGCTCCACCCACTCCAATGTTTCTTCATCCAATCCTGCTCCACCCACTCCAATCTTTCTTTCTCAATTCCAGCTCCACCCACTCCAATGTTTCTTCATCCAATCCTGCTCCACCCACTCCAATCTTTCTTCATCCAATCCTGCTCCACCCACTTCAGTTTTTCTTCGTTCAATCCTGCCCCACCCACTCCAATGTTTCCTTATCCAATCCTGCCCCACCCACTCCAATGTTTCCTTATCCAATCCTGCTCCACCCACTTCAGTCTTTCTTCATCCAATCCTGCTCCACCCACTCCAATGTTTCTTCATCCAATTCTGCTCCACCCACTCCAATGTTTCTTCGTCCAATCCTGCTTCACACACTCCAATCTTTCTTCCTCAATTCCTGCTCCATTCACTCCAATGTTTCTTCATCTAGTCTTGATCCACCTACTTCAGTCTTTCTACATCCAATCATGTGCTCCCACTCCAATGTCCCCACTCTAAAGTTCTCAATTCCAGCTCCACTCACTCCAATGTTTCTTCAGTCTAAGTAAACTTAGTCTCAGTGTATTTTGTTTCCACTCCACCACTGAATCTAACAAAACCTAGTAGAAGGTTGCGTCAGGTAACCTTTGAGTGACCAATGACCATCCAATCAAACGCGAGAAAGTTAAATAGATTTAACCAGTCAGACAACGGCTACCATTTAGGGATCAGAGGGACTTTCAAAATATTTAGGTCACTGACACCGATCTCTTCACAAACAAAAGTCCTAGTATAACACAATTATTTGACCTGCAGTATATACACTTTAGGGTTTCTGTTGACATGGTTACCATTACCTAATATTCAAGATGACATCCTTGAATATTGCCAAAAACACCATTTTCAGCCTGTTTACACACCTTTGTCATGGTTGTATGTACGCCGTGTGCATCACATGGAAGTGATCGTATGCTAAATAGTATTCGGAATCGTTCAGGTACGAACTTTTTCGAGGTAAAAAAGTTCAAAACGTATGTGCAAATGTCCACTTGGTAAGCTGTTTTCTGATTGGTCAATCTCAAAGATTACCTGACGTGACCTCCCATAAGGTTTTGTTAGGCTCAGTGGTGGAGTGTAACAAAAAGTACTGAGTCTAAGTTTACTTAGACTGATGTTTCTTCATCCAATCTTGATCAACCCAGGTTCATCCTATCTCAACCACTCCTCGTCCATCCACTGCAATGTTATGTTCTTATCCTATCCCACCCACTTTGATGTTTCTACCTTTGATGTCCCACCCATGCCACATCCATT
This sequence comes from Haliotis asinina, assembly GCF_037392515.1. Lineage (NCBI taxonomy): Eukaryota > Metazoa > Mollusca > Gastropoda > Lepetellida > Haliotidae > Haliotis > Haliotis asinina. The sequence continues at coordinate 43,016,317 of NC_090280.1, read as the reverse complement.
TTTCTTAGCCACGCCTGCCCCACACTCCAGCACTACCCACGTCATCTTATTTGAGACTCTAATTCTTCCTCATGTTTCCTCCCCAACTATGATTCCTTGTTTCTGTATGTTATTGTTCTGTATGTGATCAATCGTGTGGTTTGGGTTAGAATTCATCCTTAATAACCCATGCTTGTTGTAAAAGGCAATGTGGGGATTGGAGGGTCAGGTTCACTGACTTGAGTGTGGTCAGTGTGGTGCAAAACTGAACCAACTCACTCGTGTTGTCATTGTTCTGTATGTTATTGTTCGGTATGTGAACTGTCATGATGTCATTCTGATGCCATTGCTCCATATATTAAACAAGTGTGATGACATTGCTCTGTATGTGAACAGTCATGATGTCAGTACTCTGTATGTGAACCGTCATGTTATTGTTCTGCATGTTAACAGTTATGATGTCAGTGCTCTGTATGTGAACACTAATGATTGTTTTCAGACATGGACTGCAGTTATTGCAATAAGCATATGCCTGAGATGCTAGAATCACGATTTCACGGGGAGAAGATTGTCCTCCAGATGCATGCCCAGTACAGTGTGTTCAGCAAGAGCAGCAGAGGCTACGATGCAAGTAGGGAGGAGGTAAAAATCTTCAAGGATGAGTTCCTGAGGAAGGTCTGCAGTTTACGTAACATGAGAGGTGGTGTCTTAATCATCCATGTCACAGAAAAGTCAGTGGAAAAAGGTCCATCTCTTGATGACTTTGATCAAAAGGTTGGTGAAGAACTGAGCAGAATGGTAGAAGATGACACAATGTATGTTGAAAACTATGATCGTCGCTGGTATATGGAGCAGCAGATTAATGTAGATAAACATGGGAAGACACATAATAACACACTTTTCCTGGACTACATCATTGTCAGTGTGAAAGGATCATCATCAGTATCAACCAAAGACTTCAATACCCTCGTCACATGGGATGGAAGCAAAGAAAGACCAAAGGCCAGGGAGATCTCCAGACTGTTATGGAAGAGTAACCTTCAGCCTTGTTTCCCAGATGAGCCAGTGGATGACTGTGAGTTTGTTGAAGGTGAAAGGGTGGATCTCTACGAGAGTCGAGACATTCAACTCAAGAGACTTTTTGAAAAGGACCTTGTAAAGGATCTTCATGATCACCCAAACTTGGCAGACAAGTCGCTGGCCTACAGGATAGCCTTCAGGTTGAAGGAGAAGCTGCATCTCTTGGAGTACTTAACTTCCTTTACCAAACTCAAGAATGGAGGTTCGTTCTTTTGTGGCATTGAAGAAGAGAAAATAGTGGTGATGGTGGAAAAAAGTAAAAGTTCAAAGAAGAATAAGAAGAAGAAAAAGAAAGGACAAGGTTTGAAAGCAGGAACCGAAGAGGACAAAGATGAAGTTGATTCCAGCTCTCAGCTGACTTCAGCCAGTGTGTCTGTTGGTACAATGAACACATGTGACTGTGGAAGTGCTCGTGTGGCAACTCCTAATGTTTCAGATGGTGGGTTTGCGCTGAATACACACAACTCTACTTTACAGGGATTGCATTCTGTTTCTGGAAATGTGAAAGGAGAGTTAGACAAGTACTGTACAACATGTGACAACGTAAAAATGCCAAACACCAGGGACTCTACAGATTCAAATTTAACACCAAATGCAACTAAGCAGACTCAAGATGTTTCTGTATCACCTCAGGACTCAAATGCTAAAAAAATATTAACTTCCACCTATGCACAATCTGGAGTTTCTACCAACCGTGACTCTTCTCAAGGAAATGGGAATGACAGAGAAGGTGTTGAGAATGCTAAGAGTGAAGTGCCCTCAGGACCTGGAATAATGGGATCATCTCCTGCAGATGGGGTTCTGAGCCAGGGCTACAAAACAGGTTATAATATAGCAAAGGGTGTTACTCTGATGCCCGAGGAGAGGTCAGAACTGCATGCTGAGATCCTGAAATGTGTCCAGGAAGACATGTTATGGCTGAGGAGTGATGGGAGTGTGTTAACAAGGGAGGAGATAGCAGGTGAGGTGCACATCAGATTCCACTGTACATCAGTGGTATGCCAGACATATGTTGTGGAAGTTAGGTGCAGAAACATTTTCTCAGGGATTGTCTTTTACAAACGCTGTGGCCCTGATGCATTCAGGTTGACAGGCGTCTCAGAGAAGAGACCTCGGGTTATTCGGATGGATCCAAAGGAGTGGATCCTTCTGCTGAAAAAAGCCATGGAGTGTGATAACTGTGAGAGTCCTATTTGGAAACTGAGAGCAGATGAAGGGTGACTTGGTCTGACTGTATTGGAGCAGTTGATTCTGATGCCGCATTCCGCAATATTCCAGCTGTATGGCGGTTGTCTGTAAATAATCACCCATGGAACAGAAAATCACGAGGCCAGCAGCATAAATAACAAGCATGGGTTGCAGAACAGCAAGATCTTTAATTTTTTTTTTTAGCAGTTTAATGTGACTCTGTGTGTGTGACTTTTCTGCATGGAGGCTTGAGGCAGATGAAGGGTGACTGTTATGTGTGGAGACTTGAGGCAGATGAAGGATAACTGTACAGAATGTTGTTTAGAGGCAAGTGAAGGGTGACTGTTCTGCATGGAGACTTAAGGCATGTAAAGAGTGACTGTTGTTGGTGGAGGCTTGGAGCATTGTTATGGATTGAATCTTCATGTGATATTTTGTTGCCTTTTAGTTTAATTTTATGACTTTACTGTGATTGCAGGTTGTTTTAGGCTGTTATGTTCATACTGTGAAGTCTGGAGCGCCCAGAAACTGCTTGGGACACAATGTTTTTTAGTTTTTATAAGATTTCAAAGGTTTTTAAATATTGAATTTACTGAAAGGTTTACAGACTGGGAAATGGTTTGGTTGGTGTCAACATTAACTGTTTCGGAGTGATGGAGTGTGAAACTTTGGTATAGTTTTACACCTGGCATGTAGGAATGCTGTGATTGTTTTTTGGGATGCTTTCTGAAGTCACCATGGCTGCTGAATTAAACGTATACATGTTTGTAAGACTGATCTTGGTGACACTGGTTGGTCAGACTTGACTGCACTGCACAGTTTTGTCAGTAACAGGTATGAAAAGTCACTGTGACTAGTGTTCCCCCTAGGGTTCAGAAAGGGCATGATAAATTCCATCCTCGATATCTCCAGGGTCTACGTTCTGAAAAGTCTCCACTATACCCTGGATGCATCTACGGCTCAACCCGATAAATTTATTACCTCCCTTGGCTGGCTTTTTATCCAATCAGGTGTCTACGCTGGGAAGTTGAGCGAACCAATCACAACTCTCTTTCGCTTTTTAAATTCTCTAACCGATTAAACTTGGCAAACAAGCAATGCGTACTCTGAAAGTATTAGATGGATTTCTTGCATATGTTTTAAAAAAGGTTTCGGACCTATAAAGTTGCATGTATGATTTCCTCAAATTGTGAGTTGTACGGCAAGCAAACCTTCGCAGTTGCAACTGCTACCTTTGTTGACACTGGCAAGTTCGGTTATAACGGCAACCATTCTGATTGGCTACTGTGAGAAAGCGGAGTCAGCAAAGGGAGTTAATAAAATTATCGGGCCGACCCGTAGATGCGTCCAGGGTATAGTGGAGACTTTTCGGAACGTAGACCCTGGAGATATCGAGGATGGGTAAATTCATGGAGAAGGGCACTTCAAAACTTCAAAGGGCATGTTGGTGAGGATTATTGAAAAAACAACAAAATGTATAAGAAATCAAATTGTCTTCTAATTTCAATTTTAAAGTTCATTTTTACCCTTCTCAGTTTGTATTTTGAGATTAGAATTTGAAAAAAGCATTTCAAATCTTCAAAATACACATTCATCATATTAAACAACTGCGATTGAGGCGAAAAAGGGCAGGGCACAAAATAAAAAGGGCACGGTGCACCCTCCTAAATGTGCCTAGGGGGAACACTAGTGACAGTGTTTGAAAGTATGAAAAATGCTGTCTGGCATCTTGACAAACTTTAGATGCTGCAACCGTTGACTAATCTGTCCTCTGGAATCAGTGCAACTTATTGTGATACTCATGATGACAATACAAATGACAAATCGGTTAAAGGTCAGCCATAAGGATCCTCACGACAGATATGTACCTGCCATGGGACCAGGTGCTGGAACATTGCCTAGTCAATATGAGAACACGTGAATGTCGCTGCACAGAGCTGCAGATGACCCTGGTCAGCCATGACCCAGCTCATTTACTGTAGGTGTGCGCAACATTTTTACACCTGATGTTATTGCCTCGTGTGCATTTTACTGCTATTTTAAGATGTTTGTTTACTGACGGAATGTAAATAATATTATAAGTTGTATGCTTCTCTCAAGAGTAATAGAGTCTCCTGTAGCCATCTTTGTGGCAGTGTGACGTCAGCCAGTAGGCAAGGGATGACTCTGCTTCAGGAAGGCACACATCTGACTGTAGTACCTGAGGAAGAAGTTTACAACATATTTATCTTACCGCCATGTTAAATTATGTTATTTTGAAGATCGATAAGCTCACTCGCGACTACATGACATGTAAATAAAATGGTGTCTAAAATATTCTGACAAGCTTAAGACTGTTATGAAGTGGTTGTTTATGTTTAGGTTCAGTGTTCAAATGATGCAATGTACAATGTATAAATTTAGATAAAGCAGAAGTTTAGATAAAACAGTGAAGGTCAGTATAATAAATGTGTACATGTTAAATTCAAACAGCAAAACAAATGGTTTTTGAACTCCGTGTGGTGCATGGTACATGGTACATATTATGATGTCATACGATTGTTAGTGGTACAACTTCTCAGTAGTTATCACAACAGTTGGGAATATCTTTCCAGTTGTCACTCTCCAGGTAGGTTTGACACAGAGTCATTGGCCAGTGAAATGAAAGTGTTTCATTTGACATGAAAGATAATTCTTTCTATACATAATGCACATAAATTTGATGAAGTCAGTTATTAAGGACTTATATATAGTTATATTTGGTTCATGTGTTCATTTTGTCAGATCTCTAACAGATTGCATCATTTGTGTAATGTTCAACATTGTGTACAAGCTCCAACATTTATATAATTTCCAGATAATTTGTAGATATACTCTTGTGTACAATAGCAAAAAGAACATTCCAAAAAAACTTCTTCGTTGTGTTGTTGTCTTTAACAGAATGAATCCACAGAAGTACCTCAGTGTTTAAGGTTAGTTGCATGTGTTGGCGATGGTGACAGTATGTTGGTGATGAGAAGAGGGGATCCTGATCATCACCTCTTTATCAGTACTCTTCTTTTAAGCTTCTTACTTCAATCAATATGTAAATTTTACCAGATTTTGCTACTTGCGATGATTTATTAGTTAGTGACCCAGGCCTGAACTGACTGGGTGTGCCTGGTCCGGACAGAGTTGTCTCTGGCTTCTTGTCCAGATACTGCACAGTGGACTAACAGTGTGGGTTAGTTCCTGAGTGTGTTCTGTGTGAGGTATGTCTTGGTATTCACTCCTCATGAACACAGAGTCACTGTCCAGTTTTGTGTATGGAGTGTTTAATGTATCCTTGAAACCTTATAGCACTCAACTTTTGAACACTGTTTTGAAAAAAATGTAGTGAAATAGATATAAACCAGTATTGTATGATAGATGAGATGGTGGAGTAGGCTGAAAAGTAAGAGTACAATTTGTGTGGTCCTGTGGTGTGGAAGTCTTGGGCAGTTATGTGTTGGGGACAGGCCAATGAAACAGAACATTCATACCTTCAGTGGGCTTGTCACCTGCAATTAGGAAGGGGAAACATCTGTTTCAGTCCAAATGAGAGTTGCAGATTTAGGCTATCGCTGATGACAAACCAGGACTGGGTGAATGTGTGAGTTTAGTTTTACACCGCACTCAGCAATATTCCATCTATATAGTGGCGGTCTGTAAATAATTGAGTCTGGACCAGACAATCCAGTGATCAACGGCATGAACATCCATCTGCGCAATTGGGAGCCCATGACGTGTCAACCAAGTCAGCAAGCCTGACCACCCGATCCCGTTAGTCGCCTTTTATGGCAAGTATGAGTTGCTGAAGGCCTATTCTACCCAGGGACCTTTGTAGAGATACGTTGCTTGGGTGGCATGACGGGGCAGATTGTGTGAGCTGTGTGTTGAACGTTGGGAAATTGGTACAAAACAACCCAGACTAAAGCACAAACCATGTAAGTACTTCTCAAGACCTCTCCAAGCTCCTAAACATATCTGGTTGCTGTGGTGCTTCTACTGCTATTTAGTTCTTTCTGATTTTGCTTCTAATTTAATGAGACTCAGACCTGAATATTCTTGGCCAATATTGCAGAGGGACTTTGGTTTTAGTCACTCTAGATGTGTTTCTGTGTTAGCTTCACGTCTGCTTCCAGGATGTTTTCATGGAACGAACGAATGCGCTGTTTGACGTATGTGGCATATTAACGGTCTTTCCGTCAACGTCACTGTGGTGGACTTGTCAAGGGAGTCCAAACTTCATACCCGCTTACGCACAACGTCTTCCAGCAATGTGACGGTCAGGAAATCACAGGTTAGCACCATGTGCTTCCCACTGTGGAGTCAGTTGCGAAGCAGTTGTCTGGGGATTTGGTGAGACGGTTAGAGACTGTGCCACTGTGTTCCGTCTTTTACCAACTTTCAGCATGCCAATGTCAAGTAATCGTTTCTCATCGTCCAACGGCGATAAGTGATTTACAAATAATTTTAAAACTTCTAGTCACTTTTTAATCACTGAAACGTATGCAAAGTGCATATCATGAAACATCCGTGAACAAACCTGACTATTCTGCTGACAGTATGAACAGAATTTTCATTTTTCAAATCCAGGTGGTATATAATCACAGGAAATGTTCATACATATCCTTCATGTCAAATTGTATAAACCTTTCAAGGACACAAACATTTGCCAGGTAGCATCACCACAAAAGATCACGAAGAAGAAGACACAAACATTTGCCAGGTAGCATCACCACAAAAGATCACGAAGAAGAAAATGATTAGTAAGATGAATTTGAACGTTCACAACTGCACTTCCTCAGCTAAACCTGCCAAATAAATAATAAACAATATTGAACAGGATCTGGTGACAAACAACGTATCATGTCTTATCCAATGGTGACGTGATAGTCAGATGACATTAAGGACCCGACACACATTACATAGATAGCAATTGTTCGACCTAAACATCCCCCATCTGTCAAGTTTGTGAACTGGTGAGACAAGCATGGTTGTGTACTCCGTCCTGTCCAGTACGAGGTCATTGTACTTTGCGCTTTGGTGGCGTTTGTCCATTGCGTGGTCGGGGATTCGCTAGCAGTAGCCTGCATGCTCTGTAGGTGAACACTAACTTGCATAACTGGATGGTTATCCATTTATGCAGGCAGGCTATAAAGAGGACTAAAGACCTGATATAAATCACTGTGCCCCAACACAGGTATTTTGCAGCCAGCTTCACAAGTATTGGATGAAAGCAAATCTGCTGTCCAGAACACTTTGCACATTTTTGTCATTTTACGCTTCAAACCTCGTATCTGGTGCCCTTCCGTTGTGATATTGATGGAACATTGCTTAAGGCAGTGTAAGATTACTCTCCCACTCACTCACTCAGAAAACCCTTCAAGTTGTTTATCAAGTAATTATTTTTTTTAGACTTAAGCCATTAAAAACGCAATAGGTATTTGTTGTCTTGAACTTAAAAAAGTTCTGTTGAAGATGTTTTTTACCTGCGATACAGAGGATGTAGGGATAAACGGCTGATATTCCTGCCCATTTCCAGTTTGAGTCCCAGAGCATTCAACTTTTATGATCGTCGAAATGTTTTGAACATGCTCGTTTTAAAAGGGGTGGTGCCTCGTCATGCTCCAACGCACACGACGACTTAGTTCTTTGTTTAGAACAACTATCCTGTTTTTTAAAAAAATATATTTTGAGACTTTTTTGACATTAGTAATCAATTCAGATATCTTATTGCATGTGGAGAGTGACACAGACATTGACAGGATGTTAACTGACACTGTCCCACACTCCTAAAAACAGAAAGTTTAAAACATATGACAAAGCGTTGTAAACACCATTCCAGTTTTATCAAATACTAAAATCAGTACCACTCCACTGATGACATCAGATCGGCGATATGTCATATTTTCCACACGCATTGTAATATACTCTCCCTGCTAATATCGGCTCCTAAATAGTGTTGACCGAGATGTGAGCATATTCCTCTAGACATGAACTGATGAGACCGTGTCTGGTATACAGCAAGCAGTTAGGTGTAATAGTTGGTGTGAGGAAATGGTGAGACACCAAGTCACCTGTGCTATAGGTATTGGAGGAATGCACACTTATGTCATTGAAATTGTGCTTCAAATTTCAAACTTCATTTCTGATGACCTCCCGTCGTGATATTGTTTGACCATTTCTTAAGGCGGAGTAAGACTGCACTCACTCACTCACTCACTCACTCGCTCAGCAGATAGTTTATGAAATAAATATAAACTCTCGATTAATATCAGCATTCATAAAACAGTGTTTCTTGAGATTTGAGCATCGCCCACACTACTTACATGATGAAAGCCTGTCTTCGTCATGGTTCTACGTCAGTGTGATAAACACATTGAGACTTGTCTATAAAAGATTTCAAGGTGAGGTTCTGGATCATTGTGCTTGACACTACAGCGAACTCAGTTCCGGACACCTCAACAAGACAAGTGTAGACTTTCCTCTGACTGACGACTCTGAACGCATCACCTTTACACGACGACCAGTGATGGCTGATTCAAAGAATGACACCGGCATCTTCAACGACACCTTCACTGTGACCGTTCTCAGCATGCTTCAACGCGATCTGCATTTACAAACACTGAATGATATTGAAACCCACTTTAAGTTAGTGTATCAGTCAAGGATACAACGTCTACTCCAGGGCCGAGGAATCTACAGCACGGGGACTATCAGCGTTTCGGTGACCTATAACATGGTGACATTTACACCATCCACCAAATGGGAGATCCTTTCAGCCGGCGATGCTTTTGTTATCCTCACCGACCAAGATTCATTCGAAACAGGTGAAGATCTCAAACGGGAGATACAGGAACTGAACTGTTCCCGGGTGAAACCTGTTATTGTGCGAAGATTTGGAGCAGATCTGGAGGTAAAGCCGGAATGGAAGCACAGCGAAGATACGGGATGCCAAGCAAAGTATATTGAGTATTTCCTTCTGAACGGTGCATTCAGAACGCTCTACCTTGTTATGGAGAGAGACGTTGGTTTTATTGTGCCACCAAAGAAAGCCATAAAGTACACAAAGCCAAACAAATTTCTGAGACTTTTGCGAAATATTAAGAAGAGATTATTATTGCCTTGATTTGTATTGGAACTGACGTTGACCTGATTTCGACCATTTGAACTTACAATAAGTTGAGTAGTCTATGCTATGTTTCCTGGAAGATACTGTCAATAAAGATGTGTCCATGAGCTGTTGTTCGTGTCTTTTCTAGGGTATGCCTTAGAATACTAGGTTGTATGGTTTGTATTCACCAGTTGTGAGTGGCCGATGTGAGTCAGAGAATGCTGTTGAAGGTCCCTTTGGACTAGCATAACTTCACGGAAAATTATTATCATTTCAGTTTTCATTGTGTCGTATCTGTGCATACACTAGGAAGCCGAAACCACTGACGGATCTGGGAATGGAGTCCTTGGATGAGTGAGTGAGTTTAGTTTTACGCCGCATTCAGCAATATTCCAGCTAAATGGCGGCGTTCCGTAAATAATCGAGTCTGGACCAGACAATCCAGTGATCAACAGCATGTAGCCATATGCACAGAAGTTCTCAATGGTCAATCTGGTGCCAAACTTATTCCTGCACTTTTTCCCCTAGAGGGCAAACGGAACAAAAACATGACTGTACGTAATTGGCAGTGACAATGCGTGCAGACAGTCAGTCCATAGTGGGACGGGAGGCTACCTTTTCCAAGTTTAGTCATGCTCGGCCACGTTTGTTTGCACAGTAGTAGACGGAAGTCCCTGCTTGGTCCGTACTCTAGCACATGAACAATGGTAGAACACAGTAGCAGGCGGAAGTCCCGCTTGGTCCGTACTCAAGTACACTAATGTTCCCTTCGACGACTCAAAGATCTTCAGTTTGCACGTCCGAGTTAGCCAAGTCCAGTCCTACAGTCGTATAGACATGGCGAGACTCTGGAACAGACATATATACGCACAAGGATCATTCATCTTTTAAGTAATTTTACAAATTCTTGCATAATAGAATCAGTATCACCCACTAAAAGACTTCTCGGAATGAACAGTATGTATACCTGGGATTGGTAGTGAGGCATGGTTATGTTGACGTCTCACCTGGACTCTCTTGAATATCCTGAAACTAATGACATCACTATTAAACGACAAACAAGCCTCAGAACGATGTCAACGTATTTAAAAGCAGGCAGGGCTATGGCACTCACTGTATAAATCGTGGAACTCTCCTCCAACATCGAACCCTCGGTCATTCAAACACGCTCAAACACACACGCGCGCGCGATCGCGCACACACATACACTTTCTCTCCCTCTCTCTCACACACAAACACGATCCCATTGACAAAGGGGAGAACTGTATGTAGTGTAACTATACAGTACAGACACACTCAAACAGACTGAAACTTGCACCACACACACACACACACACACACACACACACACACACACTCATGCGCGCCCGCTTGTTTCCATTGTTAAAGATGAGAACACTATCTACTGTACGTACATTTTTGATTCCGAATGTTTCAGTCTTTGATCTGGAACAATAAAACAGACTATGTAACTGAATGATAAACACGGAAGAGGCCATTTAAACACGAATTTCATCAAACTACATAATCAAATATGTATGGAGGGTTGTTTGATTTCTTTTTTCAATATTGCGTCGGTTAATTAATATAACTTTAGTTTTGACTTATTTATTAAGAGGACTGGGTGCATTGCATATTACCTGGGTTTGTGTTTAGCTTCATGATGAAATGAATGATCTCAACGATGAGTACGAGAATGAGAAATGCTGCCACAGTCCCCGCCACAATGACCAATGTTGGAGTGTGAGAATTGCCTTTTGATGTATCACTCACCGCTGAAACATAGTCAGGACATATAGGTATGCACAGACAGTGGGTGTGACAGCTATCTGCAATCGAGTTCAAGCAGTTTATTGCACGAAGGTCATAAGCTCATGTATGCAAAGTAAATGTACATAATATGTACAACATGTATAACATAGGGCACACACGTTACAATTGAATTTCTTCTCAATATACGTACGTGATAAATACAGAGAGCCAACGTATATTGTAATATGGTTTTGTAGCATTAACATGTGACTGTAGCCATTGTGGATTGTAGCCATAACATGTTTGCCTTGAATCATTGCGCACAAGATCAGGAATTAAACCTTTAATTCATTTTCTACAGTATTACAGATGATCCTAACCTCTGTGGTGTTACAATAGATTAATATCTTCAAGTTTCAAGTAAATATTTAAACTCACGACGACAGTCATGTGGAACTTTAATATAAACATGAGTGAAATTCTTGTTTATGGATATAGATAGTTCTGGTGCTAAGATGTTTGATATATGGATAACCTAACACTTATCAGAGGGGTACACAAAGTACGCAGTCTAGACTACCAGTTGTCCGACTTTCATTTTGTGGAAGTCGCGGTGGCTGAGCGGGTTAGGTGACTGACTTTGTGTGCTGGCGACTAGGTGCCTGACTTTGAGGGTGAGGGTTCGAATCCCGGATGGGACTCAACCAAAAAGCACTAGAATTTGTACTTTACTGAGAAAGTGAAATCCCAAATATGACATATGTTGCTTCACTTAACTAGTTTTCATTCCAGACGTGTCATCCTTGGAATGAAATGACATTGACATTGAACATAGAGGCGTCTTCAAACGATGTTAAATAAATGAGTTTGACGTTTTGGGTAATACGCATGGTGGACCAATAATCAAAGTCTATGGCCTTCTGATGTTCACTCACTAATACAAGACAGGAAATAGGCATGCACTTACAAACCACAGAAAGAGTGGTCCGAATAGTGGTGTTTCCTTCCTCATTGGCAGCAGTGCACGACAGACTTCCAGGGTCGTACTTTGAAACATTTTGTTTTGTGTAATTCTGTCCACAGCTAACAATGCCATTATGATTCCAGGTGAACGATGTTACGGCGGGGTTGGCGTCATCAACGACGCAGACAATTGTCACATCGCCACCAGGTAGTACACTTAGAATCTCAACACTCGGTTCAAGGTGGATTTCAGGCGGATCTGTGATAAAGTAATAATAATGATGAAGATTATGATGTTGATATCAACAACGACGACGATCATGTAGTTGTACAGTCACACAATGAAATTTACACAATGTGATTTGAGAGCCCAACATAATGACTCCCCCTGACCCTCAAAACGCCTGTCACAATATTCTTGTTAAAATACTAAGGGAAAAAATAACACGATGCAATTAATTCTGGACTCACACAAAACACAGAAACGAGTTTATATTTTGAGCTTCGAAGAAAACACTTTTTCATTTTTTTCTTTATTAGCATATATTTATAACGACCGCATGTTTAATTTTGTCAGATCCCTTGTCCGAAGGTGCAGAGTGATTCTGGACTTCAGAATTAAATTGTGATGTGTTAAATACTCATATATAATTTTGATAAATCATAATTGAAAGCGAAAGTAAGATCTCGTTGGCTTTGATCAGGGGATTCCATTCTGGACTAATATAGATACAGAGGTCAAATAGTTCAGTGATAAACACCGTGTTAGTAGAAGGCCAGTTTATTTGAAAGGCTGGGTCACAAGATGCTTTGGTAGAAAACCAACAATTACACGACATTTGCAGTTCTTGTGTCTATGATTCATTAATGATTGTACTTGCTTGGGTTAAAAGTTGTGTTCAACCTGGTTGATCTGTCCTGTTTAGGCTTAACGTTCTGCCAGCCCTCGTAGTTCCCGAATTTTTCGCCAAATAGTTATGTACCAATTACTCAATCAAGTGTGATATACATAGATGCATGCATTAAAGCATTGCAATAACCCCTTGATGACTAGTCCATGTTAATGTCAGGAAATGAAACCTGCTCTGTTATGATGGCAAAGAAACACATGAAGGCGTTGTTTGCCTGGACCTGGGGAACCATACATAAAGTTCCAGTTGATAGACTGGCGCTATCGTCATTCACTGGCTTTTACAAAAACGCCACCCTTAGCAATATTTGGTTTAAAGGACAACAAAACGTATACATAATCTAGTCTGGATCAGACAGTCCAGAAAGCGGAATATGATAAACAAAAAATTAAATATCAAATCTAAATACAAAAGGAACGAAAGAAGCAAATATTCCCCCAAACTGACTCAGTTAGTGGTGCTGGCAGCTGTTGTTAAATACTGCTGTTATTATTAATATTCAGGCACACGATTCTCAAGAAATCACACAAGTATCGTTATCTGGTGTAACTTCCACCATCTGCAACATCCCCGGCTCTCAGTGTAACGTTAATGTACGTTAGTGTGGTGCGTTATAATTCTTGGTGGAGGTATTGTCCCAGTACATCAAGATTTGGTTCTGGAGGATCCTCCCGGTGTATTCTGCGACCTATAACGTTCCAGTCATACTATATGGGGTGGAGATCTAGACTCTCACCAAGGGTTGTTGGTTCTTTGACGTAGGACTTCAGAGACGTTTATGTGGCCTTGCATTCTTGTCTATGATGACTGGTGTTCAGAGGATGGTCATTGAAATGTGGTACACCAAACCTTTCTAGGATGTGAAGGCAAAGCTGATTTGTGTGATCATAACAAGGTCAGATTTACAGTCTCGTGAGAAGCACACCAACACCATCAATGAGCACTACTAGCTCCAGAATATTCCGTTGTGAGCATGCGTTGTTCGCGAACTATGCCATGAAGTCACGAACTCTGAAGGTAACAAGAAGGCTGTCTTTACACGCAACTTGACGTGAAAGGAGAAGACTGGGATTCTGAGGAGGACTGTATGCTCTGTATGACGTGCTAAACCTCATAAGCTTGCTGACGTCTGGCTCTGATAGTCCATGAATGACTGCCAGTATCTCTTTTAACAACCCGCAGTGACACGCCAATATTACCATGTTTGAGGAGTTTTTATTTTGGGAACCAGAATAGTTGATATCACCACGAAATCGATTGGTTTTCCAAGTTATCAAGCTGTAAGAAGAGTTTAACATAATATTTCCCTAAGGATTGGGTTCTCTTACTGCACGTGGTGCTTGCATTTAATCACTAAACAAATACATGATACGGCCGAAGGAACATCATAATCATACAAACAAACAGAATCATGATATGAATATAAATGAGTATATGGAGTCTATAGATCATAGGTGTTGCGTAAAAAACGTCTCAGTGTGTATAATATAGGGCGTCACGTCTACCCCTATAGATCGTGGGACCCTAATCTAAAACGGATGAACGTACAGGCATCCCCCACTACACCAGATAGTTCGATACTCACACACAACAACTATCTGTGCCCCCACAGTGGCAGAGACTTCACCGTTGTCGGCAGTGCAGTATAGACGGCCGGAGTCGGACTTGGAAACATTGGTCTTTGTAAACGTCTGTCCGTATGTGATGTCGTTGTTGTGATTCCACATAAACAAGGAGACGGGAGGGTTGGCGGCATCGGCAACACATACAACAGTCACGTCACTACCTCGCAGGACGTTGATCCGATCCTGTCTTGGCTCCAAATGTATTTCAGGGGGATCTGTGGTACAATTCTACATTCTGACAGAAGCTGTAATGTGTCATGAGCATCATATCACCAATGTTCACTAATCATACAGGAAAATGTTCTTGAATTGATAATTGGGTGAATCAGTTTGGTTCAGTCACAGTCTTGAAATCATGACAGGGAGGTGTCGGCTTGAGAAACAAGCAACGTATAAAATAAACTTTACCAGAACAGTCATGCTCAGTTATATATTCTGTGTACGTCTAATCTCTTCGTCGGCCATGGAGCTACAATTGACTTCATTGCAGTGACTTAAATATACATTAAATAATTTTATGTTTCACCATTCAAATATGTGCGAAGATACCTGTCTGAATCCTACAGTTGTGTACCTTAGAAGTGACAGGATCAAGTGTTTGATTGCTCGAATTCAAGGTTTGTAGTGGCCCTTGATATGATCAGCATCAACACCAGTACCATGGTTATTGGTTTCACAACAGTGATCAATGTCTTAGTCTTTTAGATCACTTCCGGTTCTCCGAAGGACTATGGGATAGCCTGGTGGTTAAATTAGTATGGCCTTCGTCACACAAAAGCCCGGGGTTTGATTCCCCCCTTTGGTGCACCGTGTGAAGCCCATTCCTAGTGTCCACCGCCGTGATATTGCTGGAATATTGCTAAATGCGGCTTAAATCCGTAGTCACTCATTCCTGCTCTCATTCCTTATACTGACTCGCCATCATATTACTGAAATATAGTTCATAACAATGCTGACTTCGCATACTCAGTGGGAATTATGAACATGATGCGGTATGAAAAAAACACACAGACGCACGCACGCACACATAAACCCCCTTACATTTCACATTTATCATCACGCCCGCACGAACAGGCGTCATTCCCTTCTGTCCGTTGTCAGCATAGCAGTTGAGCTCTCCTCGGTCTGACTTGGACACGTTCTGGAGGCGAAACGTCGGCCCCGAGGTAAGAAACCCGTTGTGTAGCCACGTAAATGTCGTCACTGATGGATTAGCGTCGTCGACTACACACAACACGTCAACGTCTCCTCCAACAGCTACGTCAACACTGTCTGGCTCCAAATGGATTCTTGGAGGATCTGAGGACATGGAAATTGAGTAATTGTGGGTAACCAGTTGGAATTGACACCATGTTGCAAACGGTATTCCTGTCATCGTGACGTCACAAATGATTTACATACATTGACATCAACACGACGCATCAATATGCATGACGGTTGAATATTGACCTATTCAGTGCAAGCCTTACGTACATAGGACGTTGATGAAAGTTGAGGCCTGTGTATTCTTAAAGCTGCAGGTCAAATTTCCAGAATCAGATTTCGATGTGATGGTTTTCCGAAAGATTTGTCCACGGTAGTATTGCGTGTTGTAAATCCATATAAAGGGCGAAAGGGGTGGGGTAGTGACACTGTTGTCCAACACACATTTAACGCTGATGTCCTGCCCTCGGGGCACGCTAAGGATGTTCCCGGTCGGTTCCAGATGAATCTTGTGAGATTCTGAAAAATATGCTACAGAAGTCTTTACTGGAACTTTGTTTACATTGTTTAGAAGGACAAGTTATGTCTAGCTGAATCAAAGTGCCTGAACTACTATGAGTGGAATGATACCCAGGAAATTGAGAACAAAATAGGAAAAACTGAAGTGCCCATTGATCCACGAAATCCAATGATCATAAGAAATCTCCCAACAACCCACTGCTCGAGCATGAATACAGTTTAGACACGACTTTATCACTTATCAAATTATGAACTTTGTGAAGACATAGCCGTTTCTTGTCCCCAAGAGGAAACCATTTGAAAACAAACAAACAAGCAACAACAACAAAAACCACCAAAAAAAACCAAACCACCCAAAAACAATAAAACACAAAAGCAGGCCAGTTAAGGAAGACATGGTACAAGTCGAAATAGGAAACACCATTGTAATTAATTGATGCCCAAAACTTCAAAATTTCGTTTTGAAAGTTTTACCCAGGACTTGAGTGTGGTAACTTTCAATGAAACACTTTTGAACGACAAAGCCGATTGAACCTCAAAAGTTATGAAATTCAAACAATGATTCAAGAAGCAGGAATTGTTCCCATTATAAGTTATCACTTCTGTCACTTAATCTGAGTGTGTATAAAGTGCGTATCAATATACGTTATACAAACATTTTCATATTCCAGTCTTAGCTTTACCTCTTTTTAACAAGGGCTTATTGACTAAGTCACTTTGTGTTATTTCAAAGGTTGCCAGGGAGAGGGAGTTACGATAATCGTAGCTCTACGACAGTCGTAAGTCCATGTTTTATGTTATGGTCATCTAGGGACCCAGGCAATAGATTTTAGAAGCTCTCTTAGCGCAAAGATATTCGGAAGTGTCAGACCTTAACGGTAACCTACGATTAGCTTAGCGTTAAGAGAGCTTCGAAAATCTAGGCCCAGGTCTGAAACGTAGCCTGTCTTTCTGAGCGGGTTAGAATCAGAGGTTGGCATTGCAAGCTTTGCAGGATGCGAACGTACAGAAAAATAAGTCAACAAATCCAGTTGACTAATGAGATTATCATGTTGTGTGTGAACGATATGCTGTTGTTTGTAAGTATCATTTCTTCACCGACATTCCCTGTAAATACACGATTAGTCAACAGGGGAAATAAGCCGGATATCTCACCTGCTGGACAGCTGACCCCGACCGCTAATATGGGAGAACAACTAGTCTCGTTCCAAGGGTAGTGTAGACAATCGTTGAGTGACGGTTCCGTCCCAATACACCGGACTCTGTCCAGAACCATAGGGCGTGGTGAGGTCACATTGAGCAGCATTACACTGGAGGCTTTGCTATATAGAAAGTGTCATTGTAATTTCATCTACATGTTACAGATGGCATATTTTTGGATTACCCTTTCTAAGTAAGGTACAGGTCCTTGGACTTTTGTCAGATTGAAAGTCACGGTGGCTTAGTGGGTTAGATTGCTGGCCTTGTATGCTGGTGTTTAGGTACTTGACTCTGACAGTGAGGATTCGAATCTTATTGAAAGGTGTATTCATGCATTCATGTTCTCTTGAAACATACCCCAAATCTACTACACATGTTTGAAGCCATGACCATCCGAGTTAGAATTGACGCGCACGATGTCAGTCATTGGATTCTCTGATAACGATTATTTACAGATGGTATAGCTAGAATATAGCTAGAGTGCAGCAACATCCGACCAACCAAGAAACCTGTAGGTACCAGATGTGGAGGTTGAAAGAGACTACGGTCTATGCGATGCCTGTGGTGGTGGTGGTGGTGTGGGATGTGGGATGTAGGTGGGCTATGGGTGGGGTGAGGGCGAGTTATGGCAACTGATGCTACTCTTCTTACGTGAGGTATCCCAACATCCTGCACACAACAGCAGCCTCCTTGACGCCGAAACCGGTGTTACAGACTCGACCCCATTGCTGCTTGTAGTACACTTCCAGAATCCCCCGGGTCCCTCGTGAACGTTGGTTAGTGCTGGACACAAGTCGAGCAGCTGAGAATCCTGATTTCAACATGCAATTGACAAGTTGGATTGTTTAAGACGAACATCACATTTTTGGAGACAGTCATGGATATGGGGCTTACATAATTTACTCAATGATGTAGTCTGGACAAACATTGGATTATGATCTGATCATTATGGTCAACATTGATTGAAACGACAAAACAGTTATTCATTCAGGTAAATTCTTCTTTAAAATGCGCCTGCCTTCTGCAAAAGAAAAACATTCCACGGCAACAGCTTCATCGTTTCCACAGTCGGTCTTTCCCCATGCTCCGTGTTTGCAATCCAGCAGATCGGTGTTCCTGACGCTGCAGGCGACGTCATCCAGCCACATAGTCATTGCAGTCAAGGGCACATGTTCGACCTTGACCCTTCCACTTCTGCAGACAGATCATCAATGCTGACATCTCCACATGTATACAATGTCCACATATATACATAGATGCATCAGTTGAATAAATACATATGGGCAGTCAATGGATAGCCCGAAAACAATCTTCATAATATCACTTTGTTAGAATATAAGGCGAGTGAACAATTTCCTATGATTTGATCACATAATAAGAACACTTGTCAACAATATGCATTTAGTGTCCTGTACAGCGGAACTTGTCCTGATCCTACTAACTTGTGCTGTTTCAAACAGACCTTTACCACAACCGAATCGTGTTTGTTTATCCGACTTAAAACGTTTAGTATAAATAGCTTTGGAGTTAGAATCAAGCATCGTCTTTACGGTGATTGCCAAGACGTTTACTCGACCGATGTTTGCTGGAGGTTACATTAAGCATGGCCTCACTAAAACTTTCAAAACGTTATGTGAGACATTTTGAGGACATTTGTAAGATTGTTGAATCAGTAACAAACATGTTGGCCGATGCAGTTCCGAAACTTACACTTTCACAATCTGGTCCGGCGAACAGTTAACCATAAAATCAGCGTTTACCTCGCCTTGTGTCTCATTATGCTTTAGCAAATCACATGTACATGTACTTATGATTAAGTTGGAATCGTATAAAGTCTACGAAAACGTTTTCTCGTTTTTCTTCATCATTCCCTGTGCCGTCAGGGTTGAAGCAACTGTTTAAAATAACTTTAATGCCCTCACCACCGTTTCACTTTACGTCAATGGCTTGCCGGGATCAGCAGATACCAGAGAGGACATGGCGTTGGGAACCAAACAACACTGGCTCCCACGTCATCTGTCACTATCTCGGACACACCAACAACTGCGTGGACAATAAATATGCAGCATGACACAGAACCCGGAAGGGTGGTGGTGTAGCCTAGTGGTTATAGTTTTCGCTCATCACACCGAAGACCCGGGTTCGACTCCCCCATGGGTACAATATGTGAAGATCATACCTGGTGTTCTATATGGCTGAAATATAGCTAAACGGCTTGTAAACAACTCTCACTTACTCACACATTCCAGATCTCCTTGCCCGTGTCTTTTCTCATCATCAAATCCTGTGATGCTTTTGAAAAAAGTGTTTATGTTCTTGCTGTTATTATAATCATCCATTTTCTGTTGTGAACAATATATTCTTAATGGTGAATAAACGAGCATAAATCTCGGACTCACTGATAACCAAGAGTACGACACACAACAGAAGCCTCGACTTGACCGAAACCGTCGTCACAGACTGTTCCCCAGATGCCGGCGTGGTGGACTTGCAGCAATCCGTTACTGTAGCCGGGGTTTAGCTTGACGCTGATGCTTCCTGTATCAGTCAAACAGAGTGTTCACGAAACGGCGATATCATTAGTGACGGGAGGTTCAGAACCAGCCAACACAACGAAGTCAATGTGAATATAACTGTAACATTGGTTGTGTCTGTGGCATTTTAACCTAATGTGTTATCTGGGGGATTCTTAGTGAAGGTTCTCAGGGCTCCCATTTGTCGAGTGCTGTGAAAATGTTCGAGGACTTCAAACAGTTACATTGTTTTTCTAAACATCATGCTGCTCCAAGCGCTAGCAAAATGCAACAAAAGTGCTATCTATCAACTGTAAGTGATTACAGGATGCATATTAGATTCGACTCCGTTTGTTTTTATCTGAAGTGGAAAGCTTGTACCACATTCACATATTTTACTTACATGTCCTAACGTAAATGAATATTCCACCTATATGGCGGCAGTCTGTAAATAATCGAATCTGGACCAGACAAACCAGTGATCAGCAGCATGAAATCGTCCTTTGCAACTGGGATACGATGACATATGTCAACTCAGTCAGCGAGCCTCTTTGACAAGAATGGGTTACTGAAGATCACTTCTAACCCGAATTCTCACGGGTACATATCCTAACATATGAAGCTGACTCGCGGATATACAATTAAGCGGATCAGTGTGATCCCGGCCAGGTTTTGGAATGGGGACTACAACGACATTAGGCCAGGAAGTTGTAAAATTTCCTGAAGTCCATAACGGTTAAAAAATATTAAGAAGTGTTTCCAACCATGATTCCGGTAAATGTTTCAAGAGCCGATAGTGTATGTTATCAGCTCCTGTTGCTGTATCATGAGCGTGCCCAAGGGCAGTGTGTAGCTCATGTAATGAAAATAAATCGTTATAGTCTTCGCCATTGTCTGAGTTCAAATTTATTCTATTCTTCTCCTGTTGTTTCTGGCACTGTTGAAATTCTGGGACGTAATTGGACGAGAAAGAGTGCTTAGCAAGAGTTTCACCCAACTTACTGGCAATATCAGACTTAGCAGTAAATAAACTGTCACCATCTGAAGGAACAGTAGGTTTGGAACCTTTGCCATTAATTCTTTCTATCATATTCCACACCTTTGCCATGGGTGTGCGGGAATTAATTTTGGAAACATAGTTCCTCCAAGACTGACGCTTATTCTGTTTTAAAGTGTGTCGAGCCGTGACATTTAAAATTTCACTTCATCTAAATTATGAACTGTACGGCGGTTGCATAAATACTCTTCCGCTTTCTTCTCCACCACCCCCACACCCCACACCCCACACCCCCACCCCCTCCTCTGTTTACTGCCATTAGTAAATCATGATTTACGAATATGTGGAACTGCAGAGGACTTGAGCATAGTTTGGTCACCAGTGTCATTGAGTATATCTGAAAACAGCGGTATAGGATCTTTGCTGTTCACAAGAACATCAGGTTTTAAGTGATCAATACTAATTGTTTTAGATAATGACCAGTCGGCCCTGGTGAAGTTTCGTCTGGATAAAGGTGGATCTTCCTCAGGGATAATACTCTCGAGAATGGTGGAGTAGTGATCACTCCAACAGAGGTCATCACTGACCTCCCAATCAAATTCATCACATACGTTAGAATCGACAAATGATACATCCCGTCTCTCTGTGTAAATAAGTGGCTCAATCATTAAATTTTTATCGGATATGAATTCCTCGATGATGTTACCTTTAGCATTTGTGCTGACACTTCCTCAAAGTGGGTTGTGTCCGTTAAGATCGCCCATGCTGAGACATGCCCTCGGAAGTTGATCATATGAATTTCGAAAATCTGATTGTTGAACACTTGAAGAGGGAGGTATATACAAGCTGCACAAACAACGTCAGCGCCATGTGCAGAGTAAGGCGAACAGCAACCGCTTGCAATTGTGTATTTAGAACGACAGGGCTATGTATGACGCTTTGATGAACCAAACTAGAAACGCCTCCAGTAGCTTTATCTCCTGCAGGAGTTATTCTTCAGTCCTCTGCCATTCCACAGAATCAAAGGTTGAGAACTATTCATCCCTTGAGCTGGTTACCTGGAGATCTTGTTCGCCCATTACGTTTAGGTGGCATACTGGAAGGGATGCTCTCTGAAGCATCCATCTCTTCAAGTGATCCAAACATATTGTAAAGTTTGATGGGATCATCAGAACCTTGTGGTACCATTTTCATTGTTTCGAGAAGAGTCAGTTTTATGTCTGGATAACGCATTTGTTCCATTCTTGGGTTGTGAACTTGGAGCTGAATCATTCTTTGCCCCTGTTAGATGAACTGGAGTTACAGAAACAGTTGATGACGATACATTAATCTGTTTAGCTGAAGAAGGTTCAGCAGTAGTGTGAGTGCAGGGATGCGACATGCAGGAGGGTTCAGGATAGATGGAATTTATCCATGTCAGACCACGGCTAGTTACAGAAGCATATGAACCATTTGAATCACAGGAATGTATAAGTTTCCTAGCCTCATTGTAACTTGTGTTCTGAATAGTTTTGATTTTATTAATCTGCATCTTTTTTCCCATATAGGACAATCTTTTGACCAGGTTGAATGTTAACCAGAACAGTTGACACATTTCTTAAACTTGATATCGCAGTCTTCGGTAACGTGTTTTCTGCCCACAGTGAGCACAAGTAATACTATTTTTGCATGAATTTACCCCCCCCCCCCCCCCCCCATGATCAAACGTTTGGCATTTAAAACACCTCTGACAATGTACAACAAATAAAACCGTCTTCTTTTAACAGTGGAGATAAAATGCACTGTCTAATTACTGGTGGTTGTATGCAATAGTGGTTGGGCTGCCGTGTACACGTCGTCATTTTCTGTGTGCCATATAAAGATTAATACCTTCCAGTCACCCCATTCTATGGAACTTACGAGGCCTGGTGGTCAGACTAGGTGAGTTTGGTCACACAATTCATGAAGATGCCCGTTTTGATAATTGACCATAATGCGCTGTCACCTGATTGTTGGGTCCAGACTTGTGTATCTGCAGATGGACGTCCAGTGAGTTAAGTATGTTAACAACTTAGACGGGTGGTCAATCACGCAGTCATGTGTCTAGAACTCACGTTCATCGCATATTATGCCAACGTCTTCATCGTGAGTGCAGTCGTGGTGGCCCCACTGTCTGTGCTTGCAGCTGCTCAGCATCACTTCAGAACCGTCGCATCTCACATCGTCAAGCCAGATCTGCCCAGTTCCATAACCAAATGTCTGGATTGCTCTTGGTTTGAACCCGCTGTGACTAGCCAGGACAAGCAAGGCAGTACAGAAGAACATTCACAGTTGTACTGAATGACAGCAATGAATATACAGGAAAACTGTGTGACATCTATACACCTAGATATATGTTAAGCACATTTGTAAACATGGACAATAAAGTAATAATGCTATTTTCAAGGCAAGGGCGAATTTTAGGGTAAAATGAGAAACTAGATTCTCTGTCCATGTTTATAGCTCGTCGATAGACTTTCACAGTTATAATCCCTGACAATTCAGCGTGTAAAGATCAGGAGCTTATCACTACAGTGCCAGTGTAATGACCCAACTTACTATCGTCCCAGCTGTCGACACACAACGACAGCTTCGGCAGTGTCAAAATCGTCGTCGCAAACTGTCCCCCACTGGCCGTTGTAGTAGACCTCAAGCCGACCAACGCCGTTGTCTAGTGGAGACACAAGACGGACCAGCTGACCATACCCTACAGGTATACAGACAGTCATTGTTACACAATGGAAACATAAGTTAAACTCAGTACCTCACATGTTTCCATATTTGTTTCCTTTGATCTCAAGATAACTTGCAGTTGTTGCAGGTGGAACAACATGCACCGTTTTATCTTGCACCATTGTACGATTGCATAAGGGCCACATTTCTATTTGTTTTGTCTCTTCTCGCCCGCCATTTTAAACTCCATCCTAGAACAAACCGACTCGTCATACATAATGGTACTTCCATCCTACAACATACCCACTCGTCATACACAATGGGACCTCCATCATTGAACATACCGACTCGTCATACATAATGGTACCTCCATACCAGAAGATACCCACTCGTCATACATAACGGTACTTCCATCCTTGAACATACCGACTCGTCATACATAATGGTATCTCCATCCTAGAACATACCGACTCGTCATACACAATGGTACCTCCATCCTAGAACACACCGACTCGTCATGCATAATGGTACCTCCATCCTAGAACATACCCACTCGTCATACACAATGGTACCTCCATCCTGGAACAAACCCACTCGTCATACATAATGGTACCTCCATCCTAGAACATACCCACTCGTCATACATAATGGTACTTCCATCCTAGAACATACCCACTCGTCATACATAATGGTACCTCCATCCTAGAACATACCGACTCGTCATACATAATGGTACCTCCATCCTAGAACACACCGACTCGTCATACATAATGGTACCTCCATCCTAGAACATACCCACTCGTCATACACAATGGTACCTCCAATATTCAACATACCGACTCGTCATACATAACGCTACCTCCATACCAGAAGATACCGACTCGTCATACACAATGGCACCTCCATTCTTGAACATACCCACTCGTCATACATAATGGTACCTCCATTCCAGAAGATACCGACTCGTCATACATAATGTTACCTCCATCCTAGAACATACCGACTCGTCATACACAATGGTACCTCCATCCTTGAACAAACCGACTCGTCATACATAATGCTACCTCCATCCCAGAAGACACCGACTCGTCATACATAACGGTACCTCCATCCCAGAAGATACCGACTCGTCATACACAATGGTACCTCCATCTTTGAACAGACCGACTCGTCATACACAATGGTACCTCCATCCTAGAACATACCGACTCGTCATACACAATGGTACCTCCATCCTGGAACATACCGACTCGTCATACATAATGGTACTTCCAACCTGGAACATACCCACTCGTCATACATAATGGAACTTTCATCCTAGAACATACCGACTCATCATACATAATGGTACCTCCATCCTTGAACATACCGACTCGTTATACACAGTGGTACTTCCATCCCAGAAGATACCGACTCGCCATACATAATGGTACCTCCATCCTAAACATACTCACTCGTCATACATAATGGTACTTCCATCCTAGAACATACCCACTCGTCATACATAATGGTACTTTCATCCTAGAACACACCGACTCGTCATGCATAATGGTACATGCATCCTAGAACAAACCGACTCGTCATACATAATGGTACTTCCATCCTACAACATACCCACTCGTCATACACAATGGTACCTCCATCCTAGAACATACCGACTCGTCATACACAATGGTACCTCCATCCTGGAACATACCGACTCGTCATACATAATGGTACTTCAAACCTGGAACATACCGACTCGTCATACATAATGGTACCTCCATCCTAGAACATACCCACTCGTCAAACACAATGGTACCTCCATCATTCAACATACCGACTCGTCATACATAATGCTACATCCATACCAGAAGACACCGACTCGTCATACACAATGGTACCTCCATCCTTGAACATACCCACTCGTCATACATAATGGTACCTCCATTCCAGAAGATTCCGACTCGTCATACATAATGGTACCTCCATCCTTGAACATACCCACTCGTCATACATAATGGTACCTCCATCCCTGAAGACTCCGACTCATCATACACAATGGGACCTCCATCCTTGAACATACCCACTCGTCATACATAATGGTACCTCCATCCCTGAAGATACCGACTCGTCATACACAATGGTACCTCCATCCTGGAACATACCCACTCGTCATACATAATGGTACCTCCATTCTTGAACATACCCACTCGTCATACTTACTGGTACTTGCATCCTAGAACATACCGACTCGTCATACATAATGGTACTTCCATCCTGGAACATACCCACTCGTCATACATAATGGTACTTCCAACCTGGAACACACCCACTCGTCATACATAATGGAACTTTCATCCTAGAACATACCGACTCGTCATACATAATGGTACTTCCATCCTATAACATACCCACTCGTCATACATAATGGTACTTCCATCCTTGAACACACCGACTCATCATACATAATGGTACCTCCATCCTAGAACATACCTTCTCGTCATACATAATGGTACCTCCATCCTAGAACATACCCACTCGTGATACATAATGGTACCTCCATCCTGGAACATACCCACTCGTCATACATAATGGTACCTCCATCCTTGAAAATACCCACTCGTCATACATAATGGTACCTCCATCCTAGAACATACCCACTCGTCAAACATAGTGGTACCTCCATCCTAGAAGATACTCACTCGTCATACATAGTGGTACCTCCATCCTGGAACATACCGACTCGTCATACATAATGGTACTTCCAACGTGGAACATACCCACTCGTCATATATAATGGTTCTTTCATCCTAGAACATACCGACTCGTCATACATAATGGTAGTTTCAACCTGGAACATACTGACTCGTCATAAATAATGGTACTTTCATCCTAGAAGATACCGACTCGTCATACATAATGGTACTTCCAACCTGGAACATACCCACTCGTCATACATAATGGTACTTCCATCCTAGAACATACCCACTCGTCATACATAACGGTACCTCCATCCTAGAACATACCGACTCGTCATACATAATGGTACTTGCATCCTAGAACATACCGACTCGTCATACTTAATGGTACTTCCATCCTAGAACACACCGACTCGTCATACATAATGGTACCTCCATCCTTGAACATACCGACTCGTCATACATAATGGTACTTCCATCCTAGAACATACCGACTCGTCATACATAATGGTACCTCCATCCCAGAAGATACCCTCTCGTCATACATAATGGTACCTCCATCCTAGAACATACCGACTCGTCATACATAATGGTACTTTCATCCTAGAACACACCGACTCGTCATGCATAATGGTACATGCATCCTAGAACATACCGACTCGTCATACACAATGGTACCTTCATCATTGAACATACCGACTCGTCATACATAATTGTACCTCCATACCAGAAGATACCCACTCGTCATACATAACAGTACCTCCATCCTAGAACATACCGACTCGTCATACATAATGGTACCTCCATCCCAGAAGACACCGACTCGTCATACATAATGGTACCTCCATCCTAGAACATACCGACTCGTCATACATAATGGTACTTTCATCCTAGAACACACCGACTCGTCATGCATAATGGTACATGCATCCTAGAACATACCCACTCGTCATACACAATGGTACCTTCATCATTGAACATACCGACTCGTCATACATAATTGTACCTCCATACCAGAAGATACCCACTCGTCATACATAACAGTACCTCCATCCTAGAACATACCGACTCGTCATACATAATGGTACCTCCATCCCAGAAGACACCGACTCGTCATACATAATGGTATCTCCATCCTAGAACATACCGACTCGTCATACACAATGGAACCTCCATCCTGGAACATACCCACTCGTCATACATAATGGTACCTCCATCCTAGAACACACCGACTCGTCATACATAATGGTACCTCCATCCTAGAACATACCCACTCGTCATACACAATGGGACCTCCATCATTGAACATACCGACTCGTCATACATAATGGTACCTCCATCCTAGAATATACCCTCTCGTCATACATAATGTTACCTCCATCCTAGAACATACCGACTTGTCATACATAATGGTACCTCCATCCCAGAAGATACCGACTCGTCATACATAATGGTACCTCCATCCTAGAACATACCGACTCGTCATACACAATGATATCTCCATACAAAAATGTCTGCTGATGTTCGCGTGTAACACAGCAGAGGAAACCACGAAAGCAACATTGTTTACCTTTCTTAGAAATTAGAACTTTTTTTGTTTGCTGTGTTTCCCCGATCGACCGATGTGTGTTAAGAATTCGGTGGCTACGTGAAAGACATACAGAAAAACTGATGCATTAACATACACACCGTTACCGTCATGGTGACTGACATGCCAATGACATACTTGTCACTGTCCATTAGTATATCCCGTGTTATCTGGGCGAGTTTTGTTTTGCTGTGAAGCAATCAGCAGTAAGCGATATCTTAAACTTATCAAAGAAACGTACCATTGCCACAGGCCAGAAGAACCATGCAGAAACATGCACTGTGAGCCATCTTGCCCTGAAAGAGCAAAGTGAACGTCATCTAAGAAATCTATCATTTCACCATCTGTTGAGTATTTAGTGGTAGAGAAAAGTGGAACTGGAAAATGTGCGACCGATGTGATATCTACAGTCATAATGATTCTAGAAATGTAAATATAAACAACATGCACATACACATATAAAGGAAACTAGTCTAACCTTTCAAGATGGCTGATGGTGTCATGTACACTGTGTCTCATATTGGTGTCTATGTTGAACAGATGGAACGGGCGTTAAAACCAAGATATCGATAACAGAACAATACCCCCAGGACTACATAATACCGCGGATCTTATACATAATCTTCTCCTGGGTGAATCAAACTGAAATATTTCTATTGCCTATGTACATAGAACAAGCACATGGCGCGTACGTTAATGCAGGTCAATAACTGAACACTTAGATGCTAATTCTCAGAAGTCGATCTGATGCAAATGATAGGGTGAGAGATGAACGGGAGGTGAACATCTGCTGTATGATTGTTAACGGTTGTTGGTTGTATCTACCCTGATTGTGTCAGTTCATCACACCAGACAAGTAAAGATATTTCGGTCGTTCCGTCACAGGTTCGAATCTGTTGATTCTTCTTTAATACTTCTATTGGTGTGTAAGCACCGGTATGTTCTTGTATGTCAATTAAAGTATCAAATAGGTTTTTGTGCAATTCAGAGACTTGCTGTGTCTTTGTATGTCTTAATACCAAGGTAATCTGAGCGATAACTTTGCACAGGAAGTACATCTTTATTAAACACATTTGTCTCAGTAAAGTGCTAAACTACAAAATACTTATGCTAGCACTTTTGAAGCTTGAACAATTTAGTTCTCGTTGTTTCAAATATTTTCTCATTTCTTCGATTATTTTCTCGTTGCTTTGATTTATTTTAACTTTACTTCAAATTTCAGTAAACATCTTACTATTTCTAATATGTTTCTGGGTTTTTTGTTCAAGTATTTAATCGTTCCTTAAACTATTTTCTGGTTGTTTCCAATATTTCACATTGCAGCAAGTTTCTATCGAAAACTTAAGATTTCGAGTATTTACTCGAAGCAACGAAAACAATTGAAATGTAGTGAAAATAATAAACACAACGAAAAATTACTATCAAGCACTGTCAAAATGATCGAAGTAACTAGAGATTCCGTTGAAAAACATTTTATTCTACAAATTTGGAAGCATAAGGTTTTCGTAGTGAACATGTACTATCCGCCTCTCTCCACTTCACTGGGGATATGGTCCGGATGGGTACGAACTAAATGGTTTATATAAGATGAACTATATAAGATGAACTCTATATAAGATGAACTATATAAGATAAACTATATAAGATAAACTATATAAGATGAACTACGTAAGATGAACTATATAAGATGAACTATATAAGATGAACTATATAAAATAAACTATATAAGATGAACTATATAAGATGAACTCTATATAAGATGAACTATATAAGATGAACTATATAAGATGAACTATATAAGATAAACTATATAAGATGAACTATATAAGATGAACTATATAAGATGAACTATATAAGATGAACTATATAAGATAAACTATATAAGATGAACTATATAAGATAAACTATATAAGATAAACTATATAAGATGAACTGTATAAGATAAACTATATAAGATGAACTATATAAGATAAACTATATAAGATAAACTATATAAGATGAACTATATAAGATAAACTATATAAGATAAACTATATAAGATGAACTATATAAGATGAACTATATAAGATGAACTATATAAGATAAACTATATAAGATGAACTATATAAGATGAACTCTATATAAGATGAACTATATAAGATGAACTATATAAGATGAACTATATAAGATGAACTCTATATAAGATGAACTATATAAGATGAACTATATAAGATGAACTCTATAAGATGAACTCTATATAAGATAAACTATATAAGATAAACTATATAAGATGAACTACGTAAGATGAACTATATAAGATGAACTATATAAGATGAACTATATAAAATAAACTATATAAGATGAACTATATAAGATGAACTCTATATAAGATGAACTATATAAGATGAACTATATAAGATGAACTATATAAGATAAACTATATAAGATGAACTATATAAGATAAACTATATAAGATGAACTATATAAGATGAACTATATAAGATGAACTATATAAGATGAACTATATAAGATGAACTATATAAGATAAACTATATAAGATGAACTATATAAGATAAACTATATAAGATAAATTATATAAGATGAACTATATAAGATGAACTATATAAGATGAACTATATAAGGTAAACTATATAAGATGAACTATATAAGATGAACTATATAAGATGAACTATATAAGATGAACTATATAAGATGAACTATATAAGATGAACTATATAAGATAAACTATATAAGATAAACTATATAAGATGAACTATGTAAGATGAACTATATAAGATAAACTGTATAAGATGAACTATATAAGATAAATTATATAAGATGAACTATATAAGATGAACTATATAAGATGAACTATATAAGATAAATTATGCAAGATGAACTATATAAGATGAACTATATAAGATAAATTATATAAGATGAACTATGTAAGATGAACTATATAAGATGAACTATATAAGATAAATTATATAAGATGAACTATATAAGATAAACTATATAAGATGAACTATATAAGATAAACTATATAAGATGAACTATATAAGATGAACTATATAAGATAAACTATATAAGATGAACTATATAAGATGAACTATATAAGATGAACTATATAAGATGAACTATATAAGATGAACTATATAAGATAAACTATATAAGATGAACTATATAAGATGAACTATATAAGATGAACTCTATATAAGATGAACTATATAAGATGAACTATATAAGATGAACTATATAAGATGAACTATATAAGATGAAGCCATTGCCACAAAAATTAAATTGAAGGATTGAATTTATAGATGTGCTGAGGTCCGGCTGAGACAAAAAACCTCAACAAGTTTATATTTTTGTGAGAAAGGACGTATATGTGTTGGAGGACATATATGCTTATTTTGGTGACGCAAAAAAAGAGTGAAACAAGCCTATCTGAAGGTTTGGATCGGGGACTGGAAAGGCTGTTGAAGGATGGCGGGGTGACACTGTAGTGTCCTGGTTATTGTCTGTGAATGAAATGGGGAAATGTGGCCTTAAGGTTTGGCGTTGTTGTGTGGAAGGAGAGCGTGGATACTGTGACTTCAACAACAAATACTACACGAATGATTCGGACAAACTTGTTTCTTAGATTTTCATACTCCGGACAAATAATGTAACAGAATGGACACAATCTGTGGGTTGTCTCCACAGACACTATCTTCCAATTAATTAATACATCATTAAGGCCTAACCTAAAATGTATAAAAGCATTGCGAAAATTTCTGGAGCGAAGGTGAGCAAGATAACGCGCTGGCTCAAGCAACGACTTAAATTGACGATATGAATCCTATCTAGAACTTTCATTAATAGTTGAATGCCGTTCCTGCTTAAACATATCAATAACCAGCATACAAATCTGTCTAATAAACTTATTCACATTACAAATTGTCTGTGATAACCAAATGTAACCAAACCATTATCTACATAGTAACGTGCGACTATGATATGTCCAGTTATTCTTTCCAAGATAATCAAGCATACTGAAGATTTCTTTAGGTAAACGATGTTCATATTAAGTATTTTACACCAATATTTGAAACAGTGATATGTACAATGGGAACCTCCCAAAATCACCATAAACCATGACAGCATTTGGTGTTGACAAACCGACATTCAGAGATTTTTTGCAGGCAAGCAAATGATTTTTTTCTATGGTATGATATTCTTTAAAAGCCCACATTTCAGATCCATACAGTAAAATCGGTTGTATCTGAGAGTCAAATAGAATGAAGTAAATAGTCGGTGGAATAACACCGAGCAGCTAAAAACAAAGTGAAGCTGTAAAAAAGCTTTCTTTGCTCTTTTCGCCAGGTTAAGTACAGACTTATTCATATTCAGTGTATGGGTAAACAATATGCCAAGGTATTGCTAACCATTCACAGACTTCATACGTTTATCTGGCCGACAAAGGTCCACCACGGAATACAACAATGGTTGCTTTAATAGGGTTAGGTTCATTTTGAATAACATTACCTTTCATTTTGTTGGGGAATAGTACTGGGATCTAAAGTGACATGTACATTAGTTTTGATTTACTTGGAGGGAACTCCGGACGCCAAAGTGAAAGGCCCCTTAGGACCTGAAGTCTCAAAATAGTTAAAAGAAATTGTTGACGTTTCCTTAACGACTGCTTTATGCTGTGACTTTTTGAAGACAGCAAATAACTGTTTCATAGCATTCTTACAAACAGCTGAATTTTACTAAGTACTCAAGTGACTGTGAATTTCCAGTGGGACAAATATATGGTCTAGAAACAGATATAAAATACAAAAATACAGATGCTAAGCTATATAATATCTACATCCATTATTCTATCACCCAAGTCATGCAGAAGGAAGCATTCGCTAGCACGGTGTATCTACATGAGTGTGTCAAATATGTCTGTCAGGAACACGCGGCGGAAGCAAAATATTATCTGCGACGGAAGCAAAATATTATCTGCAATGCCATGGACTGCCGATTCTGCTTGTAGAATAAATATGGAATCGTGGAAAGGTCTTTATTTTGTCGCTTCCCTTTATAATTCCCGTCACTGTCAGGATTCCCTTCACTGTAAGATGACTGCTATCCCCTAAATCGAAACGGATGTGCTTAGATTCATAGCAAACTGGATTTCCAGTGCTGGAACATACATTCATCGTCAAAAGCATTGCACTGTCACATTTAAGCGTAATTGAGACTGTTAGTGAATTTTATTTTTAAAGAAATGGTACACTGTGCGTTGACGTATCATCTGTCTTTAGAACGGTACCCGATTTAACTTCCAAACTTGAGGGGCCATGTTTAATAACAGACCGTCCATAGGTTTTTACTGCTGTAAAGTGTGAATGGAGGTTACGCCACTGAAAACGACAGTGAATGTTTATTCTCAAACAGTCTGTGGAACCTTGGGGGATGCGGGTTGAGTGAGTGAGTGAGTTAAAGTTCATCTTCACAATATTTCTTCGGGAATATTTCAGCCATCCGTGACGAGGACAACTGAGTATAGACATAGTAATTAATGGTATATTGTACAGACCTGTCGACGAAGTGCATTGAAGCCAACTAGTAAATCACAGTAACAAGAAATAGGATTAGCATACATCTCTAAAATAGGATTGCAAATGGGAACAATACAATAAAAAGAAGGCTGAGGGCTGCTGGTTGAGATGAGTAGAGTTGAGCTGAGATTAACATTATTTCAGCCATATGTTAGTGGTCTGACCTCTGATTCTGGGTATAATTGCCGTCAAGCCATTGAAACATTTCATTCATGGTGTCAAGACAATTGTCTTTTTTCTGAATGATAGAAAACTAAGGAAATGGTGCTTGATTTTCGGAGAAGTAATTGACCGGTACGTCCTGGAAGGAGCGCGTGGATGACCTGGTCAGTCGCCTCACCATCCAAGAGATACAAGACCAACTCGCCAAAGGACAAGGTCCAAGTCCTGCCATTCCTAGACTAGGGATCGGGCAGTATGTCTTCTGGAGTGACTGTGGTAGAGGTGCGAATAACCAGAACTCCACGGCCTTTCCATAGTTCATCGGACTTGGGGCTTCCTTCATAGAACTACGGAAGATTATCGGTGCCAGGTGCACTGTGGTAGCATATCTAAAAACAAAACACTCGTTGTTTCAGAATTTCCTTTTATCTTATCTCCTTACTATCTTGTGTTTCCATTCCACTGCTTTATGCACAAATCAGTCATTGTGTTTTTAAAGGAATACCTTTGAGTTGCATGTTTGATTTTACTTAAACTTGGATATTTTACAGCGGCTAGTTTGCCATATTTTGACCTGAATCATATTTTAAATTCTAGAATGTCTTTGTGTTCAATCATTTATTTCATGTCTAGCACACAACTTTCACTTGTTTTGTAGAGCATCGTCGTCAAAGTTCAACCTCACATCAAGACCAGCTACAGCCTTAACCTACAACCTCACATCAACACCGCGCTGTAGAGGGACAGTCGTGTGCTCTGTCTTGTACACATGGGTTAGGTCGTGCTATAAGCACTGCCTTGTGGTATAGGAACTGGGTTCAGATATTCCAAACAAGCTGGAGATACCAGTTTTAGATGCTTCACAAGGACGAAGATCATGAGGAGATCCTGTTCTAGTCAGGACGGATCTCTGTTGGTGCCACATTGAACCGTCACCATCAACTCACCATCAACTCCACACTTGATATACTGTCTGTGTGGACATGTGGCCGTGGGGAAGACACCAGTACCTACCTAACAGTAACAGTACTTGACTCCACAAATGGTGAGACGCCCACGTTCTATAACGTATCTCATTCTCCAGAATGAAGAAAGGTACTCATTCCCTCTCAATAAACATGTCTGCCAAACAGACCTGTGTGTAAAACTGCATCAAATTAAAGAAAACTATTTGTCATGAACATATGTATTCACAAGCAACCCCAAACCACTTCAGGTAACCTGATAGTTGATAGCCTGATGTCAGGGTGACCGATCGTCGTCGCCAAGTAAGTGTCATTAAAATATTACAGGAACAAGTTCAATCAGCGTAACCTGAAACAGATCATGACTTCTAGAATTCTAAGGGATGTTATTTGTGAATACAAAATGTATTCCATCATTTAGTTTCAAGTAAATTAACTTCGCACTCCTGTGTGTGTTGCGGTCAGGCATCTGGTGGTCAAGCTCAGTGATTTGGTTGACACATTACATCGTATCCCAGCTGCGTTTATCGATGCTCACCCTGTTCATCACTGGATTGTCTGGTTCGGACGGATTTGATGACATCCAGCCTGTTACAACTATTTATAAATTAGTTCATTTCACTCTTGCCAATGTGGTTACAAGATGTGTATATCGATAATTTGATCTTGTAACGACATTCAAGGGGTTTCATGCTACATCCACCAACCACTACTTGATAACAAACATAGTTGACAGGCTAGATACAGACTGAATGCCCTAAGAATGCCACCCAAAGGTGGGTTCTTTGTGAGGCAACTGTGTGGATAGGCGAGTAGTGAGTAGTGTTATAGTGTCTACTTCAGGACAGCCATGTCCAAATATTTCTACTGACCAAAAACTATGTGGCCTGGCTATATGATATTTAGTTATTATTATTCAATCTGCAATCTTGATCTTTATCACTACCGCAGAGTACATTGTTTTGTCAGCTACCTTGTTCCTCTTTGTCACTTCCATTAATTACTGTATGTGACATTTATGGCCTTTATTGGTCATCAACCTTGGCTGTGTCTGTCATCACATCAGCTGTAGAAGGAAGTGCTATTAGATTCTCTATCTGTCCATTGTTGAATCTTTGAAGACAGCTCATTAGGACGCACCAACCATATATATGAACCCGTTGACAGTAGCATGACTAGTATGTAATCATGATATTAACAGACTATCAAAATATATTCCTGGACCTTGTTGCAAGTTACTACTTATGCATTTGCTATGATACTTGAACTGTGTTGGTCAAAGCAGTGTATGCACGATGTTTGTATACATTCTGTGAAAGCTGAAGCTCCTTTTGACGCATGACAGTGGTAATCTGATTGCAGTTGCGGTAATCATTGGCGAGTTGGTGCGGTAAGACAAGAATATATAAAATATATAGAAACGGTAAGAAACCTCACTTACTGTGTAACTGTAACATAACTGTAACAGTGTAACAGTAGGATGAAGTTGTGGATCTGACGGATCACTTTACGGCGTTCTGGCTTACGATAATTGTCTGTGTCCATCATGTGTAGCAAAGGGTAGGTTCCAGAGGCAAAAAAAAACCTGTTCACCGCTGTTTTCAATGTTCTCTTCCTCCTCGGTGTCTTCTTGTCCGTCCACGTGCCTTCAAAGGATCTATTCTTCCTCCGGACAGCCTCTGTGGCGAAGTGGTTTGAGCGTCTGCCCGGATAGCTCAAGGGTTTTAAAATACGGGTTTTAAAATATAACGTACACTTGGCATGACCTCCCGAAGATCGACATGACTGGATATCTTTTGTTATGACCTTCTGGTTTACTTCCACAGTTTAATCCCCATAAAGAGTTATCTTATCTTTGCTGATAGCTGTACTCCTAGCCCGACCCCAACCACCGTCTGCAACACCCGTCCTGGTTTTGCCTTTGAGACGACCCTCTTACCTGTTTCATTTAGTAATAGTGAGACTCCATGGTAGCCGCATACTTCAGAGATTCAGTGTTTACGTCATTAACCTCCATCGAAAGATCGCTCTCACAGCCAATAAAAAAGTTTGTTTTTTGTCCTCTTTATAATTACACACGAAAGACGTTTTGTTAACGCCTTAACCGTTTCACCAAATGCATTCTTTAAAAACTTGTAGTTAATTAATATTAAGCGATTAAAGGTTGCCCAAATATCCTCTGCTTGACTCTCGCCCGCCAACAAAACCAGATACTTCTTACGTAACTCTGCAGCGAGCCGGAAGTGATGTAATATGAGGACGGATTTTTTGTTGCATATATAGTCTGGTTCATAATTATTGAGAATTTTTCTTCTTACTTTGAGCTGTCCTAACACCTCAACTGATTCACTGATACTTAACACTAAGTAATGGTATAAGGGAGGTAACTCATCTTGGCCTACTGAGTATAGTACAATTAGAGTTACCTCCCCTGAATTTGTAGCAGACGTCATTTTCCTCAGCACTGTCAACAATGTCTGCTGAAGATAAAAGAAGGTTGATTTTTGAGTTGTGTAATCAAGGAATTGATGATGTAAATACATTGGCAGAGAGAACAGGAACTCCTCTTTCTACTGTGTATAGGATTAGGAAGAATTTTAAAGAGGGAAAGGATTTTGGGCACCAGAAAGGAGCAGGGAGACCCAGAAAATTGGACTTCTCAGATCGCGTCCGGCTGGGAATTTTAGCGTCTAAAAAGCAAAGGGCAAGCATCTCCAACATCAGGTATGTAATGATAGAAAGGGGATCAACAGTTGTATCAAAATCTACAGTTAGAAGAAATTTGATTGATCTTGGATGGGAGAAAAAGACTGGAATTCCTTCTCCTCTCATGAAACAAGAACATAAAGACAGGCGTGTTGAGTGGTGTTTGGCACATGAAAACTTTGACTGGGAATATGTGATTTTTACTGATGAAAGCTCAATATGGGTATATCCCAATAATGTGAAAATATGAACAAAGTCTGCGTCAGCACCGTTGTATCGACGACCTAAATACAGCCCAAAGTTTCATGTATGGGGAGGGATATCCTTATTAGGAACGACCCCGCTGTGTGTGTTTGAGGGAAATCTGACTAGTCAACGCTACACTAACATATTAGATAATTTTCTCCTTCCAAGTGCACATGTGTTTTATGGAAATGACTGGAGTTTGCAGCAAGATAATGATCTTAAACACACCGCAAAACATGCCAAGCAGTGGTTTCAGGAGAAAAATGTGACTGCATTACCATTTCCTGCATATAGTCCTGACTTAAATCCCATTGAGAACATTTGGGGGATGATGAAGGAATGTGTGAATCAAAAGGGGTTGGCAAAAATTGAAGACATGAAGAGAGAAGTGGTCCGATACTGGGACAGCATAACTCACGACACACTAACCTCTCTGATAGGAAGTATGCCTACCCGTCTTAGACTGTGCCGTGAAGCTCAAGGAGACTTGAT
Source organism: Haliotis asinina (assembly GCF_037392515.1). Taxonomy (NCBI): domain Eukaryota; kingdom Metazoa; phylum Mollusca; class Gastropoda; order Lepetellida; family Haliotidae; genus Haliotis; species Haliotis asinina. The sequence goes on along the minus strand of NC_090280.1, from coordinate 42,978,166 downwards.
AAAATATTAAATTGTTACCTACACAACATGAAAAGGTCAGTTCACTTTCACAATACATTCAATTTTATCTGATTTGTTCTCGTTTAATAATATGAAATGCTTTAGCTATTCTCAATAATTTTGAACCATACTGTATAGTGTGCAACAAGCTCATCAAGGTTTTGAGTTCTCGGCACGCCGAATCGTTGTGTTGCCGTTAACTGCAACCAGGAGTCGGGTGATTGTGTCACCATGCACACTTATCCACCTGACCCAAGAGACATATACCGAAGATCCAGTATACTTTAAATGCTATTGTATTACATATCTGTATTACATAATACTGCATTATATAACTGCATACCAAAAGACTTATATTTTTAAACACAGCTAATCCATTTACTATATGCATTTCATATTATATAGCAAACCTTTTTCACTAATGGTGGTTTGAAAAACGCTCATTGTTATATGAAAAAAAAACGCTTATTGTTTTGTTGCACGAAAAAAGAAATGATATTTATTTTCGGTTTTTTCTAGATTCACACTTATTAGTCTCATACATTTGAGTCTTCTTGGAGAAGGCCATGGATGATCTAAGTGATCTTGGCAACACAGTGATCGCAAATCTCTACGGTTAATATAAGAAGTGACCGACCTAATCGTACCTCCCTACAGTGATCATAACTATCTACGTTGAACTTAACTCTCTACGGTGAAAGTGACTAGCTACGTTGAACGACCTAGTCGTACCCACCTACAGTGATCTATCTACCTTCTACGTTGAACGTAACACTCTTCGGGGAACGTGACTTGCGACAGTAAACGAAGTACTCGTAACCCCCTACGTGTACGTTGATCTCACCTCCCTCCAGTCATTGTATCTACGGTGATCGTAACTTCCTACAGTGATCGTAACTGTCTACGCTGAACGTAACTCCCAATGGTATACGTAAAAAAATTAGCGACGGCGTACGACCAAATCGTACCGAAATTCCTATTCAGCAAATAGATCACCCACTTGCTAGTTACTGGAGGGACTCGGATGTGGGCCCACATTGTATAGATAGGGGTATTTCCTTAGTAATCATACTCAGAGTATAGAATCACAGATACCCCATGATGTTGAAGTAACCGACGTCAGAGTCAGGAAAGGTAGGCTATTCTATTGTCCTTACTTAACAGTTGGATATCAAGCAGTACTACATCGATGTCAACTACAAAACTACGATACTGCATTGACATGAAAACACATGTGGGAGCATTTATTTTCTATTCCTATAGAGCAATTTGAGGGTGGGCCCACATTTTAAGAAGATAAATAAATCTGCATACTGTGATTATGCATCGAGCTCACCTTTTCGAACTTAGGTTCTTAAAGTGGACAGATATATGGGCCCACTAATGTGTTTTTCTTCAGAGATTTTTTAGGTGGCCCCACATTTTGAAAACCAACTAAATCTACTTTTCTTACAATTCAGATATTACAAAAAGGAATCACTCAAACAAAGAACAAAACAACACATTCTGAGGATTCTAAATTTTATTCATTCCAGGAACTATATTATACATATATTCATACTTTCAGCATGTTTGAAATGTTAATTTATGGGCTTCATGGACATTTAGAAGAATAACAACATGAACCCCTTTACCCCCAAAATGAATGTGTAAAAGCCGTGTGACAGGCATGATAAAGATAGTTCTCACTCAAGAATACAGACATCAAAGTATTGCATACTCCTTGGCCTTACACACAAACTATTGCAGTGAGAAAACATGTATAGTAACTTCTCTGAATTAAGAAAATTACCATCTGTTTAACACTGAAACAATTCCCAGCAGGCTACACTGCGTCAGTTCATCTCATTGTAACAAGGAGCATACATGCAGACTTATTTTTCAACCCAGCGTGAAATCAACCTCTAGGTTTTTGGGTAAGAACAATCAACAGCTGAACATTTAAACGATTTTATATGTGATCATTTTAATAAATATCACCGCACATTCTAGAAGTGAAAACCCAAATGTGTAACTTCTGTGAATACCAACAAGCACATTTCTACGCTCCCTTCAATAGTTGAAAGGCACGCCTAGCTAATCGACGAGGTATCTCCCTTGGTCACACATGACTACCGGGTAAAGGAAAGCAGTCCGAACTGCCGAGTATACGTCATTTCCCCTCGACAATGTCCATCTCTCCCATCACCATGACCACAGCTTCACCAGAGCTTCTTTCCGGGCAGTGCAGAGTCTATAAGCTAATTTAAAGTGAGCATGGCAGTTCAATCTCAAGGGAATCTTTTCTGTTAAGACCGTTGGTCACTTCACGTCTCCAACAACCATGATGTTTGGGCATTCTTTTAAGATTGCGCTAGTTTGTGCTTCTAGAACTCTTGTCTACGTGCGTACGACATACAAATCCTTTCTTGTAATGGAACACAGTCACCAATGCATAAGGTTCTTTTCTATATAGGTTCTTTCCTACAAACCCGCTAAGATGAAGAACACGTGTTTCTTGTAAGAGGCTAATAAAGTGTTCGGATGGTCAGACTCGCTGACTTGGAAGCGTGTCCCAATTGCCTTCATAGATACTCATGATGTTGATCACTGGATTGTTGGGTACAGACTCAATTTTTCACAGACCATCCAACTGGACTATTAATCGGTTCGACGTTAAATATAACGCAACCAAATCCCACGACAACGAAGCCTTTGGAGTAATACATGGCAAAAACTAGATATAACTCTGACGATTTAAATAGACACAGTTCGCAGGAGAAGGTGGCTGTTACATTTCTGTATGTATGGCAGCAGACATCTAGCACCTGGAGAGTCAGTTATACCAAACCAGTTAATACTGGGCGAAAGTCAGAAATATGTAGACTTCTTTACACACCCACATACATAGGTTTCACTAGGATAGGACAGTAAATGTAAGACTTTTGGCATAGAGGTTGTGTATCATTTATGTGATTTAATGAATTCGTAGCAGTTTTGATGATGTTTTAAGGTTTCATACATTTAAGTGTCAAAAACAACAGATGTAAGGAACTTGAACAGCTGTGACGAACATGATTTGAACTCAATTAGTTCAGATTCTATTGCGTCTTCATGAGTCACCGAGGCAAGCATCGATGCGTAGACTCTAGAGAGATCGATGCATTGATACCTTTGTTGGAAAAGGTTTGTTAGTATTGACCTTCGTCATTGTTATAGTACAGCTAATGAACGGTATGTCAATATGCATTGATAACACCCTCCCAAATGATTACCTATTAACTATTTCAAAGAGAATCCGTGTATGCGTTTACATGCGGAATGTCATTACAGCTAACAACAGGAATGAATTCTAACATCTATTTACGACACATCTTGTGTTAACAACAAAAACTCGCTAACCATCATATATCTGGCCTCCATGGCAACCACCCACGTTTATTTATGTCCTCGATTACTGATTCTTTTATGACAAATGAAAGGTTGATTGTCGCTGTCTGATATGATGTATATACTTCCGGTCCCGCGTTTACATGCACAGTTCACCCCCTGGGGTAAGATATCCCCAGGGACAAATTTGTCTCCTGAAGGCAGATGTCGTCATGTAAACGGTACATAGAGGGAGTAAATATTTACCCCCCTGGTGGGTATTGAGTGAATGAATGAGCTAATATTTAACGCCATCGGCAATATCTCAGCAATATCGTGACGAGAACACTTAAATCAACACTTAAATGAAATATATGCATATTGTAAAAATCTGTCAACGAAGGACAGTAAAACAACTAGAATATCACAATTTCAATTAAAACAAGCATGAAAAGTTAAAACTAATATCACTATTTAGACAATACAATATAAAAACAGGTTATACATCGCCAACAACAAAAGGTAGATCACCATACTAGGGACCATGGGGACTTACAGTACCTTTGCTATCTGCATGGACCCTAGCTGGATTTATACCATCCCTTCATCTGCTGACGAGTGTACAAAATGCTAGCCAAACTTAAAACAACAAGAATGCTACGAATAAAAACCTGGTAGATTTCAATTTACATCGAATGTTTTGGGACTTACGTACCCTCTCAGGAGGACAATAATTTTACAATACTTCAACCCCCTTTGAGGGTACAACCACTAACAATTCTAGTTGCTAATATAAACTACCCATCATTAAAATAATCTATTTACAGCACATACTACTCATAATTCAACCAAGAATTCAATTTCCTTTAAAAAAAACAATGATTAACTGAGAATTAACAGTGTTAAAAAGATCCTTGACAGTTTTGACATTGAAATATTTATCCCTTGTGATGGAGCATTCAACACAGTCAGGATAGACAGGATATGCTTGACCGTGACTCTCTCATCTCAAGGGATACAGAACGGAGGATCCACACCTTTTAACAAGTATGTCGTGTATGGATAATACGACATCGTCGTAAAATAACCTCGTCAAATCTGGACTGACAGCCCAAGTAGGTGTAACCAATATACGGTTTTATTTCATGTAATTAATTATACCTACTTGATATCTTGTTGTATAAATCCTCATAAAGGGGATTGAAAACACAGTTATAGGCAGGTTTAGATTCGATAGAGCATAACTTGGTAATGTACTGTAAAGCTAACTTTATACGGCGCTCCTCGAGAGATGGTTCATCAGCCTCAACGTCGAGACTGTCAATAGGTGAAGTTTTGAAGGACCCAAGACAAAGCCTTAGGCTTGGTGGTGGACAGAATCAAGAAGTTTAAGGTTGCTTTTGCAGGCTCCACCATATACGATGGCGCCATAATCAAGCTTTGAACGGACCAGTGATCGATATAGGTGTAAGAAGGTCGCTTGAACCCCTTTGAGTTGGAAACAACTTTCAACAAGTCAAGAGCCTTCAGGCATTTAGTTTTAAGGAACTTAATATGAGGCAGAAATGTTACGTGGGAGTCAAAGATTAGGCCCAAGAACTTGGCCTCCTTAACAACTCTGATGGGAGTGCCATCTAGAGATATAGAGATAGTTCTGGGTTCTTATGTGGCTTATATTTTCTACTAAAATGTATACAATTAGTTTTGGATTTAGAAAACGTAAAGCCGTTTTCAAGACACCATTTATTTATTTTGTTAAACCCAGCTGCAATTGTCATTTAATAGTATGCATATTTTACCCACTGCAAGAAATATTAAAATCATCCACAAACAACGATCCATCGATTGAATCGTTTAAAACTTTTGATAAACTATTTATCGTAATGCTAAAAAGTGTGACAGACAATATACTGCCTTGTGGAACACCCTGATCCTGATTGTAATGATCAGACAGGGTAGAACCCACGCAGACTTGGAATTGTCTGTTATTTAAACAGTTGGCTATAAATTCAGGCAAACGACCTAAATCTCTTAAAATGCCATATTTCCAGGTTGTGTCATATGCTTTTTCTAGATAAAAAAGATAGGCACAGCGTGTTGTTTATTAATCAGCGCGTTTTTCACAAATGATTCCAAACGCACTAAGTGATCAACAGGACTCCTGTTTTTATTGAAACCACATTGTATATCTGTGATAAGGTTATTAGTTTCCAAGTACCAAACAAGTCGATTATTCGTCATGCGTTCGATGGTCGTGCAAACACAGCTAGTTAGTGAAATAGGTCAATAATTGGACGGATCGGTATGATCACGTCCAGGTTTAGGTATTGGTACTACTATGGCGACACGCCATGAGGGAGGAAAGTTACCCGATGTCCAAATATAATCAAAAATATTTAGAAGAGTTGCTAGGCAGGATTCTGGTAAATACTTCAGGAGTTGATAATGTATGTTGTCAGCTCCTGTAGCAGTATCATGAGCTTGATCAAGAGCAGTATGGAGCTCATGAATAGAAAATGTTTCATTATAATCTTCCCCATTATCTGAACTGAAATTAATATTTTTCTTTTCTTGTTGTTTTTGATACTGCTGGAATTTAGGTACATAATTAGAAGAGGCAGAGTGTTTAGCGAGGGTTTCACCCAGTTTATTTGCAATATCTGATTTATATATCTGATCAAGTAATTGATCTCCATGTTTCAGATGATGGACACTAAATTTAGTACCTTTACCTTTAATTTTCTGGACCATGTTCCATACCCTGGACATGGGTGTCCGATAGTTTATTTTGGATACATAATTTTGCCAAGATTGGCGTTTGTTCTGTTCAAAAGTACGCCGCGCTTTAGAATTTAAAATTTATTTAAATTATGCACCATAGGATGGCGATGGAAAGAATGTTCTGCTTTTTCCTTGCCCTCCTAGCTTGTTTGCAGTCATTGTTGAACCATGGTTTTCGAATATGTGGAACTGCAGAGGAATTTGGTATACACTCATTAGCTATGGAATTCAATTCATCAGAAAAGCATTTAGTAGCATCAGGAACGTCAATGAAACGTTCAGGTTTAAATTTTGCAGCACACAGTGTTTCATATAAAATCCAGTTAGCCTTTTTAAAGTTCCGCCTTGATGATGGAGGAACATCAGATGGATCTACAGATTTTAGTATAGTAGGAAAATGGTCACTTCGAAAGAGGTCATCGTGGACTGACCATTCGAATTCATTTAGTATTTCTGAATTTGTGAGTGACAAGTGGAGAGCAGAATAGGTCCCTGTTCCAGGGTGTAAATATGTGCTGGAACCATCATTATAAATACAGAAATCATTGTCAGAACAAAAGTCCTCCAACAATTTACTTACTCCAACAATGTGCGTTTGTAGTTACACTACCCCAGAGTGGGTTATGCCCATTTAAATCTCCCGTTATAATACAGGGCTTCGGAAGTTGGTCATTTAGAGCCTTAAGATCAGTTTTGGCAAAAGTCAAAGACGACGAAATATAGAGAGAGCATAGTCTAAACGCTACATGTAAATTAATTCTCACTGCAACTGCCTGCATATTAGTAACAAGTGAAACAGGGCTTTGAATAACGTTTTGTCTGACTAGAATGCATGATCCGCAAGTGGCCCTATCACCTGGAGGGGAAAAACAATGATATGCATTAAAATGACGAAGGTCAAATGTATCTGTCTGTTTTAAATATGTCTCTTGGAAACATATCGCTGAAGGTGTAAAATCTTGGGCTAATAGCTGTAATTTATGTAAATTAGTCCTCAATCCTCTGCAGTTCCACTGCACAATATTATTGGAGTAAACTATCTTTTGGGGGGATTTATTGGGGATCTACCCCGCACTCTTTTGGAGGGCGACAAGCTATGTGCCCTAGAATGGACGTTCTCAAAGACCCATATTTGTTAAACAACTGAATTTTGTTTTGTTACCCTTTTGGGGCTCTGCCACTTTGTCGTTTTGAAGCATCAGGCTTATGTTTAGGTATACTTTTAACAGTTAGCTGACTATCAGCTGTCGATTGAAACTTTGAGTGTGACTGATATGATGATGATTTGTGATCAGAAGAAGACTTGGATGTACTAGGAAGTGATTCCTCAGTCCGAGATGGTATAGCAGGGTACAAGAGCTGTCGAGAGTTGCAGTTTACCCAAGACAAGGTAGTTTGACAAACTGTGGTTGATGTTGTTATTTTAGAGCTAGACTCAGATGATGCCTTTGCTACTGTAGCATAACTTTCTCAAAGATCAGATCTCTTTACTATATTTTTTGCCTCAGAAAAAGAGATATTTTGAGTAAATTTTATTTTGTTGATCTCCATTTGCTCTTTCCAAATAGGACACTGTTTAGAAAATGAAGAATGGTCGCCTGAGCAGTTGGTGCATTTTTTAAAATCACTGTCACAATCTTCTGTTGTGTGTGTCTTCTCACCACAATGGGCAGACACAACAGACAATGTGCATCTACTTACACCGTGTCCATATTTCTGGCATTTAAAACACCTGAGCGGGTTGGGGATGTAGGTATCAACTTGAATGTTACAGTAGCCAGCCTTCACTGATTTTGGTGCATTTGATGAAAAAGTAAACAGATACGTATTTGTTTTGATGGTTTCGTTGTTTCTATATGCATGTTCAGACTGACAGCTCTGAGGTATATGAGTTGAAAAGCGCTTGACATAGAGCACACCCTGATTCTTCATTTCTGATACTATATCAAGGTCCGACATATCATCAAACAATCGGCCCCGATCTCTCTAACGATACCTTTACTCGTGTTCAAGGTTTTGGTAGCAGAGACCATGAACGGAATGCCCACGAAAGATGTAATGTTCATCAGGATGGTTGATTGTTGTCTTTTTCCGCATTCAACTAGCAGTGCACCCGAACGTAAGCGTCTAATGTTTTTCACATCCCAACAATGCCCTGAATGTCCTTGGATACAGCAAAGGGGTTCATATTTAACAGTGTCTTGTCAGGAGTCTCAATCAAAACGAAACATGGCCAATACTCAATCAATGCAGACGGTCTGTGGTCAGTATCAACAGGGTCAGTATCAAGTGGACGCTTGCTCTTTTTTTAGGGGTTTCGTAAAGTATGTTTGGTTAGTTAGATTTCGTCATCTGAGCTCCCCACCCGCCACGGAATATCACAAGGACAACGCCAAACGCAAGTGGGTCTCCGACTTGCAGCACCAAGGATATTCAGATGATATACTCCAGCGGAAGAATTATAAATAACTAATCCACCAGATTGGCCCATGAGTCATCGCCTCCTGGCATAAGACTCTAGACAAAGTTCATATTATCATAATTCACAATCCAAAAAGTTACAGATCAACAGTAGTGCCAAAACCAAAATTCAAAACAATTTCAAATCAAATTTGTGCAATGACACATGCACAGTCCATGCACAGGGTTTGGCATGACCAGTCGACTGGTTGAACCGGGCCCATTCAACCACCCGTCTAGGTGAAGTCAGGGCCGAAGTGGTGTATTAGGCAACAGGAACACGGCTGCAGGCCCCTATTGCCCTCAACCACCAGGATCCCCTCCTCCACCGTCACAGGGCCGCAACCCACGGCAAACGGGTTGGTGGACCAAATATCCCCACGGGTCCACGACGGGGGTGAACGGCTCTTGGCGTTACCCAGCACCCACCACGAGGAGGTGGCCGTTCACGGGTGCCTGTGGGGTATTGAGGCAAACTTTGCCCCAGGTCACGAGGTAGGACAAATCTGTTTACTCCCGTGGGTATATTTACCCCGGGGGCAAACGTAACATTTTTACAGGGGGCAAATGACAAAAATGTAACACACCTGCATATCCACCTTCTGATCAGTAGGACCTACACTGACCATCATGTCTGCTATCTGCGGTAATATCTCCCCACCATCTACCAAAACCCTCAGCTTAGAGTTTGAGAACACCCTTGCATCGTGAACTCGATCTGGCCATCCTATGCAGACATCAGTGAACCTGTACTTATTATCACAAACAGCTTGCATGATAATTGAGTAAAAACCTTTTCTATTAACATAATCAGAGTGGAATTGCTGAGGGGCCACAATTGGAGTGTACGTTGCATCAATAGCACCTCCACAGTTTGGAAAGTTCCATTTCTTTTGGAGTCCTCAAATAACCCTTTCAAGTTCTTCGCCTTCAGGGAACACAGCCGGAAATATGTATGTGTAAATGGCATTACACACCTCATGTACAATGCAGCAGACAGTGGACTTGTGTATTCCCAAAAGATTGGTTATGGTGCGATATTCTCCTGTTGTAGCGAGAAAATATACTGCAACTGCGACTCAAGACAGATAGCTTGGCGAATTCTGGATTGCTTTTCAAGATGTCATCTAAGGTTTTGACAGAGAAGATTGAACATTGCTTTAGACATTCGAAAGTTCTCTCTCCACCGAGCATCATCAAATGTTTTTATGGTCACTTCCAACTAATGTCGATATCTTCCTCATTCCCACACACTTCGCTCTCTGTATAATGTGGATGCCACACATAACACCATAACTTACAGGCCGCCTTCCATGGTCAGATTGAAATGATAATGATGTATACCAACCCCTGTCTTAAAACCCATGTAAACGCAAATCCGTTTGCCCCTTTGTCCCTGGGGGTAAATTAACCCATGGGAGGTAAAATACCCCGGGAGCAAACAGCTGTCGTGTAAACGCAGACGTAAATATCATTGTCGGTTGTCAGGCAGACCTTGTCTTCATATTACATTGCCACTGATTTGTACCCTGACTATTTTGTACTACCATTGCAGTTCCTTTGCCATTATTTGTAGTGGTTTGTGAGCTAAATTGTCATCTTTCCCAGATCAGATAGTCCAACACCAGCAACACTAAGACCATCATCATACTCTCAAGAAAGACCAATCTGTATGTGTTAGGACATGTACATCACTGACACAGCTGTGAACAGAGCCATTGTTTAAGACAGCAATCCATATTATGAAATTTATTTTCTAAATGATTACCCTCCATGAAGATCCCTGTCTACAACAAAGTCCCTGTTTCTTCATCTGTTCGGTGTTTATATACATCTTAATATACACATGCAACACTCTCTGCTTCTGACAATCTATTATGGATTAAACTAACAATAGCAAAACGGTGGCGGGCTCTCAAAAACTACGTTGCCATGAAACAGCCAGCGTTTAGTAGTAGGTGCATGCATTTAATATTTCTCATAACATTAATACAGTGTACATCTGAAGGCGTTGTACAACTTAAAAATTATGTGAGATCTGTTTTCACATTACTGAAATGTATATTTTAATGATGAGCTTTTAAATGGCAACAAACAGGACATTTTTAGCACATGAAACTTTTTATATTACGGTTGTGAGCAAGGTGTAACTGTTCCCCTCCATGTTGTCATTGAGAGGAATTGTAATTTTAAAAGCAAACTTGTCTGGATGACGTTTGACAATCTTACCATGAAATGGTGAACTTGTACTGGCAACATTTAGGTAAATCTAACTAACCTCTCACACCTTCGTGACCACTTGTTGCTAGTTTGAGTTCTTTGTACCTTCATGGCTTTGTTCCGTCGGGTAGCGCCTTCGCGTGTGTATATGATTAACTATTAGTGTCTCTCATTATCACCACTGTCTCTAACGTGTTTGAAGCAAAATCCATCACATAAATTAGTAATTGTACGTATTAACTGCTGACAGCTTTAGGTTGATCGAACTTCACCATCATCGCTCGAGCTAACAACTTGAGGTCAGTCAGGCATCAATTAGTTCATTGTCTGGAATGGTTGAATAATGGTTTTAATCGACCGTTGTCTAGGAGCGTATACAGTCTTAGTGTGAGGAGATACATCCAGCGATGACTACATTTTCATAAAACTGTAGTCTGTTTAAGATATGACGACAGAAGCCTGACAATGGCGTGTTTGGCTTCATTGCCGTACTTGATGTACACTTTATGTATTCTAGCCAGTAGCGAAGCTTATATCTCTGAGCCTGATGTATTCCTTTCCGTCGAGGTGCCGTCATCCCTGGTGTGTGAGACTCTGTGCAAGTACACGACAAGGTGCGCCTCTTACACCTGGGTTATTCAACCAAGAAAATGTCACCTGCATTCAAAACAGCAGAACACGAGAAATGGCTGTCCTCGGATCAAGATAAACGATCAGGTATGGTATGTGTGCATAGCATTCGATATAAAAAAAACAGTTGCAACCCTTGACAAATGTTAAGAAAGTATTTCATGAAGGTGACAAGCCTTTATTTCTAGGCAACACACGCTTTGTTTTCTCTGTGATTAACTTCACTCGTCCAGCTTGATGGGAGCTGTCAGTCTGAACATGCATATATGTCGTCCTTTCTCACTGGAAATTATAATAACGATAAGTGTGAATTCATAATGCGCCTCTTCCATGTACAAAGTAGAAATCGCTACCACAATTAGCCTAGATACTCCAAGTTGAGGCGCTAGAAGGTTAACGTGTCACGTGACTCCGGATACCTATTTTCTACAGGGTGAACAGATGTAATTATGAACACAGTCGCCTGCCACATGTACCATATGTGCTTCATGGTGGAGCAGGACTAACATTCTAGAAATTCTCAGGAGTCAAAGTGTCAAATACAGTCACCCATCCAAAGAATCTTCTCGCCCAACATGAACGTCAATTGGTTTGTGACCATTCTGTTCCACGCACAGAATCACTCACCACCATTGTCATAAATGTCCTCAAGTCTAATAAATGTAATGTTTCTTCTGTTTCTAGATATCGTTTTGCATTTTGTTGCTTTGGTAGGGAATGATACTACGTTACTTGTTGCTATCAGGCTGAAAATGCAGTCAGTGAATAACGGTCTCTTTCCGTCGCCCACAGAGGGCACAGGCAGGAGTGTGTATGAGCAGCCAATGCAGGGAAGAGGAGATCTGTCTCCCTGTTAAAGGAAGGATCGCCTCCATGTGTGTAGCTGTCTCTTTACTTGGAAAAATTGGAACAACGCCTACTCCATCATCTTCTGGCACGACTACTCAACCTACTGCAGCACGCACTGCTACTACAACTGCTCCGGTGACCACAGCCACAACTTCTGTTACTCCACCAACTAAAACTACTGCAACAAATGCGGCAGGTACTGAGATACTGTACCCAGGTGTCCACTAGAAATACAAACTGCATTTGATCCTACACAAATCTGACAAGCTCACATGAACTGAAATGAACGGGAATTTAACCCCCCTCATTCTAATCTGCAGCTGTAGCGACCCAAATCTCATCTTTCTTTAAAATGGTTTAATAACAATTAAAGTTAGAAACGTTTGGTCGTCGCGATCCATCCCCAGCAAACCGCATGGTCACTGATTAAGCTGTCTCTTCATTAATTTTTAAAATGCTGCTAAAATGAATGAGACGGGGCAAGCTGCTTTCTGCATTGTTTGGTAAAGACTATTTCCACGAAACCAATTAGTCAATTAGCAGGCATGTTGTTAAATAAGAAACTAACAAATGCATTCATACCGTCGTGGATGCACTTGTGTGTATTTTTGTTTGCAATAGTCCTGCCTGATAAGATCACGCTGTTTACTGTAGCCAGCTGACTCAGTGCTGGTTGTATGACCTAACTGAGCGCCATCGTTACAGTTAAAAATTGCCGTAATAAAAGGTATAAGAAATCCCCACCGAACCAGCAAAATATAACACTGACAAGTCAGAGATTTTCAATATTGTACTGAGCAAAACAAAGGCAAAAATATACAGATTCACAAGAGAGGTTTCATATACAATGCAAATGAGTCGAATCTACAGTAATGGGTCACAATTATAATGTCAACTCATCGAAGTCTTGATGTATGAGTGAGAAACAGATATGCAGAATTTAACTCGGCGAGCGGTCAGGCAGCAGTTATGGAGATCAAGCGTTGACGGAGATTGATGATGTATACTCCAGTAGTCTGTGTGTATTTTCGTGTCGATAACACGACGACAGGCCTTATATGTATACTTTCATTTCCTGAAAGTTCGAGCACATACGAACTCTCGAACAGTCTCACGGAAGTCAACAATTAATCGAAACATAAGCTCAAGAGAAGGTAACTCTAAAGCACTTCCGGAAAGCCCGCTGCCAAAATACGAATACTGCTGAACATTTATAATACGAAATGTGACCCATAATAACTATCGTGCAAAACAAGAAACGTTGTGACCCAATGATAATTATTACATGATTAATAATACAATTTACAGAAAATACACTCTCGTAGCACCATCAACAATCTTACCACCAGTTGGTCGTGCCAGGCTGTGTCGTTGGACATGGTACTACATGGCTAGATTCTATTTTCAGCAACCCATGCTAGTCGTTAGACAGGACTAACTGGATCTGGTGGTCGCTGATTTGTTTGGCACATGTCATCGTATCCCTATTCCCTAGAAGGATGCTCATGATGTTAATCACTGGATTGTCTGGTCCAGAATTATTCAGATTAAGATATGGCATTGCGACTTTAAACAACACAAAAACTTACACTGCAAGGACATCTACATTCAGAATGTTCCATTGATCCAATGTTCACATGTTCTGAGCCTCCCACAGCTATCTACTGCCTTCTGTCTCTAGGTGCAGTTAGATACCTAGGATGCTATCAAGATGACTTTGAACGGGTACTGGACGCCCTTAATAGAACTTCGTATCAACTGGAGCCAAAGATGTGTCTGAACTTCTGTCTGAATAATCGCATGACCTACTTTGGACTGGAGGTAGGTGCTGTGTGATAACTTTACAATGGAGGTAGGTGCTGTGTGATAAATGTACAATGGTGTTGGATGCTCTGTGATAAATGTACTGTGAAGGTAGATACTGTGTGATAACGTTGCACTGGAGGTAGATTATGTTTGGTAACTGTACAATGGATGGATGCTGTGTGATAAAGCGGGTCAAGATGGAAGACATATGTGTGATAACTTTACAGTGGAGGTATATGCTGTGTGATAACTTTACAATGGAGGTAGATACTGTGTGATAACATGTCAAGGAGGAAGACATCTGTGTGATAACTTTACAATGGAGGCAGGTGTTGTGTGATAACTTTACAATGGAGGTAGATACTGTGTGATAACATGTCAAGGAGGAAGACATCTGTGTGATAACTTTACAATGGAGGCAGGTGTTGTGTGATAACTTTACAATGGAGGTAGATACTGTGTGATAACATGTCAAGGAGGAAGACATCTGTGTGATAACTTTACAATGGAGGCAGGTGTTGTGTGATAACTTTACAATGGAGGTAGATACTGTGTGATAACATGTCAAGGAGGAAGACATCTGTGTGATAACTTTACAATGGAGGTAAGTCCAGTGTAATAAGTTCTCATCGGAGGTAGATGGTTTGTAACAACGATACAGAGAAGGTAGGTGGTGTGTGGCAGAATTACAGAGGAGGTATGTCATGTTTCACATAGTTACGGAGAGGGAGGTGATGTGTGACGGAGCTACAGAGGGGGTAGGTGATGTGTAAGGGAGGTACAGGGGAGGTAGGTATTGTTTGGCAGAGTTACACGGATTTACAGAGGAGGTAGGGGATATTACAGTTACAGAGAAGGTAGGTGATATATGACAGCATTACAGAGGCAGTGGGTGATGTGTGACCATACACGGCGGAGGTGGGTGATGTGTAACGGAGTTACAAATTAAGTAGGTGATGTGTGGCGGAGCTACAGAGGACGTAGGTGATGTGTAAGGGAGTTACAGAGGAGGTAGGTGTTCTTTGGTAGAATTACAGAGAAGGTAGCTGATGTACCTCGGATTCAAATCGGAGGTAGGTGATGTGTGACAGAGTTACAGAGGAGATATGTGAAGTCTGACAGTGTTACAGAGGAGGTATGAGATGTGTGACGGAGCTACAGAGGAGGTAGGCGATGTTTGGCAGAGTTACAGAGGATATATGTGATTTGTGGGAGCATTCCAGAGGGGGTAGGCGATGTTTGGCAGAGTTTCAAGGGAGGGATGTGAATTGTGACGGAGGAGGTATAACATGTGTGACGGTGTTACAGAGGAGGTAGGTGATGTTTGGCAGAGTTTCAAGGGAGGGATGTGAATTGTGACGGAGGAGGTATAACATGTGTGACGGTGTTACAGAGGAGGTAGGTGATCTTTGGCAGAGTTTCAAGGGAGGGATGTGAATTGTGACGGAGGAGGTATAACATGTGTGACGGTGTTACAGAGGAGGTAGGTGATGTGTGGCAGAGTTTCAAGGGAGGGATGTGAATTGTGACGGAGGAGGTATAACATGTGTGACGGTGTTACAGAGGAGGTAGGTGATGTGTGGCAGAGTTTCAAGGGAGGGATGTGAATTGTGACGGAGGAGGTATAACATGTGTGACGGTGTTACAGAGGAGGTAGGTGATGTGTGGCAGAGTTTCAAGGGAGGGATGTGAATTGTGACGGAGGAGGTATAACATGTGTGACGGTGTTACAGAGGAGGTAGGTGATGTTTGGCAGAGTTTCAAGGGAGGGATGTGAATTGTGACGGAGGAGGTATAACATGTGTGACGGTGTTACAGAGGAGGTAGGTGATGTGTGGCGGAGCTACACGGAAGGTAGTTGATGTGTGGCAGAGCTACAGAGAAGGTAGGTGATGGGTGACCACATTATGTTTCAGATGGGAAGCAGGCGATTTGTGTGACAGCATTACAGTAGAGGTAGGTGATCTGAGACTGTACATGTGGTAGATCTTGTACACAGATATTTTTTTAATCTTTGGAAACATTCTCGAAAAAGTCATATTTCACTAGTGTATGTGCTTTGGTTCCCAGTTATGCGATGTGGTAATTGTCATAATTTATACTTCAGGCAGGGAAACAATGTTTCTGTGGTGTCGTCATCAAAGTCGGATATAATAAGGTCAAAGATTCAGCATGTTCGATGCCCTGCCGAGGAAACAAGAATGTCACTTGTGGAGGATTCTGGAGGATATCCATCTTTGAAATTTTTACTTTGAATTGAACACCTAATATAAAGAAATATTTTGTAATGTATGTTATTGCTGTATTGTTATTGCTATTTGCAACCCATCGATCTTACGATCTAGCTTCCTGCACCGTTAGTACTAAAAATAATTTCAGGAAAAGGAAGTGATATGTTGTGACAAGGAACAGAACACCATTCACAACCATAGACATTGGTACTGTTAGCACACAAATAAGCAGGATGTATATGAAGAGTGGCAAATAGTACAGGTACTCTACGTATGGCTTTATTGCCCATGTGCTGTCGGCTGTTCTAACACTACATATGGCTTTATTGCCAGTGTGCTATTGGCTGTTCTTACTATACATATACCTATATTGCCATATACCTTATAACTCCACATTGTTATACGTTGAGCATTGTGGATAAGGGAAATCTGCTATACATGAATATGTGCCTCTCGTAATCCCGTTGCTTTCACTCCACGTTGATAAAGGTGGAAGCATCTACACAATGGCGGAAGAAACCACACGTGTTTTCCTGAAGGTGTATGTTTTCTTGTTTACTCTTCTGGAATGCCCTTTTAACAGTGTATATGTCAATTATATATCCCACATTCTTTACCTGTAACTTGCAACATGCATTCAGCTATTTAACCACTCTTTGCACTTTAAAGGTCAATGTTTCTGAAGAGAATGAAACCTGTTGCTTTTCTGTGGTGTTTTATTATCAATAAATATTACCTAATGTGTATTTTAATATTGTTTGTATAGCATCAGAGGAAATATTGACCAACTGCCCAACGATTCATACATTACCTTTTGTGCAGCTATTTTCATCCAGTTCAGTCTTTCTTGTTCAGTCTTTTTGAGAAATGATATTGATGTCTCATTTCAGAACATACCTATCACACAAAACCATTATTCTGATAACCATTGATTAAATACGAATAAAGGGGATGACTATTAAGGGGGAAACAACTATTGTGACCGACTATTGTAATTCTGTTGCAGCAGTTCTTGCTCCTTGAATTTAATGCATAGTTTGTATGAAGAAAAGGTTAGAAGTAGTTTTAGTCTCTTTTAATAACTGACGAACTTTAAAGCCACATCAAGTAAACAGTTCACAGGTAGCGGGTATAAGACACTGAATCTGGTACACGTGACCAAACGCCGGATAGAACAGCATTGAAGTAAACGCGTTGGTGTGTGGTCCTGCGCATGGAGTTCAGGTCACAAATCAGTTGAAGTTAAGCACCACTGAGCTCGGACAGTCCTTGGGTGGCTGACCGTGTTTGGCAGCTCGACTCCTTAGGTTTTCTAGGACTTCAGTCCAGTTCCACAACGAAGCACATGTGATACGTGTGATCTCACCTCAGACGAGTGAGTTTGTTCATTATTACCTCAGTTCACCCAGCAGAAAATGGGTACCTGGTGGGATAAGTCATCCGACTATAACCTGGTAGCGTGCAACAGGCTGCATTGGTTGTACGGCACAATAATATGTCTGCCTTGACTATTAGCGCTATGAGTATACAGCGCTTGAAAGGAGACTGGAGCAATATAAATGTACATATTGTTATATTATTTATTAAATACAGAAGAAAATACATGCTATGACCGAATTTACGTATGTTTCCGGAGATTTTTTCCCCCAATTTCGGGCATATATTTCCTACAAAACTATTTTATTTGAAACATATGCTCATCGTACATTTTCCTATGCACAAACGCCACGTTCATATATGCTAGGACCGGATTGTCCGGTGTTTCCAAAAATAAAGTGCAAAATAGATAGATACCCCATTACATATAAGATCATACACTATTTCCCAGCCATTCCTTTGAATTTCAGTGGACTTAGTGTCGCCTAATGAGGACTTAATATCTCCTAAGTAGGACTACAATTTTTAAGTCATAAAACTGTCACTATTACTTGCGAATACCTTTCAACTAAAGGTATGTTATCTAAAAATTAAACGAGTGTGTGAAAGAAGTTTTTATCGGCACAATTTAGTCTATCTTCTCGGTGAATCGAGAATAGAAGCCAGTGAGTTATAACATACCGATCTGAAACTTTACTACAAATCTGCTAATACGGACACTAATACCAATTATTTGATATAAACTGAAGTGACAAAATAGTTAACCTATCTTATAAATGTTGGATTTCAGCTGTTATAACACTCAGCGAACTTAATCAGCTGTTGAAAACAAACCGTGTTCAATCCTAATTACTACGCTGCTACAATATTGGCAACACTGGTTACGTAACGACCCTAGACATACGTTCAGCGGCTTTTCGAGGAGTTTCTTCTCCCCTTCTATATAGGCTCCCTGCTTAAGAATACCATTTGCCACAACATACACAGTCACGACGCTAAGTTGAATCAACCCGTGAAGATCCAGGTTAGAACTGATCTTCAGAAAACCATTGCCTGCCGTAAGAGGTGACTATCGGGATCGGTGGTCAGTCTCGCTGACTTGGTTGACACATGTCATCGGTTCCCAGTTATGTAGATGGATGCTCATGCTGTTAATCAGTGGATTGTATGGTCCAGACTCGATTATATTTTAGAAGATAAGATTTCGTCACGAGTAGCTAATAGACTAAAACAACCAACGTGTAAAATATGCAAGGTAAGTCTGAATTCCATCTGCAACAACTGAAATAGTTGTATCAGAGATTCACAAATCTTCTTTTAGGAATGTTAACAGAATAAGTGATCTGGGGATTGTCACCTCTCAAAAACATCATGAATTACTTTTTTAAATCAAATGGTTGATACAATGATTCATTAAAGTTCTATACTCTGTCAAACAAGTGAGTGAGTGAGTTTAGTTTTAGTTTTACGCCGCACTCTGCAATATAAATATCTGTAAATAATCGACCAGACAATCCAGTGATCAACAACATGAGCATCGATCTGCGCAATTGGGAACCGATGACATGTTTGAGTGTTGACTGAGAATCAGAACATGATCTTGGAAACACCCACACCCACACCCACACCCACACCCACATCCACACCCACACCCACACCCACACCCACACCCACACCCACACCCACACCCACACCCCAACCACGCCACCACCACCCACAACCCCACCACCACCACCCCACAAATCGAAACGAAACGATTCCATCCCTGTCCCAACTCGAGTAAACGATCCTAGTTCGGATAGCGAGATCTTCAGAAGGTGAGATAGAAAAACTTCAGGAAGTTCGGGTTCCTCCTAAATTATTTCCTGATTCATGGCAATGTCATGTATCACGCTCAAATTACCATACTTCCAGAAATGAAATATTGTTATGATAATGTCAATTTTCGATATTTTCATCACTTTAAAATAGTTAATGAAGTTTTGGAAAAGTCATTATTTAACAAAGTAAGACCATTTTCCTTCCGAGTTCGAAAGTCTACCAAAAAAGGCAATAACATACGTCCAAAATATTTTTTATTTTATTTGTTCTTTTTAATCAAAATCATGACTTGAACTCCCATTACGCTTTACTTGAACTTCAATTCGCCTATTAAATAAACAGGATTTGGCCTTGGTATTAAAATTGCTCAGCAATGAAAAGAACAATGTTGTTAATAAAGAGGAAAAGAACAGGTAATAATTAAACAAATGACTTTGTAGTTCTAGAGAATACGTATATTGCAACAAGTACGCCTATTCACTGCAGGTAAGTTGATAATGGAAAGTCAAAAATCTCGTCTTAACTCATAAGAACTGTCAACAGTTGTAAATTCAAAATAGGCGACTTATTTTGATTGACAAAGTGAATATTGGTGAACAAACAAGTACACCACACCATGTTGATTTCCACTGAGATGGACTTAGGACAAGTCAGAACCTACCCCTCCTATTTGTCCTAGCGCTAATATACCTTTCGAGGATAAGGTAGGACACCTATCCTAGACCATGAGATCAAAGTTAGGGTTAAGATCCTGTCGAGAATCGGGGCCCAGTACTTTAATTCTAAGCACTGTTAAGCGTATGGATAAGGACAAGAGATTGCATTGACAAGTCAGTGAACAGATCGTCTAAACGATGCTCCACATAGGACTGCGCTGTTCAAAATATAACAGTTGCAAAAATGTGCATATTCTTTCCTAAAATTATTCAGACATTTCTCACCAAAGTCAATGTTATATTTCATACATTTTGTTAAAGTATTCACGTTGTAGCAGACTTGTTATCGGTAACTTGCGTAACTGACAGCTGTCTATGCTACTGGCATCGCCCCATGCCGCTAAAAGCCTGATGGAGTATACACTCCAGTGTTTGTACTGACCGCTCCGACCACAACTTAATGGTCAAATATTCACGCCTGTACACACTGTCAAATTACACAGATGTAGATGTGGAGGCTTAACCACGTACATCACTGGTTATTACTCAACCTTTCCGACAACACACGGCCAAAGCTATTAGAATCTCGAAAGCTTTCTGCCAAAATTGAGTAATATCTCGGTGCCATAACTTTTCAAAAGATAGACAAAGCGTCGTCTCCATTTTAGGGAAACTGGTTATACCGTACAAGCAGAGGGTTCAGCTATATAAGCACCAGGGTCTGAAACATACATCAGTCTGACCCTGGGACCCTTCTGTTTGTGTCAAGGTAAGCCATAGTTACTTTATACTTTGCTGTTTTCATATTTTTACTTAAAATGCGTCTTACTTGAACAATGAACTAGTTCTGCACTTTATCAAAGTCATGTTCTAATCTTGTACCTTGGCCGCGTGGTTATGATTAATGTAATTTGGTATCATTACTACGGTAGTTTTGTATGCCGTCACTTTGTAGCTCTGTATGCCGACACTTTGCAAGATCTGTATGCCGTCACTTTGTAAGATCTGTATGCCGACACTTTGCAAGATCTGTATGCCGACACTTTGTAAGACTAACATAGTTATAACTTAAACACACAATTCGGTTGTATGAGTTAGGCTTCTATTATTTTTTTAAACTATTGCAATATGTGTCCTGGAAGTTTTTCGTTAACAATGTATATACGTGCGTTCTGTAATTAAGAATATGTGCAGGTTGCACGATGTGAGAATGTGTTGAAGTCGCCACTCTGGCACTGACTGTAATATTCATATGTGTAGAATTCGTCTTTTCAAATATAATGGAAAAATGTTGAATGACATGAAGCGCTAGTTCTACCCATACTTTCCAGCGTCAATTCACTGTTCAGTTTCATGTA
Organism: Haliotis asinina; assembly: GCF_037392515.1. Lineage (NCBI taxonomy): Eukaryota > Metazoa > Mollusca > Gastropoda > Lepetellida > Haliotidae > Haliotis > Haliotis asinina. The sequence continues at coordinate 42,956,629 of NC_090280.1, read as the reverse complement.
CAATTCCTGCCTGACAGACAGAGTTATTAGTTCACTTCAGTTTAGATGTTTTACCATCCCATATTGTCGAAACCAAAAACCAAGTCAGCGCAAATATATGTTTTATATTGTGACTAGTTGCTTTCGTAGAAATTGTAATTTTAGGTAACTAAGTTAACGTTGTGACTGCATATATGTTCAGAAGAAATACTTGAACGTTAAGTTATTCTGACTAAATGCGTACAGCATTAGCAAAGCCTAAGTGAATATGTATTTTCCATTTGATATACGCTATTGTCCTTCACTATCGTGAGTTATTAACTCGGAAAATCTCCGGTAAATAGCAATCATTTGGAAGCTACGAAATTTAGTCTATGTGTATTGTAGATCAGTTCGTAAAGAACCAGGGTTTTTCAGATTTCCAAACTTACAGATATATTCTTCATAACTTTCTATATTTATCCTGATTCAGTTTAGTCGTTATAATATTTTAGTGAGTTGTTTACATTGTCAGTTTAAAGCACTTCAGTGGATTTAATGAATGAAGGCTAACGCTGTAGAATCTGTGCAGCAACGCAACGGTCACGAATTCATTAGCATGCCGCCACACTGGTCTGCACAGCTCGTACGCGGATAGATTGTTTACTTGTGACGTAACGTACCGTAGTCAGTCTCAGTGCGCTCTAATTATCAGTCACATAGGCCTTCATTTATATAGCTGTGTGTCAGTCAATATTCTGAATGGTCCAGAGATATTTATTTGTCAAATATATCACGCCTCATCTATAACTGTTATGTTAATTTTACCGTACAGCGGATTATAACAGTACACATTGAACACTGTACGGGCGTACCGTATTTAAGGTAAAGGACGCCCCTATATTGAAAAATGGTCGCTGTTCAAGAATGGCGCAATGTTTATGAGTAAAATGCACATGATAAGTAATTACAGATTATGTTATGCCAGATATTGTTAGTACAGACATACAATTACACGATGCCATTTAGAAAGTGGTCAAATGCAACATATGTCATATTTGGGATTTCACTTTCTTAGTAAAGTACAAATTCTAGTACTTTTTTCGGTTGAGTCCCATCCGGGATTCGAACCCGCACCCTCAAAGTCAGGCACCTAATCGCCAGCACACAAAGTCAGCCGCCTAGCCCGCTCAGCCACCGCGACTTCCACAAAATGAAAGTCGGACAACTGGTAGTCTAGACTGCGTACTTTGTGTACCCCTCTGATGAATGTAAATTGGCACGGCTCCCACGGCCGAAAGCTATGATTACACGATGCCATTTAGAAAGTGGTCAAATGCAACATATGTCATATTTGGGATTTCACTTTCTTAGTAAAGTACAAATTCTAGTACTTTTTTCGGTTGAGTCCCATCCGGGATTCGAACCCGCACCCTCAAAGTCAGGCACCTAATCATTACTTTGAGGGTGCGGGTTCGAATCCCGGATGGGACTCAACCGAAAAAAGTACTAGAATTTGTACTTTACTAAGAAAGTGAAATCCCAAATATGACATATGTTGCATTTGACCACTTTCTAAATGGCATCGTGTAATCATAGCTTTCGGCCGTGGGAGCCGTGCCAATTTACATTCATCAGAGGGGTACACAAAGTACGCAGTCTAGACTACCAGTTGTCCGACTTTCATTTTGTGGAAGTCGCGGTGGCTGAGCGGGCTAGGCGGCTGATTTTGTGTGCTGGCGATTAGGTGCCTGACTTTGAGGGTGCGGGTTCGAATCCCGGATGGGACTCAACCGAAAAAAGTACTAGAATTTGTACTTTACTAAGAAAGTGAAATCCCAAATATGACATATGTTACAGACATACAGTTGTTAATTATAACTTTAAATTTGTTTGCATTACTCCGTCGTAACGGTAATGAACATTGTATTGAGTTTAACTTAAATTGATAATGATTTATTATATAAAGTAAGCTTTAGATGTTATTCTACTCTTCTCAAGTGCATCCATGACATTTTATATCATTGTGGTTGAATGATTTTGTATGACATTGAATCCATGTATTGAATAAAGAGTCTGACCCTGGAACCCTTCTGTTTGTGTCAAGGTGTGGAGATCCCCCCGGCTAATTCCCCAATTCTAGGTACGAAGTAGCTTGGTGACCAACCAAACCCCGACTTCAAAAACATTAATGGAGACGTGACGTGAATGTACTCATTGGACGTCGTGACGATACTTCTAAAGCCTGCCTTCCTGGTGGGAGTATGTCTGAGTCATGGATTTCCCGCACTGAGTTGTTTGTATCGCTGTTTCTGTCAATGGTTATGCTGCATTGTCAAATATGAGGAAACAGTACTTTCTGTTACACTAACAGCACTATTTGGCGAGTATGCGGTTGAATTATGTTTTCACTTTTCCCGATGATTTCACTTGTGTTCATTAGTAAGTTAGTACACTATGATAATACACATATTATCACTGGAGTAACAATCGTAGACCGGCAAAGTGAGTGATTTTCTTTTTATTACTTGTAGCAAATTAGCATGTGATGGATCCACAACCATTTAACCATCATTGAACCTGTTAAAATTTACAAAATGGCCTGTAAAGTTGTTCCTGTTTTTGTTTCCTGCAGCTGTGTTTGTGTGTAGATTATAGAGTGTGTGTTGTATTGAGACTGACAGAAAGTGAAAACGTCATGCATAGTCAGAAAAGGGGATGGATAGTGTGAAAGAGAGAATGTCAGAGAGGGTTTGGGAGACAGAATGTGTGAAAGGCAGAGTATCGGACAGACAGAAAGTGTGAAAGAGAGATCGTTGGAGTTGAAGACAACATGTGTGTGTGTGAGAGTGAGAGAAAGAGAGGGAGAGAGAGTCGTAGAAGGTCAGGCAGAGATACAGACAGAATGTGTGTGAAAGAGAAGCATCGGAGACGGTCAGACAGGGACAGACAGAAGATGTGGAAGGGAGACAGTCGGAGATGGTTAGGGAGACACACAGAAAGTGTGAAGGAGAGAGCGTCGGAGATGGTTAGGGAGACAGGCAGAAAGTGTGAAAAAGAGAGTGTTAGAGATGGTTAGGGAGACCGGAAGTGTGAAAGTGAGAGTATCGGAGATGGTTAAGGAGACTCACAGATAATGTGAAAGAGATGGCGTCGAAGATGGTTAGGGAGACAGACGCTAAGTGTTCGGAGATAGACAGGGACAAACAGAAGGTATGAGCGAGAGAATGTCGGAGATGGTTTGGGAGGTGGAAAGTGAAAGAGAGAGCGTCGGAGATGTCTGGGAGACAGACAAAGAGTGTTAAAGACAGAGAGGCGGAAATAGGGAGACAGGCAGATAGCGTAAAGAAGAGAGGATCGGAGATATTCAGAGAGGAAAACAGAACACGTGAAAGAGAGTTTGTCGGAGATAGACAGGAACAGACAGATAGTGTGTGAGGGAGTGTCTTAGATTGGCAGGGAGACAGATAGAATTTATAAAAGAGCGAGTGTTTCAGAGGGCCATCTGAGAGATAGACAATTCTGATTCACGCCCACTTCCCTCCGGCGCATGAAACCATGGCATAGGCCAACCATGAATTTTGTTTTAGCCGAGAATGTCATTTTAGAAGTAGATAAATGAACTCTGTGTTAATCTACTTCAGGCCCATTGCTGAACGTTATCAAAACCTAGAAGACATGAAACCAGCAACTACAGTACTGTTTGGACTGTGTGGAGCCACCCTGGTTTCAGGTATGGGTCTTGAAGGTCTGTTTCCATAACGACAAGTACATCAACCCGCTAGTGGATGCTATACGGCTAAACTCCAAACGTTTGTACCACGAGTCAAGCGAATCAACATATTTATCAACATAAAAAAAAAAATTCCTGACTGGTTAAGTTATATGCTCAAACTACGTTACTCATCTAAACTCAGTGTCATCCGATCCGTCAATAACCAGCAGAAAACAAGGTAGAATGATACTTTTTAAACTCAATTAACCTCTGTAAATTCGTCTGAGGCTGTTATTTTCCAACAAACTTTATACCGCATTCACCGAGAACAAAAGCGGACCCAGTGCACATCATTGTCGTACTCCACTTATGAAATCAAAGAGCCCTAGGATGGATCATTTAGTTGGGTTAACAATGGTCGTTTTGCGTTAGATGCACACATTTGACCGTGTAAGCACATCCTTATATTCTGAAAGCTGTGCTAAATCCTAGGAGTAAACAATACATTATAATTAGTACAATACCTTCCCTACGTTAGTCGGGAACACTCTTAGACGAATCTTGAAATGTCTTAACGAGGCCATGCAAAATTGTTGCCAAACATGTTCCTCTCAAACCCTTTGTTGCTGTAAATCAAAGTTATTTGCATCCTCAGTGGTGCACTTGGACTAATTCGAAGAAATTCGCCCACTTCTCCCTATAATAATTTGGATAATTATGGTCAGAAACACGGCCGTCCTTTCCAGGAGTATACTATCTGATCCAGCAGACTCTCCGCTCACATTGTGTACATACTTCAGATCAGCATTATAGGTACAAGGGACACATATGTTTTCCAACAGCTTCCTCTGAGACAGGACCACGGTGACTCTAACCTGCAGACGAGAGCATGGAAGCACTATGACGTCGGTAGTGTGGTACAGAAACAGTGAGATACTTTTTCAGACAACGGAAAAGGACAACAACAAGTATACGGCTCTTCACAAACGTTACACGCCCAGTTTCCAGGAAGTTGACGGCCGTTTTAGAGTGAACGCAACGGGGTCCCAACATGAAGTGTTTCTTACGATCAACTCATCATAAAGAAGAATAACATGTGTAAGTTCACAGCCTTGTACATAAAATCTGCAGATTCTACACTTCGACACATGGGTATGGGTCAGAGGCCGTGACCATTGGTCATTGTTGGTAACACGACGATACTCGTGTAAATTGACCCTCGCCATGGATCACATAGGTTGAATACATTCAGTGGAGCCAAATAGTTGAGACATTATCAACCCAAATGAGTGTGAAACTAACAACCGTTTGTTTTCTCCATGTAGCTGAAACTTTGTCAGTGTTTGTCATATAGTCTTTATACCCTCACGACTTTATGTTTTCAGTGAATTTATTGCAACACAGCTTGGAGGTTTTCAAGGGGCAATTACTACTCACCAATTATTCCTGTACCCGGAATAAGCAACTGGATCAACGTGGTTTCGTTAAATACACATAAAGTCAGATATTATCAACAGTTGGTATAACAATGTTCTTTTCTTCATTCTTTCTTCAAATAATTCATAAATATCACAGTTGGTAGTCAATTTTTTTAATGAAGGCAATTCAAGTTGTTCTTGGCGCTGACCAAAATGTGCAACATTATGAACGTAATAAGTGTTAACACTTATCTTGTCTTGTCTTGTCTTAAAGGGCAGATATACTCACAGGTGATACGTCACCAGGACATGTGTGGGCGCAAGTACACACACACACACACACACACACACACATATATATATAATGGATGGAACACGCACCATTCTATATATATCTGTAGGCGCACCCTATTATACAATGTGTATTAAACTCGAACACGCACACACGCACTCTTTACTATATCATTCATAATATGTAACTAATATGTACCCTACAGTCCACATTATGTACACAGTTATTTATCAACCGATACAAGACTTAGTGTAACTACCAAATAATAATAAACCTGTATTAATCATATTTAACTAGTTGCAGTATCTATTACTGTATATGTGACATATTGTAGACTCCTGATTAAAATGAACAAGTATATGGGCTATAACAACCCAGCCTAAGCTCATTATGATAAATTTGAATACAAAATACATCTAAAGTAAATTACCACAATAGGTGATAAATCAGGCAGTGACCATAAAACAGAAAAGAAAAATGATGTAGCATATAAAAATACAGATCTGGTCAACTGCTCCCAAAAACAATAGAAATTCAGTTACTGGTCAAGCCATGGGTGGACCAAGAGGCTGGTGAAACACAGAACCCTTGGCTCACTTACTCAGCTGCCTTAGCTAGGGTTTACAAGAAAGTTTGTGTTACTTTAGGCTTGTTATAATACTTTATTACCCACGAGGGCGAAAATATCGTTTCCATACGAGAGCAAAATGTCAATCTGTGATGGCGACGTGGCGTCACTTTTCTTCTGTAACGTTATATTCTACAAGCGGTCTATGCAATAGCCAGTCGGTGTTTGAAAGCTGATTTGGGTTTATTTCCCTCACTTTGGCGACTTCGGTAATAAACAGAATATTATAGTCGTATCCATATCACACTAGGTTTACGACACTCGTGTCTAAATACACATATATCCCTCTCTCTCGCTCGGGAAATACCAACGTATGTACTCATGTCGTAAACATAACATGACATGAACACTCATATAATGTCCTCTGTAAACTAAGTCATCTAAAAGGAATTTTTAATACACAATATTGACACTGTGCTACCTATTCACAGATGATGGGAGAAACCAACCCTTGAGAGCCATTAGCAGCAGCGCAGTTGTCTGCATAGTCATTGCCATCGTTCTTCTTGTTGTCATAGCGATTGTCACAGGAAAGAGACAATGTGCAGCTGGTACGTACGAGCAAGTCACCACCTAGTGTATTTTATTCGGTGCACCTGTACGACTAGCATAAAGGCAAACCTTCACTGGACCACATACCCCGAATTTCCGCCCTGCCCCATAGAGAAATATTGTTTATCATAGATGAGGCACACAGTTGCTGACACAGCAACAGTGAGTCATCTTTTGATGTATCTCTTGAAACAACGTTTCTATAGCCATTTGTGACCTGACTCTGCTTCTCAACCTTTTGTGTGAATGGTGGGCGCTGCCGGTGGGGGCACATTCTTACCTCATTAACGAATACTTGGTGTCATCGCTGATTTTCATATAATTGCCAAAGCTATTTTTCCCATACATAAAATGTATTTTGTTTCTGGAGATTATCAAGACGTTCTGTATCTATATCCATGCAGGGAAACAGTGTAAATGCATGCATGTATATTTCAGGCACACGTGATGCTGTCGCTGCTGACATGGCTCCTGCTAATGACGATGCATCCCTGCAACCTGATTATTCCTATCCATCAGACTGGAGCTTCTACAGCGAGCCTGAATCAGACACTAATTTGTATAACACACAAACACACAACAGCTCCCCAAGTGGACAATACACCCATTTACAATTTCAGCATCCACAACACACCCAACGATATATCAACGTACCATCTATTATAACACTGGCACTGTTAATACAGTAAGTCAGTCACCTTCAAATAACATCTACACTAACTGTGACCCTGGTAATCAAACAGAAGACAACCCAAGGAACACGAGGCTCGACGGAAGACTTGCTCTCTAAAGTAACGCAGGTCTTGACAGTCAAACAGACATGGATCAGTCGTCGTCAAAGAAGACGGGGCTTGATGGAAAACCTATAGCTACTCTCTACTGCAACACAGGTCTTGGCAGTCAAACAAACATGGAGGCATCCTCAAAGGGACATGAGGCTTGATGGAATACTTGCTGTCTACCGTACCGCAGGTCTTGGTAGTCAAACAGACATGGATCAGTCGTCTTCAAACTTTAAAGAACACGAGGCTTGATGGAAGACTTGCTCACTACTGTAACAGAGGTCTTGGCAGTCAAACAAACATGGATCAGTCGTCGTCAACTGATGGAAGCAATATCATTTCCTTTGTCTGAAATGGTTACACACATGTTGTGGTATCTATGATCGTATAGATGGGAGACAGTTGGGAACTCTCCGCTGGTGATTTGAACCTCAGATTCTTTAACAACATGTGAGTCTTCGTTTGTCGGCGCCATGTGTGTGAATGTGATTATGAACAATGCATTCCTTGCAGAGCCCCCTGCCGCTAAACTCCTGTATCTCACGGATGTTGGAGAGGATATGACAAACCAACGGCAGCACTATGGAACTGCTTTACAGGACAGGGGCGGCAGGGTAGCCAAGTGGATACAGCGTTCGCTCGTCACGCTGAAGATCCAGGATCGAATCCTCACTAGGATACATTGTGTGAAAGCCCATTTCTGGTTCCCCCGCCCTGATATTGCTGGAATATTGCTAAAAGTGGCATCAAACTAAACTCACTCACTCATTTGAAAGGACAGCCACTGATAGTATATGAGCTAGAGACAACTTCGTTTATTGTTATGAGACCGTTAGCTAAACTTTCATACAACCCTTTCATAACTTAACAACTCTAAAGGCGTTCCTCAACTGTGATTGCAACCCTCAGTTTGTCAAGTGACAAGCCCCTCTACAAACTGTTTGACTAAGGAACACAATTTGTGGTGACCAGTATACACGTTTTCTTACACGTGTTTCATATACTTGACATGTTTATACCACCACAATCCTATTTCTGTAAAGAACATTAGTGAGAGCTGAAAGTGTTTGAATACCAAGCCTCGTCATACTAAAAAGAATCAATAAAAGCATGGCGTTCGAAGTGTATGAAAAGACTGTTTGGAGTGAGTAGTCTTCGTCAGACGGGTCACCAGTCGTACGTTCACCATAACTGGGTAGGGAGATGGCCTAATATGTCATATACGTCATTAATCTAGCATTACTTAGTTCTAATGCAAGCAGCATACGGTAACACACATGCACACATTCATACTCGTGTGAGCGTGTGAGCGTGTGAGCGTGTGTGTGCGTGTGAGCGTGTGTGTGCGTCTGAGCGTGTGAGCGTTTGAGCGTGTGGGATACGGGGAGAAAGCATTAACACATCCTGCATTGTACAAGCAGTAACAATGTGATGGGAAAAGATACAAGGTAAGGACAGATGGATGTTTATTTATAGTTACAAATACAGGTGAGTGACGAACTATGTTATCTAAAACCTTCCTAAAATCTTCTCACCAACAATGCTGAACTCTCCATGCTCAATATTGGAGCTGAGTGCACGCTTCTGGTTTGGCTGTTGCCCACCGACGTAGATATTCATCACTCCTGAGGACAAATCAAGATTTACTAACATGATTAAGCGTACTCTACGATCTCTCAGTTGCTTCGCTGTGGACAGGTTTTAGGGATGTTTCAATAGCTTACGTGAAGAAGCTACGGCCCTTGTTCTCGAAATTACCGCCGCTACTACAGATCCTAAGGTTTTAACACAGGAGCTAGGACATCCTACCGTTAGGAAAAGCAAGGCCCCGATCCCGTTAGTCCCTTCTGACATTAAGCATGATTTACTGAAGATTAATATTCTAAACCATATCTTCACGGGTGAACACCAAGGACCAACACAGGGACCTTTTACAGGTAGATCAACATCGAGACTATAAGTATTTATGTAAACACACGTCTAATCACCTTGTTTGATGACCCATCCGACATCATCCTGCCACACCGCCATGTCTCTTGCTGCTATACTGAAACCAAAGCCTATATACCCTCCCTGTTGTACACCGACACGTAGAAACTGGACCAGCTTCACCTTGGGCACAGTCATTGATACATTCTGCCATGAGATATACACCTGAATTACCTGAAATACACAGACACTACATGTCACCACAGATGGAAATAATCTTCCCTGTAAAGAATGCACGACTCTGGCGCCTGAGTTGAATATTGGTGAACAAAACAAACGGAAACACGAAGTAATCACAGAATGCTATACATGTACACTAGTATTTAGGAATCTCACAATGTTTCACAATAGTATTTAAGAATCTCATACTGTTTTGCATTATTATTCAAAAATCTCAATATGTACGTTTTACAGTAGCATTTAATATACAATATTCATACAATGTAACTGTTTACGAAATGTGACAAAGAGTTTTGTCTATGACTGGACTTACTTCATCACCGTCATAGCTCCCGGTGTTGGTTACAATCAGCCTCCCCGACAAGTCATCACCAGCATTCACCTCCTTGTCGAAGCTGAAGTTCGAATATTTAAACGTTGTGTAGGAAAGCCCGTAGCCAAATGGGAAAAGTGGTTCTTGAGTGAAATACCAGTAAGTCCGCTCCGCCATAGAGTAATTGGTCATAGCTGGAATCTGAAAACGTGGTTAGTGCGCTTAATATTTCTGTGGAAATCTGATAAAGGAACAGAATTAAGGGTATGACAGAAAACTCGTTTCGTCTAATATCCGTTCATCATACGCCACTCATCAACATCGTCAGAATGTCCACATGCAAGGTGTCATGTCAAGCTGATTACAGTGTAACAATAACATGGCCCGAATAGATAAATTCTATACCTTCATGAAATCCAAAAATCAAACAGTCACAAGACACCCTGCAATGCATATACTATGCCATGAATGTGAGATCCTCTGCATTACAGCTGTGATATTAGTTACTACATATTTGTGTATATTGCACCTTCTGCTACTGAAGTAAAATGTACTATAGGTCTGTGGCCTCTTCGGTACTGTAAATAAACATTGATTGATTGAATGACATGGCAGATAATGACAAGCTTTATGAATGAACAGCTTCTTTACTCATTTGATGCGCCGTTTCCACACAGATTTTGCATATACATATATGTGCTTAACGACGATACAGGAATCTGTTGCGAAACGTCGCATCTCCTGAATAAAGAAGTTCTTCATCCATAACCTTAGTGCTTATCTGACTCTTCAACCTCTGAAAATGCCACTCGAAGAGATAAGTTGGAATATTAACAACCACTGTCCTGATTTACTTATAACTGTACGAGTACCTGCTCGTCACTAGCTGGCCACGTGTAGCTCAGTCGTCCTCCAGGGGAAGAGAATGAACCTTTGTTGGTCAGAGATATATAGACGGCGTCTCCAGTAGTTTGACCAGGAAGGTAACATTCCAAGATGGCGGACACTCCAGGGTTGTCCACGGCCCAGGATATCTCAACAGGGCCGCCGTTAAACAACAACAGGACCACCGGTTTCGAGGCTGCAATTTGAACCAGCATTTCGTATGTAATAAACCACTTTGATTTCATCTAGTTCATCTAGTCCCAGGGCAGTGAAGAGTTGTCAAAGATACCAAGCTTCGTGTCAGGGTTCAAAGGCCTGGTTGGTTCTGATCATTTTTATGGTTCTTGGTTTGTTACTTCAGAGCCTTATAATGGAGCAACATGTTTGACATTCATGACCCGCAGCAGCTCCATCTAACCTCTAGCAATATGCTGCTTGCTGTGTGTGAGTTAATATTTATTGCCACATCGGCAATATTTCGGCCATAGCGTGACAAGAACAATGTATTATTATTGCATTATAAATGCAATTAGAAATTAAAATTCTGTTGAAGAACAATATCGCTACTAGCATGTCGCATACATTAAAGTAAAACTAAGATGGCATCATTAAACGATATTCTGAAGTAGAACACTACAATATAAAAAAATGGAATATAGACTGTCAACAACTGAAGGTATAGAGATCACTATGCTGGAGACATGGGGACTCGCAGTACTTTTACTACCTACTTGGACGCTAGCTGAATTTACGTCATACCCTCAACTGATGACAGCTACCTGCTCTGATACAAGTGACAAGAGACAGCTACTTGCTGTGGTACACGTAACAAGAGACAGCTACTTGCTGTGGTACACGTAACAAGAGACAGCTACTTGCTGTGGTACACGTAACAAGAGACAGCTACTTGCTGTGGTACACGTAACAAGAGACAGCTACTTGCTGTGGTACACGTAACAAGAGACAGCTACTTGCTGTGGTACACGTAACAAGAGACAGCTACTTGCTGTGGTACACGTAACAAGAGACGTATGTATACCGTATGGTCAGGGATGTATTTCCCTGATGATTTATCAGACGGTGATATTTAACAACGTCTACAGATGCACCTACTGTTGGCTACGACATCCTTCAGCAGCTGCAGCTGACTGCCCGGCAGCTGTATGGTTGTCCGGTCTTTACCCTCAGACTCAACAGAGGTACCTATTGCAAACCAAACCATGGATGACGTCATATTTTGGTCTGATAATGCAGCTATCACTGGTGTGCGTCGGATAGCACACATCGCATATCGTATATCTAAGCTCGTAGGGGCAGATGAAATAAAGGATAGTTCTGCTCATGTAGTGCCAATATTAAAGGATATTTGCATTGTGATCCACTATTCAATTTGCATTATGACCCTCTGTTCAGTTTGCATTGTAATCCTTTATTCAGTTTATATTGCGATCCTTTATTCAGCTTGCATTGTAATACTCTTTTCAATTTGCATTGTAATTATGTATTCAATCTATATTGCGATCCTGTATTCAATGTGCTATGTGATCTTTTATTCAGTTTGCAGTGTGATCCTTTATTTTGTTTGCAGTATGATCTTTTATTCATTTTGCAGTGTGATCCTTTATTCGGTTTGCGTTCTGACCCTTTATTAAATTTGTATTGTCATATTGAAGTCAAACTGCCTACAAGAACCGTCACACTTGTCTCAGACAGACTCGGCCACTTACCATGCCCAAGACAGACAAAGACAACATCTGCTCCTTGTATGGTGGTTGTCACTGTCTGGGGATCATACTTCTGACACCATGTGTCATTGCATCCCGAGGCCAAGGCCACCGTGCTGGCTAATCTTTTGAGCCCCATGTACGGCGTGACGACAAAGCGGGGATCTGGAAAGGCCGTATAGTCCCCGAACAGATCCTGACTATTGTTGGACATTGGCCCGACAACCTGCAACAACACAATTACAGTTTACATTTGGAACATAGCATTAGTTTATGTTTAATCACAAGGCTTCGTCCACGACCATCCACTCATAACCTTACACACATACGGTCGACAACAGTTCCGGTTTGAAGTACTCTTATCCTAAGATTAAATATTGTTTGCCGTGAGCAATCGAAGACTCTTGCTACACCGACCAGACTGACCAGCATCAAAACTCCCCGCTAACACTTTAGCGCTCTTGATTTGAAAGGTGTGGCATTTCCAAGCAAATATTAAAATGAAAAGTTTAATTTGTTATGCCAACTCACATTCAATGTGCGTGTTTAGTTTAAGCAATCATGCTCGAATAAGCTTTTTTCCATCTTACCAGGCTGCAAGGTCAAGGTTTGGGAGGAAACTTACTATTTCTAGAAATTAACGCATCTACACTGTTTACTATTGTTTATTACTCGTATAAATTTATGTGAATAAACATAAAGAGAAAAATGTCGAAATTTATCAGTCATGTTTTCAGTTGTGCTGGGAATAGACTAGATCTTTATTCGGCGTACCTGTTGCATGAAGCCAAACCCTCCCTGGAGCATGACCCCCACCCCAACCCCACCCACCCCCAAAGAAGGATTATTAGTCACAGAATCACACGAAGTGTGTGGCAAATTGTGAAAAATACCATTTATCACAGATGTTGACACAACAACAACGAGTCAGCTTTTGTTGCTTCTTGGTTCTTAAATTCGATTTTAAAACCTATTGTTTGTAAACCCGGATCGACAAACATAATTGGGTCATTACAAAAGATGTCCAAAGGTAATCAGACTTTGGACTGGCCACGTATGCAGGATCAAATCTTATGTTCCTTACAAACTACATTCATTTGCATAGCCATCAAAATCCGGGGAATATATCCCATGTATAAACTTTTTGGTGAAATTAGCCGAAACCGAAATATATATACTGAGAGAAACCAATATAGGATTAGGGGAAGGTTCAAGCTTTCCTTTAATATTTTCCATATTTCATCAAGAACTGTGCTGATAAAAACTGTAAAGTAATAAAGGAACGCTTGGATTTGCCTGTGATCGTTTATTAGTTTCTCTTATTATATTTCCTAAATCAAAAACGAGAAGTGCTTTCAAAAATAACGTTTTCAAAAATAACGTTTTCTATAAAATAGGTTTGTGGGATACGACTGACACTACATGTGCGGATGATATAGTGGTGACCCACACAGCTGACAGTCGTGTAAACCATGCTACAGGGAATTGTACACTGTCGTTTACCACCACACTCTACGAGTTAAATAGTAATGTTAATTCTTTGTAAACTTTGTGGTGGTGAATTCAAAGGATAGGCCTGTTAGTTATACAGTTGTGACTGGTAAGAGGCCAGCTATTATGACAGTGCCTCAGATCGTCTCTGGGAACGAAGGTTGTTCATGCATTACTCTGACGTCATGATAACAGTAACAACCCGTGTTACAACTGATCTTCAGTAACCCACGCTTGTCATCAGAGGCGACTGACGGGATCGGGTGGTCAGACTCGCTGACTTAGCTGACACATGTCATCGGTTCCCAGTTGCGTAAATCGATGCTGTTGATCACTGGGTTGTCTGGTCCAAACTCGATTAGTTACAGACCGCAGCCGTACAGCTGAAGTATTGCTGTGAGTGGCGTTTTAAGCAACGTGTAGTCCATTCCAATCCACCCAATAAATAGCTGAATATTACGTTTGTGATTAATAAAACCACCAGTTTCGTATGATACCAACAGCTATTTTGCTGAAGTTCTTCTTGAGCGGCAATGTGTTGTTTTCGTTTTTCAACAAGACAAATGTGTTGATGGCCGCCCTGAGTGCTAGCTCCCTGTGTTCCGAGCTGAGAACAACTTCATCCTTGTCCAGAGCCGCATACGGGTTCATACTGGTTGGGTCGAACTCCCCGATCCGGAAGCGGGTGTAGAAGAGCGGCTTGACACTCTCCCGGACGAAGTCTTCAGTCAATTTGCCTTGTTCTATTGCAGGAACTGGAACACACAAGTGGAGCGGTGTAACAGTAGCAGCTAGTATTATATCATCCGTGTTTCTACTCTTCGTATCACTTGCTCGATAATGGTATTATTATCTACACCGAAACGTCGCACTTGTTTTGATAAAGAAGTTGACTATACATGGGACTTGGGTTTCCTTTATCCTCCTAAAATGTCCGGCAAAAAGTATAACGTTGTTAGTTGTGTCCAATGGACTGGACGGCAAACCTTCGAGAAAAAATGTCAGCCAGTGGGTGTGCATTCTTGAGCGAGAACTGTTAAAGGCTAGAATATGTTATCTGGCTGGACATTCACTTGGTACTGAATGTAAGGGTATGTTAACAAAATCACGCTTCGTTCACACGGCAGGTTTTCTATATATAAAGAATAAGGTAATAAAACAACAGAACAAGACAAATCAACTTGATCACATAAACAAGGTACAAATACTTTAGTTTCATTTTGGACCATTTGCTTCGTGAAGTCTCAAATGTTTCATTTTAACCTAAGTAATCTTTTAAAGATCATGTTTTCGTTTTAGAGAAGGTATTTAGTCAAGTTGACGGGTTGGAAACACGAATACCCAGTCAAGAATGTTACGCCGCCACAGCGTTATGCTTTAGTTGTTACAATGCTTATCTATATACTCATTTACGTTGTCTTAACGTTCTGGCCTGACCTTGTGATGCGTCATTTTTACGTCCAGACATAATAACGGTATTTGCCACTGACGTCTGAAGGTTTTATTTAAGGCTTGAATGTATGTTTCTTTCGTTGCATTGAGTTATGAAACTAAAAACCAATGTGCAAACTGTATGAATCCGCGTAGCAGATAAGAAACAAGGGGGAAAGTTACTGTTTATTCGTCAATATGTATGTTGTTTTGGTCGTGTGTTTTCTGAAACTGTAGTTGCATAGTGAGGAAAGAATCCAAAGTGGAACGTTTTCCAGAAAGCTCTAGCATGACATCAAGTTACAAGAAACGGTTTAACGTTGTAAGGAGCAAATATCATCGTGCTAAGAACCTCATAGTGAACGTTTAAGAAAAAAAGAAGAAAAGCACCATCGTGTCATCAAGTTAATAGAAACGTTGTTATAACTTTGTGAGGAGCCCAAAACATAAAGCTTCCTCGACGTAAATTTGCAACGTTGTTATTACATTGTGACGTAACGTTATACAATGACGTAATACTAACGTTGTGACATAACGTTATACAATGACGTAATGCTAACGTTGTGACATAACGTTATACAATAACGTAATGCTAACGTTGTGACATAAGTTTATACAATGACGTAATGCTAACGTTGTGACAAAACGTTATACAATGACGTAATGCTAACGTTGTGACATAACTTTATACAATGACGTAATGCTAACGTTGTGACATAACGTTATGCAATGACGTAATGCTAACGTTGTGACAAAACGTTATACAATGACGTAATGCTAACGTTGTGACATAACTTTATACAATGACGTAATGCTAACGTTGTGACATAACTTTATACAATGACGTAATGCTAACGTTGTGACATAACGTTATACAATGACGTAATACTAACGTTGTAACATAACTTTATACAATGACGTAATACTAACGTTGTGATATAACTTTGTGTCATGACGTTACCAAGTAACAACCGTCCCACGAGGTGGCAAAAGTATTCTGTTTAAGCTGGGTACCTTCATAAAAGTCATTAAAGCGCTGTCTCCATCCTAACATCTTGCCTTTCCGTCGTCACACTTTCACTTTCACTACATTTCAACAGTTTCTAGAAATGAAAAAAGTCTCTCCTTTTCATTAGATTTTATGAATATAATTAGGAACCTTTTTTAGTTAAAATATGTTCATTACAGAGACTTGTTAGCTTTCTGAGCCTGTTTGGTCTTGTTCGATGGTTATGAAGGTACGACTGATATATATATCACCTAGTGGATATTCTACGTTATACTATAGTTCGTTTGGCTCAAAAGCGGACCGATGAACATGATAGACAGTGAGTTCTTGTTCGATGTTATGAAGGTACGACTGATATATATATATCACCTAGTCGATATTCTACGTTGTGAGAAAACAACGATCAACCATACTATAGTTAGACATCAACTCCAACATTTCTAAACGACTACTGCCACCACCACACCACGGGTACATTTTGACACCGATACATACTGATAGAGTTGTAAATCTTCCAATCTCCCCCTTGTAGTTCCAGGTTGCAGCCGGCGTTCAGACATGCCGCCGCCGTATCGACGCTGTCGTTGAGGTAGTGATGGTGTGTAATGATGGAGGTGAGCTCGCCGGCGTCAGAGGCGATATATCCTTTGAAGTTCCACTCACCTCGAAGAATGTCTGTTAGCAAGGCCTTGTCTGCACACGCTGGCAAGCCGTTGATACTGTGAAGGTTTGTTAATCGTCTCAACTATGTATGCACCTACCTAAATGTTTTTTTTCTCTTTAATTCGTTATTCTCGGAGGAAGCAGTAAGTGTATACACTATGTATACAGAGAATAGACTCACCGAGTGTTTTGTTTGTTTGTTTGTTTCTACTTATCGATACAACATCCCATACAACAATAATGCAAGGAATATCTTTTGTCAATGTACTTTACTGAAAAAGATTTTCATGCTGTTTCCATTTGTTATGGTATTAGTGAAGCCTTGCTTTACCATGATATCTTTTTCTATGTTGTGTTGGTAGTTCAATTCTCTATTTTTAGAAACCTGATAAATGCGGGGTTCGATTTGTAAGTTTACATTAATAGATATGAAATTCAGCTGATAAATTTATCAAGTGTTCTACATATTCTAGTACATTATCGTGCATGCACCTCTCTACATGTTCTACAATACTAAGCATTCACCTACCTTATATTCTATAACAATACTAAGCATTCACGTACCATATATTCTATAACAATACTAAGCATTCACCTACCATATATTCTATAACAACACTAAGCATTCACCTACCATATATTCTATAACAATACTATATATACACTTCCCTACTTATTTTATAAAGATTGTATGCATGCTCTCCCTAAATATTCTATAACAATACTATGCATGCATGTGAATAGTTTATCATTCTTCGGGTGTATCAGGGAGACTCTAACATGTTGTAGATGATCCCTTGATGTGGCATGTACCTGTTGTAGGCACAGACAAAGGCGTATGTCCCCGACTCCACACACCGCCTGAATGGGGGTAGAAAGTAGGTCCGCATGTCGTACTCGGACACCTGGTGATGGGGGAAGAGTGAGTTAGTGAGTGAACATGGCGGATGTACAGCAGCATTGGATAGTACATGTATATCATTTATTCTGCGACTAGTCCTCTCTATGTGAAGTAACCTTTTACCAAGCTGATGAACTGCATGGATGAGGTGCAAACAAACCAGGAAGCAAATGGCCAGGGGACTGTCTAGTATTCAAACCCACAAACATGTTTTTCCTCTTAGACCAATAGACCACTTGGAACCATATACATCATATCACACAGCAAATATTGTATCATAACATTGAAATTCCTTACTTATCCAGAACTAGGATGTGAATATTCCCGTAAGTTAACGTTTAAGGTGGGTAAAATAAAGTTGTGAGAGAGGATTGGGATGAGACACAGCGAGTTAGCTCAAATTGGGAGAAATCTTGCATAAAGTGAATGTTATATAAACAGTGTGAATGGAATTACATCGTTTGAGATTGTTTGAGTGAATATCGTTTGAAAACGATATAAACAAAATGCCCATCCCATATCACCACCCAGATTCTGTTCTTAAAGGTGACAAAACGTATTCTTTGAATAAGCTACCACCAGCTGTTATGATTGCTCATAACTGGCACTGGCGTTTGCTAGTGTTGCAAACAGCGATATAAAGCTATAATCTGTTCTGGAATTGGTTTAGTGTAGGAGCAACAGCTGCCACGTTTGTATAACGTGACTCCTATCGAAACTACTATGCCGCGAGCTGATTCCAGCGACCCATTTTCCATTTTCTGAAGTTTCACATTTACGCCTGTTAGTGATTATTTAAATCTTACGGGGACATGTACCTTTGCATCAAAGTCCAGCCTGCGGATAGGCCAGCTGTCAGGTCCAGCGGAGAGAGCAAAATGGTTGCAGGTCGAACTGACCCGGAGGTACCTTGGATGGTATCCTTGGAGACCAAATATGTGCTGGTTAGCGAGTTCGCCAATGTGGAAAGGGTCTTCTCCAAATGTTTCCTTTGTCCATGTTTAAACAGAGGGTGTATTTTATATAGATATAAAGAGAAAATCAATGTGCGATAACTAGAAAAATATATATTTCCAGTATAAGTCTTTTATATAAGTTTGACATTCATAATTTACCTTGCGATAATTGGATAAAACATGACCTTTCATTCATGTGAAATACTTTCATTGATCAATGACGCTTTAAGAAGTTGTCTAACTTCCCAGGAGGGTTACAACTGTGAAAAAAACATTACCCGCTGCCATGGTAACTACCAAACTCTCCGCCAAAAAGTTTTATCGCTAGCAGTCGTATAATATCACGCTTGCAATCCACAGAGTTCGAAAACCGTTCGATTAGCTGTTTGTGAGTTCACGATGTGCACATTTATTTTACCTACTTTTACTGCTTTTTGAAAACAAGTTTATACATTGAATCGTTTGTACAAACACTGTTCACATAATAAACCATTTTTATAGCAGCTTTAAGCTTGTCGGAATATGTTCCACTGGTTCTAATATTCCAGTCGAGAAACAAACGACATTTTGTTTACATGTCATATGGTCGGTAGCGATCTTCAAAATAAATAAAATAATAACATTTAACATGTCAGTAAGATAAATACGATATATGCTGCGCTCTCGGGTAATAGGGTCTGGTGTGACACTGCTACGAACACGCGTATTTCGGAAATCGAGGAAATGTCGTTCATCATCGCTTCTCTCATCCTCCTTTCCCGATAAATAAATAATGAGTCATCTCCTGACCTGACCTCTGCCCCAGCGCGGGTCACGGAACATGTCCACGTTGGGGTCAAGGCAGGTCGGCCCCATGTGGATGTTCAGGGGCACCTTGTTTTTCAGGAAGTAGTTGTAGAAAGCCCTCTGTTCCGCTGCTGCAGCTTTAGCCACCTCGTACACCAACAACTTGCTGTTGAAACATAACATCAATACACCTACAATGTGTGGGATATCAATATATGCGATACACCCGCAGTACACCAACAGCTTGCTGTTGAAACATAACATCAATACACCTACAATGTGTGGGATATCAAGATATCCAATACACCCACAGTACACCAACAGCTTCCTGTGGGTCTTGACTGGCCCACATGAGGGGATGGCAGGACGGTTCTTAACACACTGGTCAATAAACATGCCTGTCGCTTATACCGTTATCTGGTGGTTGTATTATGTGACTTCTAATTGGTAATGACCCCAGCATGTGTAGCCCCCATACAGATATTCTCAGTCTCAGATTCTCTGGTCTCCCTGGGGCTCCTTTTCGATTTAAATGGGTTAGTTTGTTACTTTCAAAATTATATATATTTAGGGACTAAGCTTGTGTACCGTCGTTACACTGTTGTTTGGTCACGTCCAGTGCATGGTTTCATTGCCATGGTTTCAAATGCGGAAATATCCAGATTGTTAAAAATACTTGTTTAGTCCTTCCCCAGACTCAAAAGTTCCAGCAAAGTGGTAAAGTGTTTGCTAGACCTTCATCACTTCAACCTTTAGTCATCAACCCTGTGAAAACCATGGGTGCCAAAACTTAAAAAGATGGTGTATCATAACTCATTGCATACATAGTCAAGGACTATCCGGGTCCCAGGTTTAAAAGCTAAAACAATTTGTGGCCTGCCTCGCCCAATATTTCGAACTGCAAAAATACAAAAAATGGAAACACAAGATAGTAAGGAGATAAGATAAAAGGAAATTCTGAAAAAACGAGTGTTTTGTTTTTAGATATGCTACCACAGTGCACCACAGTGCTGCCACAGTGCACCTGGCACCGAGGTCTTCCGTAGTTCTATGACTTACTCAAAGGAAGCCCCAAGTCCGATGAACTGTGGAAAGGCCGTGGCGTTCTGGTTATTCGCACCTCTACCACAGTCACTCCAGAAGACGTACTGTCCGATCCCTAGTCTAGGAATGGCAGGACTTGGACCTTGTCCATTGGCGAGTTGGTCTTGTATCTCTTGGATGGTGAGGCGACTGACCAGGTCATCCACGCGCTCCTTCCAGGACAAGGAAGTGTTCCTGAAGGGATATATCGCCTGGACAGTGGTCAACGTCAACATGTACAGCAACAACAACATGTTGGAGCGACGTGTTAGACACTGTGGAAGATCTCGCTTATATGGGCTTATCTGAACCCTGAGGTCGTAAACTAGCGAGTCCGTTTGACCTTTGCCTGGAATAGTTTTGACAGTGAATGAGTGAATTTGGTTTTTTGCCGCTTTTATCAATATTCCAGATGTGACCAACGCACGATCGAACCCGGGTCTTTTGGTTTGACGTGCGAACGCTTTAACCATTAGGCTACCTCACTGTCATTGTAAAATGTTACCGTGTAACGTGAATGACGGATTGCTTGATTTTGAATTTGATGCTAATGCATTTTCTGTTTGTAAACAATAGCGTAATGAATAGATTTGTTTGTTTGTTTGTTTTGAAAAGTGACATTTAAACCTATTACTTAACGTGTGTATAGATAAGATAAGATAAGATAAGGTAAAGGGCCTCAAAATGATACATACAAAATTTACAAACACACTTACTCACTCACTCACGCACTCACTCAATGTCAGGTGGTCGTACAGGACAGGCTCAGTGCCTGTCACCTGACATCATAGTATCACTGGAATGTCTGCTCCCGGTTTGATTATTTACAGACTGCCCTGACATAATCTGAATGTTGCTGAGTGATTGTATGAATAGATAGAAATTACCCTGCTAATACAAGGTCCAGTAATACGTTCCAGCGTATGACCGTATCTTATGTTCAATACTTTGTTATCTTTATCATGCATGACTGTTGTATAATACTGATTGTGAATTTGAAACTGTCCTCCTTCATATGTGTTAAAAATATCTTCCCCATGTTTAGTTTTCATTGGATATCCAGGAGGCACAACCCTCTGGAAACCCCGGGTATTTTACACTATGTTAGACAAGTATGTTTTGTTCAGCAGGATTAAGGACCGTCCGTAGTCCCCAAAGCGTCTGGACAAATACATCTGAGAGTAGAGTAAATTCATTTTCGCAACTATGTATGGTTAAAAGGCAGTGATATGAACATCTGCTGCTGTTAATGATTGTTAACCGTTGTTTTAAAAACTGATGATTCTGGTATCAGTCGTGCCATGTGTAATGAACAGTATCGTCAATGTTGGTCCAATGAAAGCCACGAAAGAGACTCCTCTTGGCAAGTGAGTCGAACGATCGGGCCACAACGTTATAAACTTGATTCCGTCAGCCATGAAAAATTAACCATGCGTTTTGCCTTAAAGTATAAGCAACAGGGTATATGTCCTTGTACGCAGTGGATCAAAACTAGCGTTTGGTTGTGTGTTTTAAAAACAACATTTAACAACTGTTAATACTCTTCCCTGTCAGGATGATTGTTCTGTTTGTATCGATATCGCCGTTGCATAGAAATGGGATTGTTGTGTTGCTTCAGACAGTTAAAAAACGTACTGCCTAATTACGTTTTGCGAGTGAAAAGTTATACCGGTGGGAACATCCCTTCGATTTCCATTGTACCAGTCTCATTACTTTATCGTTACTTCGTCTTTAATGCTTAATATAGGATAGGCTCCACTTAAACAGTCTTCATCCGAGTAGTGACAGTGTCCGTCCCAAAGATATCGGGTTCCCCAGCTGAACAATATATGTATGGAATCTTACCCAAGTGTCTACTGATAACGATTATATCAACACGAGTTGATGAACTTACAAATATCCGAGGCTTGTCGAGTATGATTCATCTGTTATTAACGAGTGTTCATATAACTGTTATCCGTAGTCATGAGGCTGAATTTTCCATTTATAATTCTGTATAACTGTTCATCAGTTTTCAATATATGATGTACATCTCTGAACCCTGTGCTACCATTAGACTTGCAGCGATGTCATAGCACCGTGACGTGATCAGGTTCTTGCAACAGCAAACAAACAAACAGACTACATCAATATCATTTAGTATGATCCTCTTTACAAGTACGACTCAAAACCATCCGGCTCTTTCAATATTATTCACCTGTCACGCTATCATAACAGTTACCTTTGGTTTTCTGTGTTCGCATTCCAAACACCCGGTACCATATAATGACGTTGACATCAACAGCAGTCGTGAGCCTTACTCCAAGTCACAGGGGCGAGAACTGAATCTGAAACCATACCTGCTTGAACTCGTGTGGTTCAATATAGAACTGGACCAGAAGATACACAGAAATGCCTACCCGTTCTATTTCAGATCAGATTTCACACGTTTCTGTAAACGGCACTGTTCACAGAGTTTACATAATAGGAATAAAGCACTTGAAACTGATCAATTTTCGTCAAGTAAATACCGGATTGTCACAGTGAAATATCTCTGTGCTTAATATAACCCGTGAAGTTTCAAGTTAGAATTCTTCTTCAGCAACCCACGCTTGTCGTAACTTGGTCGTAAGAGGCGACTAACGGGGTCCAGTGGTCATGCTCGCCGAAGTACTCAGACCGATGCTCATGCTGTTCATCACTGGACTGTCTGATCCAGTCTTATTTACATAAAACTACCAACTAACTGGAATATTGCTGCATGATGCGTTAAGCAACATATCACCAGACCCATCATTTAGTTCAGTTTAATGACGTCATTTAACGACACAATTCCAAACTTGAATGAACATGAATATTGAAACCTTTTTAATTCAGTATTGGTATCGCTAATTCTGGTAAGAATTCAATACAAAATCTTTGATCTTACTACACAAAGTGTCTCTGCAATCGCACTGGTCTGATGCAGTCAGCGTTGCTAAGGATACAGTAGGTGTTGTATCGGATTTAGCCGAAATGGTTTAGTAAACAAACAACACAATAAAATGTCATATATAAACTATTGTTCATGTAGATGACTGCTCTGTGTGGGTTGTCGGTTGGTGAGGTGTGCTAATGTCGTTTCACCCTGTCCCAAAACTCAAACATAGATCAAACTGAGGATGCATCCAGGAAACAAAGGAAAACTGTTAACTTTAACATGCAAAATACATGCGTCTGCAGCATGTGACAAAGATTTCTTTCTATTTCCTGCCGTGTTTATGGCAATCATGTTTCACGAGGATTGTTAATTACAGACAGGTGTACATTCTATTCAATCCTGTATTGTCACCACTCGCATTAAAGGTGTAATGATCTAGTAATCATTAAACATTTAATGACTTTCAATTATATCTATACACATTTTGGGTGGAGATGTCAATTACTTATGGATAGGTGTTCGGGAGTCAGTTCTATTGCCAACAGGTTTAACCGACAGTGAATGGGTATGACTGAAGTAACTTTTAACAACATCACGTCTGGGGACACCAGAAGGGGAATGAACAATTGTAAACATCAACACGGGACTGGAACATGGGTCTTCTGCATAACAGGCGAGCGTTTTATCCACTACCCTACCTTTCAGGAAGAAAAAAGGATGGCCACAGTACATGTTTCATATCGACTACGATTTATAAGTCTTGTAGGTCTACGTTCTATGTTATGTTATCCTATCTTACCATTTCAATATCCAAGTTCAGTATTACATGTGCACCAAGATGATAATGTGTCCGTATATAATTTAAAGAAGTACAATTTCGTGTTTAGCATTCTTTACACGAGACAGTGCATGCATGTGATGCGCACATGAACAGAGCATTGTCGTCCAGTTTAGACAAACTAGAAAGATACCAATGATGGCTGTGGCAAAGCCATTTTCTCTGTATGTAATCTTATGTCTTGGTGGCATATGATCAGAATACTTAGTTACATATAATCCTAAGCCTTGGTTACATGCTATCTTAAGCTTAGGTTACATACAAACTTAATCCTGAGTTATATTTACATCTAATCCTTGGTAACATACAATCTCAATCCTTACCTACATATAATTTAAATCTTGGTTACATAAAACCATAAACATTGGTTACATACCATCTTATCCCTTGGTTAAATAGAATCGTAAGCCTTCGTTACATATAACCCCAAGCTTTGTTTACATACCATGTTGTCCCTTGGTTACTTACAATTTTAAGCCTTGGTTAAATACAGTCTTAAGTCTTGGTTGCATACAATCTTAAGCCATGGTTACATATCATCTTAAACCTGGTACAGAATGGTCAATCCAAGGTAAAGTGGAACACTACTATACGTGAGAGGGTGTTATTAACTTTGTGACAGGTGTATTGAGTCTTCATCAAGGAACGAGTGTATGGCTTACCAGTGACTGTGCCCATTATCTTTACTGTCAGGTTATTACTGGTGTCACCACCACGACCACACATCCACAAAAATGGCTCATCCAGTGTGGAGTTGGTGGTTAGAATCACGTCGTGACGGTTCAATGTGGTATCAACAGAGATCCGCCCTGACACGCACAGGATATATTCAGGATCGTTATCCTTGTGAAGCATCTCAAACTAATATCTCCAGTTTGTTTGGAATATCTGAACCCAGTTCCTATACCACAAAACAGTGCTTACAGCACGACCTAGCCCATGTGTACAAGACAGAGTACACGACTGTCCCTCTACAGCTGGTGTTGATGTGAGGTTGAACGTTGACGGCGAAGCAAATGAAAGATAGCTGTAGCAGTTGACCGGGATATTGTCCAGAAATCTGTTACATGAAGTCAGGTCAGTGAAGGTGAAAAGGTAACGTGATGTGGTGTACCTCTGTATCTTATAATAATAACAATCCTACAACTTCGATTTGCAATCATAATGTTATATAAAGAGATGCATGACATAAACAGTGGATTAATAGGGCAAACGCCTTTCGCTATCACTATGTAGTCATTTTCTTACACAATGGATACAATCGGGCTTAACGTATATGGGGACATGCATGTGTTCGTGTGCAGCTTGTATTAGTCCGGACATTTGCCGCTACGGTTCCACAACGGTATCCTACCACAGTTTCACGTGGATCCTCCATTCGTACACACTCCAAGCCGATCAAATCTTTTTCTAAATCTGAATAACACGGTTGTGGTAGCATGGAGATAAACATGCTGTGTTGGAAAATCAGAGATATATAACGAAATTATAATAGCTCTATTTGTTTAATCTAAAACCTCTCGCTAGGCGTTTTAAATCAAATTTAGGGAGATATTAAATTTCGTTGTATACCTCTGATTTTCCAACACAATATGTTTATCTTAAGTAGAGTTTCTCCTACAACGACTTAGCTACCTTTCAGATGTGACCAAGGACAGGGGAAGAAGTGGGCATGGTACACCGAAATTCTCATGTATTTCTGAAATAGATTTCAATGGCATTTGAAAACAGATCAACAGATTTGGGCTTAAATCATGCTATTGGTGACTTACATGTTGCACTACGTTTGCATAATACCTTAGACACAGTGTCACATCCACTAAATGTGCCCCAGAATGCCCAGTGAAGTCTTGAGTCTGAAATGCTCAATTACAAGAATGATAGCGTGACGTCATCGTAATCAATTTTATAATTGATAGGCAGTGGATTTAGTAGAGGACATCACTGACAGTGTAACATTGTGTTAGATAATTACTTGGATTGAGAAAACATAGCTGCAAATAGATTAAGACAGTGCAGTCTGAAACAAAAAACAAAACAAAACAAAAACAAAAACACCAAAAAACGCTGGTTATATGAATTTTGAAACCAAAGGCGATGACTGATTCTCAAAGAAAATATATAAGGTTGCGGGTTCTCAATATGATAAATAACACTCTAGCTGGTTCTGCACACTTTACTCCCATACAACTGACCCCTATCCATTGCCTATGTACTGCTTTATTTATGAGAACTTGACCACTCTCTGAGGAAATGTCTGTGTAGTACTTCAGGTATGAGAGCATGACCACTCTATGACGCATTGTCTAGGCATTGTCTATGTACTGCTTCAGGCATGAGAGCTTGACCACCCCTGAGGGATTGTCTATGGACTGCTTCAGGCATGAGAGCCTGACCACTATCAGAGGTATTTTCTATGTACTGTTTCAGGCATGAGTCCCTCATCACTCCCTGAGGGATTGTCTATGGACTGCTTTATGTATCAGAGCCTGACCTCTCTCTGAGGTATTTTCTATGGACTGTTTCAGGCATGAGAGCCTGACCACTCCCTGAGGGATTGTCTATGGACTGCTTTAAGTATCAGAGCCTGACCACTCTCTGAGGCACTGTCTATGTACTGCTTCAAGTGGACCAAAACACAATAGGTTCGCGACAAGAATTCTTCATGTCATTCCATCAGTCCAGCTGATAGCATAGAACAAGTACATAGATTGCCCTTGAAAGTGAGAACAGCCTTCCACCACTGATATACGGCAGCGATGGAAACAGCTGGGGTATACCATGTTTATTGATGTTGTCAAATATGCATCCGACAAGGCTGGAAAGTCTGGTGAACTTACTCGACATTCATTAACAGAAGGTAATGTACGTGCGCTTCTTGAAAGAGTTACCTCCTTTAGTTTCCAGCAAGAGTTTGCTCCCTGAGTTCACACACGCTCGCACACATGGCGCAGTCACGCCCATCCAGTAAAGGAAAAGGGAGACTGATTACGTGTCTGTAATTTTATGAGGCCCCGAATGAGGACCATTCACAAATATGTAATGCTCAACGCGATGTAATAAAGTTTGCTAAGTTTTTGCCGTTTTTTTATTCATTAGTTAGGTCCTACATGTTCTCTTGCAATAAGAACTGAGGTGAAAATCTATGATAAAATAGAATCTATTAATAATATATAACTTGTCATATAGTCAGGTGGCATAACGATATGTTGGTTCAGATTCTTCCAACAGCACCAAATTTGGCACAGAGGTAGCTTACGACGTACGAAGTTGATTTCTGACGGGCGCCAAGATGGCCGCCCCCTGTGGCGGTCATATTGGACAAAAACAAAATGGCCACCACCCCGATTTAAGTATCTTTTTGCTGGAAATTGTACATAATCATGTTGCATATCAAATGAAAGACAACAAAAAGAGATTTTTCTAGAAACACCTTTTTCAATAGTATCATATCGACTTATGAAGAAAATGTCATTTTAGAAAAGGAAATATATCATGGTTCAAGTCATGCTCTGATGTTTACTTAAGTGCAATAACTTGTACCATCATAGAGGGAATTAGTACGTACCCGACCATCTTTGCCACGGAGACAGTGCAAGCACAACTGTTAACAGTGATAGACATTTTACATTTACCAATCATTTTGAGATGAATCGGTGAGTATTTTGTACTTATTTTGATCGATGAAGAGCACGTGGTACGAAAAAATACAAAATGACAAAGAAATGATAAAAAAGTATGATATATTATCTAAACTTTGCTCTCCTTTGAATTTTCCCTCCATCAAACTCAGTTACTGAGATACTATTTTCTAAAAAACAATTCATGTTGGATTTCTACAAAAAGGACCTCTGTTGACTTTTTTAATATAAATATCACTAAATATCAACAAACACATATGATTTAAATGGATAGCTGCAAAACAAATTTGACAAACGCTTTTTCCAAAAGGGGATGTTATGAAATAATTGCCTCTGTTGAATTAGTAATTTTAGTAGACAGGAAAAAATTTCATTTTTCATGTGCCTTTTTCCACGTAAGAAGGAACTATTTTCCAGAACACATGTTTTGTTGCTTGCTATGGATTCGTCTGTGCGGGGCACCCAGTTCTTAAAAGCGGGCCAGATCGCAGTACTTGGAGCAGATCAGCCACCATATGCCTCTATAAAACTCCTGCAATGGCAGTTCCCAGATGCTTACATAGAAGACAAACCTGTTGCTATGATGGATGCATTGCACATCGAAGGCAAGTTGCATCTAATGATAGGTAAGCTACTATGTGACTCAGGTTGGGCAACGGTATTAACTCAAGATATTCCCAACAGGTCTCCTTCACATCACTGAACATCCTCAAGCAGAATGCATACTTTGAATATTGCAAGGGTGTCATGGGTCCACCGGAATCCTTCAACACGTCGCATCAACGTTCTCAAAGTTTCCCATAGTTCAGATACTGTCTACTATCATTGAAATAAAACTGCTCATGGCTCATTTGGTGAGGTCCTTGAGGGAAGGAGACTTCCATCTTTATGTACAATCATGTGACGAACATTGTGATTGATTTCACACACTGAACCACACAAACTATGCACGCTGACTTCCAGTACGTGTAGGTAACATGGTTGAACTTGGCAAGAATCACCCTGAAATACATGATGAATTCACGAAGAGCAATTCAGAAATCTTCCAAGAAGTTCAGTCTTATGACCAAGGACCAAGGCCATGAACAGTCCAACAAATCCCCCCAGGAACAAGATGGATCAACTGTTCTTTATGAGAATCCAGAAGCAATTACCTTTATATACTTGCAAGACCAGACTGTGTGCTGATGGTAAAGGAATTTGAATCTACACATGACCTTTCACTTCAGGTGAAATAGCTCATCATGAGGAAGGACACCATTTACAAGTCAAACTTCAAAGAGATATTTTATCTATTATTCATTCAGTTGAACAACCTGGAAACCCATCCCTAGCAGCCAGTCAGGAGCTTGTTCGTCTGGATACCCAAACTGTCATGCAGCCGTCCGTCGCCAACAGTCTGTTGCAAAACTTTGAAGCTCAAGAGAGACAGGTGAAGATATATGTGCCTGTAGCAGATACAATGAAAAGAAACAACATACTGACCTTTGCAAATCGACCTGACCCAAGGAGAAAGGACCTAAGGATATTGGTGTTCAGAAACAAACCATATTGGTGACACAACTCTTCTTTTCTTTCCTGTCCGACCCAAATGCAGACTTAGACGACTTTTTCAAGTATGGAAATGAAAAGGAACCACCAGCCCCAGTCTAGTTGACAGACGGTCATTGGATTGTATCGAGGCACCAATTGGCTGTACAACTGGTCCAAAACTATTAACTTTCGTGATCTGGGATATGGCAGCAGTTATCTACGTGCTGCGTCCAACAGAAGCAAAAACATTCTCTGACTATGTGTCCCTTGAAGTCATTCCATATCTTGAGGCCCAGATAAAGAATGGAGCCTAGTGGATTGATTCGGTATGGGATGACTACCAAGAGAGTAATAATCTTAAAGGCCTCACTCACCACCGCCGTGGGACTGGTTCAAGAAACCAAGAGCACCACCCTGATACCAGTGGTTTTCTCAAGAATGAGGAGAACAAAAAGGAATTCTACCCCAAAACGGACATGGATGTAAAACTCCTTCTGGGTACCCACTGTGAAAATGTGCTCTCAAATCAACAGTATGACCTGGGTACACTTCAGCCATGCAACCACACCAAGACTGACATAAGAATCATCATACATCTGATTTGGGCAATAAGGTTCTTTGAGACCTCAGGTCTAACAGAGCTCTAGGTAGGATTTTGAACTGGTAAAAAGTAAAGAGACACCCCAATCCATGATATGTACTCTAAACTTGGTCCATCAAAGTTCTTGGCATTAGCGCACAGTCTTACTGGCTGTGACATGACTTCATATGTTCTTGGATGTGGAAAGAAGACTGGATGGACAACTCTATCTGACATGTCTACCAGACACATTAGTGCCCCTTACGGAGGATCCTGAACAATTCGTGATTGAGTCGAGACAGCAGAATGAAATATTTGTCGTATGATGTGCAGCAGAAGTTGTGGAGCCCTACGCCTGAATGAAACAAGGCATCGTCTTTTCACTACCGGGAACAGTTCACTGGAAAACCTCCTACCTACTGAATCTATATACATTTTTTCAACATTTGAAACGATTTGATCTGCCTACGAGTTTTTTTTGGGAACAGGTAACCATTGCTTACCAGGAAATCCCCGACTTCGGTGAATGGGGTTGGCAAAAAGACGACAGCAATAACCGGCAACCCCTATGGCCTACCCTCAGTGATGCTTCAACAGCTTGTTCTATCCTCCTACACTGTTGCTGTAGGGGAAGGGGTGGGAAGGTGTAAAAGCAACGATGCTGGTATACGATGTAGGGTACTCTGCCAGTGTGAAGGAGGATGCACAAATACTGACAGTTACTAGAGTAGTTACTATGTATCACTGACAGTCATGTGCAAATACAATATCTTCATTCTGTGTATACTATTATTATTTCTGGTGTACTCTGATTCCCTACTGCCTGGATGTCTGTTATAGGTAAAACATCTTTGGATTAAAACATAAATATTATTTCTACTTATATTTCTACTTAATTCCATTTTAAGTCACTTACAATATGATACCTCTTAGAACTGAACAGTAAACTGACAATTTTCAAAGTGAAGCTATCACAAGTGAAGGTTTTGTATTATAATTTAAAGTTTTTAGTCAACTCTCTAAACTGTATGTTGGTAATAACTTTTGAAACAATGGTTACAGTAAATTGATTTATGCATCATTGCAAAGTTCTTTTCATTGCCTTTCATTTGATATGTGACATGACCATATAATCGTAACTCGGGGTGGCGGCCATTTTGTTTTTTGTTCAATATGGCCATCTTGGCGCCCTCCGGAATGGAATTAGTATGCCTTAAACTACCTCTGTACCAAATTTGGTGCTTTTGGAAGAATCGGAAGCAAATGCCCCGAAAATAGCCCAAAGCCCCCTGACTAATATTGTCATGATATGGCTGAATTAGTGTCGACGTGACGTAAAAGATTAACTCATTTTATGTAGGATATCTTCCATCGCCTAACTTTCGGTATATAGACCTGATCTTCCTTCCCGTGTGTGACGTCCATAGTTGATAATATGATTCTCTCTGTATGTGTTTTACACAACGTGTGAGTGAGTGAGTCAGTCAGTCAGTCAGTCAGTCAGTCAGTCAGTCAGTCAGTCAGTCAGTCAGTCAGTTTAATGCCGCACTCAGCAATATTCCAGCTATATGGCGACGGTCTGTAAATAAACGAGTCTGGACCAGACAATCTACTGATCATCAGCGAGGGCATCGATCTGCGCAACTGGGAACCGATGACATGTGTCAACCAAGTCAGCGAGCCTGACCACCTGATCCCGTTAGTCGCCTCTTACGACAAGCATAGTCGCCTCTTGTGGCAAGCATGGGTTGCTGAAGACCTATTCTACACAATGAACGAATATCGTCGTAGATGTCATGCCACGGATGTGGGTTCGTCTATAAGTGTAGCCCTCTCATCTGCTTTATACCTAGCAATACCGTGTGCACAAATGTACACGGTTCAGATGTATTCACGTGCCACACGGCTGGTTGCTGCCGTTGTTGAATGAAGTTGACATTTTCCATGTACTATATTCGGCTCACACAGTGAGCTGTATGCGTATAGTATACGAGGGGATGTCAATAAGTTTTGAGCCTTGCATAGAAAAACACAAAATATTAATATGAACCACATTTATTTTTCAACATAGTCCCCTTGTGAGTAAAGACACTTGTTCCATCTTTTCTGGCAGGCGCTGATGCCATCTCTGTAGAAGGCGCCATTTTGGTCCTCAAACCAAGCCTCAGTAGCAGCAATAAGCTCATTAGCATCCTGAAATCTACGACCACGCAAGTGTTTCTTGAGATTTGGGAACAGATGGTAATCACTTGGTGCCAGGTCTGGGGAGTAGGGGGGATGCGGCAAGATTTCGTACCCGCATTCCTGGACAGCAGCGGCTGCAACGTGAGAGGTGAGTACTGGAGCATTTTCTTGATGTAGAAGAATACCACGCCTGATCCTGCCCCGGCGCTTCTACTTGATTGACTGTCGAACTTGCCTCAACAAGTTAGCGTAATATTCCCCATTCATTGTTCTTCCTTTTGGTAAGTAATCTATGTGGATGACGCCTTTGCTATCCCAGAAGACTGTCGGCATTACCTTCTGCACTGATCTGAAGGCTTTGAACGTTTTGGTCCTGGGAGAAGTGACATGTTTCCATTCCGTGGATTCTTGTTTGCTCTCAGGATCATAGTGGTGGATCCAGGTTTCACCACAGGTTACTAGCCTAAAGTGAAACTCTTCTGGATTCTTGTTGTATCTGGTTAGCATGGAGTTGCTTATGGTGACCCTTGTTTGCTTCATTTCATCTGTAAGCATTCTTGGCACCCATCTTGCGCACACCTTAGACATGACGAGATGTTCATGAAGAATTGTCTCGATGGATCCGTGTGAATTGCCTGTGGTCTCCTCTAACTCGTGGAGTGTGATTCGACGATTTTCCAGCACAAGTCTATGCACTCTGTAAATGTTTTCCTGACTATTGCTTGTTGTTGGGCGACCTGGACGGGGGTCATCTTCAAGATTCTCTCTACCATGCTTAAATTCATTGACCCGTCGTTTGATGGTAGCAGATGAAGGGGAAGACTTCCAATAAACTGCTGAAAGCCTTTCTTCAATGTTCTTCGCCGAGTTTCCTTTAAGAACTAAAAACTTAATTACTGCTCTATACCCAATTTTATTCATTTTCACTGCCGTGAGGGGGGTCTCTTTATGTTAATTGGAGCTGTTCAATAACTTCTGAGAGTAGGATACCAAAACTTATATATCACATCAGCTACACCCTAAGGTTCAATGTCGTACAATAATAGGCTGTGACAGCTGGGTATGAAAAATGCTCAAGGCTCAAAACTTATTGACATCCCCGTGTATCAAGCGAAGTGGTTGTTCTTGGTGAACTGGGAATATATATGGAAAATTTCGCGGAAAATAATTTAGCCGCTGCTGTTTCCAATATCTATCCATGTGTTAAATTTCCATGGATATTAAGACGATTTGACATATAATTCATTCCTCTTTGCTCTCCCAGATTTCGTCTACTTGAACTTCAACACTTTCTAGATGTACATTACTGATATTGTATAATGTTTATGTTTACTTAAATATTTACTCACTAGGTATGGTAGTCCGAGCTAACTCAGTTAGTGAATTTGTCCCACTGCCTTCAGGATGTAAGCTGGGCAAAAATTCATAAAGCTACGTGTATTACTATTACATATAGTGCGTTTAAAGTGACAATGTCACGCATTTTCGACAATATTGTGGCCTACATTGTATAACATTATATTAGCGCATATGATCTCCCCTTAGCTCTCTATGGATGCAATAAAGGACTTAGTATCCCTTACGACTGAAATCGATAATTGAAAGTTGGTGGCGAACAGCTTCCAAACAGAGAATACACGCCACACATGGAATGTAAGCAATTGCTCTGTTTTCGCATTTATATCTGCAATATATCTATATGCTTAATATGTGAAAATGTGAAATATAGCTTAAACAAATTTCTGCCTAACAACAGTTTGAGTTGTTAGAGCGACTTATTTGCAGCAGACATGATTTTATGCAAATTAGCGTGCGATGATATTGTATAATTACAAATGACACTTGTAAATACCCAGCTATGAATTAGACTTGGCTTCCTCCTGAACGATAGCTGTTGTAAAACATAATCACTTTCATGTTGAAACTATTAAGGATGTAGTTACCATGGATATGGAGTCTCACTATCAATGTAAAAAGAAACAGGTAGGAGGGGTCGTCTCAAAAACACAATGAGGACGGGTATCGCAGAAGATGGTTGGGGGATTGAGATAACAGCTAAGATATAAAAATCCTTTACGGGAATTCAACTTTGGAAATACACGGTGTATCATAACAATTTGCAAATAGTATCCAGGCCTGTCTATCTCCGGGTTGTCATACCACCTGTATATTTGGAGACATTTAGTACGATGCTTTCCTCTGTGTATCAGGTATCATACTCTTTTACATATCTCAACATAAACTTCATGAAAGAAAGACACGTAAGATGTTAATCAACAGCCACCTTTGGTACATGGATTTTACATTCTCTCATTTCACTGTCCACTTTTGTTTGCCACATATACAGATTCCTAAACTGACGAAACGTCATAGTATGTTGGCCACAAATACTTAAGCTAAAACAGTGGTAGGTCGGTAGGAATGGGCCAGTCCTGCAAAGCTGAACTGTTTCTTCCGTGTTGTGTTATGTCTGCGTTTTAATAGTCCAAATGACTCTCTTTTGTCTTTGTAATAATTTTAAGTTTGTGGAAGATTTAGCAATGTAATGTTCTGTTAGTCTGAAAAGTATCAGACATGAGTAAAATAATCACATGCCTCTCCATAAAAATGATTTTGGGGCGGTGCGGTAGCCTAGTGGTTGAAAGCATTCGCTCATCACGATCGATCCTCACAGTACAGCATGTGACCACTTCCATTTCTGCTGTGTCCTGCCGTGATATTGCTGTAATATTGCTAAATGCGGCGTACAAGTCACTCACTCACTTCATATTTCGGGTGTCCCCCGCCGTGATATTGCTGAAATATTGCTAAATGAGGCGTACATCTCACTCACTCACTCACTGTACTTTTGTTGATCCATTTCTCTGTTGCCCAGATGTAACAGTGTATCCATGCCTTTAGTTTACAAGTATTCCGATTTCACAGATGCCAGGCAGTTACAAGAACAAATGCGGCCCTGGGGTCAGGGACCTGGGAGGACTACTAAGCTTATATACTGTAGACCGACAGGAACATGAAGATAGACACGGATTCCTGAATCGTCATTTTGTATTCGAATCTCGAATCTGCAATTTCAGGGGAAGGTATTGTGAAGAAACTTAAACTTTTATTTAACTTGCAACCAGTTAGGTCTCTGTAATTTGATCTTCAGAAAGAGCTATTGTGGATCCAGTTCAGGAACATAAATCTATTAGCGTGTGGCATGGCGATGGGCTCAGAAACCGAAAACAAAAACTTTAAGAAAGACGGTGCATCCGGCAGCGTTTATTGTTGTAATCTTCTATTTGATCAGTTATAGTCTGAATATTCAGTTTGGAGATATGAATATGCATACATCTTTCGTCATCAGTCAAATTCTTTGTAACGTCAATGATGGATTCAGGAATGATGGCCACAGACTGAGCATTACGTTAGTGATGAAGATATCGATTGTGCTCTTTGAAATTGAATTGTATGGATAAATTCATATGGCTATTGATGATATTTCTGCAAGAGTTCATGAATTAATAAGAATTTATGCATACAAGAACAATATACAATTTTTATTGTATTTCGACTGAGTGATCGCCATTATGTATTTAATGATAAGTATCTGTTTTTTCATGAATTTGATTGTGATGGAATTGTATGTGCTTTGTGCGTGGTCATGTAGGATATAGAAAACATTGGAAGGATCATGGAAATTATTTATTCCAGTAAGGTAAATGCATGATATTCGCTGTTTGGGATGTTCAACGCCACCCCGTGCCACATTCAAGCTATACGATGACTGACATTGCACCTGGACAAGACAATCCAGTGATTGATGCTGTCAGCGATTCATACCGTCGGGATCTCTAAGCACGGTATCACGTGATCGGGTCTGCTATCCGATCCATCAGCGACCAGAGTCAGTTTGGTGACGACATATCCTAATTTGGAATCACGGGTTAAGGTTAGAGCATCCCAACATCTGATAATTGTATAACTCCACAGTACAAAGTCACCATCGTGCTATCAAGGTTTCCTTCTGCACCCAGTAGTCGCCTCTTACGGCAAGCATAGTCGCCTTTTGTTGCCAAGCATAGGTTGTTGAGGGCCTATTCTACCCCCGGACCTTCACGGGTCACAGGTGAGATGAACCAGTCACAACCACATAAGAACAGGCACGAGTCACTGTTCAACGTAAGTTCCTTGTGACAAGCAATAGTAAGAGAACTAACAGGATACTATACTACCCATCAAAAGTTTAGACTCTCTAGTGTAAATATAGCCACTTACGTCAGTCAACTGTTTTACACTAGACTTTGCCAGATGTTACACGGTGTTTAATTACACACTGTTTGCACATGAAATTATGTATTGTAAAACAAATTAGTAAGGTTGAAAAGATTGTCATGAGTTCAGTAAAGGACGAATCTCTGTGAAAATTGGCGATTTCTTAACAAAGCTTTGCATCCAAGCACAGCTGTTCACATGCACGGTGTTGGCACGTGTTTCTCATAATCCTCATCTGCATAAGGTTTGCAGTTGGTTCCCCCAAGTCATTGGAGAAATTCATCTTTGATGTAACCATATATCTGTACAGGATATAGTGACTGGTTTATGTTAATCTTAACTTTGGTGGGTAGTATACATAACGAGCTGAATCAGCAAAACGTTGGGTAAGATCACTAAGATGGGCTTTGTCTTGGAGAAAACTTGTACCCTTTTCCATACACAGCAGTTAGAATGAGGATGAGAACTCCCAGCATAAATGTAAATCTACACTTGTGGACAGCTTGGTTTCATTGGGCGTTGGCAAATAAATGAGAAGTGATTACTACAATCAAGGTTATGCCATCTGGTATTGGGCAGTAGAGCTGCCGTCCACACACCTACGCAATGTTGTGCCAAATTATAATCTGGTTCATTTTTGTCCCAGAACGTCACGTCAAGGCCACTACCGTCGGTCCAGCTGAAGTTGTAAAGTCCTCTAGGGGCAACAGCGCCAAGCCAGATTGATTTATCTACAAATAACAACAAGGTTACTGTTACTGCGGAAATATTCATGTAACTATGTAACACGTACACCGTGGTGGCATACCCGTAAAGATCCGGGTGAGAATAGTCGATGCTTGTCGCAAACGGTGACTGACGGGATGACATATATCCCGTATCCCAACTGACGTTGTCCAGACTCGATTATCTACAGACCGTCGGCATATCACTGGAATATTGCTGGTTGCGGCGTTATACTAATCCAATCAATCATACCCTGTAGAACTAAACGGCATGTTCAATTACCTATATTGTTATCTTTCCCGTATAATCAGTTCTTACTTTTATGTAACACTATATTGCCTTGTGTTGGCCTAACGACTTTTCTTTCAGTTAGAGGCGGTGGGTAGTCTAGTGGTTAAAGTGCTCGCTCGTCACGCCGAGGACCCGGGTTCAAATCGCCACATGGGCACATTGTGTGATGCGCGTTTCTGGTGGCATTGCTGAAATATTGCTAAACGAGACGTAAGACTAAACTCACTCACTCACTCTTTCAGTAGCGGGATTCACACTTACGATGTGTGCGACCCATCTCATTGATGAGGTCGTTGATGCCGGCGCTGTTTACTTTGACCAGGTGACTGCCTTCTTCATTACACATTTTGTTGGCATCAGACCATTTTGCCCCTGAAGAGTAGAACTTGTAGCAGAGGTCCAGATCTCGGCGCCATTTGTAGCCACTGGTACAGTCATCTGGTGAAGAACAAGATCTTGCGATGATTCACCCACTTGCGTGACAACAGAAACTAGGACGGGTTCAAGGATGTATTCCTGCTATATGGCGGCGGTCTAGTCTAGATTAGACAACCCAGTGATCAGCAGTATGAGCATCGATCAAGGCAAATGAGTTACGATGGGATATATCAGCCACGTCGACGAGCCCGACCACCGGACCTTGATGTAACTTTATTCAATGTTGTCAACGACACGAGAGAAATTTCATTCATCAAATGTAAGGCGTATAATATTGAATGTAAACTGGGATAAATATGAGGAAAGTGCAAGATATGTTGAATTCCTAACCAACATAACAGAGGGGGTGAGTGTTTTGGGTGTAACAGCGCTCTGAACACTATTCCATTTACGGGGACCTTCGGGGACCGGTAAACGTTATCGGTGTGAACCGGGACTTCATGTTTTCAGATACGAAATGGTAGCGCCGAAAATAACTGGTACATCCGAAATCTAACTGACCAGGGATAGCGTCACTTCTTCAGGAATGTTGAGAGTGGGTGTGTAAGTTTAGTTTTACGCCGCACTCAACAATAGTCCAGCTATACGGCGACGGTCTGTAAAGTAATCGAGTCTGAACCAGACAACCCAGTGATCAACAGCATGAGCGTCGATCTACGCAACTGGGAAACGATGACATGTGTCAACCAAGTCAGCGAGCCTGACCAACTAATCCCGTTAGTCGCAATATAGCTGGAATATTGTTGAGTGCGGTGTAAAACTAAACTCACTCACTCAGTCACTCACTCAAAGTACATCAAAAACAAACGTCATATCCCTAGAACCTATTCCATGCTATGTGTGTTATAATCTGAGATAGTTGGACGACCGTAACAATTTACTGTACCTGTGACCAGTATGACAGGTGTGCTGTACAAACAATCATTGAAGCTGAATTCATTGAATCATGCATTATAACTGTCAACAGTTCTACAGTAGAGACTGGAGCAGACAATCCATTGATCGTTACTTTGATAATCGATTTCCCCAACTGAGATACTATAGCCTGTCTGAACCATGTCAACGAGTATGACCACTAAATCCCGTTAATCGCCCCTTACAACAAACGTGGGTACTTGATGATCTGTTCTAAAGAGAAGGCTCGCCAAACCAGGTATCTAAAGATGCTTGGAAACTATTCGACATACCTCTGGTCCATACGAAATAGCTCACATCACGTGTTGTCTTTGCCAGAGATTTTTCTTCAATCGGTCCTGTAATTGGCTGACAGGTGTTGTTAGTTTTGTCGTAGAATAACGAGGAACAGTTACGCTGGTAGAAGCAGTTAGTTACACACTCTCCCAAAGAGAAGACATGTGTGCCTGCAGGAAGGGACACCATGTGCAACCTTTGGAACATCAGCAGCATTGCTACTTCCATGTCTGATTCAACAGTGTCAACTATCAAACCGTTCGCTCATCTACGTGATGTATTCCCGCCCTTGACAGCGACACGTGATGTACCACGGGGTCATTATGTTGCAGCCAGTCAGAATTTGTGCATTGCAATGTAATCATCTATATAACCCTCGTCAGGCGTGCCCGTTATTGGCAAGTCTGCATGATATATTTAACTCATTCACTCACCCATTCACATATTCTGGTGTTTGGTTTGAAGGATTAGCTTCAATGTTTCAGTGGGAAATAGGCTGTTATGAATATTTTAATTCGCCAGATATAATGTCTTCTCAAGCTACTTAATTGCCGCCACAAACTAAACATTGATGCAGCAAGACTGGCTCTTCTCATTAATACATAATGTTCCGTGATTCTAGTTTGCTGAAAAAAAAAAACAGTCGTTAGTTTGTCGACGTACCTCAGACATCCTGAATATAATTTGAAATTAGGATTCCCAAAGTCATCATTTGACTTTCACTGAACTATGAGTGCTTTGAGACAGAAGCTTTAGTGTTAGTCGTCAGAAGTACATGCTACTTTTACTCGTGCAGCCCAAGAACTGTGTTACCTTTAACAATACGAATTTGATAATAATTTCATCTGCTAAGATGCATTATTTACATATCGTGTTCAGACCAGATGTAAATCTTGTCGACTCATGTGTGAAAAACTGCTTGAAGGGAGCGCGGTGAGATGTCAGGCTTGTGAACTTAGGGTGCTGGGATCGAGCCGACTTGTGACCCGCTTTATAAACCTTGGAGTCAACATGGAATATTGCTAAATGCGGCGTGCATCTCACTCACTCACTGTACTTTTGTGGATACATTTCTTTTTTGCCCAGATGTAACAGTGTATTCATGGCTTTAGTTTACAAGTATTCCGACTTCACAGATGCCATACAAAAACGAATGCGGCCCTGAGGTCAGGGACCTGGGAGGACTAGTAGGTTATATACTGTAGACCGACAGCAGCATGAAGTTAGACACGGATTCGTGATTCGTAATTTGATATTAATCTCGAATCTCGAATCTTCAGTTTTTTCATATCCGGGATTTTTCTTTTGGAGAATCTACACTCAGCGTTCTTTATTAAGTATCTGAGCTCTTATTATGCATTTCTTTTACACATTTTTAAATTTGGAACTTCAGAGTACTTGTGACTATACTCTTTGCACCTTCATTTGTCAAACGTATCTATTCTCGACCGTGCCTTGCACCCTCGGAGATAGGCAACGTTCCTGAACCTCTTTCCTGCTTGCTGGCGTCAACCGTCGATGACGATCGAAGAAAGACGAACAATGTCGATACGTCACTTCACCCCCTTCTAATGTACTAGATACTCTTTGTGTACCTGGGGAACTTAAAAACAGAAACAACCAAACTGCAGTTTTCGGTATTTGAACATCATGCAGGTCTGAGTTTTCTTATCATTGGGGTGTCGGCATTTGAATGTCGAATCCGTTGCTAACTTTATATTCCTTCGAGAGACACCGTGTTTGTCGAATTCATCACTTAAATAATGTACATGTAATCGCATTGTAATCAGAAACTTTACGTAGATGTAAGACATGGAATGCTCTGAAGACAGTATTGTTCATATCGTTTAATACATAGATGTGCCGATTACACAGGTGGGAAAAACCGTTTTCTTACAACAAAAATGCCTGAAAATGTGGAAGTTGCATGAGAACTGTATCGATACAAATGACCCTATCATCTAGAATCGAGCATAGCACCTTGAATAAATTCAGGTGTCATGTGATGTGTATGGTGCGGACACCAATGGATGATATTTAAGCAAGCGTTGACGTCTACTCGCCTCACCTTGTACCATCAATGACAGACCCGTGAACATCCGGGTTCGAATGGGTCTTCAGTAACCAATGCTTGCCGTAAGTAAGGCGAGTAACAGGATCGAATGGTCAGGCGGCTCGCTGATTTGTTTTACACGTGCCATTGTATCCCAACAGTGTAGATCGATGCTCATGCTGTTGATCATTCTATTGTCTGGGCCAGACTCGACGTATTTACAGACCTCTGCCATATCGCTGGAATATTGCTATGTACGGCGTTAAACAACAAACCACCTACCCAACCAACATTTAATGACCAACCTTGGTCGTTGATAGTAATATGTGATAAGATATGTTGCTCCTGACTTCCAACCAGACAAGCTGTTCAGTATCTTCCTGCAAATTCTGCGACCATTGAGAGATACGTTATAAGATAAAGGAAGAAGTCAGAGTTAGTAGAAGTTCTGGTAAAATGAATGAATTTCATGAATTCCACAGAGTGGAAGAAATGACTTAAATACATTTAGTGGAATCTTGGTAAAGCGTCTGATCAGAAACTTTGAAGATTATGCGGGTACTGATGGCCGTGGGTGACGGGGAAGGTAATGTGAAGAAGCTTAAACTTTTATTTAACTTGCAACCAGTTAAGTCCCAGCAATTTGATCCTCAGAAAGACCTATTGTGGATCCAGTTCAGGAACATAAATCTATTAGCGTTTGGCATGGCGAGGGGCTCAGAAACCGAAAACAAAAAAATTAAGAAAGACTTCGCGTCCGGCAGCGTTTATTGCCGTGTTGTAATCTTCGATTCGATGAATTATAGTCTGACTATTTAGTTTGGAGATATGAATATGCATACATCTTTCGTCATCAGTCAAATTCTTTGTAACGTCAATGATGGATTCAGGAATGATGGCCCCAGACTGAACATCACGTTAGTGATGAAGACTCTCTCTTTGAAATAGAGTTGTATGGATAGATTCATTTGACTATTGATGATATTTGTGCAAGAGTTCATGAATTAATAAGAATTTATGCATACAAGAACAATATACATTTTCATTGTATAGCGACTCAGTG
The DNA here is from genome assembly GCF_037392515.1 of Haliotis asinina. Taxonomy (NCBI): domain Eukaryota; kingdom Metazoa; phylum Mollusca; class Gastropoda; order Lepetellida; family Haliotidae; genus Haliotis; species Haliotis asinina. The sequence goes on along the minus strand of NC_090280.1, from coordinate 42,914,179 downwards.
ATTGCCATTATGTATTTAATGATAAGTTAATATCTGTTTTTTTTCATGAATTTGCGGGATGGATGGAGTTTGTAATGGAATTGTATGCGCTTTGTGCGTGGTCGTGTGGGATATAGAAAACACTGGAAGAATCATGGAAATTATTGTTTGCAAGTAAGGTAGCTGCATGATATTCGCTGTTTGGGATGTTCAACGCCACCCCGTGCCACATTCAAGCTATACGATGACTGACATTGCACCTGGACAAGACAATCCAGTAATCGATGCTGTCAGCGATTCATACCGTCGGGATCTCTAAGCACGGTATCACGTGATCGGGTCTGCTATCCGATCCACCTGCGAACAGGGTCAGGATGGTGACGACATATCCTAATTTGGAATCCCGGGTTAAAGTTAGAGCATCCCACATCTGATAACTGTATTAATCCACAGTACATCGTGCTATCAAGGTCTCCTATTGCTCCCTGCAAAGCCACTCATGTGGACATCCTGCTAGAATGGGATCTGCATGCTAGGTGTTAGCCCCGAATGACTCAGTCTGTTATGTCTATAATATATAGGCATAATTTAAATTCAGTCCACATTCTATTACAAGTTGGAGCTGGGTGTTAGCTGTGAAAATATTTCCTCATAAACCCGAAGACACAAGTTGGAAGTTTTAAAAATGTATTTCCTGTAATAACCAGCCCTCACGTCCCTGGTATACTGCTATAATGGTAGAAGTTAACATATTGAATATGTGACAAATGTCTTTGACACGTTTCTGAACATTACGTTGTTGTTAACGTTAACTTCTTAGAAGCCTTTAAAGAATTGTGGATGTATTTGACAGGTGAGATGAGTGAGTGAGCGAGTTTAGATTTACACCGCACTCAGCAATATTCCAGATATATGGTGGTGGTCTGTAAATAATCGAGCCTGGACCAGATAATTCAGTGATCAACAACATGAGCATCGATCTGCGCAATTGGAAACCGATGACATGTGTCAACCAAGTCAGCGTGCCTGACCACCCGATCCCAGTAGTCGCCTCTTACGACAAGCATAGTCGCCTTTTATAGCAAGTATGGGTTGCTGAAGGCCTATTTTTCCCCTGGACCTTCACGGGTCACAGGTGAGATGGACCAGTCACAACCACATAAGTACAAGCACGAATCACTGTTCAACATAAATCCATGTGACAAGCAATAGTAAGAGAACTAACACGATAGTACACTACCCATCAAAAGTTGAGACTCGAGAATGTAAATATAGTCAACTAGTCAACTAAACTGGGTGTTGCCAAATGTTACACGGTGTTTACACATGAAATTATGTATTGTAAAACAAATTCATAACTTTGAAAAGATTGTCACGAGTTCAATAAATGATGAATCTCTGTGAAAATAGGCAATTTATTACCAAAGTTTACATCCAAGCACAGCTGTTCACATATACGATGTTGGCACATGTGTTTCTCATGATCCTCGTGAAATTCATCTGCATTTGGTTCCCCCAAGCCATTGGAGAAATTCATCTTTGATATAACCATATATATATGTGTGCGTGCGTGCGTGCGTGCGTGCGTGCGTGTATGTGTACGTACATAATATACAGTTACTGGTTTACGTTAGTCTGAACTTTGATGGGTAGTATATGTAACTATGTATAACCCTTTTGCAGACATATCTGTTAGAATTAGGATGAGAACTCCCAGCATGAATGTAAATCTACACTTGTGGACAGATTGGTTTCATTGGGCGTTGGCAAATAAAAGGGTGCTGACTATGACAACCATCGTTATGCCATATGGTATTGGGTACACCTCCCGTCCACACAGCCACGCAGTGTTCTGTCAAATCATAATCTGGTTCATCTTTGCCCCAGAACGTCACATCCAGGCCACTACCGTCGGTCCAGCTCCAGTTGTAAGACCCTGTAGGGGCAGAAGCACCAATCCAGATTGATATATCTGCAAATAACAACAACCTTGTCAACACAGGTCTTTGGCAGTATATTAGGTTACCTGTTGGCAAGATATACTGTCCCAACTGAAGCAGATTTGTTTAAATCCTTTGCTGCCTAAACGCCATGTTTACCTTGGTGACGTTGTCCAGAACGACCTTAGTAATAAGGTGGCCGTAGCTGCCATACCCTAACATCGACTTCCGACAATCGGAGGCTTAAGGTTACTGTTACTGCGGAAATGTTCATGTAACTATGACTGACGGCGACTGACGGGATGACATATATCCCGTATCCCAACTGACGTTGTCAAGACTTGATTATCTCTCTAATATTGCTGAGTGCGGCGTTAAACTAATCCAGTCAATCATACCCTGTAGAACTAAACGGCATGTTCAGTTATCTATATTGTTTTCCTACTTTTATGTGACACTATATAGCCTTGTGTTGGCCTAACGACTTTTCTTTCAGTTAGGGGCGGTGGGTAGTCTAGTGGTAAAGCGCTAGGGCGTCACGCCGAGGACACGGGTTCGAATCCACACATGGACACATTGTGTAATGCGCATTTCTGGTAGTATCGCTGAAATATTGCTGAACGAGACGTAAGACTAAACTCACTCACTCACTCTTTTAGTAGCGGGATTCACACTTACGATGTGCGCGAGCGATCTCACCGATGAGGTCATTAATGCCGGCGCTGTTTACTTTGACCAGGTGACTGCCTTCTTCATTACACGTTTTGTTGGCATCAGACCATTTTGCCCCTGAAGAGTAGAACTTGTAGCAGAGGTCCAGATCTCGGCGCCATTTGTAGCCATTGGTACAGTCATCTGGTGAAGAACAAGATCTTGCGATGATTCACCCACTTGCGTGACAACAGAAACTAGGACGGGTTCAAGGATGTATTCCTGCTATATGGCGGCGGTCTAGTTTAGATTAGACAACCCAGTGATCAGCAGTATGAGCATCGATCAAGGCAAATGAGTTACGATGGGATATATCAGCCACGTCGACGAGCCCGACCACCGGACCTTGATGTAACTTTGTCCACGACACGAGAGAAATTTCATTCATCAAATGTAAGGCGTACAATTTGTAATGTAAACTGGGATAAATATGAGGTGTATATATATACAGGGAATAATGAACAAAAACAACAGGAACTAACTGGGCAGCACAGTATTAACATGTGGAAGCCATAACAATAGACTGCATACAGAAGCCAATAGGGATGTACAAGGCAGGGGAGTATGGACATGTTTATACAAGAAGCTGTATCGAAACGTCGCTCCACCTGAATAAATAAGTTGTTCATCCATAAAGGTGTGTCCCTATCTGATTCACCAACTTCTAAACATGCCTCTCAAAGAAGTTATCCGACGTCTACATGGAGACGTGGCAATCCAAACCATAAACTTCTTGACCCGCCTTGAGAAGAAACACATCCTATCAAGCAATCACCTGACATTCCTGATTAGATGTAGGGAACAAGTCATTCCTAGAGGACTAGAACTGCGCTCACCCATCCAGTCGACTCCAAACGACTCCTGGCCGAACGTATCAGACACCACCGGAAATCACCACCATCACCATCACCTTCATCTATGAACACTAGTCTATGCTTAGTACCTACCTCAGCCCCGAGTTATTCTCCACACTAAGAACTACCCAGACCACTGCCAACAACTAACTTGACGCTTCCACCAAGTCCGTACACATTAAGAAGTTCCAACAACTCACCTCTTCCAATAACTATGGAAAGAAAAAACCTTCTCCCACCACGAAGAACCTTAGCAAGAAACAGCTCACCCCACAACAAACCAGTATCCTTACCAAAGGACTCAAGTTTGTCCCCACCCCACCCAAGATCAACGCAGATCTGCTTATCTCCAACACAGAGAAGGGCCTGCAACAACTGGGCCCTGGATGAAAAGTGAACTATCTCCGCCACCAGATCAGTAACATCCTGCACAACACGGCACAACCGCAAAGACCCAACCTCACCAAAGCTGACAGACTGGCCATCAAACAACTCAAGCAAGATCCAGACATCATCGTCGTACCAGCGGACAAAGGCAGGGCCACAGTTGTGTTAAACCAGCCACACTACCATTCCATGGTGGACAACATGCTGCAGGACCCAACCACCAACGAGAAGATCAATAAGGATCCCACTGGAAAACTTCAACGACAACACAAGACCTGTCTCAAGAACCTGTGTTATAGTTATGAAATATCTGTGAACTTACATCGAAAACTCTCAGTAAAGCATCCCCGACGCCAGTACACCAGAGCAACCGTCAAAATCCACAAGAACCCTGTCAAAACTCGCCTACTAATATGTTCCTAAGATACAGTATTCTATAACACTGCTCAACACCCCACCCGAGTACTTGCCCCATTAAGAAAATCAACCAAGTCTTTCATTTTGGACTCTAGTCCATTTTGCAAGAAACTCAGTGAAATATCTGACCCTGGCCCCATCATCAGTTGTGATGTTGTAGACTTGTTCACAAACGTGCCACGAGACGACGCCCTCCGTGCCTTGCGACAGAGACTCAACAACCTTCGTGAACCCCTAGACACCAGCCTCACTATTGGCTCTATAATCAACCTAAGCTCAGTCTGCATTGAATCAACCTACTTCACCTTGTTCTACGAACAAATACATGGACTGCCCATGGGTTAGCCACCATCGCCTATTCCCAGCGAAATATACCTCACGGACCTGCAAGAGAAAGCTCTACTGACGTCACCTGTGAAGCCCATGTGTTGGCATCGTAAGGTTGACGACGCGTTTGTCATCCTCCACCCTGGCCAAGATCCAGACCAGCTACTGAACAGCCAACACTACCGCATTAAATTTACTATGGAACCTGAAACCAATAACGCGCTGCCATTCCTTGATGTCCTTGTGTCCCGCCTCCCTACCAACACACTCAAGACCATTGTTTATGTGAACTACCAATCCAACCATCCACCGCAGGTAAAGACTGGCATAATATCCACTCTCACCAGGAGAGCCAAGAACATCTGCTCTACCAATCTCCAAGAAGAATTAAACCATTTCAAAGACACGTTCACCGGCCTCAATGATTATCCACCCGAAATGCTCAACAGGACCATTGCTTCCACCCTATCAGCAACATCTACGCCACCAAGAACAAGAACAGAGCCAGCACCTATAAAAATCTCCATCCCCTACATTGGCAAGACTTCACACTAGATAAGCTCTTGAAGCAACAAGCTGGTATAGAGACCACATTCTCCACTCCACAAACTCTAACCAGCTATATGGCGACGGTCTGTAAATAATCGAGTCTGGACCAGACAATCCAGTGATAAACAGCATGAGCATTAATCTGCACAATTGGGAACTGATGACATGTGTCAACGGAGTCAGGGAACCTGACCTCCCGATCCCGTTAGTGGCCTCTTGTGGAGAAGCATTCACAAACTGTTGCTCTTTCCCACAAATCATCATCGCCACCATCTCAAAGCACATCAAATGCAAACGTCATATCGCTAGAACATATTCCACGCTGTGTGTGTTATGATATGAGACGGTCATAACAATTTGTTGCATCTGTACATGTGACCTGTAGGACAGGTGCGCTGAAGAAACAATAATTAAAGCTGAATGCATTGAATCATGCATTATAACTGTCAACTGTTCTACAGTAGAGACTGGATTAGACAATCCAGTGATCGTTACTTTGACAATCGATCACCGCAACTGAGATACTATAACCTGTATGAACCATGTCAACGATGGGATGCGGTGGGTGAGCTGGCTAAGGTGCCAGGCTAGTGATCCAGCGAGGTTTCGGTTTCGGGATCGAGCCCACCTGTGACCGGGTGTAAAAACCTTGGAGTCAACATTATGTGCTCTTTCCGTGTTGTCACAGCCCCTAGTGTGCAGCACACAAGCTTGGGGACTTAAAAGAACCCATGAAATCGTTGGTATATGATCAGAAGGTGGCCACATGTATACGTGCAAACACCCAGTTGCGGGTACAGCAGCGTACAGTGAACTTGGACAAAGTACCGTGGCTCCCAGTCCACCCAGCTGTGAATGGGTATCTCGTTGGGATGAGAGAGCCTCAATAAACTCGGTGCGCCAAATGGCAGCAAGAGTTGTATATACTGAGATTGAAATACGATGTGTTGTTGAGATTGACTTCCAGTAATCGAGGCAAAAATACCAGCGCCTTGAGCATGAACTAGTGCGTGGATATGTGCGCTATATAAATTTCCTATGTCATCTCACATCATATCACATCAACGAGTATGACCACCAAATCCCGTTAATCGCCTCTTACGGCAAACGTGGTTAGTTCATGATCTGTTCTAAAGAGAAGGCTCGCCAAACCAGGTATCTAAAGATGCTTGGGAACTATCGACAAACCTCTGGTCCATACGAAATAGCTCACATCACGTGTTGTCTTTGCCAGGGAGTTTTTCTCAAGCAGTTCTGTAGTTAGCTGACAGATTTTGCCAGTTTTGTCGTAGAATAACGAGGAACAGTTACGCTGGTAGAAGCAGTTAGTTACACACTCTCTCAAAGAGAAGACATGTGTGCCTGCAGGAAGTGACGCCATGTGCAACCTTTGGAACATCAGCAGCATTGCTACTTCCATGTCTGATTCAACAGTGTCAACTATCAAACCGTTCGCACATCTACGTGATGTATTCCCGCCCTTGACAGCAACACGTGATGTATCACGTGGTCATTATGTTGCAGCCAGTCAGAATTTGTGCATTACAATGTAATCATCTACTAAGCCATGGTCAGTCATGCCCGCTACTAGCGTGATTCACTCATTCACTCTCCCATTCACATATTCTGGCGTTACCACACACACACACTCACCCCCCCACCCCACCCCACCCCCCACCCCCACACACACACACACCTCTACCCCCTCTTGTGATGAGTCTGTCAGTTTGACACTACGACCTGCATTGAACTAGGACAAACTGGTGATACCGCACGCTAATGAATGAAAGAAATGCATGCAACAAAAAGAACATTCTTAACTGAAATATTAAGCATCATGCTTATTTTTCAATTATTGAAAATGTTTTCACAGACCACAAAGTTTCCATTCCAGATGCTTACACCCAGCATAAGATATCTGGTATATTCTAAGTAACATACACTCTTCAAAAAAAGAAACTATTCATTGGAAGTTCAGATGGATTTAATGAAAGTGAGCATATGTTAGGTCAACAAAATGAAGAAAAGATGACAGCAAGGTCATGTCAGCATAATACACAGCAAACAAAACCAACGTTAACGTCAAAGAAATACACGTTATGCAGTCACATTGATGCCTGGGGTCAGTGAAAAGTCAATAGCGGGTATGACCACCATGAGCGGTGATGGCAGCTTGACATTGCCTGTCCATAGATGCAATGAGGGTCCGAATCACAACCTGGGGAATGTTCTGCCGCTCTTGTTGAAGCGCCAAGGAGAGTGCCTAGAGTGCCTGAGGTGGTGACGTACACGGCGGTCAAGCTCATCCCAGAGGTGCTCGATTGGGGATAAATCCGGCGAACGTGCAGATTGCCTCATGCTGGAACTCACCACCATTGACGTTGATGAATGGGACAACGTGTGGCTGCAAGATCTCGTCCCGGTAACGTACGCCAGTTAAAGCTCCTGCCACGCGAACGAGTGCTGTCGTACCACCTTGTTGAATTTCCCCCCACACCATGACACTTTCTCCACCGAAAGGATCGACATGTTGAATACAGTTTCTGGCGTAACGTTCGTTCCGACGTCGATACACTCGGGCACGATTACGATTACGAGACGATTACGGACAGTCTGATCAGAGATTCATACCCGGAATCTGTGAGGTTGTAGTGAAGCGATCCCGTAGGTGTCGTACCCGGATGTACCGATCCTGAGCTGGTGTCGTTACTCTAGGTCGTCCTGACCTGGGTCTGTCACGGACATTACCGGTGTTGCTTCACCGTCTCCACAGGTTAGTGATGGTTAACCTTGTCACACCCATAGCCCTTGCCACTTGCTGCTGAGTATGGCCTGCTTGTAGACGTCCAATGGCGTTGTTCCGTTGTTGTTCTGTTAGACGTGGCATGTTGATGGTTGCACTGTGGATGTCTGAAGTATGTGACAGCAGTCCTTTTAAACCTTATTGGCAGCGACATCTTCATGATTGTTCATGAAGATGCAGGATGCACGTGCAGTTTGCTATGGCTTTGTTTTGGACGTTACGCTTCGGCATCATTTGGTGTTTGGGCGATAATGTGGTAAAACAAACAGCATGCCAACTTTCAAAACTCACAGTTACCTATGCCATAGAAATACTTTGATATTGTATTTTCACCATATTTATGTATGTATAGTTTCTTTTTTTGAAGAGTATATATAAGATGTAAATTAGCTTTAATGTTTCGGAGGGGAATAGGATCTTATGTGTGGGGGTAATCTCGATGTAATGTCTTCTCAGACTACTTAATTTGCCGCCACAAACTAAGAATTGATGCAGCAAGATTGCCTCTTTTCATTAATACAGTATGTTTCGTGATTCTAGTTTGCTGTAAAAGAGGTCATTAGTCTTTCAACGCACCTCAAACATCCTGAATATAATTTGAAATCAGGAATCCCAAGGTCATCATTTGGCTTTCACTGAACTATGGGTGCTGTGAGGCAGAAGCTTCAGTGTTAGTCGTCGGTACTTTTACTGGTGCCATATAAGCACTGTGTTACCTTTAACAATACGAATGTGATGCGAATTTCATCTGCTAAGATGCATCATTTACCTATCGTGTTTTTTCAGAGTAGATGTAAATCTTGTCGACTCATGTGTGCACGTTGGGGGTGTATTTGTGAACGTTGGGGGGTGTTTGTGAACGTTGGGGGTGTGTTTGTGAACGTTGGGGGTGTTTGTGAACGTTGGGGGGTGTTTGTGAACGTTGGGGGGTGTTTGTGAACATTGGGCGTGTATATGTGAACGCTGGGTGAGCTGCCAATGACGGGTATTACCACTTGAGGGCGCGCCAACCGATTTGACGCCATACACGGCGGTGTGAAGCTTAATGACATTCCTTGTAAGTTGCTGGCACATTCCCTGTAAGTCTTTAATTCTTGATCCCCGACACGACATGCACATGACATGTATGACTTCAAAGTCTGCGTTCGCCATCGCTGGTATCGATGTCGGCCATACAGAGCAGGCAGGTTGTCCTTCTTATAAATTAATATAATAATCGATAGTCAGAAAAATCAGTCCTAAAAATCAATAAAATATATTTTTGTTTGCAATTTTGTCCTATTTCTTGACTATATACTTGATAAATTATTAATTGCTATATAGCAAATAATAATGACATTTGGTGGCATGTGAAAAAAAATCATTGAATGAACAGGTCGCAACTCTTTTGTGTTTGGCAATATTTCCCGAGATGGACGAATTCTCCCAACGTATAGTTCTGTATGTCTCTTTCTATATCTCTATATCGCTGGAAATCTGTGGTAACGCAGCACAATTTACTGTGTTGATCTGACATCACCATCTACTATCAGTATTGAAAGTGGACAAAAGCCAACGTCTCTGCCAGAAGGCCAGTTTGTGTTACATGATACACTTTTCTCAGTACTTTCGGTCCAAATTGATCTCATTACTCTGGGTCCAAACTAGCCTCACTCCTTTGGGTCCAAACTGACCTCTTTACTCTGAGTCCAAACTGATCTCATTGCGCAGTCTTGAGCATGTTACATTGTCCTCTGACGTCTTGAGTGGAACCTAACTCACTTACGTACTGAGAAGACAAAGTCACAGCAAACTGTACACACATATTAGCTGTAAATATAAGTCACAGGTCCTCTTGATTCTATAGTACCTCCGAATTATTATTTGCGCATGTCCGTCATATGGGTCTCTGGTGTGTGTGTTTTTTCCCTCTTGTCTGACACCAGGTATAGTCGTATCTTGTCACGATGACGCACCACTAGGACCGTGATGATAACCAAGGCCAACACACCTAACAGAGAAAATCCAATGGCGATACCTAAAGTAATATCTCGATTAGGATCTTCAAATACAGGAGGACTTCTTGCTGATGATGATTGCCGTGTTGTTGTTGGTGGTGCTGCTGCTGTTGTTGGTGGTGCTGCTGCTGTTGGTGTCGGTGCTGCTGCTGTTGTTGCTGTTGCGGTGGTAGCATTTCCTTCTGGAGCAAACACATGCTTATCATTAAAGACAACTCAATAGAAAGCTATATATTTGCGCCTTTGTCAAAGTAGCTCGCTGTCTCAAGGAGACAATGTGGCCGTGTGATGTAATGTAACTTAATCTCCCAGAACCTTGCAGTGCAATGAAATATTTTGTAGCCGATTTCATCTCGTTTCCCTCCCGATTCATACAGTGGGTCGAATTTTATGTTGGTTTTAATTTTATTATCGTTTAGAGGACTTTAGAAACTCCAGTGTCTAGTGCTGACATGTCTATGCTTTGACTATTATTGCTAGAGTGTCTTGTTCATTGTGGACCCGTGAAGATCCGGGTTAGAACTGACCTTCAGTAACCCATACTTGACGTAAGAGACGACTAACAGGATCGGCAGGTTAGGCTCGCTAACTTAGTTGACCTAGTCGTGTAGATCGATACTCATGTTGTTGATCACTGGATAGTCTGGTCCAGACATTATTACTTTAGGACCGCCGCCATATCGCTGGAATATTGTGTTAAACAACAAACAAAGCAAGAGGCCTGTCCATTGTGTTATCATATAAGCCAGTTTTGTGAAGAGTGGAGGATGTATTAGCAATGCTGTAGTAATACATTCTTCTCAGTTGTACACACTTCCTTGTGTAATCAGGTTAACTGTGATTGTGGAGTTTAGGTTTCTTTACCTACACACCTAACAAGTGTCAAGTGCTGGTGTTCTGTAATAATAATAAAAATGGTGCTTACTTTCCAGTAGCTTCTGAACCCCATTACAAGTCAAGGTTTTGTTTGTGTCACAGATAAAATTCAGCGTGACATTTCCCAGGTGACGGAGTCCAGTATTGAATGTCTTGTCGTATACCGAGTCTGTCACATCACTGACGTTGTGCCTCATCCCCAGGGGTTCAGTCACATCACCAGTAGTGAGGTCAAAGCCAGTCTCCACAGAACAGTAATAGCCTGTGATGTCCACAGTCAGAGTCAACTGTGTTCCAGGTTCTAGGGAGTCGGTGTCAACGTCACTGCTGATGCTACACCGTGGTATTTCTGGCGAGAGAAGGGCATTTAAAGCTGATACTCATCCTAACTGTCTGATAATAATAAACATTACCATCAAAAGACCATATTTACTGCCGGAAGAACTTTCAATAACAAATAACTCAACATTGCGGGACTTATTGAGTGGCATTGCTGGTTGATATGATAGATCAGTGAGAGCAGATAATGCACACTCGACATCTCCCGTGTCTGTATGGTATTAGGTCGTTTTTAGCACTACTCCGGCATTACCACTGCGTGGGACACCAGAAACTGGCTTCGAACATAGCACCGATTTGAGAGTCGAAGAGTGAACGTTTACTTATCCCAGTGGAATATCCCCACCCCTAATAATAAACCGACTGTGTGTGTGTCACTTCAATAGGGTATTACTCGTGCGGTTGGGTCTTGTGTTGTTTATTTGCTCAATATTGGAAACATACTAGCAACATCGCTGTGGGGAACACCAGAAAAGGGTCTTCTTCACTAAACCCATTTGAGTCACCCTTTAACCATTAGTCTACCACACTGCTCTACGTGATATTCAGTCTTGTCACTGAGGGCGAATACAAGAAAACCACTTGAACTCTTTGAGACGAATTTTTGTCATGAAGATCTGTGATGAACCCAAATGAAGTACTTACTCATCACTGTCAGATGACACACACTGACAGGTACGGCATCTTCTGCAACAGCATCCAGCGTCCTCCACGTTCCAGCATCAGTCGTAGCCACGTCGGTTATCGTGAGTGTAGAGTATGTGTTATTATTCATGGCTCTGTATCCTGATATAGGGCTGCAGTCAGGGTTACACGTGACGACGTACAGACCATCACTGGGTCGCCTCCATATAAAACCTGTGTAGTTCCCTGTGCCACCAGTGATGCTGAACTCTCTGTTTAGTATGGCCACCCCTCCTTGACATGGAATGACACTGGCGGCAACACCTTGGATACAGAGGAAAGACAAGTATCGATGTCTGTGTTTGGGATGAGGAAAAAGAATGAACAGGTGTTGATATTAGTAAGTCTCTAATGTATAGACAAGGGATAATTATTAAACACGCATGGATGTTAGTAAGTCACCAGTAAATGGGACAAAGAGATAATGAATACACAAGTGCTGATATCAACAATTCTCTAATGTATGGACAAAAGTACTTGATAAACAGTTACTGATATCAGTAAGTCGCTATTGTATGGGACAAGGAGACAATAAATAAGAGTACTGACATTAGCCTGCAGTGAATGGGACAAGGCGATAATGAGTAAATAAATATTGACGTTGGTAAGTCTCTAATGTATGGGACAAGGAGTTATGAACAAATAGGTATGATATTGATCTCCAGTGTATGGGACAAGAAAGCAAGGAATAAACACGTACTGATATTAATAAACCCATAGTTTACAGAACAAGGAGAAAATGAATAAAAAACGTTTTGACATTAATAAGTCTCCACTGTATGGACCAAGAGGACAAAAAATAATCAAGACTTGATACCAGTAAACCGATCGTGTATGGAACAAGACGATAATAAATAAACTACAATCTATATCAGTAAACCGATCGTGTATGGAACAAGACGATAATAAATAAACTACAATCTATATCAGTAAACCGATCGTGTATGGAACAAGACGATAATAAATAAACTACAATCTATATCAGTAAACCGATCGTGTTTGGAACAAGAAGATAATAAATATGTACGTATTGATATCATCAAACTTATAGTAAAGGAAATCCAGATTTATGGATGTCAGCTTCTTTATTGTGAATAACACGGCGTTTCGTAGCATATGCTTAGTCTTTCATCAAAAGATAATAAATAACATGTACAAATAGTCATGTGTATGTAATACCATGTATTAATGTCAGTACACCGGCAGCGTATGGAAAGGAATTTATTTTGGGTTAAATACAGTAGAGCTTGCCTACTGCAGCGAAGGTGTTTTTCACGTGAGATTTGTGTTGAGCCACGTGACGAAGGTGACGTGGTGAGATTGAACATGAGTTGGGTCATACGAGGTCTTCGCACAACACGGCGAGCAGCTTTCTTAAGCTTTCTCTGCTATGAATCAGCATTCGGTTTCACCTTCACACTGTTCGGAAGACTCTGATGCATCAAAGACGAATCAGCAGAAGGAATCCATAGAAGGTTACGAAACATTTCAATTATTTAAAAATTATATGATTGCAAACTTAAGACACTTAAACGTGACATTATTGAAGACAGTGAAGAAAGATCATTCGCGGCGTTCAACAGGGCTCGTTATAAAGATTCAGAGATTCTAAGTTTTTGGAACCAACTTCAGTGTACATTTAATGCTAGTTGTTTGGACAAGATTGACACTGCTTTCAGATACATTAAGAGCAGCAAGTGTTCTGATTCTGTGGGTATTCTCCAAGCTCTTTCTTCAAACATTTCTAGGAGGAATAAGTATATCCGTATAGCGGATCGGTCACCATCTGTTTGGGCTGTTGTAGCTGAACTAGAGGGAGATGATATTGCCTCTGGATCCGAGGAAGAACGTAGATTCGACAAAGCTGAGAACACAGCCCTGTGCAAAAGACGTGCGTCCTCACTGTGTCGTCTGCTAACATGGTTGGTGCTTCTAGGGAATCTACAACAGGTCAGAGCTACCCATTTCGTTCCATAGTCAAACAAGATCCAGCTCCCAACCAGCAGTGTTATTTCTGTGGCGGGTTCAGCCACTGGAGGGTCGCCTGCACTACGTGCAGTCCTGCCAGCTCCGATTCAGTCCAGACCAACCAAGTTGCAGTTGTCAAGAAGTACAGATGACACTTCAGGTAATCAAGTTTCTTTAATAAAAGAAGTTACTTCTTTAGTTAGTGGAATAGTTTGTATCATTCCTGAGAGTATTCTTAAAACCTGTTTTAGGCCGAGTTTCTGTGGGAAGTTGCAGTTCCGACGTTCAGGCGTCATCAGTCAAGAAAACCAAGACACGACAGAGGGATGTTGCCTGTTCTCCAGATTGTGACATTGCTAGTTCTGCAGGCTTAGGGGGTAATGACCTACCTTCTGAGTTCATTCAGCTAAGGTCTTACGAGTTTGAATCCGAATCTTTGTGTGTCGTGAAAGGTCACATGCAATGTAAAACACAACTTTGCAGATTCTGATACCTTTCGGTATGCAGTTACCGAAACAAATCATCAAAAATGCCAATTCGACCTATAAAGTTGAAAAAAACGCGATGAAAAAAAGCCCGCGAAATCGGAGTTCAAACGATTCACTAAATTTCCCCCAGCGCTGGGGAAAAAAGTGGTTTCAACAGCTGTGCTGCGCTGCGCCCATAACGCATGCGTAGTGAATAGGTTCGCGGAGCTTGAAACAATATGCATGCCCGGAGTATGAGGTCGTGAGCAGTAGTCTAATCTTGGTTGTGTACACAAACAAGTAAATAATCTACTCGTTACATAAAAAACCTTGTTGATTGTGGGAAGCAGCCTCTGTCTCACAGAAAGCTCAATGTCTGGTTTATTGACACCTATGTGTCTGCCTGTCTGTCTGCTAAAGACAATATGCAATACACAGCTTCAATCATTGACCACATTTAAACTTAACACCTATCAGGCTATACGCCATAAACAAAATAAATTGATTTATGACTCGTGCACCCGAGTCCTGTCGCTGCCACATTATGTAATTAGGTAGGCATGATACTTGTACACATGACATGTTTTTATGTCTGTTGTTTGCAAAGAAACTACACGTACATCCATTTTTCCCGGATGACTGGATCTAACGGAAACTGGTGCAATCTCTTGTCAGTTTCAAGTCCTGCTTTGTACTTGGAGGAATGACAGACAGTTTCCAGTAGTTCACCATCTCTGCTTAGATGATTTTTGATTGGATCGAACGGAAATTCAGAGAACATGTATTTACAAAACCAAACATCTCTACATACATTCTTTATGGATAACAACGTCTTAGAGTGTCTATGATTTTTGTTTGACAACGGCATATGAATCCATGCTGAAACGACGCATCTAGTACAATAAACGAAGTTGTTATATTTTGTTGTTGTGACAAACAATGTACGAAATCCCCCTGTAAACCAGCAAAACAGAACAAAGACAAGTCATAAAGGTTCAAATTATGTATTATTATGCAACGAGAGCAAGGTATACAAAGTCACAAGTCAATTTCACAATACACATTTCAAATACAATATAAGTGAGACAAATTCTAAGGCAATGGGTCACAAAATATATTTAGTAGCAAACTCACCAAAGTCTTGATGTGAGAGAGAATCAACTATGCAGAATGTAAACACAACGATCGGTCTGACAGTGGATAATATAGGTCAGGCGTTGACGGGTTTTGATGATCAAGCGTTGGCAGTGATGTATGCTCCAGTTAATATGAATGAGTGTCGCCCTCAACACGACCACCAGCCTTTATATATATACTAAGTCATTTCACGAAAGTTCGGGCACATAGGGCACTCGTCAACACTGTAGAATGCCCTCGAACAACTAGTAGCAGATACGAGGGGATGTCAATAAGTTTTCAGCCTGGCATAGAAAAACACAAAATATTGGTATGAACCACATTTATTTTTCAACATAGTCCCCTTGTGAGTAAAGACACTTGTTCCATCTTTTCTGCCAGTCACTGATGCCATCTCTGCAGAAGGCGCCATTTTGGTCCTCAAACCAGAAGCAGCAATAAGCTCATTATCATCCTGAAATCTACGACCATGCATGTGTTTCTTGAGATTTGGGAACAAATGGTAATCACTTGGTGCCAGTAGGGGGGATGCGGCAAGATTTCGTACCCGCATTCCTGGACAGCAACGGCTGCAACGCGAGAGGTGGGTACTGGAGCATTGTCTTGATGTAGAAGAATACCACGTCTGATCTTGCCCCGGCGCTTCTCCTTGATTGACTGTCGCTCTTGCCTCAACAATTTAGCGTAATATTCCCCATTCATTGTTCTTCCTTTTGGTACGTAATCTATGTGGATGACGCCTTTGTTATCCCAGAAGACTGTCGCCATTACCTTCTACACTGATCTGGAGGCTTTGAACGTTGTTTCCATTCCATGAATTCTTGTTTGCTCTCAGGATCATAGTGGTGGATCCAGGTTTCATCACAGGTTACTAGCCTAAAGTGAAAATCGTCTGGATTCTTGGTGCATCTGCTTAGAATGGAGGTGCTTATGGTGACCCTTGTTTGCTTCATTTCATCTGTAAGCATTCTTGGCACCCATCTTGCGCACACCTTAGACATGACGAGATGTTCATGAAGAATTGTCTCGATGGATCCGTGTGAAATGCTGTGGTCTCCTCTAATTCGTGGATTGTGATTGGACGATTTTCCAGCACAAGTCAATGCACTATGTCAATGCTTTCCTGACTAGTTCTTGTTGCTGGGCGACCTGGACGGGGGTGATCTCTAAGACTCTCTCTACCATGCTGAAATTCATTGACCCATCGTTTGATGGTAGCAGATGAAGGGGAAGACTTCCCATAAACTGCTGAAAGCCTTTCTTCAATGTTCTTCGCCGAGTTTCCTTCAAGAACTAAAAACTTAATTACTGCTCTATACTCAATTATATTCATTTTCACTGCCATGAGGGGGGTCTTTTTCTGTCAATGTGAGCTGTTCAGTAACTTCTGAGAGTAGGATACCAAAACTTATATATCACACCAGCTACACCCCAAGGTTCAATGTCGTACCATAGGCTGTGACACCGGTGTATGAAAAATGCTCAAGGCTCAAAACTTATTGACATGCCTTCGTAAATTCCGGAAAACCAGAATCCTAAAAGTGTTGACCATTTATTAAACGAAATGTGACCCATCGTATTTAATATTCAAAACACTAAATGTTGAGACCAAATAATAATTATTACTGAATTAATTACAAAATATACAGAAAATACACACTCGTAACACCATAAAGAATCTGACTTTCTTCTGACTCGCCAATCGGAAGCCGTCGTTACACTTGAGTGCACATTCACCCGCTATGACTGGGTTCGGTCTCCCGAGGGCTTCGTTTCGAGGGAAGTAAGCTCAAGTACAAAATATTGCACTTTTGAATCGCGATTGTACGCTTATAATTTTGTTTATTTGTGTTTTTACAAGCGGCAATGTATATTATGTGTCATGAATAAGTGATAACTGTGTTTTAATTATGTTTGATTTTTTGGTTGCATGTGACCCTTAAGGAAACATGTTTCCTTTAGGGTTAAAATTGGAGCTCCTCATTTTGTGATCGAGACTATAACCAATGGTTATATCATTTCTTTCGTTGACAGTCCTCCTCCATCTTTTTCTAAGAATAGCCAATCTGCTTTTAGGAGCGGCACTTTTGTTGTAGAGGCTGTTGAAGAACTTTTAAGAAACAATTGTATTGTGGAGCTTGATAATCCTCCTTTAGCTGTAAATCCTCTTTCAGTAGCCATTCAGCGTTCAAGCAAGAGGAGGCTTATCTTTGGCCTTAGGTTTTTCAGTTAGTTTGTTTATGAAAAGAAAGATTGTTTTTGAGGGCTATAAAACAGCCTTGGATTTTGTGCAAGATACAGGTTTCATGTTTAAGTTTTATTTATAATATGGTTATCATCACATTGACATACACTCTAGTCAACAACAGTACTTGGGTTTTGCTTGGAATGCTAATGGCATCATAAGGTACGATTGTTTCACAGTTTTGCAGTTTGGGTTAACATCTTCACCTTAAATCTTTATCAAGTGTATTCGTTCTCTAGCTACATATTGGCGAAGGCAATCTATTGATATAATAGCGTACCTTAATGATGGCTTTGGCTGTGCTAGATCCAAGGACTTGTGTTTTAGTCATTCTGACATTGTTAGAGATACTCTGGAACAATCAGGTTTTATCGTTAATGCTGTTACTGAGTTTAACTGGCTTGGATTCACATGGAATTTAGATACTAGTATTCATTCTATTCCTGTCAAGAAAACAAAAGTTATAGTGTCTAGTTTTTCAGCATTCACATCTGTTTTGCCCAGCTGCTTTAGCAGGTAATGTCATAGCTCGTACTCTCGTTTTTGGTTATGTTTGTAGACCTTTCACAAGACATATGTATTCGGAGGTCCAAAAGGCCTCTTCCTGGATAGATTTCTTAGGTTAGAAAATTGCGATTGTGTCTATGAATGGCTGTTTTGGAGAGACAACCTACGTAGTCTAAAACCATGAGTGTTGTCTACTATTATCCAACTTATGCTATCGGCGTTTTCAGATGCAAGTGACGTAGGTTGTGGACGTTATGTTGCGGATTCTGATCATGTGTTTCAGTATGTCTGGGACTCTCAAGAGAAATTTTGTAGTTCCAAGTGGAGACAATTTAAGGCCAAAGAATTAGTTCTCATTGCGTTTACCAGGGTTCTAATGGGTAAAACTGTAAAGTGGTTCACAGACAGCAAACCATGTTGTCATGATTGAGCATGAGTTGAGTCATTCGAGGTCTTCGCACACGCCGAGCAGCTTTCTTAAATCGAATGTATTGGAACTTGTTGAAGTTGAAAGTTTCAGTATTGAATCTTCAGTCCGTATGGATAATACTGGATTACAAGCCGGATGGTTCATGTACGCGGTATTGCTATCTGTATTGGCAGTGAGGTACTGAGGTTTGGATGTAAGGAGGGTCGGTCTGGCCTGATGTGATCTCACATGACATGGAGCGACATGGACCTGACCCGAAATCGAGGATGCAAGGAATTGGAGATATGGATTTTAGTTTTATATCGTGCATTTAGATACAAACAAACAAAGAAGAAGAAGAATGAAGCAAGTGTCGCATGAAAATCTGTAGTATACTTCATATAAGTGTAAGCAGTTTTTTTTGGTGTTGAATTTGCTTATTTTTCAGGTACAGGTTGAAGGTGCAGACGAGATGGTACTATAATACCCTGTCGGCTCTACCCTGTGGGCTGCGGTAGGCATTACCCATGCGAAGTATTTTGTTGTACATAAATAAATATTTTATGTTCGTTTGATCGAAGAGAATTAGAACATAAGAAGAAGATAATAAATACACAGGTCCTAATGGCAGTAGCTGTCTAGTATTTCCACACTCACGCGTATGGTAAAATTATTGTCTTCCTGAGAGGTACGTAAGTCCCGAAACTTTCAAAGTAAATTCAAAATTACATTGTACTACTATTTCAACTGGCTAGATTGTCAAATAGGAATGGAGGGCCTACGCAAGAAGCAGATGCACTGTAAGTCCCATGAGCCCTAGTATGGTGGTACCCTCGGCCTTTGGCGATTTATAGTTTGTTTTTATTTTATCTCTTCTATAGCTGAACCCTTTTAGATTTGATTGCTAGCTTTTAAATTAATATATGTGATGATCTAGTTGTTTTACTGTTCGTCGTTGACATGTGCTTATAATTTACTTTTAATTATGATACATGTATATCTTGATTTGGTCACTACAAGGCTGGAATACTGCCGATGTGAACTCACTCACTCACTCACTCATTCACTCACTGTGACGGGTACAGACAGCTGCAGAAACAACAGTAAGTTACGTAATTAACGGACGCGCTTATAACGAACTGACGGATTTAACGAGTTGTTTCTGATTGTCCAGGCCACTTGCTTCATAGTTTAGTCGAAATACGTGTAACGAACGTCGGTTTTGACGAACTAACGTTAGCGCTCTTTTGAGATCCTCACAACTGCAGGGGCGGTGGGGTAGCTTAGTGGTTAAAGAGTTCGCCTGTTACCCTGACGACCCGGGTTCGACTCCAACATGTTTGCAATGTGTGAAGCCCATTTGTGGTGTCCTCTGCTGTGATATTGCTGGAATATCGCTAGAAACTTACTTATTTTATTAGCATCAAAACCATGCTGAACATCATTTATTCATCTAATCGAAATTAAACTGTAATGCCAAAATTAAACACTTTTCAGTTCATGTTATTACATACAAAGAAGACCTTTAAGTAATCCAAAAACAAACGCCTGGCTTAATACATAACTAGAAAAGAAGGGATGGTACTAATGAACATTTTCTACTCGGGTATCACACCTTTATTACCCTATCCCACCAGGGTACGCGTTATGTTAATCCCTGACATGAAATTTGTGAGAATGGGCAATGCATTTTTCAGCTCGGAGGCTACAAGTTCGGGTTTTTCAATCATAATCATGCATTTTATTCAAACGATTTGACTCTAATTATGCCTAAATCTTCAAAATCAATTGATTAATCATGAACGAATAACATATTACGTTGTTTAATCTATTTGTCACATGATCATAACGGGTTCGGGTATTGAGACGGGTACCCGGGTCCAAGTCATTACCCACCCGTCCCGGGTATCCGGGTTACTCTTCCCAGCCCAAGTAGAAAGGCAAATAACTTCATTAGGGAACTTTCGAACATTCAGTCAAATTAGCCTTCTGGGTACGGATTGGGGTTTGGTGGGAGTGTTTCAGCTGAAGGCGACTAGTTTTACTCATGCACTACATAGAATCTGCTTACCGTCAATGAGACATGCCGTCACCACAGTGATAAGTGCTGTTTGACTTTCCAGACCACCCATCTTCATGCAACAGGTCGACTGAAAAGGAACTTTCCTACATTCATACTTTGGCACTTACTTTTCTTGTTTAAAACCTATTCCAGCTGTGTGATGATACTCATGTTCACACCAGTCACATCTGTGTTCACCCCAGTCACATCCATGTTCACACCAGTCACATCTGTGTTCACACCAGTCACATCTGTGTTCACACCAGTCACACCCATGTTCACCCAGTCACGATTTGATCTCCAGGTACACACCAATTTACTTTCACGCTTGATCTATTACACTGTACAGGCATGCACAGTCGGGTGACGCATTGAGCATATTTGACCAAGGATTGTCCAAATGCATTCTCTTGTCAAAATGACACAGATACACGAAAACAAACAATGTATAATGGATCGAGGTACCAGATCCAGGTCGCGACCAGATTGTTGTGACCGATTAGTAGTCTGTAAATAACAGAGTCTAGACCTGACAATCCAGTGATCAACATCAGGATCGATCTGCACAATAGTCAACTGGTCCGTTGATCACACATCGATTGGTCGATGAGTAAACGATTTCATATTGTTCAAGTGACGCTATATTCCTTCAAATCTCTCAATCGTTCAACAGCAAATGATACAACTATACGTTCTTTACTTCCAGCTGCTCCAGGTTGTCCGCTGTATACGGAGATTATCCACCTACCCTGCCTTTCGTTGGACGGAATCATTGAAGGGGATTTATATGTATAATTATATCTTACAGAATTGCCATTCCTAGTCACAGAAACAAATCAAACTTACCCATGTGTCGTGTGTATTCAGGATGCTCAGGGGGACCACGTCTCCCAACCAGCGAGGGTGCCGCTACGTTCATGTACGAAATATGTGTCCTGTGTACATGTGATGACACAACCTTCAAACAACTATAAATGCACATTCACAGGCTGAAAAGGGATTGAAAGCTAGCACGGTCGCATGTATCAAATAATGTCCCATTCCTTTGTCAATGGCGGGATAGCCATTGATCTACAATAGTCGTTGGAATTCCGCAGGCAAAGTGTGCTATGGTTGTTATTACACATGTCAGGGCGACCAACGTCGCCGAGAAGCTCAAAAGCACACAGTCAGAATGAGGACACATTAAACTTCCCGGTTCTGAGGCATTGAATACGGAGGACGTTCTTGACGCGACGAGTGCTGGAGGAAAGGGAGGTGCATTCAGTTTTTATTCATCGCACTTGGCAATTTTCCAGTTATATTAGGCGGCCTGTATATAGTCTGAAATAGTGGTTGACTTCATGAGCGTCGATATGCACGGTTGGGATACAATGGCATACACCAACAAGTCAACGAGTCTGACCATCCGATCCCGTCCGTCGCCTGTTTTGGACAGGCATGGGTAGCAAAAGGCAAATCAAACCAGGATTTGAGTGGAAAGGTTGAGGGGTATGTTATTTGTTCTTATTTTACACCATCACTTCACAGCGTGCCCCTGGTCACAATGATCTCCATGTTGTGTTGCTGAACCGAGCTTGTTTTAAAGGATAATTGTTCAAGCCACAAAAGCGTACACATTAACGTGGCATTAATTTGAAGATTTACATCCGAAAAGAGCATACATTACTCGTTTACTAAAGCAAACAAAACCAGGTTCGTCACATGCGAGCATACAGGAGACCTATTAACACGTCATCACAGTTCTATCAAAGTAGACCCGTGAAGATCCGTGAAGAATAGGTTTTCAGCAACCCATGCTTGCCACAAAAGGCGACTATGCTTGTCGTAATTGGCGACAATCTGGATCGGGTGGTCAGGCTCGAGCTCGTTGAAATGGTTGACACTTGTCATCGGTTCCCCATTGCTCAGATCAATGCTTATGCTGTTGATCACTGGATTGTTTGGTCCTCATTCCATTATTTACAGACCGCCGCCATACGCCAAACATCATACCTATTTAAGCGATAGTAAAGTCATTCCTTTTTTTTTCATTAACTGCAGCGTCGTTTCATCGTTTCCCATCTTGTGCACCATAAAATCATTTTTACCAATTTAGGACATTTTTAGATGCCACAGTTTGGAATTTAGGATTCTCGCAACAGTAGCTAGTATTTATTTTCATTATAGCATTTAACAAAAAAGCAGGGCGTCACACATTGGGCTAAAACCTGACCTTTTCACGTATACAATCAGAACTCACAATACCTAAGCAGTGATTTAAAATTTGTTATGGCATCGCCACTCTTACAGAAATACAGCAGATTTAGCTAAGGGAGATGGGATCTGAAGGATGATAAAAGTTGGCAGTGAGTTCAAAACATGTTGACAGACAGACAGACAGACACGGGCACACACGCACGAACGCGTGTATGCAGACAAGGTCGATGTGGCATATTACAGGTAATAACTCTGTCCCCGGCTCCTCGACCACCATCCGCCCATCTTCAACAACACTGCATACAGCCCTATGTACGAATGGGATACGAACTAAGAATAATTTAATGTTTCATGTTTTAAACATGTACTCGTTTCATGTGTGTTGTGATGGACGGCACTATTTCTGTACTGAACGCAAAAGAAAAACGCAATACTGTTTTTGAATAGAAGACATGATCCTTTACTTTTTGGAGGTTTCAGGGTTTTTTAACGACATATTTGCTGGCTGTTCAGTATATATTTCGGAATAGCTATAAACAGATTTCTGTTTACCTAAACAGGTTTCAAGCAAATATTCACGGGAACATAGTGTTACGGTTAAGAATTTACTGTGACAACAACTTAAGAAAATCCCCTGTGAACCAGCAAAACAGAACAAAGACAACTTTAAAATATTCAGATATTATTATTTAGCAACGAGAGCAAGGTATACAAAGTCACAAGTCAATTTCAATCCCATGCAGATTTCAGGTACAATTCAAGAGAGACAAAATCTATGTCAATGGGTCACAAAATACAATATAGCAAACTCACCAAAGTCTTGGTGTGAGAGAGAATCAACTATGGCAGAATGTCAACACAGCGATCGGTGCGACAGCAGATAATGTAGGTCAGGATTATCAAGCGTGGCAGTGATGTAAATGAGTGCGAGTGTCGCCCTAAAAACGGCCACCAGCCTTTTTATAAATATTTAGGCATTTCCCGAAAATTCGGGCACAAACGAACACCGTCAACACTGCAGAATGCCCTCGAATAAGTCTCCCGGAAGTAGACACATAGAAAACTAGAAGCAGATACATTCCGGAAAACCAGAATGCTAAAAGTGTTGACCAGCTATTAAAACGAAATGTGACCTATCATAATTAATATTCAAAACACAAAATGTTGTGACCCAATAATGATTATTACTTAATTAATAACAAAAATATACAGAAAATACACACTCGCGTAACAATAATTACACGTGTGTCATTTAAGGTGATACACCCCCTACCCTGTGTATCATAGAATCCGTAATCAGTTGTACAATCTGGAGCCTGAATGAAACAGTCTTGCACGATATTGCCATGAGATGACAGTATCCTCTCCGTCACAGACCCAGCCCTAACAAATGCTGAGACTAGTCAATTGTCTAGTGTTCTTTTATTTGTAAGGGTTATGCGCAGTTTCTCGATGCTAGGGCCCATCCTGTTGCTGTCGTCTCTCTACTGAAAGGTGGTGCATCTAGATAGCCGGTTGATGATATTGTACATGCACCCTTTTTGTCGTTGTACTCGAAGGTAATACATAAAACTGTCTTCACTCTCAAGCACCATTCAGAACATTTCTCTACAGATGGTAAAACTCCTGCTTTATCGTTGTACGAATGAATACCCAGCCCTTTGTACATAGTAAACCCGTTGCCGTACGTTTTGCAGCCTGCAAAATACATACTGTTCGATGAGGAATTCATAGTGTCTGCAAACTACCAGTCAGAACTGAATTCTCGGGTTTTTACGTTCATGTCATGATTACAATGTTTATTTGAGAATGTACATTGTATAATCATTCATATCAATCGAAATATTGGTGCATTTCCCTGTGAAACAGCACATGACTTAGTGTTATCATCCAAGATCTATAGAATTTCATGTGAGTAGTTTCGTTTTTACGTTAGGGTCACGAAAGCTTGTAAAACAAGAGCAGAACGGAGCGATGATGTTCCTCCATGATCACCCAATATTCCTTCCCAAAAAAGGAGACTTGACTGATCCCATATACTTCCGTCCTATGACATGTGTGAATACATACACCATGAATTCGATGTGTGTATATGAACATGCTTCAACCAGACCAAGTGCTTTTTCCAATCAAAACAGGTTTCATTTGTGGCAATGGAAAGCTCATTGAACGATCACTGCATCGAGTTTGTATGCAATCTGTTGAAAAAACAGCCCTGCATGCTCCTTCGCTTGGATGAAGTCCGCTGGCCCGAAAGAAATGACTTTAAATGTTTGTTTGTGAGACAATGACACACAAATGGATGGTTACGGTTGCCACAAAAACAGAATCTGAACCAAGATTAAGGCGACTGATCATTTCATTACTGTCTTTGCTATGTTTGTGGTTTTGACACAAACGTCCAACCATGGTGCAACCATGACTTTGTAGGGCACGTCATGGCCTTGATAATCAATAAATTTCTTATAATTAAGAATAGGCTCCTTACACAGTCTGGGGGATATCCAGGTTAATACACCCACCTTTGTCTTTTTTATCCCCCCAGCATGTAATGCGGAGGCATATAATCGACGCCTTGTCTGTCCGTCCGTCCGTCCGTAATCATTTTGTTTCCGGAGCATAACTCAGAAACCGTGCAATATTTTTAGACCAAACTTGATGGATATAGTAATCTCAACCTATAGTTGTGCCTTTTGCTATTTACAGAGTTTGGGCATTTTTTTCTTTTTTCTTTTTTTCTTTTTTTGTTTTTCCATGAAACATTTTGGAGTTAGTCTAATGGTGGGGTGGGCTTCGTTTCCGGAGAAGAACTCAAAACCAATTCAATATTTTTCTGCAAAACTTGGTACATATATCAGTCAAAACCTAAAGTGGTGCCTTTTGCTAAATACAGGTTTTTGTGATTTATTGTTTTCTCGGTTTCCATGGAAACGTTTCTGACATAGTCTCAAAATGGATGGATGGGCTTCGTTTCCGGAGAAGAACTCAAAAACCGTTCAATATTTTCTGCAAAACTTGGTAGGTATATCAGTCAGAAGCTGAAGTGGTGCCTTTTCCTGTGTGTAGGTTTTTGTGATTTATTATTTTCTCGGTTTCCATGGAAACGTTTCGGACTTAGTCTCAAAAGTGAGAGGTGTGTTTCGTTTCCGGAGCACATCTCAAAAACTTTGTAATATCTGTCAGCAAAACTTGGTAGATATGTGTGGCAGGCCTCAAAGTTGTGCCTTTTGGTACTTACAGGTTTTTGTGATTTATTATTTTCTTGGTTTCCGTGGAAACGTTTTGGACTTAGTCTCAAAATGGAGAAATGGACCTCGTTTCCGGAGCAGAACTCCAAAACCGTTCAATATTTTTCTGCAAAACTTGGTAGATATATCAGTCAAAACCTAAAGTGGTGCCTTTTGCTAAATACAGGTTTTTGTGATTTATTATTTTCTGGGTTTCCATGGAAACAAATTTGACTTAGTTTCAAAAGGGAAGGGTGGAAATCACAGGATAAGCACTTTAATATGGTTCCCTTTACTATTATTATGCAGGTTTACTTAAAAGTGTGTTTAAAGGAAACTAAAGATTCTTTGATTGCGTTGTGTCATTTCTTACCATTGGATAAACATAAAGTTGTTAGTGTCATTTACATATCTACTACTTTTGACATAAATTACAACCTTTTGCAAATGTCAATTAAGATGTTCTTATACCAATGTGACTATGGTACTCCAAGTAGCCTACTTCCACGCAGTGAGTGCCGGTAACATGACTATGGCACTCCAAGTAGCCTACTTCCACGCAGTGAGTGCCGGTAACATGACTATGGCACTCCAAGTAGCCTACTTCCACGCAGTGAGTGCCGGTAACATGAACAGCAAGATGGAATAATAAGGTGATTATATTTTGAATATTTTGGTGTGATCTTTTTCTATGCTTTGGTGGTTGATGTTGTGTAAGCCTGCACGTTAAATCTGCACTTTCTCCATCACTTTATTATTGTGCTCTAGTCTCAGTTGTCCCCCAATATCTTATTTAACCTTGCTTTTGACCCAGTTAGATACTCCGAGTCACTGTTAACCATAGACCCTTATCATGCTTTTATGATTCATTGCCAGAGCAAATTCTTGCTTTTCATGGCTAAAGTACTTTTTTTTTTGTCTCATCAGGAACCTTATTATTATTGAGAACACTGTAGATGTTTCATCCTGTTCTGGTAGTGGTGTTTTTAATTTGACTGTATAACAATAACACTGTAACAGTGGCTTCTTGTTCCTGCATTTGTGTACAATTCACAATAACAATTTAGCATTTTAAGCTCTTTCAGGTGAATGTCCACTGATAGAATATTTTAAATTAGGTGGCTGATGGTGCTGTCATGTTTTTGCTGTTCACTGATTGGAATGATTGGAATGGCATGCAAATGAAAAGCCAAGCTTGATATAGTCAAACAAGTGATGTTGTTGGCATGCAAATGAAAAGCCAACCTTGATATAGTCAAACAAGTGATGTTTGCTTCTGAATATAATGTTGGTGTGTTTCCGTGTCAGGCTCTGACATTTTTGTCCTTTTCAGACATTTTCTTCATTCAAATTTGTCACAGAAATCAGTCCCAATTCAACCAAAAGTGACCAAGTCACATTTGGTATAAATTTGATATGGATGTCAGCACTACATTTCTTGTAATTTGCAGAATATATCTAAGGATATCATGGATTCGCTATCACATTTGTGCCCAGTTCAACCAAAAATGACCAAGTCATTTCCAAACGATCAAATGAAGACAGCCTGTCTCTGGGAACTCAACCAAAATTTCAAGGATCCTGCCAATCTCCCATGGGCAGCCACAGTAAGGTGCCTAGGTTGACAAATCTCCATTCTAAGGTGGCATCAGCTTTGGAAGATGTAGATGTCTCATTGAGTGCTGGACTGTATAAGTTATCTCAGACTGTGCAGCATCTTGGAAGGTGCGCGGTTCAGTTATCAACTATACGGAAGCAGTTTAACACAGATATGATGTCAGCTCAAGACCAGTTTGCTCCCCTTTAGCGAAGAGTTGGTGCTCTTTCTCAAAGAATAGTTGGGCTTCAGTGTATACGCAGGCTCTCTTGCAGAGGCCACTTGTACAAAAGAGAAAGACTAACGGATATGTATATGTTGTCAGTGTGCAGGTGATGGTGACACACCAACTGCTTCAGCTACATCCACAGCTGCTACAGTTTCTTCGCATACAAAAGAAGCGCAGACTGAGAGTGATGATTAGACTGATTTTGTTATAGAGTTTGTATTGTGACAGCAAGTTAATCACCAACATTGTCCTCAGTTTCTTCTTCCTTTGTTTGAACCTAGTGATACTAGTTTCTTATTTTCATTTGTATTTGCCGTTTCATTGCAGAAAGCTGTAGGGACTCAAATATCATGCCTCAAGTTGGTTGTCAGCTTATTACGAATGTAGGTTAACCTATTTGTTTGTATTGAAATAAAGACACTCTTTTGTGTTTTTAGGCTGCACATCTGAAAGTAGTACAATCACATCTAGAAGGATATCAGCCACATACTAAGGTACTGCATATTCCATGGAAATTTTTTTAACACATCCTATCTCTCACTTTCTTTTTCGCTTAACACATTTGTACTTTGAATTCTTGTTTTCTTTTCGTGAATTCACAGAGGTTAATTAAATCTCTTAAGACAGGATGTCATCGAAAGAACGGATAAGGAAACTGAGTGATCGACAGAGGAAGAGATCTACCTCATCCTCGTGTACCCAGTCTACCACACGTACCACGCCTCCCTCACCTGCTAGGTCTACCAAGTCAACCACACCTACAAGGAAGTCCACCTCATCCACCAGATCTGCCAAGTCATCCACACCCGCCAAGCCAGCCTCGCCTATGATCAGATCTACCAAGTCAACATCACCAACCAGATCTACCAAGTCAACCACAGCTACCAAGCCAGCCTTACCAACCAGATATGCCAAGTCAACCACACTTACCAAGTCAACGTCACCGACCAGATCTACTAAATCAACCATTCCTATGAAGTCAACTTCACCAACCAAATCAACCATTCCTATGACATCAACTTCAGCCAGATCTACCAAATCAACCACACCTACCAAGTCAACCACTCCTGCCAAGTCAACCACACTTATCAAGCCAGCCTCATCAACCAGATCTCCCAAGTCAGTCACACCTTTCAAGCCAGCCTCACCTACCATGTCTTCCAAGTCACCCACACCTGCCAGATCATCCAAGTCAACCACACCTACCAAGTCAACCTCACCTACCAGACCTGCCAAGTCTAACACACGTACCGAGTCAACATTACCAACCAGATCTTCCAAGTCAACTTCATTGACCAAGCCTGCCAAGTCAACCACACCTACCAAGTCAACCTCGCCCACCAGATCTACCAAGTCAACCACACCTACCAAGTCAACCTCGCCCACCAGATCTGCCAAGTCAGCCTCACCTAACACACCTGCCACGTCAACCTCACCTACCAGATCTTCCAACTCAACCGCACCTACCAAGTCAACCTCACCTAACACACCTGCCAAGTCAACCACATCTACCAAGTCAGCCACACCTACCAAACCTGCCAAGTCAAAAGCACCGACCAAGTCAACATTACCGACCGGATCTTCTAAGTCAACCTCATCGTCCAAGCCTACCATGTCAGCCACACCTACCAAGTCAACCTCACCCACCAAGCCTACCAAGGTTACCACTCCAACAATGCCTACTCAGTCTGCGTATGATACCATGAGCACACCATCTCCATCTATCCCGTCTACAAGCCAGACTTGTGAGGCACAGCAGATACCCCCTCAACTTCTGTGGGCGTGTACATATATTGCCCAACCCTTCTTACCATCTCCATGCTCAAGCGGATATTCCACTTGGGCAGTAGAACATCAGGGACTTAATGCCTGTCTGCGTCCCACCATAAGACAATAAAAGATGGTATCTGTGGTTACCCTCCCTTTTACCTAGCATTAAGTGGATGAAAAAGTTCTGGTCTACTCAGTATGCCGTGTCTAAGTGGGTTATTAATATCAAACATCTCCATGGTATCTCAGTTGGTATATTGGTTTCAGTCTGCAGTAATACAAGCATCATGCATACAGGTCACTTTATAAGTGTAATTATCTTGAATGCTACCTTAAACCACACTCTAGCTGCCGCTATGCTTTTTTGTCCTCGTCAGTAATCAAGTACACGAGTATCGAGTACATATTTTCTACTCATTTCATAATTAATGTAAGATTTGTATTCCATGCTACTGATATGCAGATATCAACTGCAGATATAAATCTTGCAACTATTAACTGTCAGCAAAATTCAATTTGTTTATGGTTTTACATCACTAACATGACTTAAGTGTATTTATTGTAGTTTATTGTCTATTTATTTACAGAACCAAGGTGTAGATGAAGATCCTTTAGTCACCTGAACCCAGATGAAGTCCTGCAGGGTATGGTCAGCATTGACACAATGGACTATGTAACTCAGCTTCTAGATGCACAGTTCCTCACATCAAGACAGTATACGCCATCCTGGCAATACAACCTTGTGTGCCATGTTTGCAACTAGAAACGCCTTGACACTGTTGATGGGTGGTGATCCCATGAACCACAGATGGGACAAGCATCTCATGCGAACATATCTGAGAGACTACTTGATAGATGGGCACATTAGGCCCTTCTCTCTGGAAACATACAATAATCATTCTTTTATAACTGAAGAATCAACAGATGGTGTCTCTTTGATCAGTTATTTTCGAGACCAAGAACTGCTTCAGACAAAGAAATCTATGCTCAGCCAAGTATCTCCATGTGATCTGAGAAAAAACCCGACAACAACAGATAAGCAAAGCAGTTAGAAAAAAGAGACTTGATGATGGGTATTGACAGAAACAAACTCAAAAAGAAACACAAGAAAGAAGACATAAAAGAACTGATTTTGTCTATAAACAAAAAGAACTTGACAGAGAAAGAGAGGGAAGGAAACGAAAGAGAACCAATGCTGCTTATAGACGTCAAGAGGCTGAAAGAGAAACAGAGGGCAGGATCAAAAAGAGAGCTGATCCGGCTTACAGATACCAAGAAACTGAAAGAGAAAGAGAAAATAGGATACAAAAGAGAGCTGATGCAGTTTACAGATGCCAACAAGCTGAAAGACAAAGAGAAAGAAAGAAACGAAACAGAGCTGATTCCTCTTATAGACACCAAGAAACTGAAAGAGAAACAGAAGTTAGGACAGAAAAAAGAGCTGATCCAGCTTACAGACGCCAACAAGCTGACAGAGAAACAGACGGAAGGAAACGAAAGAGAACAGATCCCTCCTATAGACAACAAGAAGTTCAAAGGGAAACACCCACAAAGCGTTAGAAGCGCACTACAAATTTATTTTTCCGTAGAATGGAAAGACAGATAGAAACAAGAAATAAAAGAGCTAGGAGAGCTTTAGACAAAAACTTTAGAGCATTAGAGGTGGCTTATGATAGATCGGCCAAGAGAAAAAGACGACAGAATGTTGAAGTTAGGCAGCAAGAACGAGTTCAGGATAAATTATTGAAGAAAAAGAACAGATCTCATGAAACTCTAGATCAGCTTGTTCAGTCTTTTCACAAAGAAGTTTCACAAGGTCCAACATACATCTGTACATGTTGTGAACAACTCTGGTATAGGAATTCTGTTGTCCTGGCTACATCAGTAAGTTCATTGCCCATAGCAGAAAAGTGTCTTCACTTCTACTCAGTGAAAAAGGCAAAGAGTGGATCTGCAGAATATAAAAACAAGATCCCTCCATGTGCCATAGTAAATGACATGGCATTTCCTGATATTCCTCCTGAACTTGAAGGACTGCATTTGCTTGAGCTACGGTTAGTGGCTACTAGAATTCCTTTCATGAAGATATTTCAGGCACCCCGAGGACGTCAGTTTAAGGTTCACGGTAATATATTCAATGTGCCCTCCAATGTTGTTCAGACAGTTTCTTCTCTGCCACGACTCCAGGATCAGGATCAGCTGTCGTGAATGAGAACATAAGGCCACACAAAGTCATGAGGGCTGCACAATGGCTTGTAAAAAACTAAAAAACTGTCCATTGTACAAGAAAGAAAACATCACTCTTGATGACAATTGGACCTACCAGCCCACACAGGTTGAACCTGAAGTGTTACTCTCAGTCCGCAAGATGAAGAGACTGTCACATCAGATGAAACATTCAACAAAACAGATACTCTCACTCCAAATGATCTGTCAAAGAAAGAACAGCATTTTCCTAATCTACCACAGGATGACTGGAATGAAGTGACTGACACTGACATCCATGGGGGGGGGGGGGGGGGGGGGGGGGGACTGACACAATGCTTACTGACCCAAATTTTGTGGAAGCTGATTAAAGAAGCAATATTTGGTGTTTTGCTCCTGGACAGTATAGCCAACCTGTGTCAGTTTTTAAAGATCCGTATTGTGAAGAACTTTCATTCCCTGGGATATTCTGTGGTCAGCCCAGAAGTTGTTAGAGACAAACAAATATCTACCATAGTGAAATAGTAAAGTCTGAGTTGCGACGCAGAGATCGCAGACTAGCAAAATGTGTGGACAACATTTTCTGTAAGACGAAAAAAATTCAAATGCAGCTCATCTATGGGAAGATTCAGATTACCATTAGAAAGTACAAACAAAAAGACAAGAAACTTACAGCTGGAGATCTTAAAAAGGAAGGTGCCATATCCAATCTTTTGCATCTGGATGAAGGCTACAGAGTTCTCCAGTCTGTTAGAGGATCTCCACCTTACTTTGAAAAAGCCAAAACAGATCTTTTTGCTATGATCACATTCCTTGGCCCAGCTACATTCTTCATGAGTTTTTCAGCAGCTGAAACTAGGTGATCTCACCTTTTGAAAATTCTGTCTAAAATTGTTGATGGAAAAGAATTGATGATGTGGACGCTCTGACTTGGCAAGACAAGTGTCATCTGATACAAATTGACTCGATCTCATGCTCCAGACATTTTCATCATTCATTTCAGTGCCTCCTCAAGTTATTGCGCAGTGACCTACACCCTCTAGGTGGACCTCTTAAGGACTACTTCTACAGGGTGGAATACCAGCATCGTGGCTCCCCACACATACACATGCTGGTGTGGGTGGATGGTGCTCCTCGGTATGAACAAACACAGGATTCAGAACGGAAAGTTGTAGAATTTGTTGACAAAACATTTCCTGCTCATCTGATCATGATCAAGCTGATATGCAGTTTCACAGGCATTCAAGAACTTTCAACAAGGGCTCCAACAAGTGCCGCTTCAACTATCCCCGACCACCTCTTAGGAAAACTACAGTTCTGACACCCATTGAAGATCCGTTAGCAATGGAAGAACCTAAACAATGCTAGAAGATCATCAAAGCCCATCTTGATAAAATGAAATCGGGAGAGGAACTTGAATTTGATCAGTTCTTGAGTCAACTGAAAATATCAGAAGAACAGTATATGATGGCATTTAAAGTCATCTTTCAGCTCCATGTCTGTTCCTGAAGCGATCACTGAAAAACATTCGTGTAAATGCCTACATTCAAGTATGTCTTTCAGCTTGGCGGACTAATATGGATGCTCAGTTCATTCTTGGTATTTATGCTTGTGTTATGTACGTAGTTGGATACATATCTAAATCTCAAAGAGGGATGAACTTGCTCCTCGACAGAGCCTGCAAAGAAGCTCGAGAAAAGGGGAGTGGAATACGTGAACAAGTCAGTTTCATAGATAACAAGCTCACCAACAACGTTGAAATTTCAGCTCAGGAAGCTGTAGATTTGTGCCTACAAGTTCCACTGCGTCAAGCTTCTCGTCAAGTTATATTTGTACCAACGTCATCTTCAAGTGAGCGTACATACTATCTCAAATCAGAAAAAGAGATAAACAAGCTTGATGATGAGTCAAATGACGTTGCAACTGACAATATGATCAGTAGATACTCAAACAGACCTACAAGCTTAGAAGCATTAACTCTTGCTGACTGGGCAGCTTCATATGATTCAGTACAGAAGAGTAGAAAACCTGATTCCGATGTACTACCTCAGGAAAAAGAACTTGTCACAGATGAAGATGGGGATACTGGTGTACCACAACCTGACAAAGGTAGCATTAAAAAAAGAACAGTTCCACATGTACTAAGGTATGTGAGATACAACAAAGACACTCACCCAGAGGATTTTTTTCGTGAGAGAATCTTACTTTTTAGCCCATGGAGAGATGAGGACACACTCATGGGTTCATGTGAGACACTTCAGAATCGATACAAGCAACTTGAATCATGCATTCTGGAACAGCTACAGACATATGAGCCAAATGCTTCAGAAGCAGACCAAGCAGAAAAGCAGGCAACTCAAGACATCCTAGAACCGTGGAATCAGATAGCTCCCAACACAGAACATCACAACCATTGATCAGTGTGTAGAACCTAGTGATGCCCATGAAGTGCTTGAACCACCAGAACATTTTGTTCAGTCTGCTGGCATTCCCACAACAGCAAAGGCAACAGAGCTTCTACCTTTTGATGAGATGCCTGATGAAGAGTACAGAGCCTTCATTCGATCCTTAAACCACAAACAACGAGAGTTCTTTAACGATGTTCTTTATCGAATCAAATCTACTGATGATCCTTTCTATGCCTTTTTGAGTGGAGGAGCAGGTGTGGGAAAGAGTAGACTACTCACAGCCATTTACCAAACAGCTATGAAGTATTACAACCATGTTGCAGGATCTGACTTCAATAAACAGCATGTTCTTGTAATCGCTCCAACCGGAAAAGCAGCTTTAATGTCTTTGGTAACACAATCCAGTCTGCTTTGAAAGTTCTTCCAAATCAAAGGACACACCTCCATCTGACAAGCTCAATACACTGAGAATGGAACTGGGAGATACAAAACTCATCATAATAGATGAGATCTCTATGGTTGGACTCAGACTTTTTACTCTCATACACAGGCGTATGCAAGACATTGTGGCATCTGGTGAGGATTTTGCAAAGGTGTCAGTCATATGCTTTGGAGATCTGTTCCAGTTCAAGCCTGTTTTTGA
Organism: Haliotis asinina; assembly: GCF_037392515.1. Taxonomy (NCBI): domain Eukaryota; kingdom Metazoa; phylum Mollusca; class Gastropoda; order Lepetellida; family Haliotidae; genus Haliotis; species Haliotis asinina. The sequence continues at coordinate 42,879,243 of NC_090280.1, read as the reverse complement.
CTGTTTTTTGTTTTCCAATGATGTTGATGGGATTAATGCACTGGCTACTAACTTGTGGCAAAAACATTTCCGAATGTATGAACTCACTGAAATCATGCGCCAAAGAGACTCTGTCCACTTCGCACAGATCCTCAACAGACTTAGAGAAGGTGTACATACAGCAGAAGACATAGTGGTTCTTGAAACCCGTTTATGTGATGTATTTATGCCAAACTATCCAATATATGCTCCCCATCTGTTTCTGGAAAATTCTAGAGTTGCTCTTTGGAATGATGATGCATTGGCGAGGTCAACAAATATGAAAACTACATGCAAGGCCCATGACAGTGTCATTGGAGATGTTTCACGGGAAGTGGAGAAACGCCTGAAAAGCCAGATTCCAGGCAATCCCTCAAAGACAATGCACCTTCATACTAACTTAAAAGTTGGTATAGATCTAAATTTTGAAGTTTGTATGAATATCAACACAAAAGATGGCATGACAAATGGAGCCTCAGGTATTACCAAGGAGTTGGCTATTCCTCCATCAGGTATTGCGAGGAAAGGTGTAATATGGACGCAGTTTGCAACAGACAAAGTTGGACGTCAGACCCGATTGGACAATCAGTGTTTGTACACACGTGGAATTCACAAGCAATGTACACCTATTATTCCAGTTAGCAGACAGTTGAAAGTAGGTCGCAATGGAGAAATAATGCGGACTCAATTTCCCCTTAGGCCTTCTGCTGCCAAGACCTTTCACAGAGCACAGGGCGAAACATTCACTGAAATATTTGTTGACTTCTCAGTCACAAGTTCAAGAATTCGCCAACCATGTTTTGAGCCTGCACACTATGTGGTCCTTAGGAAGGTGGCAACGTTAGAAGGTCTCCATATCCTTAACCCGAACAAAGAAAAAATTGCTGTCAATGCACAAGTGAAGACAGAAATGGTATGTCTTAGGTCAAGTGCTAGTTATGAACTCCAAAGTAAACCAATTTATTCATTGTCCAACTCCTTTATCATTTGTTACAACAATGTTAGATCACTCCACAAGCGTTTGCTTGACTGTTTGAGTGATTCCAACATTCAAGCAACAAATGTCTGCATCTTCTCTGAAACTAGAATCTTTCCATCTGAACCTAACTCCTGTTACCAGATGCCAGGGTTCAGTCTCTTCAGAAATGAAATGCCTCATCCACCTCATGTCCGACCATCACATGGCTCTGCAGTTTATCACAGGGGGGATCCACTAACTATAGTCACATGGAACAGAGCTGGCATTGAGCTGACAGTTATCATTCCAACAGAACAGCCAGATGTACCAATCATTGGTGTCTACAAACGTCCAGAGATCACAGATGCTGAAATCCATCACTACTGCACATGTTGTGGTTTTAGGAGATATGAACAGTGATCTCAAGCAACATCCACCTCTTCAGCTTCCTACAGGATATAAGCAATGCATTAAAGGACCAACTACAGACTACAGAACTTCACTGGATCACATCTATACCAATCTGCCAGATGGATCATATGAGACAGGAAAAACAGAAACATACTGGTCAGACCACAAGGTTATTTGGATTTCACTGTAATAAAGATTGAATTTTGAAGAACTGAAACCAACTTCTTGGAAGCACTGACTTGTCTTAATTTTTGTGATATTGAAGTTGTATGGATAGTATTGTGCCAGTGCCCTGAGAACATTCTAATCGTATCCAGTCTATGAGTTGGTGGATTCACTGACGAACAACAGAAGATTCCTTTGAAAAGTGTGTCTTATTCTTGTGTGGGTGTCTCATGGACATTATATGGATAGTATTGTGCCATTGCCATCAGAACACTAAAATTGTATCCACTCTGTAATTTTGTTGATTCATTGGTAAACAATAGAACATCCTTCTGAAGAGTGTGCCATATTATTGTGTGGGTATCCTGTTTGCAATATATTTATACTGATTTGCTAGTAGCTGGAGATTACTGTATTCCTGTTACGTGTTCTGAAATACGTCTCTCGGAACTATGAGAAAATACGACAGCTTTGGCAGCACTATTTATAAATATTTGGCATTTTTGTTTTTTCCCAGTTTCCATGGAAACTGTTCGGACTTAGTGACTAGCGCTTCCTGACAGCGCATGTATGTATGTATGTATGTATGTATGTATGTATGTATGTATGTATGTATGTATGTATGTATGTATGTATGTATGTATGTATGTATGTATGTATGTATGTATGTATGCGTGTGTGGACGCACGCACGCACGTATGTGTATTCGAAACCCGAATCTGAAAGAAAATACTCAGATTCAAATCTCCAATCCCCAATCCCCAATCCGTTTCTAAAGTCATGTTGCTACTTTGTGTTGGGACGTTCAAGAAACACCTCAGTTGTATGACCCCGTCCAAGTACAGCCTCTAAGCTGGAAGACCAAAGATTCTTCTTTAGTTAGCCCTGATTATGTGTCATCATAGATCACCTTCTTTGAAAGCATAGAACCAGTTTTAACAAATGTTCTATTCTGGCATCCTTTGCACAGTACTGCTACGTCAACAGACAGAATCCGTTTCCTTCCGTTCGTCCATGGTCACGGGTAATTCCCTGAAATATTTCTCTTTAAATATATTTGAACTAAACTTAATAGAAGTTGATTTTATAAGATACATTGATGATTTCCTTCTTTTCGGGTATAGATCAGTAAGTTACTCACCAACTTGACCATAGCGTCGAAAACTTTCATGGCGAGTCTTCACGACCTCAAGTTGATTTTGTGCATAGACGACACGGTAGGTTGTGCAAGTAGAGTCATTCCGCTGAAAGTTTAGAGCTATGCATCCAAAACATTGGGCACACAGCGTGACACATTTTAGACAAGGGTTCACTCTCTTCGTGTCCAGTATCATTACTTTCACGCCAAAATTATCCACATTCTTATACTCTTTTACATGCACATGGACGTGGGTAGGGGTTTTGCTGGAACAAAGCTTAACAATATATACTAAGGCCAAGGCAAAACACATTAGAAAAGAAGGCATTGTGTGTGATAGTCACTGATGCTGTATGAAACAGAGCTCGTCTTATTGCTTGACAGGTATTAGATGAGTGACGACCTGACAAAAGCCCCCAATTTGCATATATGGGAACGCCCTCCAGAACATTCCATTTGAAACAAGAGGGAAACAGGTTGTGTCTAAATATTGAAAAGTTCCTCGGGCGAATCGTGGTTTGATTGTTAAATCACACTACTGCTTGACAAGTATTATGAGCCAGCGCAGTGACAAGCAGGCGGGGCAAGTAATCTGGGCCCCGTTTATCCAAGTGATCGTAGCGCTACGACTGTCGTAAGTCAATGTTAAAGTATCGGATCATCGTAGCGTTAATGGCTTACAGATAAATAACATAATACACAGCCTCAATGTACAAGGATTTCTTAATGTGCTGTATTGCAAACAGAGTTTTGAAAGAAATGATAATGAAACCTTTGTCGCTAACTGTCTAAGTCCTTCCTATTACTCAATCATTCATCTACCAAGAGTGTTTTATACATCGTTACCACGTTGATATTTTCAGGTTTGATAATTGAGATTGTCATAACGAGGTGTCATTTGTACCTAATTCAACTGTAATTGCAAATTGAGTTGGATTTATGAGTTAAGATTTTGCATTTTGTCATTATTTATATAGTGATTATAATGGTGACATCAGGATGAAGAAGGATGAAGTGTTCTATTACGTTACCCGAAGCAGTTATGTCAGTTTAGTCTTGAAATAAGAGAATAAGTTCTTTTTCGTGCTGCAACAGAATATGAATAAGAAATGTGTGCAAGGTATCAACGGGATCAACTCGCCAACTCTGATTCACACTGCAAGCAAGGGGCGGAGGGGTAACTTAGTGGTTAAAGCATTCGTTCGTCCCGCCGAAGGCCCGGGTTCCATTCCTGGCATGGGTACCATATGTAAAGCCCTTTTTTGGTGCCGTCGTCTTGATGTTGCTGGAATATTGCTAAAACCAATGTAAAACTCATTCACGCATTGCAAGATACTACTCTAGTCTCAGCAGGTAGTCCGAAGACAAGAAGTTATTAAATTTATCGTAACTGCAGTTGTTAAAGGATGTACACTTAAGTGTTAACGTTTTATTCAGAAAAAATATTGGCATGCAGCTGTAGTCTGTGTTTCAGCAGACAGCCTGTTCTGTGTTTTGTACAGAAAATAGCACTCTTACTAAATACAAAGTTTAACAAAGAAGAAGCTGTGAACGTTCAATACTTGTCTACTGGTGAAGTGGTAGCTACAATGTTTGTATGATTTGGTGTATATATTTCTGCTCATTTTTCATGGGACTTTGAGGTGGCCTAGTGGTTAAAGTGTCCGCTCGTCACGCCCGGTTCGATTCCCTACATGGTTAAAATATGTATAGTCCATTTCTGGTGTCCCCAACCGTGATAATGCTGGAATATTGCTAGAACACTGTGACCACTGCGGTCGTCGACTTTTTGGCTTCCGATGATTTGAAATTTGATATTAAATCGAGGTGTATTTGTGCAGATATTCTAAACTATACTGTTTACAATCAGCATTATCCTTCTAAAAGATTGCACTAAGTCGTACTGCCACATCAAAACCAAACACTTGGTTCTATGACAGCATTTTTGCTTTGGCGATAGTGCGTATTCTTTGCATTTAAGCTTGCTCCAAAATTTTATCCAAAGGAAGTTTTGTTACATGTAGTGTCATGAAAGAACCACAATACGTACGAGGTAATTTGTCCATGTTAGCATGTCGATGTAAGCAAAGCACAAAAACCTCACGTGCAGATTATGTCGGTGTAATTTACGTGACTTTGTGTTTGTTTACAGCTTTTTTGTGGTAAACCATCGCACAGACCCTGATGAAAACCTTTCTTGATTGGCCTATTCATTTATTCTGGATATGTAAAACATATAGTTTCGTTAACGTTGACTTAAGTTTCTTACAATATGGGAAAATATGCTCGACATCAGCAGAGATTTTTTAAGCTAGTAATCATATGTTGCCGTTATAACTCGAAATCTAGCACCCAGTAATAGTTTTCTTCGGTGTACATTTGGGGCCCGACGGTCTCTTGATATACATGTGCCCCAACCTAGCATTCTGTATTTTTTCGTCTTACCATAGCATTATCCATGACCAGAACTAATTCATGTTACCGTCGTCTTTTGAAATTTGGAAACTTTCGGGAAACTATTGTGCTTTGTTGTCAAGTGTTGACAAAATATATAGTGATTCAAACTTTGACATGTGAAAGACGTTTTAGGTAGTTATCTCCCTTTGTGTATAAATAACGTAAATTACATTGAGGTACCCTAAATTACATTACGGTAATGTAAATTACGTCGATGAGTGGTAAACGATATTAGTTTTCTATGCACGATGTTTGTAATTCTTTCAGTGTTAAGAAATGTGATCAGGCATCTAAATATTTGTTGAATGGATTTGTATAGGGTTATATTACGGAATGTTGAAATAAGCTTCTACTTGGTGAGGTGTAAATTAATGAAAGGAAGAGGGCGTTTCATATAGTATCAGTATGTTTGAGTTTTGTTTGAAATTTTAGGTGAAGGGGTTGTGGCTCAAATAATCCATCGAAATTGTTATTAATTCAGTTGTGTGCATTCACGAGTGTTCATGAAGCACGTCAGTAACGTAACATGAATTACTTCATTACCCCCGAGATATTTAGACGTTTTCAGAGTGGTTGAATTAATATGGTAAAGACATTGTCACACTACCCATGAAAAGTATGTTACAATATCAGATAGAATGACTAAAACTGCTGCCCAAAAGTAACATGACCTTATATAGAGAAAAAAGAAACATGGGAGTAGCATACAATTGTATCTCAAAATCTCATTATTTTTTTAATCGTTATAGACTGATTATTTATAAGTTTTCTTGCTGAATTAAGTTTCATTGTTATCCAACGTGGATGTCATTATTGAAATATATTACCTGTAGTAAATTGTGTTACACACGAATATCATTTTCGTGAACAACCAACAGAATTATTTGTACTCTTGTCGATTGTTTGTCATCAACCAGCTTTGCAGTTTGCACTCGGGCAGAAAACAATTAACTGATATGTTCATATTTTGTTAGCGTTAACGTTGTTTGTTAAATCATTTACTTATATCATTAAACAGCTAAGAAAGCAGTTCACAATGTTAAATACTCTATTCATTTTTATATTAGACTTCAAGTAAATTTATTCGCTTCCCTAGTTAGATGTATTTACGAACAGGTTTGATCTACGAACTGAGAGTATCACGCAATTCAGGTGGAATGAAAAGAGCGTAAGCATACAGTGAGTGGACACACAGAGAGAAATCTAATCGTGCCTGACTGAATATTTTGCAGAAACTCGATTCAGATGTGGTACTAAATGAAAACACGGCTTCATTTCTTTATATTTGTAGACCCCAATGGTCTCGGTTAACTGAAAATGAGTGAAAAGCGGCGTAAAACCAACTTCACTTACTTTTCATGATAGATGAAGTCAGTTTGTCAAAAAAGTGAAACTTGTTGCTGTAATTATGTATTTGCTATCGATTTTATTTGCTGTTTTGTTGCAAAATCTGATTCTTTTATTTATTGTATAAAACAAAACGCTGATTCTGTAATGAACTGGTTAAATGTCACATGCAACGTAAAACACAACTTTGCAGATTATGATACCTTTTGGTATGGGCTTACAGAAACAAATGTAAATTCAGCTTGTGAAGTTGAAAAATAAAGCGATGAAAATAGCCCGCGAAATCGCAGTTCAAATCTCAGTCGCCCCTAGCGCTGAGGGGAAAAGTGGTTTCACCACCTGTGCTCTGCTGCGCTGCACCCATAGCGCATGCGCAGTGATTAGGTTTCGCGCAACTTAAACCGGGTAGGCGACTCTTACAAACACAGCCATTGATGTGTGCAAGGATTTTCTCTACGGTCGAAGTTGGAGAACAATAGATTTTCTTGTGATTACAAGCATCTTGGGTCTGCAGTAATAAATGTACACTGGTCCAATTAATGCAGATTTGCAGTATATATGATCAGATATCATGAATAAGTGATAATCATGTTTCAGTTATGTTTTGTTGTTTTGGTTGCATGTGACCTTTAAGACTTTTCAACAGTTTGTCTGTGGGTCTTCATCCTTGGCACAAAACAGCTGCCTATCTTAGACGAAATGGCGGCATGGTACATTGTCTCTATTATCCTCCATGCTTACGGCTTGGACTCCGCGGTCCTCCAAATATCTGGAACCCCATTGAAAATGATACTGAGGAAATGAGCTTTACCCGCTGGTCTGTACTAGCGTCTGTGGTAAATCTTATATGTAAACATAGTTAGTTATAGGATGCCTGTGGTATATCTTATCTGTCAATATAGTTAGTTATAGGATGTCTGTGGTGTATCTTATCTATAAATATAGTTGGTTATAGGACGTCTGTGGTACATCTTATCTATAAATATAGTTAGTTATAGGATGTCTGTGGTATATCTTATCTATAAATATAGCTAGTTATAGGATGCCTGTGGTAAATCTTATATGTAAACATAGTTAGTTATAGGATGCCTGTGGTATATCTTATCTATAAATATAGTTAGTTATAGGATGCCTGTGGTATATCTTATCTGTAAATATAGTTAGTTATAGGATGTCTGTGGTATATCTTATCTGTAAACATAGTTAGTTATAGGATGCCTGTGGTAAATCTTATCTGTAAATATAGTTAGTTATAGGATGTCTGTGGTGTATCTTATCTATAAATATAGTTAGTTATAGGATGTCTGTGGTATATCTTATCTATAAATATAGTTAGTTATAGGATGCCTGTGGTATATCTTATCTATAAATATAGTTAGTTATAGGATGTCTGTGGTATATCTTATCTATAAATATAGTTAGTTATAGGATGTCTGTGGTATATCTTATCTGTCAATATAGTTAGTTATACGATGTCTGTGGTGTATCTTATCTGTCAATGTAGTTAGTTATAGGATGTCTGTGGTATATCTTATCTATAAATATAGTTAGTTATAGGATGCCTGTGGTATATCTTATCTATAAACATAGTTAGTTATAGGATGCCTGTGGTATATCTTATCTATAAATATAGTTAGTTATAGGATGCCTGTGGTATATCTTATCTGTCAATATAGTTAGTTATAGGATGCCTGTGGTATATCTTATCTATAAATATAGTTAGTTATAGGATGTCTGTGGTGTATCTTATCTATAAATATAGTTAGTTATAGGATGCCTGTGGTATATCTTATCTATAAATATAGTTAGTTATAGGATGCCTGTGGTATATCTTATCTATAAATATAGTTAGTTGTAGGATGCCTGTGGTAAATCTTATATGTAAACATAGTTAGTTATAGGATGTCTGTGGTATATCTTATCTATAAATATAGTTGGTTATAGGATGCCTGTGGTATATCTTATCTGTCAATATAGTTAGTTATACGATGTCTGTGGTGTATCTTATCTGTGAATGTAGTTAGTTATAGGATGTCTGTGGTATATCTTATCTATAAATATAGTTAGTTATAGGATGCCTGTGGTATATCTTATCTGTCAATATAGTTAGTTATAGGATGCTTGTGGTAAATCTTATCTGTCAATATAGTTAGTTATAGGATGTCTGTGGTATATCTTATCTATAAATATAGTTAGTTATAGGATGTCTGTGGTATATCTTATCTATAAATATAGTTAGTTATAGGATGTCTGTGGTATATCTTATCTATAAATATAGTTAGTTATAGGATGCCTGTGGTATATCTTATCTGTCAATATAGTTAGTTATAGGATGTCTGTGGTGTATCGTATCTGTCAATGTAGTTAGTTATAGGATGTCTGTGGTATATCTTATCTGTCAATATAGTTAGTTATAGGATGCTTGTGGTAAATCTTATCTGTCAATATAGTTAGTTATAGGATGTCTGTGGTGTATCTTATCTATAAGTATAGTTGGTTATAGGACGTCTGTGGTATATCTTATCTATAAATATAGTTAGTTATAGGATGTCTGTGGTATATCTTATCTATAAATATAGTTAGTTATAGGATGCCTGTGGTATATCTTATCTGTAAATATAGTTAGTTATAGGATGTCTGTGGTATATCTTATCTGTAAATATAGTTAGTTATAGGATGCCTGTGGTATATCTTTTCTATAAATATAGTTAGTTTTAGGATGTCTGTGGTATATCTTATCTGTAAATATAGTTAGTTATAGGATGCCTGTGGTATATCTTATCTGTAAATATATAACATTTTTGATTAAATGTCATTTTTTATACTTACCTGGTAGAAAGCCAACAATGCCCACGTGAGTGGCGCTTACTCAATTTCTCTCATAACACAGTCTACAAAAAAGTAGAGACGCGAGGTCAACATACGGGCGGTAGGTCACCCAGGTCACGAGATGACCTGGACACGTCATTCCCTTACCCAGCGAGGCAGACAACAAAACCCTCAGGAGGGGAGGCTGGGCGGGAACTCCCGACTGTTGGCTTTCTACCAGGTAAGTATAAAAAATGACATTTAATCAAAAATGTTATATTTTTTACATACTTATCAGGTAAGAAAGCCAACAATGCCCAGAATGGCACAGAGGCGGAGGGCTGAGAGCGTGGACGCGAGACCTCGCCCGTGCGTCTCTACGTAAAGAGGAACCAAGAAACCCTGAGGAGAGCGATCCACCGGCATCCGCCTCCGCACTAGAGGGCGGGTAGGACACCAACCACTGTCCGGACATCTCCGATAAGGAGGAGGGATCGGCCGACAACCCCGGAAGGGAAACCCAACACGAGAAAAGACAACTCAACACTGAAGGAGTGGAGAGAAGCAACAGAAAAGTTTATTTGAGGCAAAAAGGGTGTGTAGCTGAGGTCCCCAGCTTGGCACCATACGAGAGGCGGGGGAGTGTAGGCCACCTAAAGAGGAGCAGCCCCGCGCCAAATTAAAGGGTAAGGACCCCCCGTTCTTTGCTGGGCAAAGACCTGGGGTCCTAGCCTTGAAATGCCCGCCAGATCCTCGTTGGAGAGGGTTCGTAAATAGTGGTTGCCGAACACCAAGCCAGACTTCCAGAAGCAGCCCGCCATGATGTCCGCCACCGCAATGTTGCGGTGATAAGCCATGGTGGCCAAGACGGCCCTGATCTCGTGTGGGTTGGTTCGAGTCGGAAGAGGTCTGTCCTGGCCTTTGTAGGCCTCTATGATGGCCGACCGAAGGTATACCCCAAGAGCTCTCCGATCAATCTCCCTTTTGCTCCTCTGGGAGTGAGGGAGGAAGAGCCTCCGCCGCCCCTGCCTAAGGGAGCGGGTACGGTCGGTATACACTCGGAGAGCCCTGACAGGGCAGAGAGAGAGTGCTCCCTCCTCCGTCGGGTCTACCAACGGCCCTAAGGAAGGGATGTGGAAGGTACGTCCCAGTTCGTCTGCCTGTTGGTTCTTGCAAACGAAGTCGGGGGCGAGGCCCAAGGACGCAGATCCTCCATCCGTGGTCTCAAATCTCAGGAGATCCGCCTGAAGAGCGTGAAGTTCCGATATTCGGGCCGCCGAGGCCATGGCCACTAGAAAGGTGGTCTTCACCGTGACGCGGAGGAGGGGAGCCTCTTCCAGAGGCTCATAAAAATCTGACTTGAGGACCACTGCCAGATCCCACTCAGGAGCCCTCGGCTTGCGCCGACCCTCCGCCTGTCGGAAAGACTTGATGAGCTCCCTCAGTAAAGAAATGTCCAGTCCCGGCGACCTCTTCCTTATAACGGACATGATGGCCGCCAGATTGGTGTTAATGGAGGAGGCCTTGAGCCCTCGAACGTTGCGCAAGTGAACCAGATAATCAGCTATCTGGGGAAGAGTGGCAGAACCGGCCTCCACGCCGTTGTCTTCACAGAAGGAGGAAAAGGAACCCCACTGGAAGTCGTAGAGCTTCTGCGTGGTTTTCCTCTGTGAGGAAGCCAAGGCAGAGGCTACTCGCTTGGAGTATCCACTGTTCCTGAGCCCCCTTTGAATACAAGCCAAACGTGCAGATCGAATACCTGAGGGTTTTCGTGAACACGGCCGCTTGGCTTGCTTATGAGAAGGTCCCTCCGGTGAGGGATCTGAACGGGATCCTGCAGACAGAGTCTGCGAAGGGGAACGAACCAGGGCCGGGCAGGCCACATGGGAGCCACCAGAAGCAGTCTGATGGACTTGGTGGTCTGAAGCTTGGCCACTACCTGTGCTAGAACCGCTGGGGGAGGGAAGGCATAAGCGTCCATCCCTTCCAACTCTAACGACAGTGCATCGACGGCCCAGGCCGCTGGGTCCGGCACGGGGGATACATAGATCGGGAGCTGGCAGTTCAGCCTGGTGGCAAACAGATCCAACATGGGCCTGCCGAACTGGAGACAGAGGGACTGAAACGTCCGCGGGTTCAGTTGCCACTCTGTCGAAGGAGGCGCGTCCGGCCGGGAGAGAACATCTGCCAGGACGTTCTTGGCTCCTGGAATGTGAACTGCACGGATGCTCAGGCAGAGCCTGTCTACCAGTTCGAACAGGCGGAGGGTCAGGTCTAGGAGAGGAGTGGCTCTGGTGGAGCCTTGACGGTTGATCGTCCAGGCTGCAACTGAGCTGTCCGTGTGGACCAGTAAGGTCTGGTGCCTGAGGGGAACGGACCAATGGAGGATGGCAAGTCGTACGGCGTCCAACTCCAGCACATTGATGTGCCGGTCCTGCTGGGCTGCCGACCAGGTACCTGCCGTCTGGTCCGACCCCAAGTGAGCGCCCCATCCTTGGGTGGAGGCGTCCACGAAAAGGTGACTGGTCGGGAGAGGTGTCCTTAGGGGAACTCCTTTGAGGACGTTGTCGTCCACTTGCCACCAGGTGAGGAAGTGTCTGAGGTGAGGTGGGAGACTTATTGGGTGAAGACAGTGGGTCTCCCTGACGTGCTCGTTGAGGAACACCTGAAGAGGTCGGAGCATCAGCCTCCCCCTTATGGTTAGGTCCTGGGCTGACGTCAGGAGGCCCAATATCCGCTGCCACTGCCTGAGGGACAGGGGCTCTGATAGTGCCCGAGTCATCAGGGGCGCTAGCCTGGTCATCCGCTCCTTGGGTACAAAAGCCTTGAAGGCTACTGTATCCAGTATGGCACCTAGGTATTGGAGAGAGGTGGTTGGTACCAGGTCCGACTTCTCCAGGTTCACTAGCCACCCTAGGCGTCGAAGGAGGTGGATGACGAGGTCCCGTTGCGCCTCGAGAATGGAGGGCGAAGGGTTGTGAGCGAACCCATCGTCCAGGTACATAAGGAATTGGGCCTGGAGTTCGTGGAGGAACTGGACGATGGGTTGGGTCACACGAGTGAACAGCCATGGGGCAGAGGAAATCCCGAACGGGAGGACATTCCACTGAAAGTGCCTGCCCCCCAGGACGAAACGGAGGTACCTGCGATCCGCCAAGTGAATGGGGATGTGCAGGTACGCATCCTGGAGGTGGAGGGCTCCAGTAACCGCATGGCTGATGGAACAGTCAAGAGTCGAAAATATGGCGGCTGTTCGAGGTAGGAGGAGTTGAACTCCTTCAAGTCGTGAATCAGCCGCCATTTCCCCCGAGTTGCGTTTGGGCCTGACAAAAACGGGGGAATAGAACCCGGGAGTCAGATCCTGGAGGGGGATTTCCTGAACTGCCCCCTTGGAGACTAGAGACTCCACCTGCTCTAAGGTGAGTTGGAACCTGACCGAGTCCATCGGACGTTCCACCGGAGAGCAGGTTAGAGGGGGCGGAGAGGAGATCGGGATGCGGAAGCCACGCTCCAGGATCCGACACACGAATGGGTCTAGTCCTAGCTGACGCCAGTTTGGGACAAAGAGGCTCAAGCGGCCGCCAACGGGTCCGTCGAATGGAGGAATGATAGGTGGCGGAAGGATTGGCGGGCACCAAGAGTCACTTCTTCTTGGACGTCCACTTGCCCTTGTTCCGCTTCCGCGGAGTGCCCTTGCTGGGGGTTTGGAATCCCTGGTTAGCCTGGCTGGGCTGGTTGGACTGGTTCGTGGGTCCTCGGGCCACGACCTCCGAACCGAAAGTCCACCTTCCCTGTCCGCTTCCTAGGAGTGGATTGGTCTGCTGGAGGACCTCCCCACGCTTGCGGGGGGTGGAGCCTGCTGAGGGTCTGCCACCCGTCATGATCCGATTGGTTAGGTCCTGCTGCTGGATCTCATGGCGAGTGCGGAGAGCTTCTGGGATTTCCCCCGCGAACAAGGTGTCTGCCGACACTGAGGTGTGACGGAGGGAGTCCCTAATCTCCGGAGGGAGATTAGTGCGCCCCAGGAAGCCTTCCCGTCTGAGGTTGGTAATGGCAGCTGAAATCCTAGCAGCCGACAGGGTGACTTGTGCCACTCTGCCAGCTACCGCTCCAAACGCCCTATACAGAGGTTCCTCACCCTGTTCCATCCCTGCCTCCTTGGCGAAAGTGGCCATAGCTTGGCAGGCGTGAGCAACATAGTTGCTCAGCCCCACAATGGATCTGGCCTCCTTGTCCAAATGGATAAGGTGATTGTCCGACACCTTGTGGGGTACCCCAGCAGAAGCAACACGAGAGATATCGGGATCCAAGGAGGGAGGATCTAAAGGAATGGGCGAGTTCGCCACTGGAAGCCTGATCCTCTGTTTGTCTGAGAGGAGGAGCTGAGGGGTAAGGCGACCTGGTCCGGCGGTGGCAACAGCCTCCTTCAGTTCCTTAGCGGCTGCTTCAAGGAAGCGGTGCGGAGGGAGGACTTTCCGAGGGGAGAGAACACAGTCTTCAGGGCAGAAAGACTCGCCTCTCGCCCTAGAAGCGGCAGAAGGTTGATCGTCCACCTCCGCCAACACCACACCGGTGTATTCCGCAATTGCCTCCAGTCTAGACGCAGAGTCAGAGACTGGAGGGTTAGGCTCTGGAAGGACAGGGTCGCTGTCAGGAATAAGTGGAGGGTCTCTTGTGTTAATGAACTCCCTAGAGGGGGAGGACCTGGGAGAAGGAGAGCGTCTCGGGGAGTGAACGGGCGTTCGCCTCCGGAGGCGGAGCGGAGAGGAGGGTTCCGCGGAACGAGCCGATGTGGGCGGACCAAGGCGTTGATCAAGGATGGACTCCACTAACCCTTTAACGGAAAGGAGAAGCCTCTCTGAGCGAACCTGCTCCCTGTTACGAGACTTCTTCGCTTTTTTCTCCTTCCTTCTCTTCTTCTCCTTCCTCCCCTCCGGTGATACGGCTACGTCCTCCCTCAGGAGGGGCCGAGAGGGAGAGACGGAACGGGAGCGAGTAGCGCTCCCCTCTGGCATAATCCTGATGGGGTCCGACTCCATTCCTGACTGAGAGTCGAACTCCTCCGCCTCCTCGTGAATAACTAACTCCTCTGATGCGGAGGGAGAAGGAGGGTGGATGGGAGAGCGAGGCACCGATCGTCTAGATGACGCCGAAGACACTGGCGAACCTGCGGAAGGCGCTGCCTTCTTCCGATGAGACTCCCTCTCGCTCTTCCTAAGTACTGCCAGGTACTGACGAAAGTCCCGCTCAGAGAGGACCTCACACTCTGCACAAGTGTTATCCGCAGCGCAGGGACTCTTGCAAAGCCTACACAATGTGTGAGGATCCCACTTAGCCGACTTCCTAGTGCCGCACTGAGTGCAGAAGGAGGCGAATACCATGGTGGAACGCACGACAGGGTACGCTGCCGAGGGGTGACGGCAGAGTAAACTCCTATCCGAGGAGGATAGGCACGTCACAAGCGAATGGTCCGACCAGGCGGAAGGTTCGCCTGTCCTCCGCCTCTCCGTCAAGGCGAAAGGTCCGCCAATGCTCCTCTACACCACACAGGGGTTGAGGGGAACGACAGAAGAATCTCCTAGCGAAGGGTCCGCCTAGGCGGAGGGTCCGCCTGACCTCCGCTACTGCGCACAAAGGTGCAGGTGAACGATAGTTAAGGAACCCCTAACGAAAGGTCTGCTCGGGCGAAGGGTTCGCCTATCCGCCAATCCGCCTATCCGCCAGCGAGTAACGCGGAAGCCCGACAAGGGTCCGAGTGCACGAGCCACACAAGCGTGAACCGAGACACAATCGGGACACCCGTGAAGCACGTGCAAGTGGGACGACGGCCGACGACCCACAAACTGCTGGCAAGAAAGAAAAAATCAGCTGGTCGCAGATAACGAAAAACACCTAAAAGCGACTAGAATGATGATAGTAGAGAGAGAGAGAGAGAGAGAGAGAAATATAGAAAAATGCAATAAACAAAGCACACACTTAACTAGAATCCAGTAGAGCGGCCAAGCAACACGTCTTGACTCGCTCGTCTCTAGTAAGGGAATGACGTGTCCAGGTCATCTCGTGACCTGGGTGACCTACCGCCCGTATGTTGACCTCGCGTCTCTACTTTTTTGTAGACTGTGTTATGAGAGAAATTGAGTAAGCGCCACTCACGTGGGCATTGTTGGCTTTCTTACCTGATAAGTATGTAAAAAATAGTTAGTTATAGGATGTCTGTGGTATATCTTATCTGTAAATATAGTTAGTTATAGGATGTATCTGGTATATCTTATCTGTAAATATAGTTAGTAACAGGATGCCTGTGGTATATCTTATCTGTAAATATAGTTAGTTATAGGGCGCCTGTGTTATATCTTATCTATAATTATAGTTAGTTGTAGGATGCCTGTTGTAAATCTTATCTATAAATATAGTTAGTTATAGGATGCTTGTGGTAAATCTTATCTGTAAATATAGTTAGTTATAGGATGTCTGTGGTATATCTTATCTGTAAATATAGTTAGTTATAGGATGTCTGTGGTATATCTTATCTATAAATATAGTTAGTTATAGGATGCCTGTGGTATATCTTATCTGTAAATATAGTTAGTTATAGGATGTCTGTGGTATATCTTATCTGTAAATATAGTTAGTTTTAGGATGTCTGTGGTATATCTTATCTGTAAATATAGTTAGTTATAGGATGTCTGTGGTATATCTTATCTATAAATATAGTTAGTTATAGGATGTCTGTGGTGTATCTTATCTGTAAATATAGATAGTAACAGGATGCCTGTGGTATATCTTATCTGTACATATAGTTAGTTGTAGGGCGCCTGTGGTACATCTTATCTATAATTATAGTTAGTTGTAGGATGCCTGTTGTATATCTTATCTGTAAATATAGTTAGTTATAGGATGTCTGTGGTATATCTTATCTGTAAATATAGTTAGTTATAGGATGTCTGTGGTATATCTTATCTGTAAATATAGTTAGTTATAGGATGCCTGTGGTATATCTTATCTGTACATATAGTTAGTTGTAGGGCGCCTGTGGTACATCTTATCTATAATTATAGTTAGTTGTAGGATGCCTGTTGTAAATCTTATCTATAAATATAGTTAGTTATAGGATGCTTGTGGTAAATCTTATCTGTAAATATAGTTAGTTATAGGATGCCTGTGGTATATCTTATCTATAAATATAGTTAGTTATAGGATGCCTGTGGTATATCTTATCTATAAATATAGTTAGTTATAGGATGTCTGTGGTATATCTTTTCTGTAAATATAGTTAGTTATAGGATGTCTGTGGTGTATCTTATCTGTAAATATAGTTAGTTATAGGATGTCTGTGGTATATCTTATCTATAAATATAGTTAGTTATAGGATGTCTGTGGTATATCTTATCTATAAATATAGTTAGTTATAGGATGTCTGTGGTATATCTTATCTATAAATATAGTTAGTTATAGGATGTCTGTGGTATATCTTATATGTAAACATAGTTAGTTATAGGATGCCTGTGGTATATCTTATCTATAAATATAGTTAGTTATAGGATGCCTGTGGTATATCTTATATGTAAATATAGTTAGTTATAGGATGTCTGTGGTATATCTTATCTATAAATATAGTTAGTTATAGGATGCTTGTGGTAAATCTTATCTGTAAATATAGTTAGTTATAGGATGCCTGTGGTATATCGTATCTATAAATATAGTTAGTTATAGGATGCCTGTGGTATATCTTATCTATAAATATAGTTAGTTATAGGATGCTTGTGGTAAATCTTATCTGTAAATATAGTTAGTTATAGGATGCCTGTGGTATATCTTATCTATAAACATAGTTAGTTATAGGATGCCTGTGGTATATCTTATCTGTAAATATAGTTAGTTATAGGATGTCTGTGGTATATCTTATCTATAAATATAGTTAGTTATAGGATGTCTGTGGTATATCTTATCTATAAATATAGTTAGTTATAGGATGCCTGTGGTATATCTTATCTATAAATATAGTTAGTTATAGGATGTCTGTGGTATATCTTTTCTGTAAATATAGTTAGTTATAGGATGTCTGTGGTGTATCTTATCTGTAAATATAGTTAGTTATAGGATGTCTGTGGTATATCTTATCTGTAAATATAGTTAGTTATAGGATGTCTGTGGTGTATCTTATCTATAAATATAGTTAGTTATAGGATGTCTGTGGTATATCTTTTCTGTAAATATAGTTAGTTATAGGATGTCTGTGGTATATCTTATCTATAATTATAGTTAGTTATAGGATGCCTGTTGTAAATCTTTTCTATAAATATAGTTAGTTATAGGATGCTTGTGGTAAATCTTATCTGTAAATACAGTCAGCTATAGGATGCCTGTGGTATATCTTATCTGTATTATCTGTAAATATGGTTAGTTATAGGGCACCTGTGGTATATCTTATCTGTATTATCTGTAAATATAGTCAGTTATAGGACGCCTGTGGTATGTCTTATCTGTAAATATGGTTAGTTATAGGGCGCCTGTGGTATATCTTATCTGTATTATCTGTAAATATGGTTAGTTATAGGGCGCCTGTGGTATGTCTTATCTGTATTATCTGCAAATGTAGTTAATTATAGGGCGCTTGTGGTATATCTTATCTGTATTATCTGTAAATATAGTTAGTTATAGGGCGCCTGTGGTATATCTTATCTGCATTATCTGCAAATGTAGTTAATTATAGGGCGCTTGTGGTATATCTTATCTGTATTATCTGTAAATATAGTTAGTTGTAGGGCGCTTGTGGTATATCTTATCTGTATTATCTGTAAATATAGTTAGTTATAGGGCGCTTGTGGTATATCTTATCTGTATTTTCTGTAAATACAGTTAGCTATAGGGCGCCTGTGGTATATCTTATCTGTATTATCTGGAAATGTAGTTATTTATAGGGCGCTTGTGGTATATCTTATCTGTAAATACAGTTAGCTATAGGGCGCTTGTTGCATATCTTATCTGTATTATCTGTAAATATAGTTAGTTATAGGGCGTTTGTGGTATATCTTATCTGTATTATCTGTAAATGTAGTTAGTTATAGGGCGCTTGTGGTATATCTTATCTGTAAATACAGTAAGCTATAGGGCGCTTGTGGTATATCGTATCTGTAAATATAGTTAGTTATAGGGCGCCTGTGATATATCTTATCTGTATTATCTGTAAATGTAGTTAGTTATAGGGCGCCTGTGGTATATCTCATCTGTAAATATAGTAGGATGCCTGTAAGTAATCGAGTACGGGCCAGACAATCCAGTGATTAACAGCACCAGCGTCGATCTATGAAACTGGGACACGATCACAAGTACCAAATACGTCCGCGACCCTGACCACCCGATCCCGTTAGTCGCGTGTTACGACAAGCATGGGTTACTGAAGCTAAATTCTAACCCGGGACTTCACTGGTCTCAAATATATTAACACTAAACGTTTGAGTGACTAATGATGAATATTATTAGCACCTGTGGCAGTTCCACAGTTGTCAAATGACAGTATTCTGATATTACCGGTGTTCATAAAACATGCAACAGCTGTCGCTGGGCTATCTGGAGAAATGGTTGTGTGAATTGGTGAAACTGTGAATATTTTATGTCCGTGTCAATTACTTTGTCAACAGCGTATTATGCGAAGTAACACATGGGCATTTCGTACACTCACTGGCGCCCAATACATTCCTTCGTGGATGAACCATGAATCCCCAGAACCCCCACTTCACCACACCCCCTTGACTCCGCCAACGCCACCACAGTACGATGAAAGACAATGCCGAGGTCCAAGCAGTGAGTTCGTTATCGTTAACCAAAACTGTTCCTGTTTGACTACCCTATGCTGTAAATGGTGCAGATCATAAGTTCAATACGTATGACTGACCGATGGCCAAAATCTTATATCATTCTTATTCGAAGTTTCGAACGGGGATTTATTGAATGACTGTGTAATATTTAACATGTCGTAAGCAAGATCAGAGTTACCTCCCTTCGACCAATAACCCCGCCAATGGTGCCACATTTTACCATTCCGTGTTCTGAGTCGGCTCTTCAAACATTGTATGTGATAGAGTAACCGTACCTTGGAAAGACTGCCTACAGTCAGAAAGAAGCATTATACATTACAATGAATGGTTGCCGTTATATTCGAAGACATCCCGAGTGTACGACCGTTTCACTGCTGATGATCACATGTTTCTATACTACCCATCAAAAGTTCAGATTCACGTGAGGCCCTCATTATGTATAAAGTATGTATATAAAGTTACATAGAGGATTATTTTCTCCAGTAATTTGGGCGGGACAACTGCAAACCTTTTACGGATGAACTGCGTCATGTATCAAACTGATGAAAACCATGTGTAGATGTCATGCATCTGAACAGATGTACTTTGGTGTACTTTTTATAAGAATATCAGCATGTTTCATCATTTGTTGAACGCGTGACAATAATCTCTTTGAACATTACGAGTTAACTTAACAATAAACCAGTTCACGTGTAAACAGTACCTTATAACAGTATGGGATATTTTGCATGATCTATACTGACGGGCAAAAGAAACTTTCTGTTGCCAAATTTATCATAAAATCAATATCAAATGCAAATTGATTGCCTCAAACATGAGATTGATTACCACGAACAACAGCGCCCAAACGCGCCTCTTTACCACTTTGGACGAAAAACAAACAAATGCACGTTTTGTACATGTAAGGGTACAAGGCACGTGCATGTACGACATAAAACCAACCCATAGTGCCGAACTGACCGCATTTTAACAGGAAAACACTTTACAATGCCACGGTTAACTCCAGAAGAGCGAGCGTGGGCCATCGGAATGCTGCAGATGGGCCCCACTACGGGTGGCATTGCAAGAACGTTCCACTGTTCAGTCGTTACCGACAGGAACCTTCGTCGGCTGTTATCAACAGACAAGAGTTAGACGTTGGCAGCTCCGTTACTTCCGCCGAGTTCTGTTTTCTGACGAAAGCAGATTCTGTATAGCTAGAGGCGATGAAAGGGCTCGAGTATACAGGAGAAGAGGCAAAAGAACAGCTCGCTGCTGCGTCCAGGACGCAGAGCCGTATGGTGAGGACAGCGTTATGGTATGGGGTGGCATTTGCGGTGACCAAAAGACAATTGGTGGTCATCAACTGTAATCTGAATGGCCAGCAAGACATTGATCAGGTTATTCGACCAGCCGGTCATTCCTTCAACAACAACAACAACAACAACGAAAGGGGATATTGTTCTTACAGTGTTAGGACTATGCTCGACCGTACGTTGCTAGATTTGTGCAGAATTTCTTTCACTTCAACAACGTTAACATGCTTCCATGGCCTGCACGCTCTCCTGCCCATTGAGCACTTGTGAGATCACCTCGATCGACCGATTCGACAGAGACAGAACCCACCGGTTATAGTTCAACACATGGCTCAAACACTTGTAGAAGAATGGAGGCGTATACCAACTGACGTCATCAGACGCCTCACTACTTCAATGAGAAGACATGTGCTTGCTTGTATTCAAACCAGAGGTGGACATACTCGCTATTAGTGGCTTCAAATCCTAGATTGCTGTGTTTCATGTTTGGACCGTCTGACAGCGATCTCTATTTTGACTCCATATCGACCACAATGTGTTTAATAAGTCAAAGGCTCTGTTAAAGCTGAAATGTTCGCACAGAACATGTGCCCATGCCATTGCTTAACAAATTACAACATTCAAATTTCACTTTGCTCTTGTCGTTTTTCAAAGCTATCAACTTGTACCAGGGGAAACTTTCTTTCCAGTTAAGCTTAGAACAGTTGACGTGACTACATGTACACTAGTGAGTCTAAACTTTTGATGAGTAGTATACATCATTTTATGCAGTTGTTAGACTTATCTGACTGTGTCAATACATTAGGCCTGGAAATGACTTTTATCAGTTATATTTCAGTTGAATCATGCTGGCCTGCTCAGAACAGAACCCGTACCTGGTGATCTAGTTATCGTAGTTGTGCGAAATGTCCCACACTGCCTTGTACGATTAAATCCAAGGTACACAGTCTGATAACATCTCGCAACCAGTGCTGTTCCCACAACCAAACAGTACTAATGGATTTCCGCACCGTCTGGTATCCAGCTGCAAGTTGTTCAACGGCGCATCAAGAAGTCCAGGAGGGACAACTGGCCAGATAAGTTTTCAGCAGTTTGCTGAAGGGGTCAACTGTATCTCCACATTGGAACTTCATGGGGATGGAGTTCGGGGTGGTTGGGGCTGAGACAGGAAAGGCATGACTGACTTGTTTTTTTCCTGGTGTGTGGGATGACAAGTTGGGTTTTGTTCTCTGAGCGTAGACTCCGTGCAGGTGATAGAGACTGATCAGCCCCTAAATTACACAGTGAAGTCTGGACGATTCACTGCTCTGTATATACGGAGAAGCAAAAGAAATGAAAATTTCGACAAAAAAATCATATCGCTTAAAAGTAAGAGTTCATGTTTATGTATACTTAAAAACTTGACAAGACGCCAACGTTGCGTTTCTTTTGCCGATCAGTATAGTTATAGTTTAAATCTATATGCGAGAACTCACGACTTTAACTTTACCCTTTGCCCAGCAGGTAGCCAGTGTAGTTGTTTATTATAGTGATTTCTCTTGCTTCTTAGTTTTTAGACATAGGTTGCTATTACAATTCATTTTTTTATTCAACATAAAGGCCAACGGCCCATGTACCGAAAAATCATTATAATGACAGATGGTAGTTCCTCGGTAATAGTGCTTCCTGAATAAACCTTGCAACGTTTAACAAAACGTTTATCTTATTGCATGTTAGAAGAGTTTTAAACTTTTGGACATAGGTTCCTGCTGAAAGGATATGTGCACCTAAAGGATATCTGTTATTCGTCTGTCGTATTTTACTGGTAAACACATATAAGATGACCCCAATGTGCATACTTGGGAACGCCCCACAGAACGATCCACTTGAAACAAGAGGGAGACAGGTTGTCTGATAAATATCGAGAAGTTCATTTTTCCCGTGCGTTTCACGCATGAATTGTTATAGCACACTCGATTTGAGAACAGGTACAGTCCCAACGAATTGAATCAACACAATATACTGAGCAAATATGTTTAGGACCACCGATCCATTTCACGAAGCAAATCACATTTTCCTGGTTTTTTTTAACAAAAATTGTTGAATAACAAAAATGCTTGTCAATCCCCCAATCATCTATTTGTCTTCGTCTTAACTAAAGGTTAGCGTGGAATATCAGTATCTTATGCCTGAAATTGCAGTCTTATCATTCGAAGGAATATGCGGTGTTGTTTTCATGGGTAAAATTGACTTTTCGTCTGCTAAATATTAAATAGATAATAACTACATATAGTTAATTGTGTTTCATTTAACTTTTTAATATGTTCAAAGTTATCTGTTACTGAATGGTGGTGGCTAAATCAGAGTAGCAAGGGGAAATATTTTTATCCCATAATTTTGTTCCTATTTCTCTGTACGGTCTGATTTTCGTCCATAATTCCGCTACTGATCGACCGGGAATACATGTCTTGGAAATTTATATAACTGGTTCCAGAGAAATGGTTAGTATTCAAAAAATATTTCCAAATTTCCGTCATATTTTTTATTATGGTCACCAAAATTGTGTACAGAAAACTGAAAATACCTTTTGACACTGATAAGTCAGTGAGAAATATCTTTGTACACAAATTTGTCGGTTTGGGGATTGCTCAGTACCAGACTCAGTAGATTAATCAGTGACTAAAAATATAAAATACAGACAACTCACCAAATATTACTCTTTTTTTATGACAAAGTAAGGGAACAGTAAAAACCTGATATAGTATGTGTCAATTATTATACAACCCACAACAATGCTGGAAAATTAGGCGGACTTACTGATTTATGCTTTAATTATCACTCTCTGAATCAGTAGCGGAATTGATTTCATGTCACGGTTAGCATGTATTGCACGTGCATAATCGTCAAGCTACCTGTAGCAGCCAAGTGTACTCGCCCAATTCGTTGTACCGCCTGAATCACTTGCAAGTCCTAAGTCAATCACTAGTCTGTCAATTTCCCTTTCTACTGCGATTACGCGTTGCCAGTAACCATCTTCAATTGTTTTAACATGTTTACAACATTCCGACCATCTTTTTTTTGCACCGATTGCAGACATTCTTTCATTTATGGCAACTCTTAAGGAACTTTTTGTGAACTGCAATTTTGTGAAGCGACATACTTTTTCACGTTTGCCCAAATTAACTCAATCGGGTTTCGTTCTGCGTGGTATGGAGGGAGACGTAGTACATCATGACCATGTTGCTTCAACATCGTGTCTACTCTGTAGACAGGGCCCGATTTGTTGGATTTTGCAAGAAACAATAGTTCGGCTTTAAGTATTTTCTCATCAAATGAGATATTGTGCCTTTGTAGCCACGCTTCTATGTCATCTTTTCTGTTGGCGGTTGGCGAACATTTGTCCACTTGCTTACTATGATATGGTGCATTATGCATAACGATGACAGAGTGCAGTGGAAGGTTTGGGATCAACTTTTCCTGGAGCCATTTGGAAAAATTATCAAAGTTCATCTCGTCATGATAGTCTGCTGATTTGAGTTTGGAATCAAGCAAAAACAAGCAAACCAAGCATGAACCAAAATAAGCCAAGGTCCGGTACCAGACGGAGGTTGAACCCCATTCACCCTCAAGTTGCCAACACTTTTGGACAATGTGGTGTACATGCAACCATGTTTCATCGATAAAGATGAGTGTTCGATGCATAATCGTCAAGCTACCTGTAGCAGCCTGTGTACTCGCCCAATTCGTTGTACCGCCTCTCTTTTCACAAATGCATTTAGTGCGCAGGATCATCTAATATGTGTCTAGCAGTAAGTCTCCGTCGTATTTTAGAATAGCATTAAATCACTTGATAGTTAATCACTTGAACTTATTTACCAGGCGCTTCCTGAATCGAAATACTGCCAAATATGGACTGCTTGACAGCCTTGACTTGTCGATAATACGGATCAATATTTCAAAATTTCTTTCTGAAAACATATTTTAATTGGACAAGTTCTTCTTTAATCGTCTTACTTTTTAAAATAGCTATGATTAATCCACACGTTTTGCAGTACAAAGTTAAGCAGTATAGGCAATACATTAAAAATTATACCGCAAATGTTTTGATAATGCCTCACAAGTCACAAGCATTGTTTACGTGCTGCGAGATATCATTTATTGTATTGTGCTGTGGGTTATCATGTCCGTTCATGCAATCCCTTATATTTTTCCCTCAGCATATATACATGTTACGATAAAGCTTTTTCATAACGGCCATGAACTGGCGGATATAACGAAACATTTGGTCCCACCTGGGTGGTTAGTTCGTACACAGAACAACAGTAATTAGTTGTCCCGTAATACGTTTGTTGCAGCTATGTTTCGTTAAAACCCGCACAGCCATGGCATAAATGCAAACGGTAACACAAAGATCGCTCTCGGACGACAGGATGTATCCAATTTTCTTACAATGTGATTTGAAGTTTTGCTATTAATTTTCTGACATATTCCATTTGTGCATGCTTTGGGCTTTTCTTACACGTGCAAGTATTAGACTGATGACTTAATCAGATATATACATACGACTGAAAAGACTGTGAATATAGAATATTTCGTACTTTCGAAACATCGAATCGAAATCTAAGTGTCAGCGAAGGTCCAGGTCCAGGTTAAATATATATCATTTGACAGCTAGACCGGCTCGCTTCAACCCTCACTTCAAATTTAAAATCATATGTTAGTCTTTTCCCCATCATTTCCTCAAACCCTCATATAACACATAGAGAAAGTTTACTTCCCAATCACAGTAAAACTACAAAAAAATATAGATGGTTCTCGGGCACATGTTTGTTCAAAAGTGACGAGGGAGGAACACACTTTTATTTTTCTCTCTCAGAAATACAGCTTGGAAAATAAAAACAGTAGCATGTGTTAATGAGTTGTAGATTCAATCACTCTCGTTCTTACAGACACTCATTCTCAGAGTGGACAAATGGACTCTACCGGGATGCGGTCAACATTAGTTTTTTAAATGGCAATGAAAAATTCTTACGGGCACAAATAACAGTGACGCGCCCATTTCGCTTCTTAACTAAATGACCATGGCGATTTTAGTTCACGTCACTCTCGGCGATATGTCGGTGGTCTGTAAATAATCTAAAATAAACTCTCACAATTAAATAGATCACACAAGAATGTGTGTACAACTGAGAAGAATGTATTATGCAATATTACTTATACTTCACTCCATACTGGTGTATAAGATAAGACAGTGAACAGGTTTATTACATGGTTTGTTATAGAACGCCGCACCCGGCAATATCACAGGTTTATGGCGGCAGTCTGTACACAATCGAGCCAGGACCAGACAATCCAGTGATCAGAAGCACGAACATCGATCTGTGCTTTTGGGAACCGATGACACGTACACTTTTGAATCGTTCCCCGTGATTGCTGAGAATGAACAGGGAGCCCACTCATCACTGGATTGTCTGGTCCAGATTCGAATCTACAGGTTGGTTTCGAATAGCTGGAATATTTTGTTTCAGTAAATTATGCCATGCCAAGAATAGGCTACACTTTGTTTTGAGGTGAAACAACATGAACATGCACCCTGGTTTTGGAATGTATAAGTGGAACACATGAATGCGGAGTTAAACAAACAAACAAAGAGAAGGGAATTGTCTTGCACTTGCATTGAACGCTTCATTGCTTTACTCGTTCGCCTTTGATCTATAATCTGCTTCTTTCACCTTCTCAAACGTACCTCGCTGTAACAACAAAAGTCGATGGCATTTCCGGTGATTGCGCTGCTCGGCAAATCGAACTGTTTGAACAACAACACCCTACTTAACAATGGTACTTCCAGTAGATTGGGCGATTTCCCCTCGGAAATTGACATACTTGATTGACAGCCCCAGAGAAGTTGCACGAGATTGCTATGGTAACCTGAACGGTGACGTAACAACTAGCCGTGCTGTTAGTTTGTGGCGTGAAATATGTGCTGTCTGGCTTCGCGATTTCTATAAAGGATGGAAAAGCCCGGTCTCATTACTTTCTCTTCTGAAATATGCTTGAACTTTACAAAACACATATAAAAACATTAATTCGCAGAATCACGCTACGCCTTGTATATTTTTTGTCCGCGATTGCTTCAAAGGTAACCAGATTGTTTCATAAATCCTTCCTTAGTTCGTTTCTTGATCTACGATCCACCCATCAAAGCATTTTGAACAGAAAACAAAAACACCTTCAAACAAACAGCAGATTGCAAAAACCATCTGTGACTTTAAGAAGGCATTTGGGCACACCGGAGAAAGAAACAAGATTACTCCCATTTCCTGCTATCAAATGTTTTCCAACGTGCAGTGGCAAGACGAAGACCTTCAGAAAAGACGTTGCCAAGTCTCTGGCAGGCGTGGCACAGGGATGTCCTGTTACAACATCAGCGCTAACTTGAACCGTAACCACACCGTTGTTAGTCGACTTGTCGAGAAGCACGCGACTACAGGGGAAATAAAAATCGTTCAAAACATTGGTGGACTTGAAGACCGAGGATGACCAGTGACCGTGGTCGTAATGGGCACATCACCAGGAGATGACTCATGCAGCCGAAACCTTTGTCAGTTGTCAATTGTTTATTCAGCATGTGTGGCCTCCGGCCCATATACAGATGATACAGCAGCAGGTTGGACATTGTATGTTACAAACTTGGATGTCTCAAATTTAGTGCACAGTAAGCATGGTGTTCTAGCTCATTAATAACGTTTGTGTTTATGGGTATATATCATAGGATGTGGATGTGCAGGCAAACGGTACATCGTTTGAGATCATACACTGAGCATCATAACATGAAGTTCATCTTCAATAATGACTAACTTACACACTTTCCACAGTTGTGGTGTTTTTATTACAACCCATGCTTGGCAGAAAAGGCGACTATGCTTGTCGTAAGAGACGTCTAACGGGATCGGGTGGTCAGGCTTGCTGTTTTGGTTGACACATGTCATCGGTTTCCAATTGCGCAGATCGATGCTCATGTTGTTGGTCACTGGATTGTCTGGTCCAGACTCGAATATTTACAGACCGCCGCCATATAGCTGAAATATTGCTGAGTGCGGTGTGAAACTCACTCACTCACTCTTATTACATGATAATATCACATATATACAGATGATATAACCAGCAGGTTGAGATTTGCATTTTACAACATTTGATCTCAGACCTAGTGCATAGTGAACATAAAGTTGCAGCTTGAGCTTTCATAAGCTGGACATACCATGACAAAACAGAATATAGTTTGAATATTGATATAACGATGTATTTATTCATTGTCACTTGTCATTGTAAAATATCAGCCATAAAAATAACAATATCCCTAACTTATTTTGTCCAGTATATTTGTCGCAATTATATATTTGAAACGTTTAAAAGTATAGATGGCAAGTTCACTGCCATTGTCTCATTTTTCATTCACCGACCTTTACTTCACTAGGTTTTGAAAACGTGAAAGTGTTTTAAAAAGACCCAACCCATCAAAAGCACAAATACACCACAAGCTCTGTTTGTGTGTCCAATTTTGTGTAGAAACATACTTACAAGAATTAAAATTAATTGATCTAATTGCGTGGCTACGTTTTTTAGGATGATCTGATTATTTGGTTAGACGTCCAAGTTTCCTGCCCGCTTTCATGTGTTACCAGGAAGACTCTAGACCGCATCGATTGCAACCCGCTTCACGTTTTTCACGTGCTGTGTTAAATGCATGCCATGAGTCTTACGTGGTCATGTGTCTCGCTCCTCGAAAAATGGGCGACGTCCTCAGTGAATGACACATTTGATTGACATGTGTTTTCGGAAGTCGAAGCATGAAGATTAAGAAATGCACGAGAGAGCCACGCAACTCGATTTGTCACAGCACGTGCAACCTACCCAAAATCATGGATCCCTATGGGAAATCAGAAGTCGCTGAACGTATTCCTTGACTGTCTGTGTCATCGTAGCCGGACGCTCGGGAAGGGTGCAATCAGCCACAACACTCGGCCGGTCGGACTTTATAGATTGCTCACTGGTCACAAGATGGCATGAATTGATGCACCCACTATGTACATGGAGGGTACACCAACACATGGGCCCCGAGGGGCCAGTAAACAGCGTATTTATCTTGACGAACACCACAACGTTAATTTTGAACTGCTTGAAGCATGGGTAACGAATCGAACACTTCATTCAATCTGTGTGAATCAGACGATTCGAATTTTGCATGTTGCTGTTTTTTCGCGTAGGTATTGTCTTAGTAAAGTCGCCGCGGTGTAATTCCCCTTCTTAATATTCACAGGGACTACTTTTGAACGTTTTGTCAAATATTATTTTTTTGAATGCGGGCCAAATTCTTTCGTAGCCTAGATTTTGAATGCGATACAAGAATACCAGATTTAGACGTATCTCCCGTCCATCGATTTGCATTTGCAAAACATCGGTAATTTCCGTGCATCATGCGTGATTCAATGTTATTCGAAATAAAGAAGTACTACCATGATGTACCGAATGAGTTGCCATTGGCTGAAGATGCATACCACATAAGTCACTGATCGTGAACAAGCCATTACAAAAATTTTAAAAAAACAAGACTTCTATCGCTTCAGTTCCAGATGTTGCCCTTCTGGAGTCAAGAACGACATGCAAAGTTCTGTATATGTGTTTTATTGATCTGTACTCTCAGTTGTTAGAGAAAGTCCTCGGCAATGGTTGACAACAGAATGAACTGTGAGGATGGTGGCTTCAGGGAGGAAGAGAATCGTTGTGCTTCAAGAAAGTTGCTATAAACAATACCGCCCCGACTCCTTGCCCCGATTCTGCTTTTTATTTGGCTGTTCAATGCAGTGATCATTTAATGGTTGTTTGTGTAGACAGTGAAAAAAGCTTTATGACATGCAGGTTATGGAGTGAAGGTTTGGTAACCTGTTTATGAGCTTCATTTGATAGAAGATATTTTTGTAAAGTGTCATTGGCATGTCTTCTATGATACATACTCATACTATAAGTGCTAGATGATGGACCATCTCAAGGACATGTGATCAGCCAAGGGTTATTGTACATATGAATCGTTTGCAGTTGGCGGAGTAGTTTTTGCACATCCACAATGGCATTCAACAATAGAACATTCAACATTCTTTGTTATACCGAATTATGGACTTTGAGCTAATCTCAGCTCAAAACCAAGTTGCGATCAGTTTTACTTATTGGGCAGTAGTCTTGTGTGGAGCTCATATGGAGTTTGTGGATAATGGATAGTTTCTGGGTCTCTAGTTCGATAACAGGCCTACCTGGAAACTATGAAATGGGCCATCAAATTCAGAAGTACTGTAGAGTCCGTAAACTTCTTAGACGTAATGCCAATACACAATGGTGTGCTGGTAGGACGTACTTATTAATGGATGTTATTTCGGTAGCCTAGGTTTTGTATTTTAAGTGCCGCGAAAGGCAAGACTTTATGATGTCCAGTCAAAGGCCATTTGGTTTGTGTGGAATAATTCGGAAACACCTCTTTTGAGTCGCTGACCTGTGAATATGTGTGTTAGAATTACGTTTTCAGCATCCAATCCTTGTCGTGACTGACGAAATCGGATGGACAGACATGGTCGAACATGTCATCGTATCCCAACTGCGTGGATCGATGCTCATGACGCTGATCACTGGATTGCCTGGTCTAGACATGCCACTACCATATAGATGGAATATTGCTCTTTGAAACATTAGACCCGTGAAGGTCCCGGGGTAGAATAGACCTTCAGCAACCCATGCTTGCCATAAAAGGCTTGTCGTAAGAGGCGACTAACGGGATCGGGTGGTCAGGTTTGCTGACTTGGTTGACACACGTCATCGGTTCCCAATTGCGCAGATCAATGCTCGTGTTGTTGATCACTGGATTGACTGGTCCAGACTCGATTATTTACAGACCGCCGCCATATAGCTGGAATATTGCTGAGTGCGGCGTAAAACTAAACTCACTCATTGAAACATTAAATACCAAACACACAAACTATTCCGGGGGCTTACGAGCTCTGTGTCATAAAGTCTCGAACATGAATTGTTTAGAAGTCAGATATGTGGTATAAGTGAACACTATGTGAAAGAAACTAAAACGACATCCATGGAAATGAATTGTTTTGAGTCATATGAAACCTCTTAGAAAAAATGTTTCCAGTCATACTGCACGTGACTGTGACGTGTGGTATTACTGTTGTGCCTAAATTGTCGCCATATTTAACTTTACCTGAACGAACTGCAACAGGGTCTAGATTTTCGAAGCTCCCTTGGCGCTAAAACAGTCCTAAGTGCCATACATTAACAGTAACTTACGACTGTCTTTGGGCTAAGAGAGCATCGAAAACCTAGACCCTGACTGATAAATCTGGTGCAACAATTCAGGTTGAAGACCCTGCCAGGGAACACATGTAATTTTTACAGTGTGTCGCCATGTAGATTTACACTGATGGATGCGAGTGATGCTGGCGTGTTCTCTGCTACTGAACACAGAGCAATGGACACACGATTAGTCGGTATTTCCGCTGAAGCTGTCATAGTTATTCCAGCACTGTCCTGGATTCGTATGATCCCCTCAGTGCTTTACGACCAATTCAGCGAAGTTCAGTCTCGGCGTGATAGGATTTAAACAACATTGTGCTCGTCCTGTGTTGGGATAGTAAAAGATCTTTCGGATGTCGCAACTTCCAATGATGCCTTCTTATGTTGAGCTACAAGGAAATGAGATTGCTGGTAAATTGGCAAAAGCTGGGTTAGACTTGGATGAGTCAGAAAAGGATGACACAGCCCATCACTTTTTGCTGCATCAGTCATCCCTAGTTCTTTACTGGATTGTTTACATATGTAATATTCGACAATTTAGGCCACTAAACAATAATTCACAAACTCTTGTGTTATTAAACATATTGTGGAATATGTCGAAAGGCGGTGTATAACTCACTCGTTGCAGCACGCTTTTAATACAAATATGACTTTGCTACCCGTGTGGACGACCCGGCCAAGTTAAGAAGGTATTCATGCACCAGGGCTTGCCATCTTCATTCTGCAGGCCTGCATATACTGTTTTGAGTTATTTGACACATTTGGAGATAAACGATTCTCTCAGCCGTACATTTGTGAACATTCTCAATAACATTTCTGCAAATGCAGAAGCGTTTATTCAGCTTTTCAATATGACTTATTCTTTTGCTACACTGCCAAACTCGACAAAGTTGTTAGTGAATATCAAATGGTGGTGGGGTGTCTTACAGTTCCTGGCACCCATTCCTCAGTCTTTGTTCTGTCACAATATAGTAAACTTTAATTATGGGCAAAGTCTCAATGGTCTTAAAATCCTGCCATCCACCCATACTTTCTTCTCTCCTTCCATCCATCCACCCTGACTGTCGGGATCATACCGCCAGATGTCTAGTGATCCTTCCACTGGTTGTCTTGTGATCCTAACATGGTGCGTTTTGTTATCCTACCACCGGGTGTCGTGTGATCCTTCCACTGGTTGTCTTGTGATCCTAACATGGGGCGTTTTGCTATCCTACCACCGGGTGTCGTGTGATCCTTCCACTGGTTGTCTTGTGATCCTAACATGGTGCGTTTTGTTATCCTACCACCGGGTGTCGTGTGATCCTTCCACTGGTTGTCTTGTGATCCCAACATAGTGCGTTTTGTTATCCTACCACCGGGTGTCGTGTGATCCTTCCACTGGTTGTCCTGTGATCCTAACATGGTGCGTTTTGTTATCCTACCACCGAGTGCCGTGTGATACTACCACTGGTTGTCTCGTCTTTGGTTTGGGTTAAGGTAAGACTTAGAATTAGAGTTAGAGTAAGGTTTGGGGTTAGGGTAAGGTTTAGGGTTTGGGTAAGGTTTGGGGTTAGGGTAAGGTTCAGGGTTAGGGTAAGGTTTAGAGTAAGGTTTAGGGTTAGGGGAAGGTTTAGGGTTAGAGTAAGGTTTGGGGTTAGGGTAAGGTTTGGGGTTAGGGTAAGAATAAGGTTTAGGGTAAGAGTTAGGATAAGAATAACGTTTAGGGTTAGGGTAAGGTTTACGGTTAGATTGTGGGAGATGTGACACTAAACAATATGGCTGAGAGGTATCCGGTATTCTGTAGGTCTACCGTCGTGTGATCCTACCACCAGGTGTCTTGTGATCATACCACTGTTTTTTCTTGTCATCCCCCCATCGGGTGTCGTGTAATCCTACCACTGATTGTCTTGTGAACCTAACACCGGGTGCCTTGTGATTCTAGCAAGGATGCCTTGTGATCCTACCATTAACCTACCGTGAGAAATACAGTTTATGTAGTTAATATGTGAAAATCTGCAATAGGTGTTAATCTAAATTCGGCCAAGCTTCAGTGTCAGTGATAGGGAGATAGGACACGTATAAAGAGGACGTGAGGAGAGATCAGTGCAGATACGAGCAATGCTGTTTTTTCTAGGTCCAAATTAGTGCAAATTAGTGTGCCATGATTTTCTTATACAAAGGACAATTTTTAAATTTCCATTTTAAAAATAAACATATCTTATAACGATACCTGGCGTATAAATAATAACTTTAATACTGAAGCTATTAAGGTTGTCGCTTAACACTTAAGAGGTTAATGAATATATGAGACATATTCAACACACACCAGGAAACACATATAACATGATCCACGACCTGACAAATGACGCCAATTTGCATACTTGGGAACGCCCCACAGAACGATCCACTTGAAACAAGAGGGAGACAGGTTGTCTGATAAATATCGAGAAGTTCATTTTCACGCATGAATTGTTATAGCACACTCGATTTGGGAACAGGTACAGTCTCAACGAATTGAATCAACACAATATACTGAGCAAATATGTTTACGACCACCGATCCATTTCACGAGGCAAATGACATTTTCCTGTTTTTTTTAAACAAAATCGTTGAATATCTAAAATGCTTGTCAATGCCCCAATCATCTATTTGTCTTCGTCTTAACTAAATGTTAGCGTGGAATATCAGTACCTAATGCCTGAAATTGCAGTCTTATCATTCGAAGGAATATGCGGAATATAATTTTGTTCCTATTTCTCTGTACGGGCTGTTCCATAATTCCGCTACTGATCGACCGGGAATACATGTCTTGGAAATTTATATAACCGGTTCCAGAGAAATGGTTAGTATTCAAAAAATATTTCCAAATTTCTGTCATATTTTTATTATGGTCACCAAAATTGTGTACAGAAAACTGAAAATACCTTTTGACATTGATAAGTCAGTGAGAAATATCTTTGTACACAAATTTGTCGGTTTGGGGATTACTCAGTACCAGATTCAGCAGATTTATCAGTGACTACAAAAATATAAAATACAGACAACTCACCAAATATTACTCTTTTTTATGACAAAGTAAGGGAACAGTAAAAACCTGATATAGTATGTGTCAATTATTATACAAGCCACAACAATGCTGGAAAATTAGGCGGACTTACTGATTTATGCTTTAATTATCACTCTCTGAATCAGTAGCGGATTTGATTTCATGTCACGGTTAGCATGTATTGCACGTGCATGATCGTCAAGCTACCTGTAGTAGCCAACTGTACTCGCCCAATTCGTTGTACCGCCTAAGATTCTTGTCACAAATGCGTATAGTGCGCAGGATCATCTAATATGTGTCTAGCAGTAGAGATGATCCCTTGTCTCTGTAGGAAGCACGTGCATAATTCCTGCCAAGTGAATCGATGGCCCGTGGTCTTACTTGTCTCAGACATCTTATTGCCATCTATAGTTTGATGCTTTGTTTACAGCACTAGTCGTACTTTATCTAAGTTTTGCCTGATCTTACGAGTAAACATGCTTTTCCTATTTTCACATATTATCCCATTACGCATCCCACTGTTAGGCCTGTGTGGGTTATTTCGACATATGCTATGTGCAATTGTTAGGGATACACAGTAACAGCCTAAAAACAGGGGTTTTTTTTTACTTCCGACAGTACTCTTGTTTTTAGTCAGTCATCACTTACATACAAAGAGGCATTGGTTTGCTATTTTGTTGCAATTCAGCCACAAAAAATGTGACTATCACGTTGTTATGTATATTACAGGTTCAGAGCTCTATCTGATAATGGCATATGTGCTCGCCCTTGATGTACACATGTCACCATGTCCCCAGGCAT
The DNA here is from genome assembly GCF_037392515.1 of Haliotis asinina. Lineage (NCBI taxonomy): Eukaryota > Metazoa > Mollusca > Gastropoda > Lepetellida > Haliotidae > Haliotis > Haliotis asinina. Next base: position 42,844,676 of record NC_090280.1, on the reverse strand, counting down.
GAAAGTAGACTTAGGTCATTACAAACGATGAGAAAGGTCCATGACTCAAACACCCAATAGAACGGACAAGTCATGTGAATGTCTGCAATGCTGGCGGGCCATTTGTATAATTGTTAGCTGTCAATCCATAAATGAGTTACGGGTAATGTCCATGTATTCCCTAAATACGTTTCCCAGTCGGAACGTTTAATTCATATTGAATACATCAACATGTACGTCAGTCCGCGTTACGAGTAATCGCATCAGCATCAACATCATCGGAACGTGTGAGTCAGGCAGGACAGCGAGGACGTGATCATGAGACACTTCCAACACTGTGATGAGAGGGGCAAGCGACGGAAAGGGGACGTGTCGCGATCAATTCTCGGGTTTTGGATCATGGAAATGAAATTAAAATTCCATTTGGCAGGGCTTACACAGGAGAAGGGGCTGAAAGGCGGTCCAGTGTTGCCGCGAGTTTAGGATATGCAACAGTGAAGACGTCAGACTCAACAAGTGACACACACATTCCACCAGTCGTGACTCACACACACAATTACTGCGGGATTACAACTCACGTAAGCGGAAATAAACCCCAGTCTCGCGAGACTTGGCCAATACGGAGAAATTAGTGCGAGGTAAAGTTGATTTGTTCTGGGAGCGCGTCGTCACAGACATGGAACTAACATGGACGGGTGTTTGTCTTTTTCATGTAGCGTTCATGAAAGAAATTTAAACTAGGTTAATTTTGCCTCACGTGCGCTGATTCACGACGCCAGGATACATCTAATTTCTGCTGCACGTGCTCAGATTTGCAGAGGCTGTTCTCCTCACAACATTCTCCGTGTGATCGGGTGATAATACGTTGCTTGATTACTCCGATGTGGCTGTTATTAGCGACGGGCGCGGACAACCACACCCCGGGGAACCCCTTAAGTCAGCTTGTCACTTAACTGTCATTTCAACTCTGAACTTAACAGGCCGGAAGAATCTTCTTCATTTTTTAAAAGCAGAATCAAAGACGTTTTTCTGTCGTTTGCAATTTGGAAATCACTGTTGCCATTATTTCGGCGTTTTCAGATCTTTCTCCACAGACGTATTACGTAAGAGTTAAGCTTTTGAAATGAATTTGGTACAAGTTACATTAAAGGGTTTCAAATTTGTTTGATTTGTCAATCGTAATCAAGTTTGCATCACACGGAAAATAATGCCAGCAAATGTTTGTTGGGCGTGATGTTTTGGAGAGAGTCATCATCAGCCGCAATGAAAATGGCCCTGATTTCTGTGGCGCTAAACGTGAAGCGGAGTGAACCGGGTGATTAGATGTTCTCTTTGACGTCATGATTACCACATATGAATAGAGTGAGTGAACCGGGGGTTAGATATTCCATATGACGTCATGATTACCACATGTGAATAGAGTGAGTGAACCGGGGGTTAGATATTCCATATGACGTCATGATTACCACATGTGAATAGAGTGAGTGAACCGGGGGTTAGATATTCCATATGACGTCATGATTACCACATGTGAATAGAGTGAGTGAACCGGGTGATTAGATGTACCATATGACGTCATGATTACCACATGTGAATACTGCCAGTATTCACATGTGTATACTGTCAGTGAGTGAGTGATGAGTCGGTGGTGTATTGAGTGACTGGGTGGGATAGTGAGTGGGTGAGTTAGTGAATTTGGTCTAAACAAGTGAAATCGACTCCCGTCAGTTAGTATATTCAACATGCTCTCCTAACGCCTAGTTTGTACATGTGAACCATGGGATTTGCTGAACTTTCGTTTGATACATTTGACATTGATCTGTAACCTGTAGCAGCACAAAGAGGCATTATAAGTAATGGCAACATCGGTGAGGTCAATACGGTGGATGTAAATACAAAATATGTAGAAGACGAAGAACAGAATTCATTCCCTAGAATAAAACGGTTGTTAAACAAACTATCATTAAAATGTCACAGTTCACGATTTGTAACGAGAGAGAGGAGTGCATAGAAAGGGACAGCTGAGTGTTTGAAAAGCAAGTTATTGATTCATTAACCCGTGGTCTGCCGTCCCCATCCTTTTTCTTACAGAGTTTATCTGATCCTTTGATTATGATCATTGACTATGGTATGTTTATCAGGTTTTGAGTTATATTGCAATTCATCGGTCCGCTTTTGACACACAAATTAAAACAGCAATAAAGTCATTGACTGAAGGGATCGGGTGACATGCCTCGCTGACTTTGTCGACACATGGCATAATGTCCCAAATGCCCAGATGGATGTTCATGCTCTTGATCACTGGATTGTCTGATCCAGAATGTTGCTGATAACGGCGTAGAACGTAAATCACTCACTCACTCCAAACAGACTGCCTGGACATCCAAGAAAAGAGGACATCCATAACTCAGATGATTTTCATGTAACGTGAGACCATATGAGCATGCATAGTTCCATTCTGTAATCGAAAAAACCTCCCAAAATGCTTCACACTATCCATGCTGGTCCAGAAGATAGCAAGCTGCAGTTGACTGAACGATATCATGACAGGGTTCGCACTGACGAGGTTTGTACAATGACAAGGTTCACACTGCCGAGGTGTGTACAATAACAGGGTTCACACTGACGAGGTGTATACAATGACAAGGTTCACATTGACGAGGTGTGTACCATAACAGGGTTCACACTGATGAGATATGTACAATAACAGGGTTCACATTGACGATGATTGTACACTGGCAGGGTTCATACTGACGAGGAGTGTACAATGACGGGGTTCACATTGAGAAAGTCTGTACAGTGACAGCGTTCACACTGACGAGGTTTTTACAATGACGGGGTTCACACTGACGAGGTTTGTGCAATGACAGGGTTCACAATGACGAGGTTTCTACAATGACAGGGTTCACACTGACAAGATTTGTACAATGACGGGGTTCACAATGACGAGGTTTGTACAATGACAGGGTTCACACTGACAAGATTTGTACAATGACGGGGTTCACAATGACGAGGTTTGTACAATGACAGGGTTCACACGATGTGTGTTTTAGCGAGGTGGGAAATAATGATCACCGCATGAAGAAATCCTATCGAGATTATTTTATCCGATGACTGATTGCAATCATGGTAATGTTATTTTGTTTAATCCTGTCTAAACTGGCATTAAAATTTTGACAAAGACGGACATTTCAATGGTTTAACTGTCAGTGTGACCTAGGCCCATCGTCAGGGAGCGATATCGACAAAGGCACAATTAATGGAGCAGATTTCATCTGTCGCCGATGACAAATTTCAGCTGACATTGTCACGTGATATTACTGACGCGTATTTTTTATGACAACAATAGCCAAATTGTATTCAACCTGTTTGCGATAATCAGACAACTCGGAAGTGGCACAACCGGTGTGTTTATGTGTGCATAGTATCAGATGACTATGTAACCACTCCATGCCACGATAGTGAGCTGTGTTATAAGAGACTCGATCCGTGACAATCCGGGTTAGAATCGGTGTGCAGTATTCCATAAGGCGACTAACGGGATCGGGTGGTCAGCCCTACTGACTTGATTCTCATGCTTTTGATCACTGAGTTGCCTGGTTCAGACTCGATTATGTACAGAGCGCCGCCATATAGCTGGAATTTATTTGAGTGCAGGGTAAAACTAAACTCACTCACTATAACATGGGCAAAGTGTACACATAGACTGACGCGATCAGTATCTAATTAGGAGACAAACATCATGTGTTGGCCAATTTCCGGGTGTTATTAAGTATTTGAAGCAAGGGAATACATTTGAAACCGACGGCCGGAAATTGGCCAACACATGATGTTTATCGACACTGTAAACAGAAAGGTAAACCAGAGGGTTTTACTGTCTGCACTCGTTTACATCGAGTACGCGTTCAACAGTGAAGTATCATCGGCTGGCCAAATGGTTGATATCATGAGCAGCAAGCTACACAGTAAGGGCTGGGTGACAAGCGACTGGACAAAAAGCCTCACTGCCTATCTGTTGGAGTATATTCTTAGGATAGTCAATACGTACCTGCAGAGGGAAAGCACGCAAGCCCGTGTTAACGTTAAGCCATGCGTTTTTCTACTGGATTACAAGCACCTTTTTCACCCCGATGACCCTAAATTTCAGTAATGCGGATCAGGGGTTCCCTTGTAATCTTATAATCAATCAACTTATAATTAATCATTTTAATTAGTACATATATAGTACGGTAAATCCACACCAACAGTATGCACTGACATTTCATTGTTATCCGGTATAACCTTAGCTGCTTACGGAGGGCTGGAAGGTTATAGTCACATTAATTATCCCACCGGGTATCCATTTTTTTGTTTGCGGGAAAACTTCTACAGACTATGACAATAAAATGCATGGTCCAGTGCACAGCGTGTGCGTGCGTGCGTGCGTGCGTGCGCGTGTGTGTGTGTGTATGTATGTGTGTATGTATGTTAAACAATGAACAAAAACAACAGGAACTAACTGGGCAGAACAGTATTAACATGTGGAAATCATAACAATAGATTGCATACAGAGCCAATAGGGATGTACAAGGCAGGGGAGTATGGACATGTTTATACAAGTTGTTTGGGTGGTTGATAGGTAGTATGGAAGTACAGGAGCAATGTGTTGACAAGGGATTACATGTAGAGGCCAATGACAATGGGTGGCATACTGAGGCCAGTGGGTGGTACAGGGCTTTTGAGTGGGACATGTTACAAGCACTTAGCATTCGTTGTTGAGTTCCTCATATGCTGAAGGGGCTGCAACAACTGGCCCCTGGGGGAAAAGTGGACTATCTCTGCCACCAGATCAGTAACATCCTGCTGAAGGCACAACCGCAAACACCCAACCTCACCAAAGCTGACAGACTGGCCATCAAACATATATACGTACCATCCTGCTTTAGCTGCCTCTTACTTGCTTGACAACGATACAAGTTAGCTGTATCGAAACGTCACTCCACCTGAATAAATAAGTTGCTCATCCATAAATTTTTGTCCTTATCTGATTCACCAACTTCTAAACATGAAACTCTCAAAGAAACGTAATATATCAATATTTTTTATGATTTGTTTTTGAAAAAAACACACATGGTATTGTCTTACATGACTTAGAACAAAGTTTCATGTGCAAAGGTCTGCATTTTGTCGCCATGCCCATCACTAAACAACAGGAAAGGTCTCCTCCCATCAGCTGTCTCTTTCCAGGCATATTTCTGCCTTGACGTTTAGTAGACGTTTTGGAGATAACCTGATGAACAAATCCAGTTTGTCTAAGGATGAGCCCTCATGTATCGTATGTGCTTCGTTGTGGGGCTAGAACTCGCAGTGCCAAACGCTGTCACTCACCCAAGCCTCTCCGCTCCCTGCGGTACTTGACGTGTGGGTAAAGGTTCCGTCCCTGGTTCGGTTCTCCATATGGTTACAATGTGTGAATCCCACTTAAGGTGCAATATTGGTCAAAGATCGCACAACCATACTCACATACATCTGCCAATGGCTTGACATTTTTTCATGGCCTGTGGACTGTGGCCGCGTGTGCAGAGCGAGGGGTTTCAAATTAGATGACAAATATCAGTGGTGGGGGTGGAACTGGAAAGGTGACCATGTTCGGACACTTGATTCCTGTTGAGGCCTACCATACAAACGGTGAAATGGTTCCATTTGGATGTATGTAAATGTTTGAAGAACATGGAGATGATAACATTGCAGAATGATAAACCATTCTGATATACACTTCACAGTTGAAATTATTAGCAAGTTTCTGTTTCCTTCTCTGATGGTAACGCAATGTTGTCCGGGTTTTAACTTCTTTTTTAAAATGAATACACTCAGATGTTGATATTTCCGGAACAAACCCTACTCGGTCGAACGGGAGACCAAATTGTGCAGAATCTCAAGCCTGACATTGGGAGGTCTGAACATATATTTGAAGCTTAATACAATAGGGGGTTGATACGCTACATCCCGATATCAAATTTTAAGATTAGGTTCATGGCGACGAAAAACATCATTGACTACAGCCTGTTCGTCTCCCCTCGAAGCCATCTTTGATGATATTTATGTCGCTTCAGGATGCTGTGGTTGCTGTTTTTGAATGCTGTGACTGCCGTTTTTGTGCGCTCGGCGACCGTTCTCGGGCGCTGTTGTAGCTGATTCGCGCATTTTGTTTCCATTTCAAACGATTAATTTTCCGTTACAGGGGGTTTGTTTCGGTGTTAGAGGATATTGTGGCAGTTTCTGGTGATTTTTGTTCTGTTTTGGTGGATATGAGTTCCGTTTTGGTGTATATGAATTCAGTTTTGATGATTTGTTCACCGTTTGAATGGTAGGCCTGCTGTTTCTACACAGAAGGCGATGTGATGTTTCCAAAGGTAACTGACGGCAGGAGTGACTCCGTTCACCAAGCCATCGCTGAAGACGCTGCCAGTGAAACCATCCACCGCTATAAGTGGGTGTGTAGGGATATAGGGGTGGGGCGGCCGGAGAATGAGGGGGTGGTGGTGTAGACTCATGATTATAAGGTTCTCTCCTCAGACTGAAAACGAGGGTTCACTTTCACACAATTGTACAATAAGTGAAGCCTATTTTGCTGGTGTTCCCCGTCATCACTTTCCTGAAAAATTGCTAAAAGTGGCGTAAAACCATTCTCACTCACTAACACGATGTCACGGTCGAAAACGTCCCCAAAGTACTCACTTGTTCATTCATATTAAACACGTGCCGTATTGTCATTTGAGCTGTCTGCTTTGATCACAAATCTGCCAATTAGGAAAATGTTTTCTGAATATGTTCCTCTAAATCATAACCTTAGCTCTCGTCAAAAAATGGAGAAAAATGTCCACTGCTCACACGAAAATCGAATTGGAACAAGCTAGTGGTTAAGAAAAAGATGGGACAAAATTATAATTCCAGGGAATTAATTCAATCTTGTCTTCTTGGACCAAACTGAATTTTCATAAATTTGCCAATTGTATTTGGAATTTAATATTTTATGAATATTTGCTTAAGTTAACTCAACTTCGAATAATGTGATCACAATGCCATGCTCAACGATGGTTCAAATATCGTCCGAAATCGACAAAAAAGGGGTTTTAAGAGTCTTAGAGATTTCAAATAGAGGGTGATGTCATCGAATTTTGAAAGCAATTTCAAGAAAAATGTAATTACTTTAAATTAGAATCGACGAATTATGTAATGATTCAAAGAGCTGTGGTCAGGCAAATATTAGCCTATCTAGATGCAAGCATTATTTGTATTGGCATCCCGCCGCGGCGTAATTAATACGAGAGAGAACATTCAAAGCATTTTCGACAAGAAAGTCTTAATGCCACTAGAAATGAAGTTCCGCCAAGATGCCTGACATAATGGAAAGGTTAGAACTTCAGGACAAAAATCTTCTAAAACCAAGGCTTGGGTTAGTCTCCTGAAAGTTTTTCTCCTTCTTTAAACACGTGGGAAAAAGTAATAGAATGCGTGATGCTTGGTGGTGCAGAGTTTTATATCTACTGACGTGCTGAACCAGAAATGTTTAACATACTGTCAGCCAAGACAAGTAAATGTTGTTTTAAGGCTACGCGTAAGGATGCAAGCAAACGATTCTCGCGGTATGATTGTCGTAAACACCTCAGGTGGTAAAGCATGAGTAGAAGCAAGCCATTTGTGGGGTTACGGTTGTCGTAAACAACACTGATGGTAAAGAATGGGTAGTAACAAACCATTTTGGAGGTTTGGGTAAATTTAACTGATTATAACATTGGTAGTAGCGAACAGATTTTAGCTTTACGATTGCCGTAAACACCACAGATGATAAAGTATGATATAAGCAAAACGATGTCAGCATAACGATTGTCGTTATCACCACTGACAATTGTCGTAAAGCGGTGGTTAAAAACAGAGGTACCTGGTGATGATAACTCATGTTGCAACGGTTGATGTTGTGTAACGCGTTACTTCTGCTGTCAGACACGGTTTGTCTGAATCGACTCCTTTTACATGTCCTATAATAAAAGTGGCTACAACATTATTGGAATTTCTTTGCTAATAATCAGTTGTGTTTTGTGGTGCATTCAACATGGAAAATTACCCTGATGTAAACTAAGGCATATGCTCGAGTGTCTCCATTTTACATTCATGACAACCTGGGCTCCGTTATACGAAACAAACCGAACGCTACAGCTGTGACTGTCGTAAGTCTGAGTTAAGGTATGGGAGTTACGATCACCCTAGCGTTATGTACTCAGTTTGGCTAAAAAATGGACCGACGAATTGCAATCTAACTCGAACACAAACAAACATAAAATCCTCATTTAAACTCTGATCATGATCGAAACTTCATACCAACTGTGAGCTTTGTGCAGAATTTGTGTCTTAAAGATAAAAGAGTGTTTGACAAACTATCATTGGATTATTGACAGTGTTCACTATTTGTCAGGAAGAAGGAGTGCAGAGAAAGGGACAGCCAGGTGTTCGAGAAGGATGTGCACAAGCGTCGACAAAGTTATTGATTCATTAACCTGTGCTGTGCCGTCTCCATGCTTTCTAGCACACCTGGCTGCGGTGGGTCTACGGCGTCGGTAACCTGCCTATAGCTCCATTTCCGCCTTGCAGTCCGATTATCGCATGTTCTGGTCTTTATATATCATACTAGGCATAGCCATAACGACGTAGAGAGTGCGCACAATACCATCGTGACATGTCGTGTACTTCCAACATTGGTGCGACTGACTCCCGCGAGAAGAAGCTGGTTTGAATCTTAGGGTTCTTCAAAAAGTTTAATTCATGTTCTCGTTGCTAATATACAGATTTGTTTCATAAATGGGGATCACGAGAGACCTGAATAATTGACAAATGACTTTTCATTGAGTCTTCAAGATTTCAACCATTATCCGAATGCCAAGGACCCATCGACACATGGGTGCAATGTACGAAGCCTGTTTCTTCCCTTGCCGTGATATTGCTTTAAAGATATTGCTAAAAGTGGCGTAAAACATTGATAATTGGAACTGGGTATAATGAGACTTGGTTTGGGGCAAGCCTCCCTGCCACAGTCTGAATACTAGTATCGTCGACGGCGGAGTTAAATGATATTTAACCACTCAGTAATTTCCACAACACAGCTGAACTAAAATACGTAAACAACAATGTCGTTGAAAAAGCCTATTAACAGTCTCAGATTCTTAATTTTCACTTTAAGGTTGGTCCAGTATAATATCCTCGAAGCTCGGTGATAAATTATCATTACAGTGGAAACATTTAACATTATCAAATACTTTAAGCGACGTTGCTCGTGCATCACGCAGTTGTTTGAAAGGGGCTTAAGTAAATCATGTTCGCGACAGCCCGTTCATTGGCAGTTATGTACACTGACATGGGAAAAAGAAATAGCAAATCGCATGATTTGCACGTGCATAATAAGTTTCCCCGTCATTAAGGCCTGGTGACAGGTGGCGTGTTTCGCAAGGATGTTTATACAAGCCTGTCTGCACGTCTGATAATGATTTCTTCATGCCGACTTGGAGAAAATGCATGATTTTCACGTGCGGTTGATTTTCTGCCTGGAGGGGCTGTCCATTTCGCAGTAAATTGTCGCAAAATATAACGTTAATCATAAAACCGCAAGCCCCGTGTTTGCATTCTTTTATTTATGTATTCCCGTTGTCATTGTTTGATTTGGTCTTAATGAATTTAATTAAGGAATAGTAGTCTCATCTATTCTATTTTATATGTTAGCATTCATTTCAGTTATACGGGCAATTGTGTCCCAATGAACACATATGTGTACTACTCATAGTGTGAAATATGGTAATTATATACACATATCATTCATCCTCAAAAGGAAGTCTTAAACGTGTATTCCATTACAAAGGCGCGTAAGTCCATCTAAATCTTGGAAAAATTGCATCAATTCGTGTTCATTTCTTGAAAAGTGTCTTGTTTTTCATATTGGTTAGCAACATAACATTCTACATAAGCACTGGTTGTCAATCAGAGTAAAAATGGTAATGCATATGGTGTGGTTGTAACAATATTTCAGGTCAACCTCGCTGGGGAACACCAGAAAAAAATGGTCGTCATAATGAACATGGTATATCAATGTACAGAATGGAACCCGAGTCATCGGTGTGATGAGCCAACGCTTCAACCTCCAGGTCACCCCACCGCCCCGATGGAAGCCAGAAACAGAAACACATTAAGTCCCCTTGATCCTAGTGGTCTGGCTTCGGTTGCTTTTAACCTGTAGCCTAGGAGTAATTTATCATGAAGGATCTGTTGGAACATCATTTATTCTAATGGTGGTGAGTTCGGATGTATACCTTAACTGTGATGATGCATAGTGCTTTGTACTTAATCTGTCGACAGGTTTTTAAAAATAAATAGCTTATTTTCATCACGATTTGGCTGCAATATTGCCGATGCTTGCTAAAATACTAAGTTACTCACTGAAATGTTTATGACCATAATGATAAACTAGTTGGGTGTGCCGGGAATGACAAAAACTTGGAAACCGTTGTCAACATGCATGTCCCTTTTAAGGAGCTTTCAAAACAAAATCCTGTTGGTGATTATTTTACAACAGTGTGAACTTATTTTGTGAAATGAATTTTGATTATTTAATTACCCAAGCTGGTATGTGTAATAAAGTCAGTTGATTCATACATACGTTCTTTTGTCTCGACCAGTCAAGTGAAAGAAAGGGAGATAACGCTACTGCAGTGTAATGTGCTGGACATGTTTCAGCAAATCGAACGTTTCACGATCATTTTCTTATTGGAAAACGACACTATTCAGATTAGCGCGGCCTGGCAGTATATAAATTGATACAAAATGTGTCTGAAAAATGTTCTTTCACGTTTTGTAAGTGTTCTCGAATCCTCCACATTGCCTGTCTGCTGAGGCGATGAATAATTTTGGTCATGTTGACAAGTCTTCCGATCTCGGATGAGATGTTCCGTGCTTCGTCACAGATTCTGACATTCAATGGCCCCACGCCGTCTTTGGCAATTTGGGAATGGTGGCATTTTGTCAGTTACATAACGCAAGTATTTTTCAAGTGAATAAAGTATTTCATTACAATTGTATTTGACCTTTATCCAAGGGAGAGTGACATTTCTTATTTCGTTCCAGACATAGTCATTACCTAGGACAGAGAGCACAGGATTCCACTGTGACGTCACAAAGCCATCTCAAGAGTGCACCTTCAATATTGGCGTGACTGAACACTATATTCTCTTGTGTAAAGACGCATGTTGGAATTTTACGTGTTCTTAAAAATCTATTACTATCGATTCTTTTTGTAATGAAAATGTTCTTTTTATCCTTGGAGATCATGAAAGACGCATATGATTTTAAATTGGCATTTCACTGACGCTTCACACATCTCATCACAATCCGAATCCAACAGCTTGAATTCCGTCACTAACCCTGACATTTTATGGCCCGTACGTATCCAACTCAACGTTTTGTATCATCTGGAATTTTGTCCGCAAATGTTCCGTCTCCAACTGAGTACAGCATATTCGAGGTACTGTATTTTACTCCCTGAACGAATAAATGTGTGCCCATGATTGCTGTTCTGTTATAACTTAATCTCATCTGACACGTAGTTAAGTTGATACTAGAGATTAATTGGAAATCAGTCCCTAAAAGAACCAACTATTCCGCTTTACGCAACTTTTAGCAATATTTCAGCAGTATCACAGCGCTGGAACCAGAAATGGGCTTCGCATGCTGTACCCACTGTGGGAATCGAACCCGGGCCGTCGGCGTGACGAGCGTATTCTTTAACCACCAACCCACCGCTAAGAGTTGACTGGGAAGCAATCTGTTGCAGAACCCACAAACAACAAAGTAATGTGATATAGTAAACAAAAGTGTTCTTAAATAAACTAAGTTTAAAATGAACTAGGTTTACAAATCACTACAAATGAGTTACAGTTGCAATACAAATTTCAGTACAACTTCAAATGCACTATTATATACTCTCCCCAGAAAGATATGCATAGGTGATACATAAGATTTGAAATATGCTTCAAAATTAGTGACTGATTGTTATAATTTCTTCTGGTTTATGTACTTCTTCCGAAACTTTCATAAATGGTTAGTATATATATACGTTAATGTTATGGAGAAAAGTGGTTCGTAATATGCACGTGCAATTCTGAGGAGTTCAGAGCAGGGATATTGCCCACACAAGGGCGCTTTCAGAAGGCCACTGGTAAATGGAAATAGAGTTTTACCTAGCACTGATAGTCTAGTAAACTCTTTGTGGAGGTGTTTTTTTTTTATCTCTGTACTCAAAACACTTTCAAGTACAGTCGTTTTCTGATTGGGCATGGTGCATTATAATTGTTTTACCATTCTAAATTTCATGAATTGTGATTTAATACCATTGACGTTGTTTAACAAATTATCATTGAAATATTGACACAGTTCACCATTTTTTTACGATGGGGGGAGTGCAGGGAGAGGAACAGCTAGGTGTGTTATTGATTCATTTACCTGTGCCGAGCCTTTCTCTTAAAACTAAATTCATTCACTCACTCACTCACAGTATAACGGCTAAAGGCAGACCAGTGTAACATGGATGCCCAGCTCAGACACAGTATGGACTGGACCGATTATTGCTTGTATCATATCTTTGATGTCAAAAACAGAGAAAAAGATAATCAATTTGTTGAGTTTTTGCTGCGTCTTATTTCACCAAAGGATATCCATTTCACGGATGTAAAAAGTTCCCAAAGAAACACGCGGTGACATATTACCTAAACCGCCGGGCATCAGGATGACAGAGACACTTAAGATAATGACGCCCATAATTGACCAATTATCTCCCTTTGGTAAGGACGACCTCCCAACCTGAGCCTTGTGTCCACGCCTTCCAGACTTAATGGTCGTCGACCCCTCAATTCCAATCTTGATGTAGTTATTGTCCAGTCATGTGAGCAGTTTCGAGACTAATTCAAGCCGTCAAACGGCGTTCACCAAGTTGTGACTTTGTTACCATTTGATTTTCAAATCAGTAACTGGTCATTTGGTCATCTGTTACCGCGCCGCTTCTAATAACTCACGCTGCGGTGTCAAAAGCTCGTTAACTCAGCACGTGCTTTTCGTTTCCGCTTTCCCGCGCGGCAGATCTACAATCAACAATCCCCAGCAGACGACATGTACAAATAGTGCTTCCCCTGAAACTAGTTTCAAAGCCATCACATCATTATTCAGACAGTGTAAACGGATTCTTTCGCTACTATGCTCTTTCGCAGAAATTTCTTAATTTACGATAGCCCAAATGAACCATTTACTCGCCGCCAAATCGGCACTGGATGGGAATTTAAGTTTGGTTGGGCCGTTTTTCTTTCATTCATGCGAACTCGAGCAGGTACAATCATGAGGCAGGATAAATCTCCTTCGACTGAAAGAGGTGACCAAAAGAGCTTCTCCTCGTTAGACCAGCTCTTGATTTGTAGCAAACCCTCGTTAGTGCGTTTGTCGATCGGAATGACATCACTCATGTCAGGTCCTCTCGAACCCATACTCACAAAAAGCTGTCTTTAGGACAATAGTTTGTCAAGGCTTGGCGACGTGTGATGGCGCCATCTTGTCGCCGGCGTGTTAGACAGAGCGTGATTACATCGACCGTTAGATCTACGACCACAGTGGCCCAAAGTAGTGTGATCAAACGTTAAGTGAAACGATTTTCTGATTAAATGGATCCTATGGTTAGCGGCGCAATGTACGTTTGTCTTGCTCAATGTACTTACAGCACTGCAACTATTGCTACCGTAACTGTGGTATAATGCAGTCTGAGTCTTGTATAAAGACCGATCGGTAACTTTTGATTCTTATGTATCATAATGCTCCCAGATATGACGTTAACTCTAAAATGTTTGTAAAATGACCGTACTCACAAAATGTAAGCTTGATTTGTGGGTCACGTGAGGGGAAATCGGCTTTAGGGTCGTGTTGAGGATGACGATGGTTCAAGTTCATTTCCACCCAGAGTTCATACCTAAGAATTGCTGAAGCCGAAAGATCGCTGACCTACGTCAGCGGATGATAAGGCTTTTGGTGGATAGGGCATGTTGGTGGTTTCTGTGAGTGACTCTGGCCACATCTGTGGTACCACTGAGTTAAGATCTTGCGTTCCGTTTATTTGGTTTGTGTTTTAACGCCACACTAAAAATATTCGAGCTTTAGGACGGCGGTCTACACGAAAAGAACCTGGACCAGACAGACCACTGGTTGACAGCATGAGCATGTTGTGTTCTGTATTTGTCCTTCCAGGAGTAGGACGTGTATTAGTGTTTATATGTGAGTGCTGGCTTGGGTACGGGGTCCAAAGTCTCAGTCTTTACCATTTGTTCAGTTTTTCTGTCGATACAATGAATGAGAGAGTTTTGTTTTAGGCCGCTTTTAGAAATATTGCAGCAATATCAGTGCGAGGAAGGCAAGAAATGCAACAGTTTCATCATAAACAAAACAGTAATCTGACTGGCTATAAAAGAGCATGCGTCCGATCAGATTGCTGGCGTTTTTCAACGAAGGTTTGTTTAAGACCAACGTCCTCAACGTCGAACAGGCACGACACAGGACTGTTTGCGATCAATGAAGTACGTATTCTTACAATGGAACTTAGGTTTCAGTGTCAGAGAGAATGTCGATTAGCTTGCTCACAGGCGCCATCCATTTTGTACGTGTCGTTTGTGCATACGATGTAATAAATAAGAAAATGGTACGTTAGGGCTACAAATTCTGAACCGGGATTTTTGGAGCAGAATCGAAACATCAACATATTCCAGTTTAGGGCGACCCAACGTAATTCTTCGATGTTTGAAAAATATGTCTCGCTTTGAAGGTGAAAAGCGTGTTTAGTTTTGTTATGGTATATACAGCGAGTGTGACTGAATTCGCCCTTAAACGAACTTGGCGCGGCGACATCCTTACACCCCTTTTCTCTTTTATAGAGATGCTAGTTTTTTGCAAGCACCCATGACAGGGATTCTCAAACTATCCGTTCAGGTGAAGGTAGTCCCCCTTGGTGGGCGTGTCTTAGTTTTTACATTCATTTCCAAATTCAGCCAATGGGAACGAAGGCAGTACATTGAACACATCGAAAAGTTCAATTTAAAACATCCGGCCATGCTCCATAGACACCAGTAAGCTTCCCATGTTGATGATAACACGGTATCACGCAGTCAGTCAGACACTTGGATGCTTCACAACACAGTACCCTACTTTAGTTGCCTCTTTCCCAAAGCGCATTGAAGGCCTTTTCTACCCCGGAACAGGAACAGCAGATAATGCCCAAATTCGTACAAAACCATCGAACTATTTGATCAAAGCCCGGCGAGATACTTTCCACCAACAACTATAATAAGTGAATCCCAATGCTCCTATCTCCAGTCTGTGTATTGATGAAATATTGCTAACAGCGGCGTAAAGCCTCCCCCAATCTGTCATTATAAACTCGCCTCCAGTGTTAACATATTTTAATATTTGGTGGGATCAAAGCTCGCCATCAAGTTCCCAAGATGTTGGGAGAGTCATTGATAATGTGGAAGCTTTAAAGTAATGTACTCACTCTGAGGATAATCACAGGAAAAAAACACATTCTAAAATGTTAAGTATTTATATACAGAATCAATTTGTGAGGCCTACATCCCAAGGACCACACTTTCAGCTTGCCGTCGACACGTTTCGAAAATCGGGTCTCCTGCGACAGAACTAACAAGCCCCTCTTGACCTGACGGACAAGTGCGTCTATAGCACATCAAATACTACCTCCCCTTTTGAAGGATATCGTTATGTCCACCAAACGTGACCAGTCTACTTTTTCTTGGCATCCAATTGGTACATACCGCGAAACAAGCGGCCATTTGCGAGACCGGACTGTGTAACAAGCCATTTCACAAAGGCTAAGCGTCGGTACAGGCGTTAAAACTTCCGGTGACCGCCATATTTTCCAGTGGTATTAGTCTCGCGACTAATCATATGTCTTGATAGCCGCTTGAAGACGTGAGACGGCGCTAGATGTCTGTTTGAGGAGATGTTTTTCATTTTTGAGTTGGTTCCTGACAAGTGAAACGTGTTCAGTTAAGTATGTCTATTCAGGGGAAGGTCGATGATAAGTACGTCTGCCCTGCAAGGAATTTAGATTTCTCGATTGCTTCCGAAGAGACTATTGCTTTTTGTGGAATACACACTGTCTACTTATCGGGAATGTTCACGGACTGCAAACGAGCGTTTAATTTTGTTTGACTTTATGAATAAACCATGAGCATTGAGGGAGCAGGGTACAGATCCACGACGTGGAATAATGTAGTAAAAGTAAATCAGTTAACTTGACAAGTTTTCTATTTCACGAGAAACCACTCACAGTGCACGCGGTACATGTATAAATAAACAAGTGGAAGCCAGTGATGGAAGACTGAACAGTCTGTCGGCATGATACACCATCCACTAAAAGGCTTCAAAACCTGTAAATATGAGCTATTGATGACACGTTTGAGCGAAATTGGTTATTATTTGAAAGAAGTGCAAGTACCTACTTGTCATTGAAATCGTGTGGAGGTTTAGAATCTCCACAGTCGGTTTGGAACGCCGATTGAATACTTTTGTCCAGCTACATGAAGTCTGCATAAATACATAGTACGTTTGTACTTCAGATACACCGAGGTTACATTCACACTTCCGAAACGTTCAGGCATCACGGTTTCTCATATTATACACTGTACGTATAAAGATGGTAGTAGTAGTAGCTGCAGTAGCAGTGCGAGACGTGCCAGCAAGTGCATGTATATATGCAGCAGAATCAATGCTATTTGCAGTCACTGTAGGCCGCCTTTAGTGCAGCAAGACTAGTACCAACAGGAAGGTACTGACAGTAGTAGCAGCAATATTAATATCAGCAGAATAAGTACTTGAAATACCAACAGCAGGAAGAGTACCGACGGTAGTAGCAGCAATATTAGTACCAGTATCAGTAGGATTAGTGCTGATTAGTACTAACGGTAGTAGCAGCAGCAGTATTAGTCCTGGCACCAGTGGCGGGAGGATTAGAAGCAACGAAACCAACATAGAGACATATTGCAATAGCAACAGATGCATCACATCTCGACATGCTGGACACGTATCAATGGGAGTCCATGTGCAAAATTGGGAATGAAAAATAAATTAAATGAAATCACTTGTTTATAATTTTGATAACCCAGCAGCTCTTCGGGGGCTGCAAATTTCTTCCTTGGGGAGAATATTTTTGTCTTTTCAGACTCTTGCCATCACGTCCCCTGTGCACGTGCCCAGTATCAATTCCGACTAAGACATCTTAACAAATGACGGGATTTAGCCGTAACACCGTCGAGACCGAAAGTGACGTTTCCATGGTTACCATATTTATTGATCTTTGGGCTGTAACCGCCAATTTTGACAATTTCTCACATTTCGAGTACCACTTTGGTCAATGTTATTTCCCATACGCGCCCAGATCAGTCAGCACGACAATCTAATCAAAAGTTTATCGCGGCAGATTGTGGAAACAGTTTGTTTTCTGAAGTGATTTCTATGATAATGTCTAGGTTTGGTCAATAAAACGCCCATTCCATGGTGCCGTGTGCAGTCAGTGACAGTGGAAACCAGGATCCTGGCGTGGAGTTTATCGGTTAACCTGGTAACTGAGAAATAAAGGGACAATTGGATTAAAGGGGAGAATGTTCACGAGCTCTCAACGTACGTTTGAGGCCATTGCGTTATCGAGTACCACTAGTGCTACTAATACAACTATTGCTGCGACAACTACTTCAACAGCTACTGCCACTACTACTTCTACCACAATCTGACTCCCGCTGATACTGACGTTGCTACTACTACTACTACTACTACTACTACTACTACTACTACTACTACTACTACTACTACTACTACTACTACTACTACTACTACTACTACTACTACTACTACTACTACTACTCGCATTGCTAAAAAACTGCAATTACTTTCACCACCGCGACAGCTCCGGTTGCCCCTGCTGCAACAACAGCTCCGACTGAAACTACAATGTCTGCAACGTCTACACAGTCGCTCCTGCTACGGCTACATCTTCAACGTCTGTTACCACAATTACTATGACCTGTCTGTTTCTACTTCAACCACGACGGTTCCATTCGCCACGACTTTAATCCCATAGTCGAGACGTGATCGTGGACGGGATTACTGTCATCACTGAAGCTAATGGGTGTGGGTACATTTAGCGCCCGTGTGCGTGATCACCACTGACGACGACAACCTGCCTGAGTGTGTCACCAAGTCCCGCAGTCTTTGTCTGTTCCACACCGCAGTAGCTGTCATAAGCCAGTCACATTATGGCCTTCTCGTCACTTATTTCGTCACCTGTTTGTCTACTGCGTTGAGAGACAAAGGAAGAAAGAAGCAGCAACAGAAGCAGTAGTAGTACTTGTTGTTGTTGTAGTAGTAATTGTAGTAGTAGTAATATTTGTAGTAGTAGCAGCTGCACCAACAGCAGCAGCAGCAGCAGCAGTAGTAGCAGCAGCAGCAGTAGTAGTAGTACTTGTTGTTGTAGTAGTAATTGTAGTAGTAGTAATATTTGTAGTAGTAGCAGCTGCACCAACAGCAGCAGCAGCAGCAGTAGTAGTAGTACTTGTTGTTGTAGTAGTAATTGTAGTAGTAATAATATTTGTAGTAGTAGCAGCTGCACCAACAGCAGCAGCAGCAGCAGCAGTAGTAGCAGCAGCAGCAGCAGCAGTAGTAGTAGTACTTGTTGTTGTAGTAGTAATTGTAGTAGTAATAATATTTGTAGTAGTAGCAGCTGCACCAACAGCAGCAGCAGCAGCAGCAGTAGTAGCAGCAGCAGCAGCAGCAGTAGTAGCAGCAGCAGCAGTAATAGTAGTAGTAGTAGTAGCAGCAACAGTAGTAGTAGTGGTCGTGGTTGCTGTTGTTCTGTTAGTGCCAGCACCTGTACATCCCAATAACAATATTATGTCAATTCAACATCCTATAAAAGTTCTGCAGCTGGAACTACAAATACAACTACCGCTACTGTTTCGGATACTTCTGTTACTAGTACTACTGCCACTACTCCTACAATTACTACGACTCGACGACTATCACTACAGCTGGTGTCGCTTCTTCTTCTTCTATTGCTGCTGCTACTGCTCCTACTACTACTACTGCTGCTGCTGCTACTAATACTGCCACTACTACTACCACCACTACTACTACTATTATTACTACTACTACTACTACTGACACTAGTACTACAAGACTTTTTTCTACTATTACTTCTACTGTAAATACAAGTACTCATGTTTCTTCTTTTACTACTACTACCACCACTGCTACTGCCACGACTACTGCTACTACTACTACGAAAAGACTTTTTTTGTACTATTACTTCTACTGTAAATACAACTACTCATGCTTCTTCTACTACTACTACTACTACTACTACTACTACTACTACTACTACATTACTACTGCTGCTGCTACTACTACTACTGCTACTGCTACTAATACTGCCACTACTACTACCACCACCACTACTACTATTATTACTACTACTACTACTACTGACACTAGTACTACAAGACTTTTTTCTACTATTACTTCTACTGTAAATACAAGTACTCATGTTTCTTCTTTTACTACTACTACTACCACCACCACCGCTACTGCCACGACTACTGCTACTACTACTACGAAAAGACTTTTTTCTACTATTACTTCTACTGTAAATACAACTACTCATGCTTCTTCTTCTTCTACTACTACTACTACTACTACTACTACTACTACTACTATATTACTACTGCTGCTGCTGCAACGTCTGCGCCCACTATTGCACCTTGTAACCTAACACAATCCTTTATCATGTGAAGCTGTATTTTAACTCCTGATGATCACAAACGCTGATTATTGATGACGAAAGAAATGGGCATCATTTGAAAGATGGCCATAAAGCGCTTCATTTCCGCCATGGCCTCTTTGTGTATGAGCTGTATTGACGCGAAGAATACATCATCATATAGATCCATGCTTTGTTTACTGAAGTAATTCACGCATTTATTCTGGTATAAGAACCCCTAATTGCCTCTTTTGCGTATGACAGAGCAGCAGGCGAAGCATTAACGGTGGGACAAAAACTGCAGAATTACGAAAAAAACACTATGTTCGACTCATTGACTAATATACACATATAAAAGTTATTTCCCAACTTTTTATGTATCCATCAACTTTAAACTCCTTTGACAGTTGTGGTATGGGTAATTCAATTGCGATCTCTTTTATGTTTGAGAATATAGTGTTAACGAGGAGGGTAATGGGGCGACTGGTTGGCTGAAATTTTACCTCGGTACCATGTTTGAGATTCAAATGTTCCCAAGTCTCCCCCAAGGCAGATAATCTGTTAATCCATATCTACTTCATCATTGCGAGTGGAATTCACCTCAATGCGCGCACAACGGATAATGTGCACGCCTGCCAAGTTTCGTTCCGCCTCGCTGGTCAGTCCAAATTTTGTATCTAACTTGTCAATTTGTGTGTAACTAGACGTTAGCGCGCTACTTATCGAGATTGAGTTTACTCGAGATGCGACATTCGGTGAACGAGTCCAATTAGATTAGCACAGAATCAGAAATGCCTGATAATGGAATCGTGTAGGGTTTCAGAGATTGGAGAAGGAGAAACTGGCATCAATGGTCTTGTAAATGGTTGAAATAGATCGTGACTGTCTATCTCCACATTGCCATCATGGAATATTTCTGAATTGTATTTGTTGAAATACGGCAGTTGAGTGAGGCCAGCGGTATATCCATGTCGATACAAGGAGTGCATAGCAATATATCTGTGTTTGAATTCTATAAACATTACTTCTGGGAGGGTTTCTGGTGCTTTCTAACGGCACTACCTGTAGTAGCACCTTGTAACCTGTATCAGAGTTGTAACGTCAGAAGGCCACACTCGTAACGGTTTTAAATCGCACACACGTTGCTGCAATCGAGTCGTAAGACACTGGAATTGTACTAATAAGGCTTGTAAATCTAGCGAAGGGCTACTTTCGGTGCTAAGCTGGTTGGCGCGCGCCAAGTGTGATATGCGAGACGGGGCCCAGCATACTTTCAGTGACGTTTACAGTATAGAACCAGTTCTGCTTCAAAAGTGCGCGAACACAAAATATGGCTTTACCAGACCGGACCAAGTGTACATCTATGCATGGCTGTCGGGTGGTCAGAACTGTATGAATAGGTAATTAATGTGAAGGCGGTTAGATCGGAAATTCATTATTTCTACAAGGATTCGCGATTCCTTACTGTCATCTGATAAACATGGTGCCATTGGGGGTGCTATGGAATGTTGTTTGTCACCAGAAGAACTATGGTCTCTCGAAGTGCTATGACTTATTTTCGGGTTCTGTAGCCACCTGCAGATATGCAGTTACCTGTGTGATTCTGGCTGATTCCTCCTGTATGCGTGGCCCAAGTCTCTGTTCGGCCAGGGACACTTTAGTCTTGAGGTTGTTCCACCGGCCTAGTGCTGCTGAGAACAGGAACTGGTTCTTCTCCCTGCCATGACCTACTCGACCAATCAAATCACTTAAATCCGTGATCTGTGTGTAAATAAGAAATGCCAAATAATATCGAAACGTCCCAGTTGTATCGGTGTGCAGTCACTGTATCCCTGTGTGACTGTGGCATGTATGAGCAGATAATCCGGGGACAGATAGCATGACAAGTTGTCTACACAAAACACCCTTCTGTCTTTTCTTGTGTATTTGAAGTCAATGAATACCAGCTCTAATTGCCATGCTATTATTCAGGAATGAACGTTACAATCACAAGTAACTTAAGTACAATTGAAGAAAGGTCGTAGAAACACTGATTACAGAGCAGTCTCGTTTCCTGTTGTCTGGGTTCCGTCCTACTGCGCAACTAAGTGCGATAACCAGTCCGAAATTTTAGACTAGTTCATCATAAATATTAACCAGTATGATTTGATACATCTAAGCACTTGTAAATTGGAACACTACGCTCCATCTAATCCTCCCAAACGCGTCGTACAGCGTGCTCTGTCGAACAGCAAGCTCTGACAAAAACCTGGAAATCTTGGAAATCTCAAAATGAGTCTCTGCCCCTAGAAAACTGTGGCGGTCTGGTACGGAATTGTTATTATATCAATATCATTGTGCGTTACAGAACTATACTGAATAAGGTAAAAACACGTAACAGGTGTAACCTGTGAGCCAGATGCATTGTGAGTCATTTTACGACCTCATCAAACAGGGACAGTCCGTGATTTCTCTGTGAAGGTATGCTGCCTACATTTCGAAATTAAATATAGAAATACGGTGTTCTTAAAGTTTAAAAATAAAATTCATATGTAAACAGCATTTTCTTATGAAACAACGAACTGGAATTCGGTGTAACTAAAGTTGTCCGTGGTGTCAAAATTCGGATCGGCTGAAAAAGTCATTGTCTGAATAGGTTAATGAGACTCATATTTCTGTATGTTCTTCACTCTTCTTGTTCGCCAAGACCTGGGATAGAAAGGGTTTTCAGCAACCCATGCTCTCCACATAATGTGATTATGCTTTCCGTATGAGGCGACTAACGGGATCGGGTGGTCAGACAGCCTTCATATAGCCGGAATATTTCTGAGTGCGGAGTAAAATTAAACTCACTCACTCATTCATAATAGTTTTCCACAGACACTCACTCACTTGACGCTGAACTTTTGACCTTTCCTACAGGAATGCCGGCCTGTTTGAAAAAAAAGAACACAGCTGGCTTGGAAAAAGACACGCAGATGGTTAACTTGTGTGTAAACCTAACGGAAAAAGTGCAGAAATTCTGCAGGCCAAGAAAAGCAGCAAGGAAAAGTAAGCCGATCTCATCAGATGCTAGAATCCCACAAGGAATCAGACCAATAATTAAGCCGTGGCCTCTGTAATAAATACATTCTTTCTCAGATTGTAACACTGTTATTCCACACAAGGCAACATCAACCGCGCCGACTTAATTTGATTTGGTCCTGAAGGGAGCGATCATTTGATTTGTTTAGGTTTTTTCGCGTGTGTTCAATTTTTTCTTTTCCATTTTCTTTTTCTCTTGTTTTTGGATTTTTATAAGTTCGATTATATTTTTCAGAATGATCAGATGTTCAATTATTGCTTTTTATACTATATAACGAACTGTATTCGTAGGACACATGATCTGTCTGCAATCTTGAAATCCTCCGACACACTCATTCATTCTTACAATGCCTGACATGTTATACAGTTTCAGGAAAGCAGGGGCATGCTTGTTGCTAGGCGCCACAGCGCGGCTCAAACGGTCGAACAGTCAGAAACAACGACGTCGTTGGTGTCATGTCACCATACTACGTCTGTGCTCATGAGCTGAATGTTTACAGAATATTAGCTCACGAGCAAACGTGATCATAGTTTTCAGCTAATCACCGTATGACCTTCATACTAAACAGACAGTGATGGGTTTTTTTGGGTTTTTTCGTGAAAAGACGGTTTCCTTTTATGCCATTTATACAAAAAAAATCTTATTCCCCAAAAAGTTCGACCCGACCCTAAGATTTTGTTGTATTTTATGAAATAGAGAAAACGCAAGGTTGATTCTAAAAGTGTGCACATCTGAGTGTTCATTTTTTGGTCAGAGTAAAGGTGCAAATTTCCACAGAAATCAAGGGGCTTTGGACATAAAATTAAATGATCCATATTTTGTTAAACAAGTGATGAGAAACAAAGCATTATTTATGCAGCCTCAACAATGAAAGATAATTATCCATCAGTGCAAACTGACTCTGGATCTGCAGTATATAGCTTATGTTTGAAGAACGCGAGTATGCATTAGAGTTGAGCCAAGCTGACCTCAACGATAGGTGTTTGTTTACACTTCACTTGACAGCGGTCGTCAAAACATTCCGATCATCAGAGTGCATATTTCATCATGAACCTGTTCAATTACGTTGTGTTTGGTAGACAAATACCTGATGTTTTCATTGTTTTAACGGCAATGTTCTCTCTTCCGTGGCTGAATCGTTTCCAGACCGAATGGCATTGTAGGACTGTTTGATAAACACTTGCCTTCTGTACTCGATCGATGGGTGCAATTTGGAGATTTTATGCTTACAAGTGTAAGATACGATTTCCCTTTTACTGAGAAAAGATTGCATAAATCTCGAATATTAGTATATTTATTTTCAATTCAAGACACGTTTCGGGTATTTCAAGAAGTTTCTTGAATGGAAGCGTGCCGCGTTAAAAAAATCGGTCCATATTACATTTCCAGCCTTCCAGAAAACATGTGTTCAAAAAGGAGGGTAGCGTTGTGTCACTTTCAACAAAATACAATCTACATCGTGGCCAAGGGATTCAACCATCATGAGATTCAACCATTCCCTCATGACGCCAAATGTCTGGGTCCAAATCACACATTGGCAAATCAGTTATTGAGTCCATTTCTGATGCAGCCAGGTATTGGGAGAATGGTGATAGAACATAAAACGGCATAAAACAAAACATTCACCCTCTCACTGTCAAGGCAGCCCGAAAACATGTAACTTGTAGCCGCTTTAAGTATTTATAGCAGCAATATGACGGCAAGCCCACAAGCAGTGTCACGCATATATTACTTCTACTGAGTTACAGAAAACCCCTTTGAAGATTTTGGTAGAAGTGATTTCCTGCAACTTATATAGTGACCGACAAAAGAAAGCATACTAACGTCACTGCTTCTGAGATTTAAAAAAAAATAAAATTTCTGAAACATGTCGCACCACCGTAGCAGTTTGATACCTGAAGTGAAATGCACGTGCACATCGTGAATAGAACATCGAACTGGTCAGTTGTATAAACCATGTTTTGGGGCCTCTGTCAGATTTTCACGTTAACTAAGGATGTAAACGTTAGTGTGCGGACAAGCTACACATGCAGTTTGAAAAAAGATCAGAATGGATATACCACGACTCTCAGCAGCTGAACGTGAGAAGACCATCGGTATGTTCCAGATGTGGTCGACTAACGCCAACGTTAACGTTGCGAGAGCCTTCGTCTGCACCCGTGTCGCCGTCACTTGATTTGCTGTAACCGTATAGGCAGACAGACCAGACACAGCGTGCAGGACAGACCAAGAAGTGGGAGATCGCTAGGAACAACACCAGCTGAAGGACGTCCACTTGAGGGCGTTACTCTGAAACGCCGATTACTGACCGTAACGTCATCAGCGGCAAAATTCCATGAACACCGTGTTAGTCGATACATGGTGGCTAGACGTCTTCGGACGGGTAGCAGAGCCTCCAGACCCTTCAAAGGACATGTATTGACCCCTGAACACAGACGTCACAGAGTGCGTTGGGCTCGAGTTCTTCGTCTTTGGCAGACCACACCAGGCCACAACCGTCCGCGATCGAAGCAACACTTCCAGACCACACTTGATCACAATCGCCCCCGATCGAAGCACCCCTTCCAGAACACACCAGGCAACAGTCGTCCCCGAACGAAGCACCCCTTCCAGACCACACCAAGCCACAGTCGCCTCCAATCGAAGCACCCCTTGCATGCCACACCAAGCCACCGCCCTCCTTGATCGAAGCACCCCTTCCAGACCACACGTGATCACAGTCGCCCCCGATCGAAGAACCCCTTCCATGCCACACCAAGCTACAGTCGCTCTCGATCGAAGCACCCCTTCCTGATCATACCTGGTTACGGCCGTCCCCGATCGAAGCACCCCTTCTAGATGACTAATGGCAACAGTCGCCCCCGATCGAAGCACCCCTTCCATGCCACACCAAGCCACAGTCGCCCTCGACCGAAGCACCTCTTCCAAGACACACTTCATGATGACCCTGGGTCATTTGTTAATATTTACAGACGTCCAAAGCAGACCAAAGCACGTGCAAATCATGCTTTCCTGGTCACTGCGTCCACAGGGGGTCCAAACTGACCCCAACGTGTAAACATACCTACGACAAACACAGCGAAGATATTTAATGAGATGAAAAATTGTTCCGCGAAATGGAAATACAACGAGTTTCCAAGTAAACACGCTCCATCCATGCTGTCATTATCAACGCTTGGTCCTATAATGAATGTCGCAAGTACATGGAAATTGATTTTCCGAGCACTCTCATCTGAGCTATATTTAAACAAGACGTCGCATTATACAAAATACCAGAGTTCACTTTTTACCTTCCATGCCTCTCAGTCAAAAATGAACCCTTTATCTATTAATACGTACTCTATTATATCAGCGGGGGTTTTTTTTTGTTCTTTATTTGTTTTTAATCTATTTTCATTTATTTATTTATTTATTGTTTGTTTGTTTGTTTGTTTGTTTGTTTGTTTGTTTTTGGTTTTTGGGGGTGTTTGATTGTCTCTCTTTTGTTCGGAGAGAGAACCGATATACGTTTAAAGGACTGCTTCAGAGTTGAACTTTTAACTTTTCCGGACTTTTAACTATGTGACAAAATGCCTGAACTCTGGCCGTAACCGATGGATAAATTCAATTCATCACCTACTGGTGATCTGACAACTTCATAGAGAAGGGCCCCTTACCCCCCAACCATTAATTACCGTCTTCAAACTGGCTGAACAAATTTGTTCTTGAGTGTCTAATTTATTCTCCAGCACTTGTGGTCCAGAAAGCAATGAGGACAGAATAAAGAATTCAATTTAAAAGTCATTCAATGTCGCCCCTTTCACTCAGTGTCCACAATCTCAAAGCGGCTGGTGAAAGGCCAACCTACTTGCGCCATTTTTTCGTGACGTCAGTGTTTGTGAGCCCAATGCTGCCACTCGAAGCACTTCCTTGTCACATCCGGTGAGCCACGTGTCACGTGATGCACGTGCAACGTGCGCTCGTGTTCCCATCAAGGGCATTTCCTGTCCTCACTCAATAAAGAGTGCTTCCTGTCCGCAAATGCGAAAGGACCATGCAAAGTCGCGCTTCGCTGTAAGGAGTAAATAGTTACTGTTTTAATCAATCTTCAACCCAAGACAAGCTGAAGTCCAGGAAGGTATTTGCGGAGTCACGACCAAGCGATGGAGAGAACTTTTCCTAGACAAGAAAGGGATTCAAAGATTTGGATTCGAGGTTTATTTAAAATTACATAATGATCATGTATCCTGTTAGACAAGAATATCATATTTAATTATTGTGATGTTTTGATCAAGACTTTTAGTACCGAGATTCGTAAGGGAGAGAGGGAGAGTGACGACAAGGCTACATGGCAAAACTATTTTATTCACTGCTCGTTTCACAAGTATGGGCTACTGACGCCATAATTCGCATTCTTTCTTCCTGCACAGGGAAGCATGAGCAGGAAGATAAGGTTATGTGGAAAACTAGGAATTGAAGATTTTACAACTGTAAGTGAAGAATGGAAAATGATTCGGTGCATGTAAACGAAATAGGATTTAATAAAAAAAATTAATGCCATTCATAATAGAGAGATTGGAAAACTCGGATTGGCATATGTCTTTTTAATGGAGCAGTGGTAATTACTTTCACGTCCACGTGACAAATTCACATTTACAGGTCGTTTGTACTTCGCTAGTCTAGAGCCACTTTATCCAGAAATTCCACTTTACGGACGGATGCTGCTATCGCTTACAGGGGAAGTGAAGTTAAGCTAGACATTTAACTACCCAAACGAATGAAACGATATCCGGATAAACGAGGTTTCATTTGTGTGACAAGATGGTTTATTAAAAATGTCTTTTACTCCCGTTAAAATGTTTATGTGATATCAATAAAGCAATATATAATGTTTCATCTTCACTCGAAGACCCTTGCTCTTCCTATAAAGAGACTTTCCCCGAGCCGTCTTCTTTCCTCGAGCGATGAGATCAAACGGTACGTTCCGAAGTGCACACGCATTAACTGCGGCGTCTCATTTCTTGCGAGTTCCTCACACACAAGCTTTAAAGGAAACACGATACGTATTAATAAACGCATAAATATTATATAAAAAATGAATTATATGTTATTATGGGAAAATGGCAATATTTGGACGATTAAATTCCCATGCCGATTCTAAAGTTCCATGTTGAAATTACACGTTTTATACAAACCCAAGTGCCGTAATTGCGGAATCGGAACGAACCCGTAGCACACTGGACCAACCACAATGAATGCTTCCTGATTTTTGCCTGCGGGTGTAATTAAAATCAGGAAGGGGGACACTGGATGCGAAACGTGAATCAACTTCACTGTATGATTGGAATTACACTGCATAAATTGATAATCCTCCTGATCAGCTGTCTATGAGAGACTCCAAATGAGTCTCTAAAATCACGATTCGTTTAACTTAATAGGGTCAACTTTTGACTCTGTGCTTATGCAAGATTTTCGAGTGGGTTTGTTACTGGCCTGACAACTGCTACAAGAAACAGCCTTGGGCAATGTTCAGTAAAACGAAAAAGGAAATAAGACGGTCTTTTTGTTGACAAATCCAGGCTTCTAGACACGCAATTAATAAAAAAAGACTCTGGTACTAAGCATTAGAGTTCTGGGATGGGAGATTATGGTGGTATGTGAGATTACAAGTAATGCCTATTTACTAGCAAGATAAAACACCCTGAGCTGTATTTGCCTCTTGCTTAAACAGACTTGAGCCAGCCTTCTCACGAGAGTAATCGCAGCTAGTTGCGTCAAAAACTCTCATTTCTACAATTACAAATCACAATAATTACTGTGATAAATTACGAAATCTAGCTTTCGTGGAACCTGGTGAAGATATTTAATATTCAGAATTTACACAAGGCGTTTTCTTGTGGCCTATTGGCGGGTAATGTAACATACAAGTAAGGGTACAATTTGTATATATCTGTCAAACAAAAATGTCTAAAATGTTAACTGTATTAAAGCGGGGTTGTCCTTAATATAATATTTGTTAATTTTTCCATTTTCAAAAAGACCTTGCGAAGTTATCTTGTTTGGCCAGTGTAGTTGCAGCCTTCCAGATTACAAATAGTGACACTTCCTGTATGCTGGCAATTACAGTGTGCGTTCGAATCCCGAATGAAACTCAACCCCCCAAATGGAATTTGTACTCCACTAAACTAGTGTTGTCCCGAATACAACATATGATATGCTTGTTTATAACGAAATGCACAATGCCAGTTTACTATGTTTACTGACATGCGTTGGTGAGAGATTGAGATGGCGTTCACGTCGCCTGAAGCAACACTGCCGCCGAATATCGACAGAAAACACACCTTGTCGTGGTTAGCATCCGGCTATATAGAAAGCATTTCTTTAAAGGAATAGATTTAATATTTTAAACGTTGACTAAGAAAACATGTTGACTAAGAAAGAGACGATTTGGAGCACCGGGTGATGTCTTGACGTGTCAAAGGTCCCTGGAGGCGTGAACAGTTGCTCATGATATCATTAACCGAACGTTCTGCTTCTTACACTTCTCAGTTCTCGACATCATTGAGCTGAAACATGGCTACACGCATACTCCAACAGCAGTCTCATCACCTGCAACTACAAGCACATAATTTCACATTTCATACCTGATCTATCACCGGATGTTGAGGTTCGAGATATCGCGTGACTCGTGATACCACCCTCGATTATCCACACTAATCCATATTCAGTCTAAATGATAAAGCCCTACATCCGTTCTTCAACAGATCCTCGTTCTGAGCAAGATTCCAATGACATGCAGTTGTCCAATCAATGAGCGTGAAATATATGCTGAGACATTGTGATAGTGATGTCGCTTTAGGATGAAATGAGTGCGTGAGCGAGTTTAGTTTTACGCCGCTCACAGCAATATTCCAGCTATGTGGCGGCGGTCTGTAAATAATCTGGCCCGGACAATCAAGTAATCAACAACATGGGCATCGATCTGCGCAATTGGGAACCGATGACATGTGCCAACCAAGTCAACGAGCCTGACCACCCGACCCCCTTAGTCGCCTCTTACGACAAGCATGGTCGCCTTTTATGGCAAGCATAGGTTGCAGAAGGCATATTCTAGCCGGGACCTTTACGGGTCTTAGGATGAAATGAAAACTGCTAAAATACATTGAATATTTGAGACTGAGTATGGTGGTGGTCAAGGTTCGAACCAAGGAACAGCGAAAGTACGTACAATGTAGGGTGTGAGTGAGTTACGTTTTACACCTTTCTCACAATGTCCCAACAATATCACGGCGGGAAACACCAGACATGGACTGCACGAAGTGTCACTATGTGGGGAATCGGGCCTTCGAACACGAGGCTAGCCAACGCGCCTGCGTACGTACTGTATCACTACGGCCTGTGAAGACATGGCAGGAACCTGTAATCACAAGTTCGAATCCCAGTTCGCCCTGATTGTGTATTTAGCTTGTCAAGTGCACATACGACATCGAGGGGTACACCAGACTGGTAAACGTCAAATGCCCACAAGTCTGACTTTCCTCTAGAGCTAACACTGTGATATGATTGGAAAATTACAAACTCGCTCACTCACACACCCATGCCCCCCCCCCCCCCCCTCCACACACACACACACACATACACACACACACACACACACACGCACTCGCAGCATAAACGCAGAACATTCTTCCCAGGCTACATCTATTTCATACCTGAATCACTTCATGTCGGTGTTTCCACAGAGACTGCAATGACGGCAAGAAAACGTGACCGGCGTGGCCTGCTCAGACACCGTTATCCATCGTGTACAACAGGGACTTCCTCGAACACAGATTGAAATCTTTACAGCTCAACGATTTGAACTTTTTAAAAGAGTTTCATTTTTTTTTCAGAAAGAAGAATCTCTTCCTGTGAAAAGATAAAAAAACTGATTTACTTCTGTTTGGAATTTTACAAACAAAACTGGCACGCCTTTTGTATTTTTGGTTTGAATAAAGATATCTCTGACACACACTATAAGATTGAAAAGCCGCATGAGGACAAAATATGTGCTCGCGATAAAAATTAAGGGAACGGAAGAAATGATGGCGAAGGTATTCATGAAGATTATATATGTAACATTAACATCGTGCGTGAAAATCAATGTGCACCACGTAGAGCGACATTTCTGCGTGCCTTTCTGCGTGAAGAGCTGCGTCTGGTTTGGCCTCACTGCTGAGTGCTGGTTGTCTGGCGTGCGCTGAGATGCTCTCTTAGAAATATGAACAAGGCACTTAGCCCGCTTGTCCAAATAGCGTATACCTGTAACCTAATCGGTAACGGGTGAGCATAACATGGTCGAACATTGTCATCTTGCAGTTCAAAATTTCGGATGTTTTCTCTAGCAAACAGAACGACTGGACGCAAATTTCGTCAGTGTATCGGCATATAACCATATAACCATATAACCATATAACCATACATTCACAATAACCAGATCGCTTCGTATGTCATGTATGGTACCTGCTCGTACAAGGGCCTGGAGTTTCAAAACTCTTAGCGTTAAGATTGTCGTAATTCTACGTTAATTTATGACACTTAGTGCTATTGGAGCTTCAAAAATCTAGATCCGGGGCACAATCCCGGTAACGGATCCCCTTGTATGAACCAAGTGGTGTCAACGAGTAGCAGTAGCAGTAGCAGTAGCAGTAGCAGTAGCAGTGTGTTCAGTTTTACGCCGCACAGCTATATGGTCTGTAAATATTCGAGTCTGGACCATACAACCCAGTGATCAACAACATGAGCATCGATCTGCGCAATTGGGAACCGATGACATGTGTCAACCAAGTCAGCAAGCCTGACCACCCGATCCCGTTAGTCTCCTCTTACGACAAGCATAGTAGCCTTTTATGGCAAGCATGGGTTGCTGAAGGCCTATTCTACCCAGGGACCTTCACGAGCTAGCAGTCTCCGGTGGCTCCAAGTTGAGAAGTCAGCCTCCTGTTTCTCGTCTCTCGTTTCGTTTTGTCATCGCCATCATCATAATGCGGCGACATTGCCCATGGTCTACCTCGTCGTCCTCACGATAGCTTTAAGTGCTAACAGTTTATTACTTATTTGTCCACGTCAGCTAAGTCACAATCCTTCATATCACGGTTAACACAACACTTTTGAACATCTTTTTTGCAACTGCCCTTTCCGTTTCTTTCATTCACACCGAAGCTTCGCTCTATTTTGTTCAAGTACTGCATCACCGACAATTTTGTCCAATTTGCGGATTGTAATTCGCACCAAGATCAAAACACGCTGATCTAATTACCGCGTATGCACGCGCATCACGTGCACCGCTGTTGTCGAGCGCTGGGGGCGGGCCCCGGGGACTGATTGGGCGACGATCGCACATCCACTCACCGTCATTCGATCCACAAGCCATGATCTGTCAAGTATGATATGCACAGATAATGGGAGTTATCTGCCCTTGACTGACTGGTTCTGCCCAGTCGATGCAGTGGCGTAACTGATGTCGCTGTCAGGACTGGTCTCAGGGGAACCGACGACTGGACTTGAGGAAGACAGTAGCAGTAGACGGGCTTATAGTAACTTGGAGCATGTCCGTCATAGGTTGTTAATGTAACAAATTCATACCAACAATGTTTGATATCGAACATATTCAAAACATATTGTACCATGTGGGGAAGCAAACCATTTTACCAACTTGCTACCGTGTCACGCCTTGGAACCTTTAGTGGTTGATGGGAGATTATATAACGGTTGTGACTCGACATGTATCAAGCTTTTTAGATCGATTCCTTTTCTGGGAAATGGCAACTTGTCACCAGGAATGTCGAAATGCTCCGAGTAATATTCATGCTGATGTTGGCCGTTGTGTCTCTAATCTAAAACAGAGGTCATTTTATTAGTTTACTCTTAAATGCGGGTTATAAATTTGCACTTGTGTATTTTCGACAGTTTGATGTAGGTTCCATACCATGGGACCAAACACTTTCGACAGTTTGGCGTTTTTCTAAAGGTAACGAGAAATATGCAATATCAACACCGTAAAAACTGAACCAGTATAGCACCACAATGATGAATATATAGATGGCGTTGAGGTACTGCTAACACCTCAGCCTGGTTCCCTGGGTCTGTTGCGCCTGCGCTAACTTCGTCGGAGTGTTAGCGCTGGCACAACAGACCCAGGGAACCAGTCTGCTAACACCTTTGCTTCAAGGGTCTTTGGGAAGCCTTGTGGTTAAAGAGTTCAGTCAGTCAAGACCCAAGTTCGATTCCCTACATGGGTGCAATGTGTGAAGTCCAATTCCGTGATGATGCGGAAAGCCACGTGAAACCAAACACACTCACTCACTCAGTATTTGCTTTAATCTCATGTTTCATACGGCATGGGATTCCACATCATATATTAAGCAGGTTTTAATCATGGTATCAGTGTGACAGTGCATCTGCCAGATTGCGTATATTAGGGTCATCACTGACCTGGTGGCTGACATAAGTCGAGGGACCTCAGGTCCTGAGCCCAGAGATTTCCAGTCGCTGCGCCGACTATCCAGGCAGCCGTTCCCAAACGACTGAAGCACTGTGACAGTTAAGTCTATGTAACTGTCCTTACTGTGGATTCCTGAAAAGAGATT
Source organism: Haliotis asinina (assembly GCF_037392515.1). Taxonomy (NCBI): domain Eukaryota; kingdom Metazoa; phylum Mollusca; class Gastropoda; order Lepetellida; family Haliotidae; genus Haliotis; species Haliotis asinina. Next base: position 42,811,153 of record NC_090280.1, on the reverse strand, counting down.
CTGGTCCCCATACTTGTTCTTCCTCGATGGGACCCGTGAAGACCCATAAAAAAGGCGACTACGCTTGTCGTGAGATGCGACTAACGAGATCGGGTGGTCAGGTCCGCTGACTCGGTTGACACATGCCATCGGCTCCCATTTGCGCAGATCGATGCTCATCCTGTTGATCACTGGATTAAGACTCGATTATTTACAGACAGCCGCCATACAGCGGGAATATTGCTGAGTGCGTCGTACAACTAAACTCACTCGCTCACTCTTCCTGGATGGAACACTGTGTTGGAATGTGGAAACGTCCAGATTCTCACTGCCTTGTGTGCATACAAGGGCAGGTGTACGATTGTGCCACTTGCAGAAGACTTCATCTACAACTCTGGTTCTGGGATTCTTCTGAACGGTCTTCTCTGAACCGGTACATGTTTTTTAGTTGGAACCTGAGAATATTCTGAAACATATGGCAATGCGGGGTGTTCGCCTAGCGTCTCAGATGAGGTAACCTCGTACATCCGACGTTGTCTCCTGTAAAATTCTTTGCCCAGCATCTGTATAAAGTGGTCGACATGAACCAGGAAAACATGCTGCGGATTGTGGGTCTGGGTCTTATTCATGATTCTACCAGGACTACGTGAAATGCTCGAATTTGATTGCTCAATCAACAAAATCAGACGCTATCAATTCTGGATTGAAAATGCGTCCGATTTCACGGAGATTTAGTGCGCACACGCACAACGCTGCCTCCCTACTTCAGCTTGACCAGGTCCCTGGTATGGTGATCTACCCTCTGTTGTTGGCGATCTATGGCCTGTTTTTATATTGTACTGTCCAAATATTGATACCATCATTTTTCCACGCTAGTTTTAATACCAACTGTGATAGTCTAGTGGTTGTACTGTCCTTCGTCGACAGGGTCTTCATAATATACATGTATGTTCTTTTTGTCACGTATGTTCTCGTCACGATATGGCTGCAATATTGCCGATGTGACGTTAAATATTAACTCACTCACTCAGCTTGACCACCAACATGACTGATACCAACACAGCAAACGTGATGGAAATGCTGAAAAAAATTAATAAAACTAAAAAAATACAATCGTATGATTTTCCTCCACAGTTATCAGGGAACCTCACTGTCGTATAACCTTTTATGAAAATATTCAAACCCAATTACATTACACAGTCCAAACATAAACAAACAATATCTAGCACAATATCAGAAAGTCTTGTTAAAATACATCCTTGTCCATGCAGAATGCGCAGCAAAACGTTAGTAACCATTTGCGTACCTCATAAATGATATATTTTTTTCCGTTTAGAATGGGAAATTCGCAAGATAACGGTTAGGCGAAACACCAAATTGATGCTATTCACACTTCATCATGTCCCGTGCAAAAATATATATGTCAAATATTAAACCACCAGAATACCGCTCTGTGCCACCTTCCACGCAAAGCTGTCACTGCTATGGCCAGTCTAGTCCAGTCTCAACTGATGAAAACACTGTTAGAACTCGGAATTCCAAGTTAGTCGCATGTACACGAAGCAACGCTGTCACTCTTTCGTCGCATGCCGGTTTGGAGGCACGTACGTGAAATCCACACGTTCGGCTTCAAATGGAATTCAGAGACTATCAGTTCGTCTAACATTCATCTAACTTCCAAACACAGTATCTCCTAGGTCTGTGTTGTATGACAGGTGTTTCCTGTACGTCGGCAGTTAGATCTCTCGCCTTCCTGGTATTCTCTTTGTATATGCATTTTTTGTGGAGCTAGTGGAGCTAAGTTTCAGTCTTCATAGTAAACTGAAACCTCATGTCTTTTTCTTTTAATTTGAATCTCATTTCTCTTCTGACTTGATTTCATTTTAAACTGAAGTTTTAATATGTAGGGTTCCTATAACTAGAAACTCTTAGGAAGTTGTGTATCGGTTGTTCCAGGAAACTCCCCTTTGATTCCATAACCCTCTAAACATCTGTGTGTGTGGAAATATTATGTCTAGGGTTTAGGAGACCAGCCACAAAAGAGAACAGTCCATGAACAGGTGACTGACAGAGTGACCACAAAGCTATGGCTTCCAGCAGATATTGGTGTGACAACCAGATTCTCTGACCCGGGAAGGTCCCTGGGTAGAATAGGCCTTCAGCAACCCATGCTCGCCATAACAGGCGAATGTGCTTGTCGTAAGAGGCAGCTAGCGGGATCGGGTTGTCAGGCTCGCTGACTTGACTGACACATGTCATCGGTTCTCAGTTATGCAGATCGATGCTCATGTTGTTGACCACTTGAGTGTCTGATCCAGACTCGATTATTTACTGACAACCGCCATACAGCGGGAATATTGCTTAGTGCGGTGTAAAACTAAACACACTCACTCACTCACCAAATTCTCTACTATTTTGTAGCTTTTAATGTCAGACTTGGAGTCCCTTTCCGGGTGATGACAGATCGAGTGGACAACGGTTTATTGTCATGTTATATTTGTAGTTTTGTTATTTGCCGCTTATAGTAATCCCATCCTGAAAATATGTTTTCAAGAATGGATAAGAAAAGGAAATTTCTAGACAAAATGCGATTGCTATGCAATATTGCATGCAATGTTTGTTTTTTTTAAAAAAAAAAAAAATTATTCAATAGAAATGAAAAACAAATGGCTCACATTTAGATAGACTGGCGGCTTTAGAGAAAGCAGTGATCGATGTCATGAGCATCTCTCCATGTAACCTGGATACCTGGACGTGACACACACCCACTCCCCCATCCACCCCCGCCTCAGTCACCAGCTCCAGCAAGTTTAGGCTGCTAGGGAACCGTTCTCATCCAAAGGCGATGGTTAGCCCCGCGGTTAAAGAGCCAGCTCGTCACGCCGAAAATCGGATTCGATAACCCATATGGTTACAACCCATTGCTGGTATACACGACCGTGATATTGATGAAATATTGCTAAAAGCGTAGAAAAAAACATTCTCCGACTACCCACAAGATTGAACTGAGTGATTAAATGTTGTTAGGTGCAACAGTGAAAACCATTTCCGGGCTTTTGGGTAAGCCAAAGATAGTGCTTCTGTGAGGTTATATAATTTTACTGACGGTAATGAATGTGAGATTTGGCTATAGTTCCGACGAACGCAATTTACAGCTTTTATACCTTGTCACGAAGCAATCAACTTTCAACCAATCGTAACATTAGTTAACACCCCCTCAGGAGGCATTTGGGATCATAAATGTCTGGCTTGACAAACTGAAATTACCAGGTGATCTTGAAAATAACCAGCTTGCAAAATAGTACCACAACATTGCGGACATAAACTTTGCTTCTTGATTGTCCTCTCCGACGTCCGCGCCTCTTAACCTATTCCACCATCGCCGCCAATATCATCAAAGGCTCATCTTCAATTTAATACGCCCGGTGCGTTCGGATTGGCTAGAGAATAAGAGCGTGAATTGACCATGTGTTATCGCCCGCTTCTGGGCACTGGTCACTATTACGGTGCGCGTCTTCCGACATTAAACCTGTGATATTTCAAAGCTATTGTCGTTTACGACAAAACGCAATCTCGCGACGAACCGAGGGATGAAACATGCTTGAACGAAATACTTCCAAATACTTTCAGAGTTTCGCTGAAGTCCCAATATTACTTGGGATGTCGTTAAGCCCGAGCAAAGCCTAAAATCATGCGAGGTCTTCTACCCCCATTAAATAGCCATAACATCACGTGATGTATCCCCTCCCCAGGAAGAATGACCCATCACTATAAGCTAAGTCAAAAAAGGAGAGCACATTCCTGGGCCTAATAGCTGAAAGATTATGTTGCTACGATCGTTGCCATGGCAACAGATTCTTGGCAGGAAACAATAGCGACATCGCCTAATGACCCGTCGTGCATGTTGTACGAGCGCCAACCGATGACTTGGCGTTAATAGCACGTGCATAATGGGCTGCACGCGCAACACGAAGGAATTTCCTAACGGTAAAACCCGGGATGTAACAGGGCACTATTTTTAATTGCGCAACAGTCCTGGTGGTGATTTGGCTCGTGCAGGTAAGGTGGAGCGGTTTTTTTTCTGCTTGTTTTGCATATTTAGGATTATGTAATCTATCAACAAAATTTTGCCGGTGATCTTGAAATGTATTCAGTTGTGATATTGATTCCAACTCTTCTGGAATTTGCCTCAGGCTCTCTGGTAGCGGTTTTCGTCATTTTGAAAGCTGCGTAAATACCTAATGTTGTGGAGGTATTGTCTCGTCTGCTCGCTGTTTTGAGAAAAAAACGGAGATGAGATTAAATTGAAGTTCTCCGCGTACTGATTATCGATATCTGGAAGGGGAAAAGTATTACTATTAATGGGGTATTGTAAACTGATACATTCCAGAGGTATGTGTGACAGAGGTAAACAGTAATTATCTGAATCTATCCCGATTAATTTACTTATCGAGCCCTATTATTGTGTGTGTCTTCACATCATTAAGTCATAGTTATTTTCCAAAGAGCCATATTTTTAACAAAAAAGAATTGTACGTGGAATTACATGTACATGTTCTGTTTTGTTTTGGAAAAAAACGAAGATTCGGTGGGAATGAACCGAGTATATTTGGTCCACTTTTAGATATTAGATATATTTCGAGGTGAAAACAGTGATTTCTTATCAAATGTCAAGGTTAACGACTGATTATGTAATGGCGTGTCCAGCGTCCCACGGAGTGGACAACATAAGACGAAGTTCAACAACGTTGGTTCCGGAGGTTTGTGGGTGGGTTTCGACCGCCCCCGAGAGTGATGATCTTTCATCTTATATCTCCTTTGCCAAAATTTCGACTTAACCGAAATATATTCGCCCAGCAATGACTGGGTACCCGGTAGGGTAATATCGTAATGTGACTGTTTAGTTTCACTTGCCTAAGAGGCATCTTATATTTTCTACTATATATTCGAGTGGGTGGAAGCAAGCGTACCACCACCATCCTCCTCCTCCTCCTCCTCATCATCAAAATTTCCATATCAGTTCAAAGCAGCATTCGCGTCACTCACTAATACAGGCAAGCAAGTAGTTGATGATATGGCCTAATACCCAAACGGGCAAAACGTTTTCATCCCGGATAATTAAGAGTATTATTTTTCAGAAAATATCATTCAGACATTTCTAATTTTCGTCTCGATCAGCATCTGTTGTCTGAAAGTGAAACCGCCACCATTTTCGTGGGTGCAGTTTAGCTTACTGAGATATGATATTTAACCTCGAACAAGTTATCCGAATGCACAAACGCTTTTACTCAGTTTGTTAGTTTTTTGTTTTCTGGGAATTACTTATATTGTAGCTAAAACATAGGACCCACAACATTTTATGGTTGTGATTTATGGCCGGCTTCTTTTCAGGGTTAACTGCCCATAGGTCGTTATCTTGTGATTGCTGCTTACCAGACGTGCGATCGAGGGATGTGTGTGACAAGTTAAGCGAACTGGAGAGCGAAAGATGCACATAATTAATTTTCCTTTGGCCTGAAGTATCTGTCCCTAAGGAAGTCCATGTTGACTGATATTAGGTAATGGTAAGTGGAGGGATTAAATTAGGGAGTGATTTTTCCGGTATTGACATAGACTCGGATGAGCCTCGGATGATTTCGATTTGCGTCTGTACCGAGCGGCGTCCGAAATAGTGTCAAAACTTTGCTGCCCAGTCCTCCTAGCTATGGCTGAAAGTTACTAGCCCACAATATGATTCAAAAGTGTTATAACTTAACAAGTCGGAGAGAGTGATGTATAAATTTAAAAATGACCCAATGAAAATTTACTAGCTAGTCTGGCCAGTGACTGTGGAGACACAGGGCTACCCCGCCGCCCTGGGTAGTGAGTGGGTTTAGTTTTACGCCGCTTTTAAACAATATTCCTGCAAGATCGCGGCAAGGGACATCAGAAATGTGTTTCACAGGTTGTGCCCCTTGGTGAATGGAACCCGGGTTTTTAGCGTGACGAGCGAACGCTTTAACCATTAGACCATTAGACCACTAGACCACCACCCACCCAAACTCCCCAGCCCCCTGCATCCCCACACTGTTTTCGGGCCGCCGTAATGTAGCAGGAAATTTGCCGATTTTAGTCAGGTAGTCATACTAAACGTGTTCATTTGTGAAGATCCGGTTTACAACAAGTTTTTCCATCATTAGTATATTTCTTAGTGTTATGGACTAGAGAAGGTTCGGGTCAGAACATTGACCTTCAGTAATTCATCCTTGTCGTAACGGGATTGTGTGCTTGGTTGACACATGTCATCGGTTCCAAATTGGGTACATCGATGTCCACACTGTTGATTACTGGTTTTTCTGAACCATTATTCACAGGCCTCCGCCATTTAGCTGGAACAGCGTTGGGTGCGGCGTAAAACTAAACTCACTCACTCTTTCTAGGTTCATGTCCTTCATCACTGAGATTATATTGATGCCTGTATATAGTAATGTTCATCCACCTTAAACTAGATAGGAGTTAACAAACACACATTCCATTAAGTAATCAAGAGATGACAAGTAACCGTCACAGCGTTATCTCGAACCAAGCGGGACCGTATTGTAGCTTCGACATTTCCGTATATTTGTGATAATGAGGCATTACAAGCAAGTCCGATCTATTATCAGCCATCTATTATCAAGCCATCTACTTATCAAGCCATCTACTTATCAAGCCATCTACTTATCAAGACCGGTTCCAAACCATAGACAGTGCGAATGAAAGTTACTGTATGGTTAAGGGGTGTACTGTATGGTTAACAATGGTAATTTGTTCGTTCTCCTACTCTAAAATTAAACATCACAATGGTTCAAACCTCAAACTCCCATAAGGTAATCGAGGAGTCTCTCGTTTCCGTTGATTCCTGATGCAGAAAGAACAATCGCAAACGTCTTCTGGTTGGCACATACCTATAACCTGGCATACTGCCAACAGCTGTGAAAGTTATGTTTTTGAAAAATGCACGCTAAGTGTAGCCAGTGAATTCATAATTCAGAATAAAGTGCAGGAACAATAGTTTGACGTCATCATGGCAGTTGAACTTTCAATAATTGACTGGGAACAGGGTGATTACCGCAAAATCCTGACTAAAACAAACGTGCATCACATTCCTTTGAACTGTGAAATTGCGGACTTTCTGTCATTTCCCGTTGCTATAGGGAATTTCGAAAGGTATATCCTCGGTTATAACTTCGTAAACGGACGAGTAGTGGACCCTGATGTTATTACTGCACTGAGGTTGTTCACATAATGTTCCTCCACGTCATATATGGAACAGATTCCAGTGTAGAGACCTGGCAAGCTAAACTCGAAACGTCAGTAACCCTGCGAACTTCTTAAACCCACGCTTATCACAGTGGCTACGAGCAATGTTAATAATTCTTAGGACCACGAACGTTTTGAGAATAAGAGCCCTGGGGCCTTATTCACGAAACGTTCGTAGCCCTAAAAATTTGTAACCTTGATCGTAGCCATTATGTTAAGAATCGACACCCCTGCACTCACATTATTCGTAATGCATAGTTACGTCCCTTGGCCTCTCCAGGATCTGTTCGCTCCGATTGTTATTCTTGGCCAGTGAAAGCTGCCACGTGTTCCGGGGTTCATTTTTCGGACATGACATGTAGCCAAGACAATGTCGAGTTACACGGTAAAGGCGAAGCTGCCATCCATATACTCGTCCTACCGAGCAACCAGCTTCTAAATGCCTCTCCAGAATCTCAGTGAAGATCCGGGTCACAGTTGGTCTTCACCAGCCCATACTGGTCATTGATTGACTTTGCGGACACATGTCATTGTATCTCAGCGGCGCAGATCGACGTTCATGCACTAAGTCACTGTATTGTCTGGTCCAGTGACCTAGTCTAGTGACCAAGGTTTGAAACCTTCATAGACCGGTGGGATAAACTAGTGGTTAAACCGTTCGCTTGTAACGCTAAAGACCGGGTCCGGTTGCCATTATGGCTGCAATCAGTGAAGACTATTTCTGGTGTCCGCGCCATCATATTGTGAAAATGTTGCTAAAAGCGGCGTAAAATTATAGTTACTGACTTACTCATCACATCACCCATTGCTCTGGACCGCGCAGTTCCACCGCTCAGAATTTTGTACCTGTTCTCTGGCATGTTACTGCAGGCATGTATTGCACCTGTAACTCATGCTTTTTCTACATTTTAGCTCCGTTCCCTCTTGAGATAATGGGCCACACGCAGTTTAATCATTTATCACCTTCTCTGCAATGTATACTTGCGTAATGGACACAAATGTGTCAAAGCCAGGTCGCCGTGCAATGATGGTTTTTAAAATGTCTTGTAACACGACGGATGTTTAGGAAGGGATCTTTTGAACACCTGATTTAAGTCGCCCCAAACTCCCCACACTCCTTGAAAACTTCTTGTTAATGGTAAAAACCTTCCATGCGTTCTTGATTGAATAGCCTCACGTAATATTCCCGGTGGGTTCATGGTAAGATGAAGTTTCACAGAAGCTTCAAGGAACTGTATTTTTTTAGTCTGCCCACCAAAGAAGTTAATACCATTGGGAGGAAACAGAGAGACACGATGGGTTTACAGCTTCGTGCTTATATAGTCTGGTTCATAATTATTGAGAATTTTTCTTCTTACTTTGAGCTATCCTAACACCTCAACTGATTCACTGATACTTAAAACTAAGTAATGGTATAAGGGAGGTAACTCATCTTGGCCTACTGAGTATAGTACAATTAGAGTTACCTCCCCTGAATTTGTAGCAGACGTCATTTTCCTCAGCACTGTCAACAATGTCTGCTGAAGATAAAAGAAGGTTGATTTTTTAGTTGTGTAATCAAGGAATTGGTGATGTAAATACATTGGTAGAGAGAACAGGAACTCCTCTTTCTACTGTGTATAGGATTAGGAAGAATTTTAAAGAGGGAAAGGATTTTGGGCACCAGAAAGGAGCAGGGAGACCCAGAAAATTGGACTTCTCAGATCGCGTCCGGCTGGGAATTTTAGCGTCTAAAAAGCAAAGGGCAAGCATCTCCAACATCAGGTATGAAATGATAGAAAGGGGATCAACAGTTGTATCAAAATCTACAGTTAGAAGAAATTTGATTGATCTTGGATGTGAGAAAAAGACTGGAATTCCTTCTCCTCTCATGAAACAAGAACATAAAGACAGGCGTGTTGAGTGGTGTTTGGCACATGAAAACTTTGACTGGGAAAATGTGATTTTTACTGATGAAAGCTCAATATGGGTATATCCCAATAATGTGAAAATATGGACAAAGTCTGCGTCAGCACCGTTGTATCGACGACCTAAATACAGCCCAAAGTTTCATGTATGGGGAGGGATATCCTTATTAGGAACGACCCCGCTGTGTGTGTTTGAGGGAAATCTGACAAGTCAACGCTACACTAACATATTAGATAATTTTCTCCTTCCAAGTGCACGTGTGTTTTATGGAAATGACTGGATTTTGCAGCAAGATAATGAACCTAAACACACCGCAAAACATGCCAAGCAGTGGTTTCAGGAGAAAAATGTGACTGCATTACCATTTCCTGCATATAGTCCTGACTTAAATCCCATTGAGAACATTTGGGGGATGATGAAGGAATGTGTGAATCAAAAGGGGTTGACAAAAATTGAAGACATGAAGAGAGAAGTGGTCCGATACTGGGACAGCATAACTCACGAGACACTAACCTCTCTGATAGGAATTATGCCTACCTGTCTTAGACTGTGCCGTGAAGCTCAAGGAGACTTGATAAAATATTAAATTGTTACCTACACAACATGAAAAGGTCAGTTCACTTTCACAATACATTCAATTTTATCTGATTTGTTCTCGTTTAATAATATGAAATGCTTTAGCTATTCTCAATAATTTTGAACCATACTGTACATGTGTGTCGTGGAATGTCTCAGCATAGACAAATGTTTATTTTGTTGTTGTTGTTGTTTTGGAGTTTACTTGTTTGGTTGTTTTTGTTTTGTTTTTTGTTGTTGTTTTTTTGTTATTTTGTTTTGTGTTTATTTTTGGCAAAATGCCGGAGGTGTATATATGTTCTGGGCCAGACCATCCAGTGATTGGCGTCATGTGTATCAGTCTTCACAAATGGGATACGATGACGCTTGCCAGCTTCAAATCAGCGAGCCAGACCACCCGATCCCGTTAGACGCATCTTACGACTAGCATTAATTGCTTGACAACTAATTCTAACCCGGGTGTTCCCAGGTTTAGTTTTAGTGTTAACCCACTGAGACCTCAAGCTCCAGCTCAAGCAGTACACTGACTCCAAGTCGTGTAGTCCTTGTTTCATCTCCTTAATACTGAGCGCCTTACATGGTAACACCAAGTACTATCTTTTAACGTCCCTCCGTAGCAGTTAAAACGTTCACTCTTGACACCGAAGAACCGGGTTTGATTCCCTTTTAAGGGGGTGCCAAGTTCTGGTCTCAAACGACGTGATATTGTTTGGAAATATTGCTAAAATGGACATACAATTAAATTCACTTGCTCACATTGTGTATAGCGCCATCGTGCCATTGGTAAAAGCAGTGTATAACAATAGTCACTGGTTGTGACGTCCCTGGTATGAAGGGACCTGGGAATCGACCGGCCTTCCTCCCCCCGGGCAGACTTTCTTTCAAGACTAATAGACATATTAGTCCTTAATTAAACCATACTTGTTAACTGCTTACTTAGATCATACCAGAAAGAAGCGATTTGTTGGTCTCGCACTTAAAAAGTTGCCTGAGTGACTTGTCTTTTGGGGCGCATGCTGCGACTGGTGACAAGCGAGAAACTATAGGCGTTCGATGTGTTCAAACATCTTCTCTAGGGCATTCTTACAGAAATAGTTTATTTTTCTGAAAAAAAAGTACACTACCTTTAAAACTGCGTATGATGGTTAAAGATATAAACTATATCTATACTGCTATTTTGGCCAAGTCAATATGTCACGTCTGTGTGCTATGACTGTCAACTTGCCACGTACGAAACACATAAATGACGAGAACCACAGGCAAATCGACATGTAAGTGGAAATAATCCGAATTCATCAAATGCATGTTCGTACAAACACCTCTTTCAAGAGAATTATAATTTTTTCGGTTTCAAGTTCGCAAAATAACGATGTCCTTAAAGATATCGAATGGCATCTGCGATTCAAGAGAGCGTGACTTCAAAAGTGAAACAAGCACTCGTAAAATATATAGATGGTGTACTGACTGCCTGGGGAAGCAACGTTGATTTAAGTCAGGTCTGAATTCAACCCGATGTCAAAGCACAGATTGATGTCGTTGTTCAAGAGCTGCTACAGGCTGAATGTTAACGGTATTCAAATCATTGTTTGGGCAAAGGGTAAAGCGAAATGTAAACAGTTATGTCCCCGTGTTTGGCGACGTCCTCTGACCGTGACGAGACTCTGGATATTGTAAAGAGCCAAGCGCCGCCGCCGTGTTCGGTTCACATTTTTCACGTCTGCTGATGCGTTATGTGCGCAGTGGGTAGTGTGAAGAAACAAACACCGACTGTCTCATTTACATTCGTACAGAATCCAGAATCACCCACACGATTGTATAGCCACACACTCAATGGGCAATGATGTCAGAATCTCCACAACGTCTCACTTCTTTGAGCGTCGTTTTAGAAGATGGGAAGTACAATACAAACCTCAAGCATAGCAACTTCTTTACTCCGCGAGTGCGACGTTTTGATACAGGACCTTGTGCTGGAACGTAACAGTGAGTGAGTTTAATTTTACGCCGCACTCAGCAATATTCCAGCTTAATGGCGATATCTGTACATAATGGGAGTAGGAGTGTAACACGCACGCACGCACACACACACACGCACACACGCGCACACACATACACGCACTCACGCACACTTATCAATGTAATTAACATAACTGTTTGGCAGTAAGCTTATAAAGTAACTAAATACAGAATTAAATAAAGTTTGTCCATATTACACTCTCCAGCGTCGCCTTATCAGAGTGAGTGAGTTTAGTTTTACGCCGCAATATTCAAGCCAAATGGCTACGGTCTCTAACCAGGCAAACCAGTCTGAACCAGACAATCCAGTGATCAACAGCAAAAGCATCGATCTGCGCAATTGGGAACCGATGACATGAGTCAACCATGTTAGTCGCCTCTTACGACAAGTATAGTCGCCTTTTGATGAAGACCTATGTTATCTTCACGGGTACGTTTGATCAGAGAGGGAATTTGTAAAAGTGCATGCGAAATTAGTGACTAATCAAATACTGTGACGATCAGAGTTAGATGAGGCAAATCAGTAGTTGATGTTTCAGTGTGTATGTATGGGACCGGTTGTAACACGTGGTTGTATGCACATATTGTCACATGTGAATGTATGGAACATATTGTCACACGTGAATGTATGGAACATATTATCACACGTGAATGTATGGAACATATTGTCACATGTGAATGTATGGAACATATTGTCACACGTGAATGTATGGAACATATTGTCACACGTGAATGTATGGAACATATTGTCACACGTGAATGTACGGAGCATACTGGAATATATGAATATATGATGACAGGTAAATCGATATAAATATTAAAACAACTATCACACTTCCATCTTTGAAACAGAATGAAAAAAATATAGATTTCGAGTGCAGGAGTACTTAAATCAGGTCTATCGTCGTACTGTGCTCCTGGTTCAGGTGTTGTTACTTCAGTCATTCAATAACAACCAGCCTTCTGTTACCGACGATATGTAGCGATGGAATAGGGTTTCGGCACGACAAGCCTAAAGACTCCAAATGCTCCCGAATCTAACCATCACCGACCACTCAACTGAGGACGTTGCAACAGTCGATGAACTAATCGAGAACATTTAAAATATTTTCGCTCTGGCAGACAAAGATGTTGCGCTGTATGAAAGTATGGACAATTTTATGGGTGAAACTCCATGACGCTGAACACTGGTTCTTACAATTTCATGCCCGCCATCTCCAGCATTCCTCAGTGATCACTGGATCGACGAGTTACCGATGCTACTCGCGTTTAATGTGACAAGCTGAAGATGGAGGTTGTAGAATTAAAAGCGCGTTGATCAAATTCTTGTCAGATATCAATCAGGCTGTCATCAAACGACTTTTCTCTTTCACAAACATTTGCTTTCACTTGCAACTGTGCCATCAGATTTGTTGTTCTACTGGGTCGAGAGTGAAGAATTTGAAAATGATGTGTTTTTTCACGCTTGGCATAAACATCCGATATTTCATAAATTGAGAATCCATGTAAGACCTTGTAGAGGCCACGGGGCACTACACTCTCCGCGAGAAACCCTATCTAACGGGGAGCTAGGATGAAGAATGCTCTTATTGAATATGTTGGTATTTTGTTCGCGGTTTGCATGACATCGAGTTTGAATAATAAAAACATTCATCAACAAATGCGATTAGACATAGGAGTGAAAATGTCATCATTTTCAAATCTCCAAGGAGCAAAGGGCACATAACTCTTTCTGGTACAAATTGCGAATTTTGACTCAGTTCAACAGGGCAGAACTGACGTCGTTGGCGAAATTAGAGGTTGGAGAAGGAAATGATGGCTCACACTAACGAAGTTGCTGGTGTCAAGGATTATATTTATTTTGAATAAAACAACTTAATGTCATCTGTCAGCCTCCGTGATTGACTGGGGGGTCTCGAGAAATGAAGAATCTCAAATTCTTTTTATTAAGGATCCATGATTTTACAAAGGTGATATTCAAGCGATTAACTATTGATCTTGTGTCGGAAATTATTCGTTTTAGTTTATAATTATCAATGGAATTTGAATTACGATGCATACAGGTGAGACGAGGGCATCGTGTTGAAGAATCCTGGCTCACTGGTATCTTTACAGGATGTATTTCTGGCATTGAGTAAACATTGTTTTTCTCTCCATGTATTTTGTCGTAATGCTGTCATACTGGAAGAGTAATTTCTGTAACTATTTTGCCATTTCCAGGTTCAAGATATGAGTTAATGATAGGTATATATTGATATGTGCCTTAATGTACGCGCTTAAATAGTAAGGGGGCGATGGGGGTACTCCATAGATGACAAATGCAAGGACAGTTCCCAAACTGAGTACAATTCTGTTAGCCAATGATGTTGTGTCCAAGCCTTGATACTGTTGGGATGTTGATAAAACATGCGTGTGACAATGTCGCGAATCCTGTACACAGCACAAATAACTTCGTTTCCGGACATCGGAAACCTAAGTGAAACAAAATGGAAACTTAAGTTTCAGTCAGGCCTCCGGATCGTTTCTTTGCATTTCATTCAAGTTTCCGGAAAATGGCAACTCACATCTCACAGAGGTTCATCAAACATTCCTGACACATTATGTTTCGTTTTTATCAACACGATAAACATGTTACTAAGCTGTTTTGAGGAGTGAGTATTAATCTGAAAAACATTAATATAATGATGGCCATGCTGTTAGTACTATTTATACGACAGGAAACTTCTCTGATGAATGCTAGATGTACGTCCACCCATACAAGAAGACCAATTTGTTGTGGGGGAAAGCCACTGTGTAAATGTACGCTGTATCACAGACAACGATGTTGTTGCAAGCCCAGTGCTAGGAATCACACTTCAATGTATGTGATTACTTGTGTAAAGCACTGATATGTTCTATTGCCCGTCTAGACTTCGTATCAGAACCTTGAATTGGATTCCTCGAAACAAAGAGGAAGCCAATGTGAAGCCTTCACATTTCCATGACAATGCTAGCCTTTACAATCACCTCTCAGTGATTCGAATTTCTGATTTCTGGCCGTCTTAATTTGATAGCGGGACTTGTCTCGATTCTCCGACTCGTCGAGATATTACCAATCTAAGCGGCAAGTAGGTTATCGCCAATGCGGCCTTGATGATGTTCCAGAGCTTGACGTACGTCGTCTACGGTGCTTTGTCTGAGACTGTGGAACCATCGCATTGACGTTCTTGAACCTAGTATGTGGTTCAAGTATAATCGCTTCAGTGTAACATGTTTTCCTATATCTTGGAATCAAATTGGTGTGAATTTGCAATCCAAATTATTCTTGAATTGTATTGGGAGGCATTTGGTATTTTCAGCAGCTCCGGCTTTGTAACGGTATTATTTGATAAGACAGAGAATTAAATGGAATGGATTTTTTTGTTTAGGTAAAGTGTTGTATGTTTGTCATGTCTTGGGTGGCGGGGTTTGGTAATAAGTGTTCTTTCAAGAATGCTTATTTCAATTACTGGGGTACTGTCAGGGGGCTGAACGTCGTAGCAGTGGCCAAATTCGTGTGGACCTTGGGCTGCCTTTCGAAATGTACATAACAGCCATATCCCCAATTCTACTGAAAGTGGTTTTTATTACATTCAGTCTATATCCCCGTAGATTTGGTTGTAAGGCTACCTGGGTCATCGCCTGGCAGAGTTGTATAACTTTCTATATCCCCGGTTTCGTTGGGGTCATCCTGGCCTGGCAGAGTTGTGTATCTGTCTATATCCTCATAGATTTGGTTGTAAGGCATCACCTGGATCATCACCTGGCAGTGTTGTGTAACTGTCTTTATTACTCGCCCGTTGAAGATACTGCAGTGTAATATTTTTACGGCAATATTGCACTAGTGTAATACTGCTTGACGTATGACGTCAAAATGGCTCAAAGTTGTGACAATGCTAATGCCGATGTCGCAATTGTACTAGCCCTTGCTTGACTCGCGGAAAGCTGACAGTGATCACACTGTAGGGAATTTCGCGGCAGTTTCTGTCAATTTATGTTGGCGAGTAATAAACAGAACACTAAACTCGCTTCCGTGAAATATCATTTTTATTAAATTCGTTAAAGATTTAGTATCAAACTCGCTTTCGCTCGTTTGATACCAAATCATTAACTCGTTTAATAAAAATGGTATTACACGGAAGGCCGTTTAGTATCCTCTATGTATCCCCATAGATTTGGTTGTAAGGCCACCACCTGGATCATCGCCTACAGAGTTGTGTAAATTCTGTATCCATATAGATTTGGTTGTGAGGCTATTAACTACTTTCAGTTTGTTGACGTTTGTTCTAGCTACATGTGTAAATACTCCAGTCTTGACTAAATATCCACTGATCAACAGATTGAGCATCGGCCTACACAAATGGGACGATAGACGCGATTTGTTGCCATTCCTGTATGGGACATTGTTGAAGGTGTTGAGTATTGAGAGTTGGCGCTGGTAGTCATCTGATTTGTGGACCCGTGTAATCCCACAGGTGCGCTATCGGATTCATGTCTGGGGAACATGCTGGCCTCAGCAAAGCAACGCTATTATGCAGAAAGTCGTTTGTCAGTCTTGCTGTATGAGGCCTTTGCGTCTTGGTTTTGACAGACAACGCCATGTGGTTGATATTGGATAAATGGCAGCACAACTGGTCGCAAACTTCATCCTGTATCTTCGAGCATTCAGGTTGCCATAAATACTCGCTGGAAATGTTCCCCCACATCATCACGCTACCGGCTATCAACGGTCGAACTTGCTGAATGCAATTCGACGCTAAGTGTTGTTCACGTACTCACCTACAGACATGAGTCCGGCTGTCATTATTGCACAAGCAAAACCCACTCTCGTCGGGAACATCACAGGTCGCCAATGAAGCACCTGTCAACGTCGAACTCGCCTGGCCCATGTCAGTCGACGACGTCGGTTTTGAATAGTCAGATGCAGTCCGTAGTAGGGTCGACGTGCTCGAATACCATGCTGTCTTAGTCGTCGGGACACTGTTTTATACCGTCAATATACACTTTATCACTTGCTCGATAACGATGTTTTAGTACCTACACCAAAACGTCGCACTCATTGCAATAAAGAAGTTGACTATCCATAGAACTGGGTTTACCTTCGAAGAAATTTCGTATTACATTAGGAAATGTCGTTTTGGATATTTTGCGACGTTCATTCGTTGTTGAATCGCATGTATTGAATGGCATCACAATGTTTTTATGTCCTCAATTCGTACATGATGGGCTTGAAACTTACTGATTCACGTCGCTGAGATAATGAAACAGGTCTTGAAAGAACGACAAATATTTGTGAATGCGTGTTCTAGGAAGGTCATCGATCGGACTGACCTAATGTAAATGCACTTGAACAGTTACCCCGGTTAATTGTTTTTAGGTTTGATTGTCCTTAGATACAAATGTTTTGTCCCAAAGGATTAACAGTATTGGCACTGAATGAACCTTCAAAGAATACCTCTGGATAGTGTTATTTTTATAATATAATTTGAATTCAAACCTTTAAAAACTAAATGGCAAAATACAGATTGCTGATGGATGTTTTTGAAAATCGATAAATTTACCTTTACTGGCATTTCAAACATGGTAGGGATCACTCGGTTGTATATCAATTTCTTACTTCAGTCGTCGTAGAACCAACTTATTTAGAGGCTTAGTTATCCACCTAGCTACAGATACCTTTGTACAAACTGTTGCCGGAATAAGTGATGATTGGATAGAAATAATCAGATTTTAGAACAGCTCTTCCAATTTTCAATTACATTAAAAAAACACAGTCTTCTAATGTTTGCCCCCAAACCGCGGTTTAAACTCGCTGACATTCCGAACTGAAATGTTTTCAGTGTGTTATTTAGATTTAAGTAATTAACAGATGCACACAGGCTGCAGATGCCAATCACATAAGCAGTAGATATAGACACGTGACAGATAAACTAGATGAACATATGTGACAGATAAACACTCGATGGAGACAAGTAACAGATAAACAGTAGATGTAAACACGAGACAGATTAACAGTGGCTGAAGACAAGTGAAAGATAAACCCGACACGAGACAGATAAACAGTAGATATAGACACGAGAACATAAACAGTACCTAGGTGGAGACGTGTGATGAAGGCACGTGACAGATAACTGGCTGGACATAAGTGACAGATAAACAGTAGATATAGACACGTGACAGATAATCAGTAGTTATGGACACGTGACAGATAAAGACAAATAGTAGTAGTGGAAACTACAAATAGACATTTTCTCACAGACGGATACGGAAAAAACTGTGGACAAGAGGTAAATGAACTATGCCTTCAGATAATTTACACAAAACAAGTTTCTGCAGACATTAAGTGCAGACATTTATGAAAAGACACATAGCCCTTCAGAAAGTATAGAAACTTTCCATGAAACATCAATGGTTTTAATAGTCGTGCCCAAGGCTCGTTATCGACAGTGGAGAAATATTCCGTGCTGTTTCACTGGCCGATAATCGGTGTTCTGTGGATAAATTTGTGTTTATATTGGTGGTAATGTCAGAAACAAATCTATATAATCCATTTACTTCGGGCCAAAATTAGCTGTTTCACTTTGGGTAGCAATACTTCATAACTAATCTACGCGATATGATAAATCCTGAAACCCTAGTAACCGTGACATTTCAGGTCACACCGCTCCGTTAGTCACACGTGACAAAACATATTCCATTCGTTTCCTTTGTTCCTGTTCAATGGTTGAGAGCTTAAACGTTTTCGTTAACGATGAGTCACTGGCTGCAAAGCTCAAATAAGAACGTTAAACCTTAAATGAAGGATTTCAGCCACCCGAAGCTAAATGGAGTTTTTAGTGTTTTAGGGTATTGCGGTAAAAATACCCAGTTGAACATTCACAAGGAACAGCGTGTGAGTGGTCATTCCTACACCAACCACGTCTTTAAGTCCTGCCCTCGGATCTACTGGTTACTTCTGTCCTCAGAGATACGGAAAGAGACTTGTTCAAACCCTTAATCTCCAGAAATGTTTGGCAAAGGCTTTTAAGTAGAGAGATAAACATCGGTGAATAAGAAGTTTATGTGCGGATCGGGTCATGTTTATTTCCGAAATCTGACAGATATGATTTTCTACGATTTTCATTATAAGAAAAAAGTGGAAACGAATATGTGTCCTCTATACTAGCGAATTGGGCATATTCTGAATCATATGTCTACAAAGATACTTGGTTTTTTCACAGACCCGCACCAAGTCACAGAGTATTGTTTCAAATAGAAGAACAGGCTATTTCAATGTTTTATAGACTTAAATTCCAAATGTGTCGTAAGGCGAGTGAGAAACAACGAGTAAGTGACAGTTCTGTAAAAGAACAATTGGAAATATATTTTGTATACACCGCGATGAGGTAACTTGAAGATAATACAATATGTCGTAAAACTCAAAAACAAGGCTCTTAGGTTTTAGTTTGAGATGGAACATTTTGTTCAGTGCATGTTGTTCGCATCTCTGAAAGACGACTCCAAGGTTGTGGGGGAGATAAGGAACTTCTTGGATTTATTTTGAGAACCGGATCCCACAAGTTGATGAACTCTTTTCATTGCCATGTTGTATCGTTATGGTTTTAGAGTCCGGGCAGCAACTCTACCTTCAGCAATTCAAAAGAAATATTTCTAAAGTTATCACTAAATTGGGCTTATTTTTAACTCAACAACCCATTGATAAAAACTACTCAGTGACAAGTCTAGGCGCCCCATGCCAAGACTCAAAATACCTCCAATGATTCTTCAAAGGGATTACTCCATAAGGTGCTTTAGTTTGCTCGCTGTTCTGACAAGATCTCGGCTTCCTTGTTAATACGGCATCCAGTGCCAGCTACAACGTGCGAAAAGACTCAAAATGTCGACGTTGTTTCTCGTCCTCAATTGCTATTCAAGATGATTGGGGGAGCAGTCTCTGAATACGAAGCTCCGATCTCTTTACAATCAGCGTCTAGACCAGCTTGTATGAAATAGTGCTTACAAGACGGACAGGCTGCTTGTAGTTACCGATGGAGATACACCACTAACAGGCGACAATTCGTCAATCTTCTGCTGCATCCGGGCCCTTGTTTGATGACGTTGTGACGGAGATATGTATAAGAAACCATCACGAAATTGGCCATCTGAGTTAGGTGAGATTGAATGAAACAATTATGGCAATCCATCATCGTTTTACCATCCATACATTCCCAATTTACCACCATCCATTGTCCGAGCTGGATCAAATTTGTCTCAAGATGGCGACGTAAGAATGATACCTTTAATAGGCTCACAAATGCATATTGTTGGGTAGAATTAGGACAATTATACACGACGGCGTGAACGTCAATCTACGTCTTCCACACCGACGACTGTTGCATCTTAAAAGCGATAACAGCAGATAGGGACCGTGTCAAACTCTGTTGCTAGAAATATAAAATTCACAATCTTCGTTTATGGAAAGACTCAGTAAATGTATACTGAAATTACTTCGAAATAATGCAATGAAGATCATTGTGTGGAATGTTAAATAGAGTGTTCTCCGGTAACGGGTAATAAATGACGTCAAAATTATTGATACGTCCCCTATGTCAGAAGGCTATGTTCTGAGCTGTCAAAAATCCTCCCCACCTCTCTATTACTAATCCCATAATTTGAATTTATCTGTTTTGAACGCATTGTAGGAAAACAGCATTAGTCTATGTTAGACCCACTCAGACCGCAACAACCAGAGAGTCCGGTCTCTGTAATCTTGTGTCAGACACCTTTCAGGAAAGGCTGGAGTACTCTAAGTATTGATACATCATGACAAAGTAGCTAAGTTCGTGTCCGCCATATTGTGTCAACAGTTGGGGAATCTGACAACGTCAGAAGCGTATGCGGATTTGTTGTCTACACGCTGTCTGGAAGCGGCAGACTCTGTGAGGAGCTCTACAACGCCTCTCCTGTTTGCTGAGGAGAAAGGAAGAAGGAAGGGGGGTGAGGGAGGGGTGGTGGTGAAAGTGTGTGTGTGGAGGGGTGATTCTCAGAGGCAATGAGTCTCCCAGGGTCATGACCTTCTACTAGTTTGACGCCACGAGCAGATGACCTTCCCGGATGGTAGACGCAGATGTTCAATTCCATTGATGAATACGTCGCTGTGAAGTATTATATTTCAGGATGGTGCTACGGGTTCTTTATATACATATCACGCCATCTGTTGGGAAATGGTTCCACGTACCTGTTTGGAAGACCGGAATAGGTCGGATCCTCGACACAAGGTGTTTTGTGTCAGGAAGGGTTGTGTTTTGTGTCAGAAAGGGCGGTGGTTTGTGTCAGAGCGGACGGCTTTGGGTCACAGAGGTGGCAGTTATGCTTTGCAAATACACAGACGCTTTGAAGGATGGTAATCCGTTTGTATTGTAGGGTTCCTTTCATGCTATGCTATTCCTGCATTGAACTTTCAGACACTGATGCTGAAAGAGTCTTGTTATAGGTCTATTTCTTGATGTACGAGGCATCTTAGATAGAACAGAGCACGCCTGATAGGGTTGTTTAATTGGAGAGAAATCTCAATATATTCAGGCAATATGGGTGTCTTTTAGTAAGACATACTAAACAAGTGCAATGTGCCAAACGAAAAGCAATAATTATCATTAATTTTTGTAAAAAAGTATTTTAACGGATTAACTAAATCGTTTTTTAAACAGTTTTTTTGTATAATTAACCATTAAGGTAGTATATATGATTGTGGGTAATAACCTTCTAGTGTCGTCACTATGCTTCTTTGATGGTAAAAATTCCACATGACGTCATCCATCCCGTCATGGAGAGAGAACATTATCCCAAAGACTCTCACCTCAAAGACTCTCAGTCATTGTCATCGTTTAAGACCCCACCCCAAACCTTCCTGTTCAGACTTGCCTTCTCTGTATAAGTTTTCCCATCTCCTCTTGGACAGGTGCGTTTAGCGTGTGTTCTGTGCATGCAAGTATCCAGCCCTTTACATGTGGACTAATATTATTATCAATCTCAACTTCGCTACATTATGTCATTTAAACGACGTCATCTAAACCACAGGCTGATTTTAGTGACGTTCTGAGTGGTTGGCAAATAAGGAGGGATTTGTTTTCTCACTCGATATGTATGTAAGTTGTATTCACCGAACAGCCATCTGGACGTCTCAGGTTCGGAATTAATATCTTCCAGTCATTTGGGAAAGATAACCCTGAATCCCTTTTTGTAGGTTATCTTCAATGACGTTACTTTTAACGTCATTGCCTCGTTATGGAGTCAAGCTGGCTACGTCTATTCATTATGCATTCTAATCACAAATCATCACAAATCCATATTCATGTTTTCGGCACACAAAATACCATGCCTGTCGAATGTTCGTCTATGTTTTCATCTTACACATCCCTTCTCTCTCATCTAACAATCCTTCCTCTAGACGCTAACCCTACCTACTTCCGATCCCATTATTGTCCTACCCGGACCACTGATTTTCTGGGTTTTCAAAGCAGTTATCAAAGCCTCGTTTGTGTCCAGTCTGCCAAATTAACGCTACGTCTGATGCTATTGTCCAGCAAATTATTCCAGTCACTGACCAGGTGAACGTATCCGGCCAGTTGTTGCCCCTTCCACGTGACAGGTCTCAGTGTTCGACTTGGTTCAACGACCGACGCGTGTCCATAAAATGCAGTCATTGGACATACGTATTCGTCACTGGGCATACTTTCCATAAACTTGCCTGTTAATCAGATGCAGCTAGAAAAAAATTAATGATTATTTTTTTAAAAATTCGTTTCGTCTTTTCAATAAATTGCACGTTTCATGAATGGTCTCTGTTGCAAGACATAATTTCCGTTATATTTGCCGTGCAGTATTTCAAGAATGACCACACTTTGATTGAGGCGTGCCATGGTTATGATCATTTTTAACACGGCGGTCAGTGGGGAAAGAATACACAATGATATCTATGTATATGTCGTACATGTAGGTACAGTGCGGAAAACACTTGAAGGAACATTACATGGAAATTATGTAGCTGTGATCAAGATGATTTCCCAACAATGTGGCAAATTTGTCAATCAAACAACGAAAAGTGAATTAGTGAAATTAATTACGGCTACATTAAAATTACGTGCAAGTCTATGAGAAGTTTGCCGACTGACGAATAGTTGTGTCCCATGACTGTATATCAGCTGCGTTTCTGCAGGGGTGGTGTGGTGGCCTGTAGCTCGTAGTTAGAGCGTTTGCTCGTCACGCCGAAGGCCCGGGTTAGATTCCTCACGTTGGTACAGTGCGTGAAGCCTATTTCTGGTGCCCCCCGTCGTAATATTGCTGGAATATTGCTAAAACCTATACTCACTCACTTTTCTGCGAAAACAACTACATGCTTTGATTACTGTGGAAATATTAGTTTCCTCTTGTAAATACCATTCAAACACGAAATCGACAATTCTCCAATACTTGGATTGTTTTGAGATTATTGCACACTAACCAAATTCCTGTACTTAACGTGTTGAAGTCAGCTGGGCTGCTTTTATCCATGTTGCATCCCGTATGTGAGCATACGGCGATCTGTGGAGGTGGCGTTGAGTGCATGATGTTTTATGCTGCTGTAGGTAATATTAAAGGTACATCACGATGACCGGTGATCACTCAGGACGATAAAACCCACGATTGTTACCAAAGGCAAGGATAATCCTACGGGGAGTGGGTGAGTTGAGTTTTACGCCGCATTCAGCAATATTCCAGCTATATGGCGGCGGTCTGTAAATAATCGAGTCTGGACCAAGCAATTCAGTGATCAACAGCATGAGCATCTACTCCGCAACTGGGAACCGGTGACATGTGTCAGTGAGATTGACCACCCGATACCGTTAGTCGCCTCTTACAACAAGCATGGGTTACTGAAAATCAGTTCTGTTCCGGACCTTCACGGATAATCGCCGCAGGGATCCGATAATATGCGATTAACTTAGTCAGCGACTTTGTCCATTCGATCACCTAAATCGCCTTTAATGGCAAATACAAGTTACTGGGGACCTACCTATTTTGATCCAGAAGCTGCAAGTTGTGTTTGTTTTGTTTCAAACATATTTATTCATGAGATAATGATTGGGTACAAGTTAGGACAGCTTAGGACACCCTCTTCGTAGTATTTACATATATAGTATGTACATTCTATTAAGCAGTATGGACAGACAAGAACAGGAAGATTGAAAACAGTGGAACAATAGCAATAATTAAACGAATGGTTTTGACAGGCAAATATGTGTTTGAGCATTTTAAATATATGTTAATTTATATGAGAGAAATTACATTACGTAGATTATTGTTATTTCTCCCATTAAAACCAAAAATAACATTTCTGATGTAAAGTCAATGTATCCTTCAGCCACCTTTCTCACCATTCAGCCAGCTCTTTCCACACTTTGCCTGAATGGGTACAATCGTATAATAAATATATAACACTCTCAGGCACCTTTTTACAAAACGAAAACACGGGTGAATCAGTTTAACCAATCCTATGCAAATGATAATTAGTTGGGTTTTCTTGTACTGAAACCATTTCGATTTAAAGCAGCAACATACTGTAATGATTTCCGTTTGTTATTGACATCGTGTTGATTAACATGTCATTTAAACCAGCACATGATGCACCTCGCCCTCATAGTATCGCGATTACGATGTGAAACATAGCCAGAATAGATTGAATTCCTGGATCAGACAACCAATGATTGATATCATGAGCAACTATCCAGCCAGTTAGGACCTAACATACGATCAGCCAGATCACTTGTAGCAACCTCCACATAGCTATTAAATTCGGCCTGAGGACAGGTGCTCTGATAAAAGCCATATGTGCATTTCAATGGCTTCATTTCTTTGCAGCTCCAACCTTCACCTTTCGAAGAATCCTCAAACTTTGCTATACATTTTGTCTAATGTCCCTCGAGGTTTCGTGATTCGATAAGAACTGCATAAGCTAACTACAACTGTTTCAATCATGTTGTGATTCTACATAGTAAACAAAACTGTCACTGACAATTTCTTTCCATCATCCATACATCTGAAAGATATAACCATTGAAGCTTCTTCCGAATGTTTCATCGGCGCTCTGCACTTTTCTCACAGGCGACTAACGGGATCGGGAGATCAGACGCCCTGTCTTGGCTGACACATAGCATCGTGTCCTCGTGAGGTCAGACGCCCTGTCTTGGCTGACACATAGCATCGTGTCCTAAATGTGTCTATCGATATCCAAAATGTCACTCCCAAGCCTACCTAATACACAGTGGTTACGGATCATACATGTGTAATAGTGATGTTTCATCATTTGAAACATCAACACACATCTATAACAAACCGTTTCCTCTTAGGAATACTATTCCCAAAATAAATTACGTCACTGACTTCATGCATAGAACTGTCAGTCGGACAGTACTCTAGAATAGGTGGAACAAAACAACATAACATTGTTGTTTTTATAAAAGATCGACACGAGACGATAACTTAGATGTAACCCAAACTGCACAGGCACCAATGTACCCTTGTGAGGCCGATGACTATCCTGGTGCTGCTGAGTAGTCTACAGCTACAGGTAATGATCTTAGCAGACGATATGAAAGTTCAACTAAGGGACGCCAAAACATGCTAATTTACCGGTCCTTCTATCAGCCTCATTATGTCATGGCCGCTTGGCTACATAGACGGGACCGTCTTTCATCTTTACCTTTGATTTCTGGCCGAATGGACTCGGTTATCAGTTCTGCTATTGGATCACATTACCCATTAATTGTCGAGCCAGACTATCCTCGTTTAGGTCACTCATTTGTCCGTCAAGTCTCTTGTTGTCGTAATGTAAAAAATACCCCTACTGAGAGGGCCCCGGCATTAAAGAAACCCAATGAAAAAGTGTTCAACATCAGGGTGAAGAAGGAGTACCGGAAGAGGGGCGCTAGCCACGGCATGCTGGTCTTGCAATGGCAGATCAAGAAATCCGAATCGAGGCCGGAGGGTATACTTGAAATATTAAGCCTTGTTAAGTAATCATGTCTGAGTGAGATGCATCTATCGTAACCTGATTATAATTATTAATACATTGCCTCGAGGTATCTGGTCGTTTTAAGGACCGTCCTTAATTGAATCTCTTTGATGAGAAGCGATCCGTGCGCTGTGCTACGAGATCCCTGCAAGTTAAGATGGCGACCAATGCTCCTTCAGTCTAGACACGTGGCTCATCAGATCACGTGATGAGAATAATTGTTTTGCGTCATTTCATTCGAAAGGATAAGATTTACATAACTTGGGGGAATTAATCACTTGTGTTTGACTCTGTAATGGTGTACTGAGAGATTGCCGTCTCGTCTTTCAAGAGTGGAAATTGAACTGATACGCTGTAAACCTATTTCTTTATCTGCGTCATACTGGGTTCACATTTTCTTTCTTTTCTGACTTAATGGTCTGCTCCGGTTCATGAACGTAAGTGGACACAAAGGAAACAGACTTTCTGAAGTCTTTGTAAGTTTTCTGGAGCTGGTAGGAATAATTTCCCGTGTCATATTCCCAACAACAGTTGTCAAGCTCTCTATTCTGTTAAAACTTCGGACCTGATTTGAAATGGCTTGCGCCTTTGGCATCTAGTATCTATATGATACTGATGGTGGTTCGTACATAGACATGAACTGTAAGAACACGACTGCTAAGATCAGATGACGTCTTAGCATCTGTTCTTTATTTGACAGTGAGAATTACTGATTAGGTGAGATCCCCAGCAAATATATATTTACAATTATCGTAATAGGACTACTAAAATCGGATTGGTTGTAACACGTGATAGTGATGAGATACCGACTGGCATGTCACAAAACACATAAAGTAAACAATTATTGTGTAATGTTCCTCTCAGATATGAATATGACCACGTGTGTCTTATTTATGCCGATCAGAATATTCAATATGCAACAATCCATGTCATTATATCGTGGTGAAGTGTACACGGACAAATATCTTTCTTTGTGCGTGAGTGGGTGAGTGAGTGAGAATGGTTTTACGCCTCTTTTATCAATATTCCAACAAAATCACGGCGGGGGACTCCAGAAATGGGCTTAACACATTGTACCCATCTGGAGAATCGAACCCGGGCCTTTGGTGTGACGAGCGAACGCTTTAACCAATAGGCTATCCCACATCACTTGTTCTCTGTGCAATCCTACCTTTGACAGTAACATTGAAATTAGTGAAAACGCTGAACTGATAGCGAGACCCATGGACAGGTTCCTCCCTAACATAGAATCAGTGCAATGGATGACTGCACAAGGCTGTCTCTGACGCTGCAGTTGGACCTAGGCAATTCTGTCGACAGAATCATGAGGCACTGCACAGACACGTCGGAAAGTCGGTATCCTAGTATAACCGTATTGACTGTATATTGACTATGACTGTATTTTTGTTCGCCCCCCCCCCCCTTCAAGATTCGATGTTTTAAGCTCTTGTTTAGTCTCCCTTGCGGGAATATGACAGAATATAACTGAAAGCTATCAAAACCATCGCCGCTCACTTGTTGTAAACAGATATAGCGCCACAATGTGAGAGCGGAGTTGGAATAGCTTTGATGTTCGATCGTGAGCGATCCCATCTATAGGGCCCGTTCGATGTTACAGTGACTCAGTGAGAGTGAATAGTATTTGCTACTTTTTTCGGACGATGTTATACTAGACCCCTCACCATGACCAACCTAATCGCGTCCACCCTCTCCACGCCTACCCTAATCGCGTCCATCATCACCACGTCTACCCTAATCGCGTCCACCCTCTCCACGCCTACCCTAAACGCGTCCACCCTCTCCACGCCTACCCTAATCGCGTCCACCCTCTCCACGTTTACCCTAATCGCGTCCACCCTCTCCACGCCTACCCTAATCGCGTCCACCCTCTCCACGCCTACCCTAATCGCGTCCACCCTCTCCACGCCTACCCTAATCGCGTCCACCCTCTCCACGTTTACCCTAATCGCGTCCACCCTCTCCACGCCTACCCTAATCGCGTCCACCCTCTCCACGCCTACCCTAATCGCGTCCACCCTCTCCACGCCTACCCTAATCGCGTCCACCCTCTCCACGCCTAACCTAATCGCGTCCACCCTCTCCACGTTTACCCTAATCGCGTCCACCCTCTCCACGCCTACCCTAATCGCGTCCACCCTCTCCACGCCTACCCTAATCGCGTCCACCCTCTCCACGCCTACCCTAATCGCGTCCACCCTCTCCACGCCTAACCTAATCGCGTCCACCCTCTCCACGCCTACCCTAATCGCGTCCACCTGTATCACCCTCGCCACGTGCACCCTATTCACGTCCACCAACATCACCCTCGCCACGTGCACCCTACTCACGTCCATCATCGCCACGTCCACCAAGACGAGTGAATGACCGACGGGGACAGAGGGAGATGGTTTGGGAGGAGGGATGGCCATACAACAAACACGGACAATCTTTCACCATGACCCGTTAGTGTGCTCTCCTGTCACTTACTGCATGCTCCTGAAAACGTCTCCCGTGATGCTGTAACCACCAGCGATGTCACGGAATGTGGCTCAAAGAGTTATATTAATGATGAATTTAATTATTTCTTTTTAAATTTTGAAACGAAATGCTTTTGAGGCATTGATCATAAAATGTCATTACGGCTTTTTTTAAAAAATCAAATGTTAAGAAAATAAAAAATGGAAATTTCGTGTTTTTTAACTGATAAAATGAGCAAAATAAAAAATTAGAGTTTACAAAAGGAGTGACGTTTCGTTATTGATCCCTAAAGATCTCCATGATGGTAGTCGCATTGGCTCCGTGGTGAGCCCATACGAACTGCTACCAATCTGCGCATGTCCGTGTAATGCTAAAGAACGCTGTCCCGTCCTCGTCATCCGTCTCCCTTCAACACACTACCATTAAAACCGAAATCGTGTTTCTGCCACTCAAATCGGACGACCTGCCAAACTAAATTGTGGACAATATTGACTTCCATATTTTCTTTACTATGGATGGGGATTAGGGTCGCATGGTATCGCGATCTTTGTTATTACGAAGTCTCGAAGCTCGTCCGACAAGGATAATGTTACGCCAAAGTAGCTTTGATGTTCGACAAAAGAGGATTACTCGTGTTTAACATATCCATACAAAGGTCGAACGGTTAGAGCAAAGGTGATAAACCCAATTGCTTTTGTCACGGGATATTTTCGGTTTAAAATCATTGGACATCAAACGAAGGGAACCGATAGTGACATGGGTGTAGACCTGATCGAGCTAAGCTAGTACAACGTATCGGAACGGGCAAGAGTCAGCTCGAGCTCATAGCCAGATTCCAGACACCCAGGCGACGAAACAGTTTATTCCAGATTGCCTATGTACTTAAGGAAATGGGAAATTTTGAATGAAAAAAAGAAACTGTATTCGTGGTGTGTTTATAAACAATGCATGTTCCGATCTCCAAAGAATTTATAGCCCTTGCAAATTTCAATGCAGCCATGGAGGGAGATATACGGCACATTAGAGGTTTGTCTACCCCATCCAGTCGGCGACTCCGGCAACCAAAGTAGAGGCAATTTATTTCTATAAAAGGGGTTATTTTGCACGAATCCTGAAGAATCGCAAAGATTTTGAATGTGGAAAGCTAGAATACACAAATCTCTGGATTGTTTAAAATGGCTGTTTTGACATCGGTTGTGTGCACCTGATATCACGAGTGAACTGTG
The DNA here is from genome assembly GCF_037392515.1 of Haliotis asinina. Taxonomy (NCBI): domain Eukaryota; kingdom Metazoa; phylum Mollusca; class Gastropoda; order Lepetellida; family Haliotidae; genus Haliotis; species Haliotis asinina. The sequence continues at coordinate 42,781,645 of NC_090280.1, read as the reverse complement.
TAAATATATATATTATATTATTATATATAAATGATAGTTTGTTAAACAGGGTTTTAATATTTTTATGACATGAATTTTGCAAATAAATCGCAGATTTGGTGTGATGGTTTGATTATGATCAGCGTTTGATTGGTTGTTATATGTTTATTAGTTTTCGAGTAAAGTTGCGATTCATCGGTCCGCTTTTCAGTCAAACGGTCTGTAGTCTCTATTGCCCTGTGTTACACAACTGAAGTGCGAGAATAACAACATCCATTCTATGAACGTCAGTACGTTCCATGAATAGCGCGCCAGGAGGCGTTCCGTGGGCTTGATTCCCAGTACTGCCCTATTTGTAGGTTTGGGACCACCATGCCCGAACTTGTGGCTTCGAGCTAAGAGAATATGAACTATCTACGACCTGTAGCACTTCGGCTTTACATCCTCCACCAAACAGTATTACAACTGAAATGTTGTTCAGTCTGTCATTAAACCTCACTGAGCCACTCACACAGAGCAGTGTAAACACTCACTAACATGATGACTTACGGGTTTGTTTGTTGACCACATGTATCAATATTCTGATTTGTTTAGTTTCCATAGCATATAAATTTCATATTTATACAGACACAGTCAATAATATAAGTCAATACATATACCAAAAATTACAAAGCGAATTCTGATCTTTACGTGGCTCATATACCCCCAGTTTCGACACACATTCAGTCTGACATTTCATACATAACCGCAACTGAGTCTGTTTGTCCTCATAACTTAAAGAGCACCTCACAGCTCTCACAAATCCTGAAATAATCAGTTATATAAGTAGTTTTCTGTAGATGCATTATAGAAATGGGTAAGAATTCCTCCAGTTCCCCTATCCCAAAATATCTGCAAATTGAAATATGCTAACATTCTTAAGAAAACCTAACTTACTTGAGAACTCAGAAAAACAACATACAGCCAAAACATTAATTACAATATATTGGCTCAAATCACATTGCGTTACCTCTGTTGCTCTGCGGTAGAAACTCTTTCCTAGAAATGTACATCAGAACTTCCAACACATAAATTCCCCATAATTTGAAAACTGAAACAATCTTACTTCAATTTACTTGGGGTTTATTTGAAGAAAAACACCCCGCGTGTTTGTCCTTGCCTGCGCGTGGCCACGTGCTTGTCTGTGTCTATCAACATGACAGGTGTTACGTCAAGAGACGAGTTGTCCATGACATCGATTCACGTGTAGCACGTGCAGCACGCAATCTGACAACTAAAATGCCTGTCGCGACAATACCAAACACACGCCAAATCATGTCTCGTGTTGGTCTCAAGGTTGATAATTGTAATTTCGTCCGTGAGATGAATTTTGCATGTTACGTGAATGTTACCACAGTATGTATGCAATACGTTCAATAAGTCTGCGATCTAATGAAGGTGAACAGCCTCAGGGCGTGGAATCATTTGAGAAGGTGAGTGAATGTCCATTTTGGACGCAGATCAGAGTAAATGAGCATGATTGTACGTCGCTTTTAGCAATATTCAAATGCGTGAGTGAGTGACTTTAGTTTCACGCCGCACTCAGCAATATTCCAGCTATGTGGCGGCGGTCTGTAAATAATCGAGTCTGGACCAGACAATCCAGTGATCAACAGCATGCCTATCGATCTGCGCAATTGGGAACCGAGCCTGACCACCCGATCCCTTTAGTCGCTTCTTACGAAGCATGGTCTCCTTTTATGGCTGGCATAGGTCGGCGAAGGCCTAATCTATCCCGGACCTTCACGGGTCAGCAATATTCAAGCAGTATCACGGCAGTGTGATTAGAAATAGTCTTCACACAGTGTACCCATGTGGGGAACTGAACCCGGATCTGCAGCCTGAAGACCGAACGCTTTATCCACTAGGCTACCCTACCGCCCCAGCGGGATACCGGAAATAAGTTTCACAGTTTGTATCCATGTGGGTCTTTAGGTCGCAAAAAACATATAACTCGCATGCATATAACTAAATTCACATACGGAACAAGTGGTTGATAATTTGAATGACATAGGGACATCATGTTCATTTCCCCCGTCGTCATATTTCTGAAATGCTTTTACATCGACGTAAAGACTTGACTCACTTACTCATTTGCAACGTTGATTACGCCAGGCCATTCTGAAAACATCATCAAATCAGACGGGTTGATCAAACCATTTCGGGTCAGTAATCCTTCAATATTTTTATATTCCAAAATATCGACATCAAATATAATAATTTAACACACAGGTGTTAGATTGTTGGTTTTTACCGTGTTTTTTCTTTCTTTTTTCTTCTTTTATTTGTCTTTGTTTTTTTTGTTTTGTTTCTGCAGACATTTATACCTATTACCAGCACGCCAGGCAATGTTATTTAAAGAACGAATAAACTCACATATTTTTTTACTCTTTCTTTTGACTATTACATATGAAAGACGTCTGGGTAGTCTTCAGCGGAACACCAGGTTTTTTTCTTTTTAAAACGCGTGGTTAATTGATACTGAGTGACTAACAGTTGCAATTATATCAACAAGCGATTTTGATAGAATCGTCTATGAAAACAAGTTGTATCTCGGGAAATAAGCAAAGCAGCTGGCAGTAGATTGTGAAAACATTAAGCTTGCATTTTTTTCAAAACAGTTGTCACGGTTGCAGGTTTAGACAAACCAGTAAACAAAATAATTTACCCCCGAAATGTAGATGAATACTACAGCAACCCACATGGGTATACCTCATATTACGTCACCGAGGCGCGTCCCTCTGATTGGTTGAAATTTCGTTCGCACGACAGAATTGTGTACCGTTGTTAAAAACGTCGATCTAAGGCAATTAAATGTCGAAAGTACATAACGATGTCAATAAATGGTTTATGTATTTGTACCCCCCTAGAGTATATGTGATCTTTAAAGCTTCTGATCTCATGGGGAGAGATACACGTAAGATAGTCAAAAGCTTTTCAAAGCCAAATTCTGTTGTACTCCGCCGTCATGTTGCTGGAGTGTTGCTAACAGCGGCGTAAAATCTTACTCACTCACTCACTCACTCATTCTATATTGGAATCACCACCGGTATGATGCTCAGTAATTTTTACGCCGCTTTTAGCAGTAATCGAGTGCGCGCGTGTGTGCGTGTGCGTGTGTGTGTGTGCGTGCGTGTCTTTGAGTGTGTGTATATGGCTGATTGTGTGCGTGCAAGTTTGTGTGTGAGAGTGTGTTCGCGTGTGAATGAGTGTGAGTGCGCGTGCGTGAGTGTGTGTGCGTGTGTTTGAGAGAATGAGTGTGAGTGAGTGTGTGGCTGTGTGTGTGTGTGTGTGTGTGTGTGTGTGTGTGTGTGTGTGTGTGTGTGTGTGTGTGTGTGTGTGTGTGTGTGTGTGTGTGTGTGTGTGTGTGTGTGTGTGTGTGTGGCTGTGTCCGTGCGTGAGTGAGTGTGTGTGGGAAATGGGAATCACAATGTGAGGGGTGGAGGTGTTGATGCTGCTATGAGGTAAGGCATTTCAAATCAATTCAGAATTTTACAGCATGACTACTGCTACTGGGAATATAACACGGACATTTCGTCTTACCAGCTCCTGAAAATTTACAAAAAGTTCAGATCAGGTTTGGCTCCTTTATCTTTACTTGCACTCATGAACTCATAAAATTATAAGTCAAACAGCAAGATAATATGACCCCATTGTGAAGCAGGTCAAGAAATAGCTTTCCTAGGGTTACATTGCGCACAATTCTAGAGCCTTCACGGCAGAGTACGAAAGCTGAGTCAAAGTATATGTATATTTTTGTAATGTTGAAACAGACTACATGTTGATAAAATAGATACGGCCCATCTTTGATGTTATATGATGAGAAAACATCAAATTCCAACATTGGTTGAAAAAAAGTACATTTGTTTCATTTGTTTGCAGTTATAGCTAAACAACACGCATGTCCGACGTAAATCGTGTTATACCTCATGGTTTTTATTGACTCAGTGAAAACTTTATAAGGTATTTACGATTTGTAATCTCCAAATATATCTGACAGGAAATCGTTCCATTCGGGTGATGTTTCACATCGTAATCGAGTTTGTATAGCCAGCACGTGCATCTCGTGCCGCGTAAGATAACTTGTCAATCAACGTGATGTCAATAGCAAACGGGAAATTGTATGCTATTGCTTTGCGTGCAAAACATTCTTTTTTCTGACAAAACTTTTTTTTATTAAGATTTTCCATTTTGAAACAAATTGTTCACATTTTGAAATTAGATTTTTTACCAATACAACGCTTGCACCTTATAATGTTCAAAACCTTTTTGCATTTGTGTTACTCTTTTGTATCCAAAGTACAAGGTCGTCAAGAAAACACATTTTAACTCTCAGTTGTATCTGATAAAAATAACCCGCTTTAAAGAATACTAGTAGATGAGAGAATTTAATACAGCTTTGAACAGTGCTTGAACTCCAACTTCCGGATTAAAGGATTCCCCAAGCTTGTCGTTCGAGTCAGTACATACGAGGCGTTGGTGGTTTGGCTCCATGACTTCATTGATTTCGTCTCGCAGAACCGTGAGTGAGCGAGGTGGGTTTTTTGCCGCTTTTGCAATAATCCAGCAATATCACTGCGGGGAAGACCAGAAACAGCCTTCACAAATTGTACCCATGAGGGAAATCGAACCCGGGTCTTCAGCGTAGCCAGCGAACGCTTTAACCACTTGGCTACCCTACTGCTCAGAAGAGTTCACGGATTATGGCTTTGCGCCACTTTTAGCAATATTTCAGCAATATCACGACTGGGGGCACACTTCATACCCAAACACGTTAAAATATAGTACATGTTAGTCTCTGCCTGACCTCAGCATTCACGTGTACAAGGAGGACTGGTTGGCTCAGAGTCAGTATAATGTGTCTGAGTGGGGTATGGATGCTTCACTGCAGCATGGTATCACAGTGAGCTAGTACTATAGAGCCACCTTAAGTCTGCACATGCATGCACGTATATATGATCACGTATTAAATGAGCGACAATAAATCCGTTGTCGCCCCACCTTACCTCACCTCACATGAACGTCAGCCCACTGGGGTACAGTGTCATGAAACCCATTTCTGGTGTCCCCCGCCGTGATATTGCTGGAATATTGCTAGAGGTGGCGTAAAACCACGCTCACTCACTGACTCGTGCACAAATAACGGGTTCGTCTCGTCCATACTCAAGAGTTTACAGTGCTGTATCTCAACAATAATGTTCAATGTTATTTTCGACTTTAAACTACAAACAACACATTATCATATGCCATGGATGTCTATTTCGTGTGGGATTCAAACGGAAAATATCGTTGGTAAAGTCCATTACTACCGCCATGGTGATGAATATTCACTTTGTGGGGACCCTTAATTCGAACCCACAGTCAACGGATCCTCCCCAGTGTGCTGGTATCGTTCAATGGACACCTTCCCGTTTCAGGAAGTATTACAAAAAGTGGCATTTTTAGCATGGGACACGTATTTTACGTCCGACAGAAATTCAAGTACAAATAATTTTGATGGGAGCTTTCGATATTTGACATATATTACCGCCAGTCCTCTCTCAGGGCAGTTCCAGCTGAATTAATTTCAAAGATTAAAACAATAAAGCTCTGCTACGCCATTTTCTATGATGGAAGCGACATGTCCGTGATTAAACACAGTTTGGGGGAAAACAGAAGAAATGTAAGCGACATGTGGTGTTTTTATCAAACAAGAATCATAATAGTTTTCTCAGGCTACTTGTTACTGTGATGCAGTTTCGGGGATATCTGATATCGATTTTCTGTTGTAAATAAAAGCAATATTTTTAAAAGTGAGGCTTTAGCATATCGACATTTCTTAGGGTAAAACATGTCTTTGAGAACGGTACTTTTTTTCGCAATGAAAGTATTGATTTTGGAAAACGTTTGAATTATTTCACGAATTTGATTTGAGGATATTAATATTTTCCGACTTTATGTGAGATATGATAGATAAAGTGTGATGGGGGTTTCTTGAACATACACAACCAATCTCATTATTGCTAATTATTGTTTACTTAGTCACCAGTTTATTTCCCATACATTTCTTGATGCAATATCAGACCGAACTAAAGTAAAACGGAACATCGAACTGACCTTAAATGATTTCCTCAAAGATTTCCTATCCACGAATAAAGTTTGCCTTTATAAAATCTGATGTTTATACCTGTGAATGATACGCATCTTGTGCAGGACAATCGACTTTAATCTGCAGGTTGTGCAGGACAAGCGACTGTAATCTGCATCTTGTGCAGGACAAGCGACTGTAATCTGCATGTTCTGCAGTACAAGCGACTGTAATCTGCATCTTGTACAGGACAAGCGACTGTAATCTGCATCTTGTGCAGGACAAGCGACTGTAATCTGCAGGTTGTGCAGGACAAGCGACTGTAATCTGCAGGTTGCAATTGTGCAGGACAAGCGACTGTAATCTGCAACTTGTGCAGGACAAGCGACTGTAATCTGCAGGTTGTACAGGACAAGCGACTGTAATCTGCGTCTTGTGCAGGACCAGCGACTGTAATCTACAGGTTGTGTTGCTTTTCTTTCAAATGTACTTTGCCGATGATGGAATTGACTATGCACTATGGGCTAGATGGTGTAAATGGGGTGTGTCTTTGCGTTCAAGGTTATATAATACGAACAAACGACTCGCATGCACACTCACACTTACGCACGCACGCACACACGTACATACACACAATTACTTTTCGCGAACTTTTCCGAACTCGAGGAGTAATAAACACACAAGTTCTGATTTTGTAACTCATTGTAATTTATACTCATCGAAAGATTTTGCATTTTAAAGATTAAAAACGTTGTTTTTTTTTCGCTGACGCCATCATTCCCACATGACTCTCACACTCCGCGCAATCTACCTAGTGAAACAGCAACACAGCGTACTACTTCCATTTAAATGTACCAGTGCCAGGCAGCATGACGTTCTAGCCTCATTATGACATAATCGTCAGCAACCGATGGGATATCAATTCTTTACGTCTGTATTAGCCAATATTTAAACTCATGCAGGGCACTCCCTTCCTGTCAACACGCCCTGATCGGGTCTTTTAACATGTCCTGTAACAGAGGTGGACACACACTCTCAAATCTGGAATAGATTAGGGAAGGTGTAACCAACTGTCCTGTACGTGAGGAAATCTTATCTACAAGAAACGATGCTGTCTTGAAATCCTCTTGCATGGCTTAGAAACCCATCTCGCCTGACAGAGATAACGACCCTAGAGCGTGGTTTCACGTACTTCCTTTGAAGTGAGAGGCCTATAGCGCCATATTGGACACGTTTCCTTTCAGATCCCTTCTTCTGTGCTATATTGGTCGATGATTCCATCTTAGCGTTGTCCAGAATTAGATTATATGCATAGAGGCCTATGTTATCGTTCTTACTGAGCGTTCTTGGGGTTTCCCTAAGCCATATATAAGTTTGATGTGATGGTAGGTTGTTTGTGCAAAATGTCTCAGCATCTGTCTACAACACACGTTTCAGGCGTCGCTTACCAAAACGAACTTCAGTGGTGTTAAGTATAGTGCATGTCATTGTATGTAAAACGTATTGGAGAGGTTTTAAGATTAATACTTGCCGCTTTATTCAAAACATACTTTATTGGTGTTCAGACTAGTTGTTACCGTCATATCTACAACGTACTTCACAGGTGTTCAGAATAGTTGTTACCGTCATATCTACAAAGTACTTCATTGGTGTCCAGAATAGTTGTTACCGCCATATCTACAACGTACTTCATTGGTGTTCAGAATATGCTGTACAAAAAGCACGCCCTTGGTGTTCAGAAGATTGATAGTTGTCGGATGCAAAGGGTACTTCAGTGGTGTTCAGAATAATGTTACCCGTTATGTCCAAGGTGTACTTCAGTGGTGTTCAGAATAATGTTACCCGTCATATACCAGACGTACTTAAGTGGTGTTCAGAATAATGTTACCCGTCATATACCAGACGTACTTCAGTGGTGTTCAGAATAATGTTACCCGTCATATACCAGACGTACTTCAGTGGTGTTCAGAATAATGTTACCCGTCATATACCAGACGTACTTCAGTGGTGTTCAGAATAATGTTACCCGTCATATACCAGACGTACTTCAGTGGTGTTCAGAATAATGTACCCGTCATATACCAGACGTACTTCAGTGGTGTTCAGAATAATGTTACCCGTCATATACCAGACGTACTTCAGTGGTGTTCAGAATAATGTTACCCGTCATATACCAGACGTACTTCAGTGGTGTTCAGAATAATGTACCCGGCATATACCAGACGTACTTCAGTGGTGTTCAGAATAATGTTACCCGTCATATACCAGACGTACTTCAGTGGTGTTCAGAATAATGTACCCGTCATATACCAGACGTACTTCAGTGGTGTTCAGAATAATGTACCCGTCATATACCAGACGTACTTCAGTGGTGTTCAGAATAATGTTACCCGTCATATACCAGACGTACTTCAGTGGTGTTCAGAATAATGTACCCGTCATATACCAGACGTACTTCAGTGGTGTTCAGAATAATGTTACCCGTCATATACCAGACGTACTTCAGTGGTGTTCAGAATAATGTTACCCGTCATATACCAGACGTACTTCAGTGGTGTTCAGAATAATGTACCCGTCATATACCAGACGTACTTCAGTGGTGTTCAGAATAATGTTACCCGTCATATACCAGACGTACTTCAGTGGTGTTCAGAATAATGTTACCAGGCATAATGTTATCATTCGTATGCAAAACGTAATTCAGTTTATAGATCTTTTCAGTCGCTGTATGCGAAATGTGCTTTAGAGATATTTTGCAAAATATTACTTTCATGTAGGGTTAAAGAAGACATGTGTAAAACTTTCTCAGAAGATATCACCCAGTCCCTCTGTACAACATTCGCTTTATAACTGTTGCATATAGAATTTATTTCAGTCAGTATAGATAAAAAAGGTTGTTGTATACAGTTCGCATTTCAGTAGGTGTATACATACCAACTTTAGGATAATACTGTTTCACCGTGTGCGTAACCCCAAGATAATAATAGCAATGCTAAGCGCTTTTATAATGCGGTAAACTCCGTTTACTTGGTGAAAGCTCTTAGCGCTAACAAATATCTGATTATTATTACCCCGGATAACCCAACCTGTCCACGAGTCGCTAGATGGTTAATGCCAGTATAACTTATCCGAACGTGTACCCATGTTCTACTGGTTGAAGAGAGGGAAATTTGTATCACATGTGTTTTGTTCTGGGGCAGGACCGAAGTCCTAGAAACTCGTAGGAGTCAGGCTGCCAAATACGGTCACTCACCCATCCATGACTCTCCGCGGTTTGGGATATAAGTCATCTTTGTATGTATATTCCATCCTTCTTAATGCCACATTCTCTCCTTCAAAGATACTTTGGATAAAAACGTGTTTTCGTTTCAAAGAAAAGATAACAAATGTTTATATACACCAATAAATCAGAATCAGAATGTCCTTAAAATCTTCATAAAGAGCATCCCTTCTTTTCAAAGAAAAGTTTCACCTTATGGTACATTCACATCAGCAAATGCGAATCAGCCCCTATTCTCTCGGCTCCAAACAATATAAATCAACAAAACTCTATTAAACAAACGGAAGAGTCCCATATCGATAACCTATAAATCTTTAGGAAAGACAAGAAAGGAAATTGAACCAATATCAACCCATAGACATCAAAGGGAGATGGGTTTTAGTCGAAAATACAGCTCTCGAAAAAAGAGAATGAATGGATGGAGGTTTAAGTAGCCTTGTGTATGAGGTTTTCTGGTTCGTTTTAAAAAACTTTATTTATAGGAAGATTTACGGCAGCTTGTAGACTTTGCTTGTTAAACAGAAGAGTAGCTTGTGGGTATTTCTGAACAAGGGATAAAGGACTTGTAATGTATCATGAGGCTACTTTCTGTTTTTCTGGGGCCAAGAAGAACGTTAATTTGTTTCCTATGCATCTTTGTTAGTATATCAACGACATCTAATGATCGTTCATCTTCGAGCTTTATGGAAAGCATTATCTTTACTTACTAAACAAGTCAGTTATATGAACGTCGTGGTCTTGTAATTGTTTTATGTGAAGTTTAAGTGATATACGATTTATCCATTGGAAGAGAGGTCGTGCATGAGTGAGTGAGTATGGTTTTACGCCGCCTTTAGCATTATTCCAGCAAAATCACGGCGCGGGACGGATACAGTTTTTTTAGAAGGGGTGCACAGTTTCAATGATCATTTAAAAAACTTTCAGGACAAGAGTGGGTGAGGGGTGCCCTGCAGCACCCCGTCTAGATCTGCCTATGTTGATAATCATGAGGTGTGTTGAGGTGACGTGGAGTTTAACGTCTCCCATATGACGACGTGCATGCATGTGCATGTGTGGCTGCTTGTACTAGCCCAGACTTAAGATGGCTCTATAGTTCTAGCTCACTGTGATACCATGCTGCAATGAAGCATGAATACCCTACACAGACACATTATACTGACTCCGAGCCGTCCAGTCATAGTGTGTACTCTTTAACACGGAACGCGGGCAGGGACTAACAAGTAACCTATTTTAACGTCTTTTCGTACACGACCCGTGAAGGTCCCGGGGTAGAATAGTCCTTCAGCAACCCATGCTTCCCACAATAGGCGACTATGCTTGTCTTAAGAGGCGTCTAACGGGACCGGGTGGTCAGACTCTGTGACGTTGTTGTCACGTGTCATCTTATCTCAATTGTGGAGATCGATGCTCATGATGTTGATCACCGGATTATCTGATCCAGATGCTGAGTGTGGAGGTCATAGTTCTGAATATATATTTCTCATATAATGGTTTTCATGGGTTTATTGTAGTCAGTAGTAACTTAATCATACTGTTACTAGTTAGGAATACATCAATCCCGCGGTACAGCTGGGTATTATATACAATGCTGGCAGTGTGAGCATAGCGTCACTAATTGAACTTGTGTAACACGCTTTTCGGACCTTGAGATATAAACTAGCGACATACAAATCATGAGAATTGACTTTCACTTTGTGAGCTCATTGCAGTTTGAGTCCCTGACTGTCATACAGTCTGACCAGTAATTCCTGACGGGTCATACACCATTGAATTCACACGAAGTAACGGTCAATGTATAATTCGATCTACATAAATCTTATGAACCAACTTTGTCTCACGACTAATGAGTCAGTGAATGTGTGTGTAGCTGCTATCAGTCAACGGAGGTTGATGTTCAGTGACCTCTTGTAGCCTATAACTCCATCCTCGTTGGGTCAGGGAATTATATTTCCACTAAATACTCTGAATCCATCAGTAATGATATATTTCAGTAGATACGTCACCGGAACCGTCATAGTTTCGGATTAGAATTGGTCGTCAGGAACCCTGTCAAAAGGGATCGGGTTTTCAGCTGAGACACCGCTGACCGTCTGTTTGTAAATAAGCGAATCTGGACCAGATAATCCAGTGATCAGCATCAACATGAATTTACGCAATTGGGATACGCTGATATATGTCAACCCAATCCTTTTCGTCATCCTCTTACGGCAAACTAGAGTTACTGAAGATCTAACCGGATCTTCAAGGGTACTTCTCTAGTATAGTGGATATCACTCGTTCAGGCATGTTTTAGAATCTCGATAAGTAGCTGGTATGGAAATCTATGGGAATAGTTTGATTATTCGCCGTCCGGGTCCGGATGCGCGGGGTCCGGTTAAGCGAGTACAATAATAAATTTATTAATGAACGTAAGTTTCGTTTCACATAACTATCGTCCGGAAGCCGGGGTTTCCGGATATGTGAGGTCCGAGTAAACGGGGATCGACTGTATATCGGTGTGAGACCACGTCAAGTTTGTGTCCTGTTCATCAAGCTAATCTTAGTACTTCAGCCAGTATCCTACTTTGAAGCAGGACGTGATCATTTTTTCACGCTGATTTGAAATGACGTCATGTACGGGCACCGGGTTGGTGTTGACAAAGCCCACGAACAATGTACAATCTTGGCACGTATACCTCGGATAGCGACGTCAGTGGTCCCGTTCCTCAAAGTGATAGAGGTAATACGATCTGACCTGCCATGCTTCATGCTTCTGCATAGGCTTGAGGTAGTCGTGATACTGAGCTTACCTCGTGCAGGGAATGAGTGAGTTTAGTTTTACGGCGCTCTCAGCAATATTCCAACTATATGGCGACGGTCTGTAAATAATCGAGTCTGGAATAATCCAGTGATCAACAGCATAAGCATCAATTTGCGCAAATGGGAACCGATGACATGTGTCCCGTTAGTCGCCTGTTACGACAAGCACAGTCGCCTTTTGTGGCAAGCCTGGTCAGTGGGAGTTGTGATATTGCAGCAATAGTTGTGGTAGTGGCTGCAGATACTGAAGTAGTTGCACAACCGAAATGGAGTATAAGATGCAATGGAGTACAAGGGGTTGGTATTGTGAATGTTTGTGCTGACGGGCGACTGCACTAGACTACCGCACCGTCCACGATGAAAGTAGTAGTAGTAGTAGATTCTAAGAGCATGTGTAACAGGTTTCGGGATTTGAATAATTCGTTGAAATTATTAACGGTAACAAACCAGTCTCGTTTAGACTTTACCGCTTGTTACTTCGATGTGTTCATACTGGTAATGATTTGGGCATCAATTAAATGCCTTAGTTAACGTCACATCCATTTTCATCACAGATCATTTCCATCAATCGATTCCACACGTAAGTAATCACACTCAACGGAAGGGGATGAATCGTCTCTACCACCACATGCGAAGTTAACCAAGCTCACGATACTGTTCATTTACACAAAAAATAACATTTCGTTTTCGGCACGGAAATTTGAAAAAAAAAACAGCTGAGCGTTCCTCGGATGACTTCAGACTGTCCACCGTGTAAAGGGCCCGCCTTTTAAACATCACTTCCTTCGCTCCAACGGACAGTCACTGCCTCTGTCTGCAGTTGCTCTTGGCGCCTAAATATGATCAAAAAGTGAAAAAACTTCAGGCTTTATTGAACCAATTTCATTTGAAATTATAGATGGAACGGGATTAGATATTTTCTACATTTGGATTACATAAAACCTTGCCCGTAAAACGCTGAAAGACATGATGTTTTAGCTTTGAATTTCTTGAACGAGTTTCTTCTTTTCGCCAAGGGCCCTGATATTGAACACAACCGTCCAAGATCGGGAATCACAATTCGTTTCCTCGCTTTATCAATTTGTACTTCCCGACTTGGGGCAGCCTGTCTTTGGATTGACAAAGACCGTAAACTGTTCAAAAACCTCTCCAGTGTCTATGCCCTTAGCTGAGTATGATATTAAATACTTTCGTTTGGGGTGAAAATGATTTTTCTCTGCTTTTGTGTTGTAAAGATTGCCTTTGGGTACTATAGGGAAGGCGTTTATGGGAGTAATTCCGCTTCTTGTGGCAGCTCAGGTCATTCAATGTTGTATCTGTGATGTCTGTCTTCTAATACCACCAAAAATAATTTCGAAATTATTATGATTAAAGTCGGGAGATATTCGAGAGTGTATGACGTCACATACTTATCAAAGAACACCGGTGTGAAGTCTACAGGCATAACGAAGCCTTTGCCTCTTATTAATGTCTTCCGACTTTTCAAATGAAGTTTGTGAAATGTGAAATAATATAAACAAATCGACACAAAACAACAAGGTTTTGTCAACACACCCAGACCATACCAAGGAAGACGTTTTTCTGTTAGAAAGAAATGTAAATTGTATGTTTGAATATGTCTGAAATACCAGGGCCATATTGTAGTGTTTAACTCAAAATACTATTATTATATATAATTAATTGTATATTTATGTAGCGCATATCCAGGGAACTAGTGTTTGCTCAAGACGCCGGTATATATTTCCCTCGACCAGTGGAAGTCAATCTGAACGGCACATTCTATTATCAATCTCGACTCCCTGGGGAGTATACAGAGTGTGCAACTCTTGCTGCCAACAAGGCGCACCGAGTTATTGCGACTTTCTCATCCTTTATTATCTTGGTGGACTGGGACACAGTACTTTGTCAAAGTTTACCGCACGTTACTGTACCCGCAACTAGGTGTTTGCATGTATTCATGTGGCCACCATCTGGTCATTTACCAACGGATTCGAGTGTTCTTTTGAGTGCACAGTTGTGTATAGTCTGTCTCACAGTCTCTGAACCACATTATTCCCTGCTGCCAAGCCTTCTCTGCAATGCTAAGCCTCAAACGAAGTAAGTATAGATTTTCTCTGGTTCAAGGTTCTGAATCTCTACTCACCCTAGGGCTCCTTTTCAATTTATATGGGTTAGTTTGTTGCTATCAAAATTATATAAACTCGGAGACTAGAGATTAGTCTACTTGTGAAATGACAAGTCAAGTCAAGTCAAGTCTTTTATTTCGTATGAAGGCCATCGGCCCATATACAGTTATACAGATACATACATATATATGTTGAATGATACACAAGTACACTGTAAACATGCTTATGACAACATAAGAGGCACCATGGGATACAAATGTGCTATCTATTAACCAACCGCTGACGTAGCTCAAAGCTCAAACATAAATATTTACAAAGACTATTCAATAACTCAGATGATGTGGAGGACAGTACTTGCTTGAAATTATAGGTAGACGGATTGTGATTATACATTTGTGGTAAATAACAGATTCTTAGATTATTGTAGCATTCACATATAAGCATAAAGTGAAATTCATCTTCTATTCCCTTATTACATATAGAACAAATGCGTTGATTAGAATCAACTCCCAACCACCGTCCCTCATTAGCCTTTAGTTTTAGAATGCCCGCTCTGATCCTAGTAAGAATATTTCTGTATTTTTTATTTGTTAGCATAGTCAAATATTTTTCCGGCTCTAATAGGCTTTTGTATTGTCTGTATAGCTTATACCTTGAACTTTCTTCCATGGTACTATTCCATGTCTGTATATACATGTCAACTGCGACTCTTTTGAACATTTGAATCCGGTCACGTGCTCGTGGCAAGTTACTAGATTTTAGCGTTCTCTCTGCGAAGGTTCTTTGTGACATGGAAACAAGTGCAATATACATGACCCGTACCTGATGGATGCACCTGATTTTCGTGCCATAAAAAAGTTTCCTCCTCACCCGTTCAGATCTGGTTTCAACCGGCACAGGGTAGACGAGCAAATGGAGGACAACGTTTTCTTCTCGAGTTTGGCGAAAAGGAACAGCAGATTTGGGTTTGAAATCGTCCTAATTTAATGTTCTCGAGATTCTGATAAACTAATAAACAAGTGCCAAGGTACATTTTTAAACACATTTGAAAATAACAAACGGCATTCTTTTGTCGTTTGTCTGCAAGAACGGAAACAGTATTGTCCAGGCACACCAACACTCCTCAAACTGTCGGTTGATCACTTAGGTTTTCTTATCGAATTCATTTCCGTACACAAGCTACCCCGTGTATGTATGACGTATTGGTTTTTTGTGTGACCTGTGTCACAAAGGATAATTGTACTTAGCGAAAGTAGTCTAGAAACACTAGAATTTCTTATGTTATTCCATCAAACACTCTAGAAACACTAGAATGTCTTATGTTATTCCATCAAACACTCAGGTTCAATGCATCATCACAAACGACGCGACCTTTACTTAACAACTGACCAGTCTGCCTTAAATACACTTACTGAAACCGAGGGTTATTGATTAAAATCATATTTCCCGATCTACAAGTCAAATACATTGAAAAACATCCATCAAAACAGACTTTGATTCATATCTTTTCAACCGGACTGTTTGTATGTCAACATACTTTGATTAACTCAAAAATCCTCATTTAACCCAGACCAATTCATCTGGGGGTTTATGATACATTGGCAAAATGACCCCTACTTTGATCAACAGTTTTATGGAAAGTAGCATCATAGTATGTTTTTAGAATTCAGACGGAAGGCGCCGCGATGAATCATAGGGTTTAGACACCCGCCATGCCCTAGGTCACAATAAATGTATTCCTGTACGAAAAAACATACTTATTTCACGGGACGTAGCGTTAGTGAACGTATAAATGAATATATCCACCAAGGAAAGGAGTTTAATATTCCCGAACGTCGACCTCGTGTTAAAGAAAATTGTCTTAACTTCGTTTATCACACCAAAGATTCGATTTCAGGCTAAGTCCGGAGAGAGAATGTTCACCAATCAGCGCGCCCAAGAACCTCTTTCCTGTGAAGTTAGTTTATCGTCTTGAACTCTTCATTGATCAAGGTTAAACCTTTGACCTCTTCATCTAGGGAAGTTAGTTATCGCTATCAAATCTTCAGTGATAGAGGTACTTTTTGGCTCTCGCCATCGAAGAAAACCGTTATAATTTTCAGCGCCCCGGAAATGAGCACTTGCACGGACGTGACACGTGACCCGAGCTTGCGCAATATTCACGTGATCTTTGCATCCCACGTGCTAGATCAGTGTCACATACTGCAACAAAACGTCACATACATCTCTGTCGTCGATTGGTTTTCATAATTTCAAAATGTGATCACAAATATGCAGTAATTGAACGGTTTGCTAATGGTGGTGGGCATGAGTCTTATATGGCGGGGTCAGATCGAAATCTGTCGTGTGCATGGAAGTATCTTTCCGTTGTGACATGTTTATTTTTTAGGAAGGTTGGGCCAATAATTGGATGGAGCCGTAGATACGATGATAACAAAACGCTGCGACATTTTTAACATCAGTTTTGACATATTTACGAGATTACCCCTGTCGAGAACCCTATCTGACTATATATCATGGTGGCTTCGTTTCGTAGCCCTTACAACCAACACTACAAAACTTGCACAAGAGATTTAACGAAAGGCACAACCCTTAAGGGTCGAAAAGCTTTTTATCTGTCAGTTCTATAAGGATTTATTGAACCGTTCGCGGGATATGATAATCGATTCACAGACTGCTAAACTGAAGACGGTGGCCTGAAAATTTATTATCTTTCAAATTTGATGTATTGAAAACTGTGGTATAAACCAATGTGACGTAAATCAGACCCCGCGATAGTTTAGGACAGATGTGTGAACTCGCGAGGTATGTTAAAGGACTGTACAAATATGCATAAAAGATATTTTGGTGATAAACTGCACAGTTACAGACCGCACCAATATCAACGCCGAAATAGATCTTAATCACGAAGTGTTTATTTTCACAGCTTAGTCATGTTGGTACAACGCGTACGCCTGTCAATGAGTTGTTTTTTGTTTCGTTTTTTTCTTTCCTTGTTTTATTTAGGGTTTTTTGTTTGTTTGCATGCTTTTGATTTTCTTTCTTTTCTTTTTCTGTTTCTGTTTTTTTTGTGAGTTACAAACGAAAGTGTTTTCAAAGAAAAATGTAACAGGTGCGTTATTTTATAACAAATACCAACATCACATTTTGTACCTTCATTCTGTTAAACAACAATCAGACATACATAAACCCATCAAAAGGCATGTAACATTATCTTTGCGATGGGTGATAAAGGCCCCATGGAAGCTGTTATGGAAGTGGTAGGCCGATTGAACGAATACCGTCAGTCATATAACGCGGAGTTGTCTTATATCCGTTAAGGATGTCCTGTGATCATTTTCCCTGCCCACAAATCCATTCCATACCACCCCCCACACCCCACCCCACACCCACCTCATCCCAACTCAAAAATCCCTCCCCACCCCCAAACCATCACCACAGGCTAGTGGACCAGTGGTTATTTGGCACAGTGCACCGGGGAACCGTTTCACAAATCTACCATAGGGCTAACTCCAAAACCTTAACGTAGATTTACGACTGTTGTGGGGCTACGATCACTTTGTGAAACAGGCCCCAGGTCCGTTTTCCCAACAAGCACATATTCCTGGTTCTAACCCGGATGTGCTCGGGTCTCTGGAAGTACTTTTAACGTTGGTTTCTTTACTCCAACACTTGTCAGAATCACTAACCACAGTGATATCCGGGTTAGATGTGCTTATAATAAGAGGCGACTAACGTGGTCATATCTACACGGATTGATATCAGGCAATGGACTGGCTGGATTCGATAATTATGGACGTGCTCATATATACCTGCCTTTAAACAACAGACACGAACATTTGAAAAAAGCAACATCATTCACATAAGCTTGGCAAAACCTAATAAATCGCAGAATCGACCTTGGGTGTACTTAGTGCATACATTTTTTTCCTTTCTTTTTTCTGTTAGACGGCTCCGTAATTCTGTTATATAAGTTATTTTTTATATAATAAAGTGTTTACTGCCATATCAGTCAGACATCGACACATTACTTGAAGCTGGGCTCGAGGTCTTGAGAAACCCGACACGCGACCCCAATACAAGTATGGCGTCCTGTCTATATCGCTAGTTATATTTATGTATACCTACTGTGCAGTCTGCCCGTATATGTTCTGAATAACGAGGGGGTTTTTTTCAGAAGAATTTCTAAACTTTGTTCGGCAGATTACGAAGTAGATTTAATGTGTCGGTCTGGTGCTGTGGTTATGCAGGGAGTCGGATTGCACAGGTGCTGCTATGTGCACATCCTCGATATCTCCAGGGTATGTGTTCCGATAAATCTCCACTATACCCTGGATGCATCTACGACTCGGGCCCATCAGTGTATTACCTCCCTTGGCAGGCGTTTTATCCAATCAGGTGTCTACGCTGGGAAGTTGAGCGTACCAATCACAACTCACTTTAGCGTTTTAAATTATCTAACTTATAATATAATTAAACTTGGCAACACAAATGGGGCAAAGATACACTGAAAGAGGTAGAAGGAGTTCTTCTTTGTACTGGGTGGAGGTACTGGAAACATCACCTCAGTGGGTGGAGTTATATTGCTGCTGGTGGTGGGATTATACAACATATCGATGTAGTGGATTGAAGTATATCGTTGTAGTGGGAGGAATTATGATTTCTATGAGTATTATGAGTACATACATATCGCATAGGGCTGTGCAAAGTTACCGCTAAATTTAACCGGTATGTACCGTTGCAGTATTTCAAACTATAGGAAGTAAGACGGGTATGGACAATACTAAGAAAAACAATCACCAACATCATAAATGCCGTCATAAATCAATACGACATCAAAATTCTATAACCAAGACCATATAAAATGATATCTGGCAATAATTCGTTAAACTTAAAATAAGTTTAATGCGCAAGGAAAAATGCAACATTTCAGCTTAAACCAGACCTTCAAATTATACACAATGGACACGTGTCCATGTGTTGCTGGGTTTTTAAACCCATGTTTCGAAAACTTTTCATGTTTCCTTTGATGTTCAATCTGCATATTTAGGATGCAGTCCTCGCGCACTTTCCTCGTTTATGTGTAGCTTTTTTCTATGAATATTTTACTCAACTAATTTTGATCTCCGACCTTTGAGCCCCAATTTATTCCAATCTGAAGGAATTAAGTTCTTATTTCACATTGATCTGGTAATGGCTGCTGTATTCTTGCCATCAAGACAGCAAGGTTTATCAACAAGAATACGTCTCTTGAATGTTGCTAATTCATTCCCGTAATATGCTTTAACCTGATGACTTCACTAAGCTTGTCAAATTCAAATTCAAAGCATGATTGGGCATGTGTAGCTTTTTCTCAGAGTGAAAGCTCGGACATAATAGTCTAATTATGTCATATACCGTATCGCTATCAGGCTTTGAAGTGCTTTTGGCCCTTTGGAAAGGACTAAGTTCAAAGATGTCGATGAGTGTTAATTCATTTAGGTAAACATATTTACTGCCAAACAAAGTTTCGAAGCATAATTGGGAAATGACTGTATTGATTTATGTACTCTGGTGTGTTGAGGTTACATTCATATGCACACTGAGGACACCAGACATGGAATTCTTGTTGTAAGTGAATCCGTATTAATTACAAACAGCCTTAAAAGATCTTGAAGGAATCAATAGAGGGGAAATATCATGCAGAAGGGTGTGATGAAAGAGGCTGGCGTAATGACATCACTTCCGCTTTGGTAGAGAATGGATCATAACAGAGGTACGGGGCCCCTGACAACAGATGATGGCCACTGAGAAAAGTGATCGGTTTCCTTGCTTATGCCATCCAATAGTAGCACACATCACATTAAGAAGACACACAAATCCCCTGAATGAGACTGGCCGTAATTCTTTCTGTGTGTTTGTAATTATTCCGAGTAAATGAGTGAGTTTACTTTTACGCCGCACTCAGCATTATTCCAGCTATATGGCGGCGGTCTGTAAATAATCGAATCCAGACATTCCAGTGATCATCAGGATGAGCATCGATCTGAGCAACTGGAACCGATGACACGTGTCAACCAAGTCAGCGAGCTTGACCACCCGATCCCGTTTGTCACCTCTAACGGCAAGCCTGGGTACCTGAAGACCAAGGCCAATATTCAACCCGGATCTTCACGGGTACATTATTCTGAGTAAGAGGCGACTAACAGGATCGTGTGGCCTGGCTCGCTCACTTGGAATTGCATCCCATGGCCATTTGCGTAGATCGATGTTCATGCTGTTGATCACTGGATTGTCTTATTAGTTAAAGACCACAGTCATATAAGTGGAATACTGCGGCGTAAACGTAAACTCACTCACTCACCCCATTATTCAGATATATTTAAATATAGTTATGCCACGCTTCTAAAAGTGGTCAACGTCGACTTTGCGTCTGGACACAGATATTCATGGATCTTAACTTTGTTACCGAGAGACAATCAGCTGAAAGGCCGGTGCACGTGTTTGTCGACGGGCAGTTGCGTTCATGCAGCGGTGCACGTGAATGCATGCTGGTGTAAACGCGCGTTCATCTTTTGGTGTGCATTTCGGTATCGTCATAGCACGTGACAGTGTCAGTACATAACCATTCATAATCAAACCTGAGCATATAATGCTCGTGCTTTGAACCAGTCTGTCTGATGCACGCAGTGTTGTACTAACAACTATGACATGTTTGAGGATAGTATATGTGTATCCCCGTGTATACACTGACTGGAAATGGTCGTGATATAGTACGTATTAGTCGAAATCAAAGTTTGCATTGCCAAATTATGTCCGGCCCAATAAAACATATACTGCCCAACGAAAGAAAAGAACACGTGTACGTTTGGCCTTTTCGCATTTATTTAATCAGTGCACGTGTAAATTATGCTTTTCTTGTTTGAACGAGAAGCAAACATGCAGATGTTGATTTTGCCATATATGACATTTCATTAGCGGCAAATACTTGATACTTGTTCCGAAAGCACGTGCAAATCAAGCGCAGCTTTCCCTTGGGACCTTTTGCCTGCGCGCTGAGATCTTTATCATCTGAAGGTATGAAATACTTGTACCAGGGCAGGCTTTTATTCCATTTGGGACCAATTCGAGCATGATTATCATTAAAAAGCACGATGACTATTGTTTTCCAATGGAGGTGGGGGTGGGGGGTTGGTTAATGTGTTCGCTAGTCACGCCTGTGGGTCGGTTTCGATACATCCCTTGTGGAACCATACCACTCCATATAGTATTGCTGGAATATACAAAGGTAGTGTAGTAAATACTCATTCATTTTTCCAGTCAATTGCCATATCAGAGTCATTTAACTGAGGATTCGGGTTCGAATCTCACTGACACCCGTTCACCAAATTATTTAATCGCGAAATAACATAGGATTCCTTTAAATAAAGTATGGTATACATCACGTTACGATGACACTGATGATGACAAGATGGCTCCAAGGAACGATCATCAGTATCCATTGTTGCTGGGAGTGTGAGGCTGTCTTAACGTCGCTTCCAACAATATTTCAGTTTGTCTGATGTCGGAGGACATTTTGAACGTATCTATACTACTTATTGGTGATTCCAGTCTGTGTTAAAATTGATCTTCAGTGACCGATGATTGTCGCAAGAAGCGACTAACGGGTTTGTGTGGTTTGGCTCAGCGGACTTAGTTGACACATGTCATCGTATTCCAGATGCGTAGATCGATGTTCATGCTGTTGATCCCTGGATCATCCGGTCCAGACTCGATTATTTACAGACCACCGCCATATGGCTGGAATGTTGCCGAGTGCGGCGTAAATATAGAGCCATGATGCTGACAAACTTGAAAATATAACTCGAACGAACCGGGATTCGAACCCACACTTATTGGACTCCGTCACGTCAAAGGGACGCAACTCCTGTCGCCTCTGTACGTTTACCTGATTAAGGCTGCTAACTCTCGTCTGCAAGTAGCTGCCCCATCCTCGCTCACGTTACACTAGCGGCGGCGGGGTAGCTTTGTGATTAAAGTGTTAGCTCGTCACGCCGAAGATCCGGGTTCGATTCCCTGCACAGACACAATGTGTGAAGCCCATTTCAGGTGTGCCCCTCCGTGATATTGCTGGAATATTGCTTAAGTGAGTGAGTGAGTGAGTTTAGTTTTACGCCACACTCAGCAATATTCCAACTATATGACGGCGGTCTGTAGATAATCGAGTCTGGACCAGGCAATCCAGTGACCAACAACATGGGCATCGATCTGCGCAATTGGGAACCGATGACATGTGTCAACCAAGTCAGCGAGCCTTACCACCCGATCCCGCTAGTCGCCTCTTACGACAAGCATGGACGCCTTTTATGGCAAGCATGGGTTGCTGAAGCCCTATTCTACCCCGGGACCTTCACGGTTCGGAATATTGCTTAACATGGCGTAAATCTTAACTCACTCATTACATTAATGTGACAGTTTGTGTAGTGGAAATATAGTGTACGAAACACGAAGTAATTCAGCGAACTGTGACGGAGATATTGAGACTTCTGGCCCAGATGACCCAGGAAGATCCGGGTTAGAATTGATCTTCAGCAAGTCATGCTTGTCCTAAGAGACGACTAACGCGATAGAGTTGTCAGGCTCGATTATTTGGTCGACACACCTCATCGTATCCCACTAGATTGTCTAGTCTGCACTCGATTATTTACATATCCGTCAAATTGCTGGGATGTTGCTGAGTGCGGCGTAAAAGCATACTCACCCACCCACCCTGGCCCAAAGTATTTCGATCACACGGGGAATACATTCAGTCAACAATTATCCCAAAACGTAAACAACCACATACTCTGAAACGTGGAAACGGTGACATTTTAAAAACACATCCGATCCCTTATTCCCGTTTCTGAAACGAATTTCTCTAACATGAAAATTGTTGATTTGATAGTTCTAACAGCGCTGTAATTGACTTTTTTATCCTTTGAAACCGTGTTCTTTGATCAGTAGAAAACAGGAAATTTATTGCTGACAAAATATTACTTACTTTGTTTTCAGTTTCTGCCCGGTTAAGTTTCCTATGATGGAAGGGCACTATCATGCCAGTTCTATTACTCCATTCAAAATGAAATCGGGTCTGGCGTTCTAAAACCTAGCAGCCGTTTGCAAGCTGCCCTCATCAAATTCTGACCCATGAAATAACCGCCTTTACATAAGTATGGCATCATAAAATTGGAGGACATTAAAAACTGATTAAGAGATGGGGAAAATACCAGCCTTTATCCGAGGCTTGATGAACGAGCGTTATGAACGATACGACCTAGAAACACTTTGTCAAGTCTCCCTTTCAGAAAGCTCTAGTTTCACGCCGAGTTAACCCGTGTGAAAACGGTTAGATCTTCAATGGAACGAATGGTCGTGGAAATACTTGCAGGATTAATCGAAACACGAGGACATGTTTTTTACCACATCGATTCCCCTCCACCCTCCACTGTCGGTTAAATGTCAATTTAAATATGGTTAACCAGATCAAAGGACCATTTGGTGCGTTAAATACGAAACGATTGGCCGACAGATAGTTTCTTCAGCTTTCAGAGGTGTTTTCTGCCTGGCTTGGGGTATACAATTACTTTCATTGCATGGGACATGCACCACAGAGAGCAGGCCGTGCCAGCGCCACACTTTGGTAAAAAGTTGATTATATCCTTGTTTTGATTCCAAAGATACGACCACAGAGCCCCTCGTTCTTACACATGAATTCGGGTTTGATTATGGTAAATTAATTGACAGCGTATCAATCAGTTTTTATTTGACAAGCTTATCATGTTTATAGTGTGTTGCTTTGTTTTTGATCAGGTGCTATTTACCGAAGCCAATGTGCAGTGTGTATTTGCTACTCTCCCAAGTGTGGGGTAATGGTAACTGGTCGACTGTTGTCGCCTTGTTTGCCCACGGAGGAATAGATCTAATTGGTCACACCAGCAACTGACTAAACCACGCACCAGCAAGCATGGCACGAGAATTGCGTGCAAATGGTGGAAATGATCGCCGATAATGGACTGTTTCAACGATCAGATTTTTGTGAGAACGTGGATAAAGCCTGGCGTGGGAGTTCATTGAAACTTGGAAAGTTTGCTGTTGAATAATTTGAAGTGATTACCCTCATGAAATAAACGGATTGTTGCTGGTTGGTTGATTTGTGGATTCTCTTGAACAAAACTGATCAAACCTTGTCAGTTACATGTGTTTTAGTAGGGAAGTTCTGTAGACTTGACAGCGCCAACGTTGTGCCATACGTGCTCCAATATGAAATGTTGTTTCATCATGTGATGAAATTGATTCAGGAACCTACCAGCGTAAAACAACACAAAACAAATCGGTCGTGTAGAAGGTCTTTCTTGTCTAACTGGCGAGTAATTTGACCTATACTCCTAGGTGATAAAATCAAGGGGATTATTTCAGCGTACAAAGTCCCATTGAGACCGCTGCAGCAGAAGCTGGCAAAGTGATGTGGGAATGCTACTGGTGGTGAGACCCTGCAATATATTGTGGACGGTCATTGATTTCGGCAATGAAATACGTCATGGAGCAGAATGTTGATATAAATTGAGGAAACTTTTGAAGCGTTCGAGACACATGAATCAAAATATGATATAAAATCATTTCTCCCAAGAAGTTCAAAAGAAAATATCGCAGTGATTCATTTTAATGTTGTTCGGCAATATCTTTAACACATTAGGGATGGGTTGAGTTATGTTTGAGCAATCCCCAAGTTGATACTCCCAGCACGTCCTTGTGCAGTGTGCTTTATTATTCGTGTATGATCACCTAGAAAATCAGTGTTTCAGTATGTGAGTTTAGTTTTATGCCGCACTCAACAATATTCTACCTATATGGCGGCGGTCTGTAAATCATCGAGTCTGGACCAGACAATCCAGTGATCAACAACATGAGCATCGATCTGAGCAACTGGGAACCGATGACATGCGCCAACCAAAGCAACGAGTCTGACCACCCGGTCCCTGACAAGACCGATATTCAACCTGGGTCGTATGGCCAGACTCGCTCACTTGGAATCATCAACCAAGTCAGCAAGCCTGGCCATCCGTTAGTATCTTTTACAACAATCAGTCGCTAAAAACCAATCTCAACCCGGGTCTTTACGGGTGACCGGATGGTAATACAGGGGGTTCTGACACAAAACATGACACAGCGCCGTATCAGGAAAGCCTGCAGTGTTTGGAGACTTTCATGTTGATCATAGCGCCTGAGCACAGCTATTTTCAGAAATTGTGACTGTCACACGTTCAACATAATGAAGACAAAAACTTATAAATGCTCATCTTTTCTAATTCGGTATACATGGCAGCGTTCCTGACGCACCTCATGAATAATATGTCCTGATGCGGCTTTACGTGTTCAAGCTGGAGTTGGTTGCCGACTTTTGATGGACAGCTAATTAAAATTAAGATTATCAAATCCACCCAAAAACTGTAGCTCTTTTCTATCAGTAGCATAATTCGGTCAGGTTCAAAGGAATTGTCTAAAAACATTTAAGACCAAATTCGGTGTTACAGCTTCTTTTTGCAATAATTCGTTCCATCAACCGCATTTTCTCTAAAGACCTTTCCTCCTAACATGATATCTATTCAAGATCGGCAACTGCATCTTCTCGTTCTGTCTTAAGAATAGTGAACAAACCTTTGGAAACTCGGGCAAGAAAACGAGACTGGGTTCAGTCTAGTAATTATCGTGTAGGGCAGACTGGTCTTCCTACTCTATCACTCTGATTACAGGCTAACCAGATATTGCCATCAGAGCCTTGTCCAAACACCCGTCATTGTGTAAATAATGGACACCGGTCACGTCTAACCCGATGAGGTCACGCGAGCGGTCAACTATTGCCCGTCCATTAAAATTCCATGTCCAAGGAGTTCCGCCATTGTCAGTTCGGATCTGCCGATTGTGATCAATTTGGTTATTGCTTGACTTGAATTGTTCTCATTGTACATCTTCCACCGGGACGATTGTGGGATTAATTATCGGTAATGTTCGACTTCAGTCTTCAACTTCGTTCGTTTGTGATCAATACGTAAATAACATAGCGGCACTTCAAGTACATTGTATGTGGAATACTTTGGTGTAATGTTAACTTGTCACTCAATAAGCAGGTGCGGGAGAGTGAAAATATGTCGTCTAAAAGCAGCAGGCAGCTATGAAAAGACACCCAGTTAACAACAGTCATCAAGTGTCCTTGTTGCCACATTGCCGGAACCTTGCTTAAAATGCCTTTAAGACACACTAACATATATCAGAGACAAGCCCTCGACAAGCGCGACGATTTGTAGAAAGGAATCGGGCTTTCAAACTTTGATTGGCATCCAGATTCGTTACAAAATGACATGAAACCTTTTCTCTATGAAACAGCTTCTTATTATTTCAAACGTGTCGGGGTCGGAGTCTTTGCCTCAAATGTTCTTAAATACAAGCTGACAGTGGGGATTCCGTATTATAGTGAGTGAGTAAGTTTAGTTTCATGCCACTTTCAGCAACATTCCAGCTCTATGGCGGCGGTCTGTAAATAATCGACTCTGGAACATACAATCCAGTGATCAACAGCATGGGCATCGATCGGAGAGACTTAAATTTGCATGTGTCAAACAAGTCAACGATCCTGATCACCCGATCCTGTCAGTCGCCTCCTACGACAAGCAAGGGTTCCTGGAAATCAGTTCTATCCCGGATGTTCACGGGTAATTCCAGATTATTATTGGTTACCGCGTTAGCGATGTGTGACGTTCCTCACACAATCACTCACTGGATCGTATGGTTCAGAGTCGATTATTTATATGCTGCAAGATTGCTGAATTACACAAGAAACTGAACGCAACTGATGATATTTATCAACCAAGTCACCGAATCCTGTTAATCGACACTCACGACAAGCATGGGTTTCTGACGACCATCTCTAACCCGGATCTTCATCATCCGATGAAGGAAGACGTCTCATCTCTTCATTTATGACCCAAGATGTCATGACAATCCCTTTTCATTACAGGAACGGTACCGTTTTCTTTCATCTGAAGTTCTTGGTTTTTCGCTGATGAAAGTTCAGTCGTTTCCTACTCGTCTGAAATGATGGCAACTGCAACCTCCCGTAATGTTACCATCAATTTGGAGGGGACGAAAAGCCAAGCTTCCTGAAGTGGCACAATTTGTGAGGGCAGCGTTGCGTTACTAAAATTTGATGGAATGCTATGATTGTTGGTTGGCGTCTCAAATGTACCTTGACTGTTGGTATTGGTTTGTTATCACAATCCCTGCTCGTGGATTTTAATTCCTGTGTTTAGTTTGTTGTTCAAAGCCGCATTTAGAAATATTCCAACTATATTCATGTTAGTGGTCTTAAAATCCGCTCCTGAACCAGACCATCACGAGCATCGATCTACGTAATGAGACTCGAATACCACCCGATCCCGTTTGTTGACTCACTGGTTACTGTAAAGCTATCAATGAACTGCACCATCGGTCAACTCACTCCATCGGGGACGAGGGACTGGAGAATGGCGGATGTTGAGAGTCGAACAGCTGGTAGAAGCTGCGTCCCTTTTGGGGCGAAAGGAACCTATAACACCAGGTTCGACCTGGTCTCAAGGTGCCACCAATCAAGTACAATATGTATTACCTTCGAAACTTCTGTCTTCCCTACCACTTCAGCCGACACAGGTCATGTGGGTTGCATTTATTCCTGTGATTCATCTTTCCATTGTGAGACTTAGTTTATCTTGAGTTCCCCTTACCCCACTCACAAGAATAACAGCAAATCATCAATATTCTTCCCGTCATAAGGAGTCTGTCCTATTACAGACTCATCAGCTCAAAGCCAGATCAAGTCATGTTACCACGCATAAAGAGACCATATCGAAATATCTTGCAAACGTTGCATTTTTTGTCTAATATTTCATAACAAATTAACCGCGCAAAATATCCAATTATCAAAAGTAGAAGGCAATATTTCATATAACAATTCCAAATTATGCCCGGTTAAATTCACTACACTGCACTCCCATTAAGATCCGCTGCTAGGAACCTCGACGCCGCGTGTGCCGTACGAACCATTCGATCGCGCACGAATTACATGTACCAACACAT
This sequence comes from Haliotis asinina, assembly GCF_037392515.1. Taxonomy (NCBI): domain Eukaryota; kingdom Metazoa; phylum Mollusca; class Gastropoda; order Lepetellida; family Haliotidae; genus Haliotis; species Haliotis asinina. The sequence continues at coordinate 42,753,231 of NC_090280.1, read as the reverse complement.
TTTGCATGTGCAGCACGCATTAAGCACCCGGATTACGATCTGGGAGATTTCATTGTGGTGCGGCGTTATCCCGTGTTCCTGGTTTGGGGCTCAAAGGCTTATAGTGGGGCTCAATCTTCTCACGTGCAGGTATTAGACCAGATTCAGCGAAGCGTGAAGACTTTGAGTATTGCGGCACATTTCAATAAGACGGTCGATACAATCAATTGATGAAGAATTTGGAAATGGCGGCGTTGGGCGAGCGAGTAGTGAAGCGGAAGACCTCTCCCGTTGTCCTGGTTGGAAATGGTTAGAATAAACGATGGGGGATATTAATACGGGTCCTGTTAAGTCAAGTCGTACACGGTTCATTTGTCTCCCCGACGAGACATCCCTCCTCTCGTTGTGGGAGTAGAAATATATGTGCAGAATATGATCTAAATGTTCAGCTGTTGTAGTGTAAAAAACAGATCGGCAAGGAACACGTCAATTGGAAGGTAGGTGGTGTGGTCCGAGTCGGGGTAATTGAAGGTGATTTGATGGAGACAAGGTAATGTGTTGCACGCAGACAATTCGTCAGCACTGAACCGTAGAAGCACGGACAAACCTCATTCTAGCTGACATAACATTTACATTAAGACGGATTAAACTCATCTGAGTAAATATTTTAAATCTGAAATCCTGCGATTTTCAAAAACGGCAGTTTGTTTTCGGTTATTCGGAAGAATAAGAACTTGGCATCTGTGTCAATTTTCACTGCTTTAAAAATATTTCGATCATTCAGCGTTTGTGAGGTTTCTGGAAATGTGTTTTTCTGATTTAGATTGCTAAAGGTGATCTGCCTACAAAGGCACAAGCAGGCCACCTATGGGTTTGCACTTCAAGATATTCCAGGAAGAAGGAAAAGCTCATTGAGCTTCAGTCCCTTTCCTGTGTCTTGTAACACACTCCATTTCATTCAACGCTTGAACAAAGATTTTTAAATTACTCGAACAATTTGAATGGATGTTAAATCAACATTAACTAGTTAAATCTAACGGGGCGGACATATTACCTTTTGGGGGAATGACGTTAAGAAAGAACTATTGTCTCGAGATTCAATTATTTAACGATTTTGTAAGTTGGAATGACCATTCCATACAAAGGATCCGTGATGCAGGATGCTGATCTAGAGAAGAAACGCCAGTGCTGTAAGGAAACGTGAATACCATCATATTTAAACAAGAACAGGAGTGAAGTGAGACTTTACGACTCTACAAAGCAGTGTTAGAAGCTAAGGTAGCCTTACTCTCATACCTTAACATAGATCTAATTAATGTTGTCTTAGCGCTGAGGTTGTTCTGTATAACGACACCTAGGGTGTTGGGTGGGTGGTTATTTTACTTTTAGAGGCTAGGCGTTCCGACAGAACAGACAGAGTACAGATACCATGCACAATTTATCACGGATCCCCACTCACACAACGCTCTACTTCCAGCAGGAAAAGGCGCGGTGGGGTAGCCTAGCGGTTAAAGCGTTCGCTCGTCACGCCGAAGACCCGGGTCCGATTCCCCACATGAGTACAATGTGTAAAGCCCATTTTCAGGTGTCATCCGTCGTGATATCGCTGGAATATTGCTAAAAGCGGCGTAAAACCAAACTCACTCACTCCAGCAGGAAAGTGTTGTTTTCATCCCCGGAATGTCAAATATCACCAGACAGGAACATCCCCGACGGTATCTCATAACGTTTTCTTAGAATTGATTTTCAGTAGCCCATGCATGTCCTAAGAGGTGACTAACGGGATCGGGTGGTCAAGCTCACCGGTTCACCAGTTCACAATTGCGCAGATCGATGTTCATGCTGTTGATCACTGGATTGTCTGTCATTGACTCGATTATTTACAGATCTTCGCCATGTAGCTGGGATATTGCAGACATCCACGTATGATATCCTGTCTCGACGGCGAGGTCGATTTGTCCCCCATTTTTTTTCTCAGATATTATTTTCCTAAAATATTGCAGGCAATATAAACTGCCCTATCGTCAAAAGCGCCGTGGTTCTCTGTGCAGAGATGCATCCCTTGGGTGTAACATGATCCGCAGGTAAAAGATCAGAGTCCCGGATTCACAATGATTGTTTCATCAAAATAGTAACTGTACTGAGCGTAGTTCAGTCAAAATGTCCCTCGCCATACTGGAACTCGGTGTTTAAAGCGGAATTAAGCAAGACTCGCACTCATTATTGTAGGACGTTGTGATTACCGGCAAACAAGGATAGGTTGGACCTGCGCAGAGAGCGCGTTTATGAGAAGTGGGCCTTTAGTATGTGAAACGTAGAGCAGACATTGGCTACTGTAAGTGCAGTGCATGGCGATGAAATCTATTCAGAGCGTAGCTGTGCACGACTTACTCATGAGACTCGCGTGTTCGGTGTAGCAAGTGGGTACAACCTGAGGCCCATTCACTCACAATGACAAGCGCCAGTAGGTGACACTCATACATGCTAGTAGGGGTTCACTGTCAATTCAGTGCTCAACGTATACTTGTTTCCCAGTAGTATTTAAGCCTGAGACAAAGCACTCAAATTCCAGGGGTTCCTTTCAAAATTTTCTAGTTCGTAAATTAGCAGAAAATCTGCAGGAATGAGATCTAAGGATCTACACTGCAATGCGTGTGTATGCGCGTGCGTGCTTGTGACACTTCTAAATGTCACTTGAAAAGCGTTTGTGTGTCTGCATGATACACTTGACAAAAAATAAAACGAGTTGCAGGTGCAGTCCGTTTTGGGAAGGGGGAGTTGGGGAGGTAGGTGGAAAACCAACGTTGCACTGCATGTGCAGGCTGCTCATTTGGTACTGTGCAGTCAAGTGTTTGAATCATGCTGTTGTCAGTACTAAGGTCAGGTGACAGTTGAGTGTGAACTCTATTCAGAAGACAAACAAAAGAGACCCATGACATATTTTGAAAGTAACCAATCCACGCAGTTTCAGTTAACTTGACTGTAAAAGAAGATATGAAACTCCCAAGAATTTCAGCTTGACCTCAGGACTGGTTGGATGTATAACTTGCCAGACCTAACCAAAACGTACCTGCCTGCAAATAGTTAATCTTTGACAAGCAACGTAGTTTATAATTTAATTGGAATTCGTCATTATTTTTGCGGGTGAATTAATCATGATTTATTATCCTGTATTTTTCATCACATGCGTGTCTAAATTTGAACCCCAACGTCGGGCATATGAACTTGAGAATCTGGCAGTCCGTGTTGAAAATAACCCGTCCCTGGCGGTCGAGCAAGCAGGTACTTTGATCACTGCTTTCGTGCTTTATTTAACCTGAGGAAACAATCAATGAAACGCGAACATCTTTACGAAAACAAAAACAAATAATTAACATACATTTAAAACCATTTTATTTGTTTTATTTTATTTTTCCCTACTTTTGTGTGACTATGAGTCCAGTGATTTTGAGCAAAACTTTGATGAATGAAATTATGGTGAAACCACTTGATTTTACTGTCAACATTACCAATAGTTGTCTCACAATATTCCCGGGACGAGGTCGAATTCCCAGTACACACAGAGTACAACATTCTGGCGGGCTTGTTTGGAATTGCTGTCAATAATGTTGTTTCTGAAACCATTCTCATAAATGTTGCCTGTGCCGTAGTACACAAAATGGAAAGAAATTTATGCCCCGAAGAAAAACATTTTTTGCACTTAAGAAATCGTTAACGCAACTTGCTCTTGGAATCATAATTTCCAACATGAGTTTTGTTTGGCGAAAGCTGGTTCCCCATCATCATAGAAACACACACGGACCCTACAATCAAGTTGTAGACTTTATCGCGCACTGTTACAGTTTTAATCTTTCCCCAACGATAGTTAACGGACTTGAAATAAACAAGTGGGTGTTTAAAGCAAACAAGAGAAATGTGATAGAAGTTTGTCAAACAAGTAATATTTAGAGAAAGTCAATTCATACAGTCATTAATTCAAGCAATTGTTAACCGTTAGTTGTAGACAGTTTTCAACAAACTTGCATATGGATTTTGAAATGGAAATAATATGTTTTAGCGGTAATCAATTTGAGTAAACTGCGGATTATCGAACTTGCATCATTTGCACTTGCAAACCGTACGGGGTTGGTGTGACCCGGCATCACAAGGCAGTAGAACTGGCAGTCGGACTTGAGCTATGTGGTAGGCAATCAACGTAAGATAATGTTAGGAATACTGAAAAATATTCCCAAATGCCTCCCCACTTAAGAGCTCAATTAAGGGTTTACATAATGCATGGCTAGGCGGTGGATGGGTGTTTGGGAGTGCGTGATAATGATTTATGGAGGAAGTGGGTCACCAGTTTTGTAACTTCCAATAGGTGTGTGGGGTGGGGGTGGGTTAGGGTAGGGGTCGTCACTGAATCTGTACTGTACATGATGGAGGGGTAGGGGCTCAACGAACACTTTACGGGATGGGGTCGTCATTTACATTGGATACGGTCTTCTTCATAAAAATCATCAGCACCCCACCTAGCCATAACTTATGAATGGTCCCTCCATTCAGAATTGTAGCTAAAACAAAACTGCTACTCTTTATTTGGACTAAGATCCACAGACAATTTTGCTTCTGATTTAGCAGAGCATCTGAATAAGCACTGCACTTTTCACTGTTGACCTTGGTAAATATGACCAAGTTCCAAATGTGCAGCTGTGAAAAGTTCCCAATGTGCAACTGTGAAAAGTACCCAATGTGCAACTGTGAAAAGTTCCCAATGTGCAACTGTGAAAAGAACAGTATCCTGTGTTCTCTCATGTCAATACGTCTGGTTATGTTCCTAGTAGGTTAACTAAATTTTGCTGAATCCTTAAATCAAAGACCCGTGAAGGTCCCGGGGTAGAATAGGCCTTCAGCAACCCATGCTTGCCATAAAAGCCGACTATGCTTGTTGTAAGGGGCAACTAACGGGACTGGGTTGTCAGGCTTGCTGACTTGGTTGGCACATGTCATCGGTTCCCAATTATGCAGATCGATGCTCATGTTGTTGATCACTGGATTGTCTGGTCCAGAATCGATTATTTACACGCCATATAGCTGGAATATTGCTGAGTGTGGCGTAAAACTAAACTCACTCACTCACTTAAATCAAACAGATTTGTACCCTTCTTCTCTTTGCCTTTTTTAGTTGATATGCAAAAGATGATGATGACCAATGAAACACAGAATTATGTAAAATCAGTTTCACAACAAAATATTACCCCAAACCTGAAACAAATTAGAAGCAAATGACAAAAACGGGAGCACCATGAGATTGTCACTGAGAGAAACCCTAGGATTACTGCCAGTTCCCTTATATAAATCACATCAATAGAATTATCTTTAATTCCACTATTTTGTCACAAGAACCAATTTTCTGATGGATAATGTTCCAATTTTTGTTGAAAATGATAATCATCTCTCCATCAGGTTGTAATAGCTGCAGCAAGTACAAATTAATTAGTGCCACTTGAGTGATGAGACGACCCCAGATTGTCAGGCCCAGTATATAATTATTGAAACCATAGTATAAAAATCCCTCCCCAATACTGGCCCCTTTCAGTCCTTCAGATCAATCACATGAGTGATAGATAACTCTTCAAAACATCCAGATCACTCAGTCGTCAATGTTAGATTGGCTATTTTTTCGGGGGAATATGAACGGAGAGTTTTAGGACAAATTGCCACCATTTTCTCTCTTGAGCCGTAAAAAGGATTTGGACAAATGTTTTTCAGCAGTAAATGGTTGTGAAGACTGTCACTTGGTTTTGCCAGCGAATAAACATGGCATTTGTGCTGTGATTTGTGTTCGTGAGATTATCATTTGGTAACTGAATTTATTATTGAGATCATAAAATAGTCTTAATGATGTGGTCAGAATCACGCACTGAAGCAGACTTGCGGTTGGCCATGACGCCATATTCTAATTAATTTTTAGAGCATAATGGGGTTGTTTAATTTGATTTGCAGGTTTGGAATATGACAGATTTCAAAGCCACATGTAGAATGATGGAAATATGGGTTTTGATGGGACAGTTCAAGTTGTGTTAACTGTTGCTGCTTTCTCCTAAATATTTAGACAGTGACATTGAGGGATTGATGTTTCTGATCACTTCTTTTAACTGCCTTTGACGGTATTAGTGCATGGCTTCTTTAGGAGATGTTTTTAGTGCAGTTTTTGGCAGTCCATATGATCTCTGTACATCATGCATAATCAGTTCTTTGTAACTTTAAGGTTTTCAGCATCCTTCCTGCAACTTCCTGGCATTTTGCTGGAATTGTCAACACACTGGTAGAAGAGACAAATATGTGCATGTATGAACATGTTAGTGACTTATTTGAGACAGAAAGGTGCATACTAAACCATTTTCTGACATACTAAACCATTGTCTGACTGAGAGTTAGTAATGTTACCTCAACTGCAATTTAAAAAGTAAAAATTTCTTTGAGACATGCAAACACTGCATGTCAGTATTGAACTTCAGTGGCTCATCCATACGTTTCATCATCAGTTTGCAATTAATTCTCTGTCACCAGGTAAGACTGAATGAAGACTCAGGACGTTTTTCTTCAGACAAATGTATATTCTACCTTGACTCAAGAAAATACTAGATTCTGATTGATAGTTTAAAAAAATCAGACGGCTTCAATTCTGGATTGACGCTATCTGATTTTAGGCCGTTTCACCGCGCATTAACAAACCTTCTTGTCAGAACTACTTCCATTTGACGACAATAATGGCGGGTCCTAACAACAACAACTCCATGGATTTTGACGCTGACCTGGAAATTAGCCACATAGATCTATGCAGTTCGAAATTTTGGATTGAGCATGTGTCTGATTTCACAGCGTTTCACTGCGCTTTGGCTGTTCCAACTGAAATTCAGTCGCCATCAATTCAGTACAGCATGTCTCTGATTTTTAAACACTAATTAATTTTCAAGTCAAAGTCGAGAAAGGATCCGATAATGTCCCACCTTGAACATCACATTCATATCTGGTCAGACTGAAGTATATACAGTTTGCGGATACTGACAATGTTGCTGAGTGCATCATTAAACCAACAAATGTGGGACCTTATGAATAATTACTTATTTCATAGACAGATATGCCCCAGCCAAATGTTTACATGAATCTACCCACAGTTTTCAAGACAGGCTGCCCGACTTCTAGCCGAACATACATTTTGAACATCTGTCAATAATAATTTAATAATAAATCAAATAATGTGTGCCAGATTGGCATCTTGGCTACGGCATCAGCTGGTACAACCATCTGAATCTCAGAGGTATTCATGGGTACCTACTGACTGGCCTAATGTCTGGTGCCCATCAAGATAACATCGGCTTCAGCATCAGCTGGTAAAACTGTCTTGTCTGAATCTCGCGGGGGGGTATTCACATGTACCTACTGACTGGCCATCTAGATAAGATCAGCTTCAGCATCAGCTGGTAAAACTGTCTTGTCTGAATCTCAGTGGGTATTCACATGTACCTACTGACTGGCCATCAAGATAAGGTCAGCTGGTAAAACTGTCTTATCTGAATCTCAGTGGGTATTCACATGTACCTACTGACTGTCCAGCAAGATAAGATCGGCTTCAACATCAGCTGGTAAAACTGTCTTGTCTGAATCTCGAGGGGTATTCACATGTACTTACTGACTGGCCATCAAGATAAGATCGGCTTCAACATCAGCTGGTAAAACTGTCTTGTCTGAATCTCGGGGTATTCACATTTACCTACTGACTGGCCATCAAGATGAGATCAGCCTCAGCATCAGCTGCTAAAACTGTCTTATCTGAATCTCAGGGGGTATTCACATGTACCTTCTGACTGGCCATTAAGATAAGATCAGCTTCAGCATCAGCTGGTAAAACTGTCTTGTCTGAATCTCGGGGGTGTGGGGGGTATTCACATGTACATACTGACTGGCCATCAAGATAAGGTCAGCTGGTAAAACTGTCTTATCTGAATCTCAGTGGGTATTCACATGTACTTACTGACTGGCCATCAAGATAAGATCAGCTGGTAAAACTGTCTTGTGTGAATTTCGGGGGGGGCATTCACATGTACCTACTGACTGGCCATTAAGATAAGATCAGCCTCAGCATCAGCTGGTAAAACTGTCTTGTCTGAATCTCGGGGGTGTGGGGGGTATTCACATGAACCTACTGACTGGCCATCAAGGTAAGATCGGCTTCAACATCAGCTGGTGAAACTGTCTTGTCTGAATCTCAGGGTATTCACATGTACCTACTGACTGGCCTAATGTCTGGTGCCCATCAAGATAACATCGGCTTCAGCATCAGCTGGTAAAACTGTCTTGTCTGAATCTCGGGGGTGTGGGGGGTATTCACATGTACTTACTGACTGGCCATCAAGATAAGATCAGCTGGTAAAACTGTCTTGTGTGAATTTCGGGGGGGGCATTCACATGTACCTACTGACTGGCCATTAAGATAAGATCAGCCTCAGCATCAGCTGGTAAAACTGTCTTGTCTGAATCTCGGGGGGTATTCACATGTACCTACTGACTGGCCATTAAGATAAGATCAGCCTCAGCATCAGCTGGTAAAACTATCTTGTCTGAATCTCGGGGTATTCACATGTACCTACTGACTGGCCATTAAGATAAGATCAGCCTCAGCATCAGCTGGTAAAACTGTCTTGTCTGAATCTCGGGGGTGTGGGGGGTATTCACATGTACCTACTGACTGGCCATCAAGGTAAGGTCGGCTTCAACATCAGCTGGTGAAACTGTCTTGTCTGAATCTCGGGGGTGTGGGAGGTATTCACATGTACCTACTGACTGGCCATCAAGATAAGATCAGCTGGTAAAACTGTCTTGTCTGAATCTCGGGGGGTATTCACATGTACCTACTGACTGGCCATCAAGATAAGATCAGCCTCAGCATCAGCTGGTAAAACTGTCTTGTCTGAATATCGGGAGTGTGGGGGGTATTCACATGTACATACTGACTGGCCATCAAGATAAGATCAGCTGGTGAAACTGTCTTGTCTGAATCTCGGGGGTGTGGGGGGTATTCACATGTACCTACTGACTGGCCATCAAGATAAGATCAGCCTCAGCATCAGCTGGTAAAACTGTCTTGTCTGAATCTCGGGTGTGTGGGGGGTATTCACATGTACCTACTGACTGGCCATCAAGGTAAGATCGGCTTCAACATCAGCTGGTGAAACTGTCTTGTCTGAATCTCAGGGTATTCACATGTACATACTGACTGACCATCAAGATAAGATCAGCTGGTAAAACTGTCTTGTCTGAATCTCGGGGGGTATTCACATGTACCTACTGACTGGCCATCAAGATAAGATCAGCCTCAGCATCAGCTGGTAAAACTGTCTTATCTGAATCTCAGGGGTATTCACATGTACATACTGACTGGCCATCAAGATAAGATCAGCTGGTAAAACTGTCTTCTCTGAATCTCGGGGCTGTGGGGGGTATTCACATGTACCTACTGACTGGCCATTAAGATAAGATCAGCCTCAGCATCAGCTGGTAAAACTGTCTTGTCTGAATCTCGGGGTATTCACATGTACCTACTGACTGGCCATTAAGATAAGATCAGCCTCAGCATCAGCTGGTAAAACTGTCTTGTCTGAATCTCGGGGGTGTGGGGGGTATTCACATGTACCTACTGACTGGCCATTAAGATAAGATCAGCCTCAGCATCAGCTGGTAAAACTGTCTTGTCTGAATCTCGGGGGGTATTCACATGTACCTACTGACTGGCCATTAAGATCAGATCAGCCTCAGCATCAGCTGGTAAAACTGTCTTGTCTGAATCTTGGGGTATTCACATGTACCTACTGACTAGCCATTAAGATAAGATCAGCCTCAGCATCAGCTGGTAAAACTGTCTTGTCTGAATCTCGGGGGGTATTCAAAGGTACATACTGACTGGCCTCCTGTCAGATACCCCATCAAGATGACATCAGCACCAACATCAGCTGGTGAAACTGTCTGAATCTCCTAGGAAATGCACAGGTACCAACTGACTGGCCTAATGTCTGATATCCATCAAGATGACATCAGCACCAACATCAGCTGGTGAAACTGTCTGAATCTCCTAGGAAATGCACAGGTACCAACTGACTGGCCTAATGTCTGATATCCATCAAGATGACATCAGCACCAACATCAGCTGGTGAAACTGTCTGAATCTCCTAGGAAATGCACAGGTACCAACTGACTGGCCTAATGTCTGATATCCATCAAGATGACATCAGCACCAACATTAGCTGGTGACACCATCTGAATCTTGATACAGTGCGATGCATACCTTGTGAAGAAACCTAGAAAGGATGAAGGAATACTTGCACTTCCATGTGTTCCCTTATTTCTTTCCATGAGTATGTATGACCAGATTGCTGACATTCAGTAATGACACCAGGTGTTTGGGTGTCCACATGTTCCATGTTACAGATAACACAAGCTGCTTTCACAATTTTCAAATAAATCTTGCGTTTGTTGTCATTCCTTTACTTTTAACTTCATTTCAGATCCTGTCTTACATCACATGAATTGACTGAAGAGTTGGTATCAATATGAAAATGCTGACAAACACACTGATCTCATAGCGATTATGACTTATCTTTAACACCATCATTTTTCCATATCTTCTGAGAAATGAACATTGTAACAAAATATCTGATGTAATGATTTTGTATTATTAACAAAACACTAAACTCTCCTATCTGATCAGCTCGACATGGCAGTTTGATCCGGGGTAATATTGATGTCTCATGCTTTGAGCAAGCAATATGATTAATGAAACCCTTGTCTAGTTATTACTGATCTTGAAGTCCCACAATGTAGCTCTTTTTCCTATGATAAACACTCAAAAACTAAAGTCCTTTGATCTTCGGCTGGGATGATAAAATTGATCCCAATTAGAGAAACAAATTTTTTCCTCCTTTTTTATGATTGTCGTTAATAAGTTGCATACATGTTGTTTCTGATCAAATATAAATTAGGGAAGCCATTGAACTGTTTCATCAAGGGGAGATAAGCCTGTTACAGCATGTTGAATTGGAATCTATTAAGCGAAAATCCGACTTTTCTTTATCATATGGGACCATCAAACTAAATTTATTAAAACTTTCTTTGAGGTTAATTGGTGTTGTAACGAAAGAGAAGCCATATAGACAATTAATATCCCATCAGCCTTGCACACGAAGACATGACAAATGGCAGCTAGATTATTACCAGGGAAGTGGGCCATGTTCAAGAGATGGGATTAGCTTTGTTATTCCAGTTGGGCATGAGCTAAGCTTTAAAGTTTGTTTATACAACTTCAAAGATATTTTTTTGGGTTCATCTTAGTTAAGATCTCTATCTTTCTTTGTAGATGGGTGAGATCAAACTGTTAACAAAAACACAAAAAGGAAAATTGATTTTTTTCCCCTGCAAACAGACACAAAGGAGGAAGGCTTTCATTTCATTTGTTGTAAAATTAAATTCACAACCTTTCAAAAAACAACCTGTTTAGAGTTTATTTATACCTTAAGTTTATTAATGTGATATATGTAATTCATTTACTGTAACCGGCTTAAGGGTCTTTATGTGATTTAAATGACACTTGAGAAAAACAAGTGTTTTCCTGGCGATCTATTAGGTTTAATAATCTATTTCATGTCTTAAATACAAAATGAGTATAGATTTTCTGGCCGAGTTCAGTGACCAGAACCACATTGGTGACTGATGGCAGATATCTTCAGCAATATCTTTAAAAAAATGCCATATACTATCTAGAGCTTTAATAATATTGGCTTCAGGCCATGAAGTGAAAATTTGCAAAATAACAATGCTGATGGTAAAACAGCTGCATGAAGTGTCTTTCATAAAGGGAAATAACTAGGGACTGCATCTTTGAAGTATGTTCTTTGTAAATAAGTCTTCTGGGAAATAATTGGAAATTATTTTATTGACCTGTTACGGCTAGTACATCCAGTGCTAATACTGTTTGACATTGACAGGGGCAGTTGGGCAGTGGCTGCCCATCATACCTAAAACCTGAGTTCAATTCCCCACTTGTGTACAATGTGCAAAGCTCATTTCTGGTGTCCTTAGCTGTGATATTGCTGGAATAATGCTAAAAGTAGCGTGAAATTAAACTCTCTCACTCATACGTTGACTGTGAGGGTCATGCTCATGCTTTCAACCACTAGCTTCACTCACTCACTCTTGTAGTACTATTGTAGTATGTATTGAAGTGTGCAAATTTTACTGTAAGTCTTTGTGACAGTCTTTGTGTATTACCCTGTGCATAGGGTCTGTATCTGCTCATTAAGATTAGGGTTAGAATTGATCTTCAGTAAGCCATGCTTGTTTTAAGAGGCAACTAACAGGATCGGGCGGTCAGACTTGCTGACTTGGTTGACACATGTTTCCAATTGTATGGACCAATGGTCATGCTGTTGATCACTGGATTGTCACTCATACTTACTCACTCACTTGCTCACAGGGTCTGTTGAAGGAAGTGACCATATCAAGGTAAATAGCTCATAGTGTGTAAATATTTATTTAAAAGGTACCTATAGAGATTATAATGAGGGTGACACAGTTTAGGGTGATATTTCACTTAGGAAGTCTGGACGTCAAAGAACAATATGAGGATTAACAGTTGGAAATAGCATCTCATAAGGAAAAGCATTGAGACAACAGTTGTCCCAAATCAGTCACTATGATGATCCCACGAACACTGCCAGTCTGTTAAAGATGTGAGGCTCAATGCCACAACCATCAAAATTCTGGTAAAGAATTTAGTTTTAGCACTAAGATAACTTTATAGAACTGAACCCCAGTCAGATTTAACTAAATATTTACATTTGCACAATTTATAGATTTTTCCAAAACTAGAAAAACACACCCAACAACATTCAAGGGCAAATTGACAAACAGTTAAGAGAGAGTTCACACATTTAGATTTACAGAAGCCCTGTGCTCTTGTCCAGGTGCTATGTGGACAAATTCACCAGTTCTATTTGTGAATCCATTGATTCCATGAAATGTAGATCCCAAAAGGGCACTTCTTCGATGATTGAATTAAACCTAACCCTGGGATTGCAATCACACCCTGCCTAGATTTCTTCTTTAAGTAGAAGATTGAATTTCTTTAGTACCAACTTTTTCCATTCATCACAGTTGTTGGTGTATTCTAAGAGCGAGGAGAAGATGGTACTATCCCTATACTTTAAATTTTCTTTTTGATGACATTGAATTTAATTTGCTGAATTTAAAACCTTTTTTTTTTAAACTATATTTAGACTTCAAGAGGCTTAGGTACGAGATGCGAAGGGAATAATTTGACTTTCTTTCAAAAGCATTGCTGTAAATTTCATTTCTTGAAGAAGGTAATTCAAATTATTTATTGCAATGGATAGTTTTTAGGTTCCATATATATTCTCTCAATTCAGTAGCGACCACAGGGTTGTGTTATAATGAGGTTACGACCTGAATATAATGAGGGTTCTCGGTATAGAATAAAATGTAATTGAATCAATGCTCTTATTCTTTAACTTGGTTTTGTTTGTATTTCCAATAATGTAATATCAGTTCATCCCAAAATGCATATGCATCAATTAAGTAAAGCAGATTTGTATCCCTTAGGCAGAGCAGGATCTGCTGTTCAAATGGAAGACTCAAACCAGTTATGATTTCTCAGCTGTTGTTTTCAGGAATTGCTCAAAGTGGCAAGCATCTACGACCTGCGTTGTTTAGCACCATCTTCCTTCAAAGAAATGGTTTTCATGTAAGACATAAGACCAAGACTGTATTATGACTAAAGTAACTGTTTAATACAGCTTAAATGCTGCTCACCTAATGATTGGTCCTTTGCGTTTGATAAGATACTATCTTCCTTTCACCTTTTTCATTTGCCTCATACCGATTCGAAGCACAATGAAATTCTCATGGCGTGCTAAAGTTGGGAAAGTAATTTTTAGGTTTGCAAACTAATTACAACAAAATGTTTGAGCAAAACAGTTCCTTTTTTATTTTTATTATTTTTTCATTAAGTGATGAAGGTATTGCAGGTTTTTGTGTTATTAATTTAGTTTCCATGTGTATAAATGTATAAATGTGTAAATTGTACATATATATATTGATAAGAGGGAATGCAGCGTTCACATGGAACATAAACTGTAAAAGAAATGTAGCAATTTGACAATTTTATTGCTTGAATTAGTACTTTATGGCTTGAATTAGTATTTTATTCCTTGATTTCGTATTTTTTTCATTTCTTTGTAAGTCCAGTGTGACAAATGATCAGTTCATGAAAAAGTTACAATCATAAATCTAAATGCAGATCAGTTGAAATAAAAATGTTTCAGTGCAACTATGAATTGAAAATAAACTCAAGTATTTATCCATTATACATATGAAGTTTTGAATGCTGTTACAAAACTAAGTATTTTAGCTCCACTTACTTGAAATACAAAGACAAACTGCAAACCTGTTAGCTCCGTATCTAGTTAGGCATGTCAGGACATGAAGTGTTTTTCGAGTGACCTTGTCTCCGACCCAGAGTAATGAACAGTACCAGCTTTCGCTTCACTGGTTTAATTCGTGTAATCGATAATTGTTTTTTAAGGTATCTTACGAAGCGTTAAGAATTATGGGATATTAAAGTTGCCATGTTCATTGGCTTATGAACTGTTTATTGCAATCTAATACACTTAAGCCTGCAGATTTAATCTAATGTTTTAGCCGAATAATCTGATAAAAAAATTAAGCGACAGCACGTGTGATGCATAAATGTAAGCAGCAAGATTGAGCAGCTGTATTTTGGACATGTTGAACTTGTTGATTGTCATCAAACGTTGTGGTCAAGTTGTATTGATTTCCAGGTCAAGGTTTATTGATTTGCTGGTCAAGTTGTATTGATTTTGTGGTCAGGTTATATACATTTCCTAGTCAAGTTGAAGTGATTTCTTGGTGAAGGTTTGTTGATTCTAGTCAAGGTTTATTGATTTCCTGGACAAGTTGTATACATTTCCTAGTCAAGTTGAAGTGATTTTCTGGTCTATGTTTATTGATTCTGGTCAATGTTTATTGATTTCCTGGTCAATGTTATTTGATTTCCTGGTCAGTTTTATTGATTCTGGTCAAGGTTTATTGATGTTTTGGTCAAGGTTTATTGATTTCCTAGTCAAGTTGTATTGATTTCTTGGTGAATGTTTATTGATTTCTTGGTGAATGTTTATTGATTTCTTGGTGAAGGTTTATAGAATTCTTGGTGAAGGTTTACTGATTCTGGTCAAGTTGTATTGATTTCCTGGTCAAGTTGTATTGATTTCTTGGTCAAGTTGTATTGATTCTGGTCAAGGTTTATTGATTTCTTGGTCAAGGTTTATTAATTAGGGTGTGTTTTTGTCTAATACCTGCCATTTTTTGTTTTCAATAACCTATGAGGTGAGTTATTGAAAGACTGTCATTATGGTTAGGGTTAGATCCTGTAGAAGCAATCATGCACCTTTTGAATTGGTCTTTTTGTGATATCTTTCAGCGTTGAAGAGTAACTACCCATGTTTTTTAATTCTGTTGGTTTGATTTGGTGGCGGCGTGTGTTCCTCTGTGCATAGGGCCCAGGTCACAAATCAAGTTAAGCAACATTGGGTGCTAAGAGTGACTATATTTGGCAGCTTGACACCTGAGAGTTTCCAGGACTTCAGTCCTGACCCACAACAAAGTGCATGTGTTACATGTGATCTCACCTCTGACAAGTGAGTTTGTTCAGTATTGCCTCTGTTCCCCCAGCAGAAAATGGGTACCCGTTAGGACAAGTCATGTGACTGTAACCGTCTGGTGCCTGACAGTAATAATATGCTGTGTTGTTTGTTGTTAGCAGTATGAGCTTATCGAATATGGAGTGCTTTGAAAATGGACACATTACTATTTACAGCAGCTTTGTAAATTTCAAGTCGTCTCATATTGTAATGGGATGAACTGATGAAACCTTATTCAGCTTTTACAGTTGTAATCACAGTGTGTCATTCCTACTGTATCCCGGGATAGTGCTGGATGCAGATGAATCCAAGACATTGGTTACTGGGGTGAGAATGTTTATCCCCCTAATGATAACGACACCCTGAAACAATACATTAGTCAACGAATACAAAGTCATAATATATACATAAGATTTAAAATCAGTCATGACATCATTTAGATGAATGAAACTATTAATATACAAACATTCATGAAAGAGTTAGATGACTTAAAACAAATATGTACATGGCTGTAAAATGCAATATTATATATCTGCCACAATAGTACTGGAGGAAGGCAGATGGCTGTAAATATGAGTGAGTGAGTAAGTTAGGTTTTACACACCTTTTAGTAATATTCCAGCAATATCGGCAGGTACACCAGAAATGGGCTTCACACAATCTACCCATGTGGGGATTCAAACCCAGGTTTCAGCATGACAAGCAAAAGCCTTAACCATAAGGCTACCCCGACGATTCCTGAAAATAACATGAAAACAAATCTTAAGTTCATCAACAGTATTCTGTTATGAACTGGAACTTTATATTGTTTTAATACTTTGCTCCATCACATTTATGTAGGATTTCCAGTTTCGTTTTGAAACCTTCATTGTACACTGGCATACCACTTATGCATATGCAGTCTACTGATTAATCTGCATGAGATCAATATTTCACAGGAAATTCAACTTGATGGCAGAAAAGGTTCTGAGTCAACGAGAAGCATCTGGGTCCGAACCACAGACAGATGTAGAAATGGGCAAAAAGTGTACATACATTTGACAGCAAATATTTGTAATATTTCAAAAAGTTTGTAGTTAATATGCTTATCAACGTTAATCTTCTTATCAGAGCGACTGAATGGATGGAATTGCTTCAGAGCTGTGAGATGTACTGAGTTTGAATGTGTGCGTAACACACACCAAGACATACAAATGAAGCAAATGCTATTTTCCAGCCTGCAGATATTAATGTTAGCCATCCAAAGGATCTTCAAGTTTGAAAAGAAAGTCGATTACAATATTTGTCATGTTGGGGGAAAAAATGACATGTGGACCACCCTATCAAAATTACCCCCAATTTGTCGCCAAGTGATCTATTTCTTGTATCCCAAATCCAATAAAAAGAAGGACGAACATGTACAAGATCTAATAAGATCAGTGGAACATTGAGTATCTATCATATATCAAATAAATGACAGAATCCCTCGGGTGAGTCTCCGTCGCATCCTCAGGGAAGTGATGGACCAATATTCCTTGAATTAAGTCTTGTCACGGAACTGGTTGAGATGGACAGTAATTCTCAGAGCACAACTATAAGTGAGGTAACATTGTTATAACAACATTTTTACTTGATTTTCAAAGTCCACAGTTTAAGCCATTCGTGATCAGGGTTTTTCAATTTATTCAATTTCACCATTACGAATGTCCTAACCGATAACAACGGATTAACTGTTAATGAAACATCCAGTGAAAAACTTCCAACTTGTCAAGAACTGGTGTGGTCAATTC
Organism: Haliotis asinina; assembly: GCF_037392515.1. Lineage (NCBI taxonomy): Eukaryota > Metazoa > Mollusca > Gastropoda > Lepetellida > Haliotidae > Haliotis > Haliotis asinina. Next base: position 42,735,713 of record NC_090280.1, on the reverse strand, counting down.
TTTTGATAAACCCTCGGGCTTAGTTCCCGAAAATCAACTTTGAGATGGCAAGTTGGCTTTTAAACTCATCACATCCATTTTTTGTCAAAATTTGTAAGTCCCGTGTGGAAGTGGAGATGCAATTTACATTCTCCAGAGGGATTTTTGCCAGAAAAACTAGTTGACAGATTTTCGCTTTATTTAAGAACCTGTTCTTCACGTGTATCTGCAGATTCTCAAGAACTTACCCAGCTATCATAATTTCGAAGTTTTATTTCCAAAGTTGCTAATTTGTGGATATCTTAAGAAGTAGATTCATGTCATTTCAGCACATGTGTTACCACGCAGCATTTTACTTCTTGGTAGGTTTTTATGACTGTCTTTGAATAAACGGTCATATCTTTATTCATGTGATGTTTTGTATTGTCATCATGGCGTTTCACTTTCTCTTTTCTGTTTGTTATTTTGTTTTAATGGTAAATGTTTTTAAAAGAAAGTATAATGAGCAAATGAGAATGAAGTCATTTCAAAACTTTGAAAAAGGGGTGAAAATTTGTATTGTGTTTAGATTATCATGGAAAACCATTGTAACTTGGTAATTGTGAAATTTGTAGATATGGTACAAATATTTATCCTGAGCTCTTAGCTTGAATAATGTTTTGAAGCATTTATATTTGAACTCACCATATATATCACTATGTATGGAAGCAAAAACCAGTGGTGGTAGATGTTCAGTTAGAAGTGTGGTAGGTAGATAATTAGTCTGATGGATACATATTGGGTAGACAGATGGTCTAGTAGATTAGTGGTGGGTAGATGGATTGTCAGATATTTGGTGGGTAGATGGATGTCAAATGGATAGGTGTTGGGTAGATGGATGTCAGATAGATACATGGTGGGTAGATGGATGGCCAGATAAACAGGTGGTGGGTGGATGGATGGTCAGATACGTACATGGTGAGTAGATGGATGGTCAGATACATGGTGGGTGGATAGGTGGTTGGTAGATGGATGTCAGATGGATAGATGGGGTAGATTGATGTCAGATGGATAGATGGTGGGTAGATGGTTGTCAGATGGATAGATGGTGGGTATATGGATGACAGATGGATAGATGGTGGTAGATGGATGTCAGATGGATAGATGGTGGGTAGATAGATGACAGATGGATAGGTGTTGGTAGATCGATAGTCAGATGGATAGGTGTTTGGTAGATGGATGGTCAGACAGGAGGTGGGTAGATGGATGATCAGGTAGACAGGTGGTGGGTAGATGGATGATCAGGTAGACAGGTGGTGGGTAGATGGATGTCATGTAGATACATGGTGGGTAGATGGATGGTCTGGTGGATAGGTGGTGAGTAGATGGATGGTCAGATAGATACATGGTGGGTAGATGGATGGTCTGGCAGATACATGACGGGTAGATGGATGGTCAGATAGATACATGATGGGTAGATGGATGGCAGATACATGATGGGTAGATGGATGTCAGATAGATACATGATGGGTAGATGGATGGTCAGACAGGTGGTGGCTAGATGGATGTCAGATAAAACTTTATTGTGTATGTGGATGTCACATGGATGCAAAGTGATGGGTATGTGGATGGTCAGATGGATGGGCAATTGATAGATGGATGGTTATGTTGATGGATGTAACAGGCAATGAAAAGTGTAACAGCATACAGACAGGAAGAATTTGAAGGATGGATGTTTTGAATATATAGTACTGTTTCAAATTTACTCCAACCCAAATTACATTACATTACATTACATTTCATTACACTCTCTCACTGAATCCATGTGCACTTGTTGGTTATATTCTCTATCTAAACCCATGCAGTCTGTGAAATGCCAGGTTAACTCTCCTTCTGGGTACCCATTAACTGCTGAATGGACAGGGGCGTTCTTCAAATAAAGTCTGAGGAGTCACTGCACATGTAAAGTACTGCTGGACGTTGTCTTCAGTCGCCTGTGGTGATCTTCAGATGTGACAAGGTGGATCAGATGCAGGGTTCAGGCACTTGATTGAGTGTTAGTGTATCATAAGCTTGCTCACAGTATCAATCACTCTGGTGAAGTCTTATATTGACAAAGAGTAAACTATTTAGAGACTATTGTCATAGAGTGGTTGTCAGTGCAGCATTAAACAACAAACAAAACAAAATCAATCCCTTGTCAAAAAACACACATCTCCCCTCTTATCTTTATACCACTATTCATCAGTATCAAATTATCAACCTACATTTTCCTGCATATCGTTTTCCAGGAAAAACAAGCTGATTTATATCAAATGATTTTGCAAATAAGTTTGGTTTTGGTTTCCATAAAATTTTCATTGTTTTGTTACGTGGACAATGAAGTGGACATTTTGTTTCCAAGTCTCTGATTCATTGACATCAGTCACTGGTGATGGATTTCATAGAAAGCAAATAAATCAGATCTCAGACTGATCTATTTTCATTTTGTTTACTGTAATCAGTTTATGGATTGGCTGAGCTGTATGCTGTCTTTAGACTGTTGAATCAGATTAAACCCATACTTGTTGTGTATGCTGCCTTTAGACTGCTGAATCAGAATAAACCCATACTTGTTCTGTATGCTGCCTTTAGACTGTTGAATCAGAATAAACCCATGCTTGTTGTGTATGCTGCCTTTAGACTGTTGAATCAGAATAAACCCATACTCGTTCTGTACACTGTCTTGAGACTGTTGAATCAGATTAAACCCATACTTGTTGTGTACGCTGCCTTAGACTGTTGAATCAGAATAAACCCATACTTGTTCTATACACTGCCTTTAGACTGTTGAATCAGAATAAACCCATACTTGTTCTATACACTGCCTTTAGACTGTTGAATCAGAATAAACCCATACTCGTTCTGTACACTGTCTTGAGACTGTTGAATCAGAATAAACCCATACTTGTTCTGTATGCTGCTTTTAGACTGTTGAATCAGAATAAACTCGTACTTGTTCTGTACGCTGCCTTAGACTGTTGAATCAGAATAAACCCATACTTGTTCTATACACTGCCTTTAGACTGCTGAATCAGATTAAACCCATACTTGATCTGTGTGCTGCCTTCAGACTGTTACTTTTTTTCATCAGCATACATACCATTATTGTGCAGCCACCTCTCATTTATCCACTATCTTTTTATCAGAGTTATATAATGATTCTGCCGCCATGCTGATATCAATAAAACCCATTACCATTGTGGATGTCAAATAATCAAGGGCGTGGTCATATTCTGCTAATACTCTTATTGATTCTGACAAAGAGAGCTGTATTTTCTCCGGTATTTTCTGTTTAATTAAGTAATCATCTCATATTTCAACATGGTTTTACTGAGACATATCACCACAAAATTAGCGTCACATCTGAAAATCATGGTCTTATTTTTTAGGCAAGACAATATATTTCCTCAAAGAAATGTATTTGCTTTTGTATGATTTTATAATTATCCTTTCAAATATGACATTTTCTCTTAATGCAAAAATAGTTTTTTCCTTTTGTGATGAATTTAGGATGTTTGAAAAAATTATTATGCAAGAATCATACAGAAAATGCATTTTGAGGTGTTTATGTTTTTGCACTGAGATTGAAAATGTTACCTCTACATTCCTGACAGTATATGTTGTTATGGGTGGCAAAACATATTTTTCAGATATAACATAGTTTTAGATAGTAATGAGTATACTTTGTGTAATTAACTTTAGCTTGAGGTGAGGGGCCTTCACTTGAGAGAAATGAATTGTGATGTAACTCGAGGTACAGCTTGGGGTTTGATGAATTCAGCTTTTGTCAGTTATTTGAGAGAGGCCAGCCAGCTAAAAGGGAGAATGTTGCTCTGATTTGGTGAAGAAGTTTGGAGAGTGGGCTTGGGAATGTCTGTTTTTATACCTGTGGCGTAAATGTTTAGTTGTGATTCATGAACTTGTACTCACATCGGGACTTTGACAAATATGAGAAGCTTGGAATTCATGATGTACACAGTTTTGCAAGGTGACTATGCCATACTTTGCCCTTAATATCCTTGCTAAGAGAATTTTTTTGCCCTTTTTACGCTTCACACTTGTAAACCAGTATCTTGTATCAGCCCTCTGTTAGGATAGTGTTACATAAGTCTTCCTTAATTAGTCAGATTCTTGTGTGATCCATTCATTGTGTGAGTAAGTTTGTGTTTTATGTATAGGAGAAAACACACCTCTGAGGTTTTGGTAGGCAATGTAAAAACGGAGGGGGATGGATTTCCCGACCCTGATCGTTTTGCATTGTCTACCAAACCAAGGAGGAGTGTTTTCTCTATCATATATACTGCCAATGATGATTAATTACAGTGTAGATGATCATTTAATGTAGCTACATAACAATAACTGAAGCACGCGTAAAATCAATTTAATGACAGTAACTATAAGTAGATAATTCTACCCCACCATCTATGTCGGCCCGGTGGCCGTGTGGTAGAGCATCTGCCTAAGGATGAGAAAAGTGTGGTTCCAATCCTGCTTTGAGAAAACCTTTGTATTGTGACATAAATCTTGACCGATATTTTTCAATTGATTTCAAACACTCATGTATCATTTGAATGTTGATGTTCATATAAAGTTAGGAAAAGTAAACCCTGGGAAGCGGTCTTACTAAGGAAAAGTAAAACCTGGGAAGCGGTCTTACTAAGGAAAAGTAAAACCTGTCCCTCTAAAACAAAAACCTCAAATGCGGTTATTCTGGGAAAACAACAGATGACCTAATATGTGGTGAGAAGCACACTTTAGGTTTATATTACAAGTTATCTCATTGTGTGGAGGGAGATACTTGATTTCATCAGTCCCAAGTAAGGTTGTATATGAACGTACAAGGGACTGATACATAATGTGATAACATGTTTACCTAGATGAATGTTTTACTAATTCAAAAGAAAACAATATGCATTGAATCGACTTGTTTTTATTTATGTGAGATGCCACGGTTCAAGTTTTCTTGTTGCCATGTTGACACCAACTGATAGACTGACGTCAGTGCAGTGCACGTTACAAAAGGCTTGGTGATACATGCTTTTCTCACTTCGCATGGTCACCGAGGCATGGCGGGATAATATGACTTTTATCAGAGTCACATGAACCTATCAAAACTCGTCTTTCTTACATGAGGCTGGATAAACTCGTTTATCACAACTTCACTCATAAGAATGTGTTACATCCTCCACCCTGACACTATGTGTGTTAGGCCTCTACCCTGATTGTCCATGTGTTCATCCTCCACCCTGACAGTACATGTCTTAGTTCTCCATGCTGACAGTACATGTGTTAGTTCTCCACCCTGACACTACATGTGTTACGTCCTCCACCCTGACTGTTCATGTGTTATGTTCTCCACCCTGACTGTCCATGTGTTATGTCCTCCACCCTGACACTACATGTGTTATGTCCTCCACCCCGACAGTACATGTGTTATGTCCTCCACCCTGACAGTACATGTGTTAGTCCTCCAGCCAGACACTACATGTGTTACGTCCTCCACTCTGACAGTACATGTTTTAGTTCTCCACCCTGACTGTCCATGTTTTATGTCCTCCACCCTGACAGTACAAGTGTTACGTCCTCCACCCAGACTGTCCATGTATTAGGCTGATTTGGGTCGAAGGGGTACCCAAGTGTTTAAAGTGACCAGTTAGGATTCACCACATAGGTGCAGTGTGAAGACCTTTGCTGGTGCCCCTCACCATAACAGTGCTCAAATATTTCTAAAAGTTGTGTAAAACCATACTCACTTACTCACTGTAACTGAGGTACTGCTGATGGTGCAGAGAAAGTGTCATCTGATGGCCAATTTTCTTTCTAATCGCGTCTCTGTGCTGTGATACCATTAGACAGGTCCATGTCTATTGCTGATATAAATCTCGTACATTTCTCAAGGGAAATCGGCAAGGGAAGGCCTTGTAGACATCACTCACTGCAGCAAACAGACTCACTGCTGCCTTCACACAGATGCCATCGTGGACTTTGCTTTCCTGTTCCAAAATATGTCTGTTTTTTTTTTTCAAACTGGAATTGTTTTAAATGTTATTTATTGTGATGGAGATCAAGACAACCTTGCCGTAAACAAAGACAAAAGTCTTACTGTCAGTTGCAGGAATGGTTTAGCTTCATCAATTTCATAGTTCGTGCGTGAAAGGATTGTACATTACAGCCAAACTGCAGCTGACAATTTAGTGAGCTCAAGTCTGGTTCTCAGGGTTAGAATTAACACCACTGCTGTTGGTGTCAACATCTGTCATTCCTCAGTGCAGTGGAAGAAAAGAATTAAACGATGGTGATAATGTTGAAAGTGTTTCCCAGAATATCTCAGAAAGTTGTGTCCAAATAGATTTTGTTAAAGGATGCTATAGGCGGATAGAACACAAGTAGTCTATTACAGGGTGTGTGAGCCTCAGTTGTTTCTCATACAATAATTGCAGAAAATACATACTTTCTTCATGGTCCTTCCTGAAAAGACAAATGCAAGGGCACTTTTTCACTTGTTCATTATGAAGTATAATTTTTTATACCCCTTTAAATATACTCATATTCTTGGCAACCCTTCCTGATTTGCCGTGACCGATCTAACACTGATACCCAGTGATTGGTCTCCTTCTGATGACAAAACAATGGCTGCTTTTGTGACAGCTACACTGAAACACATCTATAGGTAAAGAGTGATGACTTCATGTGTAGCACACATGTATATACAGATGTAACCTCCCAGCTTTCAGATCTGATGTCCCTTGCAGTGTCACTACAACAACACCCTCCACTGTCCAGTAGGTTCACCACATCCCCAGAACCTTCCACTATCCAGTAGGTTCACTACATCCTCAGAACAACCTTCCAGTATCCAGTGAGGTCACTGCATTCTCAGAACCACCCTCCACTATCCAGTAGGTTCACCACATCCCCAGAACAACCTTCCACTATCCAGTAAGGTCAGTATAGCCCCAGAACCACCCTCCACTATCCAGTAGGTTCACCATATCCCCAGAACAACCTTCCACTATCCAGTAAAGTCACTACATCCTCAGAACAACTCTCCACTATCCAGTATGTTCACTACATCCCCAGAACAACCTTCCACTATCCAGTTAAGTCACTACATCCCCAGAACAACCCTCCACTATCCAGTATGTTCACTATGCCATCAGAAAACCTTCCACTATCCAGTAAGTTCACTACACCCCCAGAAGAACCCTCCACCATCCAGTAGGTTCATTACAGTAGGTTCATTACACCCTCAGAACAACCACCCACTATCCAGAAGGCTCACTTCACCCCCAGAACAACTCAGGTTCAGTATGCTCCTAAACAACCATCCACTTCTCAATCACTACTTCCCCCAAATATCCTTCCTTCACTGCCATGTAGTTCACTACACCTCCAGACCAATTGACACAGCCAGCTTTTGTACATCACTGGAACTGAGTGATGTTAACTAACATCCCATGTGACTTGAGGGTATGTCTACACATGTACATCAGCCCTCATTATCAGAGGCAGCTTACCATCTGTCATCCTGTGTTTGAGTTTGATTTTGTTTCTGTTCAGTCAATTTGGTTCCAATTAGATTAGCAGATTCTTCAGATATAATGAGCTATGGAAATCAGTGCTGTCAGATATAGTTTTTATAATGCTTTCCTTACTCTACCACGTTTCAAAAGGATTGACAAAGTATCGTAAGTGATGAGAGCGGTATATTTTTGTTGAGGTGGTTGAATGGGATGGTGATAAGTTGGTTGAATGGGATGGTGTTGAGTGGGATTTGTTGGGATGTTTGAGTAGGATGGTGATGAGGTGGTTGAGTGGGCTGGTGTTGGGGTGGTTGAGTGGGATGGTGTTGAGGTGGTTGAGTTGGATGGCGAGAGGTGGTTGAGTGGTGGTTGAGTGGGATGGTGTTGAGGTGGTTGAGTGGGATGGCGAGAGGTGGTTGAGTGGTGGTTGAGTGGTGGTTGAGTGGGATGGTGATGAGGTGGTTGAGTGGTGGTTGAGTGGGATGGTGTTGAGGTGGTTGAGTGGGATGGCGAGAGGTGGTTGAGTGGTGGTTGAGTGGGATGGTGTTGAGGTGGTTGAGTGGGATGGTGATGAGGTGGTTGAGTGGAATGGTGATGAGGTGGGTGAGTTGGATGGCGAGAGGTGGTTGAGTGGTGGTTGAGTGGGATGGTGTTGAGGTGGTTGAGTGGGATGGCGAGAGGTGGTTGAGTGGTGGTTGAGTGGGATGGTGTTGAGGTGGTTGAGTGGGATGGTGATGAGGTGGTTGAGTGGTGGTTGAGTGGGATGGTGTTGAGGTGGTTAAGTGGGATGGTGATGAGGTGGTTGAGTGGAATGGTGATGAGGTGGGTGAGTGGGATGGCGAGAGGTGGTTGAGTGGTGGTTGAGTGGGATGGTGTTGAGGTGGTTGAGTGGGATGGTGATGAGGTGGTTGAGTGGTGGTTGAGTGGATTGGTGCTAAGGTGGTTGAATGGATGGTGATGAGGTGGTTGAGTGGGATGGGTGGTTGTGATATGTATGTTTGAGGCTCTGAGTGAGTTGATTTAGTGTTCATCTGATACAAAATATATCTTTTTCCTCAATCAAACATACACAGCGACTTATTCCTGCTATTCCAGGATTACGTGAACAAAATCCTTCTGTACAACAAACACAACAGCCGGAATATAAGTGGATGTCAGATATGTGGACAAGTGGAAATTATGTTGGTCCCTTATGGGTATTTCACTACTGTATGCTATAGTTAAATATTTGTATCACAACATCACATTTATTGTCTTAATATTGATCAATCAGATACCAAATTAGGAATCAAACCAACTAAAATCAGTCTAACTAGCAAATGCATTAACCACTGAACTAGCCATTAATACAGATGCATCTAGATAGACTTTGTATTTCTAAACATACATCTATCCTGCTTCCCAGGAAGACTGTGGAGCTTTTTAGGGATAAAACTAACTTTGCTCTGTGGAGCAGAAAATCCAACATCTGAAGCTCGAGGGAAGATGGTGACTTTGTGCTCCGTCTAACAGTAGCCCCATCTTCTACAAATGAAGCTGATCAGCTGGTAACCATAGCTCTCCTTCTTAAAAAGTCCTTCTAATTTAGGCATATACTTGCCACTAGGAAGAAATTTCCCCTGAGATAGAAGCTGATTTACTAAGAGAAACCTCAGCACGCGGAGATAATGTGTCGTCAATGTCGGCAGATTGGTGCAGGACAGACGTCGCGTAAATTCTACGTGGACTGACAACCAATGTCAGCCCACTGATCATTCTGCTTGTTGATATATTGGTAATTACTGCACTAGAGGGAATATCATTTGGTGATGGTTGGATCCAAAAGTAGGATTAGGAGCTGAGGCACAAAAACGGAAATAGGAGCATAATAAACTTAAAAATGTATCAGTGTCTTTTTAAGCATGGACTCGCAGGATAAGTTGTTTAAAAATATATTTGAAAATTCCAGCTGGAAATAGGCATGTTTTGAATGTTACTTGACAAAATCTTGTCCATTTGTGTGTATGTAAGAAATATATGTTGACTTTATTTTACCTCTTGTGTCAGCAAATAAAAGTGCCCAGTTTTTGATAAATGTTGACATCATTTATGTCAGAGTTAAAGAACATTGTTTGTATTTTATCACTAAGCATGTCCCTCATGTTATTTCATATCCAAATCTAATTCTACAATTCAAAACAAAGTCCAGCGGGCTTGAAGAAAGTGGAAACTGAAATTGAACTCATGCCCAAACATAGCAAGAACAAAAGAGATAAATAAGAATCTGTATGAATGATTGTCATGTCTTTGAATCAAAGCCAAAACAGTGGTATTCTAATTTCTCAAAGTTTTGAAAGCCCTAACAATTCCTATTTTAACAAATCTTTTTAATCTAAAAATACCATACCACTTTCAGATTCAGTTTATAAGGAGGTAGTCAGTGGTAGTACTTCAGAATTTGAATGTCAGTGTGTTTGTATGAAAACAAATTTTGTCTCCTCAAAGACTTTTCCTTGTGGTCTGAGTTGATGCAATTAACTGTGTGCAGTTATTTCCCTTTGCAGGGTTCAATGTTTACGTTCGCCAGCAAACCTGAGGCGAGTGTAAATTCAGTTGGGTGATTGGAAACAAAATTGCACTTGTCCGAGGGAGTACTAGTTTTTTCAAATAATGCAGTTGAGATGATCACTTTCAGCCAGACTAGTCAATCCAACAGTGCAGAATTCCAGCATAACATGTACATGGTGTAAATGTATTCAGAACGTGGCAGTGGTCCTCGCTATGCCACTAGTTTCAAGTTGAAAAAGTGTGCAACTCATAACAACTGGTAGTATTAGTTTTTCATTTCCACACATTCAGTTTTATGACACTTTTATCCATATTCCAGCAATATCAAGGCAGGGGACACCAGAAACGGTCTTCACTCACTGTACCTGTGTGGGTCACTGAACCTGGGTCTTCAGCGTGATAGGCCATAGCTATAACCACAATGCTATCCCACCACCCCCCACCCCCCACCCCCAGTCTACATCAGCCTAGGCTATGATCACATACACACATGCTCACATGTGCTATGTAACTTACAAAATCACCTTTCCAAACTGGAAATTGTGTACTTCTATAAGATTGGTAATATTGATGAACACTTGTATGTAAACAAATGGTTGATATTCTTTAAGTTTAAACTGACAGGTTTATCAAGCGTTCATGTAGGGCAGTAGATAAAAAGATCCTATGAGCCAAAGGCATAATCAGCCAAATCAGCCTTATTGACACATCAGCTTTACATATGCTTTATACATGCAGATCGAAGGTGAATAGTTTCCTTTTCTGAACATCTTCATTAGGACTTTGTTTCTGAAGGTTTAGCTAAGTGGTTAAAGCGTTCGCTCATCACGCCAAAGACCCGAGTTCAATTCCTCACATGGGTACAATGTTTGAAGCCTATTTCTGGTGTCATTCACCTTGATTTTGCTGGAATATTGCTAAGCACGGATAAAACTAAACTCACTCACTCATAAAGATGTTACAGGCGTGCAAGGTTACATGGGCCTTAAGTGGCCTAGACATGTTTATTATTAGGGAAAAAACAGCTGATGGTGAAATAGAAAAAGTTGGCCCAGGTACTCATGGAATTGTTTTTTAAATATATGACCGAAACCTCTGTGTGTGTTCGTTGCATTCAGTCTCGTCCCGCAGACATGGTGTGGAATGTAGTGGTTAAAGCGTCATGCAAACAGTGGGTTGCAATTTCCCACGTGGCACTATGAGTAGAACCTATTTCTGGTGTTCCCTGCCTTGATACTGCTGGAATATTGCTAATAGCTGAGTAGAGCCATACTCACTCACTCCTTCCATGACTATGACCACCAACCTGCAGTTCTCTGTTTATGCAGTAACCACAAGACCAGCATTGCCTGAAACTCCACAGCCTCTATTTTGCTCCGCATAAAGATTACTGTTTCCAAAGAAAATCCTGAAATATTGCTTTGTCCACCTGCACATTGAAATTTGGAAGCTGTGCCTCCAAAGACATGCATCCCACTAATGGTCTAGACAGTTTACTTTCCATCAACGGAGAAAAACAACAATATTGCCATTGAATGATATAACTACATTCAGGAATAATCGCTGGCAAAAACTCAACATTTGGAAGCGACGTATCAAACACTCATAGACCTTGTTCTAAGAGACTGCTTAGCTCAACTGGGTTATGAGATACAATGTTCTGTCCAGGCCAATGTCAAAGCCAAGCACTGTACCAGTGGTGTATGCTGGATTTATTCTTTGAAGCATGTCTTTCATGGACCAACAAAGAGATATTAAACAATGATGCATTTGTCTGTAGTTTTGCTTAAAGCAAGTTTTTTGCACTTGTTTAGCTGTCTGAAATGTGAGGATTATTCTCTTTGACATACTGGAATTAATAACTTGAAAATATTGCCTCAGTTTGCAGACTAATGTCATTCTGGTTAAGAATAGTGGATGTGTTGGCTGAAAATGATCAATTTTTCTGGGAGGTTTCAAGGACAAGCTGTTTGATATATAAAAAATATATTTAATTCATACGTGTGTTATTTCTTTATGCAATTAGAATCTGAAACATCTGCACAGTTCCAAAATATTTCATAAATCTTATTAGATTTGTCAGATTTATTGCAGTGATAATGTCAAGTTCCTGGGAATTGTAGGTATCTTGACTCCGTCATCAGCTGGTAAAACCGTTTGAATCTCGGGGGTATTCATGGGTACATACTGACTGGCCTAATGTCTGATACCCATCAAGATGGGATGTCCAGATGTGCTGAGTGAAAGGAAGGAACTCCATCCACCATCAGCAGCCATGATGGATCCCGTAGCGAGATTCCTCTATCGTGTGAAACAGAAATCTCTCATGGGTGATATTTAGACCTGATTCAGCAGTTGTGTCAGTGAAATACTCCAAGGACCTTCAGTAAAGGATTTAAATCAGAGCTCTGTCATTGGAGGTGGTTTGCTTTCTGGTGTAGGTTTTGAATATTTACATGACTTTCATAAAATCAGGACACAAGAGAGTTCAGTAATTTCTTCACAGTACATTATTTCTGATTTTCTGCCCACACCCACTGTCTCAGACACATCAACAGTCTTCAGCTTTCTGGTGTGGTATCACTCCAACCTTACATCATCAATAGGACTGAATGACATCAACAATTCCATCCTGATGCCAATACACTGTTGTGTGTGAAGTTTACACAAGTTCAATAGTATTATATTAACACTTTTTATATCTGACCTTTTGGGTAATAGAATCATCTTGCTTTAATAAGAGTTATAACACACAATCAGTCCGGTACAGATGAGATCTAACCAATTGTATACAATAATTTAAATTGACAGTGTTATATGGGTTATAATACACAGATTGGTTGTACAACAGTTTGTTTTTCTTTTGATTGACTGGATAGTTGGTTTTCTCGATTGAGTGGTTGGTTGATTGTTATTCTTGATTGAGTGGTTGATTTATTGTTTCACTCAAATGACTGTTTAGTTAGTTTTCTTGATTGAGTGGTAGGTTAATTGTTTTTTCTCAACTGAGTGGTTGATTTATTGTTTTCTCTCTTGATTAACTGGTTGTTTGATTAGTGTTTTTGATTGACTGGTTGGTTAGTTGGTTTTCACAATTGTTTTCTCTCTCATTTAACTGGTTGATGTGTTTGTTAGAAAAGCCAGATTTATGGATGTCGACTTCCATATATGCTGTTTCTCTCAACTGACTGGTTGGTTAGTTGGTATTCTTGATTGAGTGGATGAGTGATTGTTTCTCTCTCTCTGGTTGGTTGGTTGGTTTAGTTTTCAGCTGAGTGGTTGATTGAGTTTTTTTCTCGATTAGCTGGTTGGTTGATTGTTTTTTCTCTCCCAGTGGGTTGGCTGTACCCATGTACAGATTGATGAATTATGATTGACTTGACCTTAGACAGTGAGTCACTAATTTGAGTCCTGGAGATGCTGTACCTTTAAACAAACTGAAGGCATGAACTTGTCACCTTGAAATCTGTCTGATCCATCCAGCGATCTATATGCTTTTCTTCTTATTTCAAGTTACTATGTTGAATTTTTAAAATACCTAACTCTAAATTCTGACAGTAACAGCTTGATTGTTTTTAGGTAATTATTTTTAAGTTAAGTTTGTTGAATTTCTACGTCTGTATGGTAATTTAACCTGTGGTATCATTAAAAGTATACAGACTGTTTCTGATATATTGTTTTGAATGGACTTGAAAGGTTTCTGAATATAGTCCCATCTTTGTTGTGGATGCCATGAAATGGGGGATTTGGACTCTCCAGATTTGATGAATTATTAATTACTTGTCTGAATGGAAAAAAGCAATGAGATCTTCAACACCAGGCAGCCCAAGTCCTCCAGATTTAAATGACATATCCTCATTAATACTCATTGTCATGTTCAATCAGGAGATGTGCAAAAATGCATAGAATAATATTCCTCAAAAGATATTTCAATTAAAAATTCTATTAGCAGGAGAGTGTAACAGAGGATATTGCATGATGTCATGATTGGAAAACACTGGATCCAGATTAGGAAAAGAAATATCATTTGTTGAAGATGTTGATGGTGATAGTTGTAATCAGGATGCTGGTGGTGGTGGTGGTGATGATGATGTTCAAAATGGTGATGGTGATGATGATGATGTTGATAGGGATGGCGGTGCCATTGGTGGTGGATTATGATAATGATGATGATAATCATGGTAGTTGTGATGATAACAGTAATGGTGATGATGGTGATGATAATCATGGTAGTGGTGATGATGGTGTTAAGCATAGTAGTGGTGATGATGGTGATGATGAGCATGGTATTGGTGATGATAATGGTGATGATAAGCATGTTTTTTATGATAATGATGATGATAAGCATGTTTTTTATGATAATGGTGATGATAAGCATGGTAGTGATGATGATAGTGATGATATCATGATAGGTGTGATGATGGTGGTGATAATGGTGATGGTAATGATGGTAGTGGTGATGATATTCATGGTAGTGATGATGTGATGATAATTATGGTAGTGATGATGGTGATAATAATCACGACAGTGGTGATGATGGTGATGATAATTTTGGTAGTGATAATGGTGATAATCAAGGTGGTGATGATGTTGGTGGTGACAATGGTAGTGGTGATAATCGTGATGATAATCATGGTAGTGATGATAATCAAGGTAGTAATGATGATGGTTATAATAATGTAGTGGTGATGATGGTGGTGGTGATGGTGGTGGTGGTGATGGTGGTAATGGTGATGATAAATGTGATGGTGATGAAGATGTATGTGAGGGTGTCAGGTTTGAATGTTGTTCTGGTTGTATCACAGCATGTTGGTTTACTATGGGAAGAAATGACCAATCAGAAGACCAAAACCACAAGCATGGTCCAGACAAACCCAACTAGATGATAGACTAGGTAGACTAGGATTCAACCCTATAATCATCCACGTGTCCAAGGACACCCGTTCCACCACTGAATCTAACAAATCACTCCCTCCAGGGTTCAGTTATTCACCATTACTTACAAAGGAATTATCTTAAGATCAATTGTGAAAATGTATGAACACAAACAAGTATGGGCCAGAGCATGAGGATTTGATTTGTTAGAGTCTAACTTAGCCGTAGCTCACTATAACACATCCGGCTCTGACTCCTCTAACCTGTATGCACGGGTGGTGGGGTAGCCTTGTGGTTAAGGCATTTGCTCATCGCGCCAAGCACTCAGGTTGGATTCCTCACATGGGTACAATATCTAAAGCCCATTTCTGGTGTTCCCTGCTGTGATGTTCCCAGCCATGATATTGCCTGAACATTGCTAATATCTACGTAAAAAAACCTCACTCACTCACCCATTCATACAATGGACACATACCTTTGGATATACATATATATAGCCAAAAGTGATAATAGCGATCAAATAGCCTGTACAGTATGTTTATCTGACATCTTCAGTGAACAGATCATGGAAAGATGATCAGAAGGTAAACGCTTGAAATTTTGTTTTTCAGCCATGGTACGCTCCTAGACAAAATACTTTCATTACTGTCAAGAGGAGTTTAAGAAACGGTAAAGGCAGTGATCTTGGATTTAGTTCAGCCTCATTGTTCAAGACCTGTCCTTTACTTTACAATTAGGAAACACAATGTGTCCCAGAAGGCAGTGAAACACAATCATTCCCAAATAAACCTTCCCTGACAGAATGTAAGCAGGGTAACCTTTCACCACTAAATCAATGCTGATACCAATCCGTTCCCACTGACCTTGAAACATTTAAACCATTCCTTCCGGAAACATGAATAATATCAACAATCTGATTAACCCTGCATGCCCACTGACACTGATGATTTAACGCAGGTTTACGTGATCTGCTTGCTCTTAAATACTTGTAATAATTGACTGATTTGCCTTGACTTTCAAACCTCTTGATTACACATCATTGTCCAACTTCAGTTTACCTCTGTAACAATGACGAGACGACCATAAATAAATCTATCTCTTCATTTGGGCTTAATCCCGTCAGGAAGGACTGTTTCAAAGCTTTGTTACGTTAACAAAGACAGAAAATCTTTGGAACTTTCTTCATGCCCACGGTTACTCTAGTTTTCTCATAGCTTTTCTTTGACTCGGTCTTAGATGTATTCTTACGAGACCTAATGAGCAGAAGGTAAAATCGTTACATCTAGCCCAAAGCTACCACAGTGAACAGTATCGCCATATAAATGCAGTTCTAATTCCGAACATAAATCTTGGCTGGACATGCTTTTTGCTACAAATATGAAAATCAATAAAATCTTATGTGTTAACCATGGCCCAATTTGTATATAGGGTAATTAGAATAGGAAGGCTGAAAGCTGATGTTAGCAAAATGCTCATTTCTCAGACATAAATCTCTTGGTGGATGCACGTTTTAGTCTCAATGTGAAAAATCAATAATTGAAAGGTCTGTGGTCTTAGGATCTCGTATAGAAAGCTGTGTTTTAAATTAAGGCTATTGAATGTGAGTATCAAAAAAGACTTTAGAGGCTCTCATACTGCCATGCCTAAAATGGTTAATGGGACATTTTATGTTCTTTTTAAATTATGCTTTGGCTTGTTCATAAATGTTACAGTATAATTAGCTGTTGATATTCATTTTTAGAATGGCATTCCCCCTACTCATCCTCTTGTATCAAGGTGACACTAATCCAGCCATCTTTTATATGCACGTTTCTTTACCTTTCAAACTAAATTTGTCTGCAAGGCCAGATTGGTGTGTACTGAAAAGTAATGTTCAGTGTGATTTTATAAAAAGTAATGTTCAGTGTGATTTTATAAAAAACAATTGTTGACTGAGATTTTAAGTAATCAAAATTTGTACAAAATTTATATATAACTGAGAAAGAATAAAATTCAAGGTAGAGTGAATTTTAGTTTTTATTTTCTATTTCATTCATATTGTATTTTACATATATATGTATTTGCTTTTAAATTTGTATTTCTTTGGACATTTTCTCACCATTCTCTGTGACCAGGAAGTTCTGTAATAAAACTGACGATGCCTCCATTATATCATGATGCAGGATACATATGGGCACTGGGGAGTGCTGCAGCACAAAAAATATATCTAACCATTTGAAATATCAATAAATGGTGTGTATTTTTGGATTTGAATGTGAATATATTGTAAAACAACACAGAAACCAATAAAACAAGACTCTTACACCATCAGCAGCAACAAAGCTTCTTTTTTATACTCGTTCTTCTTGCTCCCCCAGTAGCTGTAAATTTTATAAATAGATATGAAACAACATGCCATAAGTTAATTATTTTTGTATTCAGGATTTATATTGTACATATATTTCTTGAATGAGATAGAAGCATGTTATATGATCCTAATAATGTCTAGTTAATTGTAGGATAATTATTGATTTTGTAGCTACTGTTTGTGAGACAAAATCTATAAATCTTATGTTTTGTTCTTTCCACTTTTTATGTAGAGAATCAAGTGACAAGTTAATAATTTTTCAGACTGTGTGAATACTGATGATTCACTGAGCTAGTGACTGGTGTGATGGTTTTAATCATTCCACTGAGTTTAGTTGCTGAAAGTGTTCAGCGTGAGTTGTTGAATGTGTTCAGGGTGAGTTGTTGAATGTTTTCAGGGT
Source organism: Haliotis asinina (assembly GCF_037392515.1). Lineage (NCBI taxonomy): Eukaryota > Metazoa > Mollusca > Gastropoda > Lepetellida > Haliotidae > Haliotis > Haliotis asinina. Next base: position 42,718,021 of record NC_090280.1, on the reverse strand, counting down.
GAGTTTTTTAATGTTTTCAGGGTGAGTTTTTTAATCTGTTCAGGGTGAGTTGTTGAATGTGTTCAGGGTGAGTTGTTGAATGTTTTCAGGGTGAGTTTTTTAATCTGTTTAGGGTGAGCTGTTGAATGTGTTCAGGGTGAGTTGTTGACTTTTCAGGGTGAGTTTTTTAATCTGTTTAGGGTGAGTTGTTGAGAGGTTAGGTGTATATATGTACAGGTGTTGAACATGTTCAGGCAAAGTTATGGAGCTAACCACATTCCATCAAAACCTAAGAACTTTCCAGCAACACTGAAAACATGAGATCACCTTGACCAAAACATTGCAGAAAACGTTTTTGTCTTTGTTTTATCAATGTACAAGATGTTTGTAAAGTTTGTTCCAAGGAAACATCACACATTTACACATGTTTCATTTCAGAATCCACTTCCACCAATAAACCTGACAGTAATCTCTGAAGGGAAATAACACATTTGTATATTTCCCACACAGCCTCGAGTCCCCATTTGATCACTGATTGCACTCAGCTATAATCTATCAGATTCAGGAGCCTCTCTCTCACTCATACTTCAATCCTGCCCATTGATAGTGAAGAGTGACCTACCAAAATACTATTTTATCGAGGTTGCTGATTGGCTGAAGAATCTGTGAGTTCTCATCAATCGTAGAAGTGATTGCGATGGACAGATTTCTTGTCATGATCAAAAAGAAAATACAGAAAAGCATTTTATCACCCACAATATATTTAACTGAGGTACGGAAATCAATCTTCTCTTTAATTCTGATTACTCAGCGAATATGACGGCACAGTTCACAAGGTCAGGGAATTAAGTTCTGTTTGTTTGGCGTATGGAACAAAATTACTTCATTTAATCTTTGAACGGAGATTTAATCTCTGCTTAAATACAAATTTGATTAAGAACAGAGTAGCTTTGTGATTTTTTTAACTATTCTATTTGGCATAGTGTGGGCTTGTATTCTCAGTTCTGAAAGAAATGTTGAAAGTAACTTATTTGAAACTTGGGAATTTCATTATTTTGAAGGCTCCCTTGACTCTGTGGTAAGGTGAAGCAGACATTTATTTGGGGTGGGAGTTTACTTCAGTAGATCATCAACAGTGATTGGAGTTTAATTGAGGCAGGGATTGCTTTGTCAGAAATAAATATTGTGCATGAAAACTTTTTGATTTTTTTTATCAATATCTCATAAAAGTGTTGAGAGTACATTCCTTTTATAACAATCCTATCTAAATTTTCAGTATCAGATCCAAGAAAAACTGGTCGTCAGCAACCCATGCTTGTCTTAAGAGATGGGGATTAGGTAGTCAGAATCACTGACTTGGTTGCTGCCATTGCTGTCATTGTATCCCAGTTCTGTAGATCGATGCTCACAGTGTTGATCACTGGATTGTCTGCTGCAGTCTCAATTATATTCAGACCACTGCCAAATAGCAGGAATATTGATGAGTGTAGCATTAGCAACAAACAAATGAACTGAGAGGAACACAGGAAAATGCAAGCATTCTTTTAATATGTTCCAGTTTTCATCCCCAGCATTGGATAGCGCTGTGGCAGGAAATCTAAAAAGATTTAAAGGAACACTGTCATGGAGTGGTGTTCCCTTTTCTCAGTATATGTTCACACTTTGTGTGCCTCAGGTCTCTGTATACAGACTACGTTAGACATTAGGAAGCTATATGTTTCTGTGTTCTAATTGTTGCATAGCAACTTCAGCTGGTCATACATGGTCTTGTTTTGGATGGAGACTCAGTGACTGGATCATTGCTGTGGTAAGACGATACTGAGTGTGTGACATGACAGAGAGAAGTAACAGAAAATGGTCCAGGAATGTTTTGGATTTTTTAACTGTAGCAGAGATAACGTTGTGGATATTAATGAGGACAAAGACTCTCTCACCCATTCATTCATTCACTCACTCACTCACTGGATACTTGCAGGGGAGCACTGAATAGGAGATAGATCAAGTAGAGACATTTCTTTAATGGTCAGAGATGAAAAGAAATATAAGTGAATTTATAATATTTTTTAAGCAATGGTGGGCTGCTACTGTTTATTCATTCTAAACTGGAATTCCTACGAATCAATAATCAGAAATCTTTGCCCTCAAATCAGATATAGTAAACTAAAAATCAAGTTTGAATACAATTGGGATGGCAGATATGAAGTGGGTACCCCAAATGTCACTATGAAGTTATGTCAGGGAAATACTGCAGCTTAAGAGTTAACCATCCAATTCTATCCTATGCAATTTCAGTTCAAAGATGATCAATTAATCCATATGGGAAAACATTTTTTGTGAGTATTCGGGTCACAGTTATGTACCGGCTCTTGTGACAAGGCAAGATCCTGTGTCTGTTGGCTGTGCCACAGCTTACGGGTACACAGGCTCATCACACAGACATGTGCTGTATGGAGCTTGGAAGGGTCTGGGGACAGATCGTACGATCCTCTGGAGAGCCTGTTCCCAGCAAGTGGCACGTGTCCGCGTTAAAGTATCGTTTCATTTAATTAAGCCGATTCAAGATTCTAAACAAATAGGAGCTCTTCAGGCGTCCGAGAGGGGTTCTCAAGGAGAGGTGGTAACGATCGCAGGCCTGTCTCTCCGTGATTGTTGAGGTGTTTGGGGATACTGTGGTTGTCTGTGTTGGGTGATGCTTGGTGCTAAAATGTGGAGGTTTTGAGGCTGGGAATTAGGAAAACAGCTTAGCTTTATAGTTTTGTATAAGTTGTGAAGCTTTACATGTTTCTACTCAAAAGGTTCATTTAACCTTTGAGAGTCTCATCAAATTACTACCCTTAAACACCATACATCCTTCAAAATCAGCATTAATCCTTTTAAACACTACATCACTCTTCACAAAACCCATATCAGCTTCGAACATGTTGTCTTCTCCTAAATTCTACAACACACGTTTTCTCCAAACTCTACATCACATAATTCCACATCATATAGCTTTTTGGAGAGGTGTGGTAGCCTAGTGGTCAAAGCATACTGAAGCTCTGAGTTTGATTCTCAATATGGTTACACAATGTGTTGAGCCCACTTCTGGTGCTCCCACCATGATATTGCTGCAACATTGTTAAAAGCAATATGAAAACAAACTCACTCAAAATGCTCAGCCTCCTCCAAATTTGCCATCATCCCTTTACCATTTTACTTCCCTTGTCCTATTCCAAAACTCGCCCATACTCATGGCTCCTTTAGAGCTCCACATAAATCCTCCAAAACTCCACATCACTCCACCCACTCTCATTGCTTCTTCGAAACTTCCCATCACTCCATCCAAGCTCATGGCTCCTTTAAAGCTCCACATTACCTCCAAACTCCATATCACTCCTCTAACCTCCATGTCGCTGATCTAGACAAAGATCGCTCCAAATTTAACATCACTCTTCTCAAACTCCACATAACTCCTCACATCATGACTGAAATATGAATTGGATCCATGCCCAAATATGGCATGGTATCACAGCACCCTAGCACTGCAACCAGCTTTAGTCTGATCCAGTACCAACAGCCACCCATGCATACATGTGTGTATAAATGTGGCATGGTATCACAGTACCCTAGCACTGCAACCAGCTTTAGTCTGATCTAGTACCAACAGCCTCACACACATACATGTATGTATAAATGTGGCATGGTATCACAGTACCCTAGCACTGCAACCAGCTTTAGTCTGATCTAGTACCAACAGCCTCACACACATACATGTATGTATAAATGTGGCATGGTATCACAGTACCCTAGCACTGCAACCAGCTTTAGTCAGATCAAGTACCAACAGCCTCACACACATACATGTGTGTATAAATGTGGCATGGTATCACAGCACCCTAGCACTGCAACCAGCTTTAGTCTGATCTAGTACCAACAGCCTCACACACATACATGTGTGTATAAATGTGGCATGGTATCACAGTACCCTAGCACTGCAACCAGCTTTAGTCTGATCTAGTACCAACATCCACCCATGCATACATGTATGTATAAATGTGGCATGGTATCACAGTACCCTAGCACTGCAACCAGCTTTAGTCTGATCTAGTACCAACAGCCTCACACACATACATGTATGTATAAATGTGGCATGGCATCACAGTACCCTAGCACTGCAACCAGCTTTAGTCTGATCTAGTACCAACAGCCACCCATGCATACATGTATGTATAAATGTGGCATGGTATCACAGTACCCTAGCACTGCAACCAGCTTTAGTCTGATCTAGTACCAACAGCCTCACACACATACATGTATGTATAAATGTGGCATGGTATCACAGTACCCTAGCACTGCAACCAGCTTTAGTCTGATCTAGTACCAACAGCCTCACACACATACATGTATGTATAAATGTGGCATGGTATCACAGTACCCTAGCACTGCAACCAGCTTTAGTCTGGTGTAGTACCAACAGCCACCCATGCATACATGTGTGTATAAATGTGGCATGGTATCACAGTACCCTAGCACTGCAACCAGCTTTAGTCAGATCAAGTACCAACAGCCTCACACACATACATGTGTGTATAAATGTGGCATGGTATCACAGCACCCTAGCACTGCAACCAGCTTTAGTCAGATCAAGTACCAACAGCCTCACACACATACATGTATGTATAAATGTGGCATGGTATCACAGTACCCTAGCACTGCAACCAGCTTTAGTCAGATCAAGTACCAACAGCCTCACACACATACATGTGTGTATAAATGTGGCATGGTATCACAGCACCCTAGCACTGCAACCAGCTTTAGTCTGATCTAGTACCAACAGCCACCCATGCATACATGTATGTATAAATGTGGCATGGTATCACAGTACCCTAGCACTGCAACCAGCTTTAGTCAGATCAAGTACCAACAGCCTCACACACATACATGTATGTATAAATGTGGCATGGTATCACAGTACCCTAGCACTGCAACCAGCTTTAGTCTGGTGTAGTACCAACAGCCACCCATGCATACATGTGTGTATAAATGTGGCATGGTATCACAGTACCCTAGCACTGCAACCAGCTTTAGTCAGATCAAGTACCAACAGCCTCACACACATACATGTGTGTATAAATGTGGCATGGTATCACAGCACCCTAGCACTGCAACCAGCTTTAGTCAGATCAAGTACCAACAGCCTCACACACATACATGTATGTATAAATGTGGCATGGTATCACAGTACCCTAGCACTGCAACCAGCTTTAGTCAGATCAAGTACCAACAGCCTCACACACATACATGTGTGTATAAATGTGGCATGGTATCACAGCACCCTAGCACTGCAACCAGCTTTAGTCTGATCTAGTACCAACAGCCACCCATGCATACATGTATGTATAAATGTGGCATGGTATCACAGTACCCTAGCACTGCAACCAGCTTTAGTCAGATCAAGTACCAACAGCCTCACACACATACATGTGTGTATAAATGTGGCATGGTATCAAAGTACCCTAGCACTGCAACCAGCTTTAGTCTGATCTAGTACCAACAGCCACCCATGCATACATGTATGTATAAATGTGGCATGGTATCACAGTACCCTAGCACTGCAACCAGCTTTAGTCTGATCTAGTACCAACAGCCTCACACACATACATGTATGTATAAATGTGGCATGGTATCACAGTACCCTAGCACTGCAACCAGCTTTAGTCAGATCAAGTACCAACAGCCTCACACACATACATGTGTGTATAAATGTGGCATGGTATCACAGCACCCTAGCACTGCAACCAGCTTTAGTCTGGTGTAGTACCAACATCCACCCATGCATACATGTCTATCTTAGTTAAAGTACAATAACCCTTAATTCAGTGGTGTGGTGGGGGTAATCCAGTGGTTGAAGCATTTACTCATCACACCTTGTTGATGTCCCACATGGATACAATGTGTGAAGCCCATTTCTGGCATCCCCTGCCATGATGTTGCTGGAATATTGCCAAAGTGGCATAAAACTAAACTCACTTGATTTCAGAATTAATCACCATTCTCATCACCTTAATGTATCAACATTGACATTCCTTGTTTCTGGTCATTACTTTTACATCAAATCTTCATTTAAAATAATCATTAAGGCATTTCTATGGCTTGAAGTATCTCAAATAAAAATATGTAACTTTGGTTTGTTGTACACACATACACATGCTTTGCTGACAAATATTCAGTAAAAGTGTGCCTATGATTGCTAACCCGTTTTAGAGAAATGTTGCTGATGATTATGTTGTGATAAATATCCACCTTGAGGGCTCATGAAGTTAATTGTGTGACCCTCATAGTGTATAAATTGAGGTGAATCCTCCCATTTTTAAAATAGTATATTTGAAAGTATGTTTAAAAGAGGTTATAGGCATCTGGAAGATTTGATGAACAAAAACAAACATCGGCATTACTTATCACAGTTACTATCCGATCACTGATGGTTAATTTGAGATATATTTGGATGAGGTAACGTAGTCAGAGGTTTAGATGTCTTAGTAAATACTACCACGTTAAGAATCAATGTTTCCAATTTCATTGATATGAATCCCTGTTTTGACAAAACAGCATCCAGTGTACAGTTTGGTGGTTCTGCAAGGTGATTTTTCATAAAAACGTAAATCTTTTTATAGGGGGACTGGCCAACATATCCTTTGATAATACACCATGAGTTCTGATAACTCTTCTCTTCTATTCAGCGGAAATGTGGCAAACTTTTGGCAAAATATTATGTAATCTTTGAAAAAATCCAGTGAAAAGTTTCACAGAATCTTGTGCATTGTGAAGGTACATGTAGATTTCAGCTGCGAGAACCTGAAATAGCCGTTCTTGTTGGGAAGAAAAACACTCGTTATTTTAAATAGGGACTTCCATGGACCTTGAAATTACATCTTGATCAGAAAAAGAGCTTGCTGCCTGTGATGTTGACAAAAAGCATGTATATTTTGACAGAGGTGGCTGCTCATGAGGATTCGATAGATAGCAAGCCGTTTATTGATTGAAACTCATGAGACATTGATTATGAAGCAGGCGTGTAAGAGGTTCCATTAAACATGGGGTCGTCATAATATGATTCCTTCAGCACAGATACACTGTAGCTTTGGCTGGGATTCCCTCGGTTGTTTCCGACTCGACCATCGAGTAGTTCGGAATTCTCTTGGCGCCTTCGTCGCACAGTCAGATACCTTTGGTAGTTAGATTTCGCTGCTGCTCTCAAATCCAACTACGACCAACGACCATTGATTTTTGGTTTCTTGTCCTCTTCATACAGACTTCCACAAGGCCCTTTGGATTAATTTTCTTGACTTGGTCTTCGTGTATTGCCACAGCAGCCTGCAGTTTTAAACCGGTGAGTAAATTGTTTTTAGCGCTTCAATGATCAAAGTTTTTGACTGCTTCCAAACTATGGTCTGCGATTTCTCTGGAGAGTTGGTTCTTCAGAAAGCTAGGCTCCATTTTATTATCACAGTAGTCGTTCAGTTTCATCAAGTGTGTAGAATTTGGTGGACAACTGTGAGTTTTGCCAATCGACCTGTTACTGTTACCTCTATGTTTATGGGTCGCATCAGCACAATGTTTTTTATTATTTTTTTCAATTTTCTTTGGTGAAAAGACTATAGTGTGACAACTCATTTTAAAGAGGAGAGCACGTTCTTCATTTTTCTCATGTTTTGATTAAGTTTTGTGGAAATTCATTTTCATCCCATTAATGTCGTCCCCTTGTCTAAATATATTCCAAAAGATGTGATAAAGTCCAGACATGATGTCATCTCAGTGAATTACTAAATGAAAATCCAGATTCATAGAAAACTAATCAAGAGGTTTTGCATGCATTTGTATTCTTGATCAAGTTTCAACTTTATCTTCAGAACAGTAAGGAGTCTGTGCCTTGAGGAACTGATACACACAGTAATATGAGACTAATGGATCCACTGATCAGATTAGTAACTTTGTTGGCAGAGTTTTCTCATATCAGTGATGTCATTGATGATCATGATGTCAATCACTAGCCTATCTGGTCCAGAATATTTGTTTACAATTTTCAAATCCCTTTCACATCAGATCCGTTTCACTGTTGTATGAATATATAGTGAAAGGAATGTAGACATCTTGGATTTAGTTGTTGGATGTTTAAAACAGTTGTGTGTTCTACTATCAGCATATATGAAAGTTTTATGATGTATGAATTAAATTCATTATCATCATCATCATCATGGTTTGATCATAAATAAATATACAAAAATTAAATGATTAAAAATATTGTAAAGTTATCACCCTGTTGTGTTTGACTGATCAGGATAAACTTCAAAATGACTGAACATGAATTGTCAGGTGCTAAATCCATCTCAGATATTTCTTATCCACTCCAATATCAGGAAGTAATACTTCCTTTGAAAATTCATTGTCAATTAGAACCACAGCAAGCAATATATTAGAACTCAGATATTAGGAAGATGCAAATACAGAATATTAGATTCAAAATGATCTGATATAGCATAGAGAAAGACACAGGTTTAACGTAATAAATACTCGTCTCGCATACATACTTTTCAAAAAATTTTAGTTACACCTACATAGTTCTAAAAGTGTTACTACATAAATCCTAGCCTAAGGTAATAAGGACTCATCTCTAGACACACTTTCGGTGAGACAAAAGCTTTGATGAATCTAATATTCTGGACTTATATTTTCCTAATATCTGAATACTAATATATCACTTGCAGTGGTAATAGTTAATCATAATTTTGCATGAAATATTACTCCATGATGGCTAACTAATAATTGAGATGGTTGCTAGGTTATGAGGTTCAAAGATTAGGAGGTTATGTGGTTGTAAGATAAGGAGGTTATAAGGTGTAAAGATTAGGATTTTTTTTAGGTCCTAAGATTAGGAGGTTAAGAGGTTCTAAGATTAGGAGGCTTTGAGAAAAGAGTTTTTTTAGGTCCTAAGATTAGTAGGTTAAGAGGTTCTAATATTAGTAGGTTATGAGCTTCTAAGATTAGGAGAGTATGAGTCTCTAACATTAGGAGGTTTTGAGGTTCTATGATTAGGAGGTTATGAGGTGCTAAAATTATGGGGTTTTGAGGTTGGGCTCTAGTCAGAATTATCATTACAGGTGGTATGGGACTGTAACGTTAAGTACTGTTCAGAAACTACTGACTTCTTACGTGATATGATGGTCACACCACAGGATACTCAGAAGTCGGTGACTAGCTCAACAACTGAATAAACTTGTCAGACATTTGTATTTGTGGGACTGTTTTAGTGGTTTCTGATTTCCTGTCAATGTTGAGGTTCATGAGAAGGTTGAAGATAGTTACTATATCCACTGTTGATCAAATATTCTTGCAGATATTGAACAAGAAATTTTATCACTAGTGACACACCCATCGCTGCTGTGTTCATGCATCAATATGTTATGATTTGAGTTTTCCAGCAATATTATCGAGAGGGACACCAGAAATGGGTGAGTGAATGCAGTTTAATATCAGGGTCACCAATAATCCAGGAATGTCACAGTGACCTTGGCATATTTTATTCTGGACAGACAAACCACTGAAAGGTATATAAGAAACAACCTGTGGAGGTGATTTGCAATTTGCCACTGCAGATGAAGGATGGTAGCATATTACCCTGAGATGGCTGCTGGGAATGTATTCCAGTGTCCATAGATGGTGTGGATGGGGGTTGTGATGTGTGGATGGTGTCTCATCTTTTGTTATGCCCACTCCAAGACATCATCATCCACTGACTCGATGATCCTTGTCCCCAAATATCTGACAGCATTACACTGTAACCCATTTACGGACTCCTGAATTGACACCATGACAGAAGCCCTGTTGCTGGCCTCAGAACTGAGTAGTGGCCCAAGTTGCTGAACCCAGAACTAACTGCCGACCAAAGTTTTTTGCAGTAACAAATGGTATAAGAAATTCCCTGTGAACCAACAAAATATGACACAGACAAGTGAAAAATATTCAGTGTTATGTATTGAGCAGACAAATAGCAAGATACAACAATTCACAAGAGAGGATTCCATTGCAATGCAATTGAGTCAAATCTAAAATAATGGGTCACAAACATAATGTCAACTCACCAAAGTCTTGGTTTTCAGTGAGAAACAGTTCTTTAACAGCAACCAATCTTGAATGTAGGTCAATGTTGGTGAAGAGGCAGACTGATGTAGATAGACCAAATGGTGACACAACTCCAGTATAACTCTCATGTAAGTGTGTGTGTGAGCCATCAACACAACAACCCGCCTTATATATACACAGTCACTGATTCTTGAGCATTCCAGTGAAGTATGGAACCTTCGTGATTGGAGTCGTTTACCAACAGTCAAAACACACCAAAGGGAGATAACTGTAAAGTGCTATCTTAAAGGTGTGCCGCTAGAACACTGTTAACGATGATACGAAATGTGACCCATAATAACTATCACTCAAAACTCTAAGACACTGTGACCCAATAATAACTATCACTTAGTCAATAACAGTACAAATTACAGAAAATACACTCTCGTAACACTCTCTCACTTAAGGAAAAGAAAGTTTCACAGTTCTTTGGCCTCCATAAGATTGTTACCAATCAACAAATCGACACCCAGAACTGTGAGAGAGTCAAGAACACCAACTTTCACATCACCTGAAATCAGATCTGAAGTCAAATTCACAAAATGGAGAGGAACAGAAGAGTTGCTGCCTATGCCCTGAAGCAAAACATCTGAGTTTTTCGGAAGACTCATCAGAAAAAGGCAAAATATCCTTCAAAATCAGAGATTGAAGAACTCCAGTATCCCTCAAGATAATAATGGCTCGTGGGTAAGAATTATTTCCCTAAGTGACACAGAAACCTTAGAAAAAGTCCTTCCGAACTTCACAATGTGTTGACTTACTCTCACAAATATAACTCTCCTCAGAACCACCTGGAAAGAAAGGCTTAGGTGCAGGGACACACAAACATTTGGGGAAAGTGCAGCCTGATTTTTAAACTATGCAAGTCATCAACCTTTTGTTCTTGCAAATAAGTCTCAAGATCAGCATGAAATGTTCCATCAAAACTGTCTCAAACCATCAAAATATGTGACTTCCTCAGACCCATGCCACGTTTTCTCTAGCAAACTCTACAAAAGTCTCATTGTTTCTCTTGTGAACATTTCTGAACTACTGACAATAAGTCCCAGGTACGTATACTAACTCATAAAATGTCAAAAGTGTACTCTTGACAAGCTCATAGTCTGAGCTTTGTTGTATCAACAAGGCTGAATAAGCATCCTGAGCTTTACACCTTCACAAACAGGTTGCAATAGCATGCTCCATGACTCCCTAGGCCACTTGAGATTTTCAGCAACTTTTAAAATGTAGAAAATATTTGTCTACTTCTTACTCATTAAAAAGGGGTATCACTCTACCATGCCTTGCAGTGTCAAAAGAGGATTTGAGATGGAGATGACTTTTCTAACCTTTACATGGCAATTTCTCTGTCGATTTCCAATTTTCTTAATTCATTTTCCTTTCTGTCTCTGTCTCTTTCCATTTCTCTCTCTCTTTCCTTTCCATCTCAAACTTTCTCATTTCTTTTTCAATTTCCATCCTTTTCAATACTTCCTGTTTTCTATTTTCTTCTTTTTGAATTTGCAAGTGAATTTTAAGTTTCCTGTGTTCCTTGGCCCAATTTGCTGATTGTTCCCTGACCCAATTTGCTGACTGTTCCCTGATTCAAGTTGCTGATTGTTCCCTGACCTGTGTTGCGGGCTGTTCCCTGACCCCAGTTGTTGACTATTTGCTGACTGTTCCCTGATCTATGTTACTGACTGTTCCCTGATTCAAGTTGCTGATTGTTCCCTGACCTGTGTTGCGGGCTGTTCCCTGACCCCAGTTGTTGACTATTTGCTGACTGTTCCCTGATCTATGTTACTGACTGTTCCCTGACCCAGGTGGCTGACCATACCTTTACCCAGGTTACTGACTGTTCCCTGACCCGGGTTGCTGACTGTTCCTTGACCCAGGTTGCTAACTCCTGTGGAAGACTTATTCATCCCTGTATGAGACCAGTTCGCCTGTGCTGGTCTATGAAACTGATTTATCTACCCGTGGTAATATACTAGATGTTCCCTCATTTCCTGATCACAGTCAGGCAGCTTATACAGATTTATGAGATTCAGTTCAAGGGTAAGAGGATTTTTCTTTCACTCATCTCTCATTGCGAGGCCATATTTTACTATGTTTTTCCCATTTTGTCTCGCAAGCATTCAATTATTTGGTAACATACTGTCCTGACTGAAATAGGATTGTCTTATTATAGAATGCAGAATAAGTAGAGGTTAGACTCATCCATGGAGTGTGGCTGCAGGAACTGATGGTATTACTGCAGAGTCTGAGCAGCTGCAGATTACAGTCCCATAGCTCCAGCTTAAACCAGGGGCTGAAGTATGAAGCTGGTGGGTGAATCGGGAGAGTAGGTACAAGAGGGTTAAAGTACAGCGTACAGGGAGCTTAAAGGCACATTAGGGTGAAGGGTACAGGAGGGTGAAGGGTACAGGAGGGTTATGGTTGAAGAGGGTTGAAGGGTTATGGTTGAAGGGCACAGGAGGATGAGGGATACAGGAGGGTTATGGTTGAAGGGCACAGGAGGATCATGGTTGAAGGGTACAGGAGGGTGAGGGGTACAGGAAGGTGATGGGTGAATATACAAGAGGGTGATAGAGGAAGGTTACAGGAGTGTGAAGAACACAGGAAGGTGATGATTGAATGGTAGAGGAAGGTGATGAGTGAAGGGTACAAGGTGGTGAAGGGTACAGGAGGGTGAAGGGCACTGGAAGGTGATTGGTGAAGGGTACAGGAAGGTGATGGGTGAAGGGCACTGGAGGGTGATGAGCACAAGAAGGTGATGGGTGAAGGGTACAGTAAGTTGAAGGGCACAGAAAGGTGATGGGTAAAGGGAACAGGAAGGTGATGGATGATGTGTATAGGAAGGTGATGGGTGAAAGGTACAGGAGTGTGATGGATGATGGGTATAAGAAGGTGACGGGTACAGGAGGGTGAAGGGTACAGGAAGGTGATGGGTGAAGGATACAAGAGGGTGATGGAAGAAGGGTACAGGAGTGTGATGGGTGAAGGGTACAAGATGGTGAAGGGTACGGGAGGGTGAAGGGTACAGGAAGGTGAAGGGTACAGAAACCTGATGGGTGAATGGTACAGTAGGGTGAAGGGTACAGAAAGGTGATGGGTGAAGGGTACAGAAAGGTGATGGGTGAAGGGTACAGAAACCTGATGGGTGAAGGGTACAAGAAGGTGATGGGTGAAAGGGAGAACTGAACTGAAATCAGGATAGAGAAATGTGGTTAGTGGACGAAGAGGGTTATAGTGAAGGGAAGATAAGGGGACTGTGGATATTTGAAGATCTCAGTAAGTGGAGAGAGTGTATAATAGAGGAACTTTGAAAGAAAGGAGAGGGTTACTGAACCCAGTTTGAGAGGAGAGAAATAGATTCAGAATGGTAAGTGCTATGCTTTTCTGTGTTGTCTGTCGAATCAATGCCTCAGTATTAATCCTAACAATGAAGTTGCCCCACGTGAACAGTTTGATGGTTTCAGTAATTGAATAACTGCCGTCCAGCCATCAATGGATTAATCTGGCATATCCATAAATAGCTGATATAGCAATAAACAGTTACCACTCATCAACATCTCACTCTTTGTTAGTGATGCTTCGTCTCTAGAAGTCTTGAAGACCAAAACGAGTTTCTAAACTGTATATATATCTCTGCAAGATATCTGCATAAAATGACCACCTGGCTGTTCCAGCCTGATCCATCTGAAGAAGATGTCCCATTAACTGTCGTATGATATACAATCAATACTAATTAATAGTTTTAATATCAATCTGGATAAACATCGACTTGGGATGGGTATTAATTATCAACCAGTCTACTTTGTATTGAGCTTTCACTGAGTGCCATTAATCCAAGATGGCCGTTCAGACAGATTGAAGGCAGAAACATTAGCTCAGGTCGCAGCGATGTCAGATTCATCGAACAGTGAGATACTCTTATTAGTAATTTGACATTCACGTGTCTCACAAATTGACGGGTATTTTGAAGTACAGACTCCGATATTGTCTTTAGGAAATCATTGCGAAGGTACGGAGGCATATTCCTGGTGACCTACAGGTGACATCAGTGTTCAGTATACGCTGGCCTGATGGTTGGAGACTGTCAAAATTTCAAATTTTCAGAAGAAGTTTTCAGTGCAAAATATAGTGAGTGTTTGACAATTTCAATGGAATTATTCATTATTTAGTTCAAACAGTTTAATAAAGTCATGTTGCTGATGAGTTTTGAATAGGAGTGTAGGTGTCATCCATTTTGTTCAGTGGAGCGGTCATCAGTTTTATGCACATGTACTAGGGAAGCTGCGGTTTGTACATAAAATTATTTTTAGACAATGCGTAAATGTTATGTTGGGATTTTGTACATGAAATACAGGAGGAATCTCTTACTTTGCACATAAATTTGGGTTGGAGGGGTGTCTTTCACATAGTACATACCTTTCCATAAATATTGTCAATATTGTGGTGGATACAGTCTCTGCCCAGAGAGTGAAAAGTTGCATGACTTCATCATACAGAAAGATATTTCCCCTCCTAGCTCTCAATGATGGGGGGAGTTCATGCAGCCACTGCCCATCTTGGAGTCAATGTAATGTGTCTGAGTCAGTGAGTGAGTGTGCTCACAGCAATATTCCAGCTGTATGGCAGATAAATAGAGGAAACCAGTCCAGACAATCAAGTGATCAACAGCATGAGCATTGATTTGCGAATATGGGAATTAATAACATGTGTCAACCAAGTCAGCGAGTCTGCCCATCCGATCCCATTAGTCTCCTCTCACTAGAAGCATAGTAGCCTTTTGTGGCAAGCATGGGTCGCTAATGGCCTTTTCTACCCCGGATCTTCACAAGTTGTATGGTGCCTGATAGGGGTATCCTTGTAAACCTATGTCATGCTGTTTCAGGAGGATCGTACAAGCCTCTACACACACATACAAATACAAGCAAACACGTTTTCACACATTTGACCTAATAGATAATAGCTTTAATACTGGAATACCCGATAATTCATCAGACAAGAGTTACATCAACTTTCAAACCGAATAAACTTCATTATACACCAGAACACGAGTACTGAATTTTTTCAGACAGGAAACATTCTATTGTTCAACTGTTGTCTCAGAAAATTCTTGGTGATCAAATCCTTCTAAGTTTAATCATAGCATTTTTACTAAAACTTCACAGTTTTAGTGCCAAACTGTAGCATCCAAGCTTTCATGTTCTGTCAACACAAAAACTGAGAACTACTTTTCCCTGGTGATTTCTCGGAACGCCAGAAGATGACAACTTAATAAATTAATGACTCAACAAATGTGTGATAAACTGTAACTTTTGTTGAACAAATGCTTTGATCTCGGTGAAGGATTGTGGATAACTTTATTATGGTCAGGGATGATATTGAACATGTCTGAGTATGTTGGAGATATTCAGGGCTGAATCTGTGCAAAGGTTCTAGACAGTACCTGGTCCTTATCATATCCTATTAAATCTATTTCTTTACTGATGCTATTGGCAAGGCTTGAGGTTCACTTCATAATGGGTTTTGGAATGTCAGAAAATAAGAACGTTTCTGTGTCTGTGCCCAACTCCAAGTAAATGGGCGTCCATATTGTTGGACAATCTTGGTCTGACTGGTTTTAAGTGAAAGGAATTTGTCTACTTTCAAATGCCATAGGTGAGTAAGCTTTCTTAATAGATTATGATATACCAGAGATTGGTACCTATTGCTCAAAAGTGTCATTTGTGGATAAAGGTTTTCCTGTTTTGTGAAGATGCTGTTAAGGAAAAGTGGCAATTGGGAGAACTTTCTAGGGATAAGTTTTGTCCTTTCATGAATTTGTTTCTTGTGATCTTAAACGATAATTCCACCAATTGGTTTTGGTTTTCAAAATCCACTTTCATCATCAGAAGAGACAAGTTGGACGGACTACTGTAGCTGTTTTGCTCATGCCCATTGTTTGTCACAGCATTTTTCTGTTATTGGTTTTGTCATTAATGGATAGACATGGATTGTTCAGGAGACAGAAAGTTTTGAAGGCATATGAATGATTTGGCTACAGCTTGTCTTTGGTTAGTGAGTTTCTTGTCAATTTTCCTTCAGTCATTTGCAAGCATTGTGATCCAGTTCTGCTTGGCCTCCAGTCTTGGTCGGTCACCAGTCTCAAGTGGCCACGAGTCTTGTTTGGTCTACAGTCTTTGTCTCTGGTCTTGCATGGTTTCTAGTCTTGTGCTTTAGTCTTGGCCGGTCTCCAGCCTTGTGCTTCGATCATCAGCCTTGGTCTCCAGTCTTGTTATCCAGTCTTGCATGGTCTCCTGTCATGGTCTCAAGTCATGGTTGGTCTTCAGACTTGTGTTCCAGTCATGGTCTCCAGCCTTGCTTGGTCTCCAGTCACGGTTTCCAGCCTTTTCATCAGCCTTGCTTGGTCTCCAGTCTTGTTCTCCAGTTTAGCATGGTCTCCAGTCTTGTTCTCCAGTCTTGTTCTTCAGTCTTGTGTTCTCATTTCATGTTTAAGATTTTATTTTCTCTTTGCCACTATACAATATGAGAAGTCTGGCACATTCACTCATAATCCAGTTATGTCATAGTTTCAGCTGAACAAATGTCCAGACCAAGAAGGCCAACACATCTCCAAGTTGCCACCAAAGCAGGAAATAGCTGGGATTGATCTGTTACTCCGAGACGTGTTGTTTCGATTCTCTTCCTGTAATTCCCCTCATTTCTACTCAGACGCTTTGATTTTCAGTTTATATAATCTGGCCCTGTGCACACTTTACAAGCATTGCTTCATCTAAACTAATAAAGACAGAAGATTAAGCCAGCCTTAAGGGCAAATCATCACCTAGAATGGAGACTTGTGACTGTACTTGTATATACATGGCAATGATAATTATGTTTAAGCTGTTAAGGCGGGGTGATTACACTGATAATCAGGGTTGAGTGGGTGTATAAATGAATTGTGTCAGCTCATCAAGACAGTTTTGAAGGACATCAGGACTTTCTTTTATCCAAGGAAATGAATAATCAAGTCTTCACCTTATATTTGCATAAACTCGACTCCAGTCTAACTCTTGGCAGGGACCAGAAACAAAGCTCATGAATACAGTTCATGAATTTAGTGGTCTAGATAGATGCTTTATCTAAGTATCATGCTGATAAAGACAAGATGTTAGCTTTTCTGTTTGTCCATATGTAGCGTATGAAATAAGGTCCCATCTGACTACCTGCTAATAGGCTAGACTTCTGATGGACGGTCTAACTCTACAGCTAGCCAGTCCAATAGTCTGGTAAAAAAAATCACGTTTCATACATATAAGTAAATTCACAATAGCTTTGTGTCTAGTAACATTTTAAAGTTACCAGTCCTGGTGTTTGACTGGTTTTTGGACTTATTTCATGTACTGCCATATGGTGACGGTCTGTAAGTAATTCTATCTGGACCAAACAATCCTGTGATCAACAACATGAGCATTGATCTATGCATTTGGCATGTCCCAACGAAGTCATCAAGTCTGGCCACCTGATCCCATTAGTCGCCTCTTACGACAAGCATGGGTCACTGAAAATCTGTTCTAACCTCCATCTCCATGGATTCAAGATTAGTCACCTATGGTTGGATTGGAAATTACAACTGTATCACTCACACAGAAGCACTGTATCAAGCATTTGATTGGTTGTTGTTGCTGAACATTGTTATTTGGAACAATTTTCTTGAAAATATAGCATTGCATTTTCAGGCATTTTCAGGCATTTTCAGGCAACCTACAGTAATTGGTTATTTTGTGTCAGCAGGAAGTATTTTCCATCCTCAATCTGTTAGATCTGATGACAATTTTCTTGCCTCAGTTATGTTTACTGTCTGTGGCACCAAATCTGAATCTCTGTCTTTGAGTTATGGTGACATCATGCTTGTCAGGGTAATGGTGGGGTAGCCAAGTGGTTAAAGTGTTTCCTCACACACACACCACCACACCACACCACACCACACCACACCACACCACACCACACACCACAGCACACCACACCACACCACACCACACCACACCACACCACACCACACACCACACCACACCACTGCCACACAACCAAACCACTGCCACCACCACACCACCACACCACCTCCCCACCTCCTCCCTACACACACACACACACACACATTCCCTCAGGCCACGCCTCACAGTTCCACTTGCATCACTATGCATCATAGTTCTTCTTGAACTCACTCACTAATTCACTCAGACCATGCATCATGATTCTTCTTGAACTCACTCATTCTCTCAGACCATGCATCATGGTTATTCTTGAAGTCACTAACTCACTCAGACCATGCATCATAGTTCCTCTTGAAGGATTTTGGTCAGTGGGGTAGACTGCTAACGTTGATGTGTAATACCAGAGACCCTGGTTATTTGCCATTTCTTCTTCTCTCTCACCATAATATTGCTTTAATATTGCAAAATGCGGCATAAAACATAACTCAATTACTCACTTGAAGACTGTTTCCTCTTGTAACAGCCATCATGTCAAGTCATGACCCTCTATTCTCAAACATGTATTATGTAATTATTCCTACAGACCAGTCTAGGATGTGTTCATTGCCTCCCTGGTCAGTGTGCCACCAATGTGTAATAGCTACAAGTGTCAATACACTGACGGCGATTGTCTGGGGCTGTGAAAGGATTCCATGAAGTTGTCTTACAGTTGTCTACAGACCTTTTGAAAATCACATATGGATTCCGAGGGCAGGAACCAAGAAATAATAAATTTGTGTTATTGGTATATCAGATCCCTTAGTTTACTGAGCTCCCCAAGTCTTTTGTCTGGGGAACAAATGGATGTTCCCAGGTTTATATATTATCCATTAATTCAGTGAAAGTAGTCCCACTTTGACTGTACCCCTCTTCCGACACTCGCCCACTCACTCACCCACATGTTGGGTACAACATGGATCAACTCATGCTTTCCAATCTTACATAACACAGGTTGCTGGTTTGAGTTGTGCACAGACCTACGGTTGACAGTCTACTGACCTATCTTTTGGATACCGCAGCACTTTCTCTCCCTCATTTGAACTGACCTTGGTGATTTGACAGAGGTGGCCTTGGCTTCATCTAGTTATAAAACAGCACTTTTTGTCCCCTGCATTCATATGTTTTGTTGGTATTAATATAGTGGTACAGGTGATGCCTTCTGCTCATGTCAAGAAGACAGTAAGTGACTTGTCTTGACTTTAATGCAGATTTGCCATCAGAGTATAGGGCAGAAACGTTTCACCTTTATCACCTACATGCACACACGCTCTGACATGGTTCTGCATCCTGGTGATGATTGTGATGCTGCATCATGGTGATGATTGTGATGCTGCATCCTGGTGATGATTGTGATGCTGCATCATGGTGATGATTGTGATGTTGCATCCAGGTGATGATTGTGATGTTGCATCCAGGTGATGATTGTGATTCTGCATCCTGGTGATGATTGTGATGCTGCATCCTGGTGATGATTGTGATGCTGCATCATGGTGATGATTGTGATGTTGCATCCAGGTGATGATTGTGATGCTGCATCCTGGTGATGATTGTGATGCTGCATCATGGTGATGATTGTGATGCTGCATCATGGTGATGATTGTGATGTTGCATCCAGGTGATGATTGTGATGTTGCATCCAGGTGATGATTGTGATTCTGCATCCTGGTGATGATTGTGATTCTGCATCCTGATGATGATCGTGATGTTGCATCCAGGTGAATGATTGTGATGATGTATCCTGGTGATGATTGTGGTTCTGCATTTTGGTGATGATTTTCGAGTTGCATCATGGTGATGACAGTGATGCTGCATCCTGGTTATGATAGTAGACCTGCATCCTGGTGATGGCTGTGGCATCCCAGTTATACAACCAGAACAGAAAGCTGAAGGGACATATTCCACAGAAACATATCAAGAGATGATTATCAGAAAAGAAATGCCACTATGTTTTGGCAGGCTAAACCTCCAGCTTAGGGAGAAACTGTTATCTCTCAAACTCCATCCTGTATGACAAGTAGAATCCATACTCATCAGTGCTTATTTTGTAACCGATGTCAGCCGTAATTCTCATGTCATTTTGTGTGAAGCCAGAGAAGAGAGAGCAGGAATGTGGAGCAAGTTGATGTCAATACAGGAGAAGCTTCCATAATTGCCACTGTAATCCCAGAACTGTGGTGCCCAACCTACTGTAGGGAATTACTGTCAAGGTTGTTGGTGGCCTTCGTGGATGGAGATTCTCGAGTCTTTGTTATAAATCAGTTAATGGAATAATTTTACTGATGAGGACAATGTGTTTGGTGTTGTCAAGTCACTGAGCTGTCAGTGTAGGTTGTTATAATGCTGGGTGAAATGAGATTTGACTGAGATGAATCCACCTACATAGAGACATTTGAGAATGTCTGTGTCTGTATAGTATACTGAACTTGAGCTGACCACATACCTCCTTGATGCTGTTCACATGACAGATTTACACCTACTTACATTTAGGTATAAAGTTGGGATAACACTATCAACAACTTCAGTTTTGGGGAGCATGTGTACACTAATAACTAGTCTCTGAAATGCATATTGTACTGAAAAAGTGTTCATAATGAAAAATATATATAATGAAATGATCCCTGAGACTTTCTTCATTATCACTGAAGCAAATGACACTGAATCACAGTGAGCAAGAGTGAATCATATTGAACTAAAGCATACCACAGTGGATCATACTGAACCCCAGTGAATTATACTGAACTAAAGCACACCAGAGTGGTTCACACTGAACTGCAGTAAACCACATTGAATCATGTTGAACTGCAGCACACCACAGTGGACAACCACAGTAAGCTAGCATGAATCATTTTTAATTAAAGCACACCATAGTGGATCACACTGAACCATAGTGAGCCAGACTTAATCATATTTAACTAAATCACGCCACAGTGGATCACAGTGAACCACAGTGAATCAGAATAAATCATATTGAACTGAAGCACACTACACTCAATCACACCGAACCACAGTGAGCCAGACTAAAACACATTGAACTAAAACACACATCACAGTGAACCAGAATGAGTCATATTGAACTAAATCATGCCTTATTGGATCAGATTGAACCATCATCAACCAGTGTGAATCATATTCAACTGCAACACACCACAGTTGATCACTCATATTGTGCTAAAGCACACTGCAGCCAATGACACCGAACCACAGTGAACCACAGTGAACCAGACTGAATTATACTGAACTGCAACACACCACAGTGGATCATGTTGAACCACAGTGAACCAGAGGAAGTCATATTAAACTAAATTGTCACTGTCACTGTCTTCTGTAATCTGATTGGTTGAAAAACGTGATCAAATGGGATTTGATTCCCGCAAATTGCAAGACTATTTTCTACGTATTGACATGTAGAAACATCGCTAACAATTGTTTTGTTGCGTCATACACAGTGGTAACGTCATTCAAATCATATTTTGACGTAAAGTCAGAGTGACGTCACAAATGAGCAGTTCCAGATGCTACCATGGGAAGCAGATGAAACGGCCAGTTGATGACACTTCACCGCTCTACACGTATTTGATGTAAAGGAGTGCAGACAGAAAAACACTTTGGTTTACTTTTACAATGTTGATAAACACCCGGAAATTGGCCAACACATAATGTTTATCTCCTAATCACGGCACAGTAGATCAGACTGAACCACAGTGAACCAGAATGAATCACACTGGATTGCATGTCATATTGAACTAAATCACGGCACAGTCAATCACACCGAACCACAGTGAACCAGACTGCATTATATTCAACTGCAACATGCCACAGTTGATCACACTGATCCACAGTGAACCAGAGCAAGTCATATTGAACTGAAGCACATGACAGTGGCTCACACCAAACCACAGTGAACCAGACTGAATTATATTGAACTGCGACACACCAAAGTGGATCATGCTGAACTAAAACTACAGTCGAAAACATGGACCACAGTAAACCAGACTGAATCATTGTACTGCAACACACCACAGTGGATCAGACTGAACCACAGTGAACCATAGTGAATTTTATTGAACTAAAGCATACTACATTTGATCTCACCGAACCACAGGAAACCAGACTGAATCATACTGAACTGCAGCGCACCACAGTGGATCAGAGTGAACCATAGTGAATTTTATTGAACTAAAGCATACTACGCTTGATCACACTGAACCACAGGGAACCAGACAGGATCATACTGAAATGCAGCACTCCAGAGTGGATCAAACTGAACCACAGTGAACCAGAGCAAGTCGTATTGACCTAAATCACAGCTCAGTGGATCAGACTGAACCACACTGAACCATAGTGGATCTTACTTAGCTGCAACACACCACAGTGGATCACACTGAACCACAGTGAACCAGAGCAAGTCATATTGACCTAAATCACGGGACAGTGGATCACACTGAACCACAGTGAACCAGAATGAATCATATAAATTGAGCTAAATCATGCCACAGTGGATCAGACTGAACCACAGCGTACCAGAGTGAAACAGATTGTACTGCAACACAACAAAGTGGATCAGACTGAACCACAGTGAACTGGAGCAATTCGAATTAGCCTAAATCATGCCACAGTGGATCACACTGAACCACAGGGAACCAGAGTGAATTATATTGACCTGCCACACAGCACAGTAGATTACAGTGAACAGGAATTAATAATATCAATTGAACTAAATCATGCCACAGTGGATCAGGCTGAACCACAGTGAACCCAAGTGAAACATATTCTACTGCAACACACACCACAGTGGATCAGACTGAACCACAGTGAACTGGAGCAATTCCAATTAGCCTAAATCATGCCACAGTGGATCACACTGAACCATAGTGAACCAAAGTGGATTATATTGAACTGCCACACACCACAGTAGATCACACTGAACCACAGTGAACCAGAGTGAATTATATTGAACTGCTACACACCACAGTAGATTACAGTGAACCAGAATGAATCATATAAATTGAACTAAATCATGCCACAGTGGATCAGACTGAACCACAGTGAACCCGAGTGTAACAGATTGTACTGCAACACACCACAGTGGATCACAGTGAACCAAAGCAAGTCATATTGACCTAAATCATGGCACAGTGGATCACACAGAACCACAGTGAACCAGAGTGGATTATATTGAACTGAAACACCACAGTAGATCACACTGAACCACAGTGAACCAGAATGAATCATATAAATTGAACTGAATCATGCCACAGTGGATCAGACAGAACCACAGTGACCTGGAGTGAAACATATTGTACTGCAACACACCAGAGTGGATCAGACTGAACCACAGTGAACCGGAGCAAGTCATATTGACCTAAATCATGATGGATCACACTGAACCACAGTGAACCAGAATGAATCGTATAAATTGAACTAAATCATGCCACAGTGGATCAGACTGAACCACAGTGACCTGGAGTGAAACATATTGTACTGCAACACACCAGAGTAGATCAGACTGAACCATAGTAAACCGGAGCCAGTCATATTGACCTAAATCACAGTGGATCAGACTGAACCACAGTGAACCGGAGTGAATTATATTGAACTGAAACACACCACAGTGTGAAAACCTTAAAGTCATCTTTGTGTCCACACTCTCTTAACATTGTTACATGCTACAATTATTGTAAATCCTTAAGATCGCGATCTTAGGTTTTGACTACAATCATCATCCACTTGCACAAAGCGAGGAACCCAAAGCAATTGTAGGCTAAGATCATTGTGAATTACAATGAAAACTTACATTTGGTCGGAACCAATTGTAAGGAGCTAAGATCTTTGTAGTCAGTAGCAAAATGGGGTTCAAGTTGGTGTCAGTTTCACGCAAGTAATTAGCTTTACGTTTGGGGATTGCTTTTGTATTGCATAAAAACTGTATCATTCGCCTCTACACTGCAACAACACGGAAAATGCAACATCAATTTAACGTCAGAAATATCGTTATTTGTGGTGGTAAACAAAATCATTATCCACTCAATATCAAAAAGTAAAATCCTCACCTGATTCAGTGTTGGAAAAAGTATTAACACCATACCTTTGTGATACTCAAGGAAAGGATAGCAACAAAAAGGTGTCTGCATGTGATTAGCTGTGACCATGACCTTTTCAATAGCTCAAGGGCAGCTAATTTTAGTTTTTACGCAAGATGGGAGTGCTTTCCCTTTGCCTATAATGCTGTCACCATAAAATCTGCCATGCCCCAATACAATGTATGTTATGTTGTGATATTGCAGATCTCCACATATTTTTCTTTTCGGTCAATGATTTTGTCTTAGTTTATCATCAAAATAATCTACAGTTGGATAAAGTACAAAATTATGTTTCTTTCTAATTCAAAAATTTAAAATTAAATCTGACAAGAGGCAAGAGTTTCAATCGATCCATTTTAAATATAATACAAGTATTCTTCAAACTTCACCTACTGTGGACAAGTATTAAAAACACGTACAACACACAGAATGATATTGTTTTCATATTTCCCTGTCTTGTAATTTCCACAGCACTCCCACAGTCATGTCACCCTTTCATATCTTTACAAATCAAATGCTTGTGCAAAATATTTGGGATTTTACCCCAAATAACACCAACCAGATGCCAAACTGTGTTTCATTGACAGCCATTGACAAATCATGGTACATTTAGGAGTTATATCATAAGGAAATTCTATTTATATGCTATCTTTTCCTTGTTATGATTATTAGGTGAATAATTCGAGACCCAAATTTGTTAATGTATTTGTTTGTATTTCAATATTTTGATAAAACATGATATTTCTGTGGTTGCAGTATCACATTCTTGGAAAAAATAGAGAATAACCCACAAGGTAAATTGATCATATATGTTCTCTTCCACATTATCATTTCCTTCAAAGATTTGTGGGGCTTTTTTGCTTGTTTTTGTTTGTTTGTGTGTTTGTTTGTGTTTTTTTTGTTCTTGTTTTCATGAAAATTCTGCAAGGTGCGATTAAGAAAGGAATGTCATTTGTGTGCAGTAATCAGTTCAACGTTTTATTTGCACATCATGTTATGTGCACTTGCAGACATTTACTATAAACAGGAGTCGAATTAGGAAATTTCTATCTCCAACATTGAAGAGTTTGATGTTAGTTAAGATCACGATCTTAAATCCATGCTGTCTAAAGATCGTCTTTGTGCAAGTGGATTAGGGCAATTGTACGGTGATTGTAAAGTTGATTGTAGGGGCCTAAGATTGATTGTAACTAAGATTGCTCTGTGCAAGCAGGCCCTGGTGTACAATATATAACCTTGTACACTTACAAGAACCCACAAATCCTCTGCTATATGACCAGATGGTGGCCACATGCATACATGCTAACAACAACTTGTGGGTATGGCAACATGCAGTAAACTTGGACGAAGTACTGTGACTATGTGTCCCAGTCCTCCCAGTTGTGAAAGGGTACCTTGTAAGGATGGGAAAGCCACATGAAGGTGATGCGCCTAAATGGCTGCCAGAGTTGTATAATAATCAGAAAGTGGAGATTGAAATAATATGATGTGCCTTTGAGACTGACACACTATGATTGAGGGAAAAAACAAAGCGTCCTTGAGAAGCTCAACTGAGTTGGATATTGGAATTATACCGATATTATATATAATATGATTTTGTGAAAAGACGGACAATTTCACTCTTGTGACACTAACACTGATAGAGACCAAAAACATTATGAAATCATAAAACATTATGAATTTCATTTTTTTGAGTCGTGTGAGAAATGTCAGTGAACTTTGCACTAATGTAAACATTTCAGAAGTTTTAATACCCTGATAATTCTTAATTTTCCAAAATCCTATTACTGTTTTAATCTTACACAAAAACACCAATCTATCAGGATATTTTGTAACATGAGCCAGCTGTAATATTCCATGGACACTTGACCAATGTCACAAGTAAACTATCAATATCCAACCACCCTTTACAAAATTTGACGTTCTGTTGGCATCTCATATTCCAGATTTTGATTCATTATTATTCATATAATTCTTCTTTTCACCATAACCAATGTAACGACACTTCATCCGATGCAACAAAAAGTATACTCCTATATCCAAGCTTCTATGAAATGAATTTCTTCAGTGTCGCACTAAAAAACACATTTTATCCAGCATGTCGTGGTGTTAGGGTAATGAGATTTTGCCCCCTAACCATACTGTGATGGGTTTGAGCCGTACTAAATTCCCACTGTCCCTTAATCCTTCTCCTGGCTCTTTCTAGCCGTTATTTGCCCATGGCACTTATATGGGATTCTTGGAGAACCCGGCGCCTTAAGAGTATTTCAAAGTCTTTTAGTTTCTGCGCACCTTCTGAGATCAGTGACGATGTACCATCACACCAAAAATCAATACTCCTTCCCTCCAGCTTTTGCTCTATTAGGAAATTGAGCAAACAAAAAGGGCTTGAATCGGACGATAATAATTTTTTGACCTTTGAAAGACTTTAGGTTATTTAATTTGTGTACTTTCTCAAGGTCACGTGATTTGGTTTTCGAGCAAGATATTAAATTTTTGGGACACTCATCAGTAAAAATCAAATTTCCATTGTCGAAGCTGTTCAGATATTTAGACGAGTAAATATTGACAATGTCATTGTGTGTGGGACTTTCTGATTGGTTGTATTGGAAGATGGCTGCCTAGGTGTGACACAAACTTTGTGATGAGCAACAAGTTTGGAATCAAGAGATTAACTGCTGATGGGTCAGGTTGCCCCAAATATAATTTTGAAGTCTTTGAGTTAATTTTGTAAACCTCAGGGAAGATTTCACTTGGTGTCCATTTCTTTGTCAATTTCATGGGAAATTGCTTCACGTCATGACGGGGGCAGTAGAGTAGCCTAGTGGTTAAAGTGTTCGCTGGTCATGCTGAAGACCTGGGTTCCATTCCCAGCATGGGACAATGTGTGAAACCCATTTGTGGTGTCCTCTGATATTATGCTGCATTAATATTGCCCCAAAATGGTGTAAAACCAGACTTTCTGACATTACTGCCCAAAACAGAACCACCAAGACAGGCTAAGATAGTTGTCACTGTGAAACCTTTGTCCTGATTTTCCATCAAAAGAAACTTACCCAGTGGTTTTGTTGCTTTTATTACGAGAAATGGTTTCTGAAGATGAAGTTTTTCAACAAGACTTCAAATAAAGACCGGGGTTTGATAACAATAATGATAATAATGTGTGCATGTGTATGGCACCATAATCCACACCAGGTATACACAGGTGTACACAGTTGCATCCCTTGGGCAAACAAGGATTCCCGTATTGTTTATGTGAATCTCGGATTTGGACAAATCCCATATGTGACCATTTTAATAGAAAGAGCAAGAGATTCCCTTTCAAATGACTACTCATTTGCTATGTGTTGAAATCCTGAGAATGATATGAGATGCTTAGAATATCAAACTAAATCTGTTAAAGATATTGTTAATCTCTGTTTGACATGATCAGATTTCAAGGCTTGTCAGTGTTACCAAATTATCAAGCATCTGAGACATGTATTACTTCAGACTTGTTTTGAGGCAATGGTGTAGCCTTGTGGTTAATGCATTCACTTGTCATGCTAAAGACCGGGGTTTGATAACAATACTGATAATAATGTGTGCATGTATATGGCACCATAATCCACACCAGGTATGCTCATAGCGCAAACAATGAGTAGGATTGCACATTCTTACCTCGGATAACCCAAGCTGCCTATTAGTACTTTTGAACCCACATGAGTACAATGTATGAAGTTCAATTCTGGTGTCCCCGCCGTGATATTGCTTGAATATTGATTAAAGTGGCGTAAAACTAAACTCACTTACTCAGTCATACATACTTACATAAAGTTGATGAAGCATAAAAGAAGTCATTAAAAAGCAGTCATTTTTGCAACATTCATGTATATGTTTGTATACGGATGAGAAAAACTTGTTTTCTTCATAACCGTTTTGCAAAACACTTACAAAACTTTAATTGTTTCTCCTATTTTCAAATTCATCATGCATTTTTTCAATCAGACAAAATAAAACAGATTTCACTTACTTCTTTTTAGGTAAACCAAGTATAAAAAGCATAAATGTGTTATTACACAAAGCAGTGTCCTGATAAAGCTGTGACATCGCTAACTCCATTACAGAAAAACACCACCACTTGCAGTGTATACATATTTATCTAACCGTGAACCTTCAAGTTGTTTTTCCACAAACATAGGAATGTATGACCACACACCCAAAAAAATAGTCTGATGTTCGCTGAATAAATATTTCTTCAAGTCATCTCGCTTATCAGTTCCAATCATGTACGAGCAGTTAAGAATGAATCATATCCTTTTCCTGCAAATTGGAGCAATTTTGAGAAATTACTTACTTGCTTCTTGCATGTTGTTTGTTTTGGAGCAATCAGAATCTAAATTGTAATTCACTAATACTTTGTGGAAAACTTGGCAATTTTTTATGTATACAACTTCATTATGTTTTGACAGTCTCGACAAATGTTGCGTTATTGATTGTTAAATTGTATTCTTAGAAAATACACACTGGAGTAAATTGCTTACATTAGATCAACATGTCAGTATTTACTTTGACGAACTGATAGAAATTACATGGAGCAATTTGTTGATCAATAGCTTGTTTGAACAGTTTTCTTGCAGAGACATATGTTTTTTGGTCTTATGTATAGAAAGAACATTCTCCTTCTCTTCATGACAGAGTCAAATATTTGATGCACATATAATTTCATGTTTGTAAGAGGCAAGTAAGTAGCAGTTGAATGACTAAGACATAATGTGTAGATGCAATCAATTCTGTTTAAAAAAATGACAAGTTCTATACAAGATCTGAACAGGATAAATTGATGTTTAATATACACGAGTAAATTGGATTTTATGTCCTGTCATAATTCCATATACAAATTATCTTTTGCTCAAAACTTTTCAAAATAATTGGTGGACCAGCTCTACTAGTCTTTTTTAGGTCTGTAATTGAAAGTATGCAATTTGTATTTTTCATTTTCCCAATAACTGCCCATTTATGTACATTTTAAGAAAGATACATTGAAAGTCAGCTTTGTGCAATGTTAAACATAGGGTGTAAAATTATGACATACCTACTTTGTGTGTTCAATGTCAGACTGACACCTCGAACAGATATCTAACATGTAATCATGACTTAATCATGACCACTAAATTAGTTGTATACATGCCAGATTTTACAACCTGTCATACAATAGCTTGTCTTTGTTGTACCAGTGTTTCCTTTACAAGGATTCCTTGTGAAGATAGATCCACCAGAACTTACACTAGTGATCTGGTGGTCTGAATCAGTGATTGGGTGGTCTGATCTGGTAAAGTGGGGATCTGACCTGGAGATGAGTTGGCCTAGATTGGTGATTGGGTGGCCTCATCTAGTAATGTGGTAGTCTAACTCAGTGATTGCATGATCTGAATCAGTGATGGGTGGTCTGATCTGGTGATTTGGTGGTCTAAATCGGTGTTGAGTGATCTGAACCAGTGATTGGTGGTTTAAATCGGTGATTGGGTGGTCTGACCTGGTGATGTGGGTGATTGTGTGTCTTAGTATCCCCACATGGAAATCAATCTAGATCACAGGATTGTCTGGTCCAGCATTACTGAAATGCTGCCATCATACAACCTGGATATCGTACAGTTTGAAATAACAAACAGAAAAAGCCACTAAAATCTGATAACTCATGCATTACCTCCCTTTATTTAGTCCAAACTTAAATAAACACATTTTTCCTCATCAGAGAAGGCATGATAAGACAAGACATTATATATCAGTGGAAATATGCGTCCCAGTGTATAGAGTGAGTTTGGTTTATCACCACTTTTAGCAATATTCCAGTAATATCATGGCAGGGGACACCAGAAATGAGCTTCACACAATCTACACGTGGGGGATCAAACCTGGGACTTCAGTGTGACAAGTGAACACTTTGACCTCTAGGATACACCACCACCCCTCAGTGTACAGAAGAACTGAAGGGAAAAACTAACATGAATATATACACTGTTAACACATAGCATAGTCAGGACAAATGCCACAATTCTTCAAAAATGACAGATTTTTCTTAATACACAGATCAAACGATGCTTGCAACCTAACTGAAATATCAGTGAGAAAAATTGCTTATGATGCATAAATATCAACTTTTATATTTTTTTTAAATAATGCCTACTTTAGTCTCTTGTAGTCACTTTGCTGAGATCATTTAGTGATAAACAAACAATCAGATAAGGATTCCACTTTCACTGACCTTTGAGTAAATCGCTTGACATCTATCTGCCACAGGTTTGAATGTCTCATCTATTAATTCAGTTTCCTGACCCGCTGTTCAACTCCTACCACTAGGAGGCTCTCTTAGATGTTGGGCTTGTTAATTACTTAATGAATACCAATGGTGAAGAGCTTCTTGTGCTGACAAGGTCAGAATCTGCCTCAGGAAATGCATGTCTCCTTCACAAATCTCTGATCCCCAAATGTCAATAACTTAATGCAACATGTGGAGTCGTAATACCTCTAAAAGCACGGATTTGGACAAATCCTATATTTGACCATTTTAATAGAAAGAGCAAGAGATTCCCTTTCAAATGAATACTCATTTGCCATGTGTTGAAATCATGAGAATGATATGCCGTACTTAGAATATCAAACTAAATCTGTTCTGTGTTCATTTGTTGGAGCACTATACACTTGATATTTCATCTGAATACACATTTCACACCAGTGGAATTTATTACATACGTGTAAAAAATGCAAAGTAGTACTTTCATTATGTTTCTCATGACCTAATTATTCTGTGAAAGCCTATTCTTCTTTTGTTTTTACCTTTTCCAGGAACCCGAGTTGACAGGTGTTACATTCACATATCGTGAGTGAGTGAATTTATTTTTATGCCTCAGCAAAATTCCACCTATATGTAGGCTATCTGTAAATAATCAAGTGTGAACCAGACAATCCAATGATCAACAGCATGAGCATAGATTATGCAAGTGAGATGCCGTGATTGCCCAGTTGCATTGGTCACCTCATACAACAAGCATGGGCTGCTTAAGGCCCATTCCAATCAAGATCTTCACAGGTTGAAGTTTAGATGTAATATCTTCATGCCAACCAGTGTTTGACACAGAATTTTCTGCTCTTTACATCATGCAGGAGGTGGGATAATGGTTTATGAGTTTGGTCATTGTCCCAGAAATGCAGGTTTTACTCCTCACATGTATACTATTTATAAAGTTTGCTTCTGGTGGTACCTATTGGGATATTGCTGAAATATTGCCAGAGCATACTACAGCCTGACTGACTGACTAACTGTCTGTCTTACTCGCACACTCACTCTCTCTCACTCTCTCACTCACTCACTCACTCTTTGTCACAGCTTGTAGGAATATTCGCTGCTTGTAGGAATATTCAGTACTCAGTGGCCTGCCACCTGAGAGGTGTCAATAGCATATTTGTCATTTATAAAGATACAATTAATGTTGTATTTTGATGTTATTATATCAGTTGGGTCTGATTCTTAACATAGATGCAATAAGTGAAGCCCAGTTTTGTTGTATGCAATACGTAAAGCCCAGTTTTGGTGTATGCAATAAGTGAAGCTCAGTTTGGGTGTATGCAATACGTGAAGCTCAGTTTGGGTGTATGCAATACGTGAAGCCCAGTTTTGGTGTATGCAGTAAGTGAAGCCCTGTTTTGGTGTATGCAATAAGTGAAGCCCAGTTTTGGTGTATGCAATACGTGAAGCCCAGTTTTGGTGTATGCAATAAGTGAAGCCCTGTTTTGGTGTATGCAATACATGAAGCTCAGTTTGGGTGTATGCAATACGTGAAGCCCTGTTTTGGTGTATGCAATAAGTGAAGCCGTGTTTTGGTGTATGCAATAGGTGAAGCCCTGTTTTGGTGTATGCAATACGTGCAGCCCAGTTTTGGTGTATGCAATACGTGAAGCCCAGTTTTGTTGTACCCTGCTGGAATATAGCTAAAGTGGCATTAAACCATAGTCTCTCACTCACTCACTCTTAAAGGATATTTGTCTGTAAATCTTGAAGGATGCTTGTCTTTTAGTCTCTCAAAGGGTCCCTGTCTGTAAGTCTCCCAAAGGATGCCTGTCTGTAAGTCACTAAGGGGATGCCTCTGCAAGTCGCCCAGAGGATCTGTGTCTGAAAGTCTCCCAATGGATGCCTGTCTGTAAGTCTCCCAAGGACCCATGTTTCTAAGTTTCTTAAAGGTCACATGCAACCAAAAAATCAAGCATAATTAAAACACATTTTTCACTTATTCATGACATATAATATACATTGCTGCTTTTAAAAAAACAAATAAACAAAATTATAAGCGTACAATCGCGATTCAAAAGTGCAATATTTTGTACTTGGGCTTACTTCCCCCGAAACGAAGCCCTCGGGAGACCGAACCCAGTCATAGCGGGTGGATATGCACTCAAGTGTAACGACGGCTTCCGATTGGCTCTTCAATTTGCTGATATGCTGAGGGTTCATTGTGTGTACAGAAAGATGATCTGTTTGATGGGCATGTTAGAAGTATAGCCAGTCACCAGAAAGTAAGATTCTTTATGGATAACAACTTCTTTTTGTGTACTTGATGCGTCGTTTCAGTATGGATTCATACAAAATCATATACACTAAAAGAAGTCGTTATCCATGAAGAATGTATATAGAGATGTTGGGTTTGGAAAATACATGTTCTCTGAATTTTCGTTCGATCCAATCAAAAATTATCTCAGCAGAGATGGTGAACTGGAAACTGTCGTTCGTCCAAGTACAAAGCAGGACTTGAAGCTGACAAGAGTTTGCACCATTTTCCGTTAGATCCAGTCATCCGAAAAAAATGAATGTAGTTTCTTTGCAACCCACAGACATAAAAACATGTCATGTGTATCACACGTGCCTAGTTACATAATGTGGCTGACACTGGACTCGGGTGCATGAGTCATAAATCATCTTATTTTCTTTATGTCGTATAGTCTGATAGGTGTTAAGTTCAAATCGCACGTGGTCAATGATTGAAGCTGTGTATTGCATGTTGTCTTAGCAGACGGGCAGGCAGACATAAAGGCGTGAATAATCCAGACACTGAGCTTTCTCTGTGACAGAGACTGCTTACCACAATCAACAAGTTTTTTTACGTAACGAGTACATTATTTACTTGTTTGTGTACACAACATTAGACTACTGCTCACAACCTCAGACGCTGGGCATGCATACTGTTTCAAGCTCCGCGAACCTATTCACTGCGCATGCGTAATGGACGCAGCGCAGCACAGCTATTGAAACCAGTTTTCCCCCCAGCGCTGGGGGGAATTTAGTGAAACGTTTGAACTCCGATTTCGCGGGCTTTTTTTTCATCGCGATTTTTTCAACTTTATAGGTTGAATTGGCATTTTTTATGATTTGTTTCGGTAAGTGCATACCGAAAGGTACCAGAATCTGCAAAGTTGTGTTTTACGTTGCATGTGACCTTTAAAGAATGCCTATCTGTAAGTCTATTGAAGGGTGCCTGTCTGTAAGTCTATAAGCAAAGCATATGCAGTATCGGAGAACATCATAGATAACAACAAAAATTAATGTCACAACCATCTCTGTGCAGGCCAGACTGCAGCGAAATCTTGTAACCTACATACATAGAATCAGTCAAATCCAGATAGGCCACTTTGTTGCTAGTTATTGACATTTTATAACTTCTTTCATCATTGAAATTGGGATATATTGCCCAATGAAATATACAACCAAGAGAGACCATTTCAAGATCGAAATTGAATGCGACCCCTGTGGCTATCTGGAGGTGTTTTCTTCTTCTGAACCCCTGAATGTTCTCCCTCAGGTATATCCTGGGGAGATTCAAGGTAATTTCCACCCATTTAACGTTGTTTGGATAGTCCATTGGGAAATTATTTGTGCTATTTGTCTAGACAAGGGATGTCGAGACTAAATATAGATGGCAAGTCTAGGTGTAATCATGGACGTCTGGCAAAGAGGGACTATGGCCTTGGTGGTCATAGGCAGCCATTGAGATGAAGATAACGTCCCAGCATCACACAGAGGTATTATCTTAATGTGAATGGCAATTCTTGAATATTCATTCTGGCTTATCGTCATGATGGATTCTTTGATTGCGATGTATATCCGTTAAGTATGAAAGCTTTCTTTATGGCGGGGCATTTACAAAGAATTGTTGATGTTGCAGCCCATTTTAGTCATTTTTTGTTAATGAAGAATATGATTTAAGGAGCACGATGTATACATTTGTAACACAATGGTGGATTGAATGTCTATTTTGGTGGTCTTGAATGTAGGTTTATTGTTAGGTTATCATGAAAGATCGGTGACTGGATACTGTTTTGGATTTGGGCTAAAATTTGTATGTGCATTGCTGAATGTATTGTTGAGAGGAGTGAGGTCCTTTTTAGGTACAATATGGAAAGTCAGTTCTGATTGTGCGTCTTCATACTACAGAATGTTTTTACTCAAACCTAACTCCACTGATGTGTTCTTTCATTTGAATGTTGGTTCATCCATGGGTTCATTTGTTCAACCGTTCCTTGATTCCTATGTTCATTCATTGTACCTGTCCAGAATTATACAATATGACTTATATACAGTGTTAAAGAGAATACATTTGTAGTTCAACATGGATACCTCACTCAGACACATTATTCAGATTCAGGGCTGTTTAATTCCCATAATGCTAAGCATCGGCCAGGGTAACAACAAGTACCTTTGTTTTAAACCTCTGACCATTAACCCTTCTGGTGCTCAGGATTCACTGTACTGACATATTTAGCAATAGAGATTTTTTGTGTTGCTTATGAATTGGAAACTTCAGTACTCATGGTACATTAAATATCATTCACTGTTTGTATTTCAATAATGACCAGAGACAGCAGTTAAGATTTTTAATGAAATTACTTCAGTGAAGTCCTGTTATAAGTAATTTCTGTGGGAAATGATTCTGTATCCTACATAGCATGGTTGTACCACATATAATCAAAGTTACATAATGTCGTTGGATATGTAACATGTGATTAGAATGTAGGTTTTAAAAACTCATGTGAAATCATGACAGAAAGACAGGCTGTCATGAAAGTGTATTGCTTATACAAGATCTCTGTGAACATGTGAAAAAATTAAAGTAATTCAGTTGTAAACATGTTATTCTTTCTGTCCTACATTTCTATTTTTCTAATGGTTTTCTTCTGTCTGAATATATATCATGCTGTTCTTGAAGAGGCAATGAAGCGTCATTTCTGTCATGTGTTTTTGTCCTAGAATTACACTTTCTTTCCAGGGAGGACAATAACCACTGTTTACCAGAATAGGAATTGTTAAACTCTACAGATCTGTATGTCTTTTGACCATTACATTTGACTAGGGTAGGAATCGGTCTTGTTCTACAGATCTGTATGTCTTTTGACCATTACTGTTGACTAGGGTAGGAATCGGTCTTGTTCTATAGATCTGTGTGTCTTTTGACTATTAATGTTGACTAGAGTAGGAATTGGTCTTGTTCTACAGATCTGTGTGTCTTTTGACTATTAATGTTGACTAGAGTAGGAATTGGTCCAGTTATACAGATCTGTGTGTCTTTTGACTATTAATGTTGACTAGGGTAGGAATCGGTCTTGTTCTACAGATCTGTGTGTCTTTTGACTATTAATGTTGACTAGAGTAGGAATTGGTCCAGTTATACAGATCTGTGTGTCTTTTGACTATTAATGTTGACTAGGGTAGGAATTGGTCCAGTTATACAGATCTGTGTGTCTTTTGATCATTAATGTTGGCTTGGGTAGGAATCAGTGTTAAACTCTACAGATATGAGTGTCTTTTGACCATTACATTTGACTAGGGTAGGAATCAGTGTTGTTCTACAGATCTGTATGTCTTTTGACTATTAATGTTGACTAGGGTAGGAATTGGTCTTGTTCTATAGATCTGTGTGTCTTTTGACTATTAATGTTGACTAGAGTAGGAATTGGTCCAGTTATACAGATCTGTGTGTCTTTTGACTATTAATGTTGACTAGGGTAGGAATTGGTCTTGTTCTACAGATCTGTGTGTCTTTTGATCATTAATGTTGACTTGGGTAGGAATCAGTGTTGTTCTACAGATATGTGTGTCTTTTGACCATTACTATTGACTAGAGTAGGAATCGGTGTTGTTCTACAGATCTGTATGTCTTTTGACCATTACTGTTGACTAGGGTAGGAATTGGTCTTGTTCTACAGATATGTGTGTCTTTTGACTATTAATGTTGGCTAGAGTAGGAATTGGTCCAGTTATACAGATCTGTGTGTCTTTTGACTATTAATGTTGACTAGAGTAGGAATTGGTCTAACTCTACAGATATGTGAGTCTTTTGGCCATTACTATTGGCTAGGGTAGGAATCGGTGTTGTTCTACAGATATGTGAGTCTTTTGGGCCATTCCAAGGCCAACAGTGATGGTTTAATCTGCATTGGCCAGAGTAGGAATCAGCCTAGTTGTACAGGAATGTGTCTCTTGGCCATTCCAGGGCAGACAATGATGGGTTTAACCACTATTGACTTGAGTAGGAATTGGCCTAGCTGCACAGAGATGTGTCTCTTGGCCATTCCAGCTCAGACAATGATGGGTTTGACCACTGTTGACCAGAGTAGGAATCAGCCTAGCTGTACAGAGATGTGTCTCTTGGCCATTCCAGCTCAGACAATGATGGGTTTGACCACTATTGACCAGAGTAGGAATCAGCCTAGCTGTATAGAGATGTGTCTCTTGGCCATTCCAGGGCAGACAATGATGGGTTTGACCACTATTGATCAGGGTAGGAATTGGCCTAGCTGTATAGAGATGTGTCTCTTGGCCATTCCAGGGCAGACAATGATGGGTTTGACCACTATTGACCAGAGTAGGAATCAGCCTAGCTGTACAGAGATGTGTCTCTTGGCCATTCCAGGGCAGACAATGATGGGTTTGACCACTATTGACCAGAGTAGGAAGCAGCCTAGCTGTACAGAGATGTGTCTCTTGGCCATTCCAGCTCAGACAATGATGGGTTTGACCACTATTGATCAGGGTAGGAATCAGCCTAGCTGTACAGAGATGTGTCTCTTGGCCATACCAGAGCAGACAATGATGGGTTTGACCACCATTGACCAGAGTAGGAATCAGCCTAGCTGTACAGAGATGTGTCTCTTGGCCATTCCAGAGCAGACAATGATGGGTTTGACCACTATTGACCAGAGTAGGAATCAGCCTAGCTGTACAGAGATGTGTCTCTTGGCCATACCAGGGTAGACAATGATGGGTTTGACCACCACTGACCAGAGTTCTGACGTATTCATCCAAAAATAATGCAACACATATTGTTGTTGTATCTACTGGTTCTGTGCTACCAAGATGCATACCGGTTACAAGATGATAGTGTTCCTCCTGAAGAACCAGCCAGAAAGTTGGAGTGTTTTTTCACCACCACAACCATCTGCAACAGAGATTATACCAATCTCCACCATGGGAATAAGACAATTATATGCATGAAGTATCAGAGTCAACCGAACCGAATCAAAGCCAGTCATTCACTGAGAATGAATACAAGTCATATCTGATTAGGTTCATACTGTTCCAGTACTTCTAAGCCGATAACAGATTCATAGCATCATTTCTTCCCCACATCCCACATGTGCCTGATAAATTTCCCAGTAAAAGCATAAATCTAAAGAAGAATTATCCTTCATATTTTTTCTCATGTCATCCAAGAATTTTTTCATGGATGACAGACTAAAACACTTGAAGTTTCTTTTTGTGTTCAATGAAGCATGGAAGAATAATGAATTTGATGGTGACGTTCGTTCAGTCATGATGGCAAGGAATAGCGTAACAGTGTAAAACTGACTTCCGACGTCTCTAGTATGATTCATTTCATGAAAGAATTTTTAATGTTGATTTAACAACTTTTATTATCAATAAAAAGGAAATATTATCTGATTTGTGGGATGAGTTTAATATCATATTAAAATCAAACGATTACTTTCTTGGATCGGTACACACAGTTTTCTTTTTGAATTTAGGTGCTTATTGTTATGGAAAATTTCTTTAAAATGAAAACGACTTTTGAATATTTGGCTGATGTGATTAAACAATATCAGGGTTGAAAAATTCACCAAATTTGGTCCTAAGGAGATTTTAAAGAGATGGACTTAGTTTGTGAAATTTACCGTAGGAAAATGTTCATCTTTCGCAAGATGTAGTAATTAGCTGGATGTTGTATTGACAAAAAAAACAGCAAAAAACACTCAGCTTGGTTTCGTAAGAACTTTAAATTAGTAGAACATTTCAGTGCAAACCGATGATTGGATGTAATACAATAAATTAATTATGCCAGAATAAGTATAAAATTGGACCAAATTGACTTCTGCACTTGATATGAAATATTCCCTTCTAATGAGACTCGTAATCAGAACTGACAACTTTAAAAATCCCTGAAGAAATCAAGTCTCATTTCCTGTGTCTCGTATTTCATGAAATTAGCTTTTATTTGCCCTTAATTTGCATTCTTTGAGCTTTTGAAACATTTCAATTGCTGAAAATTACAATTAGAAGTTTCACTTAAATTTGGTTTATTGGTGAGGGGTTGACAAGTTAATTCTTTCACGAGGTTTATGCGTCTTGTTGCAGTCATTTGAAGACTGTGTTTGTCATTTGTTGTAATAAATATTCATTATCATGGCAACTGTTACGAAATTACTTCAGTTGGGAGTCAAGGTTGAGGGACATTCAGGAACTTTTTTTGTGTGTCAGTAGTACTTTCATTATGAACAGTTTGTATTTTTGTTGTGAAAGGTAACACAGACATTTAAATGCAGATTATTTGAAAGGTTTGTGCTACTGAAATGGCAGGCCATATGTATCTCTCTCACAAATACCTTGTGTCATCACTGATTTTGAACACCCGTGAAGATCTGGTTAGATTGTATCTTCAGTAACCCATGCTTGTCGTAAGACACAACTAACAGTATTTGGTGGTCAGACTCGCTGATTTGGTTTACAGATGTCATTGGTTCCCAGTCTTTGGCTCATGATGTTGATCATTGTATTGTCTCGTCCATACTCGATTATTTACTGACTGCTGCCATATAGCTTGAATATTGCTGAGTGTGGCGTAAAACTAAACTCATTCATTCACTCACTCACTGATTTTCAAGAAAGCACTTTATTTGTGACTTGTGATACTAATGTGAACCAGGCCACCACACACATGCAGTGTGACATGAAGTGACTGTATATTCAAACCGTAATACAGTCTATATACTTTCGCCATTACTTGTGTTGTTACTGGCCCCTAGAGTGTCGGGGCCCCAGGTCCCTCACCAGCAGCTGGGGACATTATATCTAATGTATTTAGATTTCCCGGCTCGAACCAGTCATGTGAGTTCTTCATATCTGTCACCATAGGTGTGGTCTGCCGGCTCGGCAACATATGCACCCCATAGTACACAGCAGTACTATCATTCCAGGTCTTTTATTTAGCTAAATGCGCACCTCAGATTTACCTCCAAGTAACCAATACACTAGTTGACCCTCCCAATGTTCCACTTTGGCAGGCTCTGTATCACACCCCGTATACATTCCCCTGTAAATCAGGCTCCATGTGGGTACAAAAGCCGGGATTCCCTGACTTTCAGTGACTGTACCGGCAACCCCCTGGGAAATCGCACCCACCGGTTCGCACCGGCAACCACCGGCAAACCACTGGCAAACCACCAAGGTCCCACCGGCATCACCGATAAGCCACCGGCACCACCGACACCCCACCGGCTTTACCACCTGTTCCACCTCCGGACCACCAGCCACTGCCTCCGGACCACCAGCCACCACCTCCGGACCACCAGCCACCACCTCCGGGTCACGTAAAGTATGCAACAACCCAGTCACTGCTAGCTTCTTTGTCTGATGAGTCCAATCCAGGACGAAACTAGTCACCCAGTGCTAACATCTTAGCCTCCCTCGCCTATAAAAATTGTATTACTCATGGAAGCACCTAGAAACAGCACTAACTGATAAAGGTACTCAACCATTCACTAACTGATCCAGCTACTCACCCACTCACCAACTGATCCAGCTACTCACCCACTCACCAACTGATCCAGCTACTCACCCACTCACTAACTGATCCAGCTACTCACCCACTCACTAACTGATCCAGCTACTCACCCACTCACTAACTGATCCAGCTACTCACCCACTCACTAACTGATCCAGCTACTCACCCTTTCACTAACTGATCCAGCTACTCACCCATTCACTAACTGATCCAGCTACTCATCCATTCACTAACTGATCCAGCTACTCATCCATTCACTAACTGATCCAGCTACTCACCCATTCACTAACTGTTCTGCTACTCACCCACTAACTATCTGATCCAGCTACTCACCCACTCACTAACTGATCCAGCTACTCACCCTCACTAACTGATCCACCAACACACCCTCTCACTAACTGATCCACCTACACCCGCTCTCACTAACTGATCCAGCTATTCCACTCACTAGCTGATCCAGCTACTCACCCACTCACTAACCATTCAGCTACTCACCCACTCACTAACTGATCAACTACTCACCCACTCACTATCTGATCCAGCTACTCACCCACTCGCTAACTGATCCAATTAATCACCCACTCGCTAACTGATCCAGCTACACACCCACTCGCTGACTGATCCAGGTACTCCCCCATTCACTTACTGATCCAACTAATCACCCACTCACTAACTGATCCAGCTACTAACCCACTCACTAACTGATCCAGCTACTCACCCACTCACTTACTGATTCAGCTACTCACCCACTCACTAACTGATCCAGCTACTAACCCACTCACTAACTGATCCAGCTACTCACCCACTCACTTACTGATCCAGCTACTCACCCACTCACTAACTGATCCAGCTACTCACCCACTCGCTAACTGATCCAACTACTCACCCACTCACTAACTGATCCAGGTACTCCCCCATTCACTTACTGATCCAACTAATCACCCACTCACTAACTGATCCAGCTACTAACCCACTCACTAACTGATCCAGCTACTCACCCACTCACTTACTGATCCAGCTACTCACCCACTGACTAACTGATCCAGCTACTCACCCACTCACTAACTGACCCAGCTACTCACCCACTCACTAACTGATCCAGCTACTCACCCACTCACTAACTGATCCAGCTACTCACCCACTCACTAACTGATCCAGCTACTCACCCACTCAACTTGTCACCTACTCATCCATTGCTCTCACCACAACAGAACCAAGCTATCAACCGAGACCCTTGAAAGCCATCGCCAGTCAGGTTTAGTTGTCCACCAAACACAGACACACACACCTGCATCAACCTGATTATATTTAACACAGAGTCTGAAGAACAGAAATAGAACAGGCTCTTCCCTGTCCCTAATCTGATTGGCAGACAGGAAATTACTGTGTCATGTCCTTCTTCCTTCTGTCTATCCACCATGGTTGTTCACCTAACTGTCAGTCTTAAGACGATGCTATCTATCCTCAGAACCCCTTTCCTGTACACTGCTTCAAAAGACTTCAAACAAAAGTGAACAAATATCCATGTGGCACACGCTGTGCAGAATCCCAAGGACATCATCATCATCTCAATGCCAGTTTCCTGCT
The DNA here is from genome assembly GCF_037392515.1 of Haliotis asinina. Lineage (NCBI taxonomy): Eukaryota > Metazoa > Mollusca > Gastropoda > Lepetellida > Haliotidae > Haliotis > Haliotis asinina. The sequence continues at coordinate 42,676,132 of NC_090280.1, read as the reverse complement.
GGTCCAGAGAGGTGATGCTGGATATCTTGGGTTCCAGTTCCTCTCTCTTCCAGCACTCTACCCCAACTTTGGACAAAGCTTGTTGCGTACAGCCAGAAGCCTTACAAGACAGACGAAAGGTCTTCTTATGAATCAATTGAGACAAACATGTTTTTGCAAGACATTGCTGTAACACCTGACATTTCCTGCGTCAAATGGCTTCACAGTCCAAAAATACCATATAGAAAGGTCTCTTATGAGCTATGTACACACATTACACTTCAGAAGGTCAAATGTATCACATTTCACTTTCTGAGTCAAGTACAAATTGTTACTTTTTAGTGTTGAATCCTTTTCTGGATTTGAACCCACACTTTCAAAGCAAAGCATTTAGTTGCCAATGCTTCTGTTCAGCCACCAAAGTATTTTTCTACAAAAATGGAACATTGTAAGCAATTATTCCCTAACCATATTCATTTGAACCATTGTATTCTAAATTACTTTACATTTGTGTTATATCGTTGAACAAGATCCACATTGTCTCAATTCACCCAGCTGTGAAATGGGTACCCATGAAGATTGCCATAAAAGGCGTCTATGTTTGTCGTAAGAGGCGACTAACGGGATTGGATGGTCAGACTCGCTGACTTTGTTGACATGTCATCGGTTCCCAATTGCACAGATCGATGCTGATGTCGTTGATCACTAGATTGTTTGATCCAGACTTGGTTATTTACACACCGCCGCCATATAGCTGGAATATTGCTGAGTGTGGCGTAAAACTAAACTCACTCACCCGTGAGGATGGTCTGGCAATGTGCATGTTTAGTTCATTGTGCCTGACAGGCAGCTTGGCATTATGGTCCCCAGCGAGTATGGAAGAGCATGACACTGTCCTATGGCATGGGGAAATAATGTAGATAGCGCTGTTAGCAGGCACTGTGCCTGGGTACTGAGCACTGTATACGGAGATCATTACTGTTTACTGTCATGTGAGCATGGTCATTCATTGATGACAGCACTCTCCAGTCCAATGTTTTGTAAGCTAAACAAGAGGAAAACTGAAATTGTCCACATGTAATTCTGGATTAACATATCAGGATGTTTTGCAATGTCACTTTTTATGTTCGTAAACATTTCAACCATCAACTGTCTGGTTTATGAGTCTTACAAACTAATCCTTGACTAAAGTAACAGTTTCACTGTGTTTTAAAAAAATAAAGAATGATGCTGTTCTTGTGAATATGATCCAAAATTAATGATGACAAATACATTGGACAGTTTGTTTATGAAAAACGTACATTAAATAAGATGTTTTGCTTCACAGGTTTGTATGATAGTCCAGAAATGAATATGGGGGCCTTGATAAGATTATATGTAGTAAAACTGAGAATATGTAGGTTTCAGCAGAAAGAACTTTATGGCAAGCAAGGGTACAATTTGACTGTGTGCACTTCCATGCAGGGATCCTTAATACAATTTCTGAAACAGTCCTGAAATATTCATAATTACATTTATGACCTAGGATTTAGACATATAGGAAAGTAAGTAAGCGTTTTTTGTTGTGTGAGCTGCAGTAAACCTTACAGCAGAACAGCAGCCTAACCTTTGCCTGTATGTAATGAACGATCAAGAAGATTTATCTCCCCTTGCTCCCTAAACAGGGATCCCCAGAGCATCATTCTTCATCCTTAGTGCTCGAATGTTCCGCTGTGATTTGCTGTGTGGCAAATTCTATCCTCAAGATGATCATTAATTTCAGGTGCTCAAACAGTTCGAAACTTACCGTGAACTTATTACCCTCATGGGGCAGATCACATCGCATCTCATACATCGAGGTAATTATCGGCAAAGTGAAGACCAAATTTGATGTTTCCCATCCCAAAAAAGTAAAATGGCATCTAATGTTTCCTATACAGTTTTCCAATGGGCCAAAGTAAAATTATATGCGGTTTAAATGTTAAAAAGTTTGAAAGATGAACAGAGTCATCCTGCGATTGAATCCAATTCTACTAAAAGCCAATTTACTATAGTCCCACCATTCAGTACATCTCAAGAGAATACTGATTCGGGCATTTTAAACACAGGATAGAATATGGCAGATATCTAGAGCTACACAGAGCCCATACAGTTAATGAAATTGCCTTTTCACTCCTCGAAAGTGAAGGAAAATAAAAATATAGTCTTCATGTGTTTGTTTTTCAATCAATCATTTTGATTTCCTTGAAATTAATGGGTTATGTTACTGGACTAGATAAACTCTGGAAGGTTGTACGTTGCAAAAGTGGTTAGATACACTGGTGTTGTTGGATCCATTTTTGCAAAATTTCCATACATTGTGATGTTGTCCGAAAATATGAATTTGAAGTGCTTTGGAAGTTGTTTGAGATGCTCAACAGTGTTTATTTGATCTGAATTCATATCTTGTTGAAATGATTTATCCCGTTATTAAAAACATTCGGTGAGAGAAACTATCTGACTGTGTCGTTGGAACGTATATGAGAAGAGGAAAATCTATATTTCATCAGTTACAATGTTTATTCATCAGCACTGGAGGTTGCAGCCTCTGACTGTATGAAATGGTTCATCAACAAAGGTTTTCTTTTCATGCTAGCAATATTTTTAAGTTGTCCTGAGTGAGTGTTTGGTCACAATGAAACTAATTCAAGTATGGTTGTAAAATGTGTGTACTGACAGTGAGTAAACTGTTTTGTCAGTCAGTATTATCCTCACAGATTGATCATCCAGCAACGACAGATATTGTTTAACCGTGACATTTCGTTATACATCAGAACATCCATGATGGAACAGAGAGTGATACAATAGGCTATACTTGCTTTATGTCAAGACATTAGTGGTGAGGTAGCCTAGTGGTTAAAACATTGGCTCATTATGCCCACCGGGGTACAATATGTGAAGACCATTTCAGGTGCCCCCTTCCATGATATGTCTGGAATATTGCTAAAAGTGACGTAAAACCATATTCACTCACTCTCATTAAGAGAATGTTGGTGAGTTGGTACAAGTGTTTTGTTTGAAGAAGAACGTGTGTGTATGCTTGAGCTGTTTCACAGTGTGTGATACCAGCCTTCTGAAAGCAAACTTTAGATATTCATACAACTAAGTAAGTCTGGTCTCGCATACAAACAACCATATGATTTTTGGATAAACAAATGCTTTGTCCAAACTGGCACAAATCTTAATGTCTTTGTTGTATTTGTTCTCAGATATATTCATTACTGCCAGTTGTTGCGTACAGTTTCTGAATATATCCAGTACTGTCAACTACTACCATGGTTTCTGAATATATCCAGTGCTGCCAGATACTACCCAGTTTCCAAATATATATCCAGTGTTGCCCATGATTCCTGAATATACCCAGTACTGCTAAATAGTACCCAGTTTCTAAATATATGTCCAGTACCATGGTTTCTGAATATATCCAGTACTGCTAAATAGTACCCAGTTTCTAAATATATGTAAAGTACCATGGTTTCTGAATATATCCAGTACTGCTAAATAGTACCCAGTTTCCAAATATATGTCCAGTACCATGGTTTCTGAATATATCCAGTACTGCTAAATAGTACCCAGTTTCCAAATATATGTCCAGTACCATGGTTTCTGAATATATCCAGTACTGCTAAATAGTACCCAGTTTCCAAATATATGTCCAGTACCATGGTTTCTGAATATATCCAGTACTGCCAAATGTTTTACCAGTTGCCAAACATATCCTTTACCAGCGTTTTTACAACCTTTTTCCAGTATTCACAGATCTTTCCACCATATATCTCCAGCCAACAATAAACAACAAATACAATTTTATAGCAACAATTTGATGATAGTGATAATAGTCTAACTGATCCTGAAGTTACTGAATGTTACTGTGTCATGTAAAGCCACAAGGTGATGACAGTGATGATAGTCAACTGAGCCTGAAGTTACTGAATGTTACTGTGTCATTTAAAGCCACAAGGTGATGACAATGATGATAGTCAACTGAGCCTGAAGTTACTGAATGTTACTGTATCATGTAAAGCCACAAGGTGATGACAGTCTAACTGAGCCTGAAGTTACTGAATGTTACTGTGTCATGTAAAGCCACAAGGTGATGACAGTGATGACAGTCTAACTGAGCCTGAAGTTACTGAATGTTACTGTATCATGTAAAGCCACAAGGTGATGACAGTGATAATATTCACTTCAGCATCATGTAAAGCAACAAGGTGATGAATGATGATATTCAATGTATGATATTCCACTGCATCATGTATAGCAATAACTTGATGAGGGTGATGATAGTCAACTAAGAGAGAATCTGAAGTTAAAGGTGCACTGCATCATGTCAAACAACAAGGGGCTCATGTTTTCAAGAACGTAACTTGTCCTGACTAATTTTCCACTTGCCTTGATTTTATGGCACAATGTTTGATGTTAATGTTTACTGGACTTTTTATCAAAGGGTGATAAATTTCAAAGAATGATTGGTCTACTTTATCATTATTGCGAAATTTAATAGCTACATTATGAGCAGATATGAAATGAAATCAAGTTTATTTGCAGTTTGAAACCATAACTGGAAATTATCATGTAGTCCACGGACAAGTAAGATACCATTATTTGATTGCTCGAAATGAAAACTGACTTGTCCCAGGCATCGGGCAAGGGGATTTTTTAACCCCTGGATGAGGGTGATGATATTCACCGCTGCATCATATAAAGCAACAAGGTGATAAGGGTGATGATATTCACCACTGTATCATGTAAAGCAACAAGGTGATAAGGGTGATGATATCGACTGCTGCATCATGTAAAGCAACAAGGTGATGAATGTGATGATATTCACTGCTGCATCATGTAAAGCAACAAGGTGATAAGGGTGATGATATTCACCACTGTATCATGTAAAGCAACAAGGTGATAAGGGTGATGATATCGACTGCTGCATCATGTAAAGCAACAAGGTGATGAATGTGATGATATTCACCGCTGCATCATGTAAAGCAACAAGGTGATGACGGTGATGACATTCTCTGCTGCATCAGCAGCCTTTTGAGTCCACATCATTAGCTTCCCATTTGACCTCTCCAGGTTTCAGCTTGCTAAAGCCATACCATCACTCAAATAAAACAATCACAAGTCTCAGGTAGTGTTTTTTATCACCTCAATGGATCAAGCAAAAATTCCAAGAGCCAAAAAATTGTTAGTCAATGTCCATATCATGTGACAGCTCTTTTTTACAGTCAGTGCGGCAACTTTGATGTTTTCCAAATGTGTACCATTGGCTGACTGAGATGTAATATGCCCCTCCAAGATGTGATAATCTACTTTCAATCCAAAACCAAATTATTTTCATGTCAGAATGGACAATGTAATTGAATTGGTATAGACCATTCCATTAATGATATTGGTATTCGCTGCTTTTTGTGTCAGTTGTTTTTGTTACAATAACATATAAAAAAATATGAAAAACTTGACAAGTTTCAATCATAAGTAATCTCCAATTTCTGAAATGTTTTAGTAAAAAAATCATATTGTAATTTTAATTACAGGGATTATTTTTAAAACACTAGCAGCAAGAAATACATTGATTCTTAACACACTTCTCACACACACTGCTTGGTGGTTTTGCTGTCGTATTTCTCTTGAAGGGAATCCATTGCCAAAGATCCTGAGTCTAAAATAGGTACTACAGATTGATCAGCTCTTCTTATTTGTACCCATAATCTTGTTTGCTAATAATATTGTCAAAATCTCAAAGATAGTTTGATTAAAGATGGTTAAGTCTAGACAATATTGTTCATCCATGTATATATCCAGCTCTGTGAAATTTTAGTGAAATTGGAAGCAAATGGAATACATAGACAAGTCTCAAGTTGATGGAGTTTCTTCTGACTGCAGCCTTTAATGTACAGAAATGTCATGGACTTTCCATCCAGTTTATGGGTTTGATTCTCAATGCCTGTCTAAAATGTTCAATGAAATTTCTGATGTTTCTTTATGTAAGTGACTTTTCCTTCTTTCAAAAATTTATGAGCCGTAGTTTCAGTGAGAATTTATCACAAACTGTGCTGTTTTTGAAATCTGATTTTATTGAAACTATGTGAAAAAATATTTTGGCTGATATGATTCTTGAAAGTTATTTTTCTGATCAAATCAATTGTTGATGTACAAAAAATGGTATTATTTGATTAAGTTCAAGAGTTTACAGGATTTTTGTGGAGCTTTAATATTTCAAATGATGAAGACAAGTTCACATATGTTTATGTATTGGAGATTAAAAAATTAAATGTATTGAATTTATGAAGGAAGGTTGATCATATTCGTCTTCTGATAAACTCTGGTGAGCAACACCTGTCGTTAGCCTGATTGCAATGACCAGGTATTTCTGCAACATCAAAGGACTTGAATCTGTTTGAAGTATTCACATAGTTTCACATGAATAGTCAAATTACAGACCCTGGTCTGCGAGGTCAAGATGACTAAACGAGGCAGAAGCTATAAATCACTGTGATTAAACACTGTTGTCGGCAACAGTGCCATTTGTTTGTAAGATCAGAAAACTTGACATCAACATACAGCTGAGATTTTAATGAGCTGTGTAAGTTTTTAATTTGTTATTGACTTATTTCATAGGAAATCTTCAATTTCCAAGGTTGAAATTGCATTTTTGTACTCATACCATTGTATTTCAAATGAAGATGTCTTACAGGGGAGTGGGGGCGGGAAGGATGTGTGTAGGGGTGGCAGTGACTGGTGACTGGTGAATAGGAGGTCAGTTGCAGGCACTGAAACTCTCTGTTCCATGATGTCCCTGTGTTCATTGTGAAAGGAATGTAACTGTAACATTGTAACAGGATGATGATGACGACGACGGTGACGATGATGATGGTGACGATAATGATGATGATGGTGGTGGTAAAGCTATACTCGATGATGGTGGTGGTAGTAGTGGTGAAGTTTAGCTAGATGTACGTGTTCAAATCAAACTGATGTCATGAGGCTTTAACCTGCCCATAACTGTACAAAAAAGTGTTCAATGTCATTTTCATGACCTTCAAAGACACATCAAACTTTAGCAAAATAAAGAAGTTTCCATTGTGTTTTTAAATTTTAAATTGCTTTATTTTCTGATTACAATCTGTAAAAAACTACAGATTTCATTTTAACAACTTCAAACTTCTCATAACGAAGACAATTTCAGATGATGCCCTTCAGAAAAATTGAAACAGAATTGTTTCAAAAAAAAAATCAATGGTTTATTTCTTGTAGAAGAACTCAAATGATGGAGAAAGCCCTACTCCAAATTGTCTCAGCAACAGCTCTCTCTCTTTCAAATTTCTCTGATGTTTTCCGACATCACAAACTGACATATATTTGACAAAGTGGAGGTTTAGTCGAGAATGAGAGACTACAACAGGGCAAAAAAATCCTCTTCACAAAAATACCATTTTATTGAAAGGGAAGTTCATTTCTTGGGACTTTATTTGATTTTCAAATACCGAAGGCATATTTCTATTGGTAATATCTCCAACACTCGCCAGGATCGTGTAATCAAGACATTTTTTCATCCCCTCCTGATAGTGTATAATGAAGAATGTCTTTGTTCGCAATCGGAACTCATTTTACCTCGCTCTATGTTGAGGAATGAGTGTTTGGTGGCATAATAGAGAAAAAGTTACATATGAGGGACTTTAAATCCCCCAAGATCATGCTCTGGTGAGGCGATGTGTGGATGTAGAATTAATGGCCTCCAAATTACCCTCTGGCAGTGCTTGGGTTTCTTGCCCAAATCATCTTCCACTGGTGTTAGGAGACTTTTAGCTCATGATTAAGTATCTGCAGTAGCAGCAGCAGCAGTCTTGGTGGGTCTGTTACAGAAGCGATGGAGTACAGATTTATCTATGGAAGCCAGTACATGATTACTGTAAGGGTGAATAGAACAAGTGAATTGTTTCTCAGGCATCAGCGTGTCACTTTTATTTGTGCATGGAACAATATTTTACTGCCATTTTACAAACATAATTTTGACTTTGCCACGTCCTGATCATCCATTTGTCCACTTTGAGGAGGAATGTCTGTAAGAACGAGTGTGACTGAATCTACAGCTCATTAACAAGTGCTAAACTTTCCAAAATGTATTTCTGTGATAAACATATAAAAATGTATTTCTCCCTCATCACTTTTTTCTGTCAAATATTTGATAAAAAAAAGTCTTACTGCCCTCATCACTTTTGAAAGAAATGTGCTCAAGTGACATTTAATTTTGCATCCTAATGTTTGAGTGAAGACTGCTATTAAATCTTGGAGGTTTCATTCTCTTGTCATATTGATATTTTATTTGTCTGCTGTATGTATGGGTATCTGGTAAATACAGAAAACTGTTATGGGCTGATGGGGTGGCATAGTGGTTTAAGCAACTGCTTGTCATGCTGTAGTCCAGGGTTTGATTCCCAGATTGATACAATTTGTGAATCCTGTTTCTGGTGTCCCCAGCTCTAACATTGCTGGAATATTGCTAGGGCTAATGTCAAACTATATTCACGCAAATGTTTCACGCAGGGTTTGAGAAATAGTGTGTTGAAGAGATCAACTGTTTACTTTTGTTGTTTGGGCGTTGTTTTAAAGCAATTGCTACATGGAAATGTGTTCTGTTAGGCCGGCAGTGGAGAGTTGTTGTTTGAGCAGGTTCCAAGCACTGTGAGAGATATATTCTTATGACGTAATATCTGTCAGACTTTCAGTGCTTAAAGCTTTTTGTTTCTTTTTGCATGCTTCAGGGTCTGCTATTGAGAAAAGTCAGGTCATGTTGTTTGGGAATGTTCGCTCATTTCCGGAGCAGGTCTCAAGAACTGTCATATGTGCTTCTTACTGTTCAGAAGAGTTTTTGTATTTTGGTGTCTTTTTGCCTTTTGCCAGTTTACTTTTTTATATATTTCTAATCAATTTGGTTGAGAATATTTGGTTTCTGAACAATCCTAAATACTTTTCAAGATGTTTACTTTGCCTTTTGCTAGGAATCTTTAGCTGATTAAACCAGATAATCCTTTTTCAAATATGCAAATTGATCAGGGTCTCTGGACAAGATTTACAATTAGGAGATAAACCTGGTGTCTTTTCAGATTTGGGTACACTCATTGTGCTAGGTTATAAATTTTGATCGATCAGAGCTTTAATGGCTGTAATACCTGGGGTTTATTTTTTACCCTGCTCCACCCTGTGGGCCATTCTCCTCTATTCTGCAACAAATTGTTTTCTACAAAACCCACCCTGTTGCCCACCCACCTCTACTTTGCCCCACATTGTTGTTTACACAACCCACCCTATTGCCCACCCACCTCTACTTTGCTCCACATTGTTGTCTACACAACCCACCCTGTTGCCCACCCACCTCTACCTTGCCCCACATTGTTGTCACCACTCAACACCCTGTTGCCCACCCACCTCTACCTTGTCCCACATTGTTGTTTACACAACCCACCCTGTTGCCCACCCACCTCTACTTTGCTCCACATTGTTGTCTACAGAACCCACCCTGTTGCCCACCCACCTCTACTTTGTCCTACATTGTTGACTCCACTCCCCACCCTGTTGCCCACCCACCTCTACCTTGTCCCACATTGTTGTTTACACAACCCACCCTGTTGCCCACCCACCTCTACTTTGCTCCACATTGTTGTCTACACAACCCACCCTGTTGCCCACCCACCTCTACCTTGCCCCACATTGTTGTCACCACTCAACACCCTTTTGCCCACCCACCTCTACCTTGCCCTACATTGTTGTCTACACAACCCACCCTGTTGCCCACCCACCTCTACTTTGCCCCACATTGTTGTCACCACTTAACACCCTGTTGCCCACCCACCTCTACCTTGCCCTACATTGTACTTTCTCTTAACCCCGCCCTGGCCAGCCCTGCCCCGCCTCAGCCACATGACACACTCTACCCTGCCACACACTACTCCCTACTGCCAGTTCCTCTTCCCCTTCCCCAATACCATCCTGTCCTTCACCTTCCCCTGCAGCAGCTCCCCACTGGGAAACTTGACAACACTTAACACAATAGTCTTGTATTCTCAGGTTACACAGATTTCAAGGGTTATGAGATTTGCCATATTTCTTTTGAAAATGAAAAAAAATGAAAGTTTTACACGATCTGGAAAAAAAATCATAACCTTTCATCATATTTATTTGAGAATTAAATATCTCCTTGTGTCTGATCTGAACCGTTTCTATATACCGATCTCAGGGCTTCAGAAACCAGTGTTTAAATGTCAGCCACATGTGAACAACAGTGAAGAATATGAACACTTGCAATCTGTTTATTCCCAAGGAGAAGACGGGTCACTCATTCCAGTGGATGACAGTGTCCATGAAACAGAGTCCTGTTTTATTTGCCAGTGCAGCAAAGTCGTCGTGCAACTTGCTTTTATGTAATTTCTTCAATGACACTTCAAAAGTGTTTGTAGTATTTTAAAAAAATATTGTGCTGGAAGATAAACACTACATTTTCAGATGTTGCTTTAAGTTTACGGTATAATGTCAATTCACATGAAACAGATGAAGATAGCCAGAGGTTTCAAATGTGAGTATGTTCAGTGATCAAATACTGGATATCTGTAAACACACAAGGTTAATTGTAATTAAAAATCTCGAAATCAATTATGTCAGCAGCACTTTCGACTTGAACATGTCTTTGAGAGAGTGTCAGGCATGGGCTGTGATGATGTCATGATGACTGTGGATGACATCACCTGCTGCCATGATGGCTGAATGTGCCTTGTCATCAGAACGTAGAAAAACCTAAACACTAGAAAAAATTATGTTTTAATATTTTGCAAGGCTAAAACAGTTATGATTTTTTTTTGGTCAAATTTGAGACTGAGAAGATATGTTAATTAGCAATTACTTTTCACTCGCCTTGGAAAGTTCAAAAGATTTTCACAAACCAGTGCCATTTAATAACAAGAGTGTATTCCATATGTGACTTTTTCTACCAATGAGAATACAGTATATATATCCCTTCAGGGAAGCCTAGTCATTAAGCATTCATCATGCCGCAGACCCACTTTCTATTCACCATACTGGTACAATGTGTGAAGCCTATTTCTGGTGTTCTCACTTATTTCAGGTGGAACATTGCTAAAAGCAGTGTAAAACCATTCTCACTCACAAATATCCAAACAACACAACAATATGGTCTGATATTGTGGCACATGTTTTGTATGTTTGTTTGATATCCAACACCACTGTGATATTTCAGCTATACAACAGTAGTCTGAACATAGTTAAGACTTGACAAGTGATTGACATCATGAGCATCAATTGGCACAATTGGTATGTGATAGCGTACATGGACCATGTCTGACTCCCCTTCCCCCAATGCAGTTAGTTGCCACTTTTGACTCGTATGTGTTGCTGTTGACAAATTCTAATGTGTGTCTTGATATGGTTCAGGGGACAAATGACAAGTTTTTGGATCATGTGGTTCCCTCACTGGTTTGTCTCTTCCAGGCTTGATCATTTCCAGGTATTTGTTTTGTAGATTGAATAATGCAGAGAAGCAACCAACAGCCACATCAAGCACCCAAATTAAGCTAACATGTTCAGATGTTACAAAACTCACCTCACCTCACCTCACCTCACCTCACCTCACCTCACCTCACCTCACCTCACCCACTGCCATCATGATAAAATGCTATTTAGCTTTTGTTACTGCCTCAAAAAGTCTTGACAATTCCCATGTATCCATTGTAAGTCTGTCAGTGTGGTCCCACTAAAAGAGTTCAATCATCACTGTGATGCCTGACCTGAATCCAGTATATCTATTGCTGACAAATTTCCAGTCCTCTATGAGGATGACAGCGGTAGACTTTCTCTTCTTGAGCATGTAGCAGCAATTTATCATGTTCCTCCAGTGTTGCTAGTTCAATCCTTTGCCCAAAATGAGACAGAAACTTGCTTGATAATGCAATATATCCTCGTAGGCAAGTTCTTTAGCGGACAGGCAAGTTTCAAATTAAATCAGCTCCAAATTGTGCCATTCCGTTCCATAGTTCCAATCACATTCCTGGAAGTGTACGGGGGGCTCTCTGCGGCAATTAATTTCAAAGGGAGCAGGGAGGGCAATTTTGCCGACTGCTACTTGTAGCGATAATCAGTGCAGCAGCCAGGCGAGAAGTATTATTAGATTTATTTTGTTGACCACTGGCCGAAAGTCATTGTTGCTGACTGACCAGAGGGTCTTGGCAAATACCTGACACACATTCATGGTTAAAAGCCATCACATTCCGGTTTTGTCTGAGGGCATCAGGATGGTAATTTTCACCTTGTCAGCACATCAGTACAAAAGGAGCCTTTATCGGTTTGGAGGCAAAATTGAACAACGTCTTTTAAGGTGATAAGTGTTTGAGAGCTAAGCTTCACCTGAACTTTATGTCATTGTCTTTATCATCTGTATTTTCCACATATTTTTCATGTGTATTTCTTTTATAATTTTGGATTGAAAATTTAGGTGGAAATGGATCATTCCTGGATGATACCTAAAGTAAAGCTGTCTTGATCTCATGGATCTCTAAAATTGAACTCATTCGAGAAAGGAGTCAAAAAATAGAGTGAGTCTAGTTTTATGCTCCTTTTAGCGAATCAGACCTGGATTTTTAGTCTGACAACAGACGCTCTAGCCAGTATGCTACCGAACCTTACGACAAAGAAATCTAAATACTATGACAGTGAATACAGAAATGTTACAAAGACGTAAAAGTCACACGGGTCAAGTGACATGTGTCTGTCTGGTCAAGGTTTTATTCCCTGTATGCCAAACACCAGGCAAGGCAACAACAAATTCCATCGTTACAAATTACATCTTTAGGTGCTCAGAGATCAAACCTTCCACTCTCTGGCCTGACACTCAGTGCAGTGTGACTCTGAAGGTAATCTAAATACTGTAAACCAATGTATCTCTGTGACTGCAATTTACTGTGAAGCATGCTACTCGGCCAAGAATGCGAGATTTATTCTTGCGAGTGTTCTTTTCAATCAAACGATCAGAGATCAAACGTAATCTTGTCCATTGTGTTTTCTTTGACAAACTCAAAGGCACCGATGACGCCCGGGATGGTTATGAACACAAACCTGATAATACTGCTGAGCTCAGTTACTCAGTGTCATGAATTTGAGTTTGTAAAATTGTATTTAAAGATCATACGTAACATTGAAGTTCATTCACAATGTTGAAGTATCTTACCGTTACAAAGAGAGGTGAAAACTTGTGTCTCCCTGACCCTAACAAGGCCGAGACATCTGAACTGGCGGCAAGAATAGCTGCAGTAAATGAAACTATCATTGCTGCATGTCAGAAGACACCAGACAAGACAATTACAAAGTTAAAAGAGTTAAAAGAAAGCGAGAGAACAATGCCATTTCCCCCATGACCAGAGCAAGGATCGCCACGTATGCCACAGAAAATGGAAATTCCAAAGCAGCCAAACATTTCAGAATGATGTTAGGACTGGATATCGACGAAAGATCCATGCGGTATATGAAGACATTGTACCAAAAACACCAAAAAACAACGCTGAAGATATAACGGAACTAGTGCACAAACAGAGTGGGCGACCTTTGCTCCTGGGTCAACTCGACAAACTTGTAAAAGATCATGTGACCGGCATCAGGGAAGGGGGCGGTATCATCAACTACAACATTGTTTTAGCTGCTGGCCAAGGGATCGTCCTACATGAAAACAGAATGCTGTTGTCTGAGAATGGTGGACCCATCGAGCTGAACAGGAGCTGGACTAAATCCTTCCTACAATGAATTGGATTTGTCAAACGAAAAGGGACCAAAACCGCAAGGAAACTGACGACAAACTTCAAGGACAAAAAGACAGAGTTTGTGTCATCAGTGCCCGAGGTGATTGAACAACAGTGCATTCCCGAGGAATTAGTGATAAACTTTGACTAGTCCGGAGTTAAGATTGTGCCTGTGTCGAACTGGACAATGAACCAGTGTGGTTCTAAACAAGTCGACATTGTAGGACTAGATGACGAAAGAGAAGTCACCATGTTACTCGGGTGTTCTGAGTGGCAGTATGATTCCTCCTCAAGTCATTTACCAGGGGACTACCGATAGGTGCCACCCCAAGTTCACTTTCCTGTGTGAATTGAATGTAATCAACTCTCCGACACATTGGAGCACGGAGGATATCATGTTGGAGTATGTTGACAGTGTGTTAGTGCCACATGTAAAGCATGTGAAAAAAGAACTCAAACGTCCCGCCAAACAAAAGTCACTGGTGATGTTTGACGTGTTTGCTGCCCACCGATGTGAGTCGTTTCTCGACATGTTGAAGAAGAGAAACTTTGTGGTCAGACTTGTTCCAGTGACGTGTACAGGTGAATTACAACCCCTCGACCTGTCTGTGAGTGGCGACATGAAACAAGTGCTCAAAAAAGAATTTACTAACTGGTAGTCCAAGCGAATGGTTGAGCAACTTCAAAAGAAGGCAAGAGATTCTATTGACTTGAGAATAGTCATCATGAAACAGGTGCACGCAAGGTGGTTGGTGAAATGTTTGGACAGTGTTGCGAAGGATGTCAATGCAGTGAGGCGTGGTTGGATTATAGCTGGACTGTGTGAATAGATTGCAATACCATTGTCTAACATGTCTAAGTAAATTGACTCCTATCTTTGTGAGGCATTATCATGCTTGTTGTGACATGACAGCTGACGGTTATGCAATTAACGGATTAGCGTGGTGAACAAGTTTATTGCATTGTCCTGAGACTTAATTATGTGTCATGATTGTATCTATACTTGAAGAGGTTTAGTTGTCACTTATCATTGCCATTTTGTTGTTGGAAATAAACATATTTTTCGTACTTATTACTGCATGATTTTTAACTGCAATTGACTGTAACTCGCAGTTTTCGCAATAATTAGTAGGCCGCAGAATATAGTTGGTTTACAGTACACTAGTGTGGTTTGTGTGTGGTGTTCAGGAAGCTCACCACATTATGGGATGGTGGGGTAGAAGTGTTGGCTTGTCAGGCTAAAGACACCATGTCTGAAACATATTGATGGTGAACTCACTCACTCAATCACCAAATTTGAGAGTCATCACAGAAATATTTTTTGCAGAAAACATGTTTAAGCTGACAAAAAATAGATACTGTTAACTTTTTAGATCTTAGTGGTTTGGTGAAACTCAACTTCAATCAACACCCAATTTATGCACATATCAACTGAAAGACAACAGCAAGTACATTCCTAATTTCCTTTACTTATGGACTCCTGTAAAAAAGTATGTTTATAAAAGAAATATCATTCTTTGAGGATAAAATGTAAAGAAGCTGTCTGTTAATCAGGGACACAACACCTTCAAGCGTTTAGGTTCTACCACAAATACGATATAAAATCCCCGCACATGCCATAACACTCCATATCTTCAGGCAGGGTATTTTGCGTGCGAAAATCACCAAAAGCTGCATGATCAACATTCTGACTTCAGTTGGAACATTGCGCCACTTTTTATCAGAATTTTATCACTGTGAGCGGCCAGTGGCTACTTTTATTTTAGTTGGAGTATTTTACGGTTAATGCTTCGTAAACCGATTCGGAGTTTGCTGGTGGAAAATCTATGAGAATCAATATGGTGGAATCGTGAGAAAGCGAGTGTTTAATACACTTGCGAGTAACTGTATGTAATATGGATGTCAGATATTGATTCTCCAGATTACTTTAGCCATCATCACAGCAGCAGAGTCCAAGGAGCCCCCATAATTAAAAGTCTTGATGTTTACGGACGACTGAACAGGAAGCCTTAGATAACAGTATTCCGCCATTACATGACGGAGTGTGTTGGCTGGGTCTGTGCAGGGCTGTTAGGAGATATATTTCCTGTATTCTTAAAGAGTTGTAATTTTTATCATGATATACGATGCATACTGGCACTGTTAAGCTCTGAAAATAATAACTCAGAATTTATCATGGGAAAGTATCTTAATATGAACCATGTTGGCCCAGGGAGGATTTGTTATTCTGACGTGAATGTTTTATTTTCAAGCCAGTTTCAGAAGTATAACGATATATTTGATTTAGGAAAATTCTGATTTTCTTCATTTCAGCACATTTGTTTTGTACAATGCTTGTGTCATTTCATTTGAAAGTTACTCTTGTGTTGCAAGCATTCCATGCCATGTTGTGGTTTATGTTATTTGCCATACCTAACTGCCTAGCATCTAGTTTGAGCGAAAGTAGTTGAATATTGCAGGATTTGCTTTGCGGATTTACTTCCCCTTTCAATACAAGGATTCTGAGGTCTTTGATTTGAACCCTTGTTTGGCTTTTGCTCAGAATTGCAAATATTGTTTTATCTGTAATGATGCCATTACAAAAGATGAGGGGAAATGTTGTTTAAGTCATACTATACTGTCTGTCTGTCTGTCTGTCTGTCTGTCTGTCTGTCTGTCTGTCAGTTAATGGTTTGACATGGCCAGGGATTGAACCCATGACCTTCCACTCTCCAAGCGGACACTCTAACCACTACACCACAAAGGCAGTTTGGTACTATTGAAATAGTACTAGTGCTTGTGTCATAGTACTGTGATTGTACTGTTTGTTGAAACAGATTTGTTAAAGGACATGTACCATTAAAAAGCTGATTGCAGTACAAGTACCATTGAAAAGCTAATTGCAGTACAAGTACCACTGAAAAGCTAATTGCAGTACACGTACCACTGAAAAGTTGATTGAAGTTTTATTGCTAAGATCAATCATTGAACATTCATTTTGCCCATTCTTCAGAACAAGAGTCATATGATGCAGAGAATGTATCTGAATCTCTGAGTGAACATGCTGAAGTCACAGGCTCTGTCATTGGATTCCAACTCAAAACATTTTGGATGTTGACCTTAACCTACAAGCGGGGGGTTTGTCCAGTCAATGGCTTCATATCTTGGTCAAAATGTTGATAACATACCATGGTCTTTGGAAGTTGTAAGTTTGTAAGTTGTAATCCCCTTATTTCCTTATATTTTATAACCTTAGTCTACAAATAGTTTACAGATGGAATGCTGTTGCAAAAATATCATGTGTGTATAACTGTTTCCAAAGTAAACTCACTGGCAATTTGCAAGACTATGGCTCATAGTAAAAGTGTTGTCAATAAACATGGTGTCTCTGACAAGAATCTCACTGTACCTCCCAGACTGGATAATCATTGTTTTAAGAGAAATTAAAGATTGCAGTGAAAACCTATTTAACAGAGCCATACTGGTCAAATTGGCCAAATATGCAACCACTTAGAATATGTATCCATGAGCAATGCAAGTGATGGAAATTTGTCAATTTGCGATACATTGAGGATGGTTTGTGTGACGAAGCGACCTCCTCGGGGTACGGAATATCGAAATACTTGGAGCACATTTCAGGAATGTAATGCGACCAAGTCTTGATTGATTTCAGTATTGATTTGCTTGTGATCCGTGAAATGTGGGTCCATTACTACCGTTAATTCAGCACCTAGATTAGAATGTTTTATACTGGAAGAAGATGTAGCACTGCGTCGGGTGTTTGCTTGTCAAACCGTGTCTTAACAGGCCGCTTGACCTTCACGAGATTGCGGTAATGGATCTACCTTTTGGAAAAATATATATTCAGAAATCAAAGGCTGACATAAAAGTTTCAAACTTTCTTGACGCTGTGTTTGGATCGTTGACTCAAAGCACTCCTAAAGCCTAGATTTAGATTATCTGAGAGACTGTAACTTAATACGAAATCAATATTTTCAGCCACAGATGCCAGTAATGATGGTAGTGTTATTGGGAGGTTATTGTATAATGTGATAACGTTTATCTTCTTTGAAATAAGTAGAGGAAGTCTTTATTTACATGAAAAAGCTTTCATAATATGGGGGGTTTTTTTTCATTTTTTTAAGAAAAGCCTGTAAAAGGACATACAAAATCAGAAAGGTCAAATGAAAAAAATGACAAAAGGAGAACACAAAGACCTTGTTGATTAAGGTACTGCAAAGAGTTGTTGGGATTCTGAACAAGCTTCAGCTACGGGAAAGACTACCTTCACCCATAATGCTCGAGTCATTACTGAGGTGTCTCACTGTGATGCTCATGTCAGGATATGCTGATCAAGTGCAAGATCATTTGTTTGTCAGCATATTCACATATATCCATCATGGTTTCATCCAGTCAGTACATTTCTGTATCAACTGCAATCATAAACATCATGTAGACATGCTGGATGTTGGAAATACTGCTGGAGAGCGAGCGAGTGAGTGAGTGAGTGAGTGAGTGAGTGAGTGAGTGAGTGAGTGAGTGAGTGAGTGAGTATGGTTTTGAGTGCACCAGAGATGGTGTTTGCATTTTAGTGATATGGGAATCAAACTCATGTTCCTGGTGTGAGGAGTGCAAGGTCAAACCGCGAGGTCACCCCAGCACTACTTTGGGGTGGTAGGGTAGTTAAGTGGTTAAAGTGCTTGCTCGTCATGCTGAGCACCCAGGTTCATTTCCCCATGTGTGTGAAGCCCATTTCTAGTGTCCCAACTATTACATTGCTGGAATATAACTTAAGTTGCATAAACCTCACCAACTACCCAACACTGTTGAAAGAAAAGTGAATGAGAACCCATACTGAGTGAGTGAGGGAGGGAGGTTTTGTGTCACATTCAGCTATAAACTTCAGCACTATTGTGACAATACAAAAGGTAAACTTTTCACCATCGCAGAGCCGAACCCACACATGCTGACACCTAACCCACTATGCCTTATTTGTATCAGTTTATAATTATAATTTGTATTTCAGTGCAGCCCATATTCTACTAAAAGCTGACAAAAATTCACTATGCAATCTTCACAAAAGTGTTTTCAAATATGCAAACACACCATGCCCATGGCTTTAAAATATTCCCTCATAAACCCTACCTTGATAACTAATGCCTTTGATTACAATCTTTGCAACTCTTCTCCAATCCTACATGTAGTGATCAACAGGATTCACGCTGCAGTCTTTTATAGCGCCACTGGCATTTTTAGGATGGACTCCAATCTATAGATTTGTCATGATGCTTAAAAGGAACCTTAAATGGGCTCTACGCATGACCCCTGAGTCATTTTAGGTATCTTGTTTGTTTATAGATTGCCTGAAAACCTCTTCTGTACCCAAATAGGATTGCTGCGGAATCAGTCCTTCCCTTTTATTGGACAGCACTGAGGATGCCATGGTTTATGTAACTCCAGAATGTGAAGGAACAATCTTATTTTTATGGAAATCAGAAGGAAAATGGTATTGGTGTACTAGATACCATATAACAAGTTCATGTTATTCCTGGTCAAGAATATTGTCGATACGAGAGGTCTGTTTCCAGACCATATGATCATGGAGACCAATTTCTCTGTTACGACTTCTTGTCATGAGATTTGCAGCTGGAAGTATGTCCGTCAACTTGGCAAAATACAAGCAAATAACAAGTTCTGAGATCTGAAATTCAAAGGTTTCAAATACCGAATTGAAATTGATGTAATGAACGGGTATGATTCATATGATAAATGAATTATTCATGAGTTAATGTTGATTAATGATTTCGGAAAAGTACTGTAGATTTTTAAGCATTATGCTGTTGAAAGAAGTTAAATTTGTATTCTGTTCTGGGATTGACCAATTTGGCCAGCACATAACCATAATTTTAGTTCTGGATATTCTTGTCTTCATGTAATGTTATCAGGACATGTACTGAGCCTGTCCAATGTAAGTGTATTAGGTTTGACAAGCCAGTCAAGCAAAATATTAAGGAAATGTAATTTACAGCAACAGGATATCCGTTGCCGAATTTTTATCCAATTCTGATATCGTTTTCAGTTTTTGGAGAGTATCGTACTATTATAATTTAATAAAACGTGATAGGAAATATGTTGTAAACACACTTCCTAGAGGGAAGGAAGCTTGCAGACTTTACTGTTATTTTGTTGTTTGGGAAAATTATTTTGTGTATGAATATTTATAAAAGTTTTAAGTTTGTATTTGAAGTTAATTCGGTAAAGTAAATTTAATCAAGTTGCATGTTTGTGTATAGATGTTGGATCAGGGAGGGAGTGATTCTGCAGCTGTAATGACTGGCCTTGTCATGGGTGCATCTCGTCAAAATGACAGTCGGGAGGAGTATTTACATGTATTGGAAACATCAAGGAAATTCAGAAACAATTCTTTCATTTCCCAACATGAAAAATTAAAGAAAATTAAAGTAGAGTCTAGTATCTAAAGTGTTTGCCAGTCATGCCAAAGATCCCCTTTGGATACAAAGTGTGAAGCCCATTTGTGGTGGAAAATAGTTCCTTGTAAAAGGCAGATGGTGTGCCTTTTCAGGGCTACTTTCTAGCCCTTATCAAGGATAGTATTTTTTAGTGTGACTATATAAGGAAAGGAAGATTTTTGGTGTTCAGCTGTTGTTTGTTGTAGTTATATACATCTGAAACCTGTTGATGAAATGTAAAATAGGTTTTAATGGCACATTCAAGATCACAACCCTGTCATTGTGACATACAAGTAGTGAGTGTGGCCCCTGTAGCAGACTAAAATAGTCTTGTTGCGCTAACCCTCCGAGATACCATGCGGTCGCTTCACATGGAAACTCAAAAACGTTTCTGTGGTGATTGTAATTTACCATCCTTATTTTATCTCCTCAATGCTGTAGTCCAGGCAGGGTGACAACAAGTACCACGTTCCTTGGTTTATATGTGTTTGTCATACTTGATTCCCCGCATATACAAACTGGGAATAATTCTGGTGTCCCCTGCCATGATATATTACTACAAGCAGCATAAAACTAAAACTCACTCATCATTTAGAAAGTTGATGATCATGTTTATGAATGATTAAAAATTGAAAATCAGTTGATCCTTGAAGAAACTGGCTAAATGATTACACATATATGTAAGTAATGTGATGTAGTGATTCATTGAGAATGAAGAGGTAAAGTATAAACATGGTATGCTTTCATGAATTTATGGTTCTGTTGCAGGATTATTTACCTGCATGCAGTTGAAGTCCAGCTGAGAGGTAGGTCATCTTTCACATATAGTACTCAGTATTACTGGAGATATACACTGTCTACACTGTCTACACTGTCTACACTGATCTTCATGACGCTTTCTTTCCCTGAAGTTTAACATGAAGGAATGAAGGTTGTTGAAGTGTTCAAAGTACAGATGTACCTAAATCTGGTCTTTGGTTGTTCATTATTTGAATATATCTCATACCAGATCATGGATGATCATGGCTTAACAACTGGTTTGTATAACGGTCGTTTCAGACAGTCTTTTCAAGATCATATCACATGGTTACACTATATGATCAGAGATGTGTGTTATAGGTCTCTAGGATGTGATTTGTAAATCTCCAGGGTCACTTTGCCCAAATATTTTCTAAACCAAATAACTTTGTCTCATATGTATCACATCACTGGAAATATCCAGTATATTGTGGTAACACCAGGTTTCGAACCTGCAACCCCTTGCTCTCAAACTCTCAGTTTTATCCACTAGGCTACAATGGATGGCTGTGAAGAATGAGATGGTTCGTCAGTATGAACCATGTGTTAATCACAAGACAGGTACTGCAGACAGTGCACGTGCAGTGTGTGGAATGCACAAGCTTTTCATGGAAATCGGCTAGGTCACAGCAATGTGATATCACCGCACTCGCTACACCGTATACCCCATAGAGATCAATTATAACATTCTGGGGCATAGTGGTATCAATTGTTATATTATTTTAAAAGATATTTGACACAACAATGGTTGATAAGGTGGAGAAACTGCTCCAACTTGAGTTTACAAGTGAACTCTTACAAACCCTCATAGTCATGGTTTCTCCTGCACATATGATGGTACAACAGTAGATATCTCCATTACAATAAGAACTTAAGTACTTCTGATGGCATTTGCTTCTTAATGGAATATGGACTGAATTTATATTTGTTTGTGTGTATAATTAGTATGAACACCTGCACAGAATGGTTATCATGGCAACAGATTTGATTCAGTACCACTGGGACACCCCATCTGTGCATGCACATCCAGCGGTAGGTGGGTACCCAGTAGGATGTATGACGTGATCATCAAATCAGATTTTGAAGCTGTTATGATTCCCATTGGGGTAAAGATCTGTGGAGATCTGGGGTAGAATAGGCCTTCAGCAACCCATGCTTGCCATAAAAGGTGACTATGCTTGTCGTAAGAGGCGACTAACAGGATCGGGTGGTCAGGCTTGTTGACTTGGTTGACACATGTCATCGGTTCCCCATTGCGCAGATCGATGCTCATGTTATTGGTCACTGGATTGTCTGGCCCAGACTCAATTATTTACAGACCGCCACCATATAGTTGGAATATTGCTGAGTGCGATATAAAACTAAACTCACTCGCTCACTCGTGAGAATCAACTTAACTCAGTTAATTAGCTCTGTAATGTTAATGAAGCTATAACAGGAAATGTATATTCATGTTGAGCAATAAAATCACTGCATCCTTGAAATATCAAAATGACTTTACCAGGACAAAGAAAAATATGACATTTTCACTTTGATAAACATATATTTTGACATGAAATGTCATTAATACCCTTTGGAGAAACACTATGAATGCTGCTTTGAATTCCATGCAAGATCAGAATGCTATAATGGTGCCACCGGCATTCTTGGACATGTGTCTGATTTTCGATATGTGAGTATGATTTCAAATTTGTGCGTTTGTGATTTCAAATATGGGAATCTGATTTGCTTGATGTGCGACAGGTTTCCCTGAGGTGTGACAGATTTATGTTTATAGGTGATATATTCATGTAAAAAACTGTTCAGTGGATCTGTTTGTAGCTGACACCAAACCTTCCTTTTGTTAAACATGAACATTGATATATATGAATACACAATTACGATTTAGAAATTGGTCACAAGTAACATATGGTAGCCTTGACTGTGTACTTTGTGTATCCCCCTGAGAAGTGTAAATTGGAAGCAATGCAGGCTGAGAGGGTTAGATGGCTGGCTTTGTGTACTGGTGCTTCTGTGACCAAATCTGAGAGTAAGGGTTCAAATCCTGGATGACTCAACCCGGCAAAAGTACTAGAATCTGTTCTCTCTGACAATGTGAAATCCGAAATATAACATAAGCTACATGATCATCATTTGCAGGACAATAAAACAATAGTTTCTGTGCATTAGAGGGAACAAACATTTATAATCATTTATCAGCTATCCCATTATGCCAAGACTTGTTCTTTACTGTGACAATGAATGTTAAATGAGACCTCTTTCTGAAACACAATGTTGATGCATGATGGACCCAATATGTTTACTCAGGGAAGAAAAAAAATGCGCTCTCTCATTCTTTATCTCAAAAGTTCCAGGGAGTTTGTTTCTTTTTGCACTTAATAGTGTCAGGCAGTTGAACAAGGCCACTTAAACACATCACACAAGTCACCAAAGCCTTGTAAATTCTCATTCTGAGTTCAATGTTTCAGCATCAGAAACAATTGCATGGATGCAGATGGTGCCGAGATTGTTTCATATTTACATAATTGTCTCCTGGAAGAATGGGAACTCCCTTTGGAGACTTCTGCTACTTCATGTGAAAAACAGCCATTGATTGCGACATAACAGATTGGAAGTAATCCCTCAGTGTCCTCAAGTGCTCTCCTCCCCCAAGAAAATAAAATTTCATCTTGATGAATATCAATTTTCATATTTTAAATCTGAGCCCTGAAAGTCAGAGTATTCAGTCACGTTGTACATGAAGATCTAAATTATCCATGCATATATTAGAGAATATTTGTGTTCCTTTGTCTTGTAAACTTGTGTGCTTTCAACACTGAAAGTGGTGTGTTTATATCAGTGAAAGTATTATGTGTGTATCAGTGAAAGTGGTATGTTAACAGTGAAAGTGGTATGTTAATAACAGTGAAAGTTTGTAAAAGTTAATGTGGTATGTTAATAACAGTGAGTGAGTTTAGTTTTATGCTGCACTCAGCAATATTCCCGCTGTATGGCGGTTGTCTGTAAATAATCGATTCTGGACCAGACAATCCAGTGACCAATAACATGAGCATCGATCTGCGCAAATGGGAACCGATGACATGTGTCAACCAAATCAACAAGCCTGACCACCCAATCCTGTTAGTCGCCTCTTATGACAAGCACAGTCGCCTTGTATGGCAAGCATGGGTTGCTGAAGACATATTGTACCCCGGGACCTTCACGGGTCAAAGGTCATTAAACCATTCAGGTTCAAGAATGTGAAAGTGTTTTGTTAATAATAGTGAAGGTGTTATGTTTAGAACAGTGAAAGTGGTATGGTTACAAGAGTGAAAGTGGTTTGTTAATAACAGTGAAAGTAGTACGCAAACTACTAAATGCAGTTTATTTATAACAGTGAAAATGTTATGTTTACTTTAGTGAATGTGAGCTTGCAGCAGCAAAAATCATTTGCTTACATTGGTGAAAGATATATCTTTACAAGATGAATGGTTTTATTGAATTCAATTTTGAAATTGAACATTTAACTTAATAAATGCATACCTTAACTTTGACTTAAAACATCATTCATGTCAGAGTATCAGACAAATAAGTAAAAAGGATCAACTGATGTTTTTAAATGAATTTAAAATTGAAATTCAACAGGCATCTAAGACCATTATTTTACTTGACTGACATTCTGAAAATGTCATTGCAATCTTCAGCACATCTGTATGCATTCCATTATAACTATAGTGATGCTTACTCTCCAACAGCCACTCAACAGAAACATTTACACATCAGAGAAGAAACCCTGATGACTATGACAAGATTGAAGCAATTTAAAACATAAATATGGTAAAAACGGCATTTAAGGAAATGTGTTCTGTTGTGTGTAATAATTAATTCAATTCTCTGAAGAGGTGGCCTGCACAGTTGCTAAGATCTTTGTCTCCATTCCTGAGGTTTACTGAGATTTCTTGTCTCAAAAGCATACTTTTCCTTAATAACATTGCTCTGCTTGAGAAGAAAATTTAATTATGCTTCATTTTCAAGGATAGATACATATTTCTGTCAAACCTCTGACGACATGGTATTTTTGTTGCAAGATTTCATGCTTTTTCCAAGAAAACCTTCATGAAAAGTGTTTCTTTTAGTTCTGTGAACCGTTATGGGGAAAAATATAGTTTTTGTAATTTGTTATTTTACATTGTTAAATACGTATTCTTCAGTAGGATACTTTATTTGTTATTTATGTTAACCTTCAAAAATACTAAAAGATTTTATAATAGGCCTATTTTTGTGGCACAAAAGGCATGCCATAAACTATTACCTCACACAATATCTAAGCTGTCATGATATAGTTCTCATATATGTTTTATTATTAACTGTTCATGTAATCTCATATTTTTTGTCAAATATAACAATCATCTAACTGTGCTAAACCTAGCAACCATAACGGTTTGTAACGAGCATGAGTTGCAAGAAAGGTTTCAATACACATTTTATTCCACAGAATTAAAATGAAAAACAATTGAAAACAACCAAAATATATTTGTTAATCAAAATGGGTTTAATAAATGGTTTTATTACACATTTCATTGCATGCAATACCTACCTACCTACCTACCAACCGACCCACCCAGCCTACAAAAGAAATCAGAATGCCCGCTAGCATGCATTGTGTAATGAGATATTGACATCTAAATATAGATGATTACACAGTGAACTAGTTCTTATCTTGTATCTTCCACCTGGAGGTTTTGCTGCTGTAAATTGAGAACTAATTGATGGTATGGATCTAGGATGGGGTCATTTGTCTAGATTTGTGTCAGGTCCTTCACTCAGGCCTGGAAGGGGCTCTCATACTTTCTAAGTAGATCACACAATTCCTTGTTGGATTCTCATGTGCTCGAAACAATCTTTTCGCCCTTTATCTTTATTTTTTTTTTTAAATATTGTTATTGTCAGGCACATTACCAAGTAAAGAAGCGTCTAAAATAGCTTAAGATTTGCAGACTTGCATTAGTATTTTAAAAGCTTGGAATTCGACACTTGGACTGAAAAGAATACTGTAATTGATTCGCTGCATTCCTGTGAAGTAAGGTAACGAAAACAAACAGCGTCATGAGTGTCGTCAATTCGGCGATGTTCATGAGGCAATACATCATCCAGGATGATTGACTGCCATGCTCCACTGTCACAGACACGATGTCGGCCTCGTTGAAAGTCTTCACACCTCTCTGACAGCCATGTGAGAAATGCTTAGACTGGAAAAGGAAATCCAGATTCTTTTCAGGAGGAAAGAGTCAGCGAGTGAGTGAGTGAGTTTAGTTCTACTCCACTTTTAGCAATATTCCAGCAATATCAGGCCGGGGCAACCAGAAATGGACTTCATGCACTTCAAAAGAAATGAAGTCATTATGATTCATGGTGTAAAAATCATGATCTATGCTTAATATATGTAATTTGTTTTAGGGGAAACTGTTGCCATGGAAAACTAAAACATATGGTCATCTTATAAAATACACAAAGAACTCACCCCTGTATTTTTGCAATGAACATTTTCTGATAACAACAATGGGAAAAACATGAGCTTTTCTGACCTGTATCATCCTTATACACAAAATGATTGGAATCTGTGTCTGTACATGTATGACCCTGGAATGTTTAATGTCGAATTTATTGCTGAATGTGAACATACAAAATGTCAATTTGTGCGTCTTACACGATTCAAGGTCAATACTAGGTGTTACCACCATGTGACTGTATGACAGAATAAACTCCCCTCCTCATACCCCCTGTCAGCCTCCTGATTCCCTGAAGCGCCATTCAGGGACCAGCAGGTACCATAGTTTAATGTCTTTTGGTATGATGCGGCATGGGATCAAACGCATGACCTTCCGCTCTCCGGGCAGAAGCTCCTACCACTACAGCTCAGAAGCAGGGCCTTTGAGTTATGAAAGGAAAAGTCTCCTCCCATGGAATTCATTAATCCCACAGCTAGGTACCACAGATATGTGACAGTGATAGAGATATGGCAAGCTTCAATGAATGCATACAGGGTCTTCTTTTCAAGTAATTTCTTGAATATCAGAACGCCTTGTAGTTTTGCCAATATCTAAATCAATCAACCTTTCAAGAAAGACTTATTTTTTTAAACCTGACTAGAGGTGAAAGCTCTTTGAATGACACTGATCACCAGTTTGGGGTCAGGTTTCAGTAGAACACCTGAATGACTAGTCTCTAAGCATCTATGAAGTAAGAATTCCAAAGATGTGGTATACAAGTCTGTGGTCTCAAGGGCACTCCGGAATCACTGCTTTGTGGATCTAAGTGAAGTCTCTAAAATATAGTTAAATTACTGCTGTATGTACGGAGATCCAACATACAACCCAAGGTCTCAAGACCACACCTGTTACTTCTCTACATACAGGGCTGCAACATACAAGACTGAGGTCTCATGATCACACCTGTTACTTCTCTACATACAGGGCTGCAACATACAAGACTGAGGTCTCATGATCACACCTGTTACAGCTCTGTACAGAACTGCAACATACAAGTCTGAGGTCTCATGATCACACCTGTTACAGCTCTGTACAGAACTCCAACATACAAATCCATAGTGAAAGTCTCTGTTGGACAGGAAGAAAGTTAATACAAGAGCCTTTGATCGGAAATTAATTACTGTGGTCAAACTGTGAATTGAGGATACAGCCGACAGCTCTCTGATAGCCATGTTTAGTCTCTGCATTAATTCATTTCTTTCACACTGTGCTACTTCTATAGAGAGTGGAGTTGATTATTTTTGGACATGATGACTTTTGTGCAAATCATGTCTCTTCAGCCTTTCTTCTCAAATGATATTAATATATTTGTATGAGAAGTTCATATGATTTTTCAAGAACTCTAGGTTATCCGGTTGTATATCATCACCACCACCATCATCATTGCTCTCCTATTCCTCAACCTCCTGCCCGTTTTGGTTGGTGGCATCGTCATCGTCATCGTCACCACCACCACCATTGTCATCGTCATCATCGTCATCATCGTTGTCAGCTCCACACAGAGGCTCTTCTCATGTCTCATCCTGCAGACTCAATTCACAATTGAAGTGTTGCTAATGCACTGTTCTGCCTAATGCACTAGCTCTGTGCTACATTTGAAATACCACAGTTTACCGTTATTACATTACCTTCTGTGGAAAAGAGCAGGTTTATTCTCAAAGACAGAGTCCTGAAAAGGTTATGTTTTTAGCTTTCTGCAAACGATCATTCTTTGAGCTCAAAATGAAATAGCCACGATTTTTTATCAACATACATAAAACCAAAAATTGCATTAGCTCTTTAGAAGCAATCCTTAAAAGCATGATGTGGGGCAACATGTCAGTCTCTATTTTAACACATGCTAACATAAATGCCAGTTATAAAAATCTACAAAAACAATTTTCATTTGATGGTTTAATTTCTGGGAGACAAAGCCACTGAGAAAGTCGTATATTACTTTGAAAGTTTCAGGAGTAGCCCTTGACAGGAAGACGAGATTCCAAATTCTGGATGCCTGGGAAAGATTTTCTCCAAAAGCTACCATAATTAAATTTCACACCCTAAAAGCATTGCCATTATTTGAAGTTTAGTGTTTTTAAAAGACTTACATCATAAATTAGGTTTTTTACATCCTCTTAATAGCTTTTAGCTCCAAGCATGTTCAATTGATCGAAGTTTCTTGTCATTTTATCAGCTAATATGCCTGTAGGTCAGTTCACTCATCCAAAATCTCAATTGAAAAGTCAATAATACCTAAAAACTATCTTTTCAAGGTGTCGACAATGGCAGTGTGTGATATGCCAAGATTTAAAGGCTTGCACATTTATACTATTTATACAGAATTACTTGCTTTTTCAGAGGATCAAGTAATGTTGGCAGTGACACTGATTTTGTCACAATTATGTGAATTAATTTGCTTTGGGTATTTGTGCTGCAATTACTGGTGAGAATCCAGTATTTTGTTTCATGAAACACATGGAAATTGAGTCCATGTTGCAATGATTATTAGAAAGAAGGTAAAGTCATGTAAAGAAAGAACAGCTTCTGTGCAAGATGAAGTGGGAAGTTGCGCTGTACAGCTGAGGCTGTGACATTGTGCCTCACAGTGGAGTCAAGGACTTCTACTGCACATATCATACTGAAACGTGGTGTGAGAATGTATGCTGCACAAATAGAACTGAAATCTGTAATGATGTTGTAATGATGGAACTGAGAACTGTTGTTGCACAGAGAGAATTGAGGGCTTTGGTTGCACATATGGAACTGAGAACTGTTGTTGCACAGAGAGAATTGAGGGCTTTGGTTGCACATATGGAACTGAGAACTGTTGTTGCACAGAGAGAATTGAGGGCTTTGGTTGCACATATGGAACTGAGAACTGTTGTTGCACAGAGAGAATTGAGAAATGTTGCATATACAGAATTGAGGAATGTTGCACAGACATGACTGAGAAATGTTGATGCACATATAGAACTGAGAACTTTTGTTGCTTATATAGAATCGAGAAATATTACTGCACAGATAGAATTGAGAACTTTTGTTGATCAGACAGAACTGGGAACTGCTGTTCCTCAGATAGAACTGAGAGCTGTTGTTGCACAGACAGAACTGAGAGCTGCTGTTCC
Source organism: Haliotis asinina (assembly GCF_037392515.1). Classification (NCBI taxonomy): domain Eukaryota; kingdom Metazoa; phylum Mollusca; class Gastropoda; order Lepetellida; family Haliotidae; genus Haliotis; species Haliotis asinina. Next base: position 42,646,457 of record NC_090280.1, on the reverse strand, counting down.
ACAGACAGAACTGAGAGCTGTTATTCCACAGACAGAACTGAGAGCTGTTGTTTCACAGACAGAACTGAGAGCCGTTGTTCCACAGACAGAACTGACAGCTGTTGTTTCACAGACAGAATTGAGAGCTGTTGTTTCACAGACAGAACTGAGACCTCTTGTTCCACAGACAGAACTGACAGCTGCTGTTCCACAGACAGAACTGATCATGAGAGCTGTTGTACCACAGACAGACCTGAGAACTGTTGTTTCACAGACAGAACTGAGAGCTGTTGTTTCACAGATAGACTTGAGAGCTGTTGTTCCACAGACAGAACTGAGAGCTGTTGTTTTACAGACAGAACTGAGAGCTGTTGTTTCACAGACAGACCTGAGAGCTGTTGTTTCACAGACAGAACTGAGAGCTGTTGTTGCACAGACAGAACTGAGAGCTGTTGTTCCACAGATAGATCTGAGAGCTGTTGTTTCACAGACAGAACTGAAAGCTGTTGTTTCACAGACAGAACTGAGAGCTGTTGTTCCACAGACAGAACTGAGAGCTGTTGTTCCACAGACAGAACTAATAGCTTATGTTGCACAGATGGAACAGATTGAAGGAGTAAAATGAATTATTTCTTTAGTTTATGAAGAATCTAATCTAATCTGACATGCGTTTGCTCTTCCCACGAAAGACCCTGGTTTGATTCCCCACATGGTTACAATGCATAAAACCAATTTCTGGTGTCCCCTGCCATGATGCTGTTGGAATATCGCTAAAAGTGACACAAAACCATACTCAGTCAGTCAGTCAGTCAGTCAGTCAGTCATGGGAGTCAACAGTCAAGTCCGTCTTGTTCTTGTGAAACATTTCACAACCTTCATAATTCCTGTGGACTCTGGATATCAGTAACCAGTCTAATTATATCCAATATTAACTGAGGAAGTTTTTGTTGGAAGAAAATATGATACAGTTGTTACTTTTAATTCTGTATGGCATGGACTTAAGAAAAGAAAAACAATAAGAGACATATTCCCAGACGTCAGGTCAATTCAAACATATTCCAAAAATGTGTAAAGTTGAGTAAAGATTCAAGATTAAAGAAGGATTGTAAGATGACGTACGGATTCTGTAGAAAGTCAAGCAAGACTAAACTCTCTAGTTGGCATTGTGATCATAAACATATTAAAAATATGATGACATTAAAATTCCAGAACACCACAGAGTCAGACCAACCATCAATTTCACTTTCCAGATGCCATTTTCTGTCTGAGAATGCCCTGGGAGGATGTCTGATGAGTGAGGATAGGTAGTTCTATTTTGTTTTCACTTTTACTGACCTGGGTACTCACCTGGACCTGTCATTGGGTTATCCTTGCCATCTCCAACCCTTATTCCATTTTCTTCCCATTTATCATGTTAATGGGACCTGTGAGTCTTCCTTCCAAGGGACGTAACTCTACGTGCTCCTTTGTGGTTTTTCTTCTTGAAGCTGGGTTCAAGTCTCGTTAATCTGACATCATCCGTTGCACAGCAAACTGTCGGATTTACGAGGATGTCGGACTAAATGAAAGAGATTAAGTTACATTTATTCAATTTGATACTAACAAAAGCATCGGATAAAGCTGATTGTCAGATTAACAAGACTAGACTGTAGTTTGATTGGCACAATCAACAATTTCAGCAAATAATATTTTTGGATTGGCAGTAAAGCTGAGGTCATTAAACAAAGCATTTGTATCATGACTTTGTCATTACCAGGAGACAACAAAATAGCTATCTTTTGGAAAAGTTTGAATGTTCTGTTTTTTGTAATGTTAGCATTAGAAGATGACTGTGTGATTAATAAGGGTATATTGTATGTGTTTGTAATTGTGATGAGAAACATTAGACTGGTAATGATAAAACCTTGAATCTTTACACAGCTGCTTTTGTACAGAAGAATAAAATGTTAGATAAGTGAGACTGGATGTGCATCAGTAAAGAATGGAATGTGTGATAAGCATGACTGGATGTGCATCAGTAGAAACTGGAATGTGTGGTAAGTGATACTAGATGTGCATCAGTAAAAAATGAAATGTGACAAGATATGCATGTGTTATTTATATAACATTTGAGATAATACATAAATAAACTTTGACACAAACATGAATTTGTCTTGTTAAAGGTCATAGTCTTCATTCTTCTCAAACACTAAGATACATTACAATAATTTCTGTTAACACTGTGTCCTGTAACAAGAGGCAGTCTTTTCTCTTTAAATATAATCTATAAGAATGGCACAAAGACATGCCAAGAGAAAATCACAACAAGCCAACATGAGAAAATCAAAACAAAATATCACTTCAAAGGCATTGAGTTGAAAGAGAAAATTGATCAGTACTTTCATTTATGTTTGCGACTGTTTTCCTATATGCCGCCTGACATGAAGCGTGATGGGTGTATTACACAACCAGCATACACAAGTGAAATTGATTCTATTTAGCAATCCCGTTCATTTCATGACATAAGCACCAGGTTCACTGAAATGAACAATGCAAATACCAGGCAAGCCTCACAAGTCTCATTATAATATATCATTCATTTCCTAAGAGAAAATATGTCTTTCTTTACCCGGCATAACAGCATACCCTCTCCATTTAGAAAGATACGGCAAAAGATCTTTTCAGAAACAGAGCAAAATTGATGAACACTGAATGAACCTCCTTGTAAGGCAAAATAGTGTTGACTGCTATTTGTGTTTTATTCTAACAAAAATTAAGAGAGATACTTTTAAATATCATCATGGGAATTTTAAAAAGTGATTTTTGGGTTTGAAATGCAAGATATTATCGGTTTAAAGTTTTGAAATCAGTACCATCTTTAACGCTATGACGAGGAGGTGATATTGATTGCTTGACAGGCGAAATGGAACACACATCCAGGGAGGGAGCATCAATTTGTTTTGATATTCACCACAATATTGTTATAACAGTGTACTAAGGGAGAATAGTTTTTGGTTGTAAGAACCGAACAACAGATCGTCACATGTGCTTCTGGCTTCGTGGAACAGTTGGACTCAACGGTAAGGTATTTGTGATCTTCTAGCTTGAATATCTGAGCATGTGTTGCATAATTGTGTATTTGTCCCCTTGTGCTCTATCGCAAATTGAGCAAACTGTTGCAATGGTGTGACATGTGTCACACATTCGAAAAGGTTTGGTTAACAGGTCTGTTGATCAGGCTTTATTTGAAATAATTTCCCAATTATTGACATTATCGTCATTACAACATTTTATAAACACCTCCAGTAGCTGTTTGTGGATCTGCAGCTTTTTTCCGTTTTCAGTTCATCGTTGTGCCTTTGATCACAGTATGACATGAAATAGACATGGGCTGTTTGGAGCTGTTAGGTCACAATCAGCTGTGAGTCTGAAAATGGGCATGTTATTGATATCCCGTCTCCTGTAATACGAGTCACACAGAACAACTACTGTTTCATTTCATCAGAAGCATTTTAAAGTGCTATTCATATTTAATGACAGCTATTTTAATCAGGCGGTTGAGATATCCAGTCAACATGCTTTTGATTTTCAGTAATTTTTAAACATTGTCATTGTTGTTACTTTTGTTCTGTTGCAGTATAAACCAATTTTGTTATTACAAAAGTAAGGCTAAATTGAAAAAGTGAAATGTTTCTTGGGCATCGGCGTGTCACTTTTAACAATTTTTTATTGCCATTTAAAAAAAGTAATCTTCTGTTTGCCGGATCTCAATCATCCATTTGTCCTCTATAAGGGTGAGTGTCTGCAAGAACGAGGGTGACTGAATCTACAACTCCTCAGCACGTGGCTAAACTTTGCAGGCCATATTTCCTCCATGTTCCTCCCTCGTCACTTTTTTCTGTAAAAAGATTTTTTAAAAAGTCCTACCACCCTCATCACTATTTAAAAAAATGTGTCTGCAAAACATTTAATTTTTTTTATACAGCCTAATAGGAGACCTGTCCTAGATTTTCAAAGCTCTCTTGGCACTTAGATAGTCAAAAGTTCCATACATTTACATTGACTTACGACTACCTTAGCGCTAAGAGAGCTTTGAAAATGTAGGACCTGATTCACGTCATCTTAAATACTTTGAATCTTTTGAATCATATCTGCATTGCTGGGGATGCTTGTGTTTGGCATCTCTTATAAACTACTGAACTATGCAGATGTATTTTCAAAGAAAGATGTCTGTGCTGTCCTTTCCTTCATCGTTACTTTGGTCTTGTTTGTCAAACGCCAATAAAACATAACCTTGGTCGAAAGTGTTCCAGATCCAAAATGATTTAGCATCCATAATTCAAGATAGACCTACCAGAAAGACAGACATAGAATCACTGAGAAAGACTTGACAAAACCACAGACAAAAAATCACAAAGATAGACACACCAAAATCACAGATATAGAATCACAAAGTCAGACATACCAAAATGGCAGATACAGAATTGCTAAGAGAGACTAACTTAAATCACTAACCTTACCTTGACTGACTAAGACACAGTTGTCTCAAGCATCCATATAGCACAGACTGTCAGACTGTAGTCAATATATCCTACTCTCCTGCATTTTCAAAACAATCAACCGGTTACTGTTGACAGCTCAGTGTCTGTTGTGGTCTGTTGATAACTGTTTCAGGACCAGACAATCCAGTCACCAACATCATCAATCTGTGTAATTGTGATACAATGATACAATGTGTCAACCAAGTCAGCAAGTCTGATAACCAGATCCTGTCAGTTGACTCTATTCACAAGTATTGGCTGGTGAAGATCAATTCTCTCCTGGATCTTCAGGGGTTTTGAAGTTGATGGTGATATTGATGTTGTAGTTTATGCTGAGGTTGATGTTGATTAATTGTTGTCATCCAAGAATGTAACAAGATGGTTGGTTCCATTCATTGTTAATCTTACACTGAGAAGGTAATTTCCTCACTCTGACGTTTTAAGGTTTGTGCACTGTTTTTAATGTTGACTAATGTCCCTCTTCCTCACAGACCACAAATTCAACAAATTGCCACAAAGAATAAATTTGAGGATTTGTGAAAATTCATGGAACTGTGCACAGTGTCTGGTTTAATTTGTGATGCTCTACGATGAAGTTATGATATAAGTATGATAGGGTTACATCTGATATTGGGATTTGGCATGTATATTGTGAAGAATTCACTGCGATTAATTTACAAGAATCAATTACGAATAGTGCAGAAACATTAGGAATCATACAGTGAATGCACATACGAATGAGGTAGGAATAAATTAGTGTGTGTCTATTCTTGACAGTTTGTGGTTGAAGATATCACCCTTGTTTGGGTACCAGGTCCAGAATGGATGTTCTGTGTGGACCAACTTTTGTATTGACCCTGGAACTGGGGTGTGAACACCAGCTTCTGAATACTTGAAGACTACTGCTTCAGAAGGAGGAGAAGCACCTAGTTTGACTTCCGATGTTGATGTGGTCCATATCCACTGTTGGTGGTCTCTCATATCAACAGCTGCCTGCTCACTTTTCTTCTTCCTGTGTTTGCCTTCTCCTCCTTCCCCATCTGCCATGTTGTCTCCTTCTCTCTTGCTAATTCATGGATTTCATAGCACAATCTTCAGCAGTTAATACCCTGAAGTCAGTGCTACACTCCTTATATACCCAAATGGTAAGCAATCATAGGTGATTTGTTGATACTTTTTACTTGCTTTGTGGGATTTGTGACAGATTCGTAACTGATTCATGGTCAAGCCAAATCCATGAACGAGTTGAGAATGTCTAAAAATGCATATGAATTTATTACTATTATTATCATTATTATTATAATTATGAATTATTATTATTTATTACGATGTGTAAGAATGCACTACAAATTTCCGATTACTTAAGAATTGAAAGAACTAACTACCGTCTCATGAATTAATTACAACCTTCACAAACTGATTACGATTCAAATACAAATCATCAAATTTGTCCATTTGTGTCGATTCGCAGGATTTGTGGTCTGTGTGGAACAGGGATAGTACACAGTGAGATGATTGCTTTGGATCACCTACAGAATACAGGAGCACAACTTTGTGCCAAGATGTCCACTGACATATATATCACTTGTAACTAAGGCAGGCAGCCAGCTTTGTCAGCCACAAAGGAAATCAGCCACAGACAAAACAGAAATAGGTGTGCTTTTCATATTTATTTACATGTAAATGCATATTCAGACATGTCTTCACCTTGAAAGCTTTGGGGGGGGATAATTATTATTAATTTTGGCGAGGACAATTTGGTGCTCACAAATTTGTGTCATGTTGCAGATTTGTTTAATGTGAAAGGGTTTTGGGGTGGTTTAATGTGAAAGGGTGGTGGGGTGGTTTAATGTGAAAGGGTGGTGGGGTAGTCTTGTTGTTAAAGCATTGAGTCGTCACACCGAAGACCCAGATTCTATTCCCCTGTTGGGCACAGTGTGTGAAGCCCATTTCTTGTGTCCCTCACTGTGATTGCTGGAATATTGCTAAAAGTTTTATTAATCAAATTGCTCTCTCACCTTAATGTGAAGTGTGGCTGGGTCAACAGGCAGCAACAAATCCCCATCTGCCTTATACAACAGTCAGACATTCTAGGACAGCTGTTGTGAGAGGCCTCACAGAAGAATTGTATGGAAAGGTTGTCATAGGATAGGTTTCAAGATCAAAACAACATTAGAACAAAGTTAATTGAAATACCATAGAAATGTTATGTCAAATAACAGGGTTCCTAGCATTGAAAAACCTCTGCAATCAAACCATTTTCAAACAAGTTGCAACAAATGGCAAAGATGATATTTTACAAGTCCCTTAGAGTAAGAACCATCAATCAAATGGTTTGACATTGTCACAGAAGTGTGCACAGTAGTGGTTATGTTGTACACACGGTGGGTAGCAACCAAACATTTCTTCATGCTCATGGTACTGATGGTGGTGGTTGGATCATCGCGGTCGTCCTTGGAGGACAATGTTGCCAGTAAATACAGGATTACATAGGAACGTGGCTCTTGTTTGTCAGAAAATCCATACTTGGATGTAGAAGCTAGCCTCAGCGCTGTTCAAACAGCATGGGGCTGTGATACAACAACGGGGAATTGCAATTTAATACTAAAAGAGAGTTTTCTCTTTCACATTTGGTAGTATCTATGTTGGGTGTGTGCTTTAATTTGTATTTTCAATTTTGTTGAAACTTTATCTTTTCCCAGATGAATTGCGCCTGTTTGTTTATTGCGGTCTTGATGTTCCATTGTTGACTGGAGCCCTGTGGAATATAGTGTAATACTATTGGTATATTCCCAGAGAAATAATTCATGTTCTGACCTTTCAAGTAGAAATAGCAAGGCAGTGATATTTAAACAAAATCCTGTTAGAAATTTACAGTTTCTAGTTGACAGTTTTATCAAATTTAGCCTGACATTGAGTATTTATTTTTTAGTGGGAAATTGTTTTGTGGATAAAAATGTTGATGAATTCAACTTTAGTCTTGACGTTCATTTTATGACAAAATGTAGATTATGAAAGTTCTGGAAAGTGATGGCATTGTAAGTACCGACACTGTAAGTGATAGCATTGTAAGTATTGGCGCTATAAGTGATTGTATTGTAAGTAATGGCACTGTAAGTGATGGTATTGTAAGTAATGGAACTGTAAGTGATTGTATTGTAAGTAATGGCACTATAAGTGATGGTATTGTAAGTATTGGCACTATAGGTGATGGTATTGTAAGTAATGGAACTGTAAGTGATTGTATTGTAAGTAATGATGGCACTGTAAGTGATTGTATTGTAAGTAATGGAACTGTAAGTGATGGTATTGTAAGTATTGGCGCTGTAAGTGATTGTATTGTAAGTAATAGCACTATAAGTGATGGTATTGTAGGTACCAGCACTATAAGTGTTGTAAGTATACACTATATGTGATGACACGATAAGTGATGAGTGAGTGAGTTTAGTTTTATGCAATGTTCCAAGTGCATGTCAGTGGTCTGTAAATAATCAAATCTGGACCAGACAATACAGTGATAAACAGCATGAGTAAGTGATGGCATGTAAGTAAAAGCAAAAACAAAGTCACTGAGTGACTTTCAATTCCAGTGAAGACTAGTATATGATGGCACAGTCATTAATTGTAAGAAATGAAATATGACATTGTAAGAGTTTGACTTCTTTTGAGATGTCATCGTACATGAAATCTATGAGTTGGCATTAATTAACATTTTGAGAGTTAGCATTATAAGGAACTGAATTTTAAATAATGACATTATAAGAAAGATAAAGAAAACTTCCAAGTGGACAAATTCTTTTAACCTGTTTTTCAGGAAGTCGTGTGTCTGCCAAAGAGCCTTTGAGGACCTGACGAGACCTCAAAATGTGTTACAACTCCCCTGTAGTCAACTCTTCAAATATCAGACTTGATAATCTTTCATCTTCCTCAGCAATATTGACACTTATCCATTCTAAGTATGATGAATGAAATACTGTTTTCTTAAGAACTCCTCATGTGACATATAAAAATTGCTTTTATCTATAACTGATGCGTAACGTTTCAATTACAAAGTTGAATTCTGTGCCCCTGTCTGATAACTGGGGTCTCATCCATTTCATAGACACATCGGCAATCATTTGAAGATTTTTCTGTTAACTGCTGTACAAATGACTGTCATGTGGAAAACGGTCTCCTTTTTAATGGCGTTGGTTCAGTTCAAAGCTTCCACTTCTATTTGTCATTTGTTCTTGGGAAATGGCAGGAACCTAATTGTTTGTAGATTTTTCTGAATTACTGCAAAAATGGTACTCAAGAAACTGACATTTTCTGGATTGGGTCTCTATACACATTTTAAGCAGTTTTCTAAAAAGAACAGAATGAAAATATATTGTGTGAATCTTTTTCACAGTCAGTGTGATTTTTGTCTTCCAATGTAAGCTGAAACATCAGTAGTTTAACAGCCACTGATACTTCATCTCTTTGAAGGAATATTTTATTGATGACTTATTTTACTGAAATGTCATTAAATGGCTGAAGTTTTCACTTCAGTGCACACGATGTAATGACCTGGAATTATGTGAAGTGTCATGAGATAGTACAACTGCACTTGCTGAAATATTCTGTTAATGTTTCATGTGAAACTAATGAAAGGCAGAGTAGATTAGTAATGACTGAAAATCACTATCAACTGATCTGTCCATGTTCACTTATTTGATGATGATGATGATGATGATGATGATGATGATGACAACGATGATGATGGTGATGATGATGATGATGGTGGTGGTGGTGGTGGTGACGATGATGATGATGATGACGACGACGATGATGATGATGATGATGATGATGATGATGATGATGATGATTGTCCAGCTGCCCTTTTCAGTCCTGTAAATCCACCAAGATATTATTACTGTAGATCAGTAATTGATATAGAAAAAGAGCATAGATCTGACTGTACCTGTACATCAAGCAGGATACACATAGCCCTGTCCCTGTTGTTATGCAGCAAGCACTCTACGGCTGGCTGACCTGGCGTGTCATCATACTCACAGCTGATGCAGCTCACATAGATCACTCTGTTGATTCAACATTATGAGGTTGAGAGACAACAATGTCAATAATGATGCGTGTATGAAAATGACTGAAGGCCATATTGAAGTTAATGTTTCCCATTGGCAGAGCCAAGGGGTGTTCATGAGGTTGGACACCACCATGGCAGGTTTGAATATCATGGCAGACGACACCAGAAATGGGTTGCACATTATACATATGTAAGGAATCTATCGCAGGTCTTTGGCATGATGAGTGAATGCTTTCTTGAACCACAGGCTACCCATTGCCCCCACAGAATCAAGAACTGAGTTTGAGTTTGCACAGAGTACTCCAATTTATGGCAAATCATATGTTATATGGTAATGTTGAAATAGATTGATATTTGATGTTTGCACAATGCCATGCTCTGCAACAATGCATTAGACTAAGTGTTTGATCATGGCAAGTTGTATGACAGTGCTTCACATTCAGTATATGACAATAGCAAGTATTATGACAATGCTTAGATGCTGTATATGACAATGACAAGTTGTAGAACAATTCTTTATATACAGTGCATGACAATAGCAAGTAGTATAACGGTGCTTTAGATGCAATGCGTGACAGTAGCAAGTAGTATAGCGGTGCTTTAGATGCAGTGCATGACAATAGCAAGTAGCCTAACAGTGCTTTAGATGCTATGTATGGCAATAGCAAGTTGCATTAAAGTGCTTTAGATGCAATGTATGACAATGTTAAGTAGTACGACAATGCTTTATATACAGTATATCACAATACCAAATAGCATGATGTTTCATATTCAGTGCATGACAATAGCAAGTAGTATGACAATGCTTTATATACAGTATATATAATGATGGCAGGTTGTTTGATAATGTTTTTGTCCAGTATATGAAAATAGCAAGTTGTATGACACTCCTTTAGATGGCAATAGCAAGTTGTATGCCAATGCTTTATATTCAGTGTATGACAATAGCAAGTAGAATGACAATGTTCCATTTTCAGTGTGTGGGAAGTGTAAAGGTATTTATCAATAATCAGAAGGTGTTTCTACCATAAACTGGTTCCGGATAAGTTCAACAAACTTGTCACAATTTATAGGATGTCAGTCTAAGTAAACTTTAGTACTTCAGTACTGAGTCTAACAAAACGTTATGGGAAGTCGCGTCAGGTAACCTTTGAGACTGACCAATCAGAACACAGATTACCAAATCACGAAAGTGGGCATTAGGACATATCTTGTGAACTCTTTATCTCGAAAAGGTTCGTACCTGAACGATTCCGAATGCTATTCAGCGTATGCTCGCTTTCAGGCGATGCACACGGCACACGTTACAACCATGTCAACAGTGAGTAAACAGTCGCTGAAAATAGTGTCTTTGGCAGTATTCAAGGATGTCATCTTGTTGAAATTTTAGCTAATGGTAACCATGTCAACAGAAACCCTAAAGCGTATATACTGTAGGTCAAATAACTGTGTTACATGCAAAGTTTTGTTTGTGGAGAGATCTGTGTCAGTGACCTGAATATTTTGTAAGTCCCTTCGATCTCTAAGTAGTAGCTGTTGTCAGATTAGTTAAATCTATTTAACCATCTCTCATTTGATTGGACGGTCATAGGTCGCTCAAAGGTTACCTGACGTGACCTTCTACTAGGGTTTGTTAGACTCAGTGCTGGAGTGTAGTGAACAACACTGAGACTAAGTTGACTTAGACTGTGTAGGTGTAGACCTGGGGTTTTTGTTACAGGAAACAAAATTTTCATAACATTTCCTTAGATAATTAGAGCTTCTTTCCTTCAAGGTGAGGTTACTTTTTCAAATTGAATTTAAACATATTCTGAATTCTTTTGTTTCATATTACAAAAAAGCAATTTTGTGAACTTTTCCCAATCCAGGTTTTGTCAACTGATTTACCAAACAAACTATAAACTGATTCAGCATTTCTACTGAAAATACAGGTTTAATCACAACTATAAAAAGAATATCTATTCCAATAGGACTGTCACCTCAGACATTGATGTAAAGGAAAATACAAACGTTGTAATTTCATTCCCCGAAACCCAGATACCACGCACACCTATTCAATAAAAGATCACACATTCCATTGTAGAAAAAGAAACTAGGTTTAATAACATTGTCATATCATAAATACATGCATGTTTTTGTCAACTGATCTCTGTTGCCTATCATCAGTCTTTTCGACATTTTCATTAACAATCCCAGCCTTCGTGTGTGTTTAAACATCTGGTAATGCTCTCCATGATATAATCCAGCAATAACTTTCTTCCTGATTTCGTGTAGTTTTTGCCTATTTTACACAGCATGGGTAATCAGGTCAGAATTTGGTTTCTATCTTTTTATCCTCTTAAATCTATTCTCTTTCAAGACAACTGACACTTTTCAATTCAGCTTATGCCTGATAAAAGAGTGATCGAAATGCTTGCTAGATTCATTTGTGGCTTTTTTTTAGCAAATGTTGTGATAACCTCTAGTCAGTAGGCCTGTGGGAATAATCCTCATTGTCCTAACATTGTGCCACTGGAAAAATATGCTCTAGGACAAACTCAGCTCCTCTTTCATAAGTATGATATTATGTTTGAAACACCTCATTATACATGTTTTTTGTTTTTGTCCTGACTGTGAATAATATTAAAACATCATTTGATTTTGTGGTTTTTCATTACCTGAAGATGGGATTAAGAGCTAAGGAAGTGTATCATCAGTATCTGTAAACAATATATTTATATATTTATGTCATTATTGTGCTTTTGTTTTTGGAGTTGAAACAAATTGAAAAGAAAGTTTAAATGTTCATTTGTTGAAGGTGCTTTTGTGAAAGATATCTGGAAAAGATGAATGAGGTTATCAGAAAATGAGAGGTGAAAGTGGTTTTAAGAATGTTCCTGTGACTTTGCATCCTTTGTGTTGGGCAGAGACAAAAAGGAAGAAAACACTTTGTTTACTATAGTAAAATTGAATATATTTCAAACCAAACCCTTTTTGTGCCAAACACACCAACCCATCCCCCACTGTCTCTAGAATCAAAACCTGAGCACACATCAGCCAGCTCCAAACCAGTCCCCAACTTTCTATGTCCTTCCCGTGGCTCAATACCACCCACCTATCTGTTGGTGTTATGACACAACCCCTCCCATCCCATTCTGTCCTTACATCACCCTACCCTTTCATCAAATCCTCCCTACCATCATATCACCATGTCATTTCCTGTTCTGTTGATCTTCAGGGACCTATTCATTTCATAAGAGGTGACAGTTGGGATCAGGTGGTCACACTTGCTGACTTGTTGACACATGTCACTGTATCCCAGTTATGTACATCAATGCTCATGCTGCTGATCACAGGATTGTCTGGTCTACAGCTATCACCTCAGTACCACACCTTACAACATAAAAGTTTCCACAAACTGATCTTGCCACCATGACAGAGTTCCCTGCACATACCATCTCTGTTTCTGGTCCCAACTTCTCAAATACTTTACCCTGGACTGTCCATCCCATTAGCCATCAACAAAACCATTATCATCAGCCTTCTGCTTCTAGAAGCTGGATGAGGTTGAGGAACAGGCAGTTGTCTTGCAGTCGTCGTCTAGACTCCGTGTTATTGCCTTGCCACGCTGAATCCCTTTGATTTTTTTTTCTGTCTGAGTGATTAACATCAATTTCATATCTGCTGCATAGTGAGCAATAACTATAGGCCATTTAAGCATAATATTTATTTTTCCCCTCGAACACAGCATTTCATTCCAGAGGGAAATTTCTGCTTAATTTCCATTGCAGCTTTGACTTTGAAATGAGATGAATTGTTCAGAGTGTCTGTCATTAAACGGGATTGTTTTCTGATCGTTATTGTTTCAATTTAGTCTGAATGGTTGTAGAACTTTTTTCCATTACCTGCAATTTTTCAGTTTTCTGTCAGATGAGATGTGATGTAATAGCTGAGTTACTAACTAACCCAATATGTAACAAAATGTGCCTGTTAAGGAAATAAGACATTGGAAGTTGTCATGAGTTACTTTGTGTCAGTATGTATTACTGGGTCTTTCTGCTGCTGAACAGTATGCCGTTGTAGAAAACAACCTTATAACTAAGACTACCTTAAGCCTATGTTGTGGTATGGGACTTATTGTCGCCTTAGCACTAAGATTGCTTTGACCAACAGCACCCAGGTCTTGCTATGAGAACATACCAGACCTTTCTCCAACACACAGACCACAGCATACCACATCCTTCTTAAGTGGATAGGCCATACACCAGGTCTTTCTTGAAAATAATTTTACTATTCTGTCTTCTGATATGCTATTTTATACTATTTCTTCTAACATATTTTTGCTATGGTTTCCTGTCTGTTTCAGAGTATGAAATGCTTTGGTATACTATGCTTTGTTGTGTTCAAATATGCTTTACTGTGCTGTTGAGTTTTGCCATGGCAATCCTGCTTTGATCTGACATTTGTTCTCAAGTATTCCATCTGGCAGTGCTACATCAGGCTTACCAGTGTTTCATACATTGGATCCTGTCTTTGATGATAGTGACCATGTCTTCACCAGCTAACTCCATCTTCCCTAGCTGACACAGCCATGATGCATTTTCTTCCTCACAGCACCCTTCCTCTCATCATCAATCTGCAAACAAAAGTCACAAATCCCAGCCATTTATCAAAATAATTCCTGTGAGTCAGTACAAAAATCCCCAGCACATGAGACAAATGTGTTCACTGTGTCAAAATAAACCAGTGTCTTTTCTCATCGATTGAACTTCATCAAATTATGACACACAAAGTCCACATGTGACTTAGATGTGGTGACCATGTTGGATTGAACCATCTGCTTTAAATCCAGGTCATCTTTGGCTCATAATGACAACTGATGAATGGAAGCTGAGAAATATGTATCCCCCAGCAGATGAGCTTGGTATCAAATGTAGGGACCTTATTATTAATGGTGTCTCGTGGGGCAGCTGCATGACCTTGAGAAGGAGATGTTCTAGTACTTTTGTTGAGGCATGCATATATTTAGGCTGAAGGATCATTGTCGCCACAGATACTTCAGATGAAAGAATAATGGATTTGATGACCTAGTACAAATACCAGACAGATGTGGCCACGATATGAACTGTTCCATGTCAAGATTTTTATATACATCACCACCATATACGCCGACCTTAATGTCTCACTTATGTTGAGTATTAAGTGGAGAATCTTCTTTGACATACACATCTCCTTGATATATCAGATCAATAATCTCATCACTGCATCTCAATATATATATTGCCCACCAGTCAAATGTGTTGTGTCACTAATACCTTGGTGCCTTGTCTGACATGTCTTACCTTGGTGCTATGTCTGCCGTGTCAGACCTTGGTGCCATGTCCAACATTACTGCCATGTCCAACCTTGGTACCATGTCAGACCTTGGTGTCATGTCTGTTGTTAGAGAGGGTTTTTAGAGGTGTCTAGATCAACAAGAGAAGCAGCTCAACTTTTGATGCACACCATCCAATTTATGAATTAACACTCTGTCTCACTGATTCTCCATGGTAGCCCAGCCAGAGGCACCTCTTGGCTCTCAGTTCCTCGCGTGTCCATCATGTACAGTTGCTTTCAAAATTGCATCATTTCCACAAGTTAAAGCTCAAAGGGTTAAAGTCACAGCAGCTTCTCATTTCCGTTCCATTTGTACTCTTAAAGTGATTAACTCTTTATCAGCTCAGTCCTTCTGAATGTAAGTTTGATTGATGTTTAATATTTCCGTACTTGAAATGCTTTCATTTAATTTGGAAATGAAACATTTACACCCATTACTGAACATTTAAGGATGTGTAATAAAACAGACCTGATTTAGTAGTTTAATTTTGAAAATTTAAAAAAATGTCATTGGGGCAGAAAAAAGTTGCAAAAGTTCAAGGACTTCTCTTCCACACACTCCTGAGCAGAGAGAGAGAACAAAAACAGAAACACAGTTTATTGAAGGCAATCCAAACCAGCCAATATCATCGCAGCTATTGCTTTGAAGTAAAACTTTTTTTCTTAATTTGTAGAAAAGGTGTTTTGTCCTTGCAGATGACACCCATTGGTGATCTGGAATATTGGGTAACAGATTTAAACAGTATTTAGTTCAAAGAAAAGATTTAAAAAAAAGAAATGAACAGATATTTGATATGGATGTTTACGGTCATACATTTGACCATAAGATATGACATCATCCTTGATGCTGGACTACAATTTCCATCTACACTAGTTTGAAGGGCGCCAGAAGGAGTCACTGAGTAAATATAGGTTTATGCTGTATATTGCTGTATATAGCAATATTCCAGCTATATGGTGGCGGCCTGTATATATTCAAGTCTGGATCAGACAATCCAGTGATCAACACCATGAGCATCTATCTACACAATTGGGAACCATTGACATGTCAACCAAGTAAGAAAGCCTGACCATCTGATCCCATTAGTCACCTCTTATGACAAGCATGGGTTTCTCGATCAGTTCTGACCTGGATCTTCATGTGGGTACCACAAGGAAGGGATCAAAACTATAAGTTAAGATATATAGATATGTTTGTGCAAGCTGTGGTGGCGAGGTGGGTTAGATTACTCACTTTGTGTGCTGCCAGTTAGGTGCTCGCTCTTAAGTGTGGGTTTGAATCCCAGAAGGGCCTCAACTTCAAAAAGTAGAAGAATCTGTATTCTACTGAGAAAATATAATCATAAATGTAACATATTTTATAGTATACATATCCATTGTATCTGATGACTATTGTATCCTTTTCACTAATACAATTTTGTTTTGGGAAAATGACCATCCCCAAATTCATCTGCCACTCATCAGCATAATTCTAATATTGTAATGAGCCAGTTATCTTATAATGTTCTTAATTTACAACTGTGACAAATTTTCCATGTTCATTCAATATTGAACTGATATTTTTGTTGGTTTGGCAAGAAGTCCTTTGGTATTTGGGGTTTAATTATAAAAATGAAAATTGAAACTGAAAATTTAAGTCTTGAATCATAGTTTAATCCAGATTCATTTCTTGCGTAAGGTGTCATCATGTCTTGCCTAAGTCATTATATGAAGCATCTCCATAAACTCAGGGTTAGGCCACATCTTTATGGTTTGGGATTTTCCACTGCCTAATCAACTTGAGTGGGTCAACTCAAAAATAAAAAAGTTCAGATGATATTCTTTCTTATTTTGTTGCCTATAAATTTGTTTGAGATGTTTCAAGTTAAAATAAGTGCCATATGAGATTAAAGTGCTCAATATCGGAAGTCTTCAGAGTTTCATCAATGTGCATTCCTTCTCTTACGGAAGCATTGTTCTTGCTACGAGGTGTTTGTAATGTATGTCATTGTTAACTTAACAGATACAGAAAATTCATCACAATATGCTAAGTTTTGGTATTTTATTTAAAAATGTATATTTTGATATCAAGTGACAGTATACCTCTCAATCTCTAATAAAAATTAACAATTTCAAGGTCAACAATACGTATCACAATGCAAAAAAAAAAATTATGATATATTTTATTGTCTGATAAAGTGTCACGATTGTCAATACTATGATGTATTGCCACAGCTCTATTGTTAACATTCAGTCAGTCAGCTAAGCTAAAAATGATTGACTGTTATGTTTTGTATAATTTCAGATTCTGTATCTTTAATCCATGAAAGAGAGCGTGGAAAAGAAAACTAACTAATTTCTGATTATGCCCGTGATTCTAATCAGATATGTTTAACACATTCTCTCCCAGAATGAAATGACAAAAATATTTAGCCTTTTATTTAAATAAAAAGACAAGAAATACTCAGGACTGCACATGCTGCAAGAAAATAACAATCCACGATTTCATGAAATTATTCTCATAAATTGCTGACATTTCCAGTAGCAACATTAGAAGGCAAAAGTTCTTGGATTCTTGCATGGATGACCATCTTGGAATCTTAACTTCTATCCAGAAAAAAGTCAAACCAGACAAGGCATCCAAACATGATGAATAATTTCAATTATTCTAATCTGATTGCTTGAACTAACAATCATTGGGAACAAGACTTTACAAATGTTATTCTACAGAGCACTGTTGCTCTGCTCCAAGTCTGAACAACCAATATTGTCACCAATGGTTCCAGAGACTCTGGGTTTGGTCTTTGAAGTAAATTTGTCTCAATTTGTAGCGTAAATTCAATAAAGTGACAAAATTAACACATCACTGCCAATTACCACATTCTACAGGCTTCCAGGAATCGGAACAGATTGCCGAGGCTGGGAGTAAGTGATATCGTTGCACGTCGTATGAGTCATGGATGAATGTCATGAGGAGTCATGGCGTCGCAATTCAAACCAACCTTCGCACACTTTTATTGGCCAATACAAAGTCATTAGGAAGATATTGTCACTTTAAAATGAAAATTCAGTTTTGTTTTGGTAAAAAAAGATCTGTTTGAACACAGAGAACACTGGGTTTAGTTTTGAGGATGACATCAAATTTCGATCCTTTTCATCTCATTTCAAACTTGATTAGTTTACAAATGTCTTGAACTGATGTTTTTGAGATAGAGTAAATGAAACTGTGTCTTGTTATAAGATCACCTGAATGATTATAAGTTAAAAAGTTACAGAAGGAATGTCTTTTTTTATGTCTACTCTTTTCCAGGGAAAGCTTGAAAAGTTTGTTCTGAAAACCATTTTCAAAATTACCCTTAAAATGGGTTCTGTAACAAAATCGCATGTTTTGTTGGATTTGATGGATTTCGTAGTAATGTTACATGACAGTGTACAAAATAGAAAAGTATCAAAAACAGAAATGTGCAGGTACACAAGGAAAAAATGTTTACATATGGTAAAATTTGATAATCATTAAAAAATACTCACAAATGATTTATCTACATGTAAATATAACTTGTAATAGTACAAAATTAAAAAAGAGATGTATTTTAGGCAGAAGTCTTACCTCATAGTGTCATCATTCTGTCATTATGGAAATGTGAAATAGATACTTTTTTGTCTTGAATAGTGACTTCCTTCCCCGTGTGAAGGGAATTCCCCCAAGAAATCTGCAAGCAATCAATCAACATCTCAACAATCAGCTGCAGACTTGTCATACTGGCAATAGTGGCTTTGACCAATCAATCATATAATAAAAATAAGGGCCAAATTTGGATGTTTATACAAAGAATGGTGATGCATATTGATGACTGATGAGTGTCAATATTTATTGGCGTGACAGCTTCTCAATAATACTCATCTGTTCTCATGAGAGAATGACAAAAAATGCTCACAATAGTGTATCACTGGAATTTGTAAGTTGTATTCACGAAGTTGTTCAAGAAAATTATTCTCTTTTCACAACCAACATATTTTAAATTTGAAAGTGCTTCATTTAAACATCTTCAAAACCTTAAAGTTCAAAAATGAAGAGTTACTTCCCTTTGACCAGGGACTTAAATAGCTTTAAAGGTGACCAATATGGGCTCATCCTCGTTGTCTTTGCTGGTAAAAAGGTAACGTTTCAGGGAAATATAAGCTCTGAGTCTTCATCAAACATCCAGCATGCATAAACACTTATGACTCATGCAAAAACATAAATATTATTTCATATCATGGAACAAATAGCCAATTCTTTATTGTATGCATTCAAAGCATAAATGTTATATAGCTCATGCATTAAGTTGTTATTTCTTATTAATGTGGAACATATTGTCACATATGTTGTTATATTAGGAAAGTGTTGCATAAAAATTATATCACACCTTAATGCGTTTAATGAACTAGTCACCCAATGAGACGCATATTAATTTTGGTTGAAAAGACTACTTTTTGTACCTGAAATATTGATTTCGAAGCTCTTTCATTTCCTAACTCAAGTAATTTTTAGAGAAGAATATGACTATTGCCCACAGCTCATCTCTCTGGAAATGAATGAATAAACAATAATATCAATGCATGATTTTATCTATAAGCAACTATTTTTAGATACAGTTACACTGAACCTTAATCACAGGGCCAGTTTTTTGCATCACAATTGTTACATTTCTATTATTGTGAGGCCATATTTTCTTAGCTTCTTAAAGGGGGGACACATCGGTGAAAGGATCTTGATAATGATATTAAATTCCACGCAGGATACAAATTTATTTTTTTTAAAAACTCTCAATTTCCCTCACGTCCAACAAATGATTCATAATGCTACAGCTTGCATATTTGATTTTGAATTGTTGATTAACATTTTTGAACTGGCTCAGTGAGCAAAGGGGAGATGTGATGCTGTAATGGGCCATCTTCATCTGTAAAGCCTTCATTTGTCAGGCAGTGTGACGAGTGTTTCAACCTTCAATCTTCCAAGGGTAAATTTGGGAATTTGTCATTTTGAATTTGAAAATAATTTTCAGGAAGCTCCATTTGTGACCATTTGTTAAAAGACGCAGAAAATTTTCTTTCGTATGAATACCCACATGTTGAAATTTTAATCAAAGAGTTTTGAAATATTTTGGAAAATTCCATTTTGTCTGTCCAATGCAACAATGGTTCAAGTTCTAATTTGTCATGGAAATGGGAATTGCATGTAACAAATGTCAGGTCTAGTTTTTGTTCTGGACTGACATGAACGGAACAGAGTTTCATTCCAATGAGGTATTGATATTCTGTTCATTTTTTTCTTCGAATTCAAACATGGAACGTTCTCCTCCATCTCCATTTTAAAACAAGGAGTAAGACAACAAGAATTTCCCTTTGCATTTATCTTCTTCACATGTGACCAAATAACATCTTTTATGAAACTGTTAAATATTCTGTTTGTCAGACAATTTTCAAGACTTACTTTATGAAAATGAGGTTTTAAAATATCTAATATCTAAATATCTAAATTTAAAAATATAACAAAAAGTAAAAGTAGCATTTCCGGTAGTCTGCTAACATGAAATCAGTCAAGTTATTTGAAACTCTGTTGCTGAAAGTATTCCTAATACTCTGTTAAAAGCGAAAGAAAATGTCTTTTCAAACTATCCTACTTAACATTTTGAGGAAAATTTGTAAAAATATTGAAAATTTGAAATTAAGATATTATTTTGTTGAAAGTTAAAAATATCTATCACCCAAAAGAAGTAGCACATTCCTGACAAAAATATTTACAAATACTTAGATAGATCTCTATGTACATGTTTTTCAAGCAAGAATTAGACCAAAACAAATGCTATCATCAGGATGAGAGCTCCAAGATGAGTATGGTACCAGTACTTTCTTACCTGCAAAGATGAAATATGCTTAAAGGTAAAAGTTGTAAAGGTAGAATGTCATCAAATTCATATATATATTTTACTTTGATATATGTGTCAAGGTCATGGACACTTCCACTGAAGGTCATGTCAAGTGACCTAAGTAAGCTTTTTGATCTCATATTCAAACTGAGGGCATCTAAAAGCAATTCGCAATACAGCATAATTCTTTGACCGCATTGATTCAAAACCTGCTTCAAAAGAAAGCTCTAAAAAAAAAAAGTTGAAAATATCAATGCTGCATGTTTTGCAATCTTTTTGTCATTTAGATTTACTTACCAGTATTGCCGTGAGACAGAAATCATGCATTGTTCGAGACAGAGATAATGCTTTAGTCAAGAATACCAATAATTTAGATGCCTTGATCCTGATTAGCTGATCAAAAAGGTCACCTTATATGGAAATGACCTCAGATCACCAGACAAATGTGTGATTTTGGAGTGGATGGTTGGAATGATATGCAAATCCCTTCTGTTTGAGACAATTGTGAGACAATCTTAAAGATCCGACACTTGTCTCACAGATTTAAATGTCATGGGTGATGCTGAACCAAACCCAGCATGACTGATCAGTGAATCAGTGATTGTGTCTAGACCGTGATGACCCATTGTTTGAGTGGTCAGACAGTCAGATCTATTGGTGAATCAGTGACTGTGTATAGACGGTGATGATCCATTCAAATAATCAGATATATTGGTGCGTCAGTGACAGTGTATAGACCGTGATGACCCATTGTTTGAGCGGTCAGACAGTCAGATCTATTGGTGAATCAGTGACTGTGTATAGACGGTGATGACCCATTGTTTGAGCGGTAAGACAGTCAGATCTATTGGTGAATCAGTGACTGTGTATAGACCGTGATGACCCATTGTTTGAGCGGTAAGACAGTCAGATCTATTGGTGAATCAGTGACTGTGTATTACCATGATGACCCATTGTTTGAGTGGTCATATAGTCAGAATCTATTGGTGAATCAGAGACACATCCTCCCTCCTCACCCCCCCCCTCTCCTGTCAAATGTGTCCCCTGGACAACTGCCCCCAAAACTCATTGCCCCCTAGGACAAGTGACATTGACGGCTCAATTGTTGCTGGCGAAACATGATTTTCATGAAAATATTAATGAAAGGAATAATAGGAAAATAAGATGTTCTGTCATAAACAAGTTCTGTTTTACTGACAGTTCTCTGATGTGATGTAAGGTCTTGCACTATTGCACCACTGATTCATCAGAGAATAAGTTGCATTCTTTGTCTATCTTGTGTTGGGCTGTATACCTTGCAGCTAAACAACATAACATGCCAGATCAAGCGGCAAGTCTTCATTTCTACAGTTCCTGAAATGGAGAAAGTCCCAGGGATCCTTTTTGACATATCTTATGTTTGTTTCTAATATGAGCCGTGTTTCGGTCAAATATGTTCATTTCAGAAACTAGTTGGTACTCTGTCCTGTGCCACAATGAAGCACTTGTGTTACATGTGGCATATACCCTTAGGCAAGTGAGTATGATCAAACTTGCCCTGTTCACCCAGCAGAAAATGGGTACCAGGTGGGATAAATCATGTGACTCTTAATCTGCTAGTGACTAACAGGCAGCTAGTGTTATCTGGGGTAATAATAATAGTGCTTTGAACAAGATATTCATTCTGGAATGGCGCAATAAAAATGGCTATCAAGTGGACTATTTTTAGTGTTACGATAACTTTATCTCTACAACTGTCTTTCTCAGATATATCAGAGTGGTGATCACCTTAGTACTACGATTGCTTTGTACAACAGCACTCTGAGAGTAGGGCCCATATTCTACAAATGCCCTAAAAATTGTTAACTTCGATTGTGCCCAAAGTGTTAGGAATGGGCTCAAGAAGCTCTTAAAGCTGTGAACATTTCAAGAATAGCTAGCCAGCTTCATGTGGTAACTTTAGCACTATGATTCACTTTTGGACTTTTTGACAAGCAGAATGTTGAGTTCACTTTAAGAAAATGGGCTGTTTGATGTACATTAACACTGGATTGCTGTTTCTCTCTTCAGACCTAATTTAGTAGTGTACTTAGTGTATCTTACTTTCAAGATGAATATATGGTAGAATCCTGAAGTAGGTATGTTTTTATGCATATGTCAAGTGATTCTATTTTTGCTTTCAGAACCTCAGAGAATTTGTTGATTAACTGTTTAACATTCCAAGCAATTCATTATTTGACATTACCATCAATTAAATATACACTTCCGCCAAATGCCAGGCTTTGATGTAGTTTGTCACTGGAGCAAGGACGTTGATGATGGGGGAACATGTAGAGTGTTCCCCTGATTGAAACTGAACCTTGAAACTGCGTCAACAGTAAGGAGTATAAAATAGAGTTTAACGGCATCACCAGGAGGGTTTAAATGAGACCAAGTTGAAATCTGTATTCATCATTGCTCCTTTGACCATGATGTCAAGTCCTCCTTCATCAATGCTAGACTCTATCCCTGGGCCTGCACAGTTATCCTGAAGGAAATTAAAACTCTTCAAAATTATATCTTTTTCATCCCCGAAATCTTTCTCAGATTAAATGTTTGTCTTCTGACATCTGTTTGAGGGACAAAAGATGTGGTTTGCATAATAGAAAACAAAGGACCTTGAAAATCAAGGACAGTGGCTTAGTGGTTAAAGACCTGGATTCGATTCCCCTTGTGAAGCCCATTTTCCATGTCGTTTCCATTATACTGCTGGAATGATGCTAAAAGCAACATAAAGCACTCACTCACTCACTCACTCACTCACTCACTCACTCGAGGCAACTAATAGGATCTGGTAGTCAGACTTGCTGACTTGTTTGACACGTCATTGAATCCCAATGCGTTGATGGATGCTCATGCTGATGATCACTGGATTGTCTGGTCCACAATCATTTATTTACAGGCCTGCTTCAATGTAGCTGAGATGTTGCTGAGTGTGGCGTAAATCACACAACACACCAGAAGGGTCTCATTTTTATAAGTAAACCATTTGTCAGTCATAGTTCAAGAGTCCGCTTTGTGTTTTTAATGTGACTGTCATCTGGAGTTTTGCTACCTGTGTGTATTTTAGTACCAGTTTTTTTAAAACACCACTTAACGGAAAATATTTGTAAAACAGATCATATGTTGCCGAATACATAATTAACCTTGAAACTACTTGTCAGCAACTATATTTGTTGTGAAGTGAATCGTGCTGATTATGAACGTTTCTGTACGTGATGGCTACCCTGATGCCATTGATGATTGCTCATTCACTGTGAACTCTGGAAGGGTCACATAGATTTCCTCTCGGATCACTTCACTCAATCAGTGTCACTCCAGCCTATTTGTCATTGTCTCTTACTGTGACTATGAACTTCCAACACTGTTGTCCTCACCATTCAAGCTGTGTGGAGTACACTTCAGCTGTTTTCTACTTTTTCTTATATATATTTTCTGGTTTTAAACCCAACTCACCAATATTCATGTTATATGATGGCAGTATATGTAAATAGTCAAGACAAGACTGTCCAGTGATTGACGTCATGACCATTGATCTGTTACATGTTATGACATGCATTGATTAGGTCATGAAAACAGACTAAAGTATCTTGTTAGTCACATCCTAGCATGGGTTGCTGAGGACCAGTTTTAAGCCAGAGCACCAATCCACAAAATGTTCGTATCGCAACGACATTTGCAAGCCTGTGATAGAAAAGATCATAATGTTATCAACTCTCTGTGAATCCGAATCCAGATCTTCAATGCTTGTCATGTCATGCTTTTAACTAGTCATGCTTAGATAATTAATAGAGTTTACCCTGTCATTTAAAATATGAGTTGGGGGCGATGGGGTAGCCTTATGGTTAAAGCGTTCGCTCGTCACGCTGAAGACTCGGGTTCGATTCCCCACATGGGTACAATGTGTGAAGCCCATTTTGTGGTATCCTCTGCCGTGATATTGCTAAAAAGCAGCATAAAACTCAACTCACTCACTCACTCACTCACTAAAATAGGAGTTGGGATATCGAGGTTGATAGTTCCCTTTAATGTCATCAGAGGGAATTGCCAAAATGTGGATTCAGTGGACAAAATGGATACAGACACTTTGTGGTCAACAATCCTTTATCAACTAGTATGGAATATTTCAGATATTACAGAGTCTCTGCACAAGATACTGAATTCACCTCAAACATCAATGAATCTTAAACTATATTAGTTGCTCAAAGAGGCAGTTGACAGTTTGAGTGTATTTCCCTCTGTGCAATGTAATCAATATTAGCTGGTGTGATGGTCTCATATGATAACGTGGAAATTGCAATTACACTGACACATTACCTTTTCACCCGTGCACTGTCGATGAGTAAACAATGCACAGCTTCATTACCTCAGTGACATTTTAGTGCTGGGATCAAAAGATATTAATCTGCAGTCATTTTTGCACCATAAAACTCGTCAACTTGTCATAACACTGATGATGTAAATAAGGCAGTGTTGGTGTGAGCTGCCGATCAGTTTCCATATATTCTACCCAAAATAAAGTTTACTACATTTGACTAAATTTTTAATCATGATTGTAAAATGCTTCATCAAAATATACACACACTGTCTACTAAATTATATGATATGAAATCGCAATTTGAAAATGCATATGTTGACAAGTTATTTCTGTTATCGTGATGTTAGTAGTAATATTTTCACATTATATAGATTAATTGATATTTTAACTGAGTATTTGATATATACCACCTTCCACACTAGTGTAGTTCATGTGAAAAGCTGGATTTATGTGCCTCAGCTCTCATTTTCAAAGGCTCATGAAGATCCGTGGTGACTAACGTAATTGGGTGGTCAGACTCGCTGACTTGGCTGACCACACGTCGCCGTATCCCTATTGTGCAGATCAAGGTTCATGTTGTTGATCATTGGATTATTTACAGACCACTGTCATGTAGCTGGAATATTGCTGAGTGTGGCGTAAAACTTCACTCACTCATTCAGTCACTCATTTTCAAAGTCAAGCAGTATGTCAGTGAGCATTTATTAACTACCATTAAGATTATCCCAAATCATGGTAATACAGCCCCGCCAATGGCATTACGCATAACTTGTATATCCTCCACAATGGGACCAATAAAGAAAGAGACTTAAAATGACTCAGAATTTAGGAAATTAGGGCCTTTGAAAAATCAGTTTTTGAACAAAATGATTTTTTCCCAATTTGAATGCCAAGCTCATTTAGTTCAGTCTCATGGAGAATTCCCCGAAAGCAACTTTTCCACACAAGAAAATATGCACTGTCATGTTAAATTTTGGACTTAATGCAGGAATTTTGATGAACATAGCATGCAGTCTGGTCTTTATAAATGTATGCTCTAATGTGAAGGCTGGTGGTTGTTGTGATGTTGCTGTCAACTGTGTAAAGAGCTATTCTAGCCTCTATTAATAGCCAGACATTGCTGTTTAATACTGCATTGAGCAATAGTGACCAATATTTGAATTTGGACCAGACAAACTGGTGGTTGATATCATGAGCATGAAGCGACACAACTGGGTTACAAACTGGTATCAAACAAGTCGGTGAGCCAGACCCCTTGGACTGTTAGTAACCTCCGATAGTTTGCTGGAGGACAACATTCTTATCTGAAACAGACATCAGTCTAATTTATTGCAGTGTATTAAATAAGCCAAAAATCCCCAACAGGGCTTGTAAGTTGAAGTCACCAGCCCATAATGAATTTAACCAGACCAGACAATCCAAAGAAAATAACTCATTTTTAATTTAATGAACCAGAGACATGTATTACTGTCTAAATGTCTATTCAGAATACTAGTTTTCAAAGAAATCTGACTCCGAGTTAGTAGCACTCCAAGCATGGATAGGCATCTCTGTTTTACTGATAATATATGTAAATGCAGTGCTTTATACGACAGTTCAGTGTTCAAAATGTAATTGTCAACCAATATCAACTTTAAACATAATGCTCAAATTGGAAAAGATACGGTGAATTTAGTCAGATGTACAGAACATCTTATCTAAAACTTTTACCAGACCATTGAGCTGAATAACTGTAAATTTAGATCACCCATCAGAAATTCAGTCATCCGGGTGGTGATACATGCCTTATTGCCTACAGTGCACAAGGTAACTTTTGTGAAGTAGTAGCCACTGTATTGATGACATGAAATGATTCTTTGTATGTACACACATTTAGACAAGGAAAGGAACATCCAGAATGACAGAAGTTTTTTGTAGCTACCAGAAGGCCAAGTTCCCACTGTAATTAGAAAAAGAAATGTCATGTTCCTTGTCGTGATGAAAGTCATTTTAAACCTCGCAAGTCAATACGATATTTTCCGTGCTACAAATTGAGCTGTTCTTAATGTACCACTTCTTAGATTTACGAAATGTTGCACTACATACAGAGCTGTAACAGTTTAGTTGTTTCCGTGTTTCTTATTGGAATTCTCAGTCCTATTTCAGTGTTTCTCACTCATTGTATCTATTTGTATTTTGTAATCTTACCTTACAATGTATGAAGTTGGAAATAACACAAGACATTCAGGGCTAAATGTAAACTGTGCAATAGCCGTATTTGGTTATTTGTGATCAGACTTGAAAGCCTCTAGACTCTACGAAAATTCTTACTGACATTTGAAACACCATCCTTCCAACTTTCCTCGAATGTCATGTGATCTCCAGAGAATTTCAATTGGCCAACACATAAACAAGAAAATGGGAACGCATTGAAATAATGTTTTTGTTCCAAAATAAAAACTCTTAAAAACAACTATTATGTTCAAAGACAGTGACAATCAATGGGTTGAGACATGGTGGAAATATCCAAGTCCCAGTAGTATGCATTCGAGTTTGAAATTGACGTTAAGTTTGGTGATAACAATGTCATGACGTGCATGTGACAGCGAGATGACAGATCACATTTCGATAAGAAATCACAAGACACCCTGGATGGCTGCCCAGGACGATCAGAATATCATGGAATTCACTAGAGTATTGATAAAACCTTCATTGTCTCAAGGGCTGCATGGAAATTCTGCTTTGCAGGGAACCCCACTCTCATCCCCGGAATCTGGTTTCAAATTTCTTTAATGTTTTTGTCAGATGTTAGGTGTGACTATTTGTTTAAAAGATAATTTTTTACTGGTTCATATGCATATGTAATTGTAAATGAAATTGTAAAAATATCCATTTGTTTTCCCTCACAATTTGAGAAATACACACTTTGGAAGGTGCAGTGTGGAATTTGTTTGGAATGTGCATAATGAAAACAGCATCTCAAAAACATGATTTTGAAGTATTTTCATATACTGGAGGTTAAGAAGGGGAGTAAATCTCAGTCGTGTTAGATCTGAAAATAGGCAGCGAATGTAAACAGTTTACCTAAGACATTCCAAGCTAATTTCGTAGACATTTTGTCAGACTCAGCTGGCCTATCTTCTGTTGTTCTTCGGTGTGGTAAGTGACCAGATTATGGATTATTAATCCCAAGGATTATGGATTTTGTATTCCAAGCAAGTAGATATATAGCTCTGTTATTTTCTTTTAGTTATTTATTCTTTTGGAATTTCATATGGGATTAATATGAAGTAGTACAGGGGATTTTCATTGTACCATTGCTTATTATGTTACTGCATTGCAGATTGTTGACCAATAGTGAGTCATTAGTGACTGTTCGTAATGTGTTGACGCCATTCTGATTTCCTTGAAAAACTTGATGATCATGAAAGATGACCCATGGATTGAATTGACAAGCTTTGTAGCTTTATTGATGAACATTGTTGTTCCTGATATCGACCACATGATGAGTCTATGGTTGTGTTGTTGCATAGATGGAACATTTCATGTGTGTGGTTTTAAACAACAAACAAGACCACACTCTCAAAATGTTTTCTTTTGTCATTTGTGGCCTTAGATACATGTTACTGGGGTTAGTAAACCAACTCAAGCCCTTTTATCAGTCAGGTTTGGTGATAGGCCAGTTATAAGCAAACACAGACCTGATCATGTAGAGAAGAGTTTTAGTGAGTCTGTGGTACAGACCCTGAAGTATATATATCCAAGAAAGCCCACGCAAGTCTAGAAATTGTGGCAAGTCTAGATTTCCTTAGCTTCTGAAAATGAAGAAAGTTTCAGGGCTCCATTTCATTTGATTATTTTTTTTCACTATGAACGTTTTTTTCAGTAAAATATGTTCATTTCAGAGACTAGCTGTTAGTTAGTTTTAGTGGGAAGCTGTTAATTCATACAAGCATTCAAATCGATGTGTGAAATAGCCACAGGCCCACTAACCCATGGCTTGTAAAAATCCATTCGGGCCAGTAAATCCTAGTCACTGGCCGGACTATGGGTCCTTTTGCAATTGTATCACTCTCTTCGAATTGTAAAGTTGTAATACACTTTCAAATTCTGCAAGATTCTGGCCTGATATTTTACAGTTTTTTACCTTTTTTGATCTTCGGCTTAGTTTCTACTTTCAACTTTCGCGCTAGTGAATTAATTTATGAGTTGGTAACTTTTAGGTATAGCTAGCCCTACTGGCTGCAAAATGTGGAAACTGTTGAGCACACTGGTTCATATGAAGAGAGGACAATACACAAACCATGAGTATATCTGCTGTTCCTGACTACCGTCCACATGGGTTAGCGTTTGGTGTCAACAGTTTGGGTAATGTTGTCATTGCAAACAGCTGTATCAGTGAGAAAGATAGATGCAATTATAGTAGTTTTGTGGAAAATATTGGCGCTAATTATCCACCAATTTCTTGATAACCTCTTTTCCTCTTCGCCCCACATTGTTTTAAAATGATTGAGGTGAAAAAAATGAAGAGGAGTGTTTGTTACAAAGTCATAGAAAACCTTTTGTCCATTTGTCAAAATTCAGCAGTTCTGGGTGAAATGTTGTTAATTTTTTTCCTGTTTTGAGTTTTCTGAGTTTGAAAACAAAATGTGCTTTCAGAGGGAAAACAGAGTTTGCTTGCTCTCTCTCCTAACCAACTGTTATAACAATTTGTGATTGTCTCTAGGTAATTGAGTCAATAACATTCTTAACTCCAACAGGAATTGTGTCCATTTTCATCCAGTGTTTTTCTTGAATATTTCCAGAAGGGAGTCAAACCATTTGTTAATTATTGTAGACAGCTTCACCAGGCTTTGTGTAATTTCACACCAAACTGAAATTCCATCAAATATTTCATCTCCTTTGTAAATTCTAATTTGAGAATTGTTGAAATCTCAAGGGACAAGGGGAATTAACTCTGTGCTGTACAAAGGTCACTTGTTACAGGAAAATACTGTTGGTCCCTGTGTTGATTCAACTAAAGCTCAGTAATTTTGTCCATGTGGAATTCTAAATTGGGGCAGAATGTGTGTACTTTGACAAGAGTGCCCGTTTTTCATGGTAATTGGTAGCAATTGAGATGAATTGTTTCACTGTCAATAAAAGTGTCCATTAAAATGAGACAGTGTTGCTTTGTTGTAATATCCCTATTCAACAAGCAACCACTTTGTGCTCTTTGACTTGTTTCACTGTCAGATTGAAACAGAAAACGCTATTAAGGGTTTCTTTAATCATACACTATCTATGATTCTATATACGAAATAGTGATGCAACCAGGTGCTTATAATCAAAGTTAAAGTCACGTACCCACAAAAGCAATTATTTTGACAAGAATAAAATATAAGTGATCTTTATTATTCTATTAATTGCCCTTGTTGAATGTTGGAGAAACACATCAATGAATTTTTCATAAATATTATAAGGTTTACCCAATGGCACTAAAGTACAAGTCACTGCAAGATATTTCTCAACAATAATACTTTCACATATCTGACTAATATATTATGGGTTTATATAGAGGTATATATATTATTACACTCCAATATAAAGGCCAGCTTCTTCCAGCATTTCCCTTCAGAAACTTAGTTTATATCTGCTGTACACAAGCACAATGCATGACCTGTGTCAGCTGTACACAGGCACATCACATGACCTGTATCAGCTGAACACAGGCACATCACATGACCTGTATCAGCTGTACACAGGCACATCACATGACCTGTATCAGCTGTACACAAGCACAATGCATGACCTGTGTCAGCTGTACACAGGCACATCACATGACCTGTATCAGCTGTACACATGCACATTACATGACCTGTATCAGCTAAACACATGCACATCACATGACCTGTATCAGCTGTACACAGGCACATCACATGACCTGTATCTGCTGTACACAACCACAATGCATGACCTGTGTCAGCTGTACACAGGCACATCACATGACCTGTATCAGCTGTACACAGGCACATCACATGACCTGTATCAGCTGTACACAGGCACATCACGACCTGTATCAGCTAAACACATGCACATCACATGACCTGTATCAGCTGTACACAGGCACATCACATGACCTGTATCAGCTGAACACAGGCACATCACATGACCTGTATCAGCTGTACACAGGCACATCACATGACCTGTATCAGCTGTACACAAGCACAATGCATGACCTGTATCAGCTGTACACAGGCACATCACATGACCTGTATCTGCTGTACACAACCACAATGCATGACCTGTGTCAGCTGTACACAGGCACATCACATGACCTGTATCAGCTGTACACAGGCACATCACGACCTGTATCAGCTAAACACATGCACATCACATGACCTGTATCAGCTGTACACAGGCACATCACATGACCTGTATCAGCTGTACACAAGCACAATGCATGACCTGTGTCAGCTGTACACAGGCACATCACATGACCTGTATCAGCTGTACACATGCACATTACATGACCTGTATCAGCTTTGCACAGGCACATCACGACCTGTATCAGCTAAACACATGCACATCACATGACCTGTATCAGCTGTACACAGGCACATCACATGACCTGTATCAGCTGTACACAGCACATCAAATGGTGGCTGTGTGGAGCAGGCAATGCCCAATCCCATGCATGTCTCAGTTTATTAAGACTGGATGAAGCAATGAGAGAACCTTGGACAACCTAATGTGTATTGATAGGCAATAACATGGGGGAAATGGGCATGTGGTTCCTCTATATAAACCCTTAATGGCTTGTGTGGGCCTATCAGCATGTTAGTTACCATACACTATACTTGAGGATTACCACCATTAAAACCAGGTTATCGAATTAACAACATGATTGAGAATTGATCCAACCTCACAATCAGGAATTTTCGTAAAATTTGGACATTTTTCCTTGTGAGTTTTAGCAGAAAATAGCTGATGAGCTTGAAATTGACAGGTATTCCTTTGAAAACTAGATTTGGTATTTTTTTCAGAAATTTTAATAATATTCCTAACCAAATGAGACTCTGACGAGAGCCTTATTATTCTTTTTTATTGACCAGAATACTTTAAAAGGGGTGTTGTTTTTAGCTTTAAACATCTTTGGATCAATGGTTTTGTCTGAATCATCACTTAATAGGGAAAAAACAGGGTAATTATTTTTTTACCAAAGAAACTATCCAACATGATTCTTAAGAGATCAGTTTGAATAAACTTTAAAGTCTTATGATGTTGTAATGTGATTTGCAGAAAATTTAACAATGAAGTTTTTGTTTAATGTTGTTGTTCTCATTAATTATCATCTATGTAGATTATGCTAGATCATGAAAACTCAAGATATGCTCACTGTGAATTGTTCACATCAAAACTATTTTTCTTGATTTCAGCTTTCACATATGTCATATCCTGTTTGCAATTAGTTTGGGATAAACTTGAGTGAAATGTTTTAAAGATCACATTACTACTCATCATTGTTAAGCCCCAGACTAGAGTTACCTCCCTTGGTCTAGTCTCGCCAGCACTTCACCCTGTGTCACAGTAAATCCCACTGCTTGTCAAAATAAGTACACATTATCTGCCTCTTTAAATTTGATCAGAGTAACAATCTAGTCAGCTAATCCGTTTGTGGTAAGACAGTCATATATTGTGTTATTTTATAGCCTACAGGTTGGGGTGGGCCAGGCCCTGTCACCAATTATATTGTCTTACTTACATGAATGCTATTGAGTTAACTGTGAATCTGTGGTTTTACTGAGGTCAAGACTCGGTTGGGAGGAGTCTGTGGGAAAAATGCTGGGGCACAGCTTACAATTATAAGTCAGCATGTACACTCAAATGTAGTCTGTCTCACAGTCTCAGAACGACATTATTTCCACTACAGCCTTGCCCTCCCTGCAGTGCTGAAGATAGACTGATATCTAGTCTTGAAATTACAATATTAGACAGATAAAAAGAGCTCATAGAGAAGCAGAAGTACATAATGGAAAGGCACTTTGAAACTTTCTTCATTGTCTGAAGCTGTGGAAATCTAGACTTGACACATTTTCTATACTTGCATGGATATTCTTGGATATATTTGCTTCAGGATCTGTACGACAGACTATGCTAAAGCCTTCAATGAAATAAGTCTAGATTTCCCTAGGTTCATGAATCTCCCAACATAAAGGGGCTGCTTTTCATTTTAAATGGGCTTGTTTGTCATAATAATGTATTCAAAATTGTAAACCAAAAGTTACTGTGTTCTGTAATCTGATAGGTTGAAAAACATGATTAAATGGTATTGTAAACCAAAAGTCACTGTGTTCTGTAATCTGATAGGTTGAAAAACATGATTAAATGGTATTAGATTCCCGGAAACTGAAAGACTATTCACCGCGTGTTGACACGTAAACAATTGTTTTGGTGTGTCATCAACAGTGGTGACGTCATTCAAATCATATTGTGACGTAAAGTTAGAATGACATCACAAATGAGCAACTCGGGAATTGCTACCATGAGAACCAGCTGAAACGGCCAGCTGATGACACTTCACTGCTGTGTCCGTATTCGATGTAAACGAGTGCAGACACTAAAACCCCTTTGGTTTACTTTTATGTTTACAATGTCGATAAACATCATGTGTTGGCCAATTTCCGGGTGTTATTGAGTATTTGAAGCACGGGAATATTTCATTTGAAACCTCAGGCTGACTCCGTCAGTTCCAAATGCATTCCAGTGCTTCAAATACTCAATAACACCCGGAAATTGGCCAACACATGATGTTTATCTCCTAATTATATATACTGAAGAAACAAAAGAAATAAAGGATCACAGGAAAATTCCAGTGATCCTTTGATGTTTACCAATGTTAATCAGCAACTTTGAAAAGTGCTGTGGTGATAAAAACTGCAAAATAGTAAAGGATTTGTCCTCTGATCCTTTATTTCTTTCTCTCAGTATACACTCAGAGACTAAGCATGAACCTAACTTAAACAAGATATATATGTTTTGTGGTGACATTTCATCACTGAGCAGCCATGGGAATGAAAGGTCTGAGTGAGAGAGAAAGAAGAAATAGGATGGACTTGGGAATGAATAAGTGATTGATGGGACATGGAGTGAGTGAGGGTGTGTGAGTGAGTGAGGCCACATCAGCAGCAGCTCTTCTTGTGACACAGGTACATTAGAGAAATTACTAACTTCAGTGCCTGATATTTAATAAAACTATCCCATCACTGACAGATATATAAGACCCATGAAGGTCCGGGGTAGAATAAACCTTCAGCAACCCATGCTTGCCATAAAAGGCGACCCTGCTAAGTGTAAGAGGTGACTAACAGGATCGAGTGGTCAGACTTGCTGACTTGGTTAACACATGTCATCAGTTCCCAAGTGTGCAGATTGATGCTCATGTTGTTGATCACTGGATAGTCTGGTCCAGACTCAATTATTGACAGGTCACTGCTGTATAATTGGAATATTGCTGAGTGCAGCGTAAAACTAAACTCACTCACTCACTCACTCACTCACTCACTCACAGATATAATTCTAAGCATTCTAATAACATGTTACCCCGTTTACTTTAACCATGGAATTCCTGTTATTATCGGTCTATAAATCAAACAGGGTGTCTTTAAGAAATTCCAGCGTCTCTTGAAACTTAAACAGATGTTTTTTCCAACCTGATCCCTGTTCTCAAATAATGTATACCAATTTGTCATCCATGCTACACTGTATTAGTCAACAGTTCCACTGCTTCAGACGATCTCCTTACATGATTCTGATCTAGTTCTCCCACAGGCCACCAGGGTTGCCGACTGTGAACCTGTGCTAGATGCCCTGGGTGTGAGGAGGATAGGTCATTGGGGTTGTCGTCAAGCATGGGTATTTGGTGGTGAAGCATCTTTAACTACGTGCTTTTAGAATAAGTCCTGTGGAATTAGAGAATGACGTGTAAGAGAGATACACAGGGAAAGGCCATAAACAGGGAGGCTTCATTAAGTGTACCGGAAGCCTTTCGTTCTGGGTTTCATTCTAGTATTTGTTGCAAATCACGATCCTTGCAGTGAGTCAGCATGCCACACAGCTTGTGAAATTTAAGTAAGAAGTAACAGTATTTCAGAGGGGGATAAAGCTCTAGGAGGATAAGGGGTGCACCGTTCATTTTCACACTTTTACACATGAGTTTCAATTGTCTTTCAGTAAAATCTCAGGACAAAAGGGGGATGTACAGCCCTCCACTTGGGACCCGCTTATGTCCTCATGACTGCAACACCTACAACACTGACTGATTTAAGTGATGAAGTTGAATATTGTTCAAAGCAGTATTAACTCACTCACTCACTCATTTAATTACTCTTAGGTGTCATGTGATCATAGCTTGGGTAGGGCAGAATGTCGGTTGACCACCAGCCCACCTGAACACACTCTTTCAATGAAGGTAGTGAGGTTCTTTCATACTCACTCACATGTGTGTACGCACGCATGCACGCATGCACGCATGTACACACACACTTCATTTTAATTCTAAATTTCCACACAGAATTTGCAGACAAAATGCTAATTTTGTAAGTAACCATTCAACCATCTGTCTGAATACCAAAAATATTCACTTAATCAACAATTCAACCATTCAACTACCAGCCTGAATACTGAAATATTCACTAAATCAACCACTCAAACATTCAACCACCAGTCTGCATACCCAAATATTCACTAAATAAACCATTCAACCATTCAGCAACCTGCCTGAATACTTGAATGTTTACTAAATCAACCACACAAACTTTCAGCCGCCAGTCTACATACCCAAATATTCACTAAATCAACCATTCAACCATCAACCTGAATACTTGAATGTTCACTAAATCAATCACTCAACTCATTCACAAATATTACTGCAGTTGAGTAGTTCATCTTGTAAGTAGCATAAAATAGAGGCAAACCGTTTTTGCACAGTCAGCAAATCTCTTCACAAAGCAATTAGCTGTTGATTTTCCTATATGTCATTCTCATAATTATCTGACAAATTGCTTTAACCTAACACCAATTATTTGTCATCTAATTTGCATCATCATGTTTGCAAAATACCTTCCTAAAATTAGAAGAACATTTTTTCAACGGGGTAATTACACTGTCTATTTGTTACCCAGTAATCATACTCTGGTATATAACATAAATTGAAATGGATCTCCACAGAACTGTCATCAATACCGCAGTGTATTATGTAACTGTAAAGGATAGGTATTTGTGTAGTGATACAGTTCTATAAAACCTGGCAATAAACATGTGTTTATTTCATTGAAGGGATAGGGTAACAACTTTACTGCCTGTAACATACAAGAAACTACATACCTGAAGACTTATTTCATGTCAGATATTTAATTGTGATGGCTATTTATCTGAAGAAGTGTATGTTTTTGTAAATGTTGGAATTATAATGTCACTCTTTTCTTTCATTTTGAGGAGTCAGTGGTGGCTGATAGTGGTTAAAGAATACAGATAAAATGTGCATTTCCTTGGAGAATGTGTCTACACTTGTAGTCTCATATTCTTAAAGTGCCCATGATGTTTTAGTTGATGATAACAGTAGTAAGCACAGGAAGTATTAGCCACAGTACAACACAGTGTAACAAGCACAGCATAACAAGCACAGCACAACATAACATCCACAGCACAACATAACATCCACAGCCAAGTGCAACAAGCACAGCATAACAAGCACAGCACAACATAACATCCACAGCAAAGTGCAACAAGCACAGCATAACAAGCACAGCACAACATAACATCCACAGCAAAGTTCAACAAGCACATCTTAACAAGTACAGCACAGCATAACATGCACAACACAGTGTAACAAGCACAGCATATAATGCACATGAAAGTGTAACACGCATAATGTAGCAGCACAGCATAACATGCTCTGAAAAAAGTGTAACAAGCACAACATATGCAGGCCACAGTGTAAGAGCCACAACATAAGCACAGCATAACATGCTCAGAAAAAGTAAAAAGCACAACACAAACACACCACAGTATAACACACACAGCGAAGTGTAACAAGCACAGTGTAACACTCACAATACAACACAACACAGCATAACAAAACTGTTTGAGAGGCATTCTAGAAGTTGCTGAGATAAAGATGACAAGAATTTTTATGGATGATCAACTTCTTTATTGCAGGGTAGCGACGTTTCGGTATAGATTCTTATACCGTTTTCAAGCGTAATCCTTTATACACGCTTGAAAACGGTATAAGAATCTATACCGAAACGTCGCTACCCTGCAATAAAGAAGTTGATCATCCATAAAAATTCTTGTCACAGCATAACAAGCACAGCACTGCATGACATAAGAGGCACAGCACAGCTTAACAAGCACAACACAGCACAGCATAACAACAGAATAATGAAGAATGTAATATTGAGCAGTTAGAACCCCGATCAAGAAAAGATGCTAAATTACATGCACAGTTAAAGTATTGCATAACACAGAAATAGGTTACTGATGACCTACTTTACCAGATCCACTCTTGAATGGACATTTTTCTTCCTCACAACATACCATCTCTAAAACTCAAAAAGCAAGGGCTAAAACTATTGCAATCAGATGTGCCTGCATTGCACATTGAATGTCCAGAATGCTGTACTGTGCCTTGCATTCTTTGTTAAGTTGAATATTCCTGTAAGTTAATAACCAATTTCATAAAGTGTCTAGAACTGATAAGTACCTACGGATTCTTGGTTTCATCTGAAGGTGGTGAGTGGCCAGTTTGGATGGAGTCCTGTTGATGTGGCGACGAGGCCATCTTGAATTTCAACTTTTCATTTTCTTTCTGACAGGACCATCACAAGGTGGCGCTGCTTCGATTAATGTATTGATATGTTTAGCGCTGCAATGTGTAGTGTAACCCTATGCTTGGTGCACACTGGACGTGTTAATGTTATTGGTCAGTCTGATGTTGTCATGCAGGAAGGTTGATGGCGAGGAGGATGGGTCTACAGTCACCATCATCTATGACACTATAAACCTATAATAACATTGATGGACTCTTCTCTCAAGGGTCGTTAAGTGAATCTTTAATTATCTGCCATCTTGGGTATTGGACGGAAGATTGGGCCTTTCATTTGTTTATGATTGATGAGCACAAAGATGATTTGTTTTGATGGTAGAGGGTGCCGTTTGGTGATAATTATGCTGATTTGGGGCGACAGGGTGATTCTGGATCGCCCTGACTCTGAATTTGGTTCATGTTACTAGTCGCAATGTCCAATACACTGTGAGTATGTTTCGAATGTTTTTTTCTCTTGGGTTTACTTTTGGAAATATGATAAAAATCATGTAGTTGAAAGCTCCTGAGTTTCTGTTTTTGAAATATATTATATAGTTTATGGAGATAGTAATTATGTTTCCTTTTTATGGGATGGTCTGTCTGAAGGTTTGATGAATTCATTCATGTTGTTGTTTTGTTGATGAATGAGATTCCCTAAATACTTAAATGATAGAAATTAAGTTTATACACTATGGGATTGAAAATTTTACTTTTGAATTTGTTTATGTTAGAACTTAATTTTGAAGATTGAATTTTAGAAATTAACAGAATGCTGGCAGTCTAAATACAATATTTTTTCTAACAAAACAAGTTACAAATGTAATCAACAGTCATTTCCCAACTGACTTTATGAATTTTTGTTATTGTTCATTTGTGTGTTTATTTTGGACATATGCATGACTTCCCGTCAATGTGACTCATTTGAAATTTGTACTTTTTGCCTTCTGTATCTCTGCAGCATGCAGTAACATCGTCAGCAACACCATCAACAACATCAATAGCAACATCATCAGCAACACCATCAACAACATCAATAGTAACATCATCAGCAACACCATCAACAACATCAATAGCAACATCATCAGCAACACCATCAGCAACATCATCAACAACAGCATCAACAAAATCAGCAACACCATCAACAACATCAATAGCAACAAAATCAGCAACACCATCAGCAATATCAGTAACATCATCAGCAACACCATCAGCAATATCAGTAACATCATCAGCAACACCATCAACAAGATCAGCAACATCATCAACAATATCAGTAACATCATCAGCAACACCATCGACAACATCAGTAGCAACATCATCAGCAACACCATCAGCAATATCAGTAACATCATCAACAATATCAGTAACATCACCACCAACATCTGAATACCATTCCTGAAATATAGTTTTAAGTACAACCTGAACATACATGTAGTCTGAACCCATAACTCTCAAAGGAAATATTTTATTTATTTTAAATTTCATGTTTTAATAATTCTGTTGACATATAACGCAGAATTTCAAGTGATGTGGGAATGAGAAAACTATGTTACACACATCAGATTAACATTGAAGCTTCCAGAATGACATTCCACCCATACTTTGGACCAGGCTCACCATCACAACCCATTTTTGTTAATTAAAAGCTGAAAATTCCCTTTGGTGGAATGAAAATAAAAAAGTGTTTGCCTTTATTCAATTAACAAGCCTGTTGAGTTTTCTTTTCTCATGGTAAATTCCTTAAATGTGTTCTGGTGCCTAAACCAAATAAATTTAAACAATGATCACTTAAAAAGAACACCATGAGTACTGTAGCTAATGGCAAGTGAAACCTGTTTTTGTTAAAACATTGCAAATGGAACATTTCCTTTAAAACAATATATCCACTCTGAACAGCATTGGCAGACACATGGACGCCAGTTTCTACTTAGGTGCCACTGAGTCATCAACAGTTATGAAATCTTATTTGATAAAATATTGTCAATATTTAACCTTTGAAAACGCGGTATTGGAGGAATCATCACTTAAGGGGTTTATCAGGGAGCAAAATGAAGGAATCTGGTAATTTCATCGTACTCAGTTCTAGAGTTCATGGAAAATGCAATGAAAACATACTTTACAGCCATTAAATATTTTGAAAGAAATGTGTTTTAAGAAAACATGAAATGTGTTGCTTGTGGATAGTTGTTTTTGTCAAGTGCATAGTTTTTAATTTGTGGAAATTCAAAGATAAAATGTGATGGTTTGATTATTAATAATGAGTGGGCTAAAACAAGCTGTAAACTAGACATTTATTGATTTGTGCTCTTGTAATCAGATAATATGTCTCCACTGTAACGGTTTCTATTGAAAGGCTGAAGAAAAAGGGAAAACATCTTGGAGACTTTTCATTGTTTTCGTAATGAAACTCAAATGTTTCCATTCTTTTAGGTATTTCTTATTGGCGACTTCCTGATTATCATGGAAACAAGTAATGATGATTGTCGGTGACATGACGTATACTGGTGATGCAACTGAGGACGTATAGACCTGTGGCACAGAACCAGCATTTTATACCTGTTGTTTCAGAGAGGGACAGTGGTCCTGTGGTTGAAGAGTTTGCTTTTCTCACTGAAGGCCTAGTTTGAATCTCCAAATGGTTACAATGTATGAAGCCCACTCTGATGTTGCTGGAATATCACTACCACAGGTGACACTCGTTCTCTTACTTTCATGGAATGTATGCTGCATTAGGTTGCAAGATTGTGTTTTGTCAGAAGTTCCCTGTGGTGGTGCTGTTACTGGATTCTGAGATAATCCTAACAAAAGACATCACAAGGGTGGTGGTGGTGGTGGTGGTGATGATGATGATGATGATGATGATGATGATGATGATGATGATGATGACAACACTGATCATGATATTTCGTTAATGAGAGTTGATATATTTGGTATGACAATTCACAAGGGTGAGATTCTGTTTATTCATCAGACAGCTTTCTGTTGATTATTTCTGTTTGTACACACTGTCACCACCCTTTGAGCATAATACAAAGTATTAACCATAACCAACTTCAAAGACAAAGGAACTTGTCATGTTACTTACTTTTGATGTAATCCTAAATTTAGAAACCACAGTGTGATGATGATGATGATGATGGCAAACTGAACAAAAAACAATATCACATTAGTAAACTTTTAAATTAAACACTACACAAGCTGAACATTTTGCTCCTAAAGATATCGTAATCTTATAGGAAGAGTAACTCATCACATCAAACTGATTCATTTCCAAGCACAGATCAGACATTACAGATCCCGAGTTTAGGTGGCTTTAAATTAGCTGTTTACATTCCCCCAAGAAATTTACAATCTCCAACAACCACAACAGGTACTACATAATCACAAAAAATGGATGACGCTGTTTGATCGTAAAATAGCACAAGTCATAAAACTTTGTCATTTACAATGGGTCGGAGAAGAGTTACGATTGAGAGTATCAGGTTTCACAGTTTACGAGAGACAAATCTTGTAAAACCGACATTTTGCTTACTGTAAAGTAAATGGACGGAATGGGCGCATGTGTATCAGATTACAAGACTCACGTGAGAGTGGGACGTTAATTTGGTTGGAGGATGTCTAATAGTGAACATGTCATCTTGTCTAGGGTTTAATTCTGTCTCTGATGGTACAGGTATTGCGATGTTGTTTGATGGGGTATTAACTTACTGGATCTGTCCTTGAACTATATAAACATCAGTTGTGGCCGAAGCACTGAACTTGACTGTCATCTTTTTTAGTCCTTGTCATTTTCATCCACAGGAATTTCTCTATTGCTGTGGTCATTTTCTGTATTTTGTTAGTTTTGTTTATTAGGACTGATTTGTGATAGTATCATGTTTAACATTTCATTATGGCATGACATGGCATTTAAGCCACATTCAGCAATATTCCAGCTCTAAGGTGGTGGTCTGTAAATAATCAAGTCACTGGACCAGACATTCCAGTGATCAACAGTATGAGCATCGATCTGCGCAGTTGGGAATGGATGCTGTGGTCAACCAAGTCAGCGAGTCTGACTATCCAATCCTGTTAATCGCCTCTTACAACAAACATAGCCTTTTGTGGCAAGCATGGGTTGGTGAAGACAAATTCTACCCCAGCCCGTCACAGGTCATCATGATTATGAGGATGATGGTGGTGATCATGGTGATTGTGGTGGTGGTGATGTTGTTGATGGTGATAGTGATGATCAACCTTATGGTATTGGTGTTGTGATGATGATGGTGATGGTGAAGATAATCATCATAATGGTGCTGATGTGGTGGTGATGATGATGTGTTCATGATGATGATGTTCATGATGGCGGTGTTCATGGTGATGGTGTTCATGATGATGATAGTACGATGATGCATTCATGATGATGGTACGATGATGGCGGTGTTCATTATGATGGTACGATGATGATGTGTTCATTATGATGGTGGTGTTCATGATGATGGTGTTTATGATGATGATGGTGTTTATGATGATGGTGGTGTTTATGATGATGATGGTGTTCATGATGATGACGGTGTTTATGATGATGATGTGGTGATGATGATCATCATCAGGCTGTTTGTATGGTATTGATGGTCATGAAAACAAAGTGGGTAATTTTCCACCAAAACACCTATTTTCGCCTTAGCGTCAACGAAAAGCAGCCTAACACATGCCCATTGTTCCAGTAAAGATCCTATGACAAATGGAAACATCGATTTGAAGAATTATAAATGGCATCATGACACCAACAAATGCACACCCAAAAAATGGACAAAGAATTCTCAAAGGGAAGATGGAAAGAGAATGTCATTGAAGACACCCAACAAAATACAAAAAGAAGTCGGAAACTGCTGGCGGACAGATAAAAAATGGATGACGTTTCTCCGAGAAAGAATGCTCGCCTCATCCTTAAAGCATGTCTCTAACTCTACAGGAGATTCACTGGCTGAACAGATGGCGGACAAACTTTGTGTTAGTGAGGAGTCTAGGCTGTTGTAAAGCTATTAAGCCTCATTTTCCACCTCATTTGGTGGCAAGCAGAACATGAGTGGGGAAGAGGTTGGTCTTGCAGGTGCTACACCAGCCACACAAGACCAGCTGCTTTAACCAGTCACCATTAACTCTTTGCATGTTGATGGCTGGGGTGGAACAGCTTTAGGGGGAGGGATTTTTTAAAAATAATGTTAGGGTGTGACATGTTGTTTGAAAGAGAACATTAAATGAGAAATCATTGTTAGTGACTGTTTTCTGTCAATTTGTTTTTGTGTGGTTTGGTAGCAAATAAATTGTTTTGACTTAATATCTTCTGGTGAATAAATGGTCATCTTTGACACTATTTGAATATGTTACTGCTAAGCAGTATATTCATGTATGGTCTGTGAGCATTGTACCACAAAGTTTAGTCTGTGTTCAACTTGATAGTGGAGAATCTATGAAGAGTGTAATATCTGTGATATGGTCTGATGAAAGTTACCGAGTATAGTCCCTGTCAAGGGATACTAGTCACCAAATTCAGCCAGTGTGTCACTCTATGGGCACCAACAGATAAAATGGATAAGTTGAAAACTACTTACAAAACCAAGCAGATACTTCGCCAAATAACCAACCTATCCACCTTGTATAAGTACAACACACGTGCACCAAAACCTCCGTGAGTCAAGAAAGGATATTATCCCTCATCTTTGGTTGTATTCACCATGGTAAGCATATATTAAAAAAATAAAATTTAGGCTAATTTCAGACAGATGTCTCTGTGTTTTTTTTAGCAATAATTAGAAAGAAAAATCCGCACTTAATGAGTTAACAAGCCCTAGCAAATAGCTATTTGTGTATCCTATGACAGTTGACTTGTGGAGTCAAAAAGCACAAACGAGTCCACATGTTATCCAAAGAAGAGTAACCCATTATTCTGAAGCTACTCCAGTGCCACACAGAGCATAGCATTAAAAAGTAATTAACGTCCACTTCGTAAAGAGTTGAGAGAATTTGTTATACTTGGCTGAACCCGGCC
Organism: Haliotis asinina; assembly: GCF_037392515.1. Classification (NCBI taxonomy): domain Eukaryota; kingdom Metazoa; phylum Mollusca; class Gastropoda; order Lepetellida; family Haliotidae; genus Haliotis; species Haliotis asinina. The sequence goes on along the minus strand of NC_090280.1, from coordinate 42,602,457 downwards.
TTACCCTGTCTTCTGACTACACAGGCAGCTAAAACATAAAATAGGAATTTGAAATTTGAAATCTGATATTAAAATTTTCATCATCATGAAATTTAAAATTTCATCAAAGCAAAAACAACATTTCAAAATAATTCTCATCAAACGACAAATTAGTGTCATGGTTTGAAATTTTAATGAAATTATTTCACAGTGAGCGTTTTCAATTTAATTAAACTTACTGCTTTGAAAAGTTGCAGTTTTCACAGACTTATTCCATGTGAAACAGTTAGAGGGAATCAACAATCTTTGTTTCAAATTAAATTAATTTTTGAACTTCACAGAAACTAATTGACAGCATTACATGTAAGATTGAAAAATCTGATAAATTTAAAATGCTTTTTATAAATGTCTGGGTTGCATGACTTGTCAGTTATATGAGGACATTGGCTCTGTCAACCTGCTGCTCCAAATTATGATCATATTTGTCTTTGAATAAGTGTGAGTTTAGTTTTATGCTACACTTAACAATACTGTAGCCATATGGCGTCCGTCTGTAAATAATTGAGCATGGACCAGATAATTCAGTGATCAGCATTATGAGTATTGCTGTTCAAATTTGGAATGTGATGACATGTGTCAACCAAGTCAGCAAGCAAGCCTGAGCACCTGGTCCCAGTAGTTGCCTCTTATGACTAACATGGGTTACTGAAGATATATTCTAACCCAGATCTTGATGGGTGTTTAGCATTGCCCAAGATGTGAATTGAAAATATCATGCTTTAAGTTTAACTAAGAGGTTAATTGTTTGCTGTTAAATGTCTCACTCAGCAAATGTCTTGCTATATAATTTGTTATGATCTGTAAATGAGGCAGGGACAGACAATCGCTGGTGTTAAACATATTAATTAATTTAACTGTTCCTGTCTCTCTGACATGTTTTGTCTTGATGCATTTTGTTTGTTAATGGATGATGTGTGTTTTCTTGATGAATGATCTGTTGTCAAGAGTTAGTACATGGTATAAACAAATTTCCAGTACTACTTTTAAATGTAAGTCATGTTTTATTATGTTCTCATCTGTTATATAATTCAGTGTGATTGTTTAAACTTTTAACAAACTTGTGCATGTGTAAAAGTTGAAATGACATATGTTTCAAGGATAACCCCAAAAAAGAAAAATTTGGACAAAATTATATAAGCAGGTGAATTTTGTAGATTTAAAAAAATGTTTTTAATCAGAAGCAGCTTAAGATTGTATGAGTGATCTCATACAATGCAATTAATGAGGAGGGAAATCTCTGTGAGAGATGTTCCCTAACTTCATGATGCTTGCGTAGTTACCTCAGCAGTCCAAGGGTTAAAACTGGATCTCAAAGGGTTATTGTCAGTCTTAGCAAACTTGCGTCAAGTAACTAAAAATCTATTTGTTTGTCAGCTAGCTAACATTTTAAGATTTATATCCTTTAAACAGTTCATGATCATCCTTGTAGTGCAGACACAATTAAATGTCTCAGATTCACATGTCAACTTAATTACCGCACGGAGGGGAGACCTTCTTTAAGTTGGCACTTGAAGGACAGCACACAATTGCAGAATTCTTGCATCAGCATAATCTTCAAGTTTGGTGGCTTATGCTTAACGGACCTGACGCAGGATAAAGATAATTTTAATGGTTTTCACTGTTAAAACAGGGTCAACTTAATGTGGGAAAAGTTGATATGTTGTTTAAGCTTTCATGAAGACACACACAGATTGGACTGATGCTGGGTGAGAATTGTTTACATGTAATATAATATCAACATACTAGTGAATGAAAGGCAGTGGGGTAGCTTAGTGGTTAAAGCATCCACTTGTCACACCGAAGACCCAGGTTCGATTGCTCACATATTTGCAATGTGTGAAGCCCATTTCAGGTGTCTCCCACCATGATATTGCTGGAATATTGCTGAAAGGGATTTAAAACTAAACTCACTCACTCTTTGCTTAGCAACTGAAATAGTGATAAAATATCAAAACTGTTATTCAGCCTTAAACTCTTGTAAAATCAGAAAATCTTTAATCCTGACACTGGTTTGCCGGTGAAAAAGTTGTGGACAAAATTACGTCAGTTATGTAGAAATTTCAACCTTCAGTCACACATGCACTCAAGTAATCTGGGTTAGAATTGAGGCAGCTAACAGAATCAAGTGGTCAGGCTTGCTTACTTGGTTGCCACATGTCATTGTATCCCTTGTGTAGATTGATGCTCATGTGATTGATCACTGGATTATCTGATCCAGGCTTGTGTATTTACAGACCACTGCCATCAAGCTGGAATATTGAGTAGTGTGGTGCAAAACTAAACTCACTCGCTCACCCATGAAGGTGAAGGTCATATCATTAAATCAGCTGTTGAAGGCCATTATGGAGTGAATGTGTCAGTCGCATGGATGAAAACACCAAGATGCAAGAGCCATTCCCTTCTGTAACATATTTTTCTACTTGTTTCATGACTCAAAAGTGTCATAGTATTTCTTGCCAAATATTTGGTAAATATAGCTGGTTATCAACCAAGTCAGAAATAACCATTGACAACATTGACAATAGAATGACTTCATGCTAGGGTCAGAAGCGCTCTTGCAGGAACGAGCTGAGAGTTTGAGGCTTTATGGAGCATGCACAAAGAGGAAGATGCAGCACATGTCCCATCACACCAAATACCTTGTCCGTCTTCCATGCTGGAGTAGAAGCCGTGCTTGTGGGTATTGTCCCCATGTCATCATATGTCAGGATGTGGTGTCTGTGTTCCTGCAGTTGCTTCTGTGATGTCTGTGCTGTTACAGCGTTCCACAATCAGTGTATAATAAGTCCTTCCTGTCATTCACGTGATGGTTGCAACATTTTTTTGTTAAATTTGTGAGGTGCTTTCACAAAAGACTTCTTTCACAAAGTTACTGTTTCTTGGCAAGACAGTGATGAAATGGGAATGTGTTGTCTTGTGTGTGGTGATCAGGGGAACAAAGATGTTTAGCTTGAATTACTCACTAAATTATTGTTTGGGAGGAAGCCATGTATTTTAGTATGTACCATAGCATTTATTGAAGGACAGTTGGACAGTAGCTGTGTGGTTAATGTGTTCGCTTGTTATGCCAAAGACCCAGGTTCAATTCCCCACACAGTACAATGTGTGAAGCCCAGCCGTCCCTTCTGCGATGTTGCTGGAATATTGCTAAAAGTGCAATAAAACTAAACTCCCTTACTTTTATTAAATCTTGGTTATTTCAGTTTTCAACTGTTTCATTGAATATTCATCATTCATTCTTGTAAATCATTGTCAAGATGACTGGTGATGATCATTGGAGCTTGTCCATTGGGTCAAGAAACATGTCTGACCAACTGACCTGATGGAGACCCATCATCAGACACAATGCCACAGGTGAAAATGTCACCTTTTCATGTCACCTTACTAATTATGTTATTTGACTTAGAAAGACAGTAGTTGGTGTTAGCTCTTACATTAGTATATGCATGTAATTGCTTGAATGAGATATCAATGTAAACATTGAATGTAATAATGTCACATGACAAATGTTACACAAAGATCACATCTGACTATGCAGTTGAATTATTTTGAATGGGTGTGTGGACAGACGTTGTGTGTAGGGACAAAAGTTGTTGTTGTCTTAATTGCTATTTTGTTTATGAGGTAGTGAGTGTCTGATGATTTTCCTAAAGAAAAATCTGTCTAAGTGTAAATACTTTTTTTTTACACACATTAAATAATTCTCAAATTATAATAAAAACAGACTGATGTTTATGATTTGTATCAGACAGGACAAATTGTAAAATCCATCAAATATTTCACACAAGAAGCAGGATAATACACAAATGTAGTTTCAGATATAATGAATTAATTCATCGTGACCCGTTAGAAAATAATTATAGTTATTGTTTCAAGTATCTCAAATTAAAAGCTGTTGTCATGTGAAGTCATACCATACGAAGACAAAGATGAAGACTAGGCATTTATGAAACTCACACACTGATTGATAGCTCTCGTACATATTAGGGCGACAGGGATCAGACAACTGACCAATCTGTAATCGTACATTTCTATTCATTCCTTGATTGTATGGAGTCAGAGAGTCGTAAATTTCTGGTCTTTGTCCTTTCCAGACAAGGACAATCTGGTCTTGGTACCCACATTGTTATTGTAACGGGCCAGATTTATGTTTGTTATAAAACCTGGATAAAAGTGATGGAACAATTGAAGATCAATTGAAGTCTCTCACTCGAGGTGCAACTTATCGACCTAACGTATGTGTTGTAATAAAAATGCTAATTAATTTCATCTCATCTGTAATTAATTTCTTAATCAATTGATGTATGGCTGAAACTGACATTTCTTGCTTGAGAAATGTTCTGTTTGGAGGCATTACCAGAACTCGTACTACTCATTTAAAGACAATGCCCAATATTTTAGTTCATTTGTTTCTTTGCAATATTATTCTGATTTCTTAAATGAATCTACATCATCAGTTTTACGAAAACATTCTGTGATTTTATTGTTTTCAATACATTTACATGACTATTTGGAAGCCTGTGCTTTTACAGAATGGTTTTTAGGAGAGCATCATTTTAACTCCTTAATTTTCAGACATGTTTTAATGCTTTCTAGATCAAATGTTTGAAAATTTCCCATTAGATTTATTGGATTTGTTTATGTCCTTCTCTGCATTAGACAGACTTTGTGAGGCTTTTTGCGAGATTCATTTGGCATGAACAGTATTTATTCTTCCCATGGGTTAATATGAATTGTTCATAAAATGAAGTGAATTTGAGTTGTAGCACATTTAGCCAACTGTCGGTGCTTTGTATTTCATTGATTTGTAAGTCAACAAAATTCATACCATTTGTAATAATTCAGTGATCATGAGCCTGCTTGTAAACTCCATCAGCAATCTTCCCAGGATTTGTCTGATCTGACGCTAACTTCCATACAACTCATACAAGGAAGTTTAATTTTGTGTTTCTTTTATTTTCTCTGCTTTCTCTTGATCATTTTTTTACGTCAGTCTCAAGCATTCCTCCTTCTTTTGCCTTCATTCTGTCTCTCCTTTGTCATTTCTATTTCAAAGCCCAGATTTGCCATGACAGCATTATATTAACCCATTGTATTTATTGCAGGAAATACTGGTGATGGCACATAAAATACCATTCACTCATTCACTCAATCTATTCCTGGTACTTCTTTTTTCTCTCAGTCATTTCTGGGGTGATATGCTAGCCTAGTTGCTTAATGCATTCACTCGTCATACTCAAGACCCTGCTTTGATGCTGCACATGGAGGTGTGAAGCCAATTTCTGGTGTCTCTTGCCACGATATTGCTGCTGTGTTGCTAAAGGCACCTTAAAGCTAAACTCACTCACTCTTTTTTCTCTCCACATAATTTTTCCCTCTTTCCTTTATTCTTCCATTCTTCTATGTGTCCATTCATTCCTTCTGTGTCTGTGTTTTCTCTATATTTGCCTAAATCCATCGGTTTCTTTCTCATTTGCTGTATACTCTCTTCCTCTTTCTTCCTCTGTCGATTTCTTCTCCTTTTCTTCACACGTACTTTCCTTCATCATTGCAAGGTATGACTCCATTCCCGTGTTATAAATGCAAGTTAAACACACTAAGATACTTATCAGTTGAATGAGGGAATGAAAGAAGCGATACAACCCTCACAGTTCTCTCTCTACAAATATAATAAACATGAAAAATATTATTAATACCAATAAAAAACATACCCCAACATGAACCAGTGTTTGTTTTAAAATTAATGTTTTTGAAATATGTACGTTTTATGGCATGCCATCTGTTTTTGCTCCATTCAATCAAAAAAACAAATTCATCATACTTTAAAGATTAAAAAAAAATCAAATAAAATCTAAGCATGAACTTTATGATGGAGTTTATTTTATTTAAACAGATGTCTGTCATTGGATGTATGTTTATTTCATCGTCATCTGTGGTCCTGTGTCAACATCCACTCCCCCCATGCAACTGAGAGACGACCGATTTTTATAACAGTCATCAAATGTTTGCTATCTATGAACTGAATTTTAATTACATCTGAATCAATATCTCACGGTACTTGTATTTGACTTCTCTCACATGTCTAGTGTCATTATCATGTCAATTTCAGTGTGAGTGACATGTGTCTTTTTCGACAGGTCTTCATTTCACAGCAGTTGTCCATGTTTTTTTTAATCACTTTATTCACCAATTCCATTCTGTTTAACCTTAACATTGGTGCCTGTCCATCATGCTCTTATTTTGGGGGGCTTTTTTTCATGTTAACATGTTAATTCTGTCTATTGTAGCAACTCAATTAAGCTTGCCCGTAACTAAATTTCTTGTTCAATTTATAAAAAGAAAGTCCTAATTAGAAACTGTTCTTTGGTGTTGAGGTCTGAAGTCGTCCTGGTTAAAATGTTGTTTTTTTCTATTAAATGCTTTATTGTAAGGTAATAGGCATGGCGTTTAATCTATGCATACATCACCATTGGCCCCTTCAGAAAATTAAAGTAGTCTTGATTCAACCCTTGATGTGAAGAAGCTGAATATCTTTACAGCACATTGATCCGTAACATAATTTGATGGCTTCTGGGACTCTGTCATCACGGTGCATTAACAAGTCTGAGAGTGGTAAGACGGGGTTGAACTACTGTTACATGTTGATACTTTCAGTTCCATATTGTTAAGATATCAAGATCTGTCTGGCAGGCCCTCTGTCCGTCCATCCATTCATCCATTACTCTTTCTCTCCCTTTGGGTGGTGGGGTAGCTCAGTGCTCAGTAGTTAAACCGTTTGCTTGTCACGCCAAAGACCCAGGTTTGACTTCCTATAATGTATGGTTATAATGTGTGAATCCCATTTCTGGTGTCCCGCCATATTACTGGAATATAGCTAAAAGCACGTGAAACAATAACCCACTCATTTCCTCTCTCCTTCTCTTTTTCACCTCTCTTACTACTCATTCTTTCTCTCTCGCTCCCTCCACCTCTGTTCCTATCTCTTTTGTCTCTGTCCGTCACTGTTTCTTTTTCATTCTGTTTCTACTTCTATCTGTCCCTCTGTCCCTTTCTCTCAGTCACTCTTTTTCTCTTCATCTCTTTCTCTTCTCCCCACCCCTTCTCTCATTTTTTTTCTCTCTCTCTCTTTTATGTGTAGTTGGCAGTTTTACAAAACCTCACGGATTGTACATGACAGTAATACTGACACTTTCCGCATCAGTGTAACATAGAGTTCATTCCAGTGCAACATTCCCTCCAGTTTTTACACACTTTTCTTTTTTTGCCTGGAACTAACAATATGACTTTCCAATGAAGGACAGAAAAAATGGTTTCTTTATGAAATGATGTAAAAAACACATATGTATCATTTGTTTTATAAATTCAAACATGCCACCGTCTGAGACCAATTTATTGTGGATGTGGCAGACAGCTTCATAAGTCATTATAACCATCTTGAGTATATTATGTACTTTCTTTAAAAACTCACATCACATGTGTCATAGTTTGATAGACCATAACTTTTGGTGATCATGCTGCAAATCTCCAATGTAGTATTTCCCTGTTTCTTAACCTAATGCCATTACCCTGCCATTAAACTCATATCTTCCTAAATGGCTGCAATTACCAAATATTTTGACCTGTGAAAATACTTGAATATTATTTTGGACAGTTTGCTGACGCTTACCCTGGGAAAACCATAATTAATATTTCTATTTAGTCCAATAATCACTTCCTCATTTGATCTTAATGACACTTCTTCCTGCTATTTTCTTGACAACTAGCTTAAAATAAAGCAAATTTGCATCTTGGGTCCTTAGGTGGCCAAAGATTTTCTCTAATTGTCTTCTGTATTTTTCACGACAGAAATACTGAGACAACTCAATCGTGTCTGGTCCTGGGGGAATTTCCAGCTTCCCTTTGGGAATTTAATTGTTGATTAGTTATCATAGAACCAAATTTAATGATTAAGGGGGAACTGATTTTGTGAGCTGAGTTTGGAGGCAGAAAATTTCATTAACTTCAAGATTCATATTGGACAGTTATCCTCAAGACGAGAGATCCGAACAGTTACTGCTTTGTTAAAAGTTGTCGTCTGCATTTTCCTGCCTTCGGCCATATTGAAAATGGAGAAAAAAGTTGTACCCCTTAAACTAAACACATTGCAGAAGCGTTAAGATTGCATGCTGACCTTATGTCAAATCTTCCTAACAATGGATCTCACCCTTAAAAGCAAATGAATCCTGGGAAAGATGAAAATTGCATTATGGGATACAATAAAGGTCAAGTGGGGTCAACCTTGTCGTCATGACTCAGTGGTCATCATTACAGCAATGTCAGTTTCAATAGGTTCAATTTATTTATCAATAAAAACATCTTTGTTCGCTTCAACAACATTTTGTACAAAAGCACTTTCTTTATTGTTGAGGTTTCGCGTGACAAAACTAATTTCATTTACATGAGTTTCCACTCCCTGGAGATGAAACAAATGGCAAGTTTGTTTATGCAGTTACATCACACAGTTACAATGCATGGTGAGCAAAACTTTTAACCTTTGAAACAATAGATGGCGTACTGACATCTTAGAATGGTTAGAAGGTCCTGACATGGGTTCATTGCTGCTTATGTTCCAGTGACAAGATCAATTAATCGTTGCTCTTTCAATTTCAGTTTCATTATGACAACATTTATTGAAGATTGTCTTAAGCCTGTCGCCCGCATTGATATATTCAAGTGTTCAGATCTCATGTTACAAATTAATTTTAAGAGCTTGAAGTTCTTCAGAATATTTGATTGAATGAAAGGTCCTTTATGTGATATGGTTATGCATGTTTCGATTTAAGTTAAAGATTTTAAATGTTCTATGTTTTTCATAACACTAACCTTAGTTCGTGGTAGAAAACTGAAATGTCACTTACATTTGTCATTCTTTTTAGTCTTCTTGTGACCCGTGAAGGTCCAAGGGTAGAATAGGCCTTCAGCAACCGATGTTTGCCATAAAAGGCAACTCTGCTTGTAAGTGGTGACTAACGGGATTGCGTGGTCAGGCTCACTGACTTGGTTGACAAGTGTCATCAGTTCCCAAGTACACAGATGGATGCTCATGTTGTTGGTCACTAGATTGTCTGGTCCAGACTGGATTATTTACAGACCGCCACCATATAGCTTGAATATTGCTGAGTGCGGCGTAAAACTAAACTCACTCACTCACTATATGTCTAATACATCTCAAGTCTATTTCAATATCACCAGGTAGGAAACATGCAAATGATTAACAGAAATGATAAAAAATATATCTCAGAATTGACTTCAGGTGTCTTCAATCACCAAAAAGTTGAAATTCAAAATGTCTTCTACTGCAGCCATATTGAATAATGAAGCCAAACTGTCACAACTTTGTTACTATGGTAATAACTATTCAACGAGGACAAATGCATGAGATGGCTAATGGAAAACTTGATGTCACAATGCTTCAGGGAGCTCCCTTAGCTCTTCTGAGTGAGATGAACCTTTCCTCATCAGTCTTTTTAATGCGAAGACTTACCTTGTCTACCAATTAGTACATACATTTAAGAAAATGTAATTGTGTATGCAAATTATTCTTTTGATTTCAGACTTTTAAATCTTCAAAATATAGACTTTTCCAGCAATTTCCTATCATGGACAAGTCATTTAACTTGTAACTCTACAGAAATAAATTATTTTCATGAAGTTTGGCCTTAATTTGATAAACCGATGATTAGCTTACTATCAATGCAGGATGTGATGCTTTTCGAAACAGTCAGGACTGTGATATTGCTGGGAAGAGCAGCGATTAAACACCATCCTATGAATATTTCCACGGCAGACTGAAACAGGTTTTGCTATAATCAGTGTTTATAACACACCTGCTATAATGAGTAGCACACCCATGGGGTGCTGGGAGACAAAATGGAAAAACAATTGATTTGTTATTGCGGTTTTAGCCTCAGAATGGCTTAAAACATCAAAATCATACCAGTTTATCAAAATTGATGAGGACAACAAAGAAATTTAACTCATAAAGTCTACTTTCCCCATCAAACTATGTCTTTTGTTGTGAGGTGATTATATGAGAAATGGTGGTTTGAATGCCTGCAAGCACTGCAACGTCAAAGGCGTTATTGTATTCATTAGACATTTAATTACTGTAGTAATTAAAAATGGGTCCTTTTTTCTTGGGTTTGAACTGAGGAAAATGTCAAGATTTTAACCTCTAAGGATCTCAATTGGATTTTCAATGGTGTAAGTGCTTTTTATGCCCCAAGACTCTACAACCCATGGTTGCCACTACAAAGAAGCACCCAACATGCCCCAAACACTTGGGAGGTTCATGATCCCCATGAAATCCTTTTTTACATGTAGGATTTTGTATTTGTGTATTTTTTAAGCGGTTGTAAAATGTAATCAATTGCTACAAAGGGGTTTTCAGAAAGAAGTGACAAAATTGAGTCATCCATATCCAAAATGTCAGTGTGTAGAGGCACAAAGAAAGTATATCTGGGTTATGTAAGAAAGTATAGGAGGATGTAAATATATTTGTTGCCATTTCAGAAATTCCTACTTTGGGATACAGTTACATATTTTCATTAGTTCATGCTTTGCTTTTCTCAGCCTCTGTGAGGTTCATTGATATGAAAACGGAAGTCTGTGGAATGGGTGTTGGAATGATAGGATGTGCCAAGAATCACTCATGCATGCCTACACATAGTATATATCAGTGCCAGATGGTATTCATTCATCAAACACATTAATACACAACTTTTTTAACACTTCCTTTTTCAAACCCTTACACCTGATCTGTCTTTTCTTGTGAATAAATTTGGTTGCATTCACTAAATTAAAGGGCAAGTATTTACCATTTGCAGTAATTTATTTGTACTGATTTATTTCTTGCTTTACAGATTTTTGTCCTCTGTAAACTAACATGCATGGGGGATAAAGATCATTAAAAAAAATAAAATAAAATCATCAGTCAGGGTAATATTCCTTTTAAATGCTAAAAGTATTTTACTTTTAGATCTTTATAAAGAGTATATAATCCAAGAAAAACATCTAAACACATTTTCTTGTAAGTTTACATTTTTGCCCAAATTTTATTTTTTTTTTGAGCAGGAAAATTTCATTTCTATTTTTGTTCATATACCTGAAAACATGCAAGTGGTGGATCCATGAAACAAGAAATAAAATTGGTCTGGCCTTAATTGGAGACTCTTCTGTTCCTAAATGATTTAACAATATTATTCTCCATTAGATGCTGACTCTCCATATCATTGACAATGAGACAGGTGAAAACAGGTGTTGAACAGATATGCACATTAAAATGTCCCTAAGAAAATGAACTTAAGAGTGAGTGAGTGAGTTTTAGTTTTACGCCGCACTCAGCAATATTCCAGCTATATGGCGGCGGTCTGTAAATAATCGAGTCTGGACCAGACAATCCAGTGATCAACAACATGAGCATCGATCTGCGTACTTGGGAACCGATGACATGTGTCAACCAAGTCAGCGAGCCTGACCACCCGATCCCGTTAGTCGCCTCTTACGACAAGCTGAGTCACCTTTAATAGCAAGCATGGGTTGCTGAAGGCCTATTCTACCCCGGAACCTTCACGGGTCATGAACTTAAGATGATATGATATGAAATATTGATACATATAAAATAACATATAGAAATTACCTATATTTCTAAAAGTATTTCATGTAAACATTTCGAGAACAAAATAAAGTATTTATGTGAACTCTCTGTATTCTGTAAGCTTGGTTTTGGGGGTGAGTGAGGTAGCCCATTGGTTAAAAGCTTTACCACTTAAATACCTGGGTTTGATTCTCTCTGGGAAAATGTTCAGCTCATGCCTGGCTTTGATGGTCACAGACACACAAGCTTATTCTTACACCCACTAAACTAAAGAAGAGATTCTAATTTTCTAATAATGAAAAAGAGGAAAGAAGGTTTGAAGTCATTGTACATATCTATGATAACTGCAGCATTCTTGGATTCCAACCACAGACCTTCAGATGCCTTGACGAGGGGTGGAGTAGGCTAGTGGTTAAAGCACTCACTCATCACAATGAAGACCTGGGTTTAGTTCCCCATATGAGTACAATTTGTGAAGTTCTCAGCCATGATATTGCTGTAATATTGCTCAAAGTGGTATAAGACTATACTCACTCACTCACTCACTCACTCACTCTGATTCCTTCTCCACATGGGGGCAGGGGGGTAACTTAGTGGTTAAAGCTTTCATTTGTCATGCCAAAGACCTGGGGTCGATTCCCCACATGTGTGAAGCCCATTTTCTGGTGCCCCCACCGTGATATTGCTAAAATATCATAAAACGGTGTAAAACTAAACTCACTCACTCCTTCTCTACATGACCAAAGAGGTTAACCTTGTCAAGCAAGCTATGGGAAAACTCCAGAACCTGCTAGGCATATTTCTGTAGATAGAAGGTATGTGCCACATGGTAGGGTGCTAAGGCTTAGTGTGGTTTTTGCTCAAAATGTTTCTACCTCAGCCTCAGCCTTAAGTTTGGTGTCCATACTGGGGATCAAACCATGGATCTAAGAATAAAACAGTGGAGCTTCTGATCCAGAGCTGGACACCTTGTCCATGCGACCCTCTTCATTCTGACACGGTAACGTCTTCTATGGGACAATGCCATGCCCTGCTACAAAAGCATAGTCAGCACCAAATCACCAAGTGACTGGAGAGTGAATATTGTTTTATGCTGCTTTTAGCAATATTCCAATGATGTGGCAGGGGTGCGTATTAATCGGCTGGACCAGACAATCCAGTGAGAATTAGCATAGATCTACGCAATTGGGACACGATGACATGTCCACCAAGTCTGAGCCTAACCATTCAATCCTGTAAGATCAATTCAAGCCTCAATCTTCACGAGTCTAGAAAATCGACCCCAGTTTTGACAAGTGGATGCTCCTGCCACTAGACTACCCCACTGCCCCAGTGACAGTATGCAAGCTGAAAAACTAATGTGACATCTTCAGCTGATATATCAGCCTTTGAAAAAAGCAAACACACTTTGATAACATGATGGTAATTTGCTATTTATGATCAGTAAAGGAGGCCAAGTGGATTACTGTTTGATAAATTTCTGAAGGCGTCCAAGATTAGCCTTTTAAAGCCAGTTAGACAAAACCTTTGAATGACAATCTTTTTACACTGCTATCGATCATTCCTACACAGTTCACCAACATCAAATAGACTTTTAGGGACATGAAAGTGACGTGTGATTGTAATGTTGTAATTTTGACCAGTGTCATTTTCCACTCGGCTTCATAATAATCTTGTCAAAGTCAGGCTTGAATGAAAGGCAAATAACTGCACAGATCTTTTGTGGAGGACACAGTGGCTGAACTGGCCTTTGTAAACCAATTTGATGCCTGGAATGGATGGAAGAAATTCTTGACACCAGTTGTCAAGGTTGAACATGGAATCTTCATTTGTAGACAAGCAAAGAGTCTGTGTTGATGGAGAATAGCGCTCCTGGGCTTGCAGACAGGGGACAAGCCCATGTGTCCTCAGGCTAAAGGTTTTAATTATAAAGGTGCTCCAAGTCTTGCTGATGGCAGGAGGAGAGCCTGGCGTAATTATGGCTTAATTAAGGCATTGTACCATTGTTCCACTATCAGTGAGGCAGGAGGACAGTTTGGTAGTGGTACTGGAACGTCCATAACATAATTAAAGAGATGGCCAATCACGAACGTCTGCATGTCGCTATGTTTCCTATTGAGTTAGCTCATATGGGTCATTGTGATGGTCACTTCCTCGTAATGGCTTTGTTATTATGAAAATTGGGTGGCTTCTTGTCTTGACCACTGTTTTCCTAGGTCATGTGTCAGATTTGACCTTTTGTTGTGGCCCTTCCCTGAGTATGCAGATGTTGTCATGGGTGTGACCATGAGCATCCTTGACAGGTTTCAGTTTGTCTGGACACTGGTCACTGAGTGCTGCCTTGTGGGGTTACATCCTACACTTGACCACTGCCTCGTGGGGTGACACCTAACACTTGACCACAGCCTTGTAAGGTGACATCTCATACTAGACCACTGCTTTATGAGGTGACTTTCTTCACATGGCACAGCAACATTTCTCACAGTCAGTCACTCACTTCCATCATATATACAATGCTCACAATCTAAGGTAATTTCTTATAATTTTGACTGTCATATCAATTATGACATGCACATTACCCACTCACCCATGGCATTTCATGAATTTGTCAGAATTTTTACTGTCATATCAATGACGTCATATACAGAAAAAGTCTCACCAACTGATGATATAGTTACATCAATCAGATCAAGCAGCTGCATCAATAGGTGAGTTCTTCGAGCACATCTTAGTGCTAAACATTCCATCTTAGTCCTCCTTCCTGAAAATCACATCGTGAAGATCCCCGGCCTGTCTAATGTGCTGTGTCACTGCTACATCTTGGCCAGCAGGTGATGTGCATTTCGTCTGTTCGTGATGGATGTTGACAGCTATCCCAGCAGCAGCAGCAGCAGCAGCAGCAGCAGCAGCAGCAGCAGCGACAGGTCTCACACATACAACAACTTACTTCAAAGAAATTTAAGTCAATATTATCCTAAGATGATGTATATTAGTGTATTTGTTAATTATTGAGAAAGCAAATGAGAAATGTTTGTTTTAAATTCAGGTGTAAGGTCCAGATCAATCTTTCAGTATACAAATAGGAACAGCATGATTGCTTTTAGTATGAAAGTCTTGGTGCATGCATCAATACCTCTATCCTGGTTATCACAGTAACTTCACTATCGTCATCACATCGTGCTTCATTATCGGATTAACTTCCAGTTTGTAACCGAAATACAGAAGTTTAGTTACACAAGCTGCAATATGTGTGGTGACTGTTTTCATAGCTGTTGTTCTGGTTACATAGGTTTGCAATATAATCTCAAAAGGGACTATAAATAATTTGATAAATGGACTGACTGTCTGTAAAAGACCATGATTTTATTATTTATTCTCTCCACTTCAACAGCTAATTCTGACTCATGTCATTTTATTGTTCCTGAGTATACTCCAAATCACACGATCTGTATCATTGAGGGCTTTGTTTTGAAAGAAATCAGTCAAGTAATCCATGCACTTAGTTTCGCTGATCGAAACACATTGTTACTTTGCTGTGATAGATTCATGAAATATAGCTGTGGTAAAAGACACTCCCTCCTTCCTTACTTCACTTCCAATATCACTCACTCACTCTCCACTTCCCTCCCTTGCTCACTCACTCACCCTCTCACTCACTCAGCCTAGTTGTCCATGCTTTTTACACATATCAAGACACAATATCTCATGGCTTTCAGGTATTGAGAGTATTTTCTGAGGAGTGCCATGAGACAAGTATTTACTCATTATTATTGAGTCGGTACTCAAAAAAACATATAGGAATTTTTGTTTCTCTTTTTCTTTGGACTTAAATCTTAATAGTCTGCATAATGATGGTGCAACTTGATAACAGGATGTGACGTCTTTGAAGGGCATTTAGAAGTGAAATGCATAAGAATGAACATTTTATGGATATCAACTTCTTTATATGAGAACACAACGTTTCGGAGTTAATGCTTACTCCTTCATCAGGTGATTGAGAATGGGGTATAGGGCTATATTTATATGTACAGGTAAAACAATAACAAAGTAACAAGTGGAATGACTTAACGAAAGCTGGAAGCCAGTATAAACAAGTGCTGATTGGAACCCGACAGTTATGATAACAATGATAGAAGCCAATGGTAATACATTATGCAAGAAGCCATCGAGATCCGGAGACAGAAACCAGCAATCAACCGTGACCAAGGAGTGTACCTACCAAGTGCCTGGGACTTATTGATAAATTAATGTCATCTATCTGTGTACATTCTATCTATGTAATTCATGTATAGCCAATCTACCTGTGTACATCCTTATCTACTTGTGTTTGCACATCATCAACCCCCATGTAAACATGCCCATCAACTCTCATGCAGTCATGTACATCACCCTTAATCACCAATCAAGTGTTATGTAAACATCATCCACCATTGGCTTCCATCCTTATCCCCAATCATGTACATCGTCCTTACCCCCTACCTGTGTTATGTAAACATATCCCATCATCTGTAATGTATTACCATTGGCTTCTATCATTGTTATCATAACTGTCGGGTTCCAATCAGCGCTTGTTTATACTGGCTTCCAGCTTTCGTTAAGTCATTCCACTTGTTACTTTGTTATTGTTTTACCTGTACATATAAATATAGCCCTGTACCCCATTCTCAATCACCTGATGAAGGAGTAAGCATTAACTCCGAAACGTTGTGTTCTCATATAAAGAAGTTGATATCCATAAAATCTTCATTCTCAGGATGTGACGTATTTTGCACCCCAAGACAGAGAGAGTTAAACAGGGATAAAATTGAGTGGCTGCCCCAGTGTCATTTGTGTATTTGTTGTTTATTACCGTTTATTCCATCTTTATGGCATTGGTCTGTAAATATTTGAGTTTGGACCAGACACTTCAGTGATCAACAGCATTACGCATCTGGGATGTGATGACAGGTGTCAACAAAGTCGGCAGCCTGACCAGCCGATCCTGTTAGTTGCACGACAAGCATGTTTTGCTGAAGATCATTTTCACCGTGGAGCAAAATAAAGCACAGGCTAATTCTTCTAAATCAAACCAGCATCAATGGTCAGTAATTATCTTGTTCATGATAATTATGTCAACAAATAATAATAACAGTCATAAACGTAACAACAGATTTAATAATGCAACAATAATGTTTGTGTTTACAAACGCCCAAGACAGTAAAAGGTTGATGTCGCCAACATCGTAAATGGGTTGCCTTCCATATTCACTAAATCATATTCATCAATTGTTTTTGCCTTTTTTCCTAGAGTACTACATTATATTACAATTACAATAGACACTTTGTTGGACTGTATGAATATCTGATCTTGATCTATTGTTTTACATAGTAAATAAGTGCACGACAAGCATGCTGTACAAGATGGTTTGAAAAGGTTGTGGTAAGATGACAAAAATGTCACTCTCACACTGAGTGTATGACATATATTTCAGCATATGATATAGATTTTGGCGGTATTATTTTAGCCTTTTTTATGTTTTTAGAGTAGGCATTTCATCAATTTCTGTATACATGATGCAGTGTTTATTTTATTTTATTTTTTCTTTAGGAGGGGGAGGGGGGCGACATTGATTTTATTAATCCAGATAATATCATTCTTACTTACATACATTTTAGTATCTGTTTTATGCTCCATCCATTTTTTGTTTTATAAATTCTTTATTAGTCATATTCATAATCCTACCAAACATTACGCTATTGATAAATGCAGATACTGAGCAGTGTATTCAGAAATATACACATGAAGAAATATAATGCCAGGCAATTCACATTTCAAAAACAATATAGATGAAAACCAAATATTCTATTTGTTTTGGCCTAACAAATTCTGACCACAAATATGATGTACGAAAGAATCAATGGTTATTTTCATACAGACTCTCAGATAATCCATATAATCTTGGAAACAATTACTTTTATTGTACCAGCTTAGAATAAACTGTAACGGTCAATCAGCTTTCCATGCATCTCAACTATTTTAGTATTCATAGTCCGTAATAAAGACGCGTTATTAGAAAAATCTGTGTTATCCTAGGTCCAAAACAAACTGACCAGCACCCCTGGTATCTGTTCTCTGAAGTAGTTTATATAATACTGAAGAGGTTTTGGATGATGCCAGCTACAAAAACTGTTTTAGTTGGTTGAGTTGTAAGGGTCAGATGTGATTTGGAGATTAATTGTTTTGAAACATGGCTGGAGGCTGACCATCTGGCTGGTTGTCTGTGTTCTCATCAACCCGGACACATGGACATCATGTCATATTGTGTTAGATTACTGCCCTTTAGACATTAACAGGGCATGGTGGGAGAAAGTAATGTGGAAATCATTGACCAAATATTGACCATGTCTGTCTAATTTTGTCACTAATACACACGTGAAATTTACCGCCACTTATTGTTCAAAGAGGAAACAATGTAATAAGTTTGGTAGTTATATTTGAACCGTTTTGTATTGTAAACATTTGGTGTTTGTTATTAATTCCAAAGCGTACTAAATGATGATACTATTTTTTTTAATTAGAAAAGACCAATTTTGTTTCTTTTTTTTATGTATCTGCAAGTCATATTTTATCAAGAATAAGACAAAAAATAAATAAATTTTCCAGCTCAAAAAATAAAATCCTAATGTTAAGATATATGGAAGCGAGACTTTATCTATGCAAGGCAGGTTGTTGGAAACTGAAACACTGAGACACTGAATTGTCAAACAATATTTGTATTAGAAATCAGCACTTTGCCCTCCAGCCTTAAGGGGGTTTTCTTTTGAGAAAAAAATCCTTGATATACGCTGATTCAGCATTATCTTAGTCTTAGTTGGAGCTATTCCTTAAATGCATATATAAATCATGAAACTTTAATTTGATTCTGTAGAATATGCTGTGCTGAGTAGACGTATATACAGACATACATTATACTGAAGACAGATTAAATTTCATCTCATACCTCATCAATATAGTGTGTTGACCCCATGAAGATACGTGTTTTATGTGGCCTACAGCTACACATGCTTGTCATAAGAGGCGGCCAATAGGACAGACTGGCATGCTGCCTTTGTTAATGAATGTCATCAAGTGAGCAGATCAATGAACATCAGTGGATCGTTTGGTCCTGACTCTGTTATTTACACTGCTGTAATATAATTTGAATTTTGAAGACTACTGTATAAAAAAAAAATCAAATGTACCTGTCTCACAAATGTATATTTGAGAATGATGTATCATTTAACAGCACAAAAAATGAATCTACTGAAACTAAAACTGCCAAAAATAATACATACAGACTAGGTGTCCTACAGGGCTGTCATTTACTGCCCTATTTATTCACAGTGGGTTCCCATAAATCATATTTTGTGTTGAAATCTTAAACATTGTGACCTTTATGTGATGTGTTTTTAATGACAAAATAGGAAAAGGTCAATGTATGACAATAACTTCTATCTAATTATTAATGTACTATTATTTTCCTGTCTGGTTCAAAACCTTTGTGTTGCTGTTTCTTTGTGTGGGGCAAAAACACCATGATCCTGCATGTTGTACCAAACACGTCTCAGATTATTGGCCTAATTTATGAAAGCATTGACCATGTGGTGATTGTGGTCAGTCCATGCCCTAAAGGGGTGGGGATTTCTCCCTCAGGGGAGTGGACATGCAAGCACAAAACTGGTCCCCTTCATATTTGCATTTGCATGGCTTGTGATCTTCCTACTAAAACCATTGAACATGATACCCATAATTTGTGAAGTCCCTTTGTGGAATTAATTGGGGTTAGGGATGTCCTACAACTCCTTCAACATGTGTTCTCAAACCGGGGTCATTTTGAATCGATAACAGTAGAATGGTAACCATTCTCTTGTAGAAGAATCCTACTTGAAGCATGGTAAATGGTGCAATTAAAGTGTCAGACAAGGGATAGGCACATGCATGTAAACTTGACAGTCAATTCCTGAGTAAGATTGTGAATGAGAAAATAATGACATAATCATTTGTTATTAGATATATCATGTGTTAGTTAATCAGCCAACAACTATGCATGTATTTGTAATGTTGAAAAAAATTGAATTCATGCCACTTTTTGACATTAAGATGAAAATATTATAGTAATGAACCATTCTTTGCACCAGCCTTGATGTTTAATATCTCAGAAAAGGGTATGTTCATTTGTTTTAATACATGGAACTTTATATCTGTGTTAGATTGAAACATCATGTCACAGGGTGTATGATGTGCATGTGTACGTGCAAACCCACTCACTCACTCACTCACTGAATATGAGGCTGATATCAAATGATCATACTCTAGCACTGGATAACAACACATTCAGATGAGTATCATTACATAAAACAATGAATGCAGTAATTCTAGTACTCTCAAAAGCATTCACTTCATCAGATATTTTGTTCGTGGCATCATTTGTATCAATGTTAAGATTCACATGGATTTTCTTCCAGGAGAAAATAACTGGACATTTTGTCTGAATTCTCTTTATCTTTTCATAGGTTTGTTTTTTAGGCTTATGTATGTCATTGATATCCTCAACACAAAAAACAACCAGTGTTTTAGATGAGTTTGCTTTATCTTTCTTTTCATTGCATCAGTGACCACATAAAAATATTTGAGTGTTGTAATGTAAATACCCAATTGATACTGCTCAGCATGAGGACTGAATGCCGCTTATTTCATCCAATGGATGATATCTCATGACTGAGTCAGGGATGCCAGAGATGAAACCAAAGGGCTTTGACAGGTACCAGAGACAAATCACTAAAAGACACACCTGTGTTAATTAGTGTTAGTCATCTTTCAAAGCACAACATCAAGGCTTGGACAGGCTTTGAGACAAGGAAATTCAGTAATATATCTTCTATGAGCTTGGAAACCTCCCACTGGGCTAAGTGATGCTGTGGGGACGAAGCATCAGGATTGTAATCATTATGGTTGGGTTCCCATGCTATACATGGCTGAATCTGACAACTTGTCACTTTCATGGATCTTCAGACCCTCTGGAAATCTTTTGAAAAATAGTTCATTTGTTAAAATTAGTGATTTGAAGTTTTGATTAACAAAATGTCTTTTATTTTTGAATTTCTTTTGATGCTTTTCAGAAATTAAAATTAAAAAAAAATGTTGTCAAGCAAATATGTAGGGGAAAATATTTTAGTTTGAAATATACTCAAGAGCTGATATGAATAGTCATTCATGTACCTCTGTCAATATCCTCATCTTATGCATAGCCAGTAAATGTGAGTAAATAGAATCAAACATATTGAAAAAGTTAAAACCAAATCAGATAGTTCCATTTGTTGAAATTTTCCACAATGTGTGAACCAAACTAAATTTTGTAAGGCTATATTTATTTGGGTAAGATTAGTGAATATTTCCTGAACATTAATATAAAATAATGAAATATTATCTGAGATGTATTACTGTTGGCAGTTAGAGTTCTGTTTAGAAACGTCTGTGCAAGTTTAAGTGATGAATTAATTCAGTCGTTCTGTGTTGTTCTGAGGGGATGATAAATGCTGAAATTATCACTATTACTTGAATAATTCTGTGAGAAGAAAATGTGATGATTCACACTGAATCCTATGAATCTATGAACAATAAAAAATAACACTAAAGAGTCTTGGCAAGGGCCTTGCAAATTAAGAAACCAGCCCTGAATATGAATTATTTCAACCACGTAAAACCAAGGGTGATGGTAATTACAAATACTGATTAAGGGCTCTTTAATATATCATGCAAGCCCTGATGATGAGTTTATGCATAACGTGATATTCACATTTATGCTCGTATTTACCTGCACATGTGTGTTCTTGATTGCTAACTTGTAAACAGACGTTGATCAACTCGACAAGGACAATATTTAGAAACGTGCATCCTCTGCGATTGTGTTTGAACTTGTCATCTAGCATGCTGCCATATTGTTAAAAAGCCCCATAACTCATACAAAGCAAATACTAATCCGTGTATTAGTGAGAGAACATCATGGTGAAGAGGCCATGGGGTCATTTGGTGTTTTCTGAATCCTACAAAGACTGTGGAATAGGTAGAGCAGGCTTAGTGCCAGAGAGTGTTATTTGTAGCTCTGTACACAAGACATTTTGCTGTCTTGTGAAATGAAATCCCCTTTCAACTCCTTGCATTGATGTGTAGCCGAGGATTATTTTTTATTAGTATAACTTGGAAATTTCTGTTTATAATTAGAAGATTTCTATGTATAATTGGGGATTTCTATGTATAGTTGGGAATTGCCATGTATTATTGGGATTTCAGTGTACAATGGGGAATTTCTACGTATAAATGGGAATTAATATGTATAACTGGGAAATTTCTATGTATAAATGGATTTTTTTGCATGTATTATTAGGAAATTTTAATGTATAATTGGATTTTTTTTCTATGTATTATTGGGACATTTTAATGTATAGTTTTCTATGTACTAGTGAGAATTTCTGTATCTAATTGGGAATTTCCACACTATTGTAAGTCAATGAAGTATGTACAGGAGATGAAGGGGTAAGAATACAGATACAGAAAGTGACATATATAATTTTTACTCCTTTTTATGCATATCACTTCTAAATGCCATTGAAATGTTTGACAGGTTTACCAGTTTAGCTCACTTACGAGTGAAGATTATTGTTTATGTATATTGTTTAACATAAATTATTTATGTATTATTTCCAAACTACTAGTTTGGGTTCTGGGCCATTGAAACTGTGAGGTTAAATTTTGTGGAATGGAGGTATACAGAGGTTCAGACATTTTACAATGGAGGTTGGATGACAGTACACAAAGGTTCAGACACTACTGAAGGAGGTGGATGAAGGTATACAGAAGTTCAGACACTTCTGAAGTGGTTGGATGGCAGTATATTGAGGTTTAAACATTACTGTGGGGTGGGATGGAAGTATACAGAGGTTCAGGCATTGTACAAAGGAGATGAGATGGCTGTATACAGAGGTTCAGGCATTGTACAAAGGAGATGAGACCTGTATACAGAGGTCCAGGCACTGTACAAGGGGGCTGGAGTGCCTGTATACAGAGATCCAGACATGATACAAGGGGGCTGGAGTGCCTGTCTACAGAGGTTCAGACATGATACAATGCGACTGGAGTGCCTGTATACAGAGGTTCAGACATGATACAATGGGGCTGGATTGCAGTGTATGGGCATGGAGATCATATCAAATGGATCTTTGTAAAATGTTCAAATTTCCTGGGCATATGCACTAGGCTTGTCATATCAAACAGTTCCTGTTACAATAGTATTTGCATTCCTCGCTATGTGTACATTTTGTGGTAACATATTTGTGTACAAGTAACAATTCCATAAAGATACAGTCCATTCACTCCTGTCCTGATCCAGCCTAGACTAACAACTGGCCACTGAAGTGTACATATTTGACAGAAAACAGTTCATAGTAAACAAAATAAAATACAATGAAAAGTATCCAGAGACTTTCTTCTTTTTTGAATCTGAAGAAATCTAGACTTTCCACATTTCCTAGACATGTGTGGGCTTTCTGGGATATCTTTACTTCAGTGTCTGTATGGCAGGCTTGACCCAGCCAGACCTGGCAATATACAACTCTCCCTTCATTTGCAAAGATAACAATTATCTTCTGCAAACATAATTTCTATAGACAGTCTCTGTCATCCTAAATGTATGATTTCCAACAATACATGACTCTCCCTTGCACCAGCGATACCTCTGCTAATGTTTCACCACCATGCTCGTCTTTATCAGAAATCCTACAAATTTATATGCAAGAGCTAGCCATGCAGGAGAGCTGCAGGTATATGCTTGTTTAATACCACCTGTCTTGATTGTGATGCTGTGCTCATTGTGTGATCTGTGTGTCTATATCAATACCATCACCACTGTCATATCACTTAACACGTTGTTGACGTGATGGGCATATGGCGTGTATAATGTGTTGATAACGCTATGACATTAGCGATATCTACATGCTAATACAGCCATTATTTATATATGCACATATGACTTATCTGCAATTACCATGTTGATTTCCACAAGTTTGATAAGTTGTGACAATGGCTCGTAGATAGCCTGTCTGGTTGGCAAGAGTAGTGGCTGGCTTGTACTTTATGGGCTATACAGTGGTGGTATTAGCTCGTTGATTGCTGTTAATATCACACTGAAAAGCAGGGACATTTACACGTCCATATCAAGCAAAAAGTCATCTGTCATTGTGAATAGCCGCAGTATTGTCGTTTGCAACACTAATAATACATATGACATTGCCAGTGTTGAACAAAATAATTACCGAAATGTACGATAGTAAACATCACTGAAATTGACATGACAGTGGATGGAACATCTCAATTACTGCTAATGCATTTTTGATTGAGTGTTTGAAATAGGCGCCATTGTGGAACCTGTGATTGTGTCAATATTATCCCTTTAAATCTCTTCGTTACATATAACCCACTACAACTTGAGGCTTTAATTTATGACAGTATTATGGGAACAGGCTAGATTTGGACTATTGGATGTTTCAAATTTGTAACTTTGAAATGTTGGTATAAACCATAGGCATACCCAGGAACCCAGTGTGAAACTTCCGTGTTGTCTTTTTGTTATTCTCAAAAGGGGCGGGTTCTGTACATACATTGGCTGACCGAAGAAAGTCTGAATCTCATTCATATGTACAGTAAAATACTTTTATAACGAACTACAAGGGACCACTGAAATTAGTTCGTTATATCTGTAGTTCGCTTTTCACGAAAATCCCTTTGAAAGAACAATAAAACACACTACGTGTATACAGTACAACACATTCTGGGATTGTAAATCATGCAGAATCAATGGGACAGGCAAGGTTTTTATTGTAAGCAGCCTATCCAACCGCAAAGTCATCAAATTAGTGTTCTTTTGAGCAAAATGTAGAAATATTTTTTTTAAAATTTACTACAATGCTGTATAACCACCACACAACTTTTTGTATTTCTCACTGTTGCCTTTATGTATCATCAAAATATCCCTCTTGCAAAAGATGTTAAATCAGTAACATCATTCCAACATTTATGTATATTTTAAAACTGCTGACTCTGCAACATTCTTTTACCCTGTGGTGGTGATTGGATCCCTGAATTGTGATATGTATTGATCAGGAAACTACTACATTAGAAGCTGATGCAGCGAACATTTAAACATTTATCTCTAAACCAACACATCACAAAATTTCCAGTCATTGAGAAAATATGAAAAATACAATTGTGTTCAATGTGAAAAGTAGATACATGTAGACAAACCTCCTCCATGGCCATTTAAAATCTGTTGGTGCCACTTTCCTCACAACAGATCCCGTATGGAAGTCTTTGTTCATCAAATGATCAATGGTACGAAGACAGTTCCTGGATGTGGCAGTCTTGTGAAGTCATGGTTGTATGAATGGCTTGCTGAGATGTACAACATCTCGCTGTTTGAAGACTTCGGATGTTGAGGATCACAACACTTTACCTCCATATTGGATTTCATGACCGTTTATGCTTCTGACTCTCTGAGATTATGTATCAGGTTACGCATGACTTGGGATGATAAGGATTCTTTATCCTTTGATATAGTTTTTAGACAGTTCCTTTGATGCTAAAAGAAAAGTGGTTTTCCTGTCATAATACATGTTAGTTTCCATGGTTTAGTTCAGACTCAGACTAAACAGCGGATATGGTGCTTGAAGGGTTAATACAGCATGATCAGTAATTGTGCTTACCTTTCTGACTGAGTCAGTTATAACATTACTATTGCAATGACAACTTGTCCCGACAGACTAGAAAGGTTGGGAGTCTGTTTCATTTTCATGTCTGAAGGTCACAAAACCATAAAGTTGTATTTCATGTATTTCATGTGTACCATGTTATCTCGGTTTCAGTTTGCAGAGTTCAAATTTCACTTAAAAATGTGACACGCTTTGAACTGATCACTTGTGGATAAGATTGGACTATGTTTCAAAATTATTATGTTAAAAAAATATCTTATATATATTCACATTAAAAAAATCTCTCTCAGAGTACATGTTCCAACAAAGAGAATGGATTTAAAAGAGTATATTGTTTAAAGTCGTAACACAAGTTTAGGGGTGGTGGGGTAGCCTAGTGGTTAATGGGTCTGCTCATCATGCCAAAGACCCGGGTTTGATGCTCCACATGGGTACAGTGTGTGTAGCCCATTTATGATGTCTCCTGCCATGATATTCCTCAAATATTGCTAAAAGCGGCATAAAACCATAGTTACTCACTCACACTCCAGTATATTCCAACACATGCATAAGCCACCCCTAAGGAAAGATGCAAGTTTAGTGACAGGCATATCGTGAGAAAAAAATTAATTTCAGCAACAATAGTTAATGCAACTACTTTCTAAAAATA
Organism: Haliotis asinina; assembly: GCF_037392515.1. Classification (NCBI taxonomy): domain Eukaryota; kingdom Metazoa; phylum Mollusca; class Gastropoda; order Lepetellida; family Haliotidae; genus Haliotis; species Haliotis asinina. The sequence goes on along the minus strand of NC_090280.1, from coordinate 42,576,356 downwards.
TGGCTCTATATAGTTTTTTAATAGCAAAGAAACATGTGCAAATATATTGCTGATCAACATATTTTATACTTAAACTGTTTTGTGACTTTTTTTTTATTTTTGTTTTATGACTGAGATGTTTATGCATTGCATCACCTTTAAGATATGCAGATGTGGGATTTTGTATGTGTGAAACACAGTTTGACACAAAACATATCACATAATTTTGTACATGATTCAATAATCAGCAATTTTATGAGACAAAATTTCAAAATGTCATACAATTGTATTTCCTGACATGTCTGGTCTGAGAGTTGTGAGAAATGTACATGGTTTCTGGACACTTAGCTTCTGATTGACCTTAATTTGAATGACACAATGCTGAAAATAAATATCAAATTAAGATAGTCAAAAGAAAAAACATGATCATTCCAATTCAAGCAGCAGCACAAACAAGAAAGGATGTAGTGAGTGAGTTTAGTTTTATGCCGCTCTCTTCAGGCGCCAGTCTGTATATAGTCAAGTCTAGACTGGACAGTCCATTGATCAACAGTATGAGCATTGATCTCCGCAAATGGGAACCGATGACATGTCTAACCAAGTCAGCGAGTCTGACCACCCGATCCCATGTCTAGCCTCTTAGTTGCCTTTTGTGGCAAGCATGGATTGCTGAAGGCACATTCTTTCTGAAACATGATTTTTTTTTCAGTGTTGACATGAAAAGCACAAACATGGTTCTGCTATCTTTACATTTTAAAAATTCTGGTTTTCTTAGAGAAAAGTTTCCTATTATCGTAATGTATCTCTGAATGGTTTATAATGTACTGTTTGTTTTCAGGTGGTTCAACACCGTGGAAACACACCTGTGTGGTGTGAACAGTCCTGAGGATACATTTGTCCATTAAACAACCAACTGTAAAGGTAAGCTGATATATTTAGATGATTGTATTACCAAATAAACAAATGGCTAGTTTGAAAACATTTTAGAATACACATTCTTCAAAGAATATGGTTTAAAAGGCAAGAACCAAAGTCAAACATTTGTTGTCTTAGACATTTCAGTCCTTCAGGAAAACCATTAAAAGAATAAAATTCTTGCCAAATTGAAGTCTTTTGTTTAGGAGCTTTAATTTGGGATTGCTGCCTCTTTGTTTTAGAATCGTTAAAATGCCAGGTTGAATGCAATACAAAGAAATTCAAACCTGAAACAGAATCTTGAAGAATCTATGACCCAGATGTTGGCTGATATCTTCATTTCACAAGCTAATTAAAATGCCGATGAATCATGATCAGACTGGGATTATTTTTTCCTAATTTTCCTGAATGTCTTTGAACCATGAAGGAATTTTCACCTTAGGTTAAAACTATTTCAATTTTTCACAAAATTTAATTTACGACAGACCCCTAATTCCCTGGCTATGCAGTTTGGTGGTGTAGAGTTGCGTGCCAATGTTTTAACACATTCATTGCCCAATGTTACTCCATAAGATGTGTCAAATTAAAAAAATCGGTTATGCGTGAAAATTGTTTGTTGTGTTGGTAGTAATTAAGAAATGGGATTTGGAGATTTGGGCCTATTGCGATTAAAATTTGGTTCCGTTAATTCGGACATTTTCTGGACCAGATGCTTAAGGGTAGCAAGCAGGACGGGCGGAAATTAAAATCATAATCTTCTGAAATTGAAATTTGCTTTCACTGTGGAAACTGATTTGTCATAAAGGTGGTGTTAGAAATGTTCGTGTAATGGTTCGGTTGACAATGTGCCGTCACAGCAGGAGACGAGGTTTGGGAAACGAGGATGTAGGCTGGATGAAGTGATGTGTTTGAAGGAAAACGTTTTTTGGTCAGGACCGATGCTTTGGGAACTGCCAGAGGATTTGTGTCTGTCTCTGTGGTTCTGCATTAACGAACAAGTGACAATTACAATTTTAATGAGTCCACAAATTCATTCTTGAAGGTTTGGTTTTTCAAATGCTCATTGTTTTTATTGCTTCTTGTCGGCAAAGAGCGAATCACTTTTCATGATTCCCATGGAGCTGAAAAGGCTTAATTTTGAAGGGAGCAAGTCATCTTCACATATTACACATCATTTGTGGTAAGTAAAAATGCCATTATGTTTTGGGTAGACAAAGTACCTCAGAAATTGGTGATAGAAAATTAAAAAATATTTAAAAAACATCTGCATCAATCAACAGTGAAACAAAACACTGATATCTGTAACAATGAGTTAAACATGCTCACTGTGTTTTGGGAAAGCGTAATGCCACAGAAATTGTTTGAACAAAATTCATGATATTTTAATTGTTATCTGCATCTCTGAGCTGACAGACAAAATATCGATCAAATATTCGGTCTGTTCTCATATCGAAGACATTTCAAGGTGAGGAACTTCTTGCAATGAAACATTAGGAACAAATGTGATAGCTATGCCTCCAAACCCATTACCAAATATAAAATCCAGCATAATGCCAGTTGAAAGTGATCTGAAAAACATTTCAACCTGAAATGTAAATTGACAACAAGAATGCATTCATCACAATCCTGTCTTTCTGTAAAAACAGACAACTTAAAGAAAAGGAATTTTAAAATATTTGTTTCCATTTTTTAGAAACATTACTCTCAGAGATGTTCTTGTTGACATATGGTTGCAAAGATTTCTACAGAAAATATCCGTAACTGATTCCATTAATGTGTCTTTGTGCTGTGAAGAAAGGGAAAATACTACTTTCCTGACACAACTCATCAGATAAAACACAAATGGCATCATCACTTTCCATGGGTCTTGTTCCAAGTCTCGATTCATCATGACTGTCTAAACGGGCAGAGGTGATGGCATATTTTGCAATTTGTGCTCTTCTTAGAACATTCTGTCAGAGAGTTCTTAAAGGGCAGATAACTGTATGATGGAGCACATCTCTATTGCTCCTATCCTCATACTGAACCATTTTTTTAGCTCCTTCAGCTTAGTCATTCTATTATCAGGACAAGGCTATTAGATGTTATGGTACTCTCATCAGTTGTGAGGGCGATAGTATCTGTATTAATCTCTGCTAATCACACTTGTAGCATGTAGTTTTGTAAAGGGAGCAATAAATCAGATGAGATAATATTAAAAGGCTAATATTGTAACTGTGTGTTTCCTTTTAATAACAGCTGGAATACTGACACAGAACTTACCGTGACCAGATACAGTTTATCTATTGACCTTCGGATGTGTTGCATCTTATGGGTGTTTTCTCATGAATATTCATTAGGACTAAGCTGGGTCATGTATTACCACAGATAAGTTTGGAAATTACAGAATGGTTGTATTTTGATATGTGAGCTCGGGTCAGTGGCACTTCCCATGCCTTACTTTTTAATCTTTAATTGTGATTTTCCCACAAATTTCAATTGATTTATTGTTGTTTTTCAAATTAAAACAAGGTTCCTGGTTGTAAGTGAGTTACTTCCACCTACCTATTGTCAACACTGCATCTTGACAGTGTCATTTCAGAAGCAATTGCTTCTGCGTGTTGAAAGTTTTCATAGTAACGATTCTGTGTTGCAAGATTCTTGGTGAAAAATGGATTAGGCAGTGGAAGATATGAAGGTTGTAAAACCGCACCATGTCTGAAATATATTGATGGTGAACTCACTCACTCACTCACTCACTTTCTCACTCTCTCTCACTCACCTAGCAACCCATTCAACAATTAAAGTAGGTGACTATCAACAACATCCCAACTACAATAGTTTCAGTCCAGCTGTCCATGAATATGATATGGAGACAGACACCCAGATGGGAAAACAATTTTAGGATACCAGTCATCCTCAAAACATAAATCTGTTTTGTCATAATCATCGTGAATATGTCCAAGCAACATCTGTGGTCCCTTTGGGGGATACATTAAAATATGGTTAAAAGTCTTCCCATAACTGTATGGAAATCATATTTAACTGATTATGAACCCAAAAGATGTTTTAAAAATTTTCATATTTGTCACTGTCTGTGAAGTAGATATACTCCACAACTTTGTGTTCTGTCCATCAGCCAGACTGGGTGCTGTCACAAGCTGCTTACCACCCACAGAGAGCCTGTCACAGAACTCCCATATATCATCTAACAGTACAGTTTGGCAAGTTGGTTACAGTGACTGCATCATTCCAAAGGTGGTTTGAATCAAGATCAGTCCTGATGATGAAACTTGGTTTGTCAGGATCTTGACTTACTGGTGATTGTCAATAAAGTGTTGAAAAAATGCTTTCTGTTTTAAAGAGGGTAGGGAAGATAAAACGTTATATGTAATGGATACTGTAGATGTCAGGGATACAATGGATATGTCAGGGATAAACTGGATATGTCATGGATGAATGGATATATAATTGGATATGTCAGAGACACAATGGATATGTCAGGGCTAAAGTGGATATGTCAGACACAATGGATATGCCAGGGATGAATGGCGAGATCAGTGGATGTGTCATGTTAAAGTTATATCAATGGATATGCCAGGGATATAATAGATATGTCAAGGATACAGTGGATATGTCAGAGATATAATGGATATGTCAAGGATACAGTGGATATGTCAGAGATATAATGGATATGTCAAGGATACAGTGGATATGTCAGAGATATAATAGATATGTCAAGGATACAGTGGATATGTCAGAGATATAATAGATATATCAAGGATACAGTGGATATGTCAGAGATATAATAGATATGTCAAGGATACAGTGGGTATGTCAGAGATATAATGGATATGTAAGGGTTTAATAGATATATCATTTAATGTGTCAGAGATATGTTAGGAATGCAATGGATATGTCAGGGACAGAATGATATGTCAAGGATACAGTGGATATGTTGACAAAATATGTCAGGATCCTGGCACCAACTCTTTGGTCATCAGTTTTCCTCACAAAACTGGAACGTTATTAAAAAAAATTGAATGGTTAATTAAATTATTATTATTGGGACTAAATCAAAATATGAGCAAGATGAACTCTTCAGTTTGTGTTTTAACCAGAAGAAAATTGTCCTGGATCCATGGCTTGCACCATACTTTCAAAACCTCCAGAACATAGCAGACACATTGTCTAACTTGTGTTGTTACATGTCCAAAGCTTTCAAGTGTTGAAAAGACAAGAGTTTGGCAGGAGTCCCTAGATGCTTGTGTCCATTATGTTGTAAGCAGGATGATATACCATGGGATGGTAGCACCATGTTAAATACCTTTGGAAGAGTACTTGATATAATGTGTGTGATAAAATATATATATATCATACTTGAGTTACTTTTAGAACTGTCCCAGTTCAAAAGATGCTTTTTGTTCAACCTTTTCAATCAATTTTGCGCATGAAATTTTGAGTTGGAATATTAAAGATATTTATCTTTTTCTCCAAGGAGCTATTCAATTTTAGATCTTTTCAAACTGAATCCATTCACTTGGAACAATATAATGACATGTGATGAGATTAGATTTTAATAGTTTGAAGTTTGGTAAAAAATCTCAGTTTTAGAGAATTTATTAAAATTTGAAAAGAATCGAATCAGGAATCATTAAAATGTTTGCATTTTTATTGATAATTCTTCATCACATGGCTTTAAGATAACAGATCAGAATGTTCCAGAAAACATCATTTTCAAACTTTGCATTTATTGGTTTGCAACATAATTGCATTTTAAAGTATGGTAGAAGGTAGGCCAGTGATGAAGGTTTTGGTTTGCTATGAACTAGCACTGAGTTTGATTTCCAGTTTGTTAAGCCCAGTCTTACTTATTCCAACACAAAGGATGTAATGGTAAAAGCAATGGCAAAAACGCTTTGTTACTGTTGAGATGAAACAGTGTTGGTCAACCTCATATGACATGCTTAAAGTGTGAATCATGTCATGCTTATCATAATCATATATGTACAAAACACTCATCTACATAAACAGCTGAAAGCATATGACCCTTTCAAGTTGTCAATGGAGGTACCAAGTCAGTGCCTTCTGTTGTATGATTTGTTCACATAATCTTAAAATCCTACTTGGTACCCAACGACTGATTCATGAACAGGTGGATATATAAAATGAAAACACTGTACTTTCAGTCCTGTTCTCTTTAATGATTTGTTTTAACATCAAAATACTAAAAATATCTTGAGCAATTAATTACTGTCATTTCTGTATTATTACTGACTTTTGCCTGAAAATTAGTGACACTTTCCTATTTTGTGGATATTTTGGAAAGTTTCTCTCTAAGACCTGAAATATCCCTGGTTACACATAGTAAGAGAAATAATCCAATTATGTCAAAACAATCAAAATAAATGCAACCACAAAGATTATGGAATATAAAGTAGATATATTCTAAATGGCAAGATGACGTGAATGATATATTGAGCTTTGACTATGTTATGAAGTATTGATGGAACTGAATGCTGTCAAGATTCCTCAGCAAGGAACAGTGATGTGGAACCACAATTTCTGCTTTTCCTCTGCCTGGCTGATTTGAATGATGGCACACAGCTGGAGAGATACAGCTTTGATAACAGCTGAAGCCGTTCAGGGTCTTAGACTGGGGTTGGGACCAATTTCCCCAACACTACCCAAGCTGGAGCATGTCTGATTTTATCTTTTTTCATTTACATAAAAATTCAGTGGCTGAGACTCTATCCTTGATTATAAAGATTTGTCAATGTTAAAGGTTCCAAGTCCCCATTCTGACTTTTGATTTAGGCCAAAGTCGGCTGAATTTTGTAATCTTCAATTCTTTAGCTGTCGCAGAATGGTCAAAGGTTACCGTTTGAAGGTCATGGGTCATATTTGCCATATCAGGCACGAAGTTTAGGAACAGCATGTTTGAAAAGTTGTAAAATTATTTTTCACTCTGTCTCATGGCTTTTATTCCAAGTTTGAGATTTCTTGAAGCCTAACAGAGAATTTTATTGCCTATTTCATTTTTTTTTTAAATGACTAATTTTGACTCAAAATGTTTCATCTTTGATTAATCTTGCCAGCAATCCCTCACAATTATTGTCTGCATCAGTAGAAAGCCTGTTAATCGGAACGAGCCATAAGAAAAGTGAAAAAAATTCCAAATAATCATTTGCACTTTGAAATGAAAGATGTTTGAAACATGAGGGCAAGAAACAGTTTTGTTGCTCTTCTCATTTCTTTCGAATGTTTAAAATATATTTATGTATCCAATATTTGTTGTTTCAAAACGTAAACTGAGATTTCATGACATTAGTAATTTTGTTTTTTATTATGTTCTGAAAAGCAAGAAAACACTTGAATCTAGGTCTTACGAAAATGATCTTCTTAGTAATTAAAATGCATGCACAGATTTAATGTTGCACCAAGATTTAATTAATACCTGTGCAGTACCAAAGCAGTCAGCCCACACAATGTATATTTGGATATTCACACGGACAACTAGTAGACTGAAGTCTGAGAGGAACATTATAAACATAACGAGTGGAAGATATTTATCTTACCGAACAATTTTGAACTGTTTGAAGCACGGGCTTCGGATCGTACACTTCAGTCAGCCTGTGTGAATCAAACGATTAGAATCATGCATCATGCTATTTTTTCGTATAGGTGTTGTCTTGGTAAAGTCACTGAAATGTAATTCCCCTTCTTAGTATTCACAGGGACTACATTTGAACGTTTTGTTAAAATTTATTGGAAAGAGAATCAAATGTTTCTGTTGCCATCGCTAGTTTTTGCGGACAACACAAGAAAAACAGGTTTAGAGTTATCTTCCTTCCATCAATTTGCATTTGCAAAACATCGGTAATTTCTGGTGAATTTAATGTTATTCAAGAAAAAAAATAACAACCACCAAGTACTGAATGAGTTGCTATTGGCAGTGGGGTGTATTGCAATGCACCTCGCTTGTACACAGGGTACATTGAAAATAATAGACAAGCACTCAGCCAGTCAGAGAGCAACATTTATGTGTGAGGTAAGATAAGGATGACTGTCTCTGTCTATCTGACTAGGATTCTTTCAGCAGTACTTTTCTTGGAACGGAACTCAATGTCCCAGAAATGGTCTTGACATGTTGTACCCAAGTCTTTCTTTTAGATCCTGGACACTATGATAAATATAAGAATCCTACTCAAGTCTTGAATGATTTTGCAAATCTAGATTACCTCATCACAAAAAAAAATGTTCTTGGCTTCTCTTTTTTTATTTTATGTAATTTTTCATTGGATGTGTACATTGACATCACTGATCTTGGAGTGATAACAAGGCCAGTGTGAAAACACCCACGTGAAAAGATAATATGATCTCTCTGTATAATAATGTAATATAATATTGTCTGCAAAACCCAGAAGACATTCAATCATTTTTGTGTCCTCGATGGTAAAGATTCATAGAAACATTGACCCGAGTCTACAACAGCTAGCCAGATAGCCTTATTCTTCTCAAGGACATTTAGTCTTCTTATGGTTATGATTCAAAGAAATACTGACCAGAATCTGCAACAGCTGGCTAGATAGTTTTACTACTGTCAAGGAAATCAATCGTTTTATGGTACAGATTCACAGAAATATTGAACTGAATCTACAACAGCTAGCCAGATGGTCTTACCTTGTGTGATGCTAAAGAAAACTGGGGCAGAAAGAGCAACAAATATGCCATATGTTGGGACAAGTAGAAATTGTGTACAATTGTTCAGATGTTTCTTGACACTCCTTGTGACAAACATTCTCACAATGGGACAAGAAACTTTGAAGTGAGGCAGTGATGTACCCAGATAGCATCTCCACTCGGTGCTTCAGCAACAGGACCTGTCACTGCTTGGATAAAGAAAAGGGTCAAGTGTGTACAGTTTCTTATCAATCCTCTAGGGTGTTGATATAGCCGAGAAATACCTTGAAGGGGCACAGAAAATAACATGGTATGCACAAAAGTGCAGCCTGATGGCGTGATTATGAAAATAGTTGTTAGATTCTGTACATGACTGTGTTGATAGGAGGATGGGATTGTCAACAATTTCCCTGGAGAACATATGATGCTTGTCCTCATTGCAAAATACTGAGTTGGTTGATGGGTTTGAAGGGATACCCACACCTCCCATTAGGTCAAACATAGAATGTGAAGCATATTTCTATGAAGGAAGTGACAGATCTGTGCTTGTGTTTGAGAAGTATGTCTCCAGTTGTTCATAAATATCCCATTTGATAGTCTCTGTCATCACCAGATTGTGAATGTGGAACTTACCAAATGCCACACCTTTTTCAGTGCTTTCCAAACTGTACCTAAAACTGAAAATATTCTTTTTTTGACAAGGTGGTGTGATAGCCATGTGTGTCGACTGTGTGCTTGTTACAAAGGCCGAATGTCACTTCCATTCACAGTTACAGTGTGCAGCCAGTTTCTGCTGTCATCTGTGACATTGCTGAAATATTGTGGAAAAAGGTGGCATTAAACCCTAATTGATCCCTCACTCACTCATGTTTAGCAGAAGGGACAGTAGGGCAGCCAGGTGGAGGAGTGTTGATTGTATGAAAAAACTTATTAAATTCAAAGGGGAACAAAATGTGAACCTCATTTCTTGTATCCCCCAAGATAGATGTTGCTGGACTGTTCCCGAACATGGCTTAATGACCATCAGAACTCACTGAAGATCAGATTTGAATTGATCCTCAGTAACCCATGAAGATCCAGGTTAGAATTGGTCTTCAGTAACCCATGCTTGTCATAAGAGGATGATACATTGTCCTCAGTTGCCATTTGTGTAGATTAATGCTCATGGTATTGATCACTGGAGTATCTGTTCTATACTTGATTATTTATATTCAGTCACCATATATGATTACACAATGCCATTTAGAAAGTGATCAGCTGTAACATATGTCATATTTTGAATTATACTTTCTTAGTAAAGTACAAGTTCTGGTACTTTTTGACGTTGAGTGCCATCCAGGATTCAAACCCTCAAACTCAGGCACCTAACTGCCAGCACACAAAGTCAGCCCTAGCCCGTTCCGCCACTGCAACTCCCACAAGAATGGAAGTGGGAAAACTGGTAGTCTAGACTGCACACTTTGTATACCCCTCTGTATCCCTGGTGATTTGGTGCCTGACTTTGGAGGGTGTGGGTTTCGTATCCCGAATTGGACTCAACCCAAAAAGTACTAGAATTTGTACTTTACTAAGAAAGTAGAATCCCAATTATGACATATGTTATGCTGCCATATAGTTGGAATATTTGATGAGTGTGGTGTAAAGCTAAAAATCATTTTATTGTGTGTTGTTGCATCTTCAACCATATATGGCAAGACACCTCTGCATTGATGGTTTTACACATCTAAGTGCTGGTCATCATTGGTGTGTCTCTTCAAGGTCACCTTGGGGCTCTGAGGTCCTGGCTGGTCAGTGCAATGGTCAGGAGGAGAATGTGATAAAGATGAAATATTGGCAGTTATGCTGGCATGTTTGGCCATTTCTGGCTTTGGTCAAGAAACTATGACCTCTGTCCAGTCATCCACAACCAGGAAATGGTCACTGTTAATTAACAGTGTGGTGTTATAGCAGTGAAATGCTTTGGGAACAACTCACATGGAATGGAATTGTTTTGTCTACGCTGACTTAATGGGTTTGTGTTAATAACAATCACTGTGCTGGAACTGCGTCAGTAATGAGTAATGTTTGAAATGTTTGAAAATATAAGTTCATTTTGCTTGTAACCTGCACTACAAGTGTTGAAAGGTTATGCCATTATGAGGCCTTTGTTGGGCGAGCTAAACAAGCCACAAGCCCTTTGATTATGACGTAACTGGTACCAGCTGATTTAGACTGATCTCCTGTCTAGTCCCAGAGCCAAAAGACATAAATGCTGACATTAATCATGTTAAAACACATATAAAAAATTCGAAAGAAAGTGTAAGTGTAAGACAGAAATGATTGTGAACATACGTATGACATCACTATTGGTAAATGACTGTCTCAAAATGGTGTGTTCATCGACACAAGTACGCAGTATGTTTGGAAGGAAACTTTTGTCGGTTCAACGTATAAGCATAAATGTGACATGTAAATGGACATATGCTGACAAAGTGTTGATTGGTATTTGCATTTTATGATCAAGGGCAATAGTCAGAAATCAGAAACCCGTGAAGGTCCCGGGGTAGAATAGGCCTTCAGCAACCCATGCTTGCCATAAAAGGCGACTCAGCTTGTCGTAAGAGGCGACTTACGGGATCGGGTGGTCAGGCTCGCTGACTTGGTTGGCGTGTGTCATCGGTTCCCAATTGCGCAGATCGATGCTGATGTTGTTGATCACTGGATTGTCTGGTCCAGACTCGATTATTTACAGACCGCCGCCATATAGCTGTAATATTGCTGAGTGCGGCGTAAAACTAAACTCACTCACTCACTCACTCAGAAATCAGAAGTGACGTCATCGTTGTGTGTGAGTTGCATCAGTCATGGCATCATGCTGACAGAAACTGTAGATCTATGTTGCGTTGAATTGTCAAAATGATTGGAATAGACCTAGTTTTATTTAACTATCCCTTGCTGTGATGGTCTTCTGATGCATTTTCTAAAGCGTATGAGCAAGTTTATGTATTGAGTAGGTGAATACATAAGTCACAGTATGAGAAAACGATATACATATATATACACAGTGTAAAATTTGAGATGGACTTTGTTTACATTTCAAACTAGTGGTCCTATCATAGTGCGACACCTGATGTAGGTGATGTGATTTTGAAAACACACTGCCTGAAAGTACAATACAGTGTTTGTGTAGTTTCCTAAACATTCTCATCGACGATGTTTCAGAACGATCATTGGTGATTCAGCCAAACAGTAAAAATGCCAGTGATCACGATGATCTGGTTTTCTTTTCTTTTCTTTTTTTTTTCCAATCACTATTTCCTGTGAAATTCAACATTTAAATCTTGATATACTAGATATATACGAGCCATGTTATTTTCTCTAAGTTTGCCGTGCAGTGAACGGATGATATCATAGAAAGACAAATTACAAACAGAATTTAAAACAACAAATTCTATCTTCTAGATATGGTCTTGACATAAGAGTGGAGGTCAAATATATTGTACGATTTATGTAACAATGTACCAAACATAGAATGCCTTTACATTCACTCACTAGATGGAGTGCATATATACATTTGAGTTTTGATGAAAGTTACTGTTGGTTGGAAAGACGACTGACCAGTTGAATTTTAGACAATTTGGTATGCGGTAACACTTTTGGCACAGTGTAACACTGTGGGCCAGGCCATAGGTGGATTAAAACAGTGGCCTGCACTTTGAGACACAAGAACCACAACTATATCTGCACCACATGAAATGAATCTAGTAAGATGTAATGACGTCTTTCATTTATCATTTGGGCACCAATGACGTCATTTCACTGGCACGTAAGCCGTGGTGTGTTCATTGTTGACATAGATGGTTAATGCAGAAACTTTGACTCGATGTAACGAAAAGAATGAATTAATTCTGATATCTGTTTTATTTGGTTATAAAACTACTTGATAAACATTTCTTATGATAAAAAAGTGGAAGTCGAAAAGGTTAATTTTCATGTAAACTTGCCTTTTAAAGAAACTCCCTTGCGGTTCATCAAATGCATGTTAGGCAGCTTCTGTTTTGAGCTCATTTGCTCCTGTATATGCTCATTATAAAACTCATTATATGATCTTAAAATAAAGTTGTGTATGACAGTACTTCATGTAACTTTCCTCTCTACAGCTGCTTTTAATGTCCTTATGATGGTTTTGGGAAAGTACGTTTTGCTGAATCATCAAATCTTACAACCATGACAAGTTTATCAGCTGCAAGAATTATTCAAGACTTAAGAGACAGACCTATTAAGCCTTCACACCGCTAATGCCTCATGTCAATCACAGCAACGGTCACTGATGAACCGAGAATTTTCAAGATCATCCATTAACCCCCCTATGTGCAAATGTACAGATTTCACATAAAAATGAAATATCGTCACAGGCATAAAGCAAAAGTTAGTAACGGTCACCTGCTGGTCAAGAAACTTGACCTCCCTGCAATCATGGTTCAAAGAATTTAATAAATTGCCATTTGGATGAGATGAATTACTGGACCTTACCCATCTGACATTGATAGGTCTGCGGGCTTATATGTGGGCAGGTCGGTTGTTGACTTCCCTCTAGCCTCAGGCTCAAAACTTCAAAAAGAAAGATTAACATGGATTTAGGAAAGGGAAATGATAGAAGATAAAGAAAAAGGGAAATTATTTCAAAGTGAATGAATTAAAGGGTTCCAAATTGAATTGGTACAGTCTATCTAAAATTACAAACAGAAAGAAAAATTTTGGTTTGACCTTGACTACAAGAAACCTACGTATAATAGTGGAAGTAGTGATAGTAAAATCTATCTGAAGAGAAATCTAAAAAGGGTTTTTATGTGTAATTATTTTGGAATGTATTCATACTGGAGTTATTTGATATGGATATTAATGTCAGTGGTAGGAATTCCATGAGAAATCTGTATGGATACAGGAATATTGTATCAGTATAGTGAAAACAAAAGGATGAAATATTTTCGTTTTTAGGTAATGTTTGACAGTCAAAAATGATATTGAAGTGTGCTATAATGTAGGTAATTATGCAAACCAACCATGATAGGAATGTAGAATATGACAAGACAAATGTGGTTTCTTGTGTAGAATTCATAAACTGATTTAATTTATTTGAATAGTATTAAGTGAATAATAATAAAAGCAACAAAACCTTTCCAAATCAATAAGGACATAATGATAATTGTAGCATAAAGAAAAATGCAAAGTGACTGAAATTATTAGGTTTGTAAGAATGTGATGTGTAGAATGTGACATGATGAAGGATTCGCTTGACTAGATTTCTAGAATGTGACATGATGAAGGATTGAATTCAGTAGATGTGTAGAATGTGACAAGATGGAGGATTGACATACCAAGGTGTGTAGAACGTGGCATGATGTCACTAGATTAGATGTGAAAATGTGACAAGATGAAGGCGTTACTAGAATAGATGTGCAGAATGTGACATGATGAAGGATTAACAGCATGAGCATCTATCTGCACAAATGGGAACCGATGACATGTATCAACCAAGTCAGCAAACCTGACCACCTGATCCTGTTAGTCGATCTTACGACAAGCATAACCGCCTTTCAAGGCAAACATGGGTTGCTGAAGACCTATTCTACCCCAGATCTTCACAGGTCTTTCAGACAATGAATATCAAGCAAGGACACATAATTATCTCAAATATTTAGTTTTTTTAAAGAAAAAAACTGTGTGTAGGGCATGACAAAACCTGACCAGTGTAGAAAGACATGGCACAGATTGAAGAAACACAATTAGCTGACAAAAAAACCCTTTGAAGTGGAGGTAAAGAAAATTTCCAGTGAATATTTTGTTAATATTTAACAAGGATATAAAACCTTTTTTGATCTGTTGAAAAATATTTTGTAATCTAGTAAAAATATGCTTTCTTTTTGAACTTGCAGGAGCTTTCAAAATGTTTTTCTTGGAAAACATTGTTATGTTGCATTGATAGCAAAAGTTATGAAAGAGGGCATGACCTCTTTTGACAATTTGACTTCAAGGAACTGGCAGTTCTAACAGGCAACTTTCAAGAAAAAATAAATTTGTTTCAAGGAAAACCAAAAGTTCAATTGAATTTATGGAGCCCTTGGGTTCTCTGTTCTAAGCATATTGTGCTTCAGAAAAAATCATTTATTACGAAATCGTTTATCCGCAATTCTGAATTGTTTTACAACTTTTAGAACAATAGCCTTTATTTCATTTAACACTGCTTTTGTAAAAATTCACTCCCCATAAATTTTCATTTGAACCCTTTTCACATGAGTTAAGTCAACTGGAAGTCTTTTTTGGACCATTAACTTCTGGGGCCAGGACTCAACTCTTTCCATGAATTATGACCCCAGGGGTCACTGACTGACCTTTGAGGTCAGGATATTGTGGGTAGTGATTATCAGAAGGGGGTGGGGCTGCCCTCAGGGTCAGATGAGAGGCAGTTACCCTCCATTTGTTTACCCCTACTGATTAACAAATGACTTTGAGGTCGAACCGTTCAAGGGGTGTCTCAGGTTTATAATTCATATTGTAACTTTTGAATATTGTCTGAGAGGTTCATGCAAAGGTTCAGACATTGAGTGCTCTGATTGGACAGGATAAGACTTCATGTGACGATGTGATGTCATTATGGGGAAGAATGGCTGATCTTGATAACTCATGGGAATCATTAATTTATTTACTATTTCTAACTTTAAATTGCATAAGATTTCCCCAGACACTTTTCATACCATATACAACTGACAATGGATTTGGTATGAGTTTCATGTGACAATAAAAATCACTTTGTGGTACCGGAATTAGTACTAGCAAACGCGTATCTCCTATAATGCATTTTATGAGCATCCATGGTCACTGGAATAGAATATTTCACATAGAGAGACAAATGAGTATTTTTAAGACAGAATATTGTTTCCTGGCATGCAAAAACATTCTATAGCCAGAGCATCCGGCAACAATAGGGTTTTATGTGAAAATTGAGGTAGTTTTGTAAATCTTATCAAAAGAACAATAATATGACAAATTTGAATAAGCATGTTTTTTGTTAAACCTATAAGAGTACTGACATGCTGTGGTCTGCTAATGATGAGCTGCTTTCTAGGAGTTTGTTGCTTGCTTGGATAACAGTATCCATGAATGATCAGAGAATAGTTTTTTGTCTCATTGTATTTTTTTTTTCTCACTGAAGTCTGTTTGTTATGCATGAGGAAGATTTGTTATCTGACCATACAATATTTCTAACTTGATGCATCATTAACGTACCCATTGGCACTGAAGTGTTGATGTAAACGTTCAGCGCTGAACATGATGAGGGCATCACTGAGCATGAGGTCTCAGTTCGTGTAGTGAGAAATGATGGCAGACTGGAAGAATGAGTGAGTGAATATAGTTTTTCGCAGCACTCAGCAATGTCCCAGCTATATGACAGTGGTAATCTAGTCTTGAGCAGACAATCCAGTGATCAACAACATGAGCACCAATCTTTAGAATTTGGAATTGAAGATATGTGTCAACTAAGTCAGCAAGCCAGACCATCCGATCCCATAAGTCACCTTGGGTTACTGTAGGTCAATTCTAACCCAGAACTTCATGGATGAAACAGGTAGAAATTCAGACCCAAATATTTCTCTTTTTCAAATATTCATGGAAAGAATTAAAGGCCATGAACCACCTTAAAAGCCAGCCAATTCTTGGATTCACAAATCTTACTAATCATATCAGTTTATTAATTATGCATCCCCATTGAAATTGAGCCTTGCAAAGGTCTTATTTGAAAAGAAGAAAATTTACAGCAGATTCCAGCTGAAAGTATAACCTTGATATGTATTATCAAAGTCACTCCAGGCTTTCAATTTGATTGAATCTAAGTACTTGAAGGACTATTTCTTGAAGGAACAATAGCTTTGTCAGTGAAGTGGTGTGTAAGTGAATGGATTTCTGCTGGACAGTTTATTGGAAGTTAATTGGTCAGTACTCTTCGTATTGAAGTCTTTCTGATGTGAATTGGTATCCTTCACCTTGAAGTCCTTCTGATGTGAATCAGTCATTAATCTTCACATTGAAGTTTTTCTGATGTGAATTGGTCAGTAAACTTCACATTTAAGTCCTTCTGATGTGAGTCAGTCATTAATCTTCACATTGAAGTCCTTCTGATGTGAATCAGTCACAATTGTTCACATTGAAGTCCTTCTGATGTGAATCAGTCGTTAATCTTCACATTGAGGTCTTTCTGATGTGAATTGGCCAGTATTCTTCACATTAAAGTCCTTCTGATGTGATTTGGCCAGTGATCTTCACATTGAAGTCCTTCTGATGTGATTTGGCCAGTGATCTTCACATTGAAGTCCTTCTGATGTGATTTGGCCAGTAATCTTCACACTGAAGTCGTTCTAATGTGAATCAGTCAGAACTGTTCATATTGAAGTACTTCTGATGTGAATCAGTAATTACTCTTCACATTGAAGTCTTTCTGAAGTGAATCTGTCAGTACTCTTCACACTTAAATCTGCCTGATGTGAATCAGTTGGTACTCATGAAATTTAAGTCCCTCTTATGTGAATAAGGCAGTACAAGACATGACATCCTTCTGATAGGAATCAGTCATTATGGGACAAAATAAAGTCCTAAGGCCAGTTGGTCATTTCTCATCCTTTTGAAATCCTTATGATGTGAATTGGTCAGTACTCTTCACTTTGAAGTCCTTCAGTATGGGACATGTTGAAGTCCTTCAGATGTGAATTACCAGCACTGCATGCAGTCACATCCCACTGATATGAATCGACCACTGCTCCATGCAGAGAGGCCCTGCTGGTTTGCAGTGATTCGGCTGCACCAGCCCAGTGGAGACAAGCAGACTGGACCTCACAATTAGACCCGGGAGAAACATCAATCACAGCTTAACAGGCAGAAATGGACATGAACCTTGGTCAGGTGGACCAAACTTTTTCTCCTTAGTTGCAGAACTGGTCATTATTGGTCTGGAAACATTGAAACAATTGGGTATGAGACAAAGACTGTGAAACATGATGCAAGCAGCAGGTCACGTCTTCCAAGTGATGAAAGTGTGATGCATTGTTAGGAATTTTTTTTGCTATCAAAGCAGAACAAAATTTATTTGAGATGTTATGACTGATGAAAGCCACTTATATTATCCTTTCTCATTAATACAGCGAAAGTGATTGATGCCAAACTGTTCCCTGTCACTGAAACTGTTACTTATCTAGACCCATGAACATCTGGGATAGAATAGGTCATCAGCAGCCTTTGCTTGCCACTAAAGGTGACTATTTTTGTTGCGACAAAGGGGATCGGGTGGTCAGGCTCGATGACTTGGTTGACACATCATCGGTTCCCAGTTGGTGCAGATTGATGCTCATGCTGTGATCACTAGATTGTCTGGTCCAGACTCGATCATTTACAGACTGCCGCCATATATCTGGTACATTGCTAAGTGCAGCGTAAAACTAAACTCACTCACTGTTATTTATCTGAAATGGATCATCAGACAACCCATCACACTGTTCAGATGAGCCAACCTTGCTCTGTGGCACAAAGCATCTGCTGTGTCTACACTGGTGATGGAATTCTAGTATGCTTCAGCTCATGAAGTATTGTTAAGACAACATGGTGTTTGAGTGTACATGTTACTTGGATCAAGCTGGAAGATAAACAGTGATATGTTGATATTGTGGAAAGTTCCTCATAGTATCAACCCCTTGATTGTCAATTCCAGAATATTATACTTATCAACCTGGACAAGAGACTTTAATATTCTCATACTGGATGTATTTTTGCTCACAAATAGGCAGATATATTGCATGCTGATATTTGAGTTTTGAGATATCTGGGTTGGAAACACACTCACCTACCCACCCACCTCCATGAACAAACATGCATCCAACCATACCCAGACACTCACACACCCATCTCACTCACTCAAATCCACCCACTCACTCACACACACACA
Source organism: Haliotis asinina (assembly GCF_037392515.1). NCBI lineage: Eukaryota > Metazoa > Mollusca > Gastropoda > Lepetellida > Haliotidae > Haliotis > Haliotis asinina. The sequence goes on along the minus strand of NC_090280.1, from coordinate 42,557,830 downwards.
CGCCTAGACACCCATACACCTAAGCAAACACCCACCCATCCACTCACTCACTCATACCCATCCTCCTGCTTTCACTCACTCACACACCTCAAAATCCATGCATCCACCCAAACACGCTTGCACTCACTCATTCACTCACACACATAAACATCCATGCATCCACCCAAACATGCATGCACTCACTCATTCAATCACACACATAAACATCCATGCATCCACCCAAACACCCATGCACTCACTCACTCACACACACATAAACAACCATGCATCCACCCAAACACCCATGCACTCACTCACTCACTCATATAAACAACCATGCATCCACCCAAACACGCATGCATTTACTCACTCACTCACACATATAAACAACCATGCATCCACCCAAACACCCATGCACTCATTTACTCACTCACAATATATAAATAAATCATACATCAACACCAATGTGGCTGTATTCTACTCATCATAATGCTCAAGATACCAATGGAAAAAGGCTGTAGTTTGATACTGCTTTGAAGAATAATTAATTTTGTTTTAGTTGAAAAATGGTTCGACAAAAATCTTCCACTGGCTATTGGATACATTCTTCAAAGGAATTGTATTTTATATCCACCACAAACGAAATAGATTTTAAACACTACCACTGGTATTATCTTTCTCTAATGTTCTCGCACATCCAGGAAATGGCAGAACAAAAGAAGAATGGTACAAAAAAACAGGCAGGCAGATGACAGTTTAATATCCTCAAAGTTTCAGAAACAAATTCTAACAATTCTCAGTCCTAAAAATTTAACACTCCCCCTAACTCAACTGTTTCTTTTCTTGTCAGAATCATCTGAATGAACTGCAAAATACATAGTTTCCCCAAAATGTTGACTTAAAAAGAATTCAGAAACCCTTCAAATCTACTTCACTGTCAGACTTGATTGGCAAAACTGTTGTGGCAATTCAAGGAAGTTTTATGTCGAAAACAACGCTTCCTTTTAAACACTGTCACGTGGCACACTTCAAAACTGTGGTATATGATGAGATGGTAAATGATTTGTAGATGGGGTACAAAGCATTTATGGGCTACGGCAGCACGGAATTAATTGTTTTTCCACGTTGGATTCTCTGCCTTGTATGGTTAGGGTGGATGTTGGTATGGGTCATTTCTCAGAAAGACTATTCATTAAGTCGGCAATGTATCAAAGCTGTCGCCTCGGTGCTACACGCTTCATTATTTCAGTGCCAGGGAGGGGAAAGTGTTGGTGAAAACACTGGTAGTGTGGGGCCAATAAGGATGCTTATTGTCTGGCTGTATCCTTCAGGGATTAGCTGGATCAACCAACAAAGCCTTTTGAACATATTGTTCTTTGTTTGAAAGTTTAAATGTTTTTCGTACTGATATTTGTTACTATGGCAGTATTATCAATGCCCAGTCTTATTTCACATTTCATTCAGGGGGCACTTCTTGTTCAACCAGCTGGAGCCAAAATACAATCAATGAATGAATTTTACTTGTTTGAATTCTGTTTTCAGTTCCTGAAGCATATTGGATGCTGCAATCATGAAGAAAAAATTCAAAATATATAATTTGAAAAATTATTGTGATCCAGCAAATGTTTTTATTATCTTTGATGATAACAAAACCTTTATGAAAAAAACTTAAAGTCTTATATCAGATAAGTTTCTCTGAACATACTCCTCACTCATCTCATGAATTGTGAAACCTGGACCCTGATGGCTGAGTATAGTTGTGCACTGGACACCTATGAGATGCTTCAAAGTATCTCCAACATCAGCATCTTCCTTGTCAGAAACTGAAGGAAGGATCAGGTGGTCACAGAGCAGCAGTTTATGCTCATGCCATCAACCACTTTTCTAAGCCAGTTATATTATTACAACCTTTCTCACTAGGCTGGTGATATAACACCGTGTTTCATTTTCACACACACCAGTTAGTCGTATATAATGATGGTAGTCGTCCCAATTCTGACAGTGGATTATAGTACCTCCTTAATTACGTCAACCGGAGAGTGCCAGTTTTGGGATTTTACCGTTTTATAGTCTACTCACATGATATAAAGATGCTCATTAGAATTGGTCTTCAGCAAAACATACCTGTCGTGCAGTATAGATAAGTGTAGCATTAAACAAAGAAGAAGTACATGGTATTGGCTAACAACTACTTTCTTTCATTTCTGTCTAATGCAAGTTGTTGTTTTAGGTTACTGAATTCAGTTCGTGTAGGCTGTTTGTGTGAATAATTTAGGATTAATTCTGCATTGTTATTTCAGTATTTAGTTACAGGACACACTGGTTGATGTTTGCTGAATTGGGAAAGTAATACATTTGTTGAATGTTTACAGGTTGATGATGCTCAGGATTATAGGTGCAATGCTGAGATTATAAATCCCTAGAGACTTCATTCAGTCTATTGTCTCAGCAGGTTCTCCTTTTACTGAATTTCATGAGCATTCTCCAAGAATTTCTTAAGAATAGACTGCATCCCAGAGATATTCTCAGGAATAGCCCTTGACTTACTTGACTATTACTTGTTTTGAACAGTGATATAACTTTGTCTTGCTATTACTGAATGCAATCGTAAAATTTCACATTACTGAAAACATCCAATATATTGTACCGATACCAGGCCTTGAACCTGAAACCCTTTGCTTACCAATTTGATGGTTTTATCCACTAGACTACAAAGGATCAAAGGATCGCTGTAAAGAATCAGATTGTGTGTTAGAATGAACCATGTCTTCTTCACAAGATGGGTAGTGTGGGCAGTGCACATGCAGACCACAGACAGGGCATGCATGGTAAGGTATCAGCTGCCAGTCGCATCCCAGTTTGTTACAACAATAGATACCACATTATTTCTAAAGTTGGAGCAAAACCTCATAGTCGGCCCTCCCCAATTTCTGTCTGCCATGGGCTTACTTTGTCAAAGAATACCGCAGACAATTTTGATCCTTCACAAATAATTTGTTAGAATTTGGGATTCAAACCATGACCTACAGGGTTCTGACACATCCAAGGGACATGAATCTACGAAATGTAGACAGAACACTGAACAGCTCAAACAGGAAATTATGTTGAAATTATGCTGAAAGTCAGTTTTAGTTCTTGCCAGTGATAGGCAGTGTACCAGTGGACTTTGATACACACCTGTTCTGTTTCATTCAAATTTATTTCTCTCAAGCATATTTGAAAGAAATCATTTTAACGTATTCTGACAGGAAAATCCATTGGAATGAGCAAGGATACAACGGCTATATTTTTTTGTTTCTTTGAACCTTGAATGTTTAAACTTGAATTAGAACACTGGCAAATATCTAAAGGATCACATTTTGCTACAAAAACAGATAATAGAAACAGAGCGTGCTTTGTTCATCGTGAAGGCACCATGTTTTATTCTCATGATTCCTGCAATGGGATTGTTTATATTTTCCCTGTCAGCAGAAAATTGGAAGAATTGTTGTATATACCCTCTTCAAACCTGGCCTCTTTGACCTAAAAAAATTACTGATTTAGAAGAATTGTTTTTGTTTTGTAATCTTGATGACAGCTCTTTGTTTAAAAAGTCGTAAAAATATTAAACCAATAGACTCATTTTTATGTATTATCCTCTTTTTATGATTTCCACTGTATGAATATTTAACCCAAATACCACAAATAAAGCTACTTCTGCCCTAGAGTCAATCTAGACTTGCCAAATCATTGTAGACGTATGTAGAACTCTGTATTCTCCAGGGTCTTGGTGACAGAAGAAATGTGTCAGAAATAAACAGGGGGAACTTAATACCTTAACAATCAACTGTAATGACAACATACATACTTCCTACCGTTATGATGATGACAACATAGATACTACCTACCATTATTATGGTAACATAGATACTACCTACCATTATTATGGTAACATAGATACTACCTACCTTTATGATGATGACATAGATACTTCCTAAATTTATGATGACAGATACTACCTACCATTATGATGATGACATAGATACTTCCTACCATTTTGATGATGACATAGATACTACCTACCATTATTATGATGACATAGATACTACCTACCTTTATGATGACGACATAGATACTTCCTAAAGTTATGATGACGACATAGATACTTCCTACCATTATGATGATGACATAGATACTACCTACCTTTATGATGATGACATAGATACTTCCTAAATTTATGATGACAGATACTACCTACCATTATGATGATGACATAGATACTTCCTACCATTTTGATGATGACATAGATACTACCTACCATTATTATGATGACATAGATACTACCTACCTTTATGATGACGACATAGATACTTCCTAAAGTTATGATGACGACATAGATACTTCCTACCATTATGATGATGACATAGATACTACCTACCATTATTATGATGACATAGATACTACCTACCATTATTATGATGACAAAGATACTACCTACCGTTATGATGATGACATAGATACTACCTACCTTTATGATGATGACATAGATACTTCCTACCATTTTGATGATGACATAGATACTACCTACCATTATTATGATGACATAGATACTACCTACCTTTATGATGACAGATACTACCTACCATTATGATGATGACATAGATACTTCCTACCATTTTGATGATGACATAGATACTACCTACCATTATTATGATGACATAGATACTACCTACCTTTATGATGATGACATAGATACTTCCTAAAGTTATGATGACGACATAGATACTTCCTACCATTATGATGATGACATAGATACTACCTACCATTATTATGATGACATAGATACTACCTACCTTTATGATGACGACATAGATACTTCCTAAAGTTATGATGATGACATAGATACTTCCTACCGTTATGATGATGACATAGATACTACCTACCATTATTATGATGACAGATACTACCTACCATTATTATGATGACAGATACTACCTACCATTATTATGATGACATAGATACTACCTACCTTTATGATGACGACATAGATACTTCCTAAAGTTATGATGACGACATAGATACTTCCTACGTTATGATGACAACATAGATACTTCCTACCGTTATGATGACGACATAGATAATACCTACCATTATGCATTGCCTATGACTACACTTAGTTTTCGTTGGACACCTGAGGAGTCTATGAGTGTTGTGTCATGAAAATTTGAAAATTAATAGTTCCTGAATCACCAGACCACCGATCATTTTTCATTAAACAGGAGTCAATAGGTGAGCATAGTACCTGCAAATCACAAGACCAGCTATAATATTTCATCTAACAGTTGTCAGTAGGTGGGCATAGTTCAAATCTATGTTTTTTATACAGAATAATCTCCCCCATGGTTTGCAGTTATTTTGGTAACAAACATAAATACAAAAACAAAACAATATCCAAATTCAGTAATAAAACATACTGTTTCTTAGGAAAATATTCTTTCAAATTCAACAAAAGTGTTTCTAACACTGTTCATAATAAGTTCGGATGATCTGCCTCCTTGAATTCACTACCTGTGGTTTATATTCATACCAATGTCCTTATGTGAATCACACTACAGTGAAAAATGCCTAAACTGGCATCCCACGTGACAGAATATAATGCCAGTTTAGGAAGGGTGCCGGTTTAGACAGTGATGATCATTTTCCAACATGGCTGCCATTTACACTTGTCAATCTCATTGTCAGTATAATACCTTTGATCTTTTGTATTTGTGCAGCAGATTAAAACATTATTGATGACAGATAATTATTCTTTATTGAGCACTAAATATTGTTCAAATAACAATTACAAATCAACAATTTGGCAAGAAAAATCAGACATTTTTGGGTGATTGTCTAGTGTGGTGTGTATTGGATTGAAGGACCTTGACTGCACTGCTGATACCCATGCTGGCTTAGACAGTGTTACTTACACTAAAATTGCTTGTTAGATCCGGAAAGACGTGCTGGAATACTGAATGGACAGGTATTTCAATGATCATACTGTTGTAAAATGGTGGGTTTGAGGGTTTGCTGGATTAGACAGGTGCCAGTGTTGGCAGGTTTCTCTCTACATCCAGGCACATTTAACATGTTCTGTTTGTAATAGAGACTTGATACACTGGACACAGTTTGGCACAATGGAACAAGTGAGTGAGTTTAGTTTTAAGCCACACTCAGCAATATTCCAGCTATATGTCTATAATTAATCAAGCCAAGGCCAGACAATCCAGTGAACAACATTAGCATCAATCTGCAAAATTTGGAACCGATGACATGTGTCAACCAAATCAGCTAACCTGACCACCAGATCCCAGTAGTCACCACCTACAACATGCATAGTTGCCTTTGGCGTCAAGCATTGGTTACTGAAGACATATTCTACCTTGGATCTTCACAGGTCTTGCACAGTAGAATATCTTGAATATGAAATTACTGGCAAATAAAATACCCAGCCTTTCACAACTCAACTAGAAACAAGTAACAGAAAAATTCATTTGATGAAATGCCCCAATACAAAGGATTTGATTACAGGCAAGTGATTTAACTGTCACTGCTTTGAAGACTTTACTAGTTAGGCTATGGCAAGTCTGCTGTCATGGCAATGTGTGTATGTCATCACTTAGACCCCTATACTGATCATCTTCTCTGCTGAAGTCATCATTCATACAATGATTTTGTATTTAGTTGGAACGTTTTAATTCTTCGTGTTTTTCCAGCAAGGAGAGATATTTATTTTCAAAGCTGTGATGAAATCAAAAGATGTCTTTTCTCATCAGATAGCGAATATTTCAGGAATATTGGTTGCTTCAGGTTCATATTGTACCATAAATTCATTTCTTTTGATGTTGGGGAAAAATCTTCATTGATGTTTTCAAGCAAAAAATATAAACTAATTAGTGTTAGTCACAATCAGAGTTGCACTCCTTCATGTTATATAATTGTAATGTTCATTAAAAGCCAGTTTATTTGCCAAATATGCCTTGTAATTTTAACATGGTTGAGAAAATAATTAATCCTGGAATTCATATTTTAGGGGGGAATCGTTTTTTAAATTTTCCTTTTTCAGACAATTTGGGGGATGTGAATCTGTCTGGACAAATATCCTGTTCTTTTATGGTCAGTCATTCACTCATGTAGTCCGTGACTCAATCATATGCTGGCAGCTGGGGATTCTGGTTGGAACAGAACCTCAATGCCATATACACAAAAGTGGATTGGATGAACATGATTGGTTCATAAATGCTCATCATATCAACCATGGGTTTGTCTGACGAAGACTGCTGCAGGAACGAGGTTTCAGATTTATTGCTCAAAACCAACATTCTCTCATTCATGCACTTTTCTTAAACCCATACACCATCTAATTTATGCATGCAGGAGGATAGACTAATTGTTAAAGCAACGGCTGACAATGCTGAAGACAAGGGTTCCTCATGGGTACCACATAGTTACAATGTGTGAAGCCCATATCTGGTGTCCCCTGCCATGATATTGCTGGAATATTGCTAAAAGCAGCGCAAAACCCAACTTGCTGACTTGGTTGACATATGTTATCGATTCCTAGTTGTGCAGGTCGATGCTCATGCTGTTGATCACTTGACTGTCTTGTATCAGACTTGATTATTTACAGACTGCCAGCATATGGCTAGAATATTGCTGAATGCGGCATAAAACTAAACTTGCTCATTCACTCTTTCACTTGTCTTATATATAAATCCGAAACAAATTATGAACTGTCAGTTGTCACTCTTATTATAAGTCTGATATTAAAACAAGAAAACAGGATGTAGAAGTTGGCCAGATGGTTCTGTTTTTTGGAACTAAATGATCAGTACCATGGTTAGTAACATGACCAATACTTCACATAATCCCATCATGTGACTTCTTTTTCCTCGCTGATTAAAATAAATAACAATGACCTGCAACACTGAGGTGTTCTGACCTCCATCTGTTGCCAATGGTTCTACACTGCAAGTCGTGCTGGATGGAACCCCAAGGGCCTTTTTAATACAAGAGAACCCAACTGTTTAAGGGTTTAATGTTCGTAAGCTGATGCCAGTACACACACCCAGAATTATACAGGCTTAGTTATGTGAGACAATATGTCACTATGGTTATGGTTCATTCTTTATGACGTAGGAAATTCTCTCTTTATTATTCCATGGACTAGTTTTGTTTTTTGCTGGGGACCCTCTGTGATAGTTGCCATTGCAAATCAAATACAGTCATGTAAAAACATTGAGTGTACTTTAAAGTCCTTTGAGCCTCGTCTGGTGAGATTTGTGGACTGTTATTTTGATTCCTTCAGTGTACAGTAAATGTTTTGTACATCGTAATGTTTTTGAAGTTAGGAGTTTGATGGATATATATTCATATTTATAGAGAAGGTGTACTCTTTGGAAGGACACTGATTCATGTGAGACGATATTCTGTGGAAGGACAGTAGAAATGGTGTTTTTCATCTGAGCAGAACACACATTTTGTGATCTTCATCACCTGAGAGTATTGAAGGATAGTGAAATAGTTGGGTTGTCAGGGATGAAAATCTAAAGGTTAATTTATTATGTCCTTAAATAGAAGGAGTGTGTAGTATCATTGTGTTGTGGATCTGTGACTCTTGGAGTGTTGTGATGAGCTTGTACCATTGTATTGTACATTATTGTATTGTAAGCCTTTGTATTGCAGACAGTTGTATTGTTGATGATTGAGTTACAGAATATTGTATCATCACAGTCTTCTGTTTTCCATCTTTTTTCAATATTTCTAAATATTGTGAACCTACGTTGGTCTCTGAGGTCTGACTTCTCTAATTGGAGGTGTTTCATTTCATATGCCATGCCTCCTAACCATTTAACTTCTTAGGGTTAATTCAGCCTCCTTGATGTCTCAAATTCTTAAACGAACTTAATTTTACTACACATAAAACCCAAGGGATTAAGTTATTCATGGGTCTAGGGTTACAGATAAGTTCATTTTTTGTAAAAGAAATCAGGTAAAAGATCCTTTAAGTTCTTTGTAATCCAAACTGGAACAATCATTGACTTAAATAGGTTCCCGACCTGCCCCATATGGTTTCTCCGTCAGTCTTCTCATCCCTCTTAAGAACATGAATGCTGAAGTCTGCCTTCCAACAAAGTGTTTTAATTATGGTGTCATAGTTAATTAGTACCACATGATCACGATAATTGTCAAGTCCAACAAAGGCTGGTGGTGGTCGAATTCATAATTGAGCCTTGACCTCTGTGATCACAGACTGTCTCCACAGATCAGAAGCAGATCCACCTTCAAGAAGATTAATTCCGAAATTGTGGAGAAAATGGATAAGATGAATTTTGAAAATGAAGTATTTCATTGTGTGTTTTGTCTGAAGAAATAGGCCAAGTCTGCTCTAGAGGGGTATCAGGTTACTGAAATCATTTTCTTTAAATTTACTTAATTTGATGACAAATTAATTCAGTTAAGCAAATTATTTTAAAATCTGGAAGCTTAAAAGCAGATTTTATTACTTCTGCATACATCCTTTTAATGTCATTGGACAAACCAAACACAGCATGCCATTTGTGCTGTGGTGCTAAGTTACCGCATTGGTACATTCATATCAAGGTACAAAGTGATCTCAGTGTGGTGTTCAGTGCCATGGTACTAAGTGACCTCATTGGTACATTTGTGTCAAGGTACTAAGTGATCTCACTGTGGTGTTCATGCCATGGTACTATGTGACCTCATTGGTAGAATTGTGTCAAGGTACACATTGATCTCAGTGTGGAGTTCATGCCATGGTACTAAGTGACCTCATTGTTGCATTTGTGTCAAGGTTCAAAGTGATCTCATTGGTACATTTGTGTCACGGTACAGGTTGATCTCAGTGTGGTTATGCCATGTAATGTAGCATGGTGTATTCTCCTTTTTTCTCATGAAGAGATATGGTTGGATGAGAAAGTCAATAACTTCAGTACAAAATCAAAATCAGTCTACATCGAAGTGTGTTCTGTTAGAGGATCGGTTTGCCTATTGCTCTAGCTTTGTCAAGAGATGCTTTTTTGTATGTTAGGAGTGCAATATTCCAGCTGCATATATTAACTTCCTTTGTATTGAAAATGTCCCAGTGCTTCACAATCAGAAAGAAATCATTCAACTTTGCATGAAATCATGGATACTGACCATCACTTATGAACCTAGATGCTCTTAAGTACATACTAGATTCCTAGCCACAGTCAGCATTTGACAACAACCATTTTGAATACCACAGGACATTTACTGATCCTTCATCTGTTAACAACACAATGCCATACCATAGTACAAACTACAAAGCGTTTCTTAAAGAGAATTTAAATTTGACAAATAATCTTTACTCATTGTAAGCAATGAGTTCAAATATTTGTCATAGGGAAGCAGAACGTTTGTCCGGGAACCGACTTGGTTCGGGGCCTAAAAGATTATCTTTTCATCATGCAAGTTTAATTTCAGCTCACTTATCATTTATCTCCTCTGTATTAATTCCGTCTTGATGGCAATTTAATGAGAGCAGGCAGAGAGACCGTGAGACGGATTATGCTAATGAAGTTGACATAACAGCACGAGGAAGCGCGGCATCTGGAATATTTTCAGAGTTCTTTGAGAACCTCGAAGACCTTTGGCTAGGGTGTGACATAAGAGTAGTTGCCATGAAAATATTACATAGAGCCATGGAGCCCTGCTCAAACCTTTTCAGATAAACCATGCCTCTGAAATTATTCTATTGTGATGTCCTTATTTTTTCAAGAAATAAAATTACAATATTTGGGATTCAATTCCTAATGGGTACAGCATCTGCAGAGTCTGAGGAGTTCACATGGGGCCTTTGTCAATGATGCTGAGGAGACAACATGAGACTAGTTGTGATGAAATTATTACATAGAGTCATGGAACCATTTAATCCTATTTGGAAGAACTGTGACCCAGGAAATGCACTCCAGAAATATTTGTGTTTCTGAAGATAAAGGATTACGATGTGTATGCCATCCTTTATGGTATCATCAGAAAGGAATGTGTCTCTTTGATTTTATTATCATTTCATGTAGGATGACCTTTGACAAGGCCATGACATGAGAGTAGTTGTGATGAAAATGTTACTTAAGAATCAGGAACCAGTCAGACATTTCTGAGATATTCCATGGAACCGTGGCACTGCAATGGTTGTAAGGTTTGTTTATGCCTTCAACAAGACTATCAAAACATTTGTTGTGATTTCACAGTCATGAATTATTTATGCTTGCTAAGATCTTTGTCTCAGCTATCGCTGATTGATGCACATTTTATTGTATTTATGAGCAGTTGTAGACAAATATTACATTTTATGTTTGTGTAAAATCTCTGATTAGATCATAACAAAACAGTAATTATTATATTAACATACTATGTAGCTCAGAGGGAATGCCTTCAGATGAACCTTTAAAACAGGATTGTTATTCTGTAATACATCTACCGAGACAAAAAGTATGTGTTGGCCGAACTTGTCACGTGACATGTACAGAAGAGATTACTGAGCATGCCTGTGTTATCAAGCGATGTTGATGTTGAGTCTGTTGAAACCACAGAAGAATACCAGGAACCTTTTATCCTGTCGTCATGACAAACGTGAAGTATAGTGGTTGGTTTATTTTTGTGGAATCTTTAACACTAATTATGATATAAAATCTAAAGGGAAGAATAGATATATGAAATGTTCAAGTCATTTTCATGTTGATGACAAAATCTATTCCAGAATTTTAATATGCTACAAAAATACACAATACACAGAATAATTGTTTTGAAATTTCTTATATTTTAGGATTGACTTCATCAGTTTTAATTATATGGAGGGAGACACATGAAAAAGAGGAAATGTGCCATGTTAACACACAAAAAAACATACAAACACGTTAAACAGTTGATTCTTACAGGTGAATATCTCAATGTTACGTCACAGAATATATGTTTAGTAATTAGTACCGAAATACCAAAATTATGACATTCATTGGGGTAATAATGCAACACAAGGCACCTCTTCTATTTCACTTGATCAAAAAGTACTAGTCTATAGTTATTTTTTACGGTGTTTATTACAAGAGAAAAAATACTTTTATAACCATTCTAATTCCTTAGAATGAACATGCAATTAGTGGATCATCTGCTTCAGTGCCTTCTCTTTTTAATTAATACAATCAGAATGATGTCAAAATTTCTACTATTTATCTTCTGGTTTTACCATCTTTTTCAATACAACCTTCACGAAAAGAGCACCTGGAATGCTCACCTTATCAACCACAGGTTTTGTGCTTCAGTGACCCACTTAAGCATTCTTTGCTCTCCTGGTATGATCAGTAATGCTTGGTTAGTTATCCCTAAATTCCTACTGGGATGATTGGCCAACTTTCATCCCAGGTTCGATTCCCTCACACAGGTACTGTGTGAAGCCCACAAAATCGTACGAATGAAGCAGTTAAACAAATTATTATCAATTGTATAAAAACATGTTTTGATTAATCAGAATTTTGTCATTTTAGTACACACTTGAATGAAGTAAACTAACCATTACATTTGAGGAATATTTATGAAGAAACATGTGCTCAAAAGCGAAAGCAAAAAACTAACCACTTCTATTGTTTAATGAGAATTCTAGGGTCTTTCTTTCATTCATGCATGTAATTGCATCACAGTAATAGTTATTACAAACATTAATTAAAAAAACTGGAGGAAAATTCTTAAAATTGGTGATTACATTAAAAAGGTATATATTTCAATTTACAACAAGTCCTCCGATTATCGATAGTGGAATTGGTTTCTGATTTCTAACACCATAAAAGCAGCATAAAACTTATCTCCCTCACTATATTCCAACTTATGGGTTAGATTAAAGTGGCTTGTTTTCTGCATTCCCTTTATCACTTCCTTGAAAACAGAGTTGACAATTGGTACTCACAGATGTGTATCACACTCTACAGCTGGTCAGTAGGTTTGTGTGATAGTGAAATTTTCTGCTCCTTGAGGTAGATACAGCACAAGCTTGAAAAACAACAGTCACATGACCTCATCCTATTTCTAAGGGACCATTCATTATTTATGGCAAGGAGGTGATGATGATTTCAAGGGTTGTCACACATTTTTCTCTGTGGAATTTGGGTGGAGTTATCAATTTTGTATTCATGTACTGCGGAGGCTGAGCAATTTTGTATGTAGAAATATTTAAGAAATTTTAAATTCATATTTAGAAAATATTTTAAGGGGGGTAGGAAATTGACTTTGTACATGACAATAATACCTTGTACAAAAATTGTAGAGGGGTCACTCACATTTCACATTGTACCTGCTTCTCCATACAGATCATCATCACTCCACCATAGTCATAAATTATGAACGTTCCATAAGCTGTGTGATGTCTTCAACAGAGACATTTAATACAAAGTCTGTTCCAAGCACCTTAATCACTAACATATGCCGGTTTCTTTCCTGACATTCTTTCAAGTTTCAATATCAGTCCTTATTTCTGCTTTAACAAAAACACCTTTGAAAGTATATTCAGACGACTAATATCATATCACCTTTCAGCATGTTGAAAACATTAACTTTTTCTTTACTATTTCTGAAGTTCCAACTATTTAAGAACAAGGATTTACAGGAACTATTTAAAAGGTATGTTTCTTTCGTTTCTAATGCTTTTCTTGTAGCCTAAAATTACTTGTCCAATTTCCAAATGAACATAATTAAAGTCGCATTTCCTAAATTGAAAATATAACTTGCAGCCATGGAATGTGACAAGGAGCTTACTTGGCCCAAGCTTTGTTTGCACTGCCAAATGTTGTCAATGTGTTTTCAATTCTGTTATTTAGAGATTAAATCTAAAACCTTTCTTATTTTCTCTTGCATGTTGTGGTGATTAGGAACAATGTGATGCACCATTGGCTGGGGAATTTAGGGGAAATAAAATCTGTAAGGAAATCATGGAGATTTAATAAGATATCCGTACCTAATGTTTATAGGGCTGTTATGTACCACACTCATGTCTCTAGAATTCTTTCTTGTCATAAACAGCATTTATTTGATCTTTAAAATAATCATGCGATATTTTCTGATCAGGATTTAAGAGGAAGGGGAGGGTTTTGAGTTTGAAATTGGAAACTATGGCATTCCAACCCCAGGCTAAGAGAGCAGTGTTTATTTTGTTTCTCAGTTCCTTGCACAGGAAGCAGGTCTTTAAATTGTCTCAAGTTTGAGGAGGAGAGATAACACTGCAAGTCTCAGCCTCACAGCAGTTCCACCATTGTTGTGTCTCTGTCACATTGATTCATGCTAATAATAACACTAATGACTAAATCATCATCATCATCATCATCATCATCACCATCACCATCATCATTTGTGTTATTATTGATGTCAACAATGATATTATTGACAAAAGCGGTGGTGGGGTAGCCTGTTGTATAAAGCGTCTCGCCGAAGTCCCAGGTTCGATTCCCCACATGGGCACAATGTGTGAAGCCCATTTTCTGGTGTCCCCCGCCATCACTGGAATATTGCTGAAAGCGGCGTAAAACTAAACTCACTCACACTCACTATTGACAAAAACTAACCCTTCCTCCTCCTCATCATCAATGTGATAATAACACCAATGATAAAATACTTCTATTTTTGTCATTGTTGTACCTTATATTTTCTTTTCACTGGTAATGTTTTGTGAGTATTGTTATCAATTATAGTTATGGTCAACATCTTATTCTTGATAATCAGTATCATGTATTGGCTGAATGACCTGCATGTTCCTGGGGCTGACTCAGTGGTTAAAGTGATCCCTCATCATGCTGATGACCAAGGGGTCAAGGGGACAAAGTATGAAACTCGCTCGCTCACTCACTCAACCACTCACTCACTCAACTACTCAACCAGCCACCCATTCACCCAACACACTCACACACCCAACTCATGTACTCACTAATTCACACATCCACCCACTCACTCACCCAATCCCAACACACTCACTCACTCACCCAACCCCAACTCACCCACCTACTCAATCGCTCATCACTGACTCCTGGTGTTTGAAGTTTAAACATTTGCATTTTATCATTACCATATTTTCTTCATCATGTAAATCCTTGAAGTCCAAATGTACAAATGAGAACTCCCACACCCGCAGTGTCAGTTCCTGGAGAGCTCCTTGTACACAAAGAACAGCTGAATGACTACACATCAACATCATGTTTACTTGGGTTTTGTAAGGAGGTGCTGCCTTCATTAACTTAAGCTCAAGTATTCCAACTACAGTTTTAAAGAGGAGTGAGGGTCTTAAAGCGCACCTTAATGTTCCAAATTTTAAGAGCTTGCACCTAATGCCTTGACCACTTCCACTTAAACATAACCTCACATAGAGACAGGACTTTTCTAATGATAAGACGGTTGTGGGGTGTCTCAAGTGTCTGACACAGCTTACATATTGAAGGTCATGTTGTGTCACTGTACCTGGTATTATCACTATTTGATGGTGAGTTCTCGAACATGTCTTCACTGTTTGATGGTGCATTTTCATACCTGCCAGCACTATTTGATGGTGATTCTCAAACCTGTCATCACTATATGTTGGTGATTCTCAAACCTGTCATCACTATTTGATGGTGATTCTTAAACCTGTTATCACTATATGTTGGTGATTCTCAAACCTGTCATCACTATTTGATGGTGATTCTTAAACCTGTTATCACTATTTGATGGCAAATTTCTTACCTGTCATCGCTCTTTGATAGTGATTCTCATACCTGTCATCACTATTTGATGGTGATTCTCAAACCTGTCATCACTATTTGATGGTGATTCTCATACCTGTCATCTTGATATTTGATTTTGAATTTTCATACCTGTCATCACTATTTGATTTTAAATTTTCATACGTGTGTGGGAGAGGGGAATCTGTCCTCAACTCAGCTCATGATTTCTAAGAATGGTACTTTGCTTGTTCACGTCTGAGCACAAGTATATCCCAGCTGTGTTATGGTGGTCTGGACCAAAAATTACAATGGTTGATATTCTGAACATCTATCATGCATCAACTAAGCAACCAATCCTGACAAGAACTTTAGTCAGTGGGAATTTAGTCAGTTTCAGTTGGTACAATCATACAATATGGTATCAGAGTTAAATGTGATACTGGTTTTACATGTTGAAGCGTGTTATATTATTTGTCCATGTTGAAATTCATCCTTAAGAAAAAATGTTCCAAAGAAAGACAATCACTCGTACATATTCTCCTGACCTTAATCTTAAATTACATGACTTTGTTAGATGTATTTAGAAGTTGACAAAAACCTATTTCTTTTTACAGTAAAAGGTTCAACTACTTAAGAGTAGAAAACTTTAAGAGACATATCAGTATCATCCGAGAAGTCGTCTGGTCACATGCTTAATGAAACCACTTATTTTAAGAACTGTTATGGCTTTTTGTCTCAACATCTGAACACCAAGTACTTGAGAAAATGAATCTAATCTCCTCAACCATTAAAAAGAAATGATCTATCAACATAAAACTGCTAGTAGCTGTCAGATATCGAGTAACACCGTTCCATCCATCAAGATGATAAAGTTAGGATTAAACATCATTTTATGTTGACCGTTATAATTTTGTACAAAATTATACAAGTTTGAAGGTATGACCATTAGTGTTAAAGAGCAAAAAATTCTCTTTCAAAGGAATAGCCACTCAAATAGGTTTATTTATAGTTTGTAATAAAGTTTGTCTGTACATGTTATGAAACATTTTTGAAAATGTAAAATTGAGTGATTTAGCTGAAAGCAGTGGTATTGCTTTTGTTTTTGGAGATGGCAATAATGCATTATTGGGTGTGAAGACGTTAGATTGTCTGGGACATCAAGTCCAGACATGGTGCAGGAATATTTTAGCTGTTTATAGTTTGCGAAACTATTTACCCTAAGCATCATATTAATGATGGCACTATTTTAGAATTTTGCAAGAACAAGCAAGCCCGTAATGGATAGAACTTGTTCAGTGTCTAAGCTGAAATAATGAAGTCTTTTTTCAAAAATTTCTGACTGGTCAAATTTCACATTTTTTTAATTGTTTCACCTTATAGAAATGTAAAATGACTGCTCATCTCCGATACAGTATCACAATGCAAGTTTAAGATGCAAATATTTGCAGCCATGAAGTTTGCCATAAGAAGGAGCAATTAAGTGAAATTCTCTCCTTCCTGGTACCAGTAATATTCCGGTCAAAGTTGAGCAAAAGAAAAGGAAATTAAGAGTAAATACTGGCTGAGAAAAACCTGTTTACCAAGTTTGCTTGCAACAAATTGATTCAATTTACAATTTGCGTTTTTGCCCGAACCTATTCAACTTAGGCCTGGTTGTCATTTGGGAAACTGGCTTTGGGCCGAAGAATTACAAAAGAGGGTAAATTTCCAAAGATCGCGTAATTGAAATAGTTGTCAAATTTCTGGATGTGTAAATATTTGTGATTTTTAATCTCCGAAAACAATCAGATTTGACCAGTTGAAGTCAATGTTGGGTAAGATCAGGGTGTGAATCTGTTAATATCGGTCATAATTAGATTCTGGGATTAGGCTTGTAAGACGAGTTCTTGTTTACTATGGGGAGACTCTCATGAATCCTTTCCTCAGAAGAAATGTCAAGGCGTGAGGAAAACTATAGAAACAGATGACAAAATTGAACCTTATGTTTTGCACTATTTTGTTTAACATTGTTTTGAAAGTCACTATTGGAGTATGTGAAGTCATAAATTTTAGGCAGAAAATTTTATTGCAAATTATCTTTGTTTGGATTTTAGTAAAAAGAAAAATCAAAACATCACGGTTTTGTATTTATATTTTTACTACAATTGTCATGTCCGATAATATAAGACTTATAATTTTGTTATTATTTTAATTTCCATCTTGAGTGGATTCCTCCTGTTTATTTGAGTATCATGCTAGTTACAAAATCGAAATTTTGATCATGTTGAGCAGGACAGTAGGATATCATGGCTAATTTCCCCAAATCTCCACAACTGACTTTTAAACTTTTCAAGAAGCTGAACTCTACGGCAAGCCGGAATCCTCTGAATGAAATATCATTATTCACATGTCAAAAACGAGAACCAGCCAAAATGAGAACAAAATTGAGTGCTGGCAAACCTTAAAAACGTGTGCTTTTTTTTTTTCAACTTTTCAATAGAATTCTCTCCACACTTTTTATTCACTCCCAAGTTCCTTTATTAAGTTG
Organism: Haliotis asinina; assembly: GCF_037392515.1. Taxonomy (NCBI): domain Eukaryota; kingdom Metazoa; phylum Mollusca; class Gastropoda; order Lepetellida; family Haliotidae; genus Haliotis; species Haliotis asinina. The sequence goes on along the minus strand of NC_090280.1, from coordinate 42,539,590 downwards.
TCAAACAAGTATTACCGTGGCTGGAATCTGGATAGAAGTCACTCAAGTGAAGAAAGAAATTCACTGAGGGCTGAGTCATTATGAATATGGTAACAAACAGCCTATTCACCGGCCTACATTCAATTTCAAAACCAAATGAAGCAAAACATTGACTTGTTCTGCCCTTTAAAACAGGGTTAACGATGACTGCAACATACAATGCAACACGTTGAATCGCCGCCGAGATTTAATGCTGAGATCAGTCCCCCAGGGGTGCCGATTTTTCTGCTTGAGCGCATTTCACTTTCAGCGATATCTTTGCTCATTACCATGCATAATTATCTATTGTCAATGATGACGATGCTTTGCTGTAACCATAGCGACATAAATCATTTTAAGGGATTTCCTTCAGTGATGAAGCGTGTGGATGTTCGGATGTAAACACTTGATGTATTTGATATGGATGCTGTGTTGAAAGAGGTAGTTTGTGTACAATGAGCGTACTGGGAACGGAGGAAAGAGTGTTGTTTTAAGTACCTTTTGTCATGTTGCTTTTGCTTTTGAGTATATCTTGTGTAAAACCACTTAAACTTGCCTTGGAATTCTTGGGTTTAAAGTGGTTGTGGATGTGAATGTTGCTCAAATAAAGAAGAGTGTAGAGGGATCACAACTAAGTGGCTTAGGCAACAATGTTGCTTAAAGAAAGATTCGTTTAGAGAGAAAAAATAAAAATGGGGTTTGTTGTTCAAACACAGATTTATGTAAAGCATAAACCACAGAGGTTTAGACAGAAATGTTCAGACTAAAATTAGTTTTGAGGAAACAAAACAACAAATGTTGTTTGTGGATGTAATTTTGTTTAAACAGTGATTAGTATCCAGAACAAAAACAAATCAGTGGTTTTGAGAGTGGTTTGTTTGGAGATGTGTGGAAAAGAAAAGAACAAAATGAAGTGATTTGTTGGAGAAATATTTTTGTTGACATTAGAGCAAATAGAGCAAAATGGTTTGGCAAAAATGTTGTTCAGAAAGACATTGGTATTGTAGGGAACAAAACAACCTAGGGGTTTGTGGCAGAAATGTTGTTCAGAGATTCATGTTGGGCAAAACAACAGAAATCACAGGATCAGGTATGTTATAATCTTTTGACTATGTTGGTGTTCATGACATCAACCACTGGTTGGTCTGATAAATGCTCACAGTATTTGCAGACTGTCATCGTTGAGTTGGAATATCAAAGAGAGGTGTTAAACAACAAACACATGACATATAAAGCATATATATAACCTGTTTAGAAGAATTGTTTGAGGAACCTATTGTATTTTTTTTTCGTTTAAATCTTAATGTCAGTGAAGCCAGTGGCGGTGATGATGACAGCTTCACCAGCAGTGTCTTCAAGGGAGTCCATGATGCAAGTGAAAGCCCTCACAGAAGCCAGCATTAAGTAATGCTGCTCTATGATTCCAAGAAAGACTGGCCGGACAGCCAATATTTTCATGGATTATAGTTTGTCAGATTCAGACAGTGTGAAACTTAATCAAAGCAAAGATGCAGTCTGTATTGAATGATTCAGCTTAAATCTGGCCTGTATTAAATGATTAAAACTACTGACAGCTTAAATGCTGCCTGGATTTGCGATAAGCATCATCCCTTGTTTTGTCTGCAACTGCTTCACGCACTATCTTGGTGCATGCATGTCTAATGAGCATGTGCAGCAGGAGACTGCACCCTCAGGTGACTAACGAACAGCACATGGCGCAGCATCTGCATGTGATGGCTGTGTCAAACAGCAGACATATCGGTCCGCCTCACTGGTTCTGACTGTGCCTGGTATGTTCGCAGACTCGACAGAGTAGGCGAGGAAGTGGCGCTGTCTCTTGTCTATATGTTTTGGAGATTATGGGATACAGTCTATAAACCACGACACAGTGACATGTCTATATGTTTGGGAGATTATGGGATACAGTCTATAAACCATGGCACAGTGATATGTCTATATGTTTGGGAGATTATGGGATACAGTCTATAAACCACGACACAGTGACATGTCTATATGTTTGGGAGATTATGGGATACAGTCTATAAACCACGGCACAGTGATATGTCTATATGTTTGGGAGATTATGGGATACAGTCTATAAACCACGGCACAGTGATATGTCTATATGTTTGGGAGATTGTGGGATACAGTCTATAAACCACGGCACAGTGACATGTCTATATGTTTGGGAGATTATGGGATACAGTCTATAAACCACGACACAGTGACATGTCTATATATTTGGGAGATTATGGGATACAGTCTATAAACCACGGCACAGTGATATGTCTATATGTTTGGGAGATTATGGGATACAGTCTATAAACCACGGCACAGTGATATGTCTATATGTTTGGGAGATTATGGGATACAGTCTATAAACCATGGCACAGTGATATGTCTATATGTTTGTGAGATTATGGGATACAGTCTATAAACCACGACGCAGTGACATGTCTATATGTTTGGGAGATTATGGGATACAGTCTATAAACCACGGCACAGTGATATGTCTATATGTTTTGGAGATTATGGGATACAGTCTATAAACCACGGCACAGTGATATGTCTATATGTTTGGGAGATTATGGGATACAGTCTATAAACCACGGCACAGTGATATGTCTATATGTTTGGGAGATTGTGGGATACAGTCTATAAACCACGGCACAGTGATATGTCTATATGTTTGGGAGATTATGGGATACAGTCTATAAACCATGACACAGTGATATGTCTATATGTTTGGGAGATTATGAGATACAGTCTATAAACCACGGCACAGTGATATGTCTATATGTTTGGGAGATTATGGGATACAGTCTATAAACCACGACAGTGATATGTCTATATGTTTGGGAGATTATGGGATACAGTCTATAAACCACGACACAGTGACATGTCTATATGTTTGGGAGATTATGGGATACAGTCTATAAACCATGGCGCAGTGATATGTCTATATGTTTGGGAGATTATGGGATACAGTCTATAAACCACGGCACAGTGATATGTCTATATGTTTTGGAGATTATGGGATACAGTCTATAGACCATGACACAGTGACATGTCTATATGTTTGGGAGATTAAGGGATACAGTCTATAAACCACGACACAGTGATATGTCTATATGTTTTGGAGATTATGGGATACAGTCTATAAACCACGACACAGTGACATGTCTATATGTTTGTGAGATTATGGGATACAGTCTATAAACCACGACACAGTGACATGTCTATATGTTTGTGAGATTATGGGATACAGTCTATAAACCACGACACAGTGACATGTCTATATGTTTGGGAGATTATGGGATACAGTCTATAAACCACGGCACAGTTATATGTCTATATGTTTTGGAGATTGTGGGATGCAATCTATAAACTATGGCAGATGGTCAGTATGTTTGGGGGATACAGTCTGTAAATCATGGTGGTGGTGGTGTTGTCACATGTCGATATGTTTGCGAGATTGTGGGATACAGTCTGTAAATCATGGTGGAGGTGGTGTTGTCACATGTCGATATGTTTGCGAGATTGTGGGATAGTCTGTAATCATGGTGGAGGTGGCATCACATGTGTATATATTTGGGAGATAATGGGATACAGTCTGTAAACCATGGCACAGTGACATGTCTATATGTTAAGGAGATTGTGGGATACAGTCTAAACACCATTGATGAATTGTTGGTATTCTATCCTGAAACAAATATATCCAAGAAAGCCCATGCAAGTCTAGACAATGTGGCAAGTCAATATTTCCACAGCTTCAGGAAATATAGAAAGTCTCTGGGTTCCTCATTATGTTAATTTTCTTTTTACAATGAACTGGGATCTTTTTGTTAAAAATGTTCACTTCAGTTACTTCTGATGAAACTAAGGTAGTTTATGGTTAATAACATCTTCATTACATATGATTCAACATTTTGGTATAGATACTTATACCCTTACTCTCTTACTTAACAATGGCAAAGGATCTATGCCAAAACATTGCATCATATATAATAAAGAATATATAAACAATCTCACCCAAATATCAAATGATATCAATTGTATCACCATGGGTTGATAAAGCACAGGCAAACTGTAGCACAAATGGGGATGCATAGAGAATATGACAAGTTTTCTTACATGCAAGCGAAGCGAGCAAAGGTTGGCAACATACTTCCATCACTTTGGATCGAAAAATATTGTTCATATCAATATAAAATATCGCCACCATCAAAGCTACACTCCCATTTCTTCACTTGGTCATGCTCACAGATTTTCTACCCCATGTTTAATGATTACTCATGTGAAATATGTTTTATTCATTATTTTAAGCACCACTTGTGGTATTCAGATCGTTCTTGGCCTCCATTACCTCTGCCAGCTTCCGGTTGAATGGAGTGACAGAACAAGAATAAGCAAATTAAGAAGAAATACCATATTGCTTAATTTTTTCATGAACCTGTTGGAGTTTATTTGTCATTTCTGTCATCGCTATTGTAAAAATTTTTATAACATTGATTCAACATAAAAACACTTCTGGCGTAATGGGCGAATGAAGTCAGGGGAGGTAACTGCAAGTATTCCATATGGAATAATACCCTCTTGTTCCTTCACTCCATTGAACTGGAATCTCAAAGGGAGAATGGAGTTGAAGAACGGTCTGATATACCACGAGTTGCGCTTAAAATGTTGAATAAAAAATATTTCTCGCGAGTAATTGTTCAATATGGGGTCGGAAATGTGACAGCACAACCCAGTGAAGTAATGGGTATATACATTTGATGGTGGCGATATTTTATTTTGACATGAAAGATATTTTTCGAGCCAAAGCTAGGAGAACAACCTTTGCTGTGCAACCCATTTGCGTTACAGTCTGCCTGTGGATAAAGTTATAAATATCTGAAACTTGATGATTCTATTTATCATGAAAAATCTTTCATTTGTTTTCCATGAAAACTGTACATCTCTGAACACTTTACTACTATAGACTTGCTGTGCAGCGATGTCATAGGATTGTGACATCTTCAACTTCACAGTGTCATAGCATTGTACAAGTCTACTGTCAAAACAATATCTCCAAAGAGATATTATTTGATTTCACCAGTCAACATCTCCTGTGGAACACAGTTTTGGATGATAAATACTGCATCTCATAAGTTCATTGTGTGTGTGTGTGTGTGTGTGTGTGTGTGTGTGTGTGTGTGTTCTAACATATTACTAATGAAATGATTAGTCAAGTGTCTGACTCATGTTTGTTACAGGAGCACCAAATCTTTCATATATTTAATCACAGTACAAATGAAGTGAGAAATATTTTCTGATGTGTCACAAACCCATCACCCTGTGCAGTATAGGTTCCAATAAAAACTTCTGTGCCCACAACAGGAAGACTCTTAAATGAACAGATGTGGATAATCCAATCAAATGTCTCCATTTGGTCACATGATACTCCCTAAGCCTCACCAGCCATTTTGTGCCCTGTATGAGGCTATTGCTTGTGAAATAATGAGAAAAAGATATAATTCAGATAGGTGACATTTCAATTTGATATTCCCCTAGCGAGCAGCGATGGAAGAAGACCCTCCATAACTGACATTAATAATTAACACGTACTTAAGATATCCATGAATTTTAGGGGATCATTTCTAACAATGATTTTAGGAAACAACATGAAGACAGATGAAATATCAGTCGTCCTCCTATGAGAGATAGATAATTATTTTCATTGTCATGTAGATTGGTTTGACGATTTATCATTTAGGAAAGTGGATGAAACTGAAAATTACCAATGTATGACGTTCATGTCAGATTAACTACAGCCATACTGCATGCTGAAGGTGACCCGCAGTTCTGTTCTGTGTGTGCATATTTAAGGCTGACTGTAGGTGCATAACTCGAACATTAGATGCTCAACTCAGACTGTAGATGCTCAACTTGGACTGTAGATGCTCTACATGCACTGGAGATGCTCAACTCGGACTGCAATGCTCTACTTTGACTGTAGATGGTCTACTTGGACTGTAGATGCTCTAATCGGATTGTAATGCACTAACTAGGATTGTAATGCCCTACTTGGACTGTAGATGCTCTACTTGGACTGAAGATGCTCTACTCGGACTGTAGATGCTCTAATTCGACTGAAGATGCTGACAGTGTTTACACACACACAGTGCCCTTAACTCTGAAAAGCTGCAGGCCCTGAGGACCCCAAATAATAATTCTCTAAGTTATTACGAATGGAAAAGCTGTTGACCATTGGGATCTGCAGGAAACAAAAAAACCCTGTTTTTCTGAGTAGTTTTCAGTCAGTTTTTGGCCCTAGGACTGACTTGAATTTGAAATGCTGCCGATGCTGACCAGTAGCTGATTCTGACCCGGTCTTTGTTACTCAGTGTGTGTATGAGGACTGAACATTATTACAGTGATATCACATTTTGTGTAGACATGAAACTGGAAGAAAAGGACAAAATAGTGCTGCCCTTTTTAGTTTACCATGATCACATAATGGTGCTGGAAAACTTGGGAACATATTCTGAAAAGCCTTTGATGCCAACTCCATAGGTTTCTGATAAGTCTTCGAAACTGCATGAGCTGGTGTTCAAACCCTTCTTCTTCTCTCCCCTCCCCCCTCCTCCTCACACCTCCACCCCCAACCCCAACCCCCACCCCCATCCCCAACCCCACAACGCACACATTTCACCTTCTGCCTTAAAGCCTATTGCATATGTGCTGCTAATATATGACTTACCACTATTACATCTGGTGATTGATGTCATGCTTAGTATTCAAAATTTCAGTTCTTCTCAAATACCGGTTTGCCTGTCCCAAACGTTACTTTAATCACATATGCAGGCTGTTGTGATTGATGTGTGGGGAATTACCATTTTAATCAAAAATAAGTCCTCAGTTCCCTCATTCAATGCAACAAACTCAACAGAATCAGCCAAGAAACCCCTCCCTCTAACTGCCCCTCCCCTCCATCCTCCCCCACCCCCAACCATTTATGTAATCAATATATTCACAGACCCTGCCACTTCAAATCTGATGATTCAGCAAACGGAGCAAGACAAAACAAAAGATGAGGTCGATTGTGTAAGATCCTAACAAAGACATACTTCTTAACACAAGACCTCTATTTTATTGCAGCTGACAAAAACAAGAATTTCATTAAATTTTTCTCCTTTCAACTGCTGGAACTTCAACCCTAGTGAGGTTTAAAGTCATTGCCAGATGGTTAAATCCGTGTGACAATTGTCAGTTCTGAAACGTTGTGTCTTCGAGCAGATGGCCGCTAAACAGTTACGATACAAAGTATTGACTCGGACACATAATTGAATTTTAATAATGAGTCTGTAAGTTGCACATCGGCTACTCGTATTGTCTACCTTAACGGCAGGGCATGAATACGTTGACAGGATGAGGTCGGAGGTCAAATGCTTTAAGTGCCCATGAGTACATCCAGAGAATCTCCATGCTCCCAATTTTGGCCCAGTATTGTTAGAGAGATATGAAGTATTAATTTCCATTAAAGACGTTAGCCACTAATTTCTCATTTGCTAAATTTGGCAAGAAATTTACAATCAAGTTGAAATTAATTTGCCATTTTGGTAATTTTCACCAAACCTTTTCCATTAATTGAACAGAAGTTGAGGCCCTGTTAGGAGAATGGACTTCCCTGTTTCTTTCTGACACAAATAAAGAAAGAGGGGTGTTAAGAGTGTCTCCTTGCCGACCACAAGCACTTGCTCACAAAAATTGCATCAATGTTGTTTTGAAATGTATTTTGTCATTGTCTGGGTCGGAGACACAAATCCTCCCTTATGAACCAATATGGGACTCGGAGCTTGCAAAGAGAAAGATGTATGTGAGAAAATTGTCCTTTTGAATAGGAAACCAGCTGTACTTATGTACAGGCTTGGATCTTGCTTACAGCAAATTCACGCATGACTGTAAATGCAGCATAGGTTGTATGCCCAATAAAGACCCTTTGTGCAGGTGATGTTTGTGATAATATCTTACGCTTGAGCTGTGGCAAACCCATAACACTGCCTGTGACAACTCAGAGCTTGGTAGTGGATGAGACTTCTGCTGGTCATCACACAGCATCCTAAGTGATGATGATGATGATGATGATGATGATGATGATGATGATGATGATGATGATGTGGTGGTGGTGGTGGTGGTGGTGGTGTCTAGTGTCATACAGACAGATGACAGTGATGATGATCATGATCATGACGATGATCATGATCATGATGAAGATGATGGCGGCAGATGTCATACAGATTTCAGTAAGGATGGTGATGTGATGTTGATGAAGATGATGTTAGTGTTCTTGCTAGGGGGACAGCAATACATAAGATGATGATGATGATGATGATGATGATGATGATGATGATGATGTGCAGTGTACAACACAGAACCTTTCTAGCAAGAAGCCAGATTGGGAATGGATCTGGCGTGGATCAGGCTGACATTATAAGATCAGACTCATGAATTAATTGGTAAAGTGGCAGAATTACACAGTATCTAATTTCTCCTCATGTCATGTGCTATCTCAATACACATTCTGCGCTTTCTTAAAGGTGTAATTAACAAATCATAATTGACTTGCGCTCACTACGGTTTCTCAAGAGAGCTATCAGTACAAACACAATAACCATATTTGAGATTTCTCAAATTTGTGTATTGGCTGAACCCATCACGACATGTTCATAGGGATAGGTCATGTGACCGGTAACTTTACAACCTGTATCGAACAAATGTCAAAGTCTAGGTCTCATATTGATCTGTCAGGATTTTTGGTACAATCTGGTGTAGACAATTAATATTTAAATTGTACTCTAAATATGTTATGTAAAAGTAGTTTAAAAATTTCTTTTGCTTATCGCATTTTGGAGAAAGAATACTGATAGAGCTCTTTATATATGAATCATGTCTCAATTTTGACCACGACCTTCAGGGTCAACCCAACCTTCAACCTGACAATGAAAGCTTCTAACAAGAGGTTTGATAAATTAACACAACACCAAGATTTGATTTCATAATACAACAAAGGCTGATTTTTTTGGTGAAAATTAAAAAAGTCTAATCTGGTCAAAGGTGAATCTCTATTGCCTCGGTGCTAATTGAAAATCACAATTATCGGGTAAAGTGCGACATCGTACTAGAGTAACTTTGAAAATTATGAAATTGCAAACACTTGCTGTGTCATCACCAGTTATCCTTCATTATGACAGTTGTGAAATAACAGGCGTGAGAAATTCAACCATGCTGAAAAATATTCATCCTTGGTTCATGGTTCCATTTGAGCTTGCCGTCACGCACGTGTACACCCGACCACTGCTATTCTTCATGCATGTTGCTCGACACCATAGCGTCTTATTACAATGCGGAGATTTTCAATTACGGCATGATTAGTTAATGCGTTTGATGTAAGGTCAGGCAATGCATGATGGGAATATTCGCTATCATCCCATCTGCTCATCTGCCCAGATTTGATATTTTTCATATCACCCGCTCCATAATCCTACTTTCATATCCAATTATCTTCTCTCATGTCAGTACCCTGTCACGACTGTGTGTGTTCAAATTTTCAACCACATTTATTGAGTCCAAAAATGAAGACATACCACCTGCTTTGGAGTTGTAATTTCACCTACCCACCTACTCTGAAAGACGGATCTCACTAGGGGGTAGAGATCAGCCATTATGTGGCCTGTCATGTTGAGAATATTTTTTCCATATCGACGTTTCATCAGGATATAATTCAATGTTGGGTTCTAATGGACCCTAATGAAATCTATAGCCTTGCCATTTAATTATATTATAATGTAAAATTGAATGTAGTGTTCTAAGATTTATTAAGTCATGTAACAAAACTTGAATGATGTCTGACACGGTCGACATGTCATGTTATGTTCATGATGTCGCAGTTTGATATGACCATTTCTAGATATAGTCGCTGTATTGAATTTTTCATCAAAGTTGAAAGCTTAAGCTGCTTGAACTTTTTAAACATGATATGGCTGCTGGGTAGGAATGTGTTCAGAGACCTTCATCACTGCTCTTGATTTATTAGCCTGTTTAGATAATCAGACTATCACATACGTTGTTTCTTATTTGAATTTTGAGAATTTATTGCTGTTGGCAGCTATTAATATATCAGCAGTATATTCATGTCATGGACTGTAGGTAACCCTTTTTTCCCAAAAAGTTGCAGCAGAAACCTTAATACAACTTCCCAGAGGGAGAGAAAGATCATGGGAGGGACCAGGGGCCATAAAACATGTTGTATACTTAATTATAAATGTAAAGATACTGACAATGAAATAATGTTCAAGCTATATTATTTGTATTAGATATACCATTGAAAAAAGTAAGGGATGTTCTATTTTTCAAGCATACGACTCTCCATTGCCAGTGCATTGACAGAAAGTGTTATGTATCCATACAGATAAAACTTGTCATGGAATAAATTGTCACATTTTCCCTTCATTTCTCTTCATCACCTGTTTTCCTCCTTGGCTTCATCATTTGCATTTTATCAACCTTGTAAATTCAGTATCCCTTACTTATTTTTCAATGGCATATATATCACATATTCCTGTTTGATATATTCAGTGTTGTGAAAAGCGATGAGATGGCTTAATGGTTACAGTATTCACTCTTCTCACATAAGCCCTGGGTTCAGTTGCCAGCATGGGTAAATAAATGATCATGTTTGCAACTCCAGTCAACATACTGAGGGATTATTGACCAAAGTGACATTAAATATCACTCACTCACTCACTCAGTGTTCAATTGTTCAGGCAAGTCAAGTTGCCTGCATACTGTCAGGGGAGATAACTCCAACAGTCCATCTGGGCACCTAACTCTGCCATTTTGTAGAAAATATAATCATTAATCATGAGATTAAAATAAACACACAAAAAGGCATTTTCATAATGTTAGTATCTTAAACATTGGAAAGTGATTTTTCATATTAAATCAAGTAAAAAGATAAAGAATCATCCTTTTCCTTACAATTCTGATAAATAGGTGTCCCTGGCTGATATTCTCATATTAATCAAATTTTCGACATAGTCTGCTAATTCCCATCAAAGCTGAAATAATTATGAATGTTAATTTGTCAAAAAACTTTGGAACTCTGGCTCCAGGTTTTGAAACTATCAGTTTTGTGAAGGCTTTTCAGATAGATGATAGCCCTCAGTCTTCCTGAACAAAGAAATGAATAATAGGATGTCTTCAACGCATGGATTATGAAAATTAAATTTCCGTTGCAAAATTAAAATTCTAACACAGATGGCCATAGAGAGAGATTTCTGATAAAATGTCATAGGAAATGAATTCATTGAAAATTAATATCCAAAATACACTATTTAAACACAAGGAAATATTTTTAAACAGTCATGTTTGATGAATTAGTAAGGGAATTTCAGACCATTAGAAATATGAAATTGACATCATTACACCGAAATTTATTTTATTTGTTTGACTTCAGACATTTTAACCATGTCTAGTTTTACTCTTTGCGTTTGTGTTTACCATCTGACCTGTGCATAGGAAATCAAGCTTTTGTTCATTGATTAACTCCCATTAAAAGTACCAGGTCAGTATTATATGTGCTTGTTTGTTTAGTGGTTTATGCTGCACTGAGCAATATTTGAGCTGTATAGCGGCAGTCAGTAAACAATTTAGTCTGGACCTGACGATCCAGTGATCAACAGCATGATCAACTGGGATGAGTCATGTGTTAAGTGGGCACGGCTGATGACCCCATCCCCCTGCTTATTACATGTAATGAAGTTTCAGTGCAAGTAGGAGCAAGTATGGTCCAAAAGTAAGAAGATGTGGGGAGTTTGGTGAGATTTTCCATATTGTCATTAAGAGATTTCATCTCAAAACAGTCGAAACTGTATTTGATTTTGTGACTCAAGGAACGTATTTACATGCAAATATTCTCTCATACCTATTTCATAACACACAATTATTTGATCTGATATCTATGCCTATGCACAAATATCATGGAATCACATTCTCGGACTTCAAATGGGCTTCAGAAGGGCTGGCATATTATTTGGAAATTGCTTTGGTATGAAGTCCAGGAGTCTCTCAATCAATATTCTGTCCTTAGAGATCATTGATTTCATTTTCAAAATTGCGAGAAGTATCTATATAATCATCTTTTATGAACTGTTATGAGTTTAATACATCACAGTGCTGAAAGCCAATTTCTCAATATAGTTTATCCATCACAGCGAGAAACACACGAAGACCCTGCTGAACACCAACTCTGAATCAATTTTCTAGTTCAATTCATGGTCTGTTCTAGTCTTCTATGTTTATGTCTGAAATCATTGGAAGCTATTTTAAAGCAAATTGAAAAGGATGGAATTAGAGTGCAAAAATAATTTGGAGGATTAATTTAACTGACAAGTTCGATACACGTCACAGGGAAATACAGCAAGGTCAAGGAATTTACCGCATCGGTACCAGACTCCATCACAACCAAAGATGCCGTTGTCTGAACACCTGATGGAAAAAATATAAAAATCTGGAGTTTTCTCAGCAATTTTAGGTTGCAGGATTGTTACTAGGGATCATTTTCCATTGCAAAGGCATTTGTGGAACCAATCAGCACTAATTACCCTTAATTACCCCTTTTTTCTTGGCTTCCTGAAAAGGGATGCATTTTGTTCGCTGTGTTGTCAACCAAAATCTGATCCCAACTGGACTTTCAAGCAGAAAATTTAATTTTCTCTTGACAGAATCACAGGTCTTTGAGACAAAGGAAGAGACTGCTGACATTGGGATGGTGCAGTAACCTTGGATTATCTTCGTTACCGCCCAAGGGGAAAACAGCACAGGTGAAACAGGTAATAACAGCCATAACGAGTTGACCCTTGTTTCAGGTAAATCGTCAACCTCGATGTCAATCTGAGACCTCTATTTCATGGATGGTGAGATTTAACTAAATAGTGATATTTTCCTCCCCTCCAGCATTGCCAGAGTCACGTATCACTGTTTTGGACGCTGGAGATATTATTTCCATAATTTGGAAAAAAATTAATAAAAATTGTGTTTATTAGAACTCCCTGAAGACTAAGAGAACTAGTGATGAGAAATTTGATACGAGATATTTGATGTTGTGTTGCCTAGAGGCTGTGAAAGTTTGATGACTGGCTTGAAATGATACAGGTAGTTGCTGATGACTAACGGAGGATGAAGTGCCCTGGAAGTGGAGCACTTAATTAATGCTAAACATTTCAGAAACCAATTTTGTATGTGTCATTAGTATTGATGCAATAACCTGGAATTCTGCAGGCTACGAAAAAAAAAACAACAACCATGCCACCTGTTCTTGATAAAAGTATGACTCACTCTAAAGTCAAATTTTCTGCAAAACTTTCTGTTGAAAGAAAGTGGAGCACAGCAAATGATGTGTGCATCATATTATGTTTGTGTTAGTGCAAGAGATGTGTATTTGAGTTTCCATCATTTATGAAAAACTACCCAGTACTCACAAATCAGCTCCGAGAGAATGTCTTGTAATGTGTACCTACAGAGGCATCCTTGTTATGCAGCATTGCAGAGATGCTTGTTAAGGGAATCATTCATGCAGTCCCATATGCCTACAAACTGCTATCAAGGCACACTTGTGATGAATCACACATATACATGACTATTACGGTGCACCATAGTGATGCAGCAGGTATGCATACATATGACTATCAAGGCACACGTGTGATGAATCACACATATACATGACTATTACGGCGCACCATAGTGATGCAGCAGGTATGCATACATATGACTATCAAGGCACACGTGTGATGAATCACACATATACATGACTATTACGGCGCACCATAGTGATGCAGCAGGTATGCATACATATGACTATCAAGGCACACGTGTGATGAATCACACATATACATGACTATTACGGCCCACCATAGTGATGCAGCAGGTATGCATACATATGACTATCAAGGCACACGTGTGATGCAGCAGGTATGCATACATATGACTATCAAGGCACACGTGTGATGAATCACACATATACATGACTATTACGGCGCACCATAGTGATGCAGCAGGTATGCATACATATGACTATCAAGGCACACGTGTGATGAATCACACATATACATGACTATTACGGCGCACCATAGTGATGCAGCAGGTATGCATACATATGACTATCAAGGCACACGTGTGATGCAGCAGGTATACAGATGACTAGCAATCCGTACCTGTGAGGAATCATGTATATACATGCCTACCAAAAACACACCTGTAATGCAGCAGGTATGCAGATGACTATGAAGGCACACCTGTGATGCAGCAGGTATGCAGATGACTATGAAGGCACACCATGATCACGATGGCGCCATTTTGGCTGCCATTTCCATGCTGTTACCTGGGTACACGAAGAAGCAAACTCATAAACTTGTACAAAGGAAATGCGGAGGTCTATCTGTGGCAAAGTCACGTAACACTGACATGTTCTGTATCTTCCAATCTCCCTCTCCGCCGTCAACAAATATCAACATCATTAATTCCCATTAGCACCCAGACAACAGAGAAAACGGTAGTACAAGTGTCGCCCAAACGTATCTGTACAATCTCCATAATATGCTTTCATCTTTCAGCAGTACCCACTTTATATCGCATGGACATTTGACATTTTGGAGGTATTTTCTCAGTCATGCAATTAAATTTGGCAGTTACTTTCAATAGAAATATCCTGTTCACAAAAATATAAATCACAACATTGCACACTGAATGGTTGTTTCTATGCTTAAGAGCCATAAGATGGGGGCCAAGCACTGGCTCTCTGTCTGCGCTGTCCGGTCAGGATGACAAATGGCCAAAACTCAGCTCCTGCGTGTATCCATTATTAAGCTGGTATGTTGCATCACGGAATACACCGGGTTGGATTCAGTTCACAAGGCATATTAACGACACAGATGTGTGTTGGAAAGACTGGCTAACAGATCGGGTTGAATAATGCATGATGAATGAATCCTTGCATTATTTTAACCTGACTTACCTCACCGAGCAGTGCATTATATGGTTGGGGAAATGAGCTTTTAGATCCTTGAAATCTTTCCCTTTTTCATTAAGGATACCGCTTTGGTTTTTTTTGTGGTGCTAATGTACTTTATTTTTGGTCATAAAATGTTTCTTTATATGAGCAACCAAGTTTGTTTTGTGACAAGGATAGATTATTCCTGTCGTACAATTATATGTTTTTGTAAACATGCACTTTGTAGTTTCCGTGGCAATGAAAGTATATATCTTTGGTGATACAGTTGTGCAGCTGTGTAAGAACTAAGTATTTTTTGTGATAATTATATAGTTATATCATGTCATAAACTTGTTATCCCACACCATGAAGTAAAGGCCACGAGAAAAGAAACTACTCTGTGTTCCATTAACAAAAGTATAAACATACATCTAAGAGATATCTTGAATGACTATGTTCCCAAGGCACTGTAAATACATTTTCTCAAATGTCCAGTTTTACACATAATGCATATGGCTGCATCAAAATACTTTTGTGGTCCTTGTCGTCAGATTGTGATGTTGTATGTGGGTACCAGATAGTTTTATGGTATAGTAGTTAATCTTTTGACATATAGTTATAATGCTGACTACATGTGTAGCAGATTATTTCACTGAATATTTTTCTGTCAGTATTTTAAGAAATGTATATATACCTGGGTAGATGTGGAATTTAAAGAATTTTTTAAACAGTTTGTCCAGCAAAAAATGCCTACATCTGAAGAAATCTAAAAAGTGAGCCCATAAAGTTTTTTTAACTAAGTGAAATGAAGTATACAGGAAAATATCACCAACCCTTTGTTTTATTTGAACCATTGCTATAAATGTTTCAAAATCAATATAAAATCAGTACTACAATTGACTGAACATCGTTTACCACCACTGATTGATCGAATCTGAACGATTTGTGTGTCCAAACATAATCACTGATTGACAGTGGGTGTCTGACTTTAACTATAAATAGAATAGGAATGAGGACAGGTATCAATAACTTGTGACAAGCAACACCTTGGACCTTTCTTTGTCTGCCATGAACTGACAGGGTTAGCTACGGTAGTCATGACCCCTCAGTGTAGACATGACAGCATCAGAATATCTCATGCATAAAAGGAACATAGTTGTTAACAAAATAAAACAACAGCTTTAAAACAAATTGAATCTAAAAATGCTTAGATTTGCATGTTCAAATTAGCTGATTGTTTTGTTTCAAAAATATATTTAGCAGCCAAGAGAAATGTTTTTTGATTGAAAAGAATTTTCATTTTTTTAATAAAAACTTCTATTTCAGTGAAATGATATGAAATGAATAGTGGAAATATTTGTGGTATTTTATTGATGTCTTTGCCCAAAGTTGTGTTGAACTAAAAATGAAATTGTCCCATGGTGAAAGTGAGCTAATGAGACGAGGATGACCACTGTCTGTCTGTCTGTTGACGGAGGCAGACAAAAGAAGCAGTTCTAGGTAATATGTGGAAAAATCAATATGGCCGCCCGACAACACACGGCTGAACGTCTGTCAATCACACGGGCTTACATTGAGGAGCTTTGTCCCGCCAGTCTATGTTGGTAAGACGGATGGAGGAAGATAACAGGTCAAGCAGACCTGGAATGTTTATTAATGGGTTTTGTCTTTTGATGCTGGATTGACTTTACTACTTATTTTGTTTCCGAAACAAGATTTGAAAACTGTTTTTTGTAGGGATGGTATTAGCATTGCTTTTGTAAGACTGGCAAAGGATTGTGTATAAATATTTTTCTTTTATTACTTTTTTCTTTTGTTTGAGCATAATAAACATTAAAATGTCTTCAATTTAGGATGGGGATTAAGGTGAATCTTGATTTAGAAATATATTTAGCAATTTATTTTTTCATTATAATCTGTTTTAAATATTTTGATGGTGTGTTATTTTGAACTGCACTTTATTGTTATAAAGCTTGTGACCCGTGGGTAGAATAGGTCTTCAGCAACCTATGCTTGCCACAAAAGGCGACTATGCTTGTCATAAGGGGTGACTAACGGGATCGGGTGCCCTTTATTGTGATAAAGCTGGTATCATGCATATGTATGTCTCTGTTGGTGTACATATTCACGTTCATCTTTTTTCAATTGGTACCATACACATGCTTCCCGATTTTTTTCACCTTGTACACAGCCTAATAGTTGCTTGTCAATCCGAAGAACAAGATTTGGTTCTGCATATAGGTGCTGGAGCCTATTTCTGGCGTCCACTGTAGTATTACTGGAATATTGCTAAATTCACCCAATCGCTCATCCTGCTGGGGTATTTTTAATCAGATTGACTTTTAGAAGCCAAAACAGGGAAGTTGGCTGGTGTAGCATATGAAAATGAAATAACTATAACTTGACTGAGGTAACTTGAGACTAAGTCTCAAGTCACAAATCTTCACTGATCTCAAAGTTTTACTCAAATCCTTCAGTAAATTAAGGTTGTGTTGTAGCCACACTATTAAACTAACCCATCTTCGTAAATTATAATTTGCATTCCCACCATCCCCAACATTGCTGCAATATTACTAAACGTGGCTTAAAACAATAGTCACTCTCCGTTCAATATCATTAAAGTCCCTATCTATTGAAAACCGTAACATTAACGTCTCCTTCACCAGCATACATCACTAGTTAAATCATAGTTTCCATGTATGGATGTCAGATTCTTCCAGAAGATGTCATTCAACTTTTCCTCATGTTCTGCCTCATGTTGTAGTACAAGCATCCATTCCGCCACTAACACCAGCCCCATGTTCAATGAGATGTTCACACCCCAGCAGGCTTGCGTTATTAGTGAAAGGTGCATGCTTGAGAACAGCTCTTGGCTAAGGCTTAGTGAGTGACTCAACAACACAAACCTCTTCTGGATTTGAAGATTCAGAATTTAAAGCCAAGATAAAAGGAACCAAAGACATTTGTGTTTTTCAACTTGGTAATGTCGACACTTGAGTGCTGAAAA
The DNA here is from genome assembly GCF_037392515.1 of Haliotis asinina. Classification (NCBI taxonomy): domain Eukaryota; kingdom Metazoa; phylum Mollusca; class Gastropoda; order Lepetellida; family Haliotidae; genus Haliotis; species Haliotis asinina. The sequence goes on along the minus strand of NC_090280.1, from coordinate 42,521,537 downwards.
TTGTACTACGACCACCGCGCTAACTATTGCACTCATTAAAGAGGAATGATACAGGCCAATCTTCCCCCAGGCTAACTCATTGTACGTTTCTCGTGTGTGAATTTTGCATTGATTAACACACAGTTAAAAAGTGAAGTTTTGTCTGGTCAGGGAAAGTAACTTGGACTTCAGGGAGGCGGTCAGATCGACTTAATGGACACATTGTCTAAGACAACGACTGGCAATTAACACAACCCTTGACCCTTCGTGTTAAAGTACTACCTTTCTGAAACTACTCTTAATCATTGCAATATTTTTCCGCCCATATTCTCTTCTCATGGCAGTTTGAATGGTCGTTTGTTCGTGATGCAGTCATTATTTCTTCCTTCTGTCCATCCTTCTTCCTTCTCCCGCTAACTTAACTTCCTGTTCACCAGCAGTCATCAGTCACGACTGTTGACCGATCACCATGGTTCAGACTAATAGTCCTTGTTGTCTGAGGAACTAGTGATTGTACAGGCCCTCAAGGAACTCTTTTGATTGGAATCAAGTCAAAAATCAGATAAACACAGCACTCTAGATGCCTCTGATATGTTTGCCTCCTGTTTTGTTCTGGACAGATTATAAACAAAACATTTACTATCCAGACTTAATTTGAATTTTCTACTTATTGTATTATCACTATGTTGTCAAATTATCTGAGTTCCTTAAAGATCTCTTTTAATTCCACATGTCTGATTTTAGTACTCTTTGACAGCGTTTTCAAATAATTAATCTCTGCAATTAAGAACCATTCCATTGCTCAATTAAACATCAGGTCTAATCTTGGTGCTATGTTCAGGATGTTTCATGTTTTGAATAATTATTCAGTGTACATTGTATATGGAATTACCAACAAAATTCTTGTGTATATTTTAATAAACTGTGTAATATTACATGCTTTTTCTTGTGTTGAGCAGGATTGTGCAGTGAATTGTGAGATGACAGGAAGAATCAAAGTGGTTCACTTGTCCCATGTCATTATTGTATCTCTCTGTGCAGAGTTATATCCCTTGCCGGAACTGGATTTGCTGATTGTTCTTTTGAAATCAAAATGGTTTATCTGTGTACTATATTTCAGTTAAAAACATTTATCCTTCATGATATTTAGCTTTCATCACAATTTCTGAGATGAACTTGAAATAGTATTAAGGCAGCTTAAAATATTACCCACCTATAACATACGGTAAGTAACAGTATCTACACATATTATGGTAAATAATTATACAATTAGGTTTTCTGTGATATAAACATTGTAAACCTATACCATTTAAAAGCCATAATTATTATTAATATAGTTTCAGCCTAAAATGCAAAGAAAACTGTCATGGAGTGCTGAGAATCTCATCATTTTAAACACATCTGAACCTATTTGCTTGGAAACTAATCAATGCTGGTGTGTTATCAGTTCCTGTACTAGCACTGCCCAGTTACCATTAATAGGCACCAAACTGAAAACAGTCTTTTGGTGTTCAGTATCTGATTTATGGATCAATTTCTTCATTGGTTCTTTGTTTAATAGGTTTTGAAGCCAAGATCCAGATTAACGTTGAAGTATAAATTGAATTGCATTATTGAATGTTAATTGTTTTTGGAAAATATCATTGTTTTAGATACATCAGCAAACAAACAATAAAGTTGGACAATTGGTGATTTTCCATTAATGAAATTAGTTGTTTCATGATGATTGATGGCGCAAAACGGTACCAAGTTGGTCGGCGTTCTACCAAGCCAGATCACTTTCAGCTAATGAAATGAGAGACGGTTTCGTTTGTGTGACCCTGTTACCCTTAGGAGTTGAATAGTTGTGGCTGAAAATTATCATGAGTAATTCATTTCATTAACTTGTGATTGGAATTCATACGTGGAGAAGTTCTTCTCGGGTGTGAATGTCGTCACTTCATGCAAATCTTTAATTGTCCATGAAGTCAGTGTTTTTATTGTCAGTGTGGAAAATGTTTTATCTTATCATTTGTGTATTTTAACAATTAAATGTTTACTTATATTTTGTTCAAATGTACAGATGTTTTTGTAAGGAAATAATTAAATATATGTATGTCTGAAATTGGGTTGAGAAAAATTGAATGTTGCCTTGTAGATTTAAGATTCTTTTAGATTAATATTATTGTGTGTTTAAGTGGCCACATACTTAATGTGTGAGCTTGTCACACTAAAGGTGGGGCAGTGGGGTAACCTAAAGGTTAAAGCATTCTCCCATCCTGCTGAACACCTGGCTTCACTTCCCCCATGGGTACATTGTGTCAAGTCCATTTCTAGTCTCCCTGCCATGATACTGGTTGCATTAAACTAAGTCACTCCTTCAAACTGAAGTTGCGGGTTTGATTCCCCAATATGTACCTGGTCACGGTATTGTGGTAGTATTAGGTGAACAACTGATATTTGTTTGTGACATGCAGGCAGAATAGTTTCACCTTTCTGTTAAAATTTGTTTCATCACTGTTTGATAGTAATTCATGAACACATGCTCATGATATAATCTGATTTGTCCAGTCAGCTCTGTTTTTAAAAGAGATTTCTCAAGGATATTAAAATGGTTTTGTCACATTTATTACACATGCACAGTACCACACATTTCTGCAGGTGCAATATGGTGAGTTGTCTGTGATGCCGCAGTTAACATCCAACCCAGTACTGACTATTATTGTCATCATGATTATTATAGCATATTTATATAGCACATATATCCACATAACTGGTACATGCTCAAGGTGCTGGTCTTTTTTCCCCTCGATCACTGAATGTCAGTCTCAGTGGCACATCATATTATCAAACGGAACATCTTTGGGATCAGACCCGTGAAGGTCTCGGGGTAGAATAGGCCTTCAGCAACACATGTCATCGGTTCCCCATTGCGCAGATCGATGCTCATGTTGTTGGTCACTGGATTGTCTGGTCCAGACTCGATTATTTACAGACCGTCGCCATATAGCTGGAATATTGCTAAGTGCGACGTAAAACTAAACTCACTCACTCACTCACTCTTTGGGATCATACAACTCTTGCAGGCACAAGGCTCATCAACTTCATGTGGCTGACTCATCCTTACAAGGTACCCTTTCGTAGCTGGGTGGACATAGTCACAGTATGTTGTCTGAGTTTACTGCACTATACTTTCATTACATTTACATTTGTGTCAAAGAAACAAACAAAATGCAGAATTGTATCAACACTGGAATCGGTATGGCAAAATATGAAGTCGTTACTTGGCAAAATATATCAAAGTTACATTAAATTACATTCTAGCAATTCTAGTAAATTAGATGTACATATTTCAAACCAGGGGCAATACACCCCATTTTACCGTAAGAACCAGTTAAACCAAATTCACATCATTTTGTGCCAAGAACCCTTAGCAATGATGACAATTCAATCTCCCAGAGATCTCTTTCAGGGGAGATAATCCATTGTCTTGACCTGGTATTGACGTAAAGTCTGCTAACCAACAGTGAAGTGTTCTACAAGCCACAACAGAAACGAAGACCATTAGCTCAAATCTCTCAAATACATGAAAAGATCAATTTAACTTCAAACACAAACCCTTCAAGGACTGTGTCCAAATTTTCTTTACTGGGATTAAAGATATTTTTTCCTAAGGGAATGATAAAGAAAATGTTCACTATTATAAGAAAGAACAAAAGCTCACAACAAAAGATTTATGTAATTGAAAAATTACTGCTTTTCAGATAGAATGCAGCAGGTATGGAATGGTAATGGAATGGTAATTCCGTGTTACTTTTGCAGGAACAATTGGGGACTTTCTGTATTGGGTTTGAGGTTAACTTAAACAGTTTTCTATGTCTTGAATTACTTGATGTCATAATGGGATTAGCACCAATCTACATGTTTCTGGATTTAATTAGATTATGGCTAATTTCATTAGAAAATCTTTGTTTATGGTTTTGAATTTGCCCTTAAAGTCCAACTTGCATAAAATCTTATAATGTTAAACTTTTGGTACATTCTTTCTTAATGATGGTGTGTATAGAAAAAAAGTTTTATTCCAGCTTTTGAAGATGGGCTTTTGAATCAAAGGGGCACTAATGTGGGTTTCTAATTAAATTTTGTGTTTGCTCACATAAATTTTGTCTGTTTCAAAAGTACAAAAGTAGGTTCTAAGATTTGTGTTCAATTATATGCCATTAACTTGTGTGTGTTCAGTTGTATAAAGTGTTTATTGTGCCAGTTTTAGATATTAAGAAAATTTATCATATTTGGAAGGCTTTAAGACCCCTGAAGATCTGTGCCCTCAGCAACCTATGCTTGTCATATGAGGAGAGTAACAGGATCGGGTGGTCGCTGACTTGGTGGAAACATGTTATTCTATCTCAATTGATCGAATAACTCTGGATTGTCTGGTTTGGTTATTTACAGGCTGCAGCCATGCAGCTTGAATATTGCTAAACTCCACTCACTCACTCACTCACTCACTCACTCACTCACTCACTCACTCACTCACAGGTTTGTGACATACAGGCTGTAAGACCTGTCTGGACAAGATTCAATTATTTACAGACTGGCGCCAGATAGGTGGAATATTTCTGACTATTAGAACAATCAAATAATTTTACCTTTTAGCAAATATGCATGCATGAAGAAATTACATCATTTCACTGCTCCATTTTCACGCTTCAGCTTCATAATCAAATGAAAACAATCTTGCCTATCTAGAAATTTCGCTTGTTTGCTAAAAGTACATTGATGCTCCATTTGTATGTTGTAAGAACACACATGCAAAGAGCAAACTTGTCCACAAAAGAATTTTATTCCACAAAGGGTATTTCCTCTCAACATATTAACTTGACCTGGCATAAATGGACTTTCTTTGGATTTGTTAAGAAAAGTTGAATCTTTTATGATATGATCTTTGTTTTTTATTTTCAAGGTCAGTGCTAGATTAACTTTGGTGAAGCATGTATGTCAGAACTTCTGAAGCTGCTCACACAAAGCAAGAATACACCAGGAAACATCAAAAGCAGATAAATCTGATAAAAAATATGTGAAAAACACAACATAGGCCATCCACCTGTGAGCAGTCTCTCCCTGTTGAAATAGCTCCAGCTTAGTACTGTGTTTTCTTTGTGATCTCTCTGTGCTGATAGAAAGGTAACTGTTTTGAGAATGAAAAACTCTTCAAGATTAAATCCACAAATAGCTAGAAGTGATTGCTGTCAGTAAACCAGAGATAGACTGCAACTCTATTTCTGAATATCAGAAATGAGATGGTGTTATGTTAATTTGATAGTGCCCATCTTCACTGTGTTAATGTAATACATATTTGTGGTCAGTAATACTGGGGCTGCAACGATGTATCTGAGATATCAATTTATCAATATTAGAACTAAAAAAGTATTGATGCATTGATATAAGTGGCTTCCACTGATAAATGCACAGACCAACATACAGAATGTTTGGGTGTAGACTTGTGGCTTCACTGGGTTTATGTTAGAACTGTTTACTTGATGAGGGTGTCAAGTTTCTTGTCAGTGATTAAATGAGACCGAACCTGCTTCAGCTTGTTTCTATTTCTATAAACTATACAATATTTGGAATATGATTGACACATGTCATCTGTTCCCAATTGCACAGATCGATGCTCATGCCATTGACTTACTGGAGTCACGAACTCACTCACCCCTACCTGAAACTGCCTGCGTAATTGTCATTGATACCTGTGTGATGTAATTACCTGCTCATGGACACAGATACTAAAAGTTGTTATTTAATTATTTGGTATCTGTAGGACATATCAGATGATTTCATATCAATACATGCCGTTGACCGAGAATGAATATTGTGAATTTGGAGGCATTTTGAAGTGCATATCATCTAAAAACATCAGTGTAATGCATCTGTGTGCATTGTCTGTCAAAGGCATGAATACATCCTAAGTATGGAGACAAGGTAGGGCCACATACAGGGTATGCATAAACTGTGCATTTTGTAACATTCACTGGGTGTTTTGTGAAGTGGAGAAAGAAATGTACTGGTAACAATTTTCTTCCTGGGTACATAGAAGTACCGGCATGGTACTGGATCATTAAGCATGTGTGGCTTAGGATCTAATAATATTTTTGTCATGCACCAAGGTTATAGAATAAAGGGAACAGACAAAACCAAATACATAATGCCCTTTAGAAAGTGGTCAAATGTAACAAATGTTATATTTGGAATTACACTTTCTCTTTCAAGTACAGATTGAAGTGCTTTGGGGGTTGAGCTCCATTCAGAATTTGAAATCGAAGGGTCTGGGTTCAAATCCTGGATTGGTGTCGGATGTTACTAGAATCCTTACTTAGTGTTATAGCAGATATATACTGACAGCAAAAGAAACACTGTGTTTTTTTTTTGTCAAGTTTTCATTAGAAAATATAAACATGAGCGCATACTTTTATGAGATTTAATTTTTTTGAAAGCTGAGTTGCTTTTGCTGTTTAGTAACATGTGCCATCGAAATGATTCCAAAAATAAAGTATAATGTGATTCAAAACTATCTGTTCCATGTTGAATGCAGTACCAAAGAAAATTCAGTTGAACTATTTTGATAAATGGAATTTTAATTTAGAGTTATGAAAAATGTAAGTAGGTTTATAAGATATAAAATGTGATTTAGATTGATGGAATTCTGACTCTGAATCAGATTGATATCATACGGCACGAGAATATTATGGTGTATATGTCCTTTCAAGCTCCAAAGACAATCATTTGGGTGAGATATTACCGTAGCCTTTAGATAAGCCCACCATTTTCTGCAATATACTTTTTCTGGCCCTCAAAATTCAGCTTATTAACAGTCATTTATGGGTAAGAATATTTGTGAGAAAAGCTGAGATGATCTCTTAGAGCTTCTATGATTCATGTCCAGTATGAACATGGCAGTCTCACAGTAACCTCACAAGACTTGGCTGGGCACCATTTCCTGTACACACAAGTATATTTAGCATGGGGGCGAACTCTGAGATTTTCATAAGTGATACATCACTGTACGACATAAACAAACGTGTAATCTGACAAACTGTATATAGTCGTTCATGTAATCACACCGTTAATGGTGTCTGGTTAGAGGCCAGAGACAGACCTGGTGGCCATGACGCTGTAAGGCTTGCAGTAAGGGTCATGCAAGGCCATAGAAACTCTTAATTGCCATCATAAGACAGTTGTCCCTTGCAGGTGGACTTTAATTGTCCTCTAATGGCTCAATTTGGTATTCAAACTCAAGCAGAGGGGTCATGAACTTATATTGTATGTCTGCAGGCCTGTATGGGAGACAAAAGGGACAGTCTGGCGGTATAATTTAAATGTTGTGCTCCTTTTTGACTGTAGTGCAAGTCCACCAGACAGGTAGGCTGTTGACATGGATGACAATCCATGTACCACTTCAAGAATCCCTGTTTGCAGCAATAATGATGATTATTATTATTATGATTATTATTTCTGCTGCTCAGTTGGATGCTGGTAGCTGTGTCACATCTGCTGACTTTTTGTAGCTACATCTGATTTGGCTTCTGTTACTGCCTAGCATCTGCAACTGCTGCAACTGGCACCACTGCTATGTGTATGGCAGCCTTTGCCTCCACGGTTATAATTCACCCTACACTGAGCTCAACTCATTCATTTCAAAATAACCCATGTTTGAAGCAAGACACGATTGCCTCGACTGGCTCATCTGTGTGACTGTGCCGGAATTTCGAATATAGCTGCTCATGATGTCAATCACTGGAATGTTTATTAAAGAAAAAGTGGTTAAACAAAGAAGGAAAGGAACATGAATACTATTAAGGCCAGGTAGATACTGCTGGCAGCCATTGTGGTTCATTGTGATATCTTATCAGTGTGTCAGTAAATAAACATATCACTATTAATGATTTCAGAATTTACATATACCCCTAATTAATTTTGTCCAGTATATTTCCTGAGGACTAATGATTGGAATGTTTATGTTGTGTGTTAGTGGTCAGAGGAAGCCTATTCTTTCACTATGGCAGCTGCTCATGCTATGCTGGTAATGATACTGCTTTTACTGTTGATACTGCTAATGATATGGCTACTGTTACTTTAATACTGCTATGGCTACTACTGTTACTACGGCTACTTCTACCACGACTGTTACTGCCGTGCTTCTGCTACAACTACTGCAACTGCTACTGGTACTGCAACTACTACTGCTACAACTACTGCAACTACTACTGCTACAACTACTGCAACTGCTACTGCAACTGCTTCTGCTAAAACTACTGCTACTGCTACTGCAACTGCTTCTGTTACAACTACTGCAACTACTACTGCTACAACTACTGCAACTGCTACTGCTACAACTACTGCAACTGCTACTGCTACAACTACTGCTACTGCTACAACTACTGCTACTGCTACAAACTACTGCAACTGCTTCTGCTACAACTACTGCTACTGATGCAACTACTGCTACAACTACTGCTTCTGCTACAACTACTGCAATTACTTCTGCTACAACTACTGCAATTACTTTTGCTACTGCTACTGCTACAAACTACTGCTACTGCTACAATGACTGTTACTGCCATGCTACTGCTACAACTACTGCTACAACTGCTACTGCTACAACTACTGCTACTGATGCAACTACTGCTACAACTAGTGCCTCTGCTAAAACTACTGCAATTACTTCTGCTACAACTACTGCTACAATGACTGTTACTGCTACAACTACTGCTACTGCTACAATGACTGTTACTGCCATGCTACTGCTACAACTGCTACAACTACAACAACTGCTACTGCTGCAACTACTACTACTACTGCTACAATTACTGTTACAGCATCTGCTTATGTTCATGCTTATTCTGCTATTGATACTGCTATTGAAACTGCTACTGAAGCTATTGATACTGCTATTGAAACTGCTACTGAAGCTATTGATACTGCCTGGTACTGTTGATGCTGATGCTAATGATATTGCTCTTGCTGCCACCTGGCTACAATAACCACTGCCTCACCGTTGCAGGTTGTATCAATGTAATTATCATAATTTGGTTTTTGTAGTAATGTATTGTGTTTTTATGCTTATTTTATGTGAATGTTTAAAAAGTACTACTATCTTTTCAGACTTGCCGCTTACTTCATCACAAGACAAGCATTTATTGTTGATTTGTTTGTGAAGTTTGTTTTATAGTTTGAAAGAAATTTCATTGTGTTTGTAAGTTAAAATTAAAAAATATAGTAGATTTTCTGGGTTCCAAAGAACTTATTATCAATTTGTCTATTTTTCCAATGAAGATTTCTATTTTCTTTTTCATCTTTGTCAAAACAAAGCATTCATTGAAAGTTAAACCTCTGGCATTCAATTACCGACTCCCAGCAAAAGGGGGTTTATGCTCTTTTTATGAGTTTTTTCATCTTTTGAAATTACTGTTTCGCGCTTGTACTCTTTTTTGAAGTTATGAATGTCATTTTGTGTCGTGCCACATGATGTCTTCACTTTTGTTTAAAATCATCCATGTACAACTGGAGGCTCAAATTCATTATCAGATTTTGATTAAATGGACAAGAGTTACTTCCCTTTTTAGCGAAAAACATTTTGCTTCACTGTCAATCATATTCAGTTGACTGATTCATGAAGATAATTTGTGCATATTCAACAGTTTTTCATCATATGATATAGAATTCATACTAAAAGTCAGAACATCATGTATTTTACCTAATATTCTGCGTTTTTTTACTTTCATTTTTGTGATTGCATATTTTGTTTTCTCTTTAGATATATTACTCAATACATGCTAAGGTCAGCATCAACTTAAGTGGAAGATGTGGCCTCTAAGTGTTCGGTAATGTTATAATAAATATTCATGGCTGCTTTTCTTTATTGTCATATATAATAACTTGTTTTGTTGTAACAATTTAATGATTCTGTGAATTTTTGAATGTTTATGTTTCAAAAGACAGACGTATTTGAATTCATAGTTATTTGATTACGATTATTATTTGATTGTATTTGCTGTTTGAATGTAATTGTTGTTTGTCCACAATTTGAATTGTTACAGAATGAATTAGAAATAATTCTGTGGGATGTTATTTATTTCTGAGGTCCCTCATAACAATATGAATTTCACAAATGAATGAACTTCATAACCATTTGACTAAATTAGAAAAAGCAAATTTGAGTTTGTTTCCACATAAGTGATTAACTGTGATAAAAATAGCTAACTTAAACTGACTTTACAGTTTTCTTTGATTTTGAAGAGATTACCATATATGGCATTAGCTTTGTTTAGAAGCCCTGACTCAGAGCTTGGCATGGAGGGACTTAATCTCATTTAATTATTTGGGGACATTTTTAAGACATTCTTGCTTTTGAACTAAATTATTTTACCTTTATTGTTTCTTTTATTATTCAAAAATAGTAATTAGCAATGCATTGCTTGGATGGCAAGAACATCAAAAGACATGGTGCCATAAATTTTGGTGAGCGTTACAGGACAAAATTAACTGATTACTCCCTTCATGTCAGCCTAGTGATAGCTAAATCTATCAAACTTTTTAATTTTTTTCTAAATGGATTAAGATTTTATGGTTGTTATATTATGCAATTTCTTTCTCATCTAAAACACATAATTTGCCAAAGTTTATAAAAATTATAATTACTAATCTGAGATTTTATAAGATACATTAAACATCTGTCTACATTTCGTGTAATCAAATTAACAATTAGTGTGAGAACAATGTTTGTTTAACATTATCACAGCATGAATGACTACCAATTAACCACTCATGTTTAAAAAAATAACCGATATTTCACTGCATAGCATTGTTTCAAAACTAGCCAGTTTGTGGCCACAAAGATCATTAAGAAATGAATTATAGGTTGTTTTTTCCAGTGGGGAAGATCTTGAATATTTTTGGGGGGCCGATATCAAATAGAATTAAACCTTTTATGTACAAAACCCAAGTGTGTGATAAAATGCAAACACCAATTGAACTGGTATAAAAGGCAGAAAAACCTTTACACCAAACAAATTACACCTCTATTATTCAAATAATTTCTGGGAAAAAAAAATGGAAAAATACTCTCAAACAAGTCTCTGATGTTTCCAAGTGGGAATTAAAAAATTCCTTTTTCTTTTCAAAACAAGTCCCAGTTTTGTAATGTTTCACCAGGGTTTGAGTTATCAAATCGCTAATCCCAATAAAGGCACAATGAATACTGCTGATGAATTTCTGCACATGGAAATCTGGAGATGAATTTTGTCATTAAGCAATTACTTTGATGAGATGAGGCTAATTTATCAGGTGTACGTACCGAACGTTTCAGTGTATTAACCATGGTGAATATTTGAAGACATGTTAAGTGACAGATGGGGGTTGCTGGGGAGTGGCACTGTGTCTTCATGTGGGGAGAGGGCGGTGAAACACTTAACGTTGATCACTGGCGTCGTCAGATGGGGATTGCACCAAGAGAGAAGCTGGAGCATTTAGCTCAGTGTCGTAGGACAATTTGGATACAATACGTTTCAAGAAATGAAATATGTTTCTTGTATTTTTTTAAAAACCATTGTTTAAGATCTTACTGAATTTTAAAAACTGTATTCAGAGATATCAGTCTGCATCACTTTGTTTTTGTAGGAATCTGTATAATGATTTGGGGTCAGGAGTGTTAGGTGTTGACCAGAGTTACAATGTTGTTGCAGGTTTGAATCCTTGATTTGCCCTGCTTTTGCATACAGCTTAAATGAAGGGCAAAACAAGCAACACTTTGAGGTGTCAGTGCTCTAAACCATATTGGTCATTTGTAGAAAGAACACAAGGTGCTTAGAAAGTTGACAAGGAGGAGTGCTTATTAGAAACCACACAGTACCTGTGTTAAAAACTATGAGTTTGATATGTTTTGTTGTAAAGAATACATGATGACAAATGTGTGAAACTATGAACCATCTTGTAAGTATTTGGTGTTTGTGAAGGACCTCACCAAGATTACCTCCCTTGAACTAACCAGGGTGCCTTATGGCAGTGTTGTCAATTCCCCAAAATTTCAGTCAGACATGGTCTGGTAACTTTTGAGAGTTTCCAGTCCAGAATTTTCTGGATTAAGAAAAATAATAAGATGGTAAATAAGCACAGGGAAACTGATCACTATGCTCAAAGTCAGATTCCTTCTAGACCATCGGGCATGCAGCTTTTTAATACTGATTATCTGGTTGGGCAGACGTGAGTTTGCAACACTGTGTATGGAGTTGTATTCTATAAAGGGATTACAGTAACTGAAATATTTTTATCTTACTATTCTTGGTGAAAAGTAGCTCATGACCCTTGAGGTCTATCATCAGAGTTTGTGCCAAAGATGCCCAGCTGGACAAAATGGCCACTTGATAGCATAAGTGATCAGACTAATGTTCATTAATGACTTCATGAAAATATACACACAGGTCAGAGATTGCATGAAATAAAAACTAACAAATTCATAAACTCAATTAAAGAAGTTCCCACAAGCTTCAAAATCCATCTAAATCTGACTGACAGAAAGGGATTTAAAAAAATGAAATTAATGAATTTCTTTCTTCATTAAATCATGAGATGATGTATTTCTTAGAAAATTAAACAACGCGATTAGGAAATATGGGTCATTTAAATTCATAAAATATAATATAATAAATGAACCAGACAGACTTTGTAGAAAACATGTAGCATGTCTGAAGCTTGCTAAGTCTCTTCCACATGGAGACAGCGTGCTGCATCGTCGGTTGACAGACATCATTGTTTGTCCTGAAAGCGAGCGTCCACCTTGACAAAGAAAACAGGTGAAGGGGCATCACAATAGTGAACAAATCACTGATCATGCTTCATCCTACAAACGTCGCAAAGCGGTGACTGATCGCGGAAACAAAGCTCTCTTCAAGAACAAGGATTTTCAACGTGACAGACCAAATTTGTCTCTGTTTGGCAAATTTAAAAAAGGATCTTCAGAAGATGGCATAGAAATTCTCAATGATGAAGGATAAAAATGGGAGAAAATTAACAAAACGAGACAAAATGGAATGAATTACGAGTCCCTTCATTAAATAGCTGCCCACGTCTATTACACATGTGCAGGTTTAATGATCGTTTGACTAAAGAAAACACCAAAACTAAATTTGGTCAATGAAGTTAGGTGCGGGCACTGGACACTTTTTAACAGATTTTGAATTTTCGTCCCCAAAAGTCTGAAACTTGCATGACAGTTGCTCGTTAATGTATGGTACTCTCTGATCATCATTAATTTGACTATTATAGTCGTTAATACTGCTGCAATTAACACTTTTCCCCTCGTTAAACAGATTTGGGGAAACATCATGTGATCAAAGCACTTTATTGCAGTAAAAGAAGTTCTGGCTGATATAGTTTTCGTGGCCTGTCACAATGACTTTATTTCATGGAGGATAGGACTTTTGAACACTTGTCAATGACTTTTTGGATTGGTTGATTGACAGATCAGTTTTGTATCCACGTCGTCGATTCGCCAGATCAAAGGGAGATTGAAATGTAGGAATTACGCTAAAGTGGTTTGGGATTAATATTGCTCTATTAGGCTTGTCCAGTCATAATAAGGGAACATTTGGCTTGCTAGGTTCTAGCAGGGGAATTTATAAATTCTGACCCCAAATGAGATTGATGACAGGTTTAAAGAGGTAAAAAAGATTTATTTTGAAGTAAAATACAAAATATTCCCTCAGTTGTAATTCTGATGTATTGACGGATTCTCTGTCTGAATTGTGAAATGAATTTTGAAAATGATGGCGTTTTTTAAATCCCATTTCAAGTTAAAAGCTCCTTCATTAGCCAGAGAGTCATACCCTTCTGTTTACATTTTCTCCAAGAATATCATGGACGTGGTTATAATTTTGTAATTTTAAGGAGGCTTTGAGAAATTTTAACCACTTGTTTCAAACCTTTCGCTTTGCATTTAAAAATTTAATGACACATCACTCAGCTGGGACTGCAATGCCTGGCAGGGAGGGGTTTATTTTATTTATTTATTTATTTTGTGGAGGGGGGGGGGAAGGGGTTGGGGGAGGAAGTAGAATGAAATGAGGGTAGGTACTATTTTGTTCTCAAGACTGCAGCCTAGTTTTTGCATTGGTTTCACATTAATTTTTGAGTTGCTCTGTGCATAACGTGTAAAAATATCTGCTGGCCAAATTCCTCTTTGGTTGTATGCTATACTGATAGTGTAATGAAAGCAAATGTATAGTTTTATGTCAGTTGTAACTTATCTCAATTATTTCATGAACCAAAGACCAGGGTAAGTGATATAAATAGCTTAATTTATGTCAACAAGTTCCTTTATAAATACATCTTGCCAGCACCATTCTTCCTGCACATCCCCTTCTCACAACTAACAAAACACACATTTCTGATGAAGTTGGAACCAAAATAGGACATCAATTATTGAAAAACATAGACAAATGGATGTATGTATTCAGCCATGAACAGTTGTCACATGTAAATAATTATTTATTTAATTATTGTATTTTGAGTGTATTTACATTGTTGGTTAACATACAAGCACAACAGAAGTTTGCCAGTGGATAGTTTCACATGATTTGCACATGGGCACAGTGAGTCCAAAATAAATGTGAAACCAACTTACAGACTATGGAGAGAGCGAATGTAGGAATACAAGAAATTGGTTTACATATTGGATCCATGTTGGGATTCAAACCTTGGTCTTCCTTAAGAATATGACACTTTAACCACTTGGTGACCTTCACCACATTCTTCCCATCTGATGAGATTTTTTGTTTGATTTTTAATTCAGTTCTTGAGATGACACAGTCTATAAAAAAAGTAATTGACAGAAATCCTCAACAAAATATTTTGATCAATCAACATGTTTGATGAGCAAGAGTTGTATGTTATTTCTTTAAACGTCAGTGCAGAGGGGTAACCTAGTGGTTAAAGTGTTCACTCATCACACTGAAGACCCATGGTTCTATTTTCTTTATAATTACAACGTGTGAAGCCCATTTCTTGTGTCCCCCATCATGATAGTGATGGAATATTGCTAAAAGCAGCATAAAACTCAAATCACTCATTAAACATGACATGACAATTATTTTTCAAGTTTCTTCAAAACGGTTCTTTTTAAACAAATTCAAAGTCTGCTTAGAATATCAAATGGTCTGCAACTAACAGTGGTGAATAATCTGGACGTTTCATAATGTGGATGATATTGCTGGGTGGACATGATTTGACCATTCTTGAACAACCAGCCTATGGTACTGGCCTCTGAAGTGGGTCTGTGTACAGACCAGTAATCAGCTAAGGTCAGTCAGCATTGGTCAGAGAGAGAGTCCTTGTGTGACTGGCCATGATTATCAGCTCAAGTCTGGGTAGGACATCAAGTCATGCTGAAATACATAGTAACTGCAGTGTCTCCTGATACTTGTCGTTTTGTTTGCCTCCATTCACACAGCAGTGAGTGGGTACCCTGTAGGAGGCACTGATAGGACTGTTGAGTTTTTGGTGCATCATATGCCTCATAGCAGTCCTGGGCTACTGTTTATCAAAGTACGCTCAAATAATTTTCAGTTTTTCATTCTACTTTTCTTTTATAATGAACATAAAGTAAAAAGTTTATCAGTTTTATCTATGGAGGATATGCTTTTGGGTGGTGGAATTCTAGCAATGATAAGTGTGCATGAAAACATTGCTTGTGACCCTGAAAATAACATTCTGAAAAAATGAAAGCATGTCGTCTTGGCTGAAAGTTCTGGGATCTTTATGAAGATAAAATGGTGCAACCTTCATCAGTCCTGTGTTTCAAAATTCCTCAATAGCGCTTCAAGCAGCATTAAGATGAAACTCTTCAATGTTCCTGCAGCAGAAATGAAACGCTTGCCTTTCTGCTTACATTTATCATCGTAGTGGTATATCTTCAAATGTTCTTTTTTCATTAACACCACACCAAAACAGGAGTAGAGGTGGAATGTCAAGAACAAACATGCCATGCAGCCACAAATTGTCATGCATGTCATATCACATCACACGCTTACTGACTACCAGCCATACTTCAGGATATCCATCAAAACTAAACCAGGACCAAACCCCATAAAAACAGTTTTATTTCACTTTCAGCCTATTATTGTCTTATCAGCTAGAGTTATCTCCCTTGACAACACAGGGGGATTACCCACAAATGCTTTTATGACTGCAATGGTATTGAACCATCCCACTGCACAGGCCCCCTAGCCATAAGAATTACACAGGATATTATTTATGATCAGGCCTAGTGTAA
Organism: Haliotis asinina; assembly: GCF_037392515.1. Taxonomy (NCBI): domain Eukaryota; kingdom Metazoa; phylum Mollusca; class Gastropoda; order Lepetellida; family Haliotidae; genus Haliotis; species Haliotis asinina. The sequence continues at coordinate 42,505,255 of NC_090280.1, read as the reverse complement.
ATTTATAGATGGGGGATTGTTTTACAAATAATGAATATTGCAATTGCAATGTCGGGTATTACTCATGATGAGATGGCAGCCATTGCTTTTGAAACCATTAGAGAGACTGGGTTTTGTACAGGTAAATGGAATATAATTGTTAGGGATGAGTTTGTGGGCTTTGTCCTGAAAATGTCATCCCACTTAAGGATGGTCATGTTTCTTGAATGGCTCTTCATTATGGCCTCCGTGATGATGTTCAACATTTTGAAGCTCAGGCTTTTATGGTTATAACTGAGCTAAAATGCTTGTTGTTATACTGACAGAGTTTAAACATTGAAAAACCATTAAGAAAATATGAAATTTTGTTATGGAAGTAACACTGCTCTTCAATTACTGAATTGTTAATGGATTTTTGTGATATAACAGTTTTGAGAAGAAGTTGAAATCTGTGGAAATATGATGCAAAGCGAAGCTGTTCAGACAGTTGTCGGGGACTGAGAGCGTGGTGTCGTCCAGTTTTCTGTTTGCAACATGGGGAAAAAAGAGGTATTTTTCAGCTTTTGTTCACACAGCTTTTCAGACATCAAGGATGCAGGTCTGACTCAGATGGCGCTGATATTAGGCTGCAGTGTTGTTGGTTTTCTGCTGCATCCAACATGGAAGATGGAGCTTAATTATCAGTAGGAAGGTCATTGTTTCAATCAACATGGCAGCAATCATATATTTCAGAAAGGCATGTTCCTTTGTTGTCACAGAAGACTCTGATCAACGACAGTGGTCTTCATAGAGGAATGGTGGGGTGTGGATGGGCTGAACCTTAGTGGTCTTTGTAGAGGAGAGTGGGTGTGGATGGGTTGAATCCAAGTGGTCTGTGTGGAGGAGGGTGGGTGTGGATTGTCTGAACCCTTGTCTGTGTAGAGGAGGGTGGGTCTGGATGGGTTGAATCCAAGTGGTCTGTGTGGAGGGGGAAGGGTGTGGATTGTCTGAACCCTTGTCTGTGTAGAGGTGGGTGGGTGTGGATGGGTTGAATCCAAGTGGTCTGTGTGGAGGAGGGTGGGTGTGGATTGTCTGAACCCTTGTCTGTGTAGAGGAGGGTGGGTGTGGATGGGTTGAATCCAAGTGGTCTGTGTGGAGGGGGGTGGGTGTGTATTGTCTGAATCCTTGTCTGTGTAGAAGAGGATGGGTGTGAATGGGTTGAATCCAAGTGGTCTGTGTGGAGGGGGGTGGGTGTGTATTGTCTGAATCCTTGTCTGTGTAGAGAAGGGTGGGTGTGGATGGGTTGAATCCAAGTGGTCTGTGTGGAGGGGGGTGGGTGTGTATTGTCTGAATCCTTGTCTGTGTAGAAGAGGATGGGTGTGGATGGGTTGAATCCAAGTGGTCTGTGTGGAGGGGGGTGGGTGTGTATTGTCTGAACCCTTGTCTGTAACCCTTGTCTGTGTAGAGAAGGGTGGGTGTGGATGGGTTGAATTCATGTGGTCTGTGTGGAGGGGGGTGGGTGTGTATTGTCTGAACCCTTGTCTGTGTAGAGGAGGGTGGGTGTGGATGGGTTGAATCCAGGTGGTCTGTGTGGAGGGGGGTGGGTGTGGATTGTCTGAACCCTTGTCTGTGTAGAGAAGGGTGGGTGTGGATGGGTTGAATCCAAGTGGTCTGAGTGGGGTGTAAAATGAAACTAACTCATTCACTCACTCATGAGGTTCTGACCAGGTGATGGGCAAGCAACAGTCCCACCTATAGCTGCGACCATCAGGAGTGACACAAGCAACTTCAAAGATTGCACCCTTCATGTTTTAAGAGTAGAAACTAAAGTAATATTTGTTTTTCTTTAACATTATTCTCCAAAGTCAAAAGTCACTTCATTCAATACACATAACTGTCTTCTAATACTCTCTGTAAGCGCTGACACAGTAATGAATATACATCTATCACCTCCAGATGTCTCCTATTTCGTTTACTTGTCAAGAAATAAAAATAAATAAATTGTTTTTTCCTAGTTTGAAGTCATTTCCTTCTGCGTGAAGGTTTTTGTAGAAGCTATCTTGAAATGATATTATACAGAGTTTACTGGCAAGGCAAAAAGTTGACCTGGTCACTGGCTTGCTCCTTTGAAATAGTTTAAGGGGGCATATCTGTCTGTGCCTGCATGGTTTATGGGAAGGGGCTATAACGTGTATGTATTTTTAAGTCTTTAGTGGCTGTAAATGCTTTCAGAAAAGAGACGATTGATAATTTTAACGAGAGTTGAATGCACCTTTGAGCCTTGTAGACATTACACTTTTCATTGGCATCTGTTGGGGCTGTCATCAGTTGCGGCCTGCTTGAGTTAAGACCTCAACAATGAGGGTCTTCAAAGCTTATGTAATAAAGGGAAGTCATGCCAGTTTAACCAATCAGATATGACTAGCTTACCTTTAACGCCTCTGTTCATTGACTGCATATTACCAGAGACCATATAGTCTATTATATGGTATCTGATATTACCTGTATAATGTTACCGGCAGCGATATTGTATTGAATTTGTGAACAAAGCTGAAAAACATTGCATCACTTGAAAGACAGATACGCCTTGCAACAGATATCTTTGTAGTGTGTAATCTTCTTCAAAATTTAATGTGAAACCTGGTAATGTAAAGTCTCGCAGTGTGAAGCGTAGCAATGCAAATCCAGTGAGAAACGGAAATGTAAATCCTGGTAATGTGAAGCCTGGCAATGTAAATCCTGCCAGTGTGAAGCCTTGTAGCGTAAAGCATCGTTATGTGAAGCCAGCTATGTAAATCCTCTTAATGCAAAGACTAGCAATGTAAATATCTGTAATATATAGCTTGGCAATGTAAAGTCTTGTTGTGTGAAGCATTGTAATGTGAAGCTTGGCAATACAATGCCTGGCAATGTAGAGTCTTGTGTGAAGCATTGTAATGTGAAACTTGGCAATACATTGCCTGGTAATGTAAAGTCTTGTTTGTGTGAAGCATTGTAATGTGAAGCTTGGCAATACAATGCCTGGCAATGTAATGTCTTGTTGTGTGAAGCATTGTAATGTGAAGCTTGGCAATACAATGCCTGGCAATGTAAATCCATGTAATATGAAGCCTGGCAATGTGAAGTCTGACGGTGTAAAGCATCTTAACGTGAAACCTGGCAATTCGAAGTTTGACAATACAGAGCATCATAATGTGAAACCTGACACTATAAAGCATCAACATCTGAAGCCATACAATGTAAAACATCGTAATGTGAAACCTGGCAATGTAAAGCATCGTAGTGTGAACCTTGGTAATGAAAAGTCTGGTAATAAGAAATTTCAATGAAAGTCCAACAATGTGAAACCTGCATAGCAGTTGGAAGCATCGTAATGTGAAGTTTGCCAGTGTGAGGCCTGGGAATTTGAAGCATCATCATATTACACATGGCAATGTAAGTCATTGTAATGTGAAGCCTGACAATGAAGATTATCGTAATGTGAACTTGGCAACGTAGAGCATTGTAATGTGAACCTGTTTAATGTGATGTTTGCCAATGTGAAGCCTTGCAATATTAAAGCATATTTATAGGCAGTCTAACAGTGCGGAATCTGTAAATGGAAACCCAAGCGAACAAAGGTTGTACATGTGACCAAATGTGCAATTATTTCAGTTTCTGCAAGTAATCACTTATGAAGGCTGTGGTCAACACCCATGCCCACGCCTCTGTGAGACGCCCATGTCGCCATGATCGTAGACCAGCCTCGATTGACCTTCAGTGTATCCCTACCTGACACATGATTCACCCAAGGAGGCTCGGACGTACAATATAATTATCTAAATGCCTTTCTGAGGACACTAGACACCTTAACATTTTCTTATAGATTCTAAGACCATGAGATCCAAGCACAGAAGATTTTGTTTTAATCGAAACATTTCAGTGTTGCAAGAAATACTTTTCCTTTAAAGTGTCACGATTGTCATACAATTTTCAGTACTTCTTTCGACTATACTATCAGCATGTTTCAGCGTGTCGTGAAAGTGTTTCTGTCTAGTACAAAGAAATGTTACAAACAAAAGCATGTCTCGGCGTGTCGTGAGGGTGTTTCTGTCTAGTACAAAGAAATGTTTCAAACAAAAGCATGTTTCGGCGTGTGGTGAGCGTGTTTCTGTCTAGTACAAAGAAATGTTTCAAACAAAAGCATGTTTCGGCATGTCGTGAATGTGCTTCTGTCTAGTACGTAGAAATGTTACAAACAAAAGCAGATAAAACCGGAACAGGAACTAAATCACTAAAGTGACTTGTTAAGCTCTCAATCGTAAATCGTAACACGTCTGATTCGAGTCATTCAAACCAGACTTGACTAGCCTGCTAACGTATGTTTCACGGTGAAGATCGATTTAAGTCATGTATGCCTTGACCAGAGACAATGTCTCGTTCACGTCTAGACCGTCTAAAATGTCTAGACCTGCTCTGAAAGTATCAGAGCATGGAACTATTTCCTTGCATTTGTCTTTCTCATTGCCACAATGTAAGTATGCATTCTTGTTTGTTATGTTTAATATTTGGGACGACTCAGGAAACCATTATCGCATAAACAAGCCAAATACGTGTAAACAAACGTCGTGTTTAAGGTGAGATTTGTGTTTCGCGACCCCTGTGAACGCTTCTTCACATCCAAGGGCTCGGTTTCTTGTCATGTGTTATGTCACACAGACAGTAACGAATTTTGCCGGATCACAATAAGTTCTTGTGTGACAAGAGGGACGATATCAACTTTCCAAGAGCCACCTTTACCTTCATGTCGAGACAGAAGTTGTTTAGTCTAGGTTATGGTATTCCCGTTCCCAGGAAACCTTTCAGACTCACTCACTCACTCATTCACTCTTAAACCAGCACGGACAGTGAGTGTGTTTAGTTTTACGCCACACTCAGCAGTATTCCAGCTATGTGGCGGCGGTCTGTAAATAATCGAGTCTGGACCAGACAATCCAGTGATCAACAGCACGAGCATCGATCGGTTCGATGGGAACCGATGACACGTGTCAACCAAGTCAGCGAGTCTGACCACCCGTTCCGTTAGTCGCCTCTTGCGACAAGCATGGGTTACTGGAGGCCAGTATTCTAACCCGAATCATCACGGGTATTTAACGGGAGACCGGTGTAGGGAATTTCAAAATTTGACGCTTTAGTGGTATGAGTAATGTCCGATACAGTTCTCTATTCTAACTTGTATCACACGTCCTCGGTGTTTTAAGATGAACAATTGACAAACCTTAGCTTGTGTTTATGACGGTTGTCACCAGTGGGGCAAGATACGTTTGCCTTTACGCGAACACCTGGTGTCATCAATATGCACGTTTGGTGACGATTATTTACGGTTACATATCTCTCGGATCGTCGGGGGGGTTGTCCTATTGACGATGAACTGATTGGATGTGCAGTTTTATCCATATGCTTCTGTACATCTGGTACGCGTTCTTGGTTATGGATGACCTAAAGAGGCGCTGATCAGCAACATGAACGTCACAGGCAGAATACAATGCCTTTAGAGGACAACGTCATCCTTGATTGTCTAATTGCAGCTTCAGCCACGTCCATACAGACCGGTAAAGATCCGGGATAGAATAGGCCTTCAGCAACACATGCTTGCCATAAAAGGCGACTGTGCTTGTAAGAGACGACTAACGGGATCGGGTGGTCAGGCTCGCTGACTTGGTTGACACATCGTTTTCCAAGTGCGTAGATCGATGTTCATGCTGTTGATGACTGGATTGTCTTTACTCGGTTATTTACAGACATATTGCTAGATGCGGCGTAAAACAAAACTCACTCACGTCCATACACTGACCAGTATCATCCACCAAGTGACAGTCATCTGGTTCACGGACCTGAGGGACATTTACTCTTATGACCACCACAGCTTTTTCAAAACAACTTTACCATTCAGTCCTTTTATTAAAGAATGTCATCGGCCGTTACCCAAGCATAGGAAGACTTAAAGTAGTCACGTGACCTGAATACGTCACAGAGAGTTTTGTGGACATTAAACAAGTGTTATGACAACCGGTTGGTATCTTTGTCTACAGAATACTTCATTCAGAAATATCACGACAGTGTTAGTTTCGTTTTTGGTACTGCAGCGGAATGAATGAGTACTAGCTGACTGCCTTAACTCCACGGCCACCGTACACCTTTATTATCGATTTCATAAATGTCCTTGAATTGACATTGCTCGGATGCTCAGTGCAAATGCTTATTTTATCAATGTTCATTGAAAGAACTAGGTTTCTGCAAATACACCCCCCATCTCCTTCAAACTAAAACGAACTAACTCCAAGTCCCTTTATTTACACTAGAGTTTGTATGAATTCTCATACCGTTGTGTTCTTAAGACCCGTTCTCTTAATATACACTAAGCGTTGTTACAAAAAAATCATTAATGATAACGATTACTAAGATAAATCTCATTTCTAACCACACATTTATGCAATTCTGTAGTTCTTTACAATTTTGAAGGTCTGTTGAAAAGTCGAATCTAATTCACATGAAGATGAAAAAAACCACAGTAGACAAATGGACGCCATCGTTTGTAGGCAGTGTAAGGGCGGATTGCTGGTTGATAAAGAATGATATGGCAACTTGGGGCACAGGGACTGGAAGGATTTTGTTATATGAATTGCTCATAATTCAATTGTTTTAACAGACTTGTCAACGTTTGGACGTGGCGATAAAACAGGGGGCTGTTTTCTGGTATTTATTAAGTTTCGTATAGAACAGGAAGTGACAGATATATGAAAAAAGAGGTTTAATTTGTTAAGTCGAGTTTGCCAAAAAATGGATTTACCATTTTGGATTGAAAAAAACGGTATCGATGACATTTGAGGGTTTGATTTTAAAAATACTGTTTTGTTAAATGGCGCTATTTTATTCTTTGCGTGTAAAGAGTTTTAAAGTTTGTTTGTTGCTAGACACCGCTCTCAAAAAATTCAAACTATATGACTAGGATCTGTATATGATTGTGTCTGGACCAGATAATCCAGTGATTGACATCATGGGTATTGATTTGCGCGATAGAGATGAGATGACACCTGTCAACCAAGACAGCAGACCGGACCCCCTGATCACGTGAGACAAGGAAGGTTTGCTTCTAACCAGTTCAAACCCGAATCTTCACGGGTCAAGTCTACAGAGGAAATATCCGCTTAATGAAGGGTTTTGCAGACTGACTCGGGTCAAACATCTAACGTTAGCAATATATAGTGGGAGTTAAGGTAGAACTAGAGCTCAGAATGGTCCTCTCTAGTAAATAAATACAAGTCAGCGAACCTGACAACCCGATCCCGTTAGTCGCCTCTTACGGCAAGCATAGTCGCCTTTTATGGCGAGCATGGGTTGCTGAAGGGCCATTCTACCCCGGACCTTCACGGGCCTGACACAGAAAGAACATTAGGTGATTTATTTTTTGAGTACAGTTAGCAACACCGTATCTTAAGTCATCTTAAGAGCTACAATTCGTTGTACAGAGTTGCGTCCTTGGGAACGCCAGAAACCTGTCATCATGGATTCGAACCTCGTTTCGCTCTCACGGGTGGATACAACTTTTGAGCATACAAGTATGCGTGCTTGCTCACTTTTGGGTGAGTGAGTGAGTTTGATTTTACGCCGTTTTTAGCAGTATTCCAGCAATGTCACAGTGGGAGACACCAGATATGAGCTTCACACATTGTACCTATATGGGGAATCGAACCCGTGTCTTTGACGTGACCAGCTAACTGGGCTACCCTACCGCCCCTGCGCGCACTTTTGAGGAAAGGGATATGCACACGTCACAAGGCCATTTAATAAAGTTTCAGGACAAAAGGGCGAGGGGTGATCACAAAAACGCAACGACGTGGAATGGAAAACGTTGATATGTGTCTCAGTTTCAATAAAAGCATGTAAGTAATAATATCTTAATCAGTTCAAGGTGGCGGCGGTGTAGCCTAGTGATTAAAGCGTCCGCTCGTCACGCCGAAGACTCTGATTCGATTCCCTAGATGAGTTCATTGTGCAAAGTCCATTTCTGGTTGTCACCCTGCGTGATGTTGCTGGAATATTCCTTGAAGCAGCGTAAGTCACTCACACTCACACACTCCTAATTCACGTTCGGCGCAGTTCAAGCCTAAATCACTTGTGAAACACCCTTGCAACGATCCCAGATTAGCAATGCGTTCCCGCTGATTGGCTGGTCTCACAAAAACGGCTTGGGTTGGTGTTCTTCATTTCTACCACTGATCTGACCGGGTGAGGCTCCACTATTTACATACTGCAAACCTGTAGCTGTTCTCGACCTGCTTCTGGCTTTAAGCGACACTGACAATATATCAAAGACACTATAGGAACCATGGATCAATTCGGCACTTCAACAAGACTCGCATTCAACGTTGTTTGGGGAAAGGGGGAATGCTTTTAGCAGTTTGGGTCATGTCTTGTCCGCCATGGTTCATTAGTCTTTGATGACTTTTCCCATGTAGAGTTCAGGACCCAGCTCTTAATGACACAAATTCACAAGTTTTTAAAGTAAGTGAAACAAAGTCGTTCTCTACAACCATTCTTGTGACAAAATAAATCAAATAACGAAAAATATGTTTTCTAGAAGGTGAAAATGTTATTGAAGAACGTTATCGCCAAATTCTGGCTTCATCTTTCTTTGGGTGATGCACATGCTCCTATTGTTATATGCTTCGGAAGCGACGAGGGGACCAGGGTAGTTTGGATGTAGATGGCCATTTGCACAGATTTCACGTGTTCTTAATCGAGTAGTTGCCTAATGCTCTCATAGGCGCGTCTAATAATTTCTTAACTGCCCAGGAAACAAAGGACTCAACCGCTCGTTAATTAGCCTTCCACACCTTTGAGAACAAGAGATTTTGGTCAGACACATTTATCAAACCAAGTTTCATCAATTGGCTTAAAATGGGGACAAGCCCCTAAGCAGTTAACAAGGAAATCCAGAGACAACTTGCCCAGAATTGGACATTTTTTCAACCTGATACATTGAAACGTCCATAATTCACTCTGATTCCACGAACAATTGCTTCAAAGCAATTTGTTGGAGTTTGGACAAGTGCAATGGCCGGTCCTAGAATGCATTTGTCAAGCGTAATTCTAGGATTTTCAATTTAACTCCAGCAAATTTGTGAGGCGTTGAGAAAAGGGGAGAGACGGTGGTGGGTGTTAAGTGATCTCGTAGCTCACCTGGTACGTTTGGATCTCTCCTGTCCTACGCCAACCAAACGTGAAAGCCAATGGTCAGCTGTTTCTCATTTACAGTAAAGCTAAATCAGAGGGCATGGTTAATCTATGATATACCCACAGCGCTGTAGCTTACCTGGCAGATTTCAGTTATGGTGTTCCCAATATTTAGCTGTCTGCTTTGTCGTATGTCAGCACAGCTCTTTACTTAATCTTCCACTCAAATGCAAATATATTTTACTTCAGCCAGTGCTAATCTATAATATGTGGCAAATCTAGATTACCACCATCCTCGATACCTTGAAAGGGAGGTGATAAAATTATCGGGCCGAGCCATACATGCATCCAGGACATAGTGGAGATGTATGGTAACGTATACCCTGGGGATATCGAGGATGGATTACCACTGCTTCAGGAAAATAATGAATGTCGTTTGGCTCCTTTTTACTGTATTTTAGGAATATGATTGAGGAACTGTAGTTTATCTGTAAAATATGTTCATTTCAAAGACTAGGTGTTTGTCAGCCCGTTACGCGAGATACCTAAGAAATCTGCCTGACGGCCTCAAACTCACCAGCTTGTGACAACCATTAAAGGAGATCGTGGTCAGTCAGTTAGGTTCACGTTGTCCAAGTTCCATTTTGCCTGCTGACTCAATGTTATGATTTATGCCAATCTAAGAGGCAATGAAGACCCTAATTACATAAAGACGTTGTCTCGGTTCACGCAAGACAATAATTACTTCGTCTAGACCGACCCTGACAGTGGCACCTGCTCAAAATGGATCACAGTCCCCCATTATAGCTCACCTGGACAGGCGTACAGACACATCCTCCCGGACGAGTCTGTGTATACAGTATACAGTAAAGTACGGTTTTAACGAAGACGCTTACAGCGAACTGTGTCTTCCTCGGGTTTTTTGGTGTATACGTCAGTCGAATTGTCTTTCTTTGAGGAAGTATGTTTTCAACGAAGTGTGTCTTCCGCGGGTCTTTTGCTGTGTATTTTAGTCGAAGGGTGTTTGAGGAAGCACTGTAAAAACAAACTAAAATATATGTACCTTTGAATTTGTTACAATCATAGTTTATGTATTATTAATAATACCCCATTCCACTATCAAACGATCTGTCGATTACGAGCGAGCTCATGTATTTCTGTTTGCTTTGTGAACCCACATGTCAATAATGTTAAGACACGTTCTGATGTGAAACCTAAATGTCTTCTGCACCACTCTCAAGTCTTCTATTCTTGAAGATGCCCATGCTGTTGGTCAGTGGACTGTCTCTCCAGACTCGATTATTTACAGACTGACGCCATGTAACTGGAATGTTGCTGAGCGCGGCATAAAACTAAACTCACTCACAATTCTTGATATGACCGTGAACTCAAATGTTTATATATAAATAGACGAATTTCCCTGAATTCATATCTGTCTTTTATTCACATGTACAGGTTGTGCGCAGTTACTGAAACTCTCTGTGGTAGAAAAGACACTCGCCAGTGCTACTCTACCTCGAATCACCTACTTCTGTCATTGACGTGGGAAATGCCACCAGACTGTTCTATCTCTCAGAATTTCATACCACCAGACGTAACCACTTAGCAATACTGAGATACATAATGCGAAAAAATGTCTCCAAATGCCACTGTGTGCCATAGATGTGCTGCAGACAGCCTTTCAAAGAAGAATGATGATCCTTTTAACAATAAGAGGACAAAATGGTTCCAATAACACCCCTGAATTCATGTAAGATTCCTTTTGCCTGGCGGAAGACCAGCCTGGAGTAATAACTATGACGGAATATGTATAAGAAATATGGGTATTTTGGACACAAGAACTATGTCCCAGAACTGGAGTTGTTGTCGACACATGCATAAATGTTTATGGTTAAAGGTGAATGTTATTCTTGGAGTCCTGAGCACGTCCTGTCGGTCGTTGAATACTAAGCAGGTTGTAGCTCCATTGTCACGTTTACCCCCGGTCCGCGCAAATAGCACTCGGACTTAGAGAGATACTATTCAGTCGAGGAAATGGACGAGACAAGAGCACCGTCATTGAGAAATGTCGTCTGCTCGCAAGACTCAGTCGGTTGTCTTTGTAAGAGATTGTTTCTTCTGAATAAGGTTGTGGAGCACAATTGTTTCATTGAGGACAGTTTGTTAAGATATTGGACAAAAATCAATGACCAGTGAGCTGTCTGCAATGCATTTATCAAAGCCATGGGGGGTCCTTCCTTTTCTGTCAGGTTGAAGAGGTCGAAGTCTTATTCACTGCCTGACTGTTTAAACCCATTGCACGGGCTCGGCAAGGAGAGTGTGTGGAGTTTTATTGAGTTGGTGTTTTCGGAACTTAACGGCAATCTTCTGTGTTTTTAGTGCATTTTGCTTAAAATTGGACAGAGGCTCAATTCAAGAACTCGAAAAAAATGTACGCTGATCGAAGAACATGTTTTAGACCGAGAGCACTGAAAAGGATTTAAAGGTCATCGGATTTTCTTTCAATTTATTCTATGCAGACGACATATTTTGGCACAATATCATGGGGGAAATTCTACAGGCGAGCAATTAACTTAATTAATGCACAGCAACTTGTGTTTAAATGTTTTGGTTCTGAAACAGAAGTGGACAACTCTCTTCACTCAGATCATGTAAATATCAGTGACTCTGATCCCTGCAGACATTGTTCCAGGATGTTGTTCTGTTTGGAAAAGCGTTTGGGGTCGAGCTGTTTCTTTCTGGGCTACCAGCTCCATGTTCTGAGGCGGACAAAAAGAAGCCTCCCGAGGCATCACGCTGCACTTAAACGTAGACTCCCAACTCACACATTTATATTGACTACGATAGGTCCTGTCGTTGTCACACCAATGATGAACACCAGGCTCATCAAGGACAAATCATCTTTTAACGTGTTTTTTTTTTCTGGTATGCTGCGGCCGAAGACCGAACCCCTGACTTACTACTCTTAGGGTTAACAAAGGGGGAACTATATCGGGTTCGGTGTATCCCTAGTTCCTTATTTATATTTTGACAACTACGTTGTTACATATACAACCAAATAATTCCACAGAGCCAGTAGTGGACACAATAAACCCCATGTATAACTGACATATAACCGATATACACCGTGTGAGCAATCGAACCCGAGTCTTCCGCGTGACGTGCAAATGCTTTAACCACTAGGCTATGCTACCCTCCCTGTTCAAATTACAACATTGTTTAACTATACAGTAGCGTGTCTTACAACTGCCAGTTTCCATGACATCAATTGTTGTTCCTAATTCGGAGAAATACGGTACAACCTCGACACCTGACAAATAACAGTTCGGTAGTTTTACAGGCGACGGTGTTATCCGACCTTTATATTAAACCGACTTTGTGATCTTACCTAGTTTAATAGACCATCCTTCTATTGATTGCCGCCCTATAACCTTCTACGAAGGAGAAACATAAACAGTAATACGATCATGTACATAACGGTATCATGTTGACCTCAAGCGCTGACCTTATTGACTCCTACTTGTTTGGTGTCGAGACAAATACCCACAAACATTCTTCTTGAACCCGGATGATGGTTTCAGCATCAAAAGCTGGCTCCACTTCCAGCGTAGTTCAGATTTAGCTTCGGAGATGCACTGGCTACAGGGAGAATACAACGATTTCTCTACATGTCATTTGCGTCAAAGTGACACCGTTTATGCTATATACACCCTTAACGAGTGAGCGAGTTTAGTTTTTCGCCGCCTTTGAAATATTCCAGTAATATCACGGCGAGGGACACCTGAACTGGGTTTCACATGTTGTACCGATGTCCGGAAACAAACCCGAGACGAGCGAACGCTTTAATCACTTGGCTTCCCCACTGCCCTTATACCGTCAACGATACGGTGAGAACTGTATGAAACTCTCAGCTTACCTGCATATCTTGACTAACAGTGAGTGAATGAGTTTAGTTTTACGCCGCTTTTGCAACATTCCAGCATTATTACGACAGGGAACACCAGAATGGACTTCACACATTGTGCATATGTGGGGAATCGAACCCGGGTCTTAGGCGTGGGGAGTGAACGCTTTTACCTCTTGGCGCCCGAGCCGCCTGTTATACCGTTAGCAATACGGAAAACCTTATAAAACTTTCAGCATACTTGTGTATCTAGACTTAAAATTCGTCTCGAACATTAATGAATGTCATTTAAAACCATACGTCAACAATAAATGTTTACAGTCCAAAAGAAGCCCCGATTTCTTATTTGCAGAGTTGAAACAATGTAGACTTGCCTAGTGATTCTAGACTTGAGCTAGACTCCGTTCGTAATTTTTGCCTCAGGACCTTGGAGACAACAGCGCATCTTACGTGTCGGCCTGCGTACTGAAAATCTACTACATTAGGGTCAAATCTCTCTGAGAATTTGAGAAGGGAAAAAATGCAGGACTGATTGTAGCCCGCGGCGTGCTAGCTCAAATAGGCATCTAACACGCCTCAGTCGTTTAATCAAAGGGTTCCGGTTTGCGAAATAACGCTAGCCCTCACGCAAGGGTATTTCCGCGATTACTAGAGGCATGACAAAGACTTGAGGACTCTTACAGACCCACGGGGTAGACTGGCGTACATACTTCAATACAGAGTTAACAGACGGTGAGCGGAACGCGGAGCTTGGGACAAAAAGTAGTGGTTTCAGCGTTAAGGATGTTTAATGTATGTCCCAATACGTCTACACTGCTGTAGTGTCATTTGTAGGACTGCGGTTGTTCTTAATACTGCGCTTGAGATATGACAGAGAAAGCTTACGAGAAATATTATTATTTATGTATGTTACCTTGTCTCTATGATCAAGGCACAGGGCAAAACTCCGGGGTGTTAGTGGATGGTAACTGGATTCAACTCCTGATGGCGTCTGGGGCTTTGGTGCAGCCTCTCACTGAAACACTAGACCTCTAGTTTCTTTGGGCAGTATGGTAGCCCAGTGACTAAATCGTTCGCTCGTCTCGCCGAAGACCCGCTTTCGATTTCCCGCATGGGTACAGTGTATGAAGGTCGTGACTGGTGTACCCCGCTGTGGTATTGCTGGAATATTGCTAAAGCTCCGTAAAACCATGATCACTCAGTAACTCAGCCTTCAGTAAAAGGGTACCAAATAGTAGGAGATAACTAGGGCTGGTTGAACTGCATACTTCCAAGGGAGATAATAATACAGAGGGTACGTTACGAAAGTGAGTGAGTGAGTTTCTCGTCTTACGCCGCTTTTAGCAATATGTCAGCAATACCACACCGGAGGACACCAGAAAATGGGCGTCACACATTGTATCCATGTGGGGAATCGAACCAGGGTCTTCGGCTAGACGAGCGAGCGCTTTAACCGCTAGACCCCACCACCCTGCGTTACCAAAGTTCTGATGTAAAGTATTAGCTGGAAAGCATGTGTTACGTGTACATTTACAATCCTAAACATGTTCTCGAATTCTGATCTCAAGTTAGATGATGTATCAGAAAGATTAGATGTGACACGTCTAACTTGTAACGCTCCACCTATTTCTGTCCTGATGAAAATAGCTATGCCCGTTACTGAATACACGAATACGTAGTTTGTCCGAAATACACGAACTGTCTTCAGGCATTGGTGTCATCGGGTATTTCCTACTGGACGTGTCGGAGTCAGAATATGAGTTTGTGATTGGGACACTATTTATCAGCGGCAGTTCGGGGGACGCCCTATGAAACCATGGTAAGTCGGGACTTCACAGACAGCTTCACACACGTGAGTGCACGTGTCTATATGACTGGAATTATCTTAAAGCGACTTTAAACCCATTTCGCCTCACGGACGCCGGACGTAACGTCATTGAACGTCAATCGTATGTTCACAATTCTTAAACAATACCTGCAAGAACTGCATCAGCATATTAAAGCCTGTTATGTTATTCCACCACCAGTAGCAGCAGCCACAGCATCAGTAGTTGAGGCTGGATCGACAGCAACCACTAGAGCAAAAATATCGGCAATATAACGTCGTATAATGGCGTCACTGTAGTTTCTGCGTAGACGGCCGTTCCCGACGTTGCAGACGCGATCTAGGAATATATTACTATGCAGGGTCACATTCCTTTAACCAGAGCGTCTAGACTGACCCACCATGGTTATTGTTCTTTTATTTTTATCACTTTCTTGAAAAATCTCGTAAGCTAGACATCGGAAGAATTAATGAAGGACGGACGTGCCTCTGCAGTCTATGTTGCTGGTTAGCAGTCTAGTGTAAGCATTATTGTGACAGTTTTAGGGAGTTATCGTTCTTGGGTGGACAAATACTGTTAAGGAATATCACTTATTATTGGCGTGCATTCTCTTAAGTCGGGTCGGACATTTCTTGTTTACTGCTCTCACTAACACAAAATTCTCAAAGGATAGCCATGGTACAGAAACCATCTTCGTATACTGGACAAAAATAGTTAGGGATATATGCAAATTTTGAATAATGATCTCTTTACTCAATGACGCACTGATAAAATATCAATGATACAAATAACAATATCCCAAACTTACTTTGTCCAGTATATTTGGACGATGTAAAATGCAAACTTTGACCCTGGATCCTTTGCTGGATCTAGACTGGGGTCACTGAGAACGGTTTCTGGTCTTTAAGGACCGTGACCTTTCAAAGTTATGGCCTTTCAAGGTTGTGGTCTTTAGGGATTGTGGCCTTTCAAGGTTGTGGTCTTTAAGGATTGTGACCTTTCAAAGTTGAGGCCTTTCAAGGTTGTGATCTTTAAGGATTGTGACGTTTCAAAGTTGTGGTCTTTAAGGATTGTGGCCTTTCAAGGTTGTGACCTATCAAAGTTGTCACCTTTCAGGATTGTGATCTTTCAAGGTTGTGGTCTTTCAGGATTTTGGCCTTTCAAGGTTGTGACCTTTCTGGATTGTGATCTCACGGGGTTATGTCGTTCACATTGTTGTCATAGTTAGAACTGGGTAAGATACAATCACGGTAAACCAGGTGGTGGGTGGTAAAAGGTATAAATGGATTCAAGTTTGCGCTCATTCCGAGGGGAGATAACGCCCGATTTCTTTCGTACACCAATCGTTTTTCACCTGTGCAACACAGATTAGCTTTAAAGCAGAGGTCTCAGTAATGAATCAAACAAGATCTGCATAATTTAGTACATGCACGTGTTGTCGGATAAAATGTCCATGCATGTTGTAAATTCTGGACGACCAATATCAGGAGGCCACCTCGGACCGATAACAACGGTAATTCTTTGTGGTCAGATTGTTTTTGGATTAGTATCGGTCATAAAAACAGCAGATTAATGCTCTAAACCGTCTTTTGTTTTATTGCTTTTCTATTTGCCAGGATCAGTCTATTCTCAGTCGGGTGTGAAGGTGTGCTTTGCCGTGTGCCTGGATCAATCTATTCTCAGTCGGATGCGGTGGTGACCAGCCAACCCTGCCCATGTTGTTTATAACGTGTATAACAAATAGCGGGTGACAAACAGGAACGTGTCAGATTAACAAACGAGGACCCGATTCAAACCTGCTAGGATTGCAAGTTAGCGGTAACGCTCTCACCTGAGAGTGACGGCTCCATCTCCGTCAAGGTCATGGACACAAACGGGATGGTAGGATCGCTGAGTGGTTGAAGCGCTCGCTCGTTACGCCGAGGATTGGGTTTGATTCTCCACGTGGGTACAGTGTATGACACCTTTCTGGTGTCCCCAGCTGTGATATTGCCAAAATACTGCTAAAAGCGGCTTAAAAACTTACAATACTCACTCAGTCACATGACCACAAAGAGGTATGTTCGTGGCGACGATAAGAGATCCTTTATCACTTTTTATGATGTTTGTTGAAGGACTTGAACGCTTCACATAAACTACCCTCGGATCATGAAAGGCGATGAAACCAGGTGAAATCTTACAGAAGACAATCCCGTGCACTGGACGACCCCTAAACATTTCAGATCTGTCACGTGACACCAACGTAGCGATTTCAGAACTATGGCCGTGTATGACTGGCAGGGAATATGATATGCCTAATTGGATTAATTAGGCTCAATGTGTAAATTGTCCTGAACCTATGTTGAGTTGTAATTCGATGTCGCCTGACATGTTGAGGGTGTAAAATATGCAAGCTGGCATCCAGTTCAATACCGGATACCGCGTATCATATTTAGGATTAATTATAGGCAAATTATTCCACGTGTTTGAAAATACGGGATGTGATAGCGACAAAAACGTTGAAATTGGCCTGACGTATCTCATGGTCCTCTGCCTGATATGAGCTGTGGTATGAATGACCGATCGGAGAAAGTGATAGTCTTGATTGGCTATGCTCCCGCTGAGTGCGTAATTATCTCCCCTTCCTGAACAATGGCGGCAATTTTCTGCGTCGGGCCCACAATGGCGATACAGGCAGAAATTGCCTTGGTGGCAACATAGGAGGCGAGGTACCTCCTCCCATTTGAATTTGCTGTTATTTTAATTTAATTTGTTTTTGTAGAATTTTAAAATATAACTTCCTCACGCACTTGCCAATTACACACAATTATGACCAGAGCGCCAGAGGACGATAAAGGAAAAGGACAAAAAAAGAGTCGTTGAATTTTCCCCCTATCTTTTTTTTCCGCTCACGTTAAAAGCGAAATGCTCTCATATTTGAGGTTTGATAATTAAAAACTGAAAAAAAACTCTTAAATACATTCTGAACACACATTCCGCGAAATCCACGCCCAGTTGTCCATGGACTTCACGCCGAGCCAATGCGATAATGAAAACATATGAATATATATTTGTGAACATCTCCATACCATGTTCAAATTCTGGGACGTCTAAGTACTATGGTCAAGTAGTGTGTCGACCACTTAAGTCTTGAATTATACGGAAATAAACGATTCAAGAATGCCTAATGTGTTTTCATGGCGCTTTTATGTGTCAAGACGAAATGCGAATGGTTGCCAGTTGTACTCATCACAAACAAATACATTTGAGAAAAATACATGGTATTTTGTCGCGTTTAATAGACATTATTTACAGAAGTAGTCCCGCCCTGTCGTTTTTCTCCTCACCTATACTGTTTTCCTACGACTGAACAATGCCACTAAACAAACCATTTGTTACTATACCCATACTTCAGCCTAGTAAATGTCTTTTAGAGGGGACTATTTGCGTGAAAAATGTGTTTTTACGATTTTGGGAACGATGGAAGTGACCAAAGTCTTTTGTTGGGTGTAGGTTGGGGTAATTAATCCAACTATCTGTCTACTTGGGGTGTGAGGCAGCTGGTTAAAGAATTAAGCGCTTGAAAAATCCTTTTCGTGAATGTGTGACATATTTTCTTCCTAATTGTGAAGCTTATCGCTCCGCTGGCCAAGCGCGACCGGTCCTGCGCATGTGTTGAAAATGTTATGCGAGGATTGGTCGATCTTCTGATAAAAGATCGCTCCACGCCGTATCATGTTGAAACTGTGCCTGTTGTGATATTGATTTGTGAAAACCTTGTACTAAATCCAAACAGTGTACGACCCTTTAATGGCAAATTCGATAGTTGCTGTTGCAGCATTAATGATATCAAAACATATTTTGTTAAATTGCTTGTATTTACAACCGGTGTAAACACCCGTTCTTGAATGCACAATGGTTTGATTTAATGTGTTCGGGGTAGTATTGGTGTATGACTTGTCGCGGAGGGCAGTATGTCGTAACCTCACAACGTCACACATATTGATATTGCTACGGTGTCATAACCCCACAGTCTGACACATATTCGTAGTGCTACGCTGTCGTTACTCCCCGAGCTTCCGACTATGCGTATTGCTACGCTGTCGTAACCCCACAGTCTGACACATATTCGTAGTGCTACGCTGTCGTTACTCCCCGAGCTTCCGACTATTCATATTGCTACGCTGCCGTTACCACCTAACCTTCCGTCTACTCGTAGTGTTACGCCGTCGTAACCTCCCAACCGAACATATATTCGGAGTGTTACGCTCTCTGTACTCCCCGACCTTCACAGACATTCGCAGTTCCACGCTGTTGTTGGTCCTTGACCTTCCGTCTATTCACTGCGTTACGTTGCCGTAGATAGCAGACCTCCGACAGTAATTACATAAGCTGTCGTGACACAAGTACATTACAATCATTATCGGGGTTACAATCGTCGTAACTCAAACATGCCGTAGAACTACGATGTCGTAACAATCCAAACTTAACAAGAGCGTAATCAACGAATCGATCACAGAATGCCCCGTGCACTGGTGAATCTCAAGAAAGTTGTAACATAACGATCGGTTCGCGCAACCCAGGGTCGCAAAGTATACTATGTCCAAGGAATGATAACTCCGCGAAGCCTGCATGGGTGTATTTAAATCATCGGCTTTGAGAACGTCCCTGCATCGTTTGTGGTGTATCTCATATCATGGTACTTACGGACACAGACTTTAATTCTTCCTTTCAACAACCCTGGTAAGTCAACGAACTAGGTGCAAACAAACATACGTATGCACATTTAGCCTACACGCCCATGTCCCCCGTGTGTGTTTCAGCTGGTGAGGGCACGGTGCATCGCGGTACTCTCCCCCATGTGTCTGTAATAGGAACTCTCCTTCATGTGATTGTATCTCGGCTCCATGTTTAAAACATCACATTTACAACACGAGCGATTGCCAAGTCGTGGCATATACAGCATATTTTATACCTAGATATGACAACAACATTTATTTATACATGTGCACTGATGTAAACAATGATTAAACTTGCATGTCACCGTATTGCTCCTGGTGACCCACAAATAAACACATGGTCAGGTCTTTCTATCTGGAAAAACGACACCTTCACGGAAAGGTGGGAGTTGTGAGCAAGATGCATGTTTCATTTAGGACAGAGACCATATACCGATCGGTATATGGTCTCTGGTTAGGATGACCGTTCTGTGGAGATGTCTGTTGATATTAAATGGTTCAACAATGAGGTTCCTGAAGCTAGACTCAGATAACAGTTGGGTTATATCAGAACTTTTTGAAGATGATAAAAAGTTAACAGTGTCTTGAATCAATCTCTGTGAAAATCTTCACAGCAGCGAGAATCGCACTAGTAGTAGTTACATCCACCCGTGAAGTTCCCGGATCGAATTGGTCGTAAGAAGCGACTAACGGGTGGTCAGGCGTGCTGACTTGGTTGACACGGGTCATCGTATCCCAGTTGATCGATGCTGATGCTGTCGATCGCTGGGTTGTCTGGTCCAGACACGATATTTACAGACCACGTGATATACCTAGAATATTGCTGAGTGCGGCGTTAAACAACCAACACTAACGGTAGCCAGTTTGTTGTGCCATAGGTAGACCCTATCCGAAGCCAGCTAAGCGTGTGTGGTGGCGGAGTAGCCTAGTGGTTAAAGCGTTCGCTCGTCACGCCGAAAACCCGGGTTCGATTCCTCACATGGGTACAATGTTGGTGTCCCCCAACCGTGATACTGCTGGAATATTTCTAAATGCAAAGTAAAACCAAACTCAGTCATTCAGTATGGCTTGTGTGGACCCGCCCGAGTGGTCACGAATGAATCGCGAAGTACATGGAGTGCCGTGAGTGCTTATGCGGAACCATCCAAGGATTCGTCGACACGCCCCTTCCTGCAACCCGCTTGTCTCAGAGTGACACGAGAAGAGCCATCAAATGCCAACGAGGATTAAATTCAAAGGTTTTGTACTTGATGCAAAGTAAACTGCCACGTGTCTTTTGTCAGAATCCATAATTTGAACAAAAAGGAAGTCTGATGCCCCGCTGTTTCTCTTGTCATGGTGGGACGACTCACTAAGCCGAGGCACAGAACATCGAGAACAGAGCAACAGGGTTCTGCAACCAGTTCCGCGGAGAAATTATAGCGCTTCGACCGTCGCGAAAGAATATGGTTTTGTGCCGCTTTTAGCAATATTCTGATTTGGCGAGCGGAACTTTAACCACAAGACTACCGCCGTTCCAACTGTATGCAGTATGTATGGGAGTCCCCATACAAAGATCATGAGCCCTGTACCAAAATAAGAGTCATCTGCGCATTCCAACGCCGGGACCAGTGTGTGACTGAAGCGCGATTACACAATCCTCATGTAGTCAGACCCCAAGTTTCGGGGAATGTCTCGGTTGTTTATGGGTCTCTGTCGCGATTATTTACGAACATTGTTTTCACAACTATGCGCGTTTAGCGTACCTTTCGTAACGGTGAGGTAACGCCAGTCTGTCATATAGGTAATATCCATAATACAACCGAACCAATAACAGCTGGTAGGTTTCTTGTGAGAATTGACAACGCCGGCCATACGTTGTGTTGGTAAGTTCAAATTACAGCCATGTGGCTCGTAACCATCTGGAAATGACACATATTGAAATATACATGACCGTTTAACAGAAGGGACTTCGCGAGGCAGGAGCTTATTAACTGGTTCCACTGTGCTCATGTACGGGTACACATGACACCAGTCAATGGCGCTTATCACCTGGTTTTCCAGGTATGCATGTGACTAGTCAGTGGCGCTTATTAAGAAGTGGCACCGTACGAGTTTACATTAGACCAGTCAATGTCACAGTGCGCTTGCACGGATAACAGGAAACCAGTCTATTTATCTTGTTAACTGGTTCCATTGTTCGCTGGTACAGAATGACAGGATTTGGGACATATTGACTGGTGCATGAACGGCGAGCATGAAAACACAGACAGGAAACCCGTCATAGAATATTATGTGCTACAGACAGTATATTATTTTTTATCTGCGACTGTTCGTGTTTTATACACCTACTGCTAAACAAGGGGCGTAACGTTCGTATCCAATTTGATCCTCATTTGCACGTCAAACTCGCACACGTACCGGTACCCCAGCCCCAGCCCCAGCCCCAGCCCTACATGTAGGACAAGTTGCGTTCAAAACTGCAGAGCTGTTTTACCACATTAAGACCGTTGAATATTGCCCTTGAAATCATGTCCCTCGGGAAAATGTCCGTTAATGTAACACATTATCATCCCTTTGACTTCCAGGAACTATCAAATATTCAGGCTTCCCTCTGTGATAAAGGTACAAGGGTATGCCTGGATCTCTTTTAATGGTCCGAGTTCTGTGTTTGTGGTGTCCTCGCGAAGACACTGCCATGAAGTGGTGTTCCTTTGTTTGTTTCCTCAGTATATGAGCAAGGACAGATGGCCGAACGGAACGACGTTTGTTGGTAACGCTGAAACATTAGGTTCGATTCCACATTTGGAGGATGTGTGGAGCATTTTCCAACCCTTTATTTACCTTTGTACTGCAGCGGAAAATAACATTCACCCTTTTACTTGAAGTTACAATTCAATGTGCTGACCAGGGGCACGTTTCACGAAACTCTCGTAAGCCGAAGATCTCGTTACTTTTCTCGTAGCATCCATAGCTCCCGTGTTACAGTATAGGAGGTACAATGGCTACGAGACAACTTACGAGATCTTAGGCCACGAGCATTTTGTGAAACGGGCCCCAGGTCTCAGTTTCACAAAGCAGTGGTAACACAAAGATGATCTAACTCCGTAACAATCGTAACTTAGCCAGTCCTAGCGGTACAATCGTTTGGCGAAATGGGCCTTGATTTTCGAAGCTGTCTTGGCGTTAAGATAGTCGTAAGTTAATGTTAATGTATGACACTCACGACTTAAAGCTAAGAGATCTAGGCCCAGAAGATTATGACCATTCCGGTGGTGATTTCAACAGAACGTCTCCACGTAACGTCAGTGATTCGGTACCCACGGACATTAAATGTGGTTCTTGTTACACAACACGGCGTTAGTGTTTTTTTAAGGGTTGAAAATGATAATTAGCCAGGGTATAGATTTTCGAAGCTCTCTTAGCGCTACGATAGTTAATGTTAATGTATGGCACTTACGACTATCCTAGCGCTAAGAGAGCTTCGAAAATCTAGGCCCTGATTGGTGTCAGTATAAAGGGGATGTGATACCCACGGTATGTCAGTGGTAAAGCACTGTGAACCGGCACCTGTCTTCAGAGAGACACGTATAGAAAGAGCATGCATGCCGGTTTTTAAGTACAGTATAACCTTGAAGGTCTCGTTAAACCCAGCCCACCCAACAAAAGACAGCATAAAGTTGACTCTCATTAATCAGGACAGACGGCTCCCATTTACATCACCAGGAGAATATACATATAGAGTAGTGGAAAACATGCTACTTTCGAAAGGGTGCCATTTTCCACACTGTCAAGAAACGAAAAGGGCGTCATCTATATGGTTAATGTTAAACGAAACCACAAACCTAAAGATGTCGCATTTTCTGCAGGGATACAGAACCTACTGAAATGGGGTCTCTTACAAGCCGTCGTTATCACGCAAAGGAACCTAGGCCCCGTTCCTCAATGCGCACGTAGCGCTACGCGAGTCACAAGTCTCTGGACCATACCAGCCAAATACCAACTGGTTTGATGAACCAGTATCGTCTATAGTATCTCAGCAGCTACAAATCTGTGTTGAAAAACAACTCTTCAGGCTCTTACATTTCATTTTTTTCAAATCTGAATTAAAGGTAGCACATAAACAGGTCCGGTAGTTTAACCACGATGCTCGTGGAGATCCGTCTCGCATCTTTCATGTTTCATATCTGTAGTTGATCAAAAGGTAAACAGCGTCTTTTACGGTATTCATGACGTCATTGATTTCCGGGCTGGCTTTAAGGTTCATTTATTTTTTGTTTACTGTGACGTCACTGATTTCCGTTTTCTTTTACTAATAAGAAAACCGTAACATGAACCGTGACGTCACTAATAGCTGCGTTACAAGCAAACGAGGCCGACAATTCCCTTGGTCACACCGATGTCTATGTTGAACCGTTACATTGATGTCGAATGTATGGTGTTTCCAGATTGACAAAATAAAGAGAATAAAAACATTATAATGAAATAAATCCGACAGAAGAGGTCAGACAAACCTCTTGGATTCATAAAATTGATGCCCGGGTCAAAGGGAATGATGAATTGCATGCTTGGGTCGTCATGAAGAGGCCCTTTCCCACGTGTGCTCGTCTGGATTGAAGCTTTTCGATATAATCTGGTTTTACAGCAAACAAAAAACAAATATCTGAAATACTTTTGAAACGTTTCCTTTTAATGGTGTGGACATATCAGACTAAGCGTTATCCGTGCGAATATTAACTTAACAATACTTATAACACACGGAACCAGGGCGTAGATTTTCGAAGCTCTCTTAGCGTTAAGATAGTCGTAAGTTAATGTTAATGTAAGGCACTTACGATTATCTATATGCTAAGAGAACTTTGAAAATCTAGGCCCAAGACAATGTAGTTATTATTTAGACATTGAAGAGTCATTGTATATATGACTACAGTTTAAAAATACATGTAACACATAAATATATATGTCACAATAACGCAAAATATTAGCAAACAATTCTCTTGTTCAAGAATGACAAAATATAACAAAATACAATGTTAACGAAAACACGGAATATGAATACGAAGCGAAATAATTTCCGTACATTAACCACCATCAGCCCCGCTGTTAAAAAAAACAACTTCAACCGTACTCATACACTATGGAAAACGAAACAATGGCACCAGATCGACTGGCACAACACCTGCCTCTAATAACTGTCTCCAGATGAATCCAGGATTGATAAAATACCCCCGATCAATACTAATATTTATATACAATGACTCATACTGTTTCAGTAGAGCGGACGCGCTAAATTCATATCATACACACAAAGGTAAGGCATTAAGTCTACAGTTATCAGTATTGTAGGACAGCATCTCTTCACATAAACACAATCTGGGAAACATATCCAGTCTATGTTACACAGTCCTGTCGGCATCGTACCAAACCTCTGCAAGCGGTGAATTTAGTGTGCCTCGCTTTTATCTGCAAACTGGGTTTTTCATTAATTCTCTGTTAGGTATTCGGGAGTATCTGCTCAAATCCGCAGCCTACAGGATGATGAATCGGCTGACTTCAAAGACTTGGCTGCGCGTGCAGCGAATGCTTGTCACCCATAGCAACGAGCAGAGACACTGTCTATTGGATATCATTGCTCACTCATCCGTTGCGCTTCTGAAAGGGGGCGGAGCGACTGTCAATCTTGCTTAGACTGTTTCTCCCCACGAGGAAGAGGTCTGTTGTCATACGGCTAGAGTGTATCGTTCTTTCCATTTTATGCGTATTGGCACAGGTTATTTACGCAAAAGTGTTGTGTATGTATGGGAATTTGTACGACCAGCATTCAACACTCATTATATACACGGATTTGTGGTGTTTGTGAATGGTGGTTAGAGAACTTGGGATTTATCACTGAATTCACTGCGATGTTCGTCTAGTCACCTCGGATTTTCATCCGGATATATTTTGCTCATTTCAGAAAATGTGATCCCTAACAATTCCTGGATTCTTGCAAGAAGATTCAGTGCATCACAAAGGCTTGCGATATTGCAAACGGATTTTAAATTACCTCTGGTCCTCGAGTGATGAATCGCTCAACTCAGAAGGCAACTGAATAACATTGACAAGATCTCACAGTGTGGGGAATTACGTGTATCGTTAACGGAGTATCTTGTGAAACCTTTCCGAAGCAGGTAAGTCAACGAATTACTTATCATAGCAGCTAGCCACGGGTTCAATTTGACCATGTTTTATCATTCCATCGCTTCGTGGCTCTATGTTTGTGAAAGGATTTACCCGTCAGACAGTGCGGTGAGAGGCTGTTAGCCTACGATGTCTCAACGAAACAGTCCACCTTTATCGTAGGGTTGGGATATGGCACTAAGGAAAGATTTAGAAAGGCATGCTTGTCCATATTTAATCAAACACAGCCGCGAGAGATATTCTGTTAGTTTAGCATGCTTCTGACAGCGGTTTTTACCGAGAGCTTGGCTAACAGAAGGCTTTCACAGGCTGTAGAAGAGAGCCCACGTGCCAAGCTCGCGACCAGGGATTTACGGGAGCTAGATGGGTTATGCAACGGCTGTCGGTCTTTCCCTTTCATCTGACCGACGGTCAGAGGTATCAAAATGTTCCATTATGGTGGGGTTGTCTGTACACGTGCTTCCCAGACCCCTACCATTTCATTTTCCCGTTTTCCAAGCGTCAATTTGTGTACATATGTCTATGTGAGGCGGTTCCTGGAAGTCTGGAAGTGGTCGTGTAGCGGCGAGCTGGAGGCAGATATCACCAAGACGTTATGGTATTGCTAAGACGTGTGGAATTATGTCCGAAGAACTTTACATTCCACAGTTTTCAGTAGCAGTGATACCAACGGATTTCACTTTTTAGATCAGTTGACCTTCGATTCAGAATTATCAATAAAAACATCAACTAAATTTCAACGTATGTGTATTACAAATCTGATTTAAAATATGAACGCATTCGTCAAAGATTAAAAACTAAATCAAATAGGAGCATGTTCGCATAGTCCCAATTTTTGTTTTCGGAGATAAACTTTTATTTTAGTTTTAAAAATTATGTTTCTGTAAATGTTTGCACCAGAGGACTGTAAACAGATCTGCCTGGCTTGTGTTTAGTCTGAACTAATGGTATTTTGAATGCAGACTGAAGCAGTGTTGCACCTGACATTAGAATGATTGGCTGCAGGAAGAGATTGTTAGGATAACAATTCTTTCTCAATAACACAACCTTAATTCTGTCAAAACTCTGTCTCTCGCACATGGCAGATATGCACTAAGGGCCATTTTAATTTCAATCATAGGAAACATTTTTCAGCAAAGCTATGGACTTTTATTTTACATTTCACCAGGAAAACATTCTACATATTAATTTTTTGCAGTTTCAGAAATAAATCATATTCAGTAAGAACTCAAAAATAAGAGTGATGCGAAACTGATGATTGTTTACTGTCAATCTACGAAAATAAAAAAAATAATTATTTAACATTGTTTTCTGATATTCATATTTGAGAAGACTTTATTATATTAATATACTATAATTCATATTAATATACTAACATTTGCATATCACTAATAAAAAGCTCATTTGCTCAAAGGCTCTTTGATTTTCATATCATAATGATGGTATTAGTACATTTAGTCAAACGTATCTGATTTATATCTAAGAAAAGTACATACTGATTTCCAAGAGATTGGCTTATTGGAGAAAACAACCTTTACCATTGATTCATTGACCTCTCAGCACCATGAAAGGTTGTCATGGTGAAATTTAATGATGTGTAAATAATTATTCATATAATAATTAACATAATTACATTGTGGCTCAGTTTCCAGAGCAATTTGGCACATAGTACCAGTACAGTGAGGACGTGAAGAGAATTGCTAGTATTAAAGATGAATGATATTGGAAATGATTAACTGGTAATATTTCCATCTGTACTTAAAGTGTAATTTTCCAAATCCTTTGTAGAATGTTCTTGTGACATTTGGATGTGAATGATTCTGAAAATGGGAACTATAAAAAATTGTTATTCTAGCAAAGGCAAACTGAATGCTTGCCCTGGAAATAGCTAGTACATTTAAAAATTATGTATCAGGTTTTTTTGATAATACTCATGAAGATACAATTTATCATCACATGTTACCAGAAGTTAAATTGAACAGTATATGCAAAAGATATATATCATTTGATACTCTGTAAACAAGAATGATAGTGCATCGATAATAATAATGATAATAGATAGTTTCACTGTCTGGTCTGCATGTAGAGGGGCAAGGGCCCTGACGATAAACCTTTGACTGTGCCAGAACCTGAACCCTTTCTGCTGCATACCATTTATATCTGTAAAAAATACATAGGTTTTAAACACAAGTGTGTCTTACAAGGATGATTGTTCATTATGATTGTCTGATTGTTCTTATGATGAATATGTTTATCACACTGGGGTATAGCATGCATTAAACTGAACCTGTTACAAATGGCACTTATAATGATATTTGATGTATAATGAAGTTTGAATCCTCGCCTTGCCTCCAGAATACCCGTTCGTGTTCTGGGAGACTTGAGAGCTGTATCCTTACTGCTGACTGCCTCAGTGGGTCACTTAAAGCATCCTTGGTCAGTGACTAATCTGTCCTCACACGCTCTGGATCATATCAGTCGTCAGTAACAGCACACCACACCATCAGTGCTGCAATGGATGTATTTATTGGTATGCACACTCATTGTCGCGGCAATGTGGCGGTAATCTGCGTGTGACTAGACCCCAAGGGACAGATAACGACATGCTGTCCAGCTAGCCCTACCCCCAGGGACAAGGGAGATAACTCAACCAGTATCAGGTCTCTTATTTGTCATGGAGTTAGAGCAAGGGTGGGGGTGGGGGTGGGGGGGATGAAGGTGATGATGGTGTCATTGAATGTTGAATGTGTGTAGCATGTGTTGTGAATGAGGTGTATGTGTTAAATGTGGATCGTGTTTTATAAAGGGTGTGTATATGTAGCCTGAAGATTGTGTTTTCTGTAGGGTTTATGTGTGTTGAATGTGTGATGTGTGTTGAATGAGATGTACATGTGTTGAATGGGATGTAAATCTGTTGAATGGGATGTATATCCATTGAATGGGATGTATCTGTGTTTAAAATGGGATGTATAGTCAAGTCTCATTAATCCGACATTGTTCATTGCACAGCAAATTGTCATATTAAGGAAAATGTCAGACTAAATAATTGAGACTAAATTATGATTAGTCAATTTGTTACCAACAAAAGTGTTAGATAAAGCCGATTGTCAGAAAAACGGAGGTTGGACTAACGAGTCTTGACTGTATGTTGTATATAGGCAGTAAAGTATTGTTTGTATATGCTAAGCCTCTGGGTCTTGTGTGTATATTTTGGTACTTTGAAATGTTGTTCTGAACAGGACTGTTAAACACTCTTAAGTAATTTATTTATGTACTCCCTGATCTCAAATTATGTGTTGCGGTGAGACAACATACTTGTAGGCAAGGCTGGAATGTGAAGATTACACTACGGAAAAGAATCATGTCGCGGATCACAGTAAACATATTTAACCAGTCTTTGGGATTACAGGCACTTAGCACTGAAGGTGAAGTTTTTGACATAGATTCATCCTGTCAGTGTTGGAGTTATTGATGTTCACAGGCGCCTGAAATAATTTGATTACTTGTTTGTTTTTGGATAAGGCAGGTAGCTCACCTTAATAAATGTGTATCTCACTGTAGCTCACCTTAATAAGGCCAGTAGCTGACCCTGTCAAGGCCAGTGATTTACCATGACAAGGCCAGCAGCTTACCTGGACAAGGCTAATAGCTTACACTTGAACATCTTCGATATCTCCAGGATATACGTTCTGATAAGTCTCCACTATACCTTGGACACATCTACGGGTCAGCTCAGTAATTTTATTACCTCCCTTTGCTGGCTCCGCCTTCTCAAAGTAACCAATCAGCTAGGCCGCCGTTATAACCGAGCTTACCAGTTTCAACAAAGGTAGCGGTCACAACTGCGAAGGTTTGCTTACAGTGCAAATCAGATTTTAGGGAAATCATACAAACATATTCACAGGTCCGAAACATATTCAAGAACTCCTACTTCTTCCAGTGAACCTTTGCATGGTTTCTGTTGCCAAGTTTAATTGGTTAGATAATTTAAAAAAGAAAGTGAGTTGTGATTGGTTTGCTCAACTTCTGGAACGTAAACCCTGGAGATATCGTGGATGACACTTGAAGGAGTTTAAATAAAAAGAACGAAGAGATTAACTTCATCAGATTTTAATTATGAATTGTGAGCCAAATTGTGAAAATACAGTAAATGTGTTGCCATGATTGATGCCCATATAGGCCTCATACTGGAAGCATTTTCTTGCTGCCATTATGGTATTTATGGTACATTTTTGATGGCATCAGTTTAAAAGCTGTGAATCATCCCCTTTGTATGGGAACACCTGATTTATTTTGCCATAGTGTACCAGAGAAAGGAATGTGTTCCATTGTCACCATGTCATCCTTCCCCCTGTTAAATTATACCAATCTCATGACACCCATAACATTGAGGGCCTACTATCATTTTGGGGCTCTGGGCCTGCAATTTTAACTGCAAGCCTGTTGTCATCTTTAACAGTTACCAAGGGACATATGAAGAACGGACAGGGTGAAATATTGATGTCGACTCGAGTAATTTAATGTTTGAGATATCCTTCACGAATAATAATATGCTGGGTGTTATGCAAGAATTTTGGAGTCTTAGAATTTGAAAGATGGAATAGTCTACAGAGAGTTTAAATGACCTTTTGTGGTTGTGTATCAGCCCTTTGACGCCACTTTAGCAGATGGCTTTATATATTCCATGCATGGTGTGTTGTCAGAGAGATGACAATGTGCTCGCTCACTTACACGCATTAGCCACTGTTTATGGAAACCTGTGAGGATCCAAGTTAGAACTGATCTTCAGTACCCCTTAATTGGATCAGGTCAGGTGGTCAAGCTTGCTGACTTAGTTGACATGTCATCGTATCTCAATTGTGTAGATCGATGCTCATGCTGTTGATCATTGGATCATGTTTTGTATGATATAGTTTCAGGGAATATTTAGAAGGTATTATTTGCTATATTAAATTTTCTTCTCACTTTTTTTTGTTTTTTTATCAGATCAGTGGCATATAATGACAACAAAAAATGTAAAAAAAAATACACCCCACAATTATTTTTATAACAAAATTGTAGCCAGTTGAAAACATTGTTTATTTTGGGGAGAGAGTTTATTATGATCTCATCTGAGACGTAAACACAATTTAGTATCACTGTCCCTTTCACTGTGACTGCTTTAACGCTAACACAGCTTTGTGCAGCCTAGCCCAGGTGCGGACCTTGCATAATACAGCCATTAACCATGTTACCTGGAGAAATAGTCGTTTTAGTTGCTACATTATTCCAAACTTTTTGACATGTTTCTCTAAGAGGTATTTTTAAAACTTGTCATGGAGGAAGGCTGATATTGTGTTTCTGCATGCAGATGTTTGCTGTTTATTATTTCAGGATAGAATTACGAACTTAAAGCTCCTTCACTAGCATCAGCCAAAGGAACCTATACCTTCATGAAAATCTGTTTTACATGTGAATCATTCATAGCTCATTCATCTGGCTGTTTCAGTCGGTGCCTAAATGCAAGGAAGCTGCTCACGAAAAACGGAAAACGTGTTGAATTCTCTCCAAGTTCTCTTCTTGATTTCAAACCTGGCTAGACACTTAATGAAAAGTGACAGATTTTCAGTTTTTATGCTGACAAATGCAATTTTCAGTTTTTTTAATAGATTTTCGAACAAGTTTGAGGTAATTTTGGGAGTGAATTCAAGTATACATTTCTGATTTTTTCCAGCTTTT
This sequence comes from Haliotis asinina, assembly GCF_037392515.1. Taxonomy (NCBI): domain Eukaryota; kingdom Metazoa; phylum Mollusca; class Gastropoda; order Lepetellida; family Haliotidae; genus Haliotis; species Haliotis asinina. The sequence continues at coordinate 42,473,756 of NC_090280.1, read as the reverse complement.
CCTTTTGTCTGATTTCTTTAGACTCTTGCTCCACAGAGTTCCAATTTCAAAGGGAGGTAACTAATATTCTGAGACCCTCCCAGGATAATTCTCACTTCTTCGAAGACTGGAGAACCGTTCAGCATAATAAAAGTCTGTTCTTTGCATAATAGCTCTGTATGTACTTATGTACAATCGGAACACTTTTTGTTCTGTTTAATACAAGACAGAACTGTTTGTATCATTTATAAGCAGGCATAGAAGAGGCTTACAAAAACAGGCTCAGATTAGCTTAAACACTGACTTTCTGTTTTGTTCCTTGTAATCTTAATGCAATTTACATATCTCGCAGGCAAGGATAATACAACCAACATATGTGCAGATAATCTTATTTGTAATAATAGTAAGAATATGGTAACCCTGAAAAAGTGAATGAAGCCTTTCGCAACTTAGGGCTCGATGCGCAGATAAAAAAATGTCATCGGGTCACCGGGTACAAATTTGGATCCAAAAGGCAGATCGCAGATCATTCATGTGGAAACCTGTCAACAAAAAATTATTCATAGGAGTGGATATTTTTATTGCCGAACATGAGCCAGCGTGAATCATAGGAAAGCTAATTCCTACCCATCCCCGTCGGACATTCTACACAGGAGATTCGATATGAGAATAGGCTGTATTATGGGGTATTTGTGGTCTTGAGTATAGTCCTCGTCAAGTTAGTTCAATTCAAAAGCACAATTCAGAGGCTTCCCAGTAGATGATGGAAGATGTTGAAAGTTTCACGCTTCATCAGCCCTTTCGATTTGCCGATGATCGCAGAGAGCATTTCCTTTGTGTAACAAGTTTCTTAATGCTGCCATATTGAAAAATGCGAGAAGCAGAATCATTGATATGGTCGATGTGTCCTTTTGTGTGAAAAAGTTGATCAAGCGAATATATTTTTGATGAACATTGAACTAGGTGCAAGATACGAGTTATCCGCGAACATATTTAAATGGTCTTACTTGTCATAGTTTAATGATGGTAAGTATGTTATTTTGAAACAAATTGCAGATTTGATTTGTGTTTAAGTCTTAACACAGGGATTTCAGATTGGGATTAGTTGTATCATTTATGAAATGTTCCTTTGATCTGAAACCACATGGAAAAGTGATTCTATCTTCCGAGAAACATGCAGAATGTAACTTCAATAGAATTTGATCGCATTTACTGTGGAAAATCCAAATAAAAATAATTGTATGAAGTTTGAATGAAAGTGTGATGGACCTGTCACGACCACAGAGGTTTGTTTGAGATAAGTTTACAGCTATTTAAGACACATTTCATCCTCCATATATTTTCAGAGCTTGCTTTGATTAAAGCAACACATTCTGTAAGTATAGCCCTGTGTAAACAACCATTTCACAAGGCTGTTTAATTTCAAGGCTCGCCTCATTTTGTAATTGGCATATTTCCTGCCGTAAACTTAAGGAGTGCTGATAGATGTGTAAAGTTTAATTGCTCATTTCAATTTTGACGATACCTATGTGATGTGACACTTAAAGTAGGTAGGTACTAGGTAGATCTCTGCTCTCAGTTCAGTTTCATTAGATAGACTAGGTATCAGGCACAGATGCCAGGTAGAAAGTATTTTTTCAATGCCATCTGTTAAACCATTAAAAACAGGCAGCATCTGTTGAAGATGGATTATTTATGACAAAATATTAGCCAATAGAAGGTCTTTCAAAATATTTGTCCTTATGAAAGCAAGTGGGTACAGTTTCATGTTGGCAGCTAATACAAATAACAGCTTGTTGTCAACTTCAGAAATAATAGTATAAAAAGAAATTAAAGAATGTCCATTGACTTTTTAAAATAATTTTATTAAAACACATTTCCACAGTTTTAACTTGAAAAAATATTAATCTTCTTTTTGTTGATATATGACTTAAGAACATGAATCCTCATTTTGTTGAGATTTTAGATATTCAAAGGTTTTAATTGAAATATGTTTAGGTTACTGAACATTTTATTTATTTCCTGCCCTTGAACTGAAAGTGCGATAAACAAATGCAGAGTTTGTTTATTGTCATATTGTCATTTTGCCATATGCCAGCAATGTGCCAGCAGTTGCTTGAAAAATAATTTGCTGACAATACTGTCAGAAATGAGCTGTTTCCAGTGCCTAATCATTTATACTCTCTACCCTATCTCTTTATGCCAGAGATAAGACCACCATCCTTTATCTAGTTAGCTGGCACCAAGCCGGATTTCATTCTCTGTTCCAACTTTTAGAATAAACCCTGACCGTTTGCAGGGGCCTAACAGTCTGTTCACATTTAACATGTTTACTACACAAAGCTACAGTTTCAGAAATCTGGGGGGTATGTTTATTACAGCAAGGTGTTTGACATCATTTTATCCCAAATGCCAAGATTTGTGAGGGCGGGTTTTGACTGTGCCGGCTACCTATATTGATAAGTAAAATAAGTGGGATGCTCTCTTGATATGTAGGAGAAAAAATGGCTTACTGGAAATGTATTTAGTCATCAGGGCAAGATTTCAAGTGTTATCATTGAATGGAAAATGGGCGTTTGGGGTGTTTTTCGAAACATTTGCGATAGAGCCATGTATACGTTTGATAATGACTGTGTATTGGTAACAACTGCTGAAGCCAATGAAAACAAGCAAGATAACGTAGAGGTGAGATTATTTCAATGAATGCAGGCTCTGTTAGCAGTCTGGGGTTGAATCTGGACGTGATTACATAACTAACAACATCGTAACTTACTCTTCAAACACACATCCTAACAGATCTGAGAAGAAACTTGGTAATAAATTAGATGACGGAGATGAGTAAATTACAGCTTTGAATTTCACTGAAGTCGAAAACATACCGTCAATTATATCTGTGTCTTTCTTCTTGGCAACCTTGCTTCAAGGTCACCAATAATGGCCTCATTAGCCATGTTGGTAATAATTACCTTTTTTGACCTTTACTTTGTTTAAATATGAAATCTACACTTTTTAACCTTTTCTCCATGAACATGTAAACTCAGAGTCTTCAAAGAATGTTTTGTATGAAAAGGGATTTAAAGGGATCTTCCCGACAAAAAGTTTTTTAGTCATTTGACAAGAGCTGTTTTTTTTGTGCTTTTTGAGAGTAGATGTTGTCCGTAACCGTGATACTTTTTGTGTTTGAGGAGGCTCAGCTAATAGCAAAATGGTATCTGTGAAAAAATTGTTTGACATTTTCTGGCAAATATTGAGAAAATGAATAGAGGCAAAAAAGCTGGGACAATGGGAGGATGGCATAACACTTCCATGTAAATGGCTTTTTATCGAAGTAAACAAGTTGATGTCTTGACTGTTGTTCCAGAACAAAAAACATACTGTGTTTGTTTTAATTAAAAAGTGACCCATAAGCAGACCCAAAAATGAAATGTTTACAGTTTGTTTTACAAAACTGTCATGGTAAATGGTTTTCAAGTATTAAAACAAACTTCTTTTTTTTTCATCCTCTCAGCCTGAGGGCAGGATGTTAGCACAGTATGTAGAGTGTTAGCTTATCAGACTATGACTGTATGACTGTTGTTGGGAGTACTGTTGATAATATCAGACACCTCATTCACCCAATTGCTTTGTCATTTCAGACATGTTTTATTAACCATGAAACTGAAGTTATAACCTTATGCTGGCTTTTATCTCCTGTAGTTTTAAGATCACCAACTTTTTATGATTTGTCCATTAGTACTAGGCAACACTGGCCAGGGTGGGGGAATAGTCTGTAGGAGATCTGAAAGTCTTTGATGAGGTCATCTTACCCTGTTGTACCATGTTGATGAGGTCATCATTGATTATGCTGTATGTTATACCATGTTTATGAGATTGTACTCTGAATATACCATATGTTATACCATGGTGATAGGGTCATAATGTGAGTATATTGTATGTTAAACCATTTTGAGGAGGATGCCTGTCACTCTAAGGTTTAAAATTTGAAATGATAATGATGTTGACGATGATGATGACGATGACGATGATGATTATGATGGCTACAATGGCTTTGCGGATGCTGCTGTGTCTATCTTCTGACTTTCAGGGTTTGTTGGTGCATCGCATTTCAAATACGATTCTCAGGCCCCAAGGGTCGGTCTAGGGATACAATGTCTTTATGCTTGAAAAATCATAAAACAATATTCAGAAAGATATCATGAGTTAATCAAGTGAAACAATAGCTCCTACCTTCCTCTATTCCCCCATCCTCTATCTCTCTGTCCCCTGCCATACCCCTTCTACCCCTGTCTGACTACCACAAGTTTTCCAGTTTCATACTTATCCAAACATTGTCTCAGATATGAATCAGTTTATAAAAATAGACAATTCTACATTATTTATTTAAACACAAGTGAACTCAAAAATGCAAGACACAGAAACTGGATCTGTGAAGTCCTTTCATAACATTCAAAAAGGGTTTACATATGAATTTATGTTCTTTAAGTGGAGCTTTGAGGCTTGGATATGTCCAGAGTCACCAGAGGGGTGTGTTTAAGTGTTTTTCAAGTGGGTAAAAAATTAAGAGTGTATTTGTACATTCTCCCTTTACAGATAAGATGACCGTTGTTTATGGGGATAGCTAGCTCTATAGCTCTCGGTGAAAACACTTCAGTATTAGAATGATGGGTATTTACTATATCACGTCTGTTGTTAGTTGTAGATGTGTTAAATCATGAAAAAGTATTATAAAGCAGTCAGTTGTTAGGAAAACAGTGTAAAGATATGTACTGGAGGTATTATTGTTGATATAGGAGGATCGAGCTCATGGGTGGGTATCAAATTGCTGAGAGAAGTTTTGAAAAAAAAATAACACAATTTTTAAGATTGATGGTCTGCCTGCTTTGTTGATTTCTTCCTTGTTTTTTATTTTGAATCATTTTATCAACAAGTAAACCTAGGAATTGAAAGACCTGATATTAATACTGTTGATAATGTGAACAGATGAAAAAAGTGTAAGTTTTTATATGTTTCTCAGTTACCTTTTTGTTGGTGTTCATCGTGTTTCTATAACTCTGGAAAGAATGTAGACTAAAGATGCAGTCCGGATTAATTGATTTATTGTACTTAAATTGTATCTGACCTTTAGTTAGTCAAGTATAGACTGGTTCCTTACTGTATTTGCTTTGTGTAACCTTAAAAGTGTTTGGTTCATTGTAGTTTCAGTTCTGGTGTATCTAATGTTATCAGACAGCCATGCTGAGATCACAGGTTGCATTTAATGAATAAATAGAATAAATTCCAATGAGGTGACGAGAATAATCTTATCTCATGTAGGTATCATGTTTCCGACACTTAAACAGACCTTTGTCAGAACCAGCTTTCCTGGAAGCAATGGCGAAAACAAGACCAAGATATACTCAGAGAAGGTTGTGCATTTCAATTTATTTTAGTCTATATCTCCGACGGGGTGGTACATTTTGGCATGTCATTAAGATAACATGGAATATTCAAGCCGGATTCAGCAAATTTATCGCCCACTGTATCTTACAAGGGATGAACGTTTTAGCTTTTGGGCAGACATGGCTTGGTCAAATAAATTATTTATGGAAAGTGTCTGCACAATTAGATTCACCATTGTCTTTTTCGCCTTGGAGAGTGTGTATTTCAAGAGCGTGATTTGTCTAGTACATGTATGTATGGTGCGAACATTCACAAACATGGCTGCCAACACAGTTATGCTTTTACTGATGTCAACACAAATACCTGCACACGAACTGGAGCCTGAACATTGACGGGACCCTGCTTACCTGTCGACAGGTAAGATAGAATCTGTGATTGCTGTAGACAGGTGAGATAATGAGGACATTCTCGTCAGTCTCACCTGAGATGATGGAAAGGAGATAGCATCGGGAGTTATCTTTACGATAGGATATAGGCCCTTGTGGACCAGCTTTATACTCTGCAGACCATTGTTTACGTATTCACGGGACATGTTAATGGGTATTCACAAGTCAGTGTTTTTTCATCCAAGACATTGTTTGGCTTGACTGCATCTTTTTAAGAGTGGGAGAGCTGTCGTCGTCTGCAGAGAGTTTATTTTGGTCACAAATTATCAGGGTTGGCTAACACTGTGTTATGTGAGGACAATGGAAATAGGATATTTAATATTGGTCCATATACAAAGTATATATGTCCATGTCTTCCAAATAGGTACAAGAAATAGAATCTTTTGGAGATAGATGTCAGGAGAATACCCAAAAATAGATATCTGTTTTCCTGCCATTTGAACCAACAGAGCATTATTTCGCTGGCTGCCATTCTACATTAGGAACTGACTGTTTGTTCCGGACAATTTGGGCTGTTCAGTATTTGATGTGTAGAGTCAATGTTATTAATGTGGAGAATGAGGACTGGTGTCTACAAAACATAATATTTGTATGTTAATTTGGGCAGAAAAACTTAGTATAAACATCACACACAGGTTATTTAAGGAAGTTCCATCATTCCAACAAGGAACTTTAATCTTGTGTGATTTCACAGAGCATTTTCAGAGTCATGTATGTTTTTGAAGATTTAAGAAAGATATTGCCATGTAAACATTTCTTAGGAGTCGCAGCAACCATTTCAACCATATAAAGTTTCATGTGGGCTAAAAAGCTGGATTTGATCATGCTGAAATGAAAAGTGCTTTGTCCTAGAAATGCTTGACAGTATTAATGCTTGACACTCCTGAAATGGTGAAAAGGGTTGTGAAAACAAGTCACAATGAAATTTTCTATAACTAAACAAACACAGGGTTTTATCTTCATTCAGGGATGTCGATAAAAAGGAAATGTTACACCCTAATGACGAGACGAAAGCGTCTACCATTTTGGTTTGTCTGTTGACACTGAAGAAATGATGCTTAGTTTGATATTTGAAAATTTGTTTACAGATGTGCCTTTGTGGATGTTATCTTGTATTAGATTCTGGCTTTTTGAAAAAATATACTGAGGAAATATTATGGATTTGGGTAGAAATCAAAACCATTTTACTGTTCCAATAGGTTCATTGTTGGAATTTGGATTGAGTCTCTCTCCACATTGTGTTTTATTTATTTCAAAAGACCTTACAAAAGTACTTTCGATTGACTAAGATTTAACCTTAAACACATGTTTTGCTTTCGTTTGTTACTATTTAGGATTAATTCAAAATGGCTGTTTTCATAGTATCAAATGTATTTACATATGACTGCTTGTGCATATTTTCAGAGTTTTAAACTCTATCATTTAAATAACATCTGTTTATGGGGTTTGCTCTGTAATGAATCAATCAATTCAAGTAAGCACTTTCTATGAAAACAAGAAAAATATACTTAAAATGTCATTTCAACTATTCTTTGAAATTTGGTTGCAGTGCTAATATATTTATCTTACCATAGAATTTTCAAGTACATATTTAATGAAAATAATGTGTTTGAACAGTGCATGTGGCATTTGAATTCTATGGGGTGTTGTTATGAGTTATGAATATCTTTTCACAAGAATGTAAAGCGCCTTTTGTATCCTGCCATTTTCAAAAATAAAATAAAATAATCATTTCAAACTGAGTGAATTTTAAGAGCCATTTGAACAGCTGAATCCCGCTGTATAGTGGGGAAAAAGTGAATGGGTCCTTTATAGTCTGTGTTTACTGACAGGTATTAGCAACTATTCACGATGTTGTCGTTTGAAAAGAACCCCCAATCTCTACACCATTATGACAGTTGTAATTTTGTGGGAGTAGATTGGCCTATTGACCAAGCAATATTTGTGTCGCCCTTCCATGAAAGGTATGTGTGGGTAACGATGTTTTCCAGTTGAATTCTGTCACCTGCTTGTGGCTGTGTCGATTCATGGGCTTGTCGGGTGCAAGACGAACAGGGTTAGGTGTGGACTTCATTAGTGATATATCAGATGGCTGCCAATACGCAGGTGGAATGAAAATTTATGCCTCTCTTGCACCTGACTAATTTTCATGACCTTTTAGTTGACATGTGAAGGTTACAGGTGAAAAAAATAAGTGTTAATATTTTCACCAGAAAGTGGTTAGATATGTGTGTTTTTCAAGTTCATATGTATGGAATGTTATTTCTATTTAATCTTAATTTAACTTCAGTACTTGTTTCAAATTTTTATCTGATTGAAATGCTCAAATATGTTTTCCTGCTAATTCCTAAATTTGTATTTTTGGTATGATGGTTGTGTAGCAATATCGGTTAAAATTTTGAGAAAGTATTGGTAATTATCTCACTAATTAGAGAATGATTTGGAAGAATGTTTTACCATGATTTCTTGAACATTCTCATACTAGAAAGAATGACATGAAATATTTGTGTGCCTTTCATGTGAAATTGCAATGGTGGGGTAGTCCAGTGGATAAAGTGTTTACTTGTCACACCAAAGACCTTGGTTCGTTTCCCACATGGGTTCTGGTGTACCCATGCTACAATATTGCTGAAATATTGCTAAAAGCAGCATGGAGCTAAATTCACTCATGCAAAACTGATTATTTAAATGGGGAATCATTTCTGGTAAACATAATTTTACAGAAAGTATTTTATATGGATAAGGTTTAAAGAAAAAGTCATTGGTATCTGCAGAGGTATTTTCCTCTGTTGCCAGTATATGTGGCATTACACAGGTCAGCAAATCTCCCATTAAGGGTACGACAAACACAAATGTTTTTTGTTTATTGTTGACGTGAAGTCACAGGGCCAATGATGATACATACACAACTTCTCCACAATTGTCCAGTTCTGTCGGAGAGACAAGTTGACAGTACCATGTAGATAAACATCAACTCTATCATGAAATTTTGATTTATGTTATCTGTTTGGAAAGGCCACAAATAGATGTTGGACATATTTGTGTGCTCATTGATAGGGTCCAATCGGTACTGAAACTGACTTGTATGGACGCTATTATCCCGAACAGACTATGGCTGGCAGATATGTGGAGGTGTCTGAAAGAGGCTATTGGAAAGTCGTGAGCGGAAGTAATGTGCGATTTTTCAGACAAGGGCAGATAAAGTATGCCGAAGGTGGGCTTAATATAAAGCCTGCAGCATTTATACAGTTTATTATTTGCTCCATGTTCCCACAATACTGTCCTGAGTTGATATTGAGCTTCACGACTATGTATAGAAAGTATCCATTGGACGGGGATCTAGTATTTATGACGTCCAATTTTGGAACGTTAATGGTTGTCATTCAAACAGATATGTGTCAGATTTGAAGTGATATATATATAGTTTGGATCCCTGTGGATAGAATAGTGACAAGAAAATGGGCTTTCAGGGACATTAAAAGGAAGGCTTTCTTTATCTATAGTGTTGAGATAATCTAATGAAGCAAGCTATGTATAAATGGTTGTGTTTCTAAGACACTTGCTGTTATGCTTTATTTTTAAGGGAATATGGTTGCCTAGGTGGTTTATTTAAGATACTGATTTATTTTGTATTTTGAGGTTTATTTTGTTACTTTGAAATTGATGTATAGCAAAAACAAACATTGTTTCTCATTTTCAAGTCTCTTTCAGTGATATATTGTGGTTTCCTGGTAACTACTTCAAAACAATGCAAAAGTATTTTTAGGAGACTTACACTTGCATAAGATTTTGCCTGCTTATTTGCTTTTGCACTTTCGTTCTCACTCCCAGTCACCCCTCACTGGCTCCCTCACCCACTCACTCTCCCCTCACAGTCATGCCACTCATTCACCTACCCACCCACTCACTCTCCCCAGTCACCCCACTCATTCACCTACCCACCCACTCACTCTTCCCACAGTCACCCCTCACTGGCACCCCCACCCACTCACTCTTCCCACAGTCACCCCACTCATTCACCTACCCACCCACTCACTCTAACCACACAGTCACTCCATTCATTCACCTATCCACCCACTCACTCTTCCCACACAGTCACCCCACTCATTCACCTACCTACCCACCTACCTACTCACTGCGCCCACTCTCTAGGTCACCCACCATCCACCCACTCACTCACCTCTCCAACTCGCATCACCTACTCACTCATTCACTTACCCACACATACACCCACCCATCCCACTCACTCACCCACCATCCACCCACTCACTCACCCCACAGACTCACACTTTTATCCAATCAATGACTACTCCTCATGGCAAGTACTCTCTACAGATGTAAAGAAAGGTTTAATTATACATTTTCTCCAAGCCTCTGATGTTGTATCATGTAATTAACTTTGTCAATATTTGTCTAGAGCTTTGTACAGGAGGACATCATTGTCTGTGTCTGGGATAGCCATCTATGTTTTAGAGAATCTTCTCATGCATAGAATCACAGCAAAAACATCTACATCAATGGCATGTTACAAAATCCATTTTCCTCCCTAAAGAAAGAGCAAACAGCAAAGCTTACAGAAGCGTGAGTGGTGCGGCACCCTGCCATCCCACTTGCAGAGCAGATGAGGAGAGATGGACCAACGTTGACATACAGGCGTCATAATTGAAAATATTGATGGAATAATGCTCACCGTTCATTTGTGTTTATCTATAAACCAACAATAGTTGATTCTGGAGAGATCTTGTACACGACTCTTGGAGAAAGTTTCACCAGTTGGAGTCGACAGCTAATGTAATGATCATCATTACGCGTGTAGTGAAAATTGTTGACCGATTTTATTGTTGGCGATGAGAAGGTTTGTTTAGCCCCACCAGCATAGACAATAGCTGGTGATTTCCTGCTAGTACTGCCGTGTACATGTTGGGAAACAATCAATGTGAGGACTTGTTTCAAGGGCCTTTCTGCATGGCCACGCAGGCCTGGCTCCACGTTGGCTCTGCCGCAGCTCCATGGCTCCTCCACCAGGCAGGGTGCACAGCACAAATGGTTAGCTGTGATCTCGACTCTCATTATACAAATCAATTCCATTTTGTTCGATAGTTTACATCTCGATGCGAGATGGCGAGAGGGCTGGTGCATTGTGGGAGATGCGCAACTGGGTGTCACAGGACTGAAATCTCACAGACGAGACAAAAGCAATGTTTGCCGCTGATTGCCGCAAAGTTTGAAATTGACAGGTCCTGTTGTCAGTGGTAATGAATGAAGACGAAGAAGTGCTCTTTGCCAAAATTGGTCAATATATGACTCATATAGCGTACTTCTTCGTCTGAATGCAATATGCTAAAACGAGTGGTGTACGTAGAATTGAGACAATCGGCCACTCTCTGAGTGCTGCAGGGTGGAGGAGTGCGAGGAGTTTGTGGAGGAGAATGGAAATAAGGTGTTGTATCTGAGAGGAACATGTCATATTTTAACCATTCTGAGAAATGCTTTCATAGCAGAATGAAGATCTACTTGGTACAAGAGAGGTCCCTCTGTTGAAATACATTTGTATTTTTTTGCAATGTTTTAAAATGTTTCATTTTACCCAGCAGACCATACAGGCATTTAGCACTGATTCTAAACTATAACATTGGGAGGCACTTTGGGAAATATATCAAGTTTAGGAACTTTTTGTTGTCCTAAATTCAGAGGTATTTTTCAGGTCCACAGCACTATTTGAAAACAGTTTTAGATCCACAGCACTGTTTAGAAACAGTTTTAGAACAATTTGGAAACAGTTTTAGATCCATAGCTCAAATTAAAATCAATTTTAGATGCACAGCACTGTTGAGAAACAGTTTTAGAACTATTTAGAAGCAGTTTTACATCCATAGCACTATTTAGAAACAGTTTTTGACCCATAGCACTATTTAGAAACAGTTTTAGATCCATAACACTATTTCAGAAGCATTTCTAGATCTACACAACTGTTCAGAAACAGTGTCTGATCTACAACACAATTTGAGAAACCGTTTCAAATTTATCCACACAAACTAAGTAAGCATCAACCCACCGTTGCTGGGTAACATGTCTAATAGAATAGAGAAGTCTGTAAGGGAAAAAATATTAAAGAAGAGAACACAATGTAATGTTCATGGTGACTTAACAGAACAGAGAAAAGTACTTTGTTGAACAAACAAGGCAAGCACCAAAACTGTGACATATGTGACTGGTTGGTCACCAGGCACAATGCCATGTGACATGTCCAAATTTAATAATGTCATGTTTTTAATCTCTTAAACCAAGAGTGGGATATTGACGAGAAAAAAGTTCAAATATTATCAATATGTGTAGAGGATGTGTCTTTTTCTCCCAGGGCGCTTGGTCTAATGATAAAATAACACTGTGTTAGCCCGGAAAACAATAGAGACTAGATAGCAGTCAATGCCCCTGTTTGGTCTTATCCACTCTCTGTGTTGGGCAAAAATTAATAATTCATAAACTCCACTATTGTCAGGCAGGAAAGAATTACTGTTCATACCCTGCTCAAATTAATTGAAATGTCTTCTTGCTGAATCTGTTTTATTCGGATGACAATTAATGAAATTTGATTTAGCCTGCTTGTGGTAGCCAAGACTTCACCAACACTGTGACTGTTATTTGCTGTTGAGCCCTGTCCTAAGGGAGTGTACTCCATTGTTTTGACATGGAATGAGCTCAATTTTCCCCGTTTGGGTTCGAAAATCGATCCTCCAGATTATTTTAGAATTGCTTCATAACTGAACTTTGAGTTTGTGATCACCAAAGCTTTTTGTATGTATCAGTTTGGTTCTGAAGTGGCTCTAAAGTGGTGATCACTAAATAATATATTTGTTCTGTTACATTTGTTGTTTGTGGATGTGAAAGCACTAGCATGACAAGAGGTGTGACCTTTGCTATTATTAACTGTGAAGTATTATGTTGAAGATTTTATATGTTGGCCTTGAGTGCAGAATTCAAAATTGATGGAACTGGTGATGTACTGACAACTATTTTGGTCACATTATACACCATTACTGAGTCAGTATTTGGTTTATCACACACTCAGAAATATTCCCAATATACAAGGGCAGCTTGTGAATACTTCAGTTTGACTACACAATCCTGTGGTCAATATTGAAAGCAACAATCTACAGTCCAGCTTCCTGGTCACTCATTCTGTCCTCCAGGTCAAGTTGGTTGTCTGTTGTGACCAGTGTCAGTTCCATTGGCGCCATTCTCACTGGAATCCAGATGATGTTACAGTTTGGTGTGCAGCAGGAATTGGGACATTGTGACTATAACTGTTATTGCCTTCCACAAAACCTAATCATGGTACCACTTGCTTAACAACCTGGCTAGGTTTTCTAAGCTGTCTTAGCACTAAGTTAATGTAATGTATGGCATTCAGGACTTTCTTTCTCTGTGATATATTAGCGTAGTTCTTGAAGCTGTTGTCACCATGTTTTCTTTGACCAACTTTTAATTTTGTGTCAACATACAAGGGACAGGGGTTAGATTTATGTTTCCAAACAATAAATTCTTCTAAATATGGATGATTATTTCTAGTTTGAGATTGTTTAGATTCTGTCCAGGTCAGTGGTCAGTGCTGAGTCTGCCATGATGTCAAAACCAGAGAAGGTAGGCGCAGACGGCAGCCATGGGAACCAGACCTTGCTGATAGTCTGATGGATGTGATGATGTTTGCTATGGCGAATATAGAACATTTACACCAAATATGATTAATAATGATTAGGTTTTGATGAGCAGAGCTGATAGAGCTAAGGTGTTCTGTCTGTGACCTTTGACCTAGGATGTGTGCCTATCTGGCAAGGAATATATGAATGTTGGATCGTGTTTCCTCTTGGGGGAAGGTGTGGAATAGTGTTGAAAGAAGCAAATTATGTCTGAACTTACTCCAGGAATTGGAAACGGTAGGATTGGACTCTGGAGGAAGGGGAGGAAGGGGTATGGGTGTTGAGTGAGAAAGAGATAGGTAGAGAAAGGGTGGTGAAGTAGCTTTGAGAATGAGTACATCTGGAAAAATTGATGTCCACTTTATGCCTGGAGTTTACCATTTCCATAACTAGGATTAGTGTTTGTGTCTTGAAATGTCTTGAAACTGTCTTGAGACAAAGTGTAATATGTAGGTAGAGGAAATCTTACTGAAAAATCATCCATGATGCTAGTTTCCTTCAGAGGGAGTGAGTGAGTGAGTTTTTATGCTGCTTTTAGCAATATTCCAGCAATATCATGGTGCGGGTCACTAGAAATGGGTTTCATACATTGTACGCCTGAGGGGAATGAAACCCGGTTCTTTGGTGTGACAAGCAAACCCTTTAACCACTAGGACACCCCACTGCCCCATTGTCCTTCAGAAGAATAGGTAGACTTTGATGTTATTACAGGTATGTGACAATCTGTCCCAGCCACATGCCCACCTACATGTAAACACAAATAGAAAATTGAAGTTACATTTGTAACTGATGTAAGGTGGTCAGATGAAGAAGACCTAATACTAGTGGCTCTGAAGCTAGAACAAGCCACACATCAAAGCATCACAGTTGTAATTCCTTGGACGGTCAGCTTTGATGGAACGGGAATGACCTCAGGTCACTTCACGATGGATCCAGCCCATTATGCTATCTGACAGATAAAATCTTAATGTGATAGTTCGCTGGGGATGTCCCTAGATGTTTCTCTACATTGAAACCTAACCTCACTAATCCATTAGAATCAAACGTGATTAGACCTATTATGGCAAGTTGCTTACTGCAGTGCTAGGTTTTGCTTTTAGGACTTTGAAAAAAACGAAGAGGCGTTTTTGGGGGTCTGATCCATTTGCAGTAAATCTTCACAAAAAAATAGCAAGGCTCAGTTTCTTGGTTTTAGTTTTTAAACTGTTCAATTTTTTCGCCAAATATTTGTAGGCAAGTTGCTTATCTCTATTAGTCAGCTTTAAGTTCTTGGCAAATCAAGTTTAAATTTTTTGGCTGGGTTTGTATTTTTTTGTTAGAATTGCCAACACGACCTTTTGGGCAACGTGAGAAAATCGTAACACAGGAATGTTATTTTTAAACATTTCTAACTCAATTAAGTTGAAATTGTTGGTGTTTTGTTCCAACATAACACAGAAAATGCATTTGACTGTTTTAGATGGAAGGATACCAAATTTATTTTTCAAGGTTTTGAAGTCTTGGTTGCAGTAAGTGAGCTGATGACATGCAAGGCAGATGGGGAGACCACACAGGCCTAGACATTTGCTCAGTATCATTGTCACTAAATATCAACAGGTTTTTGCAATGAAATTCTATCTGAAATGTAATAGAATTTGAGAAGTAAAAATAAGAAAATGAATACGTTTATCTCAGAATATGCTGTTGGTCTGCAGAAAACTTATTCAAATGTGGATATGTTTCAAATGAAACTGCTTGACATTTTTGGTTTTTTTTGCATGCAGTTCTTGAATTGCAATGAAAGCAGTTGTGTTTTGATGAAAAAGTGCACTTTCCACATGGACCTGAAATGTTTAAACATGAATGATATTGATTTCTGCTTCCAATGTGACAGATTTGTCCATTGATAATGTCATACTTCCGATTTTGGAAGCATATGCTGGAACATGCATTTTTCTGTGAACTCTCATAACCAGTAGTTTGCATGTAAGAAATCAACTTACGTCAAGCAAACGGATGTTTACTTGTCTGATAGCTGACGTCTAAACAACAACACGAAGCAGTACATATCTCTATTTCTTTCATGCATTGTCAACATGTTTAAGTCAATAAATAGCACAACAATGATATTGGTTTAAAATGGAGACACGGTCTTGACTGTATTATGTTGTATATCTCGCCAAAACAATCACGAAAACATTTGGTTTATCTACCCCAAGCACCATCTTTAACATTTCTTCAGTTTCTCCGCTAACAAAGCGGTCTCAACTATGGAATAATTGTCAGCATTGGAGATCTATGTTTCTCCAAGGAGGCAGTTTACAAAGAACCAGAGGATGTTTTTGCTATCCTTGGATGGGTTTTTGTTTGGTCAAGTTTATCGGCTATCTATGTCCCTTTTATCATCTTTTCTCAGTGTAGGGTGATCGTATTAATTATATATTATCGGCATCCCATCACAGTGGCCTTGTCAAAAGTGACACGCTTCTATAAGCTGTAATGTGGGAGTAGAATTTTGGCAAGGGTTTTGTTTTTTAAAGTCACACCCCCTGGGATGTGGAAAGGAGGTTGGAGTGGAGTTACCTCCCCTTGTTTTGGTGTTAGGTATGGGTAAACATGATTTAAAGTGGCAGGGAAGCATTCCATTGTTCCAATATTCCAGTGTTCCAATATTCCAGTGTTCCAATGTACAACATTTGGAATGGTGGGATGTACTAGATGTTGTAAGTTTTAGGGATGTGTGGAACAGTTCCTGATGCTTGCTGTTGTGAATTGAGGCTCATCTGACAACCAGTGATGCTCAATACGAAAATATTAAGACATCATGCAGTCATCAATCATCATTTAATCACCAGTCATCCTGGTTGGGGTTGAGGAAGCTGAAAAATGTGTGTTTGAATCTGTTGTTGGTATTTTGTGTAAATATTTCATGACCTTATCTGCTGAAATAGAGATGCACAATAGAATTGTGGGATATTATGTAAATAACGGTCCCAAGACCCTCTCCATAATCATACTTTGTTATCAGCATGTGTTAATATGAATCATTACCTCACAGTGATGATAATGGCATTACTCAAAAGTTAAGCATATCCTGGACCAAAAGAGGCGCCATCACAAGCACATGCAAAGGAAGGGCTTCTCAGTAAATCTTGCTATCTTGCTGATTAGTCAGCAAGGGATGCAGTTCTGGTTATTGTGTTGTATTTCTATTGTATTGTCTCTTTTGTACTGTACAACAGCTGTAATCCCCTTTCAGTAACACGCAGATGTACAGAATGAGAGATCAGAAGATATGCTCCAGCAGATTAATAAGACTCACAGCTGACTTTACAGGTCAGTCATGTGGAACTGAAATTTTCAATAATTAACTTTCTTCATTGTGTGAAAATACGAATGTGTAAAATGGGGACATTACCGTGAGTAGGTGAGGACAATGATTAGAAGCATATTGCGACAATCAGAGAGAGCCAGATGTTTATCTGCAGGGGACTGTTGTGCCATGTGACATGTATGTTTTATTATTTATGAAATGGACATGAAATTGACACATTCTCAGCTGTTTGATAGGAGCATGTCTGGCTCCAACACCTGAATAATTAAGTGAGTGACATGAATTGACCAACATTTCTATCCTGGGGAAAACCTGAAAGGACCATAGAAAGATGGGAACTTTCACTGAGATCTGGACAACTTCATGTTGTTGTGTGTAGGAACATTTAACTTGAACATAATACAGGGCCCTAAGTCTCGAAACATTCATAGCCCTAAGAATTCTTAGTTTTTATTGTAGTCAGTGTGTTAAGAATGGCATAAACAGTTTGTAGGGCTACAGATGTTTCAATAATAATTAGCCAAAAAACTAAAACTGTAAAAATTTGTATGTTCAACCTTGACTAATTCTTAGTCTCTGTATATGTATAACTTAACCGTATCAAGAAATGAATGTCTTATAGTTGCCAAGTTAATCAGTCATTCTGAAGTATCCCAACAATGGTGACTTGTCAACATGTTGTAACTGAATGCTCTCTTAGGGACCATTCATTGCATCAGTGGTAGCCTAACTAATTGTTTCTCATATATGCATACAAACAACTTGAGGGAATATTCAAAGATTGTCTGGAAACAATGTTGGAAAAATCTTTCCCCTGTGGATTAAGTTGTTCCAAAATGCTCTTTTGTATAAATTTTACATTTTATGCGTCTCAAGTGCATAATTTTTCGACTTCTAGACATGAGTAATGGTCTTTGTTTTGGATTGTTTTCTTTTGAGACACGGTGTACAGACATAGTCAATTATGTATATGTAAATGGAACATATTATACCAATGTTGCTCAGGGTTGGAAATATGAGACATCTTCCATACTGAAAATGACAGCGTTAAATATATTTTGAATGAAAAGTATTTTATGTTTTTGAAAACAAAAATCACTCTAATAATAATCACAAGAAAATGGTCTGATGACAATTTTGCCAAATGTAGTTTTCATGAATAGGCCAAGATTTGTCAAAAAAAAGTTATCTCAGTGTGCACATTTAGGAAAGGTTATCAGTGCCAGTATCATTTACAAATGACTGAACCCTGTTCCCAGCCTACACTACCACACACACAACTTATCTTAATCACTAACCACATGGATGAATAATATGGTATATTTATCAAGTTTGAAAAAAAATTAAAGTAGCAAAATTATCTAAAGATTATGTTTAATGTGCTAAATTATATTTTTTCATGAATTATGAACAAGTGGTATCAGCTGATGGCCCCGATGACGACCAAACCCAGCATGCTTTATCAGTCCGAAACTCTCTGAGCTATCTGTTAGGAAAGTAGTTTGCACCAGTGGCACATGTTATATTGATAATATTGTGTTTTTCCTTGGTTTGTTGTGTTTCTTTGGTTTGATACCATATTTTCTTCAGAATAGGTCATATTTTCACAGAGAAAAAAAGACCCAGCTCTGAGGAAGGGTCTGCACATGCCAATATGTTTTTCCATGTTTTTTTCAAAGTAAAGCTATTTACCGAGAACATGTAACACTTTTTAGCAACATTCCAGCAATGTCACGACAGGCAGCACGGGAAATGGGCTTCTCACATTGTATCCATATGGGGAATTGAACCAGGGATTTAGCGTGACTGGTGGATGCTTTAACCACAAAGCCACCAAACCGCCCATGTCACACCTTGAAATAAACTTTAGTTCATAGAGGAAATGTCATACTTTGTCCTGTTAAATGTTATGTTTTGTGATTGAACAGTTACATGTCAATATGATGTTTTTGTCAGTTGAGATAGAGAAGGCGTAATGGCTGCGGATGAATTGTTCCATTTGTTAAAACATATCTGGCAGTATAATCATTACTCATGCCAAACAGTTTCATAATATTCATGGTAATATTTCTCTGTGTCTTGTTTTGATGAAGTATTACATCCTATCCATATGCAATTAAATGTAAACACACATTATTTACATTCTGTGTCATGTCATTTATCACAATTGTTGTATGTTACATTTTACCTGTATTTCTATTTTGGTAACAAATATGATCATCATCCGAGTGTCAGTGGTAATTTTCTTTTATCTACATGCAAAATTCTTTCCCCAGGTGTTGGGATCGTGGGGTAGAAAGATGGTTGACGTGTCACTCATTGTGCTGAAAACCTGAATTTGATTCTCCCCATGGGTGCAATGTGTGAAGCCTATTTCTGTTGGTCCCTGCCATACTGGAATGTTGTGAAAAGTGGCATAGAACTAAACTCATTCACACTCACGCTCACACTCACACTCACGCTCACACGCAGGCTCACACACTCACGCTCACATGCACACTCACACACTCATGGTCACACTCACGCTCAAATGCATGCTCACACACGCTCACGCTCACACGCATGCTCACACACTCACACTCACACTCACACTCACACTCACATTCACACTCACACTCATTTGGTAATTGGACTTCTAAGCATGACCAGTGACATGACATTAATAACTCAAGTAAAGAATAAAAGATTTCATCTACCTTGGACTCTCTTTTCTCTCCACATGTCCTTTGAGTAAGTGTGTGAATTTAGTTTTACATCACACTCAGCAATATTCAAACTACATGTCAGCAGTCTGTAGATAATCAAGTCTGGACCAGTTGGGAACCAATGACATGTCAACCAAGCAAGCGAGCATGACCACCCGATCCCGTTAGTCGTCTCTTATGACAAACAGTCACGTTTTGTGGCAAGTAAGGGTTTGCTGAAGGCCTGTTGTACCCTGCATGTTCATAGGTGCCATGTGTGCCTTGCCTCCACAGGGAAACACCTTATTAAGATTTACACAGAGGAACAAATTAAGAAACCTGAATATTTTCAAGTTTTTATCAGCAGCTTTGAATAGCTATGAGAAAGGAAATCAGAAAATACACAAAGGAACACTGCCATGAAGTCATTTTCCCTTATTTGTTTCCCATCAGTATATATTGTAGAATGTTGGTCTTGTAATTATAGTAACAAATGTACCAAACCCAGTGCAAAAACGCAACTCGGTTTGAGTCAGTATTTAAAATTTTTCTTAGGGAAATAATGATTTTGTCACATGTTTTGACAGCTTGTGAATATTTGACACCATTCATTTAAATCAGACAATAGAAGTTTTGTTTGATTGATAATGCATCAATCTTATAATACCTGTTGACATGAACTCGATGCTTGCGCAATGTACAACTGCTTGAGGCGTGGTATAAATATGTATAGCGTATCAGATCTCAATCCAGACAATGACAGACTGCTAATGGCTATAGACTCAGTGACCGACTGATAAATACTTTCATATTAACCGTCTCTGTCGATTAGATGTCATTTTGTGTCACTAGTGATATGCTTGAGGCTTATCACAGTAAAAGCATCAGACTCTGGATGGTAAATTTGTGCAAATTGATGACAAATCCTACTGCAGTTGAACTGTGGTGATCATTTCAGGGCACAGTGATGGTGGCCTATCAGAGCCATGATTGCATGAAGAGACATTATGTTTGCAAATGGTAGCCTTGGAGCTAGCCTTTCAGAAGAAAACTTGAAATTTATGTGAACAGGCACAAATGGCATAGATAAAATGAAGTATTGAGATAACATCTGACAACATTGTGTAAATGTGTCAGACCTTGTGTCAGGGGAGATAACCCTCCACTTCCTGTTCAGGTGCGTGATTGTTTCTCAGTCCAGGTTTTTATTGTCAGTATGTTTCCCATGTGAATGTCATAGGTTGGGTGGAAAGGTGTATAGAGCAGAGAGTGATCATTGAAAGTTGTTTGATCTTGAAAGCTTTTGTTGATCCTGTAGGAGATTCTCATCTCATCTGGTTGGGTTTTGAGGTGAACATCCTCACCCATGGTTCTTGAGGAAGAACTCGTCTTGTTTCCTTTTATGGAGAGTGTGCTCTCTGTTGTTTTTAAGGAAAAT
The DNA here is from genome assembly GCF_037392515.1 of Haliotis asinina. Taxonomy (NCBI): domain Eukaryota; kingdom Metazoa; phylum Mollusca; class Gastropoda; order Lepetellida; family Haliotidae; genus Haliotis; species Haliotis asinina. The sequence goes on along the minus strand of NC_090280.1, from coordinate 42,452,820 downwards.
GGATAGAACCTATTATCTAATCATCTTTTCAGTTGGTTGTTGATGAACTGCTCTTATGGTTCTTCATCCCATTGATTCTTGAGAAGAATCTTCTCTTAAAGTCTTGAAAAGAACATTGTTTTATCGAATCATCTAGGTCATTTGGGTCTGTGTTATGTTTTTGGTTCCCAGGTTGAAGCTCAAAGGTTAGAAACAATTGTTTGTAAGAACAACGGAGTTAAGAAGTGGAAGGCGGGTCAGTACTTTTAGATAACTTGCAGGATCCTCAACAACATTGCGTTGATAATATTCTGTCTGTTCACCAGATAATTACATCTGAATCTTATGACCACTTGCCGTGACATGAAAGACTCAAAAATAACATTGCCTTGTCTTTGTATGTGTTTGTGAAAATGTCAGGAACGGGACATGCCCATATTGTTGTGAACAGTTGGTGTCACCACAAGTTTGATGGTGATTTATTCACTAATAATGTTCATTTACAAGATATTTCTCATGATTATTGAAAGGGTTTTAACACTGTTTTTACCAACTTTCTCTTTGGCAAACACATGTTTTGCCATCAAGTAGAGTAGAATGTAAAGCTTTGGCCAAGTTTCAGCATCATCAGCTGTCAGTTGTACATAGTTTATAGTCTACATGTCTGGAAGCATCCAACTGGAATCGTGCTTTACTTTTTCTGTAATAAATGGAACTTCTAATTTACCTGTAATGCCTGAGTTCAAAATCTATGAATTCACGCAATTAAACCGCAGTAGGTCACCCTGCAAATGGTCTCCTACAAGCAAGAAAAAGGAAGTGTTCGCTCTGTTACGGTCAGCCGAGTCGAATACTTTCCCACAAAACAGTTTGCATTTATTGCAGAACCATGTATAAACTTAGATAAAACTCCCATTGAGAGAAGAATTGATCTGGAGGGTGCTAAAAGCCCTCTGACAAGCAATGGCTTGAGTCTAGGCCAATCTTGCATCCATCACAATGAGAGTACTGGCATAGCTTTTAGCCCAAGGACAAGTTGGAAGTAAGACAAATAAAACTCATGTATGTTAGTTAGGATTAGTTGTTAGCCGCTAACATGTAACTCAACATAGACCTGCTGTAAGGTCCCAGGAGTCATAGTGTAAAGTGGATGGAACTTGTCAGCGGGCATGCGTATGGGGATATACTCAGGATTTATTTACCCTCTCCATAGCTGAGGTTAACCGTAATTTGGTGTTTGCATTGCATCATGGGTAGTGTTCAAAGTGCATGAAGGCAGATGGACAGGCTTCATCCAATCAAATGTGGTTATAGGTAAGGGTGTTTTTCATTGTGTTTGAGGTTTTGCCAGTTAGATGGTGTCTCAAGTTATAAACAAATGAATTTTAATGATTTATTTTCAACACAATGCTTCTAAACACCCATGTAGTCATGTATTGTTCTAAACAGCATGAATTATTTACTGACTGTGCAATGGTTTTGCGCAATGATGTGTGTGTCATTTGAAACTTGGAATTGAACAAAGACTCAGACAAAGAGCAAGTTTTCTTCTTTGTTGATCACTGAAAGCTTCTTCTATAGAATTTCATCAACACATCCATGGCATATTATGCAAAGATGTCAATATTTAATAGATAGTATTCTCCTGAAGACTGCTCACCTATTAATACCTGCCATGATCCCAATAATTAAAACTGTCTCTTGCGAGCCGGAGGGACGTCAGCAATGTCAGCGCAGTACCATTTCATTAATAATTCCATTATACTACTTACAGGAAAACTATTATTAATCATCAGTTACCCTTGTCAACTTTGCCTGGCACTTCTCTCAGATTAGTCATGTGGAACGTAGTATAGACTCTTGCCATGTGGCTGAGGCAGTATGGTTCTCTTTAATTCTTCAGTTATCAGGGAATATTTCGGCACAACTTGATTTGATCCTTTGCAAATGATTTCAGCACTGGAACTGGAATAGTACTTATTTCATTGAACCTTTAAATGTGTATGTGCATAATGGCATTAGTACAAAGTAAACAGTTGTACAAATTTCACTTCCATTGACGGTTCAGCATTCAGTGAATAATACCATATTATTTATTTGCTTTGATGTTTAAATTTCCTTTGTCATTTTTTCTAAAGGAATACGAGATAAATTGTTCAAGGTACAGTTTTGTTTCCTACACACAAACCTTTGGCCATGTGAGATTAGCCATTGTAAGCTGGTTGCACTTTACACAAGTGAAAAACAGAAGAAGAAAAAACAACAGAAAATAACAAAAAATTGGCAACAAGAACCATGTCAGTGATCACATTAAAGAAACTAAACACAATATAAAAAGCATTCCCTGTATCAAGTTTAAGAGTCAAGTCAGCCATTGTATTATTCTATCTGTTGCAAGTGTTTATGAATCACTATGAAACAGAGGGTGGCACCATCACTCACCTGTCAAAAACACATGAACAAGCATGCCAATTAATTTTTGTGCTATTTGTGGAACATACTCTTTTTAAAATGCTGCATCAGCAAACTGCTAGCATCTAGTGAGTATAGTTTTACACTGTTTTTAGCAGTATCCCACCAATACACCAAAAACATGCATACGACACGTACCAATGTGGAGAATCAAACCAGGATCTTTAGCATGATGAGTGAACGCTTTAATTACAAGGCGACTCCACCTCCCACATCCAGCGTCCAGAGTCTGATATTAATCATTCACATCTTTATGGTTCACTGTCAATAATGTGTTCAGTCTTATTGTTAGCATGGCCTTTCTGTGTGATAAATATTGATTAAAGTTATGTATTTGTTTTATTGAGGTGGTTCATGGCAATGAAACAAGGAAATGTCCATGTAAAATTGAGCCATGTTGTTCACTGTATCAACATCATAACCTTCAACAACAACCATGTCATCAGAAGCTTGGCATCATGAAAATCCTTGATAATGACATGACATCATAGACATGCCTTCACGGATCTTATCAGTGTTGCTATAACAACCATGCCATCATGTGCATCTTTACTGTCACCATCATGATGTTGCCAAGGGAACCATGTTTACTGTAACCACCATGATGTTGCCAAGGGGACCATCTTCAGTGTAATCATCATGACGTTGCCATGGGCACCATTTTTACTGTAATCATCATGACGTTGCCATGGGCACCATCTTCAGTGTAATCATCATGACGTTGCCATGGGCACCATCTTTACTGTAACCACCATGATGTTGCCATGGGGACCATCTTCGCTACAACAATCATGACAATGCCATGGGGACCATCTTCACCATAACCATCATGACGATGCCATTGGGGCTATCTTCAATGTAACCATGACAATGTCATCATGACTTTCCTCGATGCAGCCATCTTAACCACACCCCTACAACCATGCCACCATGACAATGTCAACATGACCTTCCTAACTCCGCCCTCAAGGCCGCACCATCACGATCTTTACTCAAGATGCATACCGCTGCATATCTTATTCAGAACGTTCATTTCAGTATGTATTTCTTTGTCTTCATCTGCAGTGTGAATTACAGGGTCTGATGAACATCAGTAGCCGTATCCTGCCCAACTGCCTGCTGATGCATGCAACGCTTCATCCAGTTGATGTGCACTGGGCTTCTGTGCAAGCGCGGGGCGCACGTGCATTGATTATGTTTCATGCACATCATGCTAGACTGTGCTTCCAATACAATCTATTCCTAAGTGATACATATTTTATTAGGCATCCATTGGTTTTGAGTCCACACAGGAAAATGCGTGACTTGGTCCAATGCTGGACTGTGATGACTATAGACTCGGTACTGCCATTTTCCTCATACTGCAATGCTGCTTGAATCATCATGTTTTGTCATACAGAGGCGGTTTTGTGGTAAATACAATGTCACAAAAAGACTCTCTTGGAGAGTTAGTTTTAGCATGATGGTGAAAGTTTGACTTCTGAAAGACGATTGTCAGGACTTTTGATTCATGTTTTACATCTGCTTTTGTGGCTTGACCATTCTGAGACCTGCATGATAGGCAAGTGGATGAATGGTTGGTTCGCCCCATTATGAGTCTGGGTTCTAATCCCTATGGTATATGAAGAACGTTGTAGGTGATGTTAGGGGAATGATATGTGTTTGGTGTAGATTGCTATCTCAGCTGACAATACTGAGCGACAGCAACAATCCAACTGTATCATGTAGCCGAACAGGATAGAGCTGGGTATGTATTACCCATGTTGTGAGCAAGTCTAAGTGTATTGAGCGAACACCTTAGCCACCAACCAACCATCCCAACTTGTGTTGTGCTAGTAAACATACAAACATCCTGTACATCTGTTTTTTGCAAATTTGCGCATCAATATAATAGAAGCATGATGATGTGCATAGAATGGAATGATATATGTATGCATCTATAAATATATATATATATATCACTGAGCAGATATATGTACCAAGGGAATATCAATACAGCATCTGCATCAATATAAAGAATGAGTTATTGCTAAAAGTCACAGATTGTCAGAGCCAACGAAATTCAGTACAAAGTGTGTTCATGGTTAACGTCAAATACATTGCACACATGGTGTCCTCTAGACCTTTGGGTGTCAAACACTATAAAATTTCAAAGAATTCATGAAAAAAATGAAATTGATAAATGGAGATTGACATGGCTGTGGAGAAGGGAAGCACGTTTGGTGTTAAAACTTTTTCGCCATGCTGTAAAACCGGTCCTACTTTGTGCTCCTGGTGAGCTGGAAAGTGATCCTGGTTCTTTTAAGTGTTGGGACCACAGCTAAATCTCAGTGGGATGTTTATTTTTTCTTCCAAAATGTTTCTTTAAATTGAATTTGTGAGCAATGAATTGGCCTGCTTGCAATGAGTTTGAAAGACATCTGGTTATGTTTGTTTTACCGTATTAGGGAGCGTAGACTTCAACCTTATGTCTTGTTTTCCTCCACATCTTATGTTAGTACGGTTGACCAGAGGGGGGTTCTAATGTCGTTTTAATTTTGTTTGAAAGTGAAAAAAAATATGGCCAAATTTAGTGTCAATTCCATCAAAATTGAGGCAATGTGTTTATAAGTACACGTCCAACGTGTGATCTTCCAAATATGACAGAGAATGGCATCCGTTTTTCCTTTTTAGGCGTAAAAAGTTTCCACTCAATATCAGTAAACATCTTGTCAACAAAGTTGAAGAAGGATAAAACTTGCAGATGTCTTTATCAGCAGAGTTTCATGAGCTGGTTGCAAGATTGGGAGGAAAGTGTACTTCCTTGATCTCACAGTGTCTGGATGTACTATAAACCTGGGTTGAGTTTTTAATGATTTAAGAAGAAGTATTACATTTACATTGGGTGGATTGTGGTGACCAGATCATGAGTGTTATGGGAGACTGGTTGTGGCATGTTGAGAGAACCTGTTACCTCTGTGGCAGATAGGTTGAGTTTATTAAGGAAGAGAAGTGCTCATCACAGCTGTGATTAATGGATGAGAACTTTTCTGACGGTGAGTGTGTGTGCAATGGGGTGGAGGTGAGGTTGCTGGGGTGTTTGTTTTGTGGGTGATGGGTGGTGGGTCAGTGGATTGATGGGCTTGAAAATTGTCACTGTGTTGTGTTACATCATGCTATCAATGAGGTGTGAGAAGTTGGAAGTTATTGGTGATTAGTTCTGCTGTGTTCTGGGAATAGATGTTTGGATGAAGCGGTGATTGATTCTTGGATGGTTTGTCAATGTGTTCTTGGATTGTCTAATGACTGTTTCTTGGATGTTCAGTCAATGTGTTCTTGGATTGTCTAATGACTGTTTCTTGGATGTTCAGTCAATATGTTCTTGGATTGATTCTTTGATTTTCTGGTGATATGTCCTTGGATTGTCTTATGACTGACTGATGCTTGAATGTTCTGGTAACTGGTTTAATGTTAGTGATTCAATACAATCTGTTGATATGTTGGGATTGTAGAATGAGGTTTTGTTGGTTAGAAGTCTCTTTTTTATTACAACTGCATCACAGAGTTCCCAGACATCTTACTGTTGCCAGATCCTCCCATCTACTCGCATGGATGACGAGTCACTGAAATGGGTATATGATGAATGTACAATATAGAACAATATTTTATGGATAACAGCTTCTTTATTTCATCAGTGTGACATTTCAATGTGTATTTTGTACCGTTCTCTAGCAGGAGAAACTGTGTCAAAATGTCGCACTCACAAAATAGAGAAGTTGTAACCCGTAAAATATTGTTCTATATTCTACGTTTCAACTTCCAAACTGCCTCTCAAACAAATGATGAATGTATCTGAATGGCTGGAAACTAGTGGTAAAGGAGACTTACCCATTTAGCCTCTATATCAGTAAACCTTTGTAGAAGCTGACAATCACCCATGTCAGGCTCTGACAAACCTGATGGTTTATAACTGAACAGCAATCAAGAGTAGAGTGCAGACAGGTTACATAACAATGGACTGTAGTACTGTTGCTTCAGCCAATTACCATTTTAGTTCTGTTTTTACAATAGACAGTGGATACTGGTGTCTTGTTCTGCAAAATCGCTGTTGGACACAGTGCACGAAATAGTTTACAAATTTTGTTCCCAGCGGGCTAGTTATTCACTAGTCTAAAATTTGAATGTAGGAACTAAGCACGAATGGTAAAATACCATAAAAAACAATTGACTCCTTGACAAGTAACTTGTCAGTCGGGCTAGTGAATGAAGATATTTACCGACCAGGCTTGATTTTTACAAGCAATGGATTAGCACACTGTGAGCACTGTTTTATTGTCTACACAAATATGAGCACCTCACCATTTCACCAACCAGTGTGAATATTCCACCATTTCCAGCTAGTAGAATACAGCCTGCTTTACCGCCTTGACTATGAAATATCAATTACATCCCGCAAAGATTAAATAAACATGAAGTAAGATCTAATTCAAAGAGGTTAAGATAATCATGATCATATTCTCAAAGAGTTGATCTTCGATGGTTTGTGAGGATTGATCGCAGACAAGGGACAATGAGAGAACATACAGAAAACATTCCTCTTGATGTAATATTGATGTTCTCTGTGTAACTTCCAATGCTATGTGTTTTTATGTACACCATCTTGTTTGAACTGATGCAAGATATATGATCTATATTGCCATGGCAACAAGACAGCATGAAATGGCACTGTATATAGCCAAGGATTTTCTAATAATATTGGTAAATTGCACAGGTAGTGAAAGACGGAATTGATTTACATTCAGATGACGAAAAAACAAGGATGTTTTAAATTTACCGTGAAATATTATTGCAACACACATGCACTCTCAAAGTGTCAAACCCTTGATTTTGCTAATTATTTTCAAAATCAAAGGAATAACACCTAAGACAAAATGAACAAATATGTGTTTTTTCTGTTGTCCATGCTTCCACAGACTGACATGGTTTCCTTCACAACGCTTTTCTCCATGGTGTTTATGAGTTGATCTCCCGAACGTCATGACTCTCAAACAATTTCTGAAATCTATACACCTCAGCACATATCTTCTACTTAAGCATGCCATCTTGTGGCTGATACTGTATTAGTGTCTGTCCTCAATTTGATTTTAATAGTTTGTTGGAACTCTGTGTTTGAAAGTTTGTTGTAATTTGTCTGAACAGTAAGCTCTGAAAAATGTCACTGATTGATCGGTAAAATGTCACGTCATATTTTTACTGTCTCTGTGTAAACAGTTTTTAGTTGTTTTTAATGTTTACAAGCATTAACTGATAGGTCCGTTTGTATTTGTATTTGCATAAGTTTGAGATTTCCTATAGTTATTCATAAGGCCTTGCCAATAACAATTATATGGATATTTAGAATGCATCAACCCACTGTTTATATTGTGTTTAAAGTGTCCCATTAGCCTATAGGTTAGTTGCACTTGATCTTCAGAACGGCTAGTAAGGCACACGAAAGTCACTTTAGTGTATCGCTCTGCAAGGTACCCATGTACTACTGGGTCAAGAGCGATTATTTTGGACCCACCTAAGACAATACCCTGCATTCTTAAGTATGTTTTTACACGTGCTTACCCATTCTATTGGGTACCCATTTACTGCTAGATTCAGAGTGATTTATTGTGACTAGATGACTCCACATGTGCTTACATGTGCTTGTATGTTCTTGAATGTGCTAAAGGGACATGAAGGAAGATCAAGAAGCCCCCAAGAGTTCATGTGTTGAACAGGATCACACCCACACAATTGCTTCTCGCTTCCATGCATTCCTGTCGCCACCATATCTGTGACACGTGGGCTGTAGACAGAAGCAGGTGCCACGTGATCTGGTGAAAACATTTGAAAGCAGAAGTTCATGTGACACCTAACGTGCCTGTCCTTATACAAACAAGTATAGCAGAGCCCAACTGAGAAAGATACTTGACACTAACTTTCAGACAAGTTGCTTATAGGCAGCTGTGTGGCTACCATTTGCTTGCTGGTGTTTGATTTGCCACAAGTCTGTGAACCTATTAGCTGGTGTCCTCGTCACGATAGTGCAGTATTGCTAAAACCTAACTAAACCCATTTTTGTCCACAAGCTCTTCTATTACGATCACTGTACCATCAATATAAGCAAGTGATATCAATCTTGTGTCCTCAGACACCGGACAGGTGTGGCCAGATACAGCCATTATGTCAATGTTTTCAAATATTGGCAGCATTTCAATTTAATTTGGCAGCATCTGCAATTACATCAGGGAACATACGTGGCTCCCAGCTTGCACAACCCTACACAGTTTATTACACTGGTAACATCAGCTTTGGGAAGCTGTCCAACCTCTGCAAGCTGTTTGTGTTCTGGCTTGTGTTAACTACCTCCATACTTGTGTCAGGTGTCACTTGACGTTATAGACCCTAGGTAGAGTTCAGTCTCAAACATGTTAGATTCTTATAAAGACCTGGAAACAACAGTGTAAAGAAATATTAGCTTGATGAAAGTTTGTATATTTCATCACTTTTAGGCTGAAAATGGTAAGACCCACTGGACTCATTGTGTTCTTTCAAAATTCAAAGTATAGGAATTTCTAGAGAAGTATCTGATTCATCTACCAAATCATTTCTATAGTATCGAAACAAATTTGCACCTCTCTATAGATGTTGTATCATATGGTCTTGTACTGGTACAAAAATATGTACTTCATTATAAGTGAAGCAGTATTTTTTTACTGTCCTTTATCATTGCCCTGTTTCCTCAAATTGATGACATTGTTTGCTTGCATGTTAGCTCTACTTTAACAATGGAACCAAGTGGATCAGTATGACTGGTGTGTGCTCTCTTACCGAGGTACGTGTTGGTGTGAATGGTGCTTTTAAGACATCCAGAGCATGTTTCTCATGTTTTAACCCTTTAACAGAGGGCAGGTGGAAGGGGAATTTCACCAAAAGGTAATCTTGGCCTGGTAGTCATTACAACTAGGAAACTGTCTGTGTAAGAATTGTCTCAAAATGATTAAGTCACAACAAATTGGTTAATCTTTTAAACATTTCATCAACGTACATACGTTTGCTATAAAATCCCTCACTATGTTGATATTGTGTTGTGTTGTTTTTATATGGTGTTGTATTGATATAAGACTAGTGGAAAATGAGATGTCAGCTTTCGTTTAAAGATCAGCTAGTTCTGTTGCATGTTTGCACATCTACATATATACATGGAACTGGGGTGTGCGAGCTGAACATGAATAAGTATTTCAACACAAATTGGGTCTATTTATGCGATGATAATTTGGTGAGTTTGGCCACATGTAATGTTACGTATGTGAGTATGATGGGGGGTAGGGTAAGGATGACTGGGGGAGGGGGATGTTAATTTCCATAGATGCCTTTGACAAAACCCTGTGAACAAATGTCACATCCATCGGTTATGAGTTGACGTCTGTCTGCTGGCGATGCAATTAGCCGGAACTGAATTTTTAAATCCCCCAGATAACACATGGACCAGATAGAATTTTGGGGTAATGACCTAAGTAGTACCAGTTCGTTGTAGGACATTGCATCCAGTGTCCGTGAGGAATGGTCATGAGGCTGTCCAGGAGAGTCAAGAGTGGTTTAGGAGGTATGTATGGGTCTTCCAGTGCATGGGGTCAGTAAGGGACCCTCGGGGTCACTCAGGTTAGCTTGTTAGGGTGTCAGAAACTTCTTTGTGGTTTGTTGTAAGTTGTAACTTCAGCAAGCATGACCATGCTTACCATGTTAGCACGACAGGGTCAGGAAGCTACTTGGCTTGAAAGGCAAACTTAGACATTTTAGAAAATGATTGGGAACAAGATGAAAGGTCTGGTTCATTTTTTTAATTTGAGACAGACATGTGAAGGCTGCTCACATCCACACAATGGGCTATGGTTTGGTTTCAGGGATTTTTAACAAAAAACTAATTTTTATATGATAATATTGAGACATGAAAAGGTCCATTGTTGGAGCAGAAATCATGGGAACTAGATTATCTTCTTCAAGGTACTGTGCCTATACAATATTGCATGTATATTTTGACAGTTTGGATGATTAAGTCATTGAGGTTCAAAATAGCACCATGTTGCTTAACTGGTCCCACTGAATTATCAACAGTGAGGAGATATAATCATATATGTGTGATCATACAAGGATGGGAACTCTTTTGTGTATGTACAAGAACACCTCCACAGTCTTGTGTACAGAGCCCAGCATTCAACCCTTGGTCCCACTGCACCAACAGCCATGGTACTTATTGTTACCTTGCCTTGTTCTTGTGATTGTAAAAGAAGGACCACTTGACATGAATTCAGTTCCTGGAGACATAGTTGGGTTTCCATGTTTGTGGTTCGAGGTGATTAACAGGTGCAGTGGCTTGCCGACTTAGTAAAATGACACATTGTGTAGATAGATGCTCATGCTGTTCATCACTGGGTTGTCTTGGTCCAGACTTGATTATTTACAGACGGCCACCATATAGCTGGAATATTGCTGAATGTAGAGTAAAACTACAAACCGAGCCAAACCAAACCATGTTCCACTGTGGCATGGTGTAGTAGGTGGCCAGCACAATATATATGTCGGGACTAGTACACACATAACTACAAGAGCATCCCTAGACTGTAGTGTTGAATGAGACATGGCATTCATCCCCATTCATCTCCAGACACTCTGAGATAAGAAAACTGTTTGGGCAAGTGTTAAGTGTATCCTGCTCTCTGAGTGAAATTAACCCATTATGTCTGTGTAATCAAGTGTAAGCACATGAAGCTTGGGCTTTGGACTCTCCCCAGGGAGTGGAGAATGGGTGATTGGTGAATTACTGTTGGCCAATCTCCAGTCATAATATTTACCACCAACTAAGCTCCTGTGTTGAACTAATTGCTTATGATGGCTGAACGGAGGTTAGAGCAAATAATGACACTCATGTCTCTTGATGTAGGAGCCTCACAATTGTATTACACTTCAGTCACAAATGGTTTATTAAGCACATTCTTGTACCATCACATAATAGGAAGGTATTATCATAATATCATGCTTAAATATCACTATTGATGTGTCGGAACCCGCCAACTTTGGCAATTAGGTAAAAATAAATATTTTAGGATGACTAATGTGTGAGGATAAATATTAATTGATATTGCTCTTTGAGCTGTTATGAAATATATTTTTCTTATTCTGGTTTAGTGTTTGAATTCTGCATGAGCATGTTTACTAAAGCATCAGTTATTGTGTTCTTATTTGAGAGAGTAGGATAGCCTTGTAGTCTAAGCGTTAGCTCATCACACAAAAGACCTAGGTTCAATTCCAAAAGACACACATGCTTTCTTTTGTTGAATGTTCGGAATATAAAAAAAAAAATGTTATTTTGTACATAGGGATTAGTTTTACCTTGATAAATTGTTCATTTAATTGAACATTTTGGTTGTTTTCATGAAGACAGTATCCTACCATATGACACCACAATCCTGATGATCAAAACTAAAGAGAAATCTATAACAACAGAGAATTTGAAATCAGCTCCAAAGACGATTGTTAACTGAAATGGAAATTACTGGAAACTTGAAATAGATTTGATTTAGGTTTATTCACTATGTGTAACATGTGGCTTATCAAGACAGGCACATGTGATATGTATCTCGTCTTTGTCAACTCCACACCATTCAAATGCATTTCACAGCTATTGTGCATTTCCATGAAGACAACATACTTAGCAGCGTGTCAGTGATAAAGGAGCAATAGACTGTATTTCACACAAAAACTGCTGATTGACTTGGTTAAATGAACCATTTTATCTTTCTTTTTGTTAAAGGCTTGAGGATTTCACAAGGCATTGAAGTGTGACATGCATTCATGATTTTATTGTGACAAAGAATCTGCAATAAGGTTCTCAGTGGTTTTACGACTTTGGGCATGGCACTGAATACATTTAGAGATTTGTGTTTGTTGACTAGGGCTGCTTAGGTTTATCATTCTTGTAAACTGTTTGCTGTCTGCCTGACAGTGACTAGGTTATGTCAAAATGCCAGATTTTATATACTTCTCTGACAAATAGTCCTGCTCTGGATTTCGTCAGAACACTTTTCCAAGAAAGTATTTCAGTGTTTTCTGATGGGTTTGATCTCATCATTTTAGTTTTAGATGTGAATGATGGATGCTTGAATCAGGACCAGATAATGGACTTGGGAATTTGATGATATCGTCAATCGTTGTTGCATGTTTGTGCATATGGTTCCTTCAATAGACACATGATGCTTTAATCGATATATGTACTTGTTAAGCACTACCAAACATATGTACTGTGGATTGTTGTGTGTAGCAGGGCATGGAGTCATCCCGCAGATGACATCCTTACCTTGTCAATGTAGAAGGACATGGAGTCATCCGGCAGATGACATCCTTACCTTGTCAATGTAGAAGGACATGGAGTCATCCGGCAGATGACATCCTTACCTTGTCAATGTAGAAGGACATGGAGTCATCCCACAAATGACATCATTACCTTGTCAATGTAGAAGGACATGGAGTCATCCCGCAGATGACATTCTTACCTTGTCAATGTAGAAGGACATGGAGTCATAACACAGATGACATCCTTACCTTGTCAATGTAGCAGGCAATAGGGTCATCCTTACCTGTACAGCTTTCCTTAAGATCTTAAACTTTCTGTTCATACTGCATGGTTTAACTTAAATGCCTTCAAGAAATTTGAAAATGTTCAGGCATTTACTACCCCAAAAGCCCAAAATGTAAGGAGTACCTCTATACATGTTCCAGGCTATATCTACAAGTTTTGTAATATTTTTCACTTTATGTTTAATTGTGAAATCCCATTTTCAACGTTGCTGCTGTTGTAATTGCACTGTAATGATACGTTTTGCATCATTTATCACAGAGATGATAATTCACCATCAGCTGGAGATATTTGATATGTTGTCTAAATGCCACAGAACTAATAGTACTTAGGGGACAACAAATTCCCACTTGTGTATCTATCAATTTCGTTAAAACCCTATCATTTCAAGTATTGTGTTTAAAGTGAGCTTTCAGCTTTTAAATGAAATTTGAGACAAACTTAAATGCTTTTAGCATGGAGGCATACAATGGTGTAAAAGATGTCTCACATTTGTGAGCCAGATCGTCCCATCATCTATGGTATGATTACATTAGTTGTGTGGAAAGCATTATCAACAAACTGACCTCAATAAAACTAGATGGTCACTCTGAGGAAACATTGACCTAAGCTCGGGTTTCAGGGGGACCTGACCATCACTATTGAACATCCAGCACTTCTCCCTGGGATTCATCATTCTTCCCTTCGATAACCTTGCCATGACAAAGAAGTAATTAGGAGACCACAATACCCAATAAAGACACATGCATACTGTTTGCTGTACAACTGTTCATAGGAATAACGAATTACTGAATATATTTTGAGGGACAAATTTACATATTCGAATTGAATATGCTACATCCTTTTGACGTTAGGCTTGACTAAACGTTGCCAGTGGTTTTCAATGGCTCTTCAGTGTTAATACACGAGGGTCACAAAAGACGTTCACACATGACTGGATATTTGGAAATTGAGTAATCCTAACTAGGTTCACGGGCAATGTTGCATTGTTCAAATTTTAATTATGAAATACAATATTTTGCCGTGTGTATGTCATTGATGTTAATCACTTCATGCAGATCTGTTTAAACGCTTGAATTTCTTTTTGTTGGCGTGGAATTGTGGGTAATTTCCTGTGGCGAATGTGCCGGGGCTGGAGGAAGTGCTTGGTGGATTTTGAGGTGAAATTCAATGAAACCCAAAGGAAAAAATATTCCATCATATTTCCAGGAATTTGAATGAATGTTTGAACAAAGGGTTTATGAGTCAAGGAATGAATAGTAATTGCATGATCCCGACTTCAAAGATGGAGTCATAAAAATAAAGAAAATATATCGTTCATTGAACTTGACAGTTATACTTTAATGGCTTTATTTTGTGGAATGTTTTGGGGGTTTTTTCATTATTTTTCCAGCAAGCCGGCAACTTTGAAATGAAGAACGTTATGCTGTAATTTCTGTCCAATACGCTTCATAAAATATGTGTACAGAATGCATCAAGCTTTCTGATTGGCTGATAACCACCATCCCAATATACACCTGGCTCATGTTTGTGGATTAAACTGGTTCTGTATCCTTGCAACAATTATGATGCCGATTTTTAATGCTTTCAGGGAGAGATGCAAAAGGCGGATTACTGACACGGGATATGCAAAAAGTGGGCTTGAAGGTAAGAGTATATGTTGATATGTTTGAAGCAGCTATGCTTTGCTTTGTTATCTGCTGAGAGTCATGCTTTTTGAAATATTTCTACCAAGATCTGCTTTGTGTTTTACTGATGGAGTAGATTCTTTGCTTTGTGTTCTTGTGGGATAGCGTTTTGGCGTTCTACAAGTGACTGCTTTAGCTTTGTGTTCCATGAACAGCTACGTCAGATTTGTATTTTACTGTTTAGTTTATTTCTGACTTCTTCTGAAGGAGTATGTTAGCTTTGTGTTCCACAAGCAAATGTTTAGCTTTGAAGTTTACTGTCGGACAAGTTTAGCTTTGTGTTCATTAAAAGGCAATGTTAGCTATGACTATGTTCCACTGATGGACGTGGTTACCATAGTATTTTGCTTAAGGAATATCTGTTCCATGACAACAAAAGCTTTGCATTCCATTAAGGTACCATATGAGCTTGCGTTTCACCAGTGGACAACGTTTTCAAGATAAACTAAGTTAGGTCTTAACCTGCGGGGCGTGCATTTGCCACGTAAAGCTGGCTGCTGGAAGCAATAACTGCAGAAAATAACAACTGAATTTGAAGAAACAAACAAGAATTTGAACCCATCAAGACATGTTTGCTGACTTTGTACATTGTGTAGAGCTTGTTGAAGTAGTTTTTTTGTGTGATGGTTTATAGCAGGTTAGCTGTGTCTAATACTGTTAAAATGAGTTGTAGGAAGATGCTATTTAGTCATGGGCTCTTGATCATGGTGGCAAGATTAGTATTTTATAGCAGCCACTAACAGAAGATCAGGGGCAGATGTTCTGACTGTGCCTCAAGGAATAGCTGTCTTGACCGTGAGGGTTAATGGTCATTCAGCCCAAGTGTTGACCTTGGAGATTACGCAGATCAATGTCCAAGATGAGTAGATTTAATACAGGCTGTATGACCTAGGGTAACAAGATACAAACATGTATCATGTTCATTTGGCATAGCGGCGCAGGTGTTCACTCTGTGGGTTTGTTTCCTAAACTTGCTCCCGTTCTTCTCTCCCCTCCCCCACTCTCAAATTCCACCAACCCTCAGCAACAGGGGCTGAAATTCATATATACTGAACTGCTAAAGGAAAGCAGCTTTGGCTTTTGTCAAGTTTTTAAATAGTGCACATAAACATGAACGCTTACTTTTATTTCTTTTGCTGTTTAGTAAATATCAAGCTAGACTGACAACATATTTTAGCTCATAGTGAAGAAACATAGAATATAATGAAGAAAACCCTGGACTTGACACATTTTCTAGACTTGCATAGGCTTTCTTTGATATAATTTCTTTATAGCCTGTATGACAGACTAATATCAAGACATTGTTGGTGATCTGACACAAAGCCGTGTTGCATGAAGCAATGATTGTCCATCACCTGCCTGTATCCCCTATGTTAGACGTAAATTTCGATCATTTCATGGTAACTACTTGGGGCGTGATAACCATGTCATTTTGACAGCTCTTAGTGCATCTAATATGAATCTCTGCTATTGATGTAGCACTTTTTCTATGATTTAAAATCATTTATTGCCTACTTTTGTCTTTTTATGAAAAATTTAACAAAATACACATCATAAATTCCTAAGTGGACGATTTTCTGGGCTGTTAAGCAAACAGTGTTCTTTACGCTTGTGATTGTGTATCAAGTGTTAAGGGTGCCATAAACAGACACACACGGGTAGTTAAGCATGCAGTCTGAAGCAATAAAATACTTACGTTCTTTCGTGCACTGAGCTGAGACACGGCACATCTCCTTTGAAGTTTAATCTGCATCCGAGGTGTTGTAATTAGTAGTCATTGGGGAAATATGTTTCCAAATCGTCAGTACAGATTTAGCCTGGAGGGAGATGGCATTTGATTGTCATGCCTCAAATAGAAACTTCAATTTTTTGTAAAAAATTCAACATTGATGGTTGTGGATGTTAAAAGGTTTGATTAGAGGTACCTGTCTTGTCAGTGTTGATGAAAAGTATTTTTGTTTGTTATTTAAAGAAATGTAATGAATTTATCCATTATCACCATGTTTTGAGATTGGTCATCAGGGTGTTTGAAAGCATGAACCTATCTATTGTCAGTTTTTGGAAAGCAGTATCATGTTTAGAGCATTTGTGCATCTTATTCACACATTTCCATACCTGTCACGGTGATTTGTTGAGAAAGCATATCCATGCAGTTGTAAGGAAAACATTATGAAGTCATCTTTCATGGTTTTCATACTTTTCTGTATTGGTTACTGAACACGAATTTCCAGAACAGGGCATGTACTGCTCTTGATGCTCTGATGTTGAACTCTACAGAAATGATTAGTTATGTGATTAGATGTGATCATTAGTCTTCAGGAAATTAGTATTAATCAACCTATATCCTAGCCATAATTTCTATATTAGAGATCATTAGTTGTTAGGAAAGCTGTACTAGAAAATCTATAACATGATGGTTTGTTGGAAAAAGAGAATGATTATATGCTTCTGAAATTAATATCTTTCAGCAGGAGTAATATATTGAGAGGAAAAATAGATAAATTCAGAAAGCATGTACTGTACTGCAATGTTTCTGGTTTACTGAGTAGGGCGTAATTAGTAAAATATCTGCTGCAGCATCTATTGATAAAAGGGATGAGTGTAGGCATGTGATCCTTGTATTGATATTGTGTCAAATACAGAATTTATCGTGGCTGTCAGCAGATGACAGATTTCTCCAGAGATCCTGCATTGAGGTCTGCCAATCAAACTTTAATGGATCCTTTAAAAGAGTAGACTTTGATTGAAGAAGCGTTTTTCTGAAAAACGGAATCTGTCAACTGATTTTGTAATCCATCTGAAAACAGCACTTATTTTTTCTGCACAAATGTATACAGCGATTCAGTTGCTGCCCCAGGGAGCAATATGTATCAAAACATTGCCACAGTCCATAAAACAAGATGGATGTTTCTTAGATTTAAAACAGAAATAGCACTTTCCTTACAACTGATCTTAATAGTGTGTCTGTCAGCTGACATTTGAGTTAGACATGCATCTGTTTTGCAACTGAATTATAAAAGGTGGAGATTAGTTGTCACGTGAGTAGCACCATTGATTCTGATCGTTTAGATTCCAGGGTTTTGTGACGGACCTGCGACAGAGCGGTACTGCTTATTGATCTCCTCGTTTGAAGAGTGCTCAGGCTGTCGAGGGGAGACTTGGGTTACAAATAAACGGTAAAGAATCTCAAGATTACCTGTCACAAATTCTGCGACATTTTACGGCTAAGACCCAGGATGTTTTTTCCCAAGTAATCACCCGTCACTCAGAGACTTCAAATTTGAATTGCATTAGCCTCGTACCCACTCGTTCATATATGTCTGCGAATACTTGTCTACAGGCTGGAGATTGAAAAAAAATTGGGATTCACAGAAATAATATTGAACTTTGTATAATGATGCTCACATGAGACGGATAACGTTCCCATTGCCCGGGGTTGTGGAATAAAATAACAAGTAAGTAATTTGGCTCATGTAAGATGCCATTGATTTAAGATGAACATTGATTATATGCTCTTTGAAGCATGAAAGCACGTTGATACCGACTATGAAACGTCATGGAGACATGCAAGAGATGTTTGAAATTGTAAATCCTCATCTTATTTGCCTTGCTGCTCTTTTGTATCTGGACGAACCTTGAAAGATCAACACTTTTGAAATTGCAGCCGAGTGTGGCTTAATCAGGGACAACATGTGGGCAGGTTGCAGCTTGCATGGGAAACTTATCCCAAGGAATGTTATCTTATAGGCAGCAACTATCCATCACAGTTAACACACACTGAGATATCAGATGAGAATTCAGAATTAATTGTGTATATGAGTCTACCACTAATTGAAAATGAGTTGATAGGAAATTAGTTTGGACTGATCCAAACAAGCAGTTGTCCCAGGAGTAGTATTTTTTAACCACCGTCTGGAATGGGTGTGAATATTTTGGAGTTTTATGGTGGCGGGAGCAATAACAAGATTTTTGACATGAGTAATAGATGCTTTAGAATGTTGAACTGTGTTTTCAACTTGGCAGAGAAAAGTGTCTGTGATGATGTCTGTTGGTTGATAGGTAATGAAGGATGAAAAACGTGAAAATTAGAGGAACAAGAAGTGGAATAGGTGATAGTTTAGAACAAAACTGTTGTCTTCACTTCATCAAGTATGACAGGCAGAGAATTACCTTCCTTGAGAAGAATCTTTAGTGAAGGAGAGCAAAGTCGGAACAGACTTTGTAGACAAGAAAAATGGTGAAGGAGGAATTTTTGGTGCATTGATTAATAGTCAATGGTGCAGGAAATAATATTAAGCTTAGTTTATGTGTCAATCTTGAAAACAATCCTGGTGCTTGGAGCTTCTGCAGTTGATGACTGGATTTCTATTAGCTTTCATCAGATGCAAGGTAAACTGAAAATTTGTCTTCATTAAGAGTCAGGTGGGTGTGATATTACTACGTAACCAGACCAAATGGTGATGGATTTAGGCCAGATGTTCTGATTTATGGTTCCATGCTGATTTTTTTTTTGACACCATGTACCAAGGAAGGAAGCTGTCCCTTCATGCCAGCACTTCTCTCGATCCTTCCTCCCTCCAGTCAGTCTCCACTTTCCTCCCGTCCCTATTCTTCCCCCCCAACCCCTCAAGCATGTGAAGGTGCTTAAGTGGAATTGTCCAAAGTGCAATTTCATGTCAATAATAGTTATGTTAAGGAGTGAGCAATTTTTAAAAAAATATTTCTGCAGTGCCATTGCATGTTAAACCAACAATGGGCTTGTCACATTATTCGTGTTTGGTTTCATTTGTGGGTCTTTAATTTTTCAATTTTGCTTTTTAAGCAAGTGAGGTTTTTTCATGTTTTGTTTTGTTCACATGGCTTTGGATATGTTGGACTAACACTAAAGCTAAACTAAAAGGTTTCTGAATTGAAAATATTTAATTTAAAAGAGTTATGATATCAGTTTTATTCTCAGGGGTATAGACAAATGTCCTATAGAATTACCTGGTTAGGTGGTGGCTCTTAACGGTCTAGCATCTCACACGCAGTGTAGGGGGTATTCTCCCCAGGGAGTTGATCCCCTGACCAAATAAAGTTTCCACTTTATAGCTGTAGGAGATTTTTTATTATGTCTGTATTTAAGTACCATCAAGTGTGGTTTATTTCCATAAATGATTTTTTTTATGTTAATTGTGAATTCAGCCATTTAAGATGCATTCAAACCTTGGGTGCTTTAAGTGATTATTCCTTATCTCCTTTTTTCCAGTTTTTTTTTTATGATTCCATTCCAGAGCATTACATGGCATTTGTGTTCCAAGTGTCCCAGTGGCTCTAAGACTTTAGATATTGTTCCTGAAACACTTGACTAAACATACCCCAGTCCGTGCAGCGTTATCTGTGGAGGACAAAGAACGTTACGTCGTAAGTGGTTATAAACTATGTTAAATGCTCATGATTGCATCTAGCGAGTTGATCGGTGTGTATTAGAAAAATGTCTTGTTTTATCACTCCAGCACCTCAGGCCCCTAACTAATCCAGGACGAGTATCTTGAAGGAAATAAATATCAAAATCCTATTTCACATTGCGCTGGTTATTGACAGATACAGAAAATTGCTCATGGTTCTCGTAACTCAATAATAGAAGATGAAGACATTTTTTTCCCGAAGAGACATAAGTGAGGCTTAAGTGGGTCCATCTTGAGATATATGTTGCCTCTGTTTGAGATGCTTCATCACTGGTGTTGGTATAGAAATATTGATATCTCTTGCTGCAAAAAGTTACAGTTTCCAAGCAAAATCTTATCTGCTTACAAACATGTGAGCCAGCATGCAAGTTTCACATTCATCTTCATATATCCTCCTTAAAATGCATTATTTCTCAATCCCTATATCAACTTTCCTTATCGTCTAGATGTTTCTCCAAACCGTGTTGTACATGCTGTTTGTCATGTGTCATTCAGCTAACAGTAGAAGTTGAATACATTGATGTATATGGCAGATATTAGCTGCATTTCACTTTGCTTCAGCTCAACATGCATTTTCAATCCTTTTCCTTGCAATTCCCAGAAATCGCCACACCAATATCTCCATTTGGTGGCTAAGAAATTGCACTCAGTGCAGTCGAATCATAAGGGGAGGTGTTTTTATGGCTCAATCAATTATGAAACTTGCTCAATATGTATTTCAAGCAGAAAAACATGGTCTTTGAAGTCAAAATGTGGAAATATGTTCCATTGCTTCTAAAAAGTCGCTAAAAGGCGATGAAACATAGTGATTCAAGTCAGTTAATAGCTCTACTTTGTTTCCACATCCCTGCTAATCTCATGACGAGGGTATTTGGTGTTGAAGGTATATAAAAATTGATCTCAAATTTTTATCATGGTCGGCAGACCTTGCTAACCTCTAGAGGCGATGAGGATAAACAAGCAGCTATTAAACACTCGCAGAACCAAGGCCATAAAAAGCCTTTCTGTTATCATAAAATTTGAATAGAATTTTCTCGATAAAGCTTTTTTTTTCATTCCCTCAATGACACCAGGAGGGCCTGTGTATTTTGGTGGAGATGGCAAGAAGTTTCAATGAAATGTAGGTAGAAAACATAAAAACTGAACTTGATGTAGATTTTTTTGGTTTTGAAACTCTTGACTTATCCATCAGTTTGGGCATGAGTGAAGAAGACAATATGTGGCAGTGTGGTTTTACTGTTTGAAGTTGAAGAATGGCAAATAGTCTCTCTGATAGATTGTAATCTCTGGAAGGATTAAGACACAACCTGGTTGCAAGAAGTACAAAAATGTCTGTGATAATGTTCAGAAAACTAATTTGAAAGATGAAGTGAACTGCTGGATCATATTCACTCAGGAAAAATGGCATGGATAGATAATAAGCGGAGGGACTGAGATGTAGCATGTTTCTTGGAAGTTAAATGGTATCTGCTTTGACAAGACTTATTAAATGATAGATAAGGACAGAATTAGAAAAATGATGAAGCTTTGGTTTGATCTGGAGAACCCGGGTCACCATTGTGTAAATGATGGGTTTCCCTTGACTTAAGATTTCCTTGATGCCTGAACTGGAGAAAAAGCTCTGTTTCAATCATTAAGACACTGGATTTTTCAATTCTTAAAAAAAAACCCAGAAATTCCTCAGATTGTGAGTGTAGGTATGGCCTGGGTGTTTTTTGTTTTGTTATGTTTTTCATTTTTGGTTGTTGTTTTTGGAGGGTGTTGGGGAGGAGGGGGTAAGAAGAGGATATATACTTCAGACAGAATCAACCTTTCACAATTGCTGCTCTCAGAAAACATTGGAATCAGCTTAATATGGATTCTTTTAAAGAATACTGAACTGAACAGCATCTGCATGAAGTGAAAACCCAGTTAAATGGTGGAAAGATCTTTTGTCTGTTGTACAGAATTAGGTGTGGCTTCATGTCAAACTTCTGTCATGCATTGTTTCGATAACATTTACAATGGTTTTTGTATATTTGTTTTTGAAAATGTCAACAGTTTCTCAAGGAAATTTTAAAGATGTGGAGATGCTTTTGAAAAAGCCCCCTTATGTGAAAAAAACACCCCATCCTGAAGAATTAGGAAACTGTTGCAGAATAGATAATGGCATATACTTGGAGGTCTTTCAGATCAGACAGTCATTTTATGAAGTGTTTACAGATAAGGTAGTTAACTATTTTGGTTCAACTATCCTCTAAGCAGTCTGTTATCCAAGGAAGTGCGGTTAGATCTATACTAATGACAGTGATTGAATGTTACCCAGAGATGTCGGCACACACCTAATCACTGATTGAATACTCCCAGTGCGTACCATGTCCCTAACAACTACTGTCTGTGGAATAATGATCAGAGAACCTGAGATGAATGAGGGTTACTTGTTGCAGGTGGAGAAATACTGTCATCTGGTGGCATTTTGATGATATCTGCTGACATCAACGTGAAATATGCATGTCTTTCCCTTTGAAATAGACATAAATTCATGGTATCTACAATTCATGGACATATTGCTGATGCAGGGTGCTATCATTGTGGGGGAGACTTGTAGATATGAGAAATCTTGCTCCTTCTAGACAGATATTGCAGATAGGACTTTGTGAAGAAATGTTTCTGTCTGTTTGCATTAAACAGAAAATACTATGAATATATATTGTTTTTTTCCTGAATATAGACGTGGGCTCTGTAATGGCTTGTGTCAAGTTGTGGCAACACTTCACTGTGGGAAATGGGAAATGTTTTCACAATCTTGTGGAGACTTGTAAGGGTTCATTTTTTCCACAATAACAGGCAGTCCTTCAGAGACTATGTAGTTGAGAGTTCTTGTGCTGGCTTATTGCTGTCTACTTGATTTTCTTCCTGGACCAATGTATGGCAGCTGTTTTAGACTATAAGTGATGTTTGTCTGAAGAGGTTCAGAGTCATTACTTTATACCCTCTACATCTAGGTAGTACTGGTGATGGCTTTCTTCTTCTGAGACTTGGAAACCTTTGATATAGTTCTCTGGGTGGTACTTTGTTGTACTTAGTTGTACTTGGTTGTATTCGTGCATTTGAGAGGAGTGTACTAAGTGACACATTTCTCCCCCACCCCCCACCCCAGTGCCTGAAATATCCTCGGCCTCTGACACATGGTCTCCAACATACGAAGGCTCTGACATATCCATAGTACATGAAATATCAGCGGTCTCCAATATTTGAAGTTTCTGACATATCCATAGTGCCTGAATATTTGTGATCTCTGACATATGAATAGTTCTCAACATACAATTAGTGCCACGTATATCTGTAGTGCCCGAAACCATTAAGAAACGTAAGGGATATTCCATTTTCCATTTTGAAATAAGTGCTCTATATCCATACAGATGAAACAGTTCCAAAGGAATGGAATAAATTGTCACATTTTCCCTTATTTTTTCTTCATCACCTGTTTTCCTCCTTGTCTTCATCATTTGCATTTTGTCAGTGTTGTAAATCCAATATCCCCTGCTTGTTCTAATGGTATCTTTTAGTGACCGCTTAGTAATATGTGTAGTTTAGTTAGAGAACTATGGTCTTGACATTATGTCCAAAGTCTTGACATGTACAAAAGACAGGAATTTCTTTCCCAACTATAATGTATCCCTTTGGAAGCATGGTCTGTCTGTTCCCTGACTGCATTAGGTTTTTTGTTATTTTGTTTATTTTTACAGAATGTACATGAAATGGTACCTCTTGAGTTTTGTATCTGCTTAGTGTGTTGGTTCTGTGTATCTGTTGGGGAGGATTAGGTAAGATAAGACATCATTGTATTGAACTTTGACTTGTTGCAAAGAGGGTTCGGTAAATCTAAAGAACACATTTTTTTTTACCAGGATACCAGGATTGTTAATGCCATGGCAATAAAGTACAGAATAAGCCCCCTGAGAAAAAAACATCTTTTGTTGGGTCAGTTTCAACCAATGAAAATACCAGTACTATACATAACATTCGTTTTGTGTTAATTTTAGTCCTATTGAAGAGATCCTCTGATTCAACCTAACAGTCGTGTGGTGATTGACCAGCTTGAGTGTGGCTCTCCCTCATTACATCTCGGGAAACAACCACTTACGGAATCAAGATTGCTGATTAATATGCAACGTAAACTGCATTGCTGCACTCCCTACAGGAAAAGTATCTGAGAAGACCACTGCCATTACTTCTGATAATCATTGTCGATTACGGACGGTCCCTAAATATTAGGGATATGGGTCAATGAGGTTGCCTTGAGTCATGGCTGCTGCTGGTATAGAAGATCCTTCGTCTATGAGGGAGTAAGTATTGCAAATTAACATAGGTCCTGAACGAACTTGCTGCCACAAAACATCATCAATCGCATTCAAAGTCATAGGCACCGATAGGAGTGGCCTTAGACTTGATGAACATATATTCATACCATCCACTTAGACGCATGTTCAACATCCCAATGCAAAATCAGAGCAGGAAAATTTGGGATTAAAAAAGCTGAGAAAAAAATCATCGGTTCAAGGATGGTAATATCAATTATTTTCTCAGATTTGGGTGTCAGTTCTAAGTGCATTAACCCCGACCATATAATCATCATAATAGCCAAACACTCAGCAATGATTAGTCCCATGATGCAACTGTCTCGAAAGAGATTATTCAAACTTTTTCGCGTCCTAATTTTCAGCATGCCCTGTCTGTTATCGAACATCTTGCAAACCCACTGCGCATTCACTTTGATGTTTCCCAGCTTAATTTTCATCACGTAATGACATTGTTTACATTCAAAACATTGCCTGTCCATCAGACCAGTGACTGAAAATATCACAAGCAATTTCTGTTGAGTATCTTTTCCGGAACGCGTGATAAGTCAGATCGGGGCCATCCAGGTGTCTCCTGGAATTAAGGAAAATTTGTCGATTTTGAAAGCTTTGATATGCAGGGAAAAATTAGATTTTTTCTCTGTACTTTGAATG
Organism: Haliotis asinina; assembly: GCF_037392515.1. Classification (NCBI taxonomy): domain Eukaryota; kingdom Metazoa; phylum Mollusca; class Gastropoda; order Lepetellida; family Haliotidae; genus Haliotis; species Haliotis asinina. Next base: position 42,427,598 of record NC_090280.1, on the reverse strand, counting down.
AAAACATGCTCCCTATTTTAGGGAAAGAATTTGGCTTTTCATTAGAGTTCCATTTCATTCTGTCATTTTAACACAATTAATTGAAGGCAAAGAGCAGATAAGGTTCTCCTTTGTGTCAGCCCTGATGCTGACCAGATTATCTGGTTCTGTATTTAAGTTATTGAACAAAAAAAGGAACGAACAAATTCCAAAGGATGATAATGATGGTGGTGGTTGTGATGATGATGATGATGATGATGATGATGAAAACGTCAGTGGTTGTGGTGTTGAAATTTGACATAGTGATGACAGCAATGATGAAGTTTTGAAGTTTAAAATTTTCTGAAAAGTTTCTTATATTCACATATTTCGATTTGTGCCTGTTAACATTGTTCATAATTTTGAATGCCAGGGTGGTGATCATCAAACTGATTGTTTGCATGTTTGTAATTGTCATATATAGACAGATTGTTAATGACTGTGCTGAGCACATAAATGGAATATTGCATGTTCATGAAAATTCTTCAATAAATAGATAATACTTGTCTAAGCCTCATGTGGCGACCTGTTTGGCAAATTCAATCTAGGAACAGGTATTTGTGCCATGAATCGTAAAATTTGAATGTCACGGAACTGAATGCCGAAGTGTGATATTTTCCGTTTATTAATATTTGTACTTACGTTGACGTAATAGCGATGTCAATAATGAGACTGTCGTTCTTTCCGATCAATAAGCTTTCTGTGTAGGAAGCAGGTTGATTCCAGTGTTGTGGACAATCAATACTAACTATTAAAATGCTTGTTTTACTCTCACAAAAACACACGGTCATTATATCGGTTTGGGGATGGCGTCTGCATGTGTTTGCATTCAATTAACATTGAAAATTCCTGCATAATAATGTTCTATGAGATAATTATTGAGGAACCTTGCTTGTGGAGAAATAAACTTTCAATCACTTTGTTGACACCTGTTTTTCAAAGTGAAGTTTGGGACTTTGGAATATTGCGAGATCTGAGCTCAACTGATCTGTACTTTGTTGATGTAAGGAAATGTATTGCTGATATATGAACAGAAACTGGCTGCTTACACACTCACTCACTCACTCACTCACTCACTCACTCACTCACTCACTCACTCACTCACTCACTCACTCGAGACCCAAGTTGCTCGTCCGTTGTGCGTGTCTCCTGAAGATAGGACCAGACGTCACTGTGTTTATCTTTATTGGAGGAGGAAGACAGCATGAAACCAGCTCAAGTAATTAGTACTTCCTAGTTTGCCCGCGGTGGTAAGATAAAACATCATGTCCATCCAGCAAGTCTCCTGCTGGCTCTTAATCCCCACTCACTTGCTAATGAGTTGCCTCTGGATCCGGGATTTGGTGACAGGTCAAATATTGCCTGGGAGCCAGCTTTCATGGACAGATACTGCTTTCTTTTGGTCAGGGTAGCTTGTGTTGGAAGTGTTTTGCTGGATAGTTGGTTATTTGGTTGGTTGGTTGTTTGGTTGGTTAGTTGTTTAATGCCATGCTCGGCATAATTGAATCTGTATGGAGGCAGCCTGTATATTATCGAGTGTGGACTAGACGATACTGTGATCAGCATCATGAGCATCAATCTACACAATTGGGAATCAATGACATGTGTCAACCAAATAACTGAGCCTGACCACCAGATCCCATTAGTCGCCCCTTCTGACAAGCATGGGTTCCTAAAATCTTCCAGCATGTATTTTGCTTACACTGTCAACCAGTGGTTTTTGTGATGGAGACAGGATGAGTAATGTCCCCATGTTATGCAGTAATTTAATGACATAGTGTTAACCCATGGCAGTCCATTCTGTAGCTTTCTCAACATAGATTTGAAAAATATGTGATTACGCTCAATTTTATAGCACTGTGCGTTGACACGTCTCAGAGTTGAAAAAGGCGATGAAATTGAAATCCCCGTCATTATCAAAGAGCAGAATAGCAGCATTAGAATCTGTGGATTTTGACGTGATCGGAGACTCACAATGACTGCTAATTCAACTGGTGGGGTGTGTGTTCTCTTCATGACTAACTTTGGTTAGGATGGAGAGACGTTGAGCAACAGCTCGAATCAACAATTGGATGGCATAATGTTATCAAAACAGCCAAGAAACTGTTTAATCGCAATTATCACAAATTGAATAAAAGACAATATTTTTTCAATTTCCATTATTTTTTTTCCATTTTCTGAGATTACAATGCAAGGAATTGCCAGTCACTTCGGCATATTTGCCGCAAGTTGCGCTAGAAGATGTTTTTCCGTGCTTGGATCTTGATAAACAGTTGGATGCGTTTGCCCAAAAATCTTCCAGTCTTTCATCAAATTTAATTCATGCCGTGAAGTAATTCTTTGGCGCCTGAAAACATTCAACAATGGTTGCATTGATTACATCAGGAATTTATCAAATTCCTTTCAAAGAATTGGTATGATTTTTGCCCAAATATTCATTACTTCAAATTCATAAATACCAAAATTCAATTAGATTCACAAGAAAGACTACTGAAGACATAAATGGAATAATTCAATAGAATTCAGTATCTTTTGTAAATATCTAAACATTCTTATGAATATCTGATTTAATATTATGGATTTGAAAAGGGGGTATAAAAGGGATTTTTGACGTGTTTTTCCATGCTGATGTCTAGTTTTACACAAACTATACAAAACTTAAAAGTAGTTGAGTGACGGAGTGAGTTTAGTTTTATGCTGATTTTAGCAATAATACAGCAGTGTTACAGTGAGATACGCCAGAAATGGATTTCACACAGTGTACCCATGTGGGGAATCAAACTCAGATCTTTGGCATGACAAGTTGATGCTTTTACCACTAGGCTACCCAACTCACTCACTCACACACTCACTCACTCACTCACTCACTCACTCACTCACTCACTCACTCACTCACTCACTCATCCACTTAACCATCCATGAAGGGAAAAGTGAAACTATTGACTATATAATAATTGCTAAAAATTCATCAGGTTATTCAAACAGAAACTACGAATTCATTTGTCAAATACTTTTTATTGCAAAGAAGTTGGCAAATAAACTGCTGAATCAGGGTCTTAGTTAGTGCTTTAAAGTGTCCCCGATAATTGCCGTCATAAACCACTCGGGCAGGTTATTTGCACTGAGATTGCCATCATTGCCCATGGCAAGGTGATCGCACATACAAAATGAGTTCATATCTATCATAAACCTGTTTCCTTAAAACCCAAACGTCTGATGACCAGGGGGTATGTTTCAGTATATTGTAACGAGAAGACATGTTTGCTTCCTGGGAGCCATTAAGGAATATACAGTTTGCATTGGAATGGCTGCCTCCAGCCTGCAAGCTTGTTTACTTACAACAATCATTAGCAGTTCCACGTTGGATGATTGTTCCACAGAGCTGCCCCCAGGCAGGCATCATCCAACCATTATGGAAACTGGCCTCGGAAAAAAACAAAATTGAAATGTTTAGTTTGATTTGGAAGGATGTGGTAGGCTGTATGTCAGCGGAGCCTTAGCTCCATCCTGCAGTCTGTCAACGACAACTGTTGCATGTATTTTGGTCAGCGATAAGTGTATATGTGTGAATGTAATCAGAGGAGGTTTTCTAGAAGGTTTGAGAATACCCTGCATTGACAACGGGTATCAAATGGATGTCTCATACTTCTGAAAAACAATCATGTATTTTGGGTTACAAAGTACATTAGTGACATTTGCAATTGTTTAGCTGTTTGAAGCATAGAATTTTGAAAATAGAATACATTGTGTATAGAATACTTTGAGGAAATTTGGTTTGGAAGGAAAAAGAACATGAAAGGTATGAAAATTTAATTTTAGGTGAGATGAGAGTCATCAAGCTAATGGCATGGTTAAAAATTCTGTTTTCTTTGTCTTCTGAATGAGGTAGAGCTGACTTGTACAGGTTTTTGTCGTGCCTAATTTTGTTTCAGAAAATACAAGAATTGTTTTTCTCTTGAAAACGCAGAAGATATTTTAAGAATGAAGTTCAGTTTTAATCAATAGAGAGATTAACAGGAGGATAAAGACAAACTTTATGGATCATTCTTCTGAAAAACAATGATGTCATTTTGGATAAAATAATGATTTCAACAAATCTGTTTTGAAATTACATTTTCAAGTTTTGTCCAAAGATATTCTGCAGAAGTATCACAATTTGTAAATGTCACGAAAGTTTCCATCCTGTTTTTGAGATGTGCCCTACATGTAGATGCTGGTAGGTACCTAATTAGGGCCCCAAGTGTTACGAGAGATGGATTCTATTGTGTATAAACATGCAATTACGAATCTAATTCAGATGGCCACTTGATTGATTCAATTTTGAGGCGAACAATTCATTACCAGGCACATCTGAGCTTTCTATTTCAGTGACGACACTGACGACAAAAATCTGCCAATCTGCCGTCATCATGGGTTGCTTTGATGTATGTAAAGAGGTCAACAATTCACTTTGTGAGGGTATTGATTGTGTCGGTGTTGTACAGTTTACATGAGATTCCACTCCCAACTACAAGGCCCCCTCTCTGTTCAACGTAAGTGACGAAATTTGTCCGGGTTTTTCCACACTGTTTTTACATGTGCTGTATGTGGAGTGTTCTTGTAAAGGTTTTTGTAGAACGAGCAGTGATCAGGGTCATTATTCAGTCTAAATGGGCAATTTGGAAGCCACATTGTCTGAGGAAACGGCAATTCCATAGCTTGAAGGAGTTGATCATAGCAACGAAAATAATCTTACCAGTTTTTCAGAATGCCACATGAAATTAATTCAAACAAATGAGGCAACAGTTTCTTTCCTCATTTATGTGTAATGAAATTGATATTTTCAATAGATATGCTGTATCTGAAAAATAATTTTGAAATATATGTGTAATGTTACAGATTTTATAACCAACCTGAGTTGAAGGAAACATTGTTAGTGTGCGTAATTGCAGACTCACAGCAAATCAGTCTGGACACATAGGGACGAACATTGTCAGTTGTTATCAATGTATTCATACTTTCCTTAGCTCATTAGTTGGAATTACAGTTCATGACATGACAAATTCGTGTTTCTTGAAAACCAATATTCCACCATTTCATCCATCTGGGTGTGAAATGGAGCAAAAGGTTTAAAACCGAAAATGTTAACGCGAACTCAGGCAGAATAGGAATGGAAAAGCATAATAATATAGTCAATATCACTCCCAACTGAAGAATACTGGGACACTGTATGGTTGCAATATGATCAGACGTGATCACATCTCTCGACAGTTGGTGTCGCTTTCATATTAATAATGGTATGAGTCATCACATGCTACTATGCAACTGGTAACCTTCACTATAGATCAGTGTTGAACGGCACCATTCACTGGCATTTGGTCCGACGTTTATTTATTAGTATTTCATTCATATGGCGAGTTGACTGTCATGAATAGATAGCCATTTTATTGAGACTCGTTGAACAACATATTTACAAATATTCAGGAACTTGTTGAATAGATGAAACTTTGTTGAATGGCTGGTCTGCCGTTAAGCTAATAAATCATTTGATGTATTTTCCATTCATGCATACGTTAAGCTCAGGGAATCTGATTTGAGAGTACTGGGACAGTGTGTTTCAGTTTAGTTTGAAATTCTTTATTTTGAAGTGCTTTTAGGAAAGAATGTGTTATTGTTATTATTTCTACAAGTGTTAGGTAGATTTCGAATAAGACCGGAGTGAATGATCACTATTTGATTGATGACCACATGTAGCTGTATTGAGAGTGAGGGAGAACTGCAGGCCGACATGAAAAAATTGCAAACTAAAATAGTTTTGATTTAAGTTTATTACATTTGTATGAGGCAGGGAGTGGAGAGATTGCTCATGAAAAAATAAATTGCAAGTGATCACCTGCCGTTTGATTGGTCATCAAAGAATTAATTTTTGCATTTATGTTTCCATAAGCCTGAAAGACATCGGTCACGTTCTCTTGTGGACCACTAGCAAATGCAGATTTTCAGAGCTAGTACCAAATTTTTTATTCATTCGTAAAAAATGCAAAAACTATTGAAGTAAGTTCTTGAATAAGACAGTTAAGCAATACATAAAATTAGGGATGATGGTAGTCATCACAGAAGTCCTAAACCAGTTAAATATTTCTAGGTGGAAATTATTTACTTAAAATGTCACTTCTTTTTAATTAAATGTTTGCTTTAGTTGTTGAATTAGGAGATGTGTAGAGGATACTAAATGACCTTTCGCTCGTTTGATACCAAATCATTAACTCGTTTAATAAAAATGGTATTTCGCGGAAGCGAGTTTAGTATTCTGTTTATTACTCCCCAGCATAAATTGACAGAAACTGCCACGAAACTCCCTACAGTGCGACTCTCAGCTTTCCGCGACTCAAGAAGGGCTAGTAAAATTGCGACATCGGCATTAGCTCTGTGACGTCACAACTTTGAAACATTTTGACGTCATACGTCAAGTGGTATAGTGCAATATTGCTGTAGAAATATTACACTGTAGTATCTTCAACGGGCGAGTAATAATCTAGCTTATGGAATACCAACATTCACAAAGAGCCAGTGATGTGGAAGTTTATCAATAAGTGTTATGATTTGAGTGGGTGTAGCAGTACTTTAGTAGAGAATGCTTGCCAAGACAACGTGTCTGTCTCTGTGTGAATCAGTGTGAGGAGTCTTTTCTCATTCCTCTCATTGAAACTGTTGTACAACAATTATTTGCACTGAAAATAAGCAGAATTATAAACAATGTGGATGCAGAAAAACAAAATTGCTAATCATCATGCAAATTTGAAAATGTAAATTTATTTGCATTTAAATTTTGAAAATTTTAAAATTTCGAAAAAGTTGAAATGGCACATCTGTGAGAACACAATGAAAGTTTCAGTGGTCAAGAAAAAGTAACTAGTAATTTGTCATTCTGAGAAATAACATTTTGGATGTGAGCTTAAAAGATTAACTCATGAAAAGCAAAAATACACAGTTTCAGCAACTGTCCTGTAACAATTAATGTCAAAAGATCATTAAAAATACATTGTGTATTCGAATGCCACCCCTTCAAATTTTGTAATTATCATGATAATTTCAGCTGTTTTATTTTTCAAGTTTGCTTTTTCATCCTCATAGAAATATGTCCTCAATTTAATTGTTATTTTCTGTGAAACTGAAGTGATTGTGTTAGGATGGAAAGGGTGGGGTTTCTTAGTAATCTGAAAGTATCACTGTATTGAAGTTAAGCTGTATAGTAATTTGTAGCAGGAAGAGGCTGGACGTTGGGGAATTATCTGTTTATTTCGGTCCAAGTTGACCTCACAGCTGCAGGTTTTTTTCTACCAGTGGAGGAAGTCAATCAGCAATGATGTATATTTCTCATGACAGCCCATCACAGGAGAAAGCAGCGACTATTAGCTTGATAGATGAGGAAATAGATGTTGTTTATATCACCACTGTGTGTCTATTTCAGCCTATTATTACGTTTTTTCGCTTTCGATTACAATGACCAAATTATTCATATAATGCACAAAGGAAATAAAAATAGTGACATGAGGATAATTGTTGGTCCATTCAACTTGGTGACAGTTGGTAGTAAATAGTATGTACATATCATGCTCAGTTAATTTATTCAATGAGAAATAAAGAGTAACTGAACGTAATACTTTCTCTTTTACTGATATATATCCAGAATGGGGCTCAATTTCAGTACTATATGGTCCTGAATATGTATAAATGTCTCTTTTAAGGATGTAATGTAGATTTGCCCTATCCATGTTCTGACTATGGGTATTTGTTATGGTGCCCAGTACATAGATGTGTATTACTTTACAGTGATATCATATGCCAAAGAGAATATGCATTCAATTGATCGTGCATTTTTATATTGACTGCTAGTTTTTAGGTGTTTTTTTGTAGCCGATCAGCTCCACCTTTGAGCCCTGATGTTGTCTTTAAATGTCGTTTTGTTGTTTTGTTGTTTTGTGATGTATTGTTAAGTAATGTGTTGTGTCAGTTAGATGTTATTTTTTTTCCTTTTCGGCATTAGTCTCGCTCAACCATGTGAAATTCCTTTCTGCACTGTAAACATTTAACTCTTTTCTTTTTTCCCCCTTGTGTCTGTATATGAAAAAATGAATGCCTTTTCGCTCAAGAAAAAAATAAATATTTCTGTCTGGAGATGATTTTATGGCTGCGTCATGGACGGTCTGTATCCAGATACACTGATATTATTAATCACTGAAAATTCATGATCACAGTCCTGTAGTTTTTTTCTCTAGCCCAGATTATGGATGATTGGATACTTGATTAGACGTGTCTGATTTTCTATGATAAATAGAGGTCTGAAACTTTGAGGGTCAGAGGTGTGCATTCATATTTATGGCTCATACCCAGATAAAATACAGAGATAAAACATTTCAGTGTTATCTACTAATGATACAAATCCTATTGCCATATTCCAATCTAACTATGTGGCATCTTTAAAATGAATTACGAAAAAGTCATAATTATTTCTGAAAGTTTTTTTTCGCAAAATTACTCCACTGTTTGAAAAAACCTGCTTTCATTATAAGAACATGGCGTCGGCCTGAGTCATAGACTTATCAGTGGCACTAACATGCGATCTTCCCTCCTCTGCGACAAAAGAGTCATTAGAGAGCTAAAAATCATCACGTGTCCATCGGCAGTATTGACGTTTTTTGATGGGCAAACATGCCTTATCGTTATGCCTCCACCTGAAGAGTGCAGCCCATTTTCTGCGACATTCCTCGTTGAAATTTTCGTTCTCGACATAACGATCGCCAAAACCATGTCATTAGAATCCGAGGGGGCCTCCATTCCTTCAAGACTTAACTCGATCCTTCTTTTCAAAATTGAACGTTGAATTGAATTTTTTCGATCACTATTGTTGAAAGGCAGAAGATCTCGTGTTGTGGAACTATTGTAAGATTGATACAGCGCCACTGTTTCGTAACCCTCGATTTCAACTCTCATTACTTTCTGTGTAATTAAACTTCATTTTCCAGTATCAATTTTGCTAAATTTTGCACATGTTGGACACACTTCGAGGTTGGAAGGAGCACACGTGGACGTGTGTGGTAATTACAGAATAATCAACAAGCATGGGCAGAGATTCATAATGTTTTTATGGGTAATTGAAAATTAAAATTTCACAAATGGATGGACACTGTTGGGTAATTATTGGTTAATCTATTTTAAAACGTTTTTCTTTTTAACTAATAACAAGTTTGCTCATGATTCATTTGAAATATTTCCGATCATATTGTTTATCTTTTTCTTTCATGTGAAACTATTTTGTCATATCTACCAAACAAACTGCATATGTTTCTGAGAAAAAAAATTGTAGAATGAAAAATATTTACAGGAAAATGCAATGTAAGTGTCTATCGTTTTTTAAAATATTTTTTAAATTGTTTGATATGAGTTTGATCAGAAACATTTTCATTCATACTTTTCCTGTTCATTAGAATGAAAGTAGATATATGAAGTGATCAAAGTATGAGTTTTTCAAGTAAATGTTCAAATTAGAATTGTTTACTGTCAGAGCGGCATGATGTATTTTACATGTTAATCATCACATGACATCATTTTGGTATGTAATAGGAAGTGATTACAATGTAGCATACCAAATTACAAGAGTTCATCACTTCATGGCATCATATTGACACCGACACGTCAAGAATCTTGCAACTCAACAATGACAAGTTGTTGAGAGGGGACCTCTTTCGTGAAATCAACGAAAATCTGTAATAATCCAATTACGCATATCCCCGTTTATCAGTGAGTCACAGCGGAAGAGGACCACTCCAATGTGAGCCTGATTGATCAACCTAGTGGTCACATGTACAACCAACATCCAGTTACATGCAAGTAACCACTGTCATTTGTTTACCTTGTTATTTGAAACACAGTTTGAGAAGAAAGAGACGTGGGTACCAAAATTGCCAATATCGGATGCAGAATGGGCACTTTGACCTATTCAACTTCCGATTTGGGATAGCTCATCGACAGTATTCATAGCATTTGATCAAATTATCTCATAGAATGTGCAATTCATTGACGTTAATAAACTCTAGACAACAGGGGTTCTCCCTCGGGGTCTGGCATGTTACCGATGGATCAATGATGATCTAACTTAGTTGGGAAACCAACAGCTCAGCTTTGATGAAAAATTCAAACTGGTTGTCATGGTTGCAATGAATTAGAGTGTTGGACAGGTCTGGACAGTGGAGCTGGTGCTGTTTATTTTATGAGATTTACATTCAAGAAATCGGCTGCTTTGTAGTATGTGTGAACAATCATTGAAGAGATATTGTGTAAATGTTTTTTTGTGAGATTTGGGTTTTGAGGTACCTTTTGTTATTGACTTGAGAGAGATATGCAATATGAGGCCAGATGTATTGGTTATATGCCTGGATAAAAGAACTATTTTGTGAGTTCAAGAAATTATGTGGTTTTTGTCGCCATTTGTTTTTGATGTACTTAGTTCACCTATATGGTCAAGGGGATAGAAAGAGTTAGTGAGTTTACGTTTACACTGCACTCAGAAATATATTCAGACATTTCCGTGATCAACAGCATGAGCATCAATCTACACAAATGGGATATGGAGACGTGTCAACCGTGCCCATTAGTTGCCTTTTATGACAAGCATGGGTTCCTGAACAGAGGGTCAGTTGGATGATCTTTTACCATGTACCAATCATAAAATGTCCATTTCCTGATGGATTTTGAACCATGGACCATCTACTCCAAAGTCAGACGCATTGCCCACATGACCAAAAAGGCCTGTCTGCAGACGCATCAAAGACGACATTTAGGTGGAACTGGTTACCTGCAGGAGGAGAAGCATCGACTGGTCAGCCTATGTTTTGCATGATGTGTCTGGTAGAGCATCCATGTCAAACTGTGAAATGGTGTCTCACTGGGCTGGCTAGGGCTGACATTGTAGTCAGTCTTACAGTCTTTGAACCACATTATTTTCCCTACTGCCCAGCCTTCCCGGCAGTATAGTCTGTCTCACAGACCCTGAACCACATTATTTTCCCTACTGCCCAGCCTTCCCGGCAGTATAGTCTGTCTCACAGTCCCTGAACCACATTACTTTCCCTGCTGCCCAGCCTTTCCGGCAGTATAGTCTGTCTCACAGTCCCTGAACCACATTACTTTCCCTGCTGCCCAACCTTTCCGGCAGTATAGTCTGTCTCACAGTCCCTGAACCACATTACTTTCCCTGCTGCCCAACCTTTCCGGCAGTATAGTCTGTCTCACAGTCCCTGAACCACATTACTTTCCCTGCTGCCTAGCCCTCCCTGCAATCTTAAAGCCCTTAATGAAGCATGTCTGGATTTTCCAGAGAATTTCTCGACTTGCTGGGGGTTCTTTTTCAATTTAAATGGGTTTGTTTCTTACTGTCAATATTATATATACTCATGGAAGCAAATAAGGGAACACATGAAAGCAGAAGCATTCCTATATCTCTTTCCCTTGTTCTGTACTGCACTGTGGTTGAAAAGCCAGAAAAGCATAAGGGTACATTCGTCCTTTCACATGTTCCTTTATTTGTTTCCATGAGTACATATTGAGGGACTAAGCACTACTCAAGCACAAACACTGTGTTAGTCTAGACCAGCGCAAGTAGACACTGATAGGTGAACTCTGATTAGATAGTCATGTGTTCAAATCCAGGATTTGTCCAGTTGTGCTTCGAGGTGTGATAGTGTCTAACTTTTGCTTGTTTTCTGAACCTGTAAACGTCACCTGCATCGCTGCAGACATCCTCTAGTGTTTGAAATGAAAACATATTGCCAAGGCGCCATTTGAACACAAGGGTTTAGAAGCTGCAGCCATGCCTATCACTTCAGAGCTTCATTTAAAAAACTTGTGACAAGTAAACTGACCCGTAAATTTACTGCAGGCTGTTAGGACCCTTTCAAATTTAAAAGTACGGACTCAACATAAGATGTGACTGCCATGGCTCTTGTGACAGGTGTTTATTTGAAACACAGCTTTCCTCTCATGGCAGTAGACAAGCCATATTATGGTGCACCTTTTTGGGTTTTAGTTTTTCTAAAGTTATATTGATTTGCTGTGTTAAACATTCCTCAGTATCTTGTTCTAGCTATATAACGATGCAGATTTGTATCTGTTGCTCTGTACTACTGGAAAAACACATCAATGTCAAACCTTTTTCAGTAAATTTCACATGCAACATCATTCATTGAATGTGACATTTCGTTGCTTTCATGATAGTCGTTATGATGCCAGCATGCTAATCATCATAAGCCATGTTGTTCGCTAGTCTCCGATGAAGCTCAGGAACCGCTCATTGTTTATTGGACACTGTTTTTTGATAGTGGTAACGTTTTTCAAGGCAACACTGATGCTAAATTGAGTTTTCTTGAATTCAACTCAGTCAGGTCCCAGAAGGAATTGGAATCTTCTTTGATCAAGGTTTACAATGGCATGTAAATAACAGAGGACTACTCTTGATGAAAGTTTAAAAACATAATTTATCCCCAATGCTGCCTCAAGTAACATGGGAGTGTTGTTTTAGTCTGTTTAGCCATTCAGTCTTTCAGGTCACAATCTTTGGATCAAGTCATGCTGGTTTCAAGTAGCCGATTTTGTTTGTATTTGTCCAATAAAATTCTAATTGTGTTATCAAAATAACACTAAGAAAATGGTTAAGATACAGAGAATATGATTTCTGACATGTTTTCAGCAGCAAGTGCTGGGCGTGTATGTCTGTCTTAGTTGTAGCACGTGTGCTGTGGAGAAGCTTGAATTATCAGTTTCTTTTGGTCTTCCTTAATGGAGGAATGTCTTTCGGCAGATCCTTGCCTGTTTGCTGCATCTCTGGATCAAGTGAGAATGCAGCTTTTGGGAAAAGAGAGATGCTGTTTTTGATCAAAGTTTAAAATAAAAATAACAGATAAATGCAAACATTTTGTGAAGGGTTTGGATGTTTTTGCATTTGTCTCATATGGCCATCATATCAAACAACCTTTGTGTCATATAAAACTTTGTGTCATACCACCTTTGTGTCATAGAGCCTTTGTATCATGACTTTGCGTTATCTAGTTTTTGTGTCATACAGCCTTTGTGTCATATGACTTTTGTGTCTTATAACCTCAGTTATCTGTGTCATACGACCTTTGTGTCATACAGTTCATGTGGAAATATTTATCCATTCACCTCGCTAATTTGAATGCATTTCCTGTGAGTGAAACGTCAATTTGAAAACAATTGTGTGAGTGAGTGCATCAGTTTGGACACATTTGGTCTGTCCATCTGTGATGAAGGATGTTGTGTGACCTAATGATTATCATTCTTTTCTTTGAATTGGCTGCTGAAACTGCACAATATTTCACAAGGCGGGTGCCATAAAGCTAAGTCTGAAGGGATTATTCACACATTGAGTCCATTAAACTTGAGAAGAATTATGTTACGACTGGTCCTACGTTTTCGTGTCATGTTGGTCCCGAATTAATGCAGACATAACTACATTATGAAATCCCAGGATGCAATAGCCAAAATGGTTTTGTAAGTGTTCTATTGACAAGGACCCGGCAAACCTCATTACGATGCCCTGACGTTAAAACCACATGCCCTGTAATTGCCCATGGGGAATTCAGAATCCAAATTTGGCATAAAAATGAATTGGCAGCAAAAGTCAAAAAAGGTAGTTTAGAATAGGCCATGTCTGAATATCACATGAAAATATTTGTGTGCATTTTCAGTAGTTTTAGGCCTCTCCACCATAAATGTGTGAATATTATTATGATTATGATGGTGCATCTTGTAGTTCAAGAAGTGATATATTTTTTTGTCAGAATGTGATAGATTTTGTGTTTCAGAGTGAATTTAGTTTCTGGAATGTTTTCTGAAATATTTGAAACCTAATTTAAATGCAGAAAAAATGCATCCAATTACATCCAGAAAGTAGAAAAAGAAATGTTAGGCAGGCAATCTAATAAATTCTAAATAAATTCAAAATATGTCATAATATTTATCCTTTTTCAAATCATTTTAAACATATTGTAAATACTGGAGCTTGGTTTTGGAATAAAAGACCAAAAAATGTTATATGGTTGCTCATTATTGAACTTATGTCAGGAGATCACCACGACTTGTCATGATATTTATTACATGTTTGATATGATTTGTCAAACATGGACTGAAAGTTAAGTCCATGTCTCTGTGTGACATGAAGCAAGATAGGGAAGATTAGCAATGTGCGATGTTTATATCAATCAGGCTTTAACTCACATGCCGTTCTTCCAGTGTTGCCTGTATCAGATAGTAGCACCATGATAAAAACAAATCAGGATTGAATTTCATCTGAAGAACCTTGGACTTTGAAGAGGCAAAATACTTTTTTTGTGAAAAGCTTCATCCAATAATTCAAATATTTCAGTTTTTGACCCAACGGTGAAGTCTTCACAGGTCAGGACAGTGTCAGAAATTTAATACTCCCTCTGGAGGACTTGGATAGTCAGAGTCTGGTACATTTTGAGTCATGATGTTGCAGAATGTGATGGGGAATATGGGGCACATATTCTCCTCATATTTGTTGTTGAGTTCCTACCCATTACCAACAGGGTGAATCCTGCATCCGAAGATGACAAAGCTGGAGAGGTTTTCAAGATCCTCCAAGTACACAGCTGTTTTTCTGGAGTGAGCTCGTTTGAAATCAGAGCCTCGTTTTGACACACATTGGGTCACATGTCGGTAGCTAGGATGTCGTCTGTAGACAGGCATGAAATGACTTCAACTTACGGTGCAGTTTCCACAAGTTTGGAATAATTCCTGGAGTTATGGGCAGAAAAAAAGGGCTTATTACATCTTCAACATTCTCTCACACAACACCTGAACTGGCTTCTTTAGACTTCAGGGTACTTCATTTACAAACTTCATTTCAGAAAATACCCATTTTGATAATCATATAAATGTATTTTTTGCTAGTGACATTATGGTCATCAAAATTTCCCTTTTGATAGACATCTGCATATTTTTTGTGGACAAATTCTCTTAAAAATGCCAAACTTCAAACTAAAAATATCAAACAAGATACTTTTTCACAGATTTTGTCAAGGTTACATTACCAGTTAGCAGACATTTGATGTTTTTGTTTCTAGAATATTGGTCTTGAAGCCGCCGCCTTCCATGTCGACAGAAGGTTGTAGGGAAGTAGTGCCACATGTTTCTTGTTATGTAATTATTGCCGAACCTTTCATTAAAATAAGTATAGCTTGTCATGAAGACATAGTGTCATGATTAAAATATTTAAGAAATAATTTCTGAAAAATAAATTGTAGATAAATGTTGCTTAAGATAGGAACAACTGTCAGTAAGTCTTGGACCCAGTTGTGCTGTCTTTAGGAATAACAAAGATTACAATAATTCCTGTTCTAGGATATTTACGAATCAGCGTCAGCTGACAAGGGGTATGGTTAAGTTTTCAACAACGACACCTGACAGAGCTTATATGAAACAAGGCATGTATGATCTCATGGGAGTGTAAAGTTAAGTAGAGCGAATGTAACGGATGAACACAGAACACAGAAAGGATTACCAACAGATTGTCTGTGACAAAGCTTTGGTCCACACCCATAATTAGACCAGCTCATCCAAGGGTAGACATACCACATTGTACTTCTATCTCCCTAACAACTAGTTCAAGTGTACAGAGTTGTGTGGGGAGCCTTATCTGGGTGAGAGTGATCTTTGTTTGGGGGATTACTATTTTAACCCAAGCAAGTAAACTTCAAAGTTTGGCCAGTCTGTGGCATTCCAATCATAAAGAGCGCGAACATGTCGACAGTAAACTGTGAACGACGTATTTGTTTGTGGTATTGCGCACGCTTGATGTTAGCTTACTTCTTGACCTATCTATCATTCAGGGGCTTGGTAATCCAGAGCTACCAAACCGTACAGGTATGTAGAGTTTGAGTGTTACGGTCATTTTAGTGCTTTTATAGTGCTCTTGCAATGTCAATAAATACATCAAATAGGCATTGAGGGGATCCATTGTTATGTTGTATTTAGGGAAACGTTATTCTAAGAGATAGAACTGAACAATAGATGAAAGAATGATCTTCAAACATTGTAGCATATGAAATTATTCAAAGAATTAGATTCACAGTAATGTAAGCACATTAATCTGTCATAATTTGTCTCTGTCTTTTTGGACAAACTGAAAATAAATTTTGCTTTTGTTACTAACATGTGAAACACGGTATGGCCAAAGATTGAAATAACATGACCTAAATCATACCAAAAGCACCTGCCTATGACTGACGAAACAGAATGTGGAACCAGAAAGAAGCACATATTTCTGAGACTTACATGTGTCACCAGCAACACTGCCTAGAGGGTTAGTCTCACAGATAACATCTAAATCATGTCACTTCAGTTATTTTCACAGAGATTCAACAGCAGGTTCTTTGTGTGAACAACGCAAGTGTCAAGAATCAGTGCTGGAGTATCATAATAGATAAGCCATGCCCTTTCTGTGGTGGTGTTGATTCACACCCAACACAGACTCCAATGTTTGTGGGGATGGTGGGGTAGTCTGGTGAGGCATTCGCTCTTCACGCTGAAGGCCTGGGTTTGATTCCCCACTTTGGTGTGACATCCATTTCTGCTGTCTTCTACATTGGTATTTCTGAAATATTGCTAAAAGCAGCATGAAACTCCACTCACTCACTCACTCTCTCACTCACTCACTCACTCACTCCTATATTTGTGACGATTCTGGGTCAGTTTTGGTGGACAAACCAGGGCGAGTGTCCTCCTTTGCAACTTAGTTAATGTGAACATGTGCTGTTGACACTGGCTAATGCATATGTTATCAACCACTGTTCAGATTTAAGGTACAGGTTTTCAAGGGACAGCATCATTGCCTGTTGCTTGCGTCATTTACTTGTCTTGCCAAAGACTTGTGTTAAGTGGATTCTGCAGTCACCAGCCATGATATTGCTGGAATGTTTGCTGAAACTACAAAGTAAATTCACAGATTAACTCATATTTCATATACATATTCTTTTCTCAAATATATTGTATAAATACTAATTGGCAAGGTTTTCTTGATATACGTAGAAAGTACCTAACTGCATTCTGTGAAAATATCATGAAACATTTGTACACTGTAATAAATATGATAATATGATTTATTCAGCTTGTTGTGGAAGAAAAAGAGACAAGAGTATTTTGATATTGTACAAATATGATAAAGACCTATTTGAAGTCTCCTGTTTTCTGTAAACTGTGTAGTTTTACAGACTCGATGTCTAGTAATGGCATGTTCACTGTGATCAACCATTTGTAGTATGCCGATTATACAGTTAGCCCTCACCACTGCTAAAGCTCCATAACAACAGGAAAATTATATGTCATTGCATATTGTCACTCAATAATGTCTCAGCTGGACAATCACAGCTGTCACTTTTAGCAATAGTAGAGTGTGTCAAAAATGTGGTTTACTTGTAAATCTAAGGTTATGCACATTCATGCCATAAATCCCATATTTGCTGGGGTTAATTAGTCATTTTCAATTTTCTGACGAAAGCAGGTTGAGTAGGTATCAATTCAATCACTCGCTGAAACAATAGAAGGTTTTACTTTGTGAGAAAATTGAATTGGAGATTTGAACTGTCATTAAAAAGACCTTTCTATTTTTATTCTCTTATTGTTGAAAGTAAATTGAAGTGAGATTTGTAATTGACATGTCTGAATTCTGTCCGTGAACTGCTTGGAATGAAGTATTTACACCATTAATCAAAAGGAATTTCTGGAATTGAAGTTTTCTTTTCAATCCATCATGAAACGAATTGTTGTGAAGTTTATGGACAAACTGTAATTGGGATTCACTGTTAAATACAAAGCTGAGCCAGTCTTAAAGGTTGAAATTTAAATTGGATTGGAAGTTGATTCGTTCATAGTGCTCATGTCACCTTAAACAACCGCTTTTTAAAATTTCTCACATGTCTGTGTTTGTACGTTTGAGCTGGAAAACAGATTCCAGGGTAAATTTCCACCGGATCTAAAATGAAAGTCCAAAGTCTCCACACTGATCATAACACTCAAATAAACAAATGACTGAGTGAACTTTGTTTTATGCCATTTTTAGGCCATATTCAGCAAGGTCATGGCAGGGAACACCAGAAATTGGCTTCACACATTCTACACATGTGAGGAATATAAGATGAACCTTCAGCGTGACGAGTGAATGCCTTAACCACTGCGTTACCTTATCTGCCCAAATGGATCAGGTGGGCAGGTGGTGTCAGCATTGTGTCAGCATATCCTGACACTTTTGATTGTTGCTCATGACATCGATCACTGGATTATTAAACAAGAGACTTCGTGAGTCTTTGGCATGGCAAACCATTTTAACCATCAGGCTACCCGATCGCCCCCACATGGACAAGTGGGGCAGAAGGGTTTTAATGTCAGTGGATTATTACACTCAGTTTAAAACATGCATGTGGTAGATTACTTGAGATACCATGGTGCTGTTTATCATGGACACCACACTCTGATATTGTACTGCTACACAGGTGACCAGTCCTTGACTTGTCCACATATCACTGCCAAGTACAGGGCAAGGTAAAAATACCCAAAGTACCCAATACTGCTGGGAATCAAACACTGGACTTTCCACTCACTGGTCATACACTGTATCCACTTGACCACTGATGCAGTCTGTCTCCAGGTTGGCACGCTGGTGAAGGCTGATCTCCATAATTCCTGGTTCAAAGTCAAATCTACATTTTCTGCCTTATGGTTGCTTCTTATGAAGATGGTGTCAAGAGTTCCCTAAACTCTCATAACAATCCTACTGATCTAATTATTCATTGTGTTAAAATATAATAAGTCCTTAAATAGAAATTTCATCCCGCTCTCATCTGTACAAACCACTTAAGCGTGTTTGTGAAAAAGAAAAGAAGTCAGCATGATAGTAACTACTTTATATATGTGTTTATATCTTCCCCCTTAAGTTCCATCGTTACCTGCATTACTTGTTGGTTGGAGAGTGTTATCAGGTTGTGGGTGGTGATATCAGTATATAGCCCTGGCTTATACGCTGCACTATCAGGACAAGTAGGGTGGGAGACAGGTTTGATGGCTAATAGTGGTATGTGGAGATAAATCTCGTCTCCCGCTGGGGTTAATGTGGCCATTTGATTTGCTTGTAGGGGACAGTATGGTTGGAGATTAAATAAAACTGGCACTTGCTGATAGGCGAACAAATGTTTAATGATGGTGGAAGGATGCAGGGTGGTATGCTATCTCTGTGCTTTTTCATTAAGTATTGGCAAAATATGTTTCAGAGTGTACAAATAACAGGAATAACAACTGAACATCCAATCTAAAATTGTTGTGAAGTGCACACACCCACAAATGTGTTTTAGTAGAATGATTTAATGTAGCCCCTTTCATTTTCACTGTTGAATAGTGTTTGTATTATCACAGCTTGAAACAAAAGGTCATCCTGTTAAAGAACAGACCATTCTTGAAATAAACATTCTGTTTTAGTAATAAATTTGTTATCTAATCTCATTTTAATTTTCTTTCTTGACAGTAAATAAACATAGTATCTTGACAGTGAACTCAGTCATTTTATACAGAAGCTGTGAAGCCCCTTTCAGAAAGATATTGATCTCATTGAGACTGCAACAAAGTTGCTGCAAGTCTGTACCTGACCTTCAGCAAACCAGCACCAATAAAGACATCAGTTCAGGGGTTTAGTTCTGGATAGAATACTTAATGACACTTATTTACATAAAGGAGCAGGTGTGTGATATCAACACTGGTCAATATCACTTCTGTGAATGGCCGTTTCAAGAGTAATCCACAATAATGAAGTGAGATTAGGAGTGTGGACCTTTAGGTGGAACTACCCCTTAACACCTCTTGCCCTGCCCTCTAGGTGTAATCTAAAATACAACAGGTGCTTTCCTTGTTTATATGTCATATATTTCATTCACTAGCGGAAGGGATTTCATTCATACGACATGCCAAGGATAAGTAATGAGTTATATAGTAGGATTTTGTACATATTTGTCATACTTAAGTTTGTGTTACTCACACTGAAGAAGGTATGTGTATTTTTATTGTTCATTGATTTTCAGACTTGAAACAGTAGTTAATGTTAGTGGTCCATATGCAAAAGGGTTTAGTTTGAAACCAACAAATTACAAAGAACATTATACAGTTGACTTCTTGATTAGCCAAGTTTAAGATTATGAGTTATTGACAAGGAGTTCTATTGATGCTTGGGCTGTTGAGTGATCGTCAAGTTAAGTGCTGCTTAAAACCACACTCACTCACACACTCACTCACTCACTCACTCACTCACTCACTCACTCACTCACTCACTCTCACTCACTCAGCGCAGTACAAAACATCACAATTCCATCAAGAAATAACACTGCCACATCACTATTGTAATGTATATTGATTGGAAACTTTTTGTCTTAAAAAAAATCTGGTAAAACAGGTTCAAAAAAGCTTAGTCTTTCCCAGAATTCCTTTACTTCCTGAATGAAGGATTAAAATCTTCATGGATGTTCTCCATAAATGTCTCTGTATTGTAATGATTTCATTCAACCATTCATATTTGCATCAGCTATTGCGACGTACAAGTTGAGAGTCACGTAACAGATTGAGCTCTGTCGTCATGCATTTCTCCGCCATTTTAAATTGAAGCCTTCTGAGAGAATCAGCAGGTGTTTGTCATTATGGAAACGCTCAAACAAAGTTCTCAGATTCTTAATTAGTGATGCAGTATTTCTTACTGCATTTTGTTTAATTTCTTTGCACATTTGCAAGCAGTGATTGGATTTTTGGATTGGTATTTGGGACTAGTACACATGTGGGGATTAGAGTGAGTCTTATGTGTCTGGCTTATCTATTATTGAAGACTTCCCTCCCCATTTACTTGGCTTTTTAAAAGGGCACTGAATTTGATAATGATTAAAATATGGTGTGATGCAGTGCAGTGAAAAAGGTTTGACCGTGACATATCTGTGTCTGTGAGGGTTGGAAGATGCTGTCTGTGAGAATGGAGATGAAGTTCTTGAATGACAGTGACAAAATACATAGGGGCCATAAGTAAATGAATCACTTTGAAATCAGGATGAAATTGGCAAAAATGGCAATATCTTTGGTTCACCAGGAAAGGTCACATATGCCTCTGGGGGAAAGGAATAGTCATCACGTCGGTGGTATTTGTGATAGATCATTGATCAAATGAAGTATCATTTGGAGTGAGAAGATCAGGAGTTTGAAAAATAATGGCCAAGTTCTCTAGGTTACATTGACAAGGACATGTTCAAGGAACTGAGGCTGACTTTGTGTGCAAGTGATTAGATGCCTGACTCTGACGATGTGGGTTCGAATCCCAGATGGGACTCAACCCAACAAAAGTACTGGAATCTGTATTTTACTAAAAAGTGTAATCCCAAATATAACATTGTTAAATTTGACCACTTTCTAAATGGTATTGTGTAATCATAGCTTTCACCCATAGGAGCCGTGCAAATTTACACTTATCAGAAGGGTACACAAAATCCACAGTTAAGAGTACCAGTCGTCCGACTTCTATTTTTGTGGAAGTTGTGGTGGCAGAGCAGGTTAGGCAGCTGACTTTGTGTGGTGGCGATTAGGTGCCTGACTCTGAGGGTGTGGGTTCAAATCCCAGACAGGACTCAACGCAACAAAAGTACAAGAATGTGTACTTTACTATGAAAGTGTCATCACAAATATAACATTGTTGTATTAAGTTTGGATCAAGTCATGCACCATTAGTTGACTGTAAATCTGCAACCATGTACAATGGCATATATCATTCAAGGACTGTTTACACACGTCAGGGATATACATCCTCACCTTCTCCCATTAGAAAGCAAGAAACATGCACTTCTTACATTTGTTCAACAAAAACATCTCCAGTGTTGAGGAAAAACACTGTTGGAATTTATTTCATGTGCAAGTGAAGACAAAAAAATAGACAGAACATTGTTCCAGAAGAACTGAAGGAGTCATGCTTGGGGCCTAAGACAATGTGATGAGTCTGGAACTTGCTGAAATCTGCTACAGTCATCTCTTCCTGCCATGGGAATGTATGCAGTAAATAAAGAGAGAAAAGCTATATGGCGATGGTACTGTTCACGTTATCGCTCTCATTATCGGCTGCCTGCGAAACAGTGGAAACAAGCGTACAAAGATTCCTCAGGGAAAGGGATAGCCTTAATTGTGGAATGGGGCTTTGATGTGGATACATTGTCTTCTTTAGACTTACAAAGGGTTTTCTTGTTTACCGAACAATTGATATTCTAGAGGTTCTGACATTGGCTCCGTGAAAGATGATGGTGTTTTATTGCGGATCTGTTTACCAACTGTTGTTCAGGATGTGGTTGTCTTACATCCAGGGTTGCAGGAGGACTCTAGCCTCAGGGTCTCGGGGGATGATGTTTCTCCATCCGTAAGTTTCATCTAATTGTTGAAGGTGAGCAGTGCTTGGATTGCCAAGGTCGATGAAGGTTAATGAAGGACTGAGAAGGTTGACGAAGCTGGTTGTCCTTGTGTAGGATCATGCTATGCATGCCACTTAAAACGTCATGGACAGGGTGTCTTTGTGTTAACAGATCATTAGCATGGAAATACAGACCCTGAAACAAATATATACAAATCAGCCATGTAAGTCTATAATATTTATCAAGTCAACATTTCCACATTATAAGACGAAATGTTTTGGATGCCAACTTCTTTATTATTTACACATTTCTGGGCTGTTCCTTGCAGCTTCATCATCCACATAACAACAAAGGTGCAAGGAATAGCCCAGAAACGTTGTGTAAATAATAAATAAGTTGACGTCCATAACATTTTGTCTTATATTTGAATACGAACTTCTAAATGCCTCTCAAGAATCTCAACATTCCCACACTTTTAGGAGTTTTGAAAATGAAGATGCAATGGTATTTTATTTTGAAAATATATTTTATTAAGAATATATGAACTACAATGCAATGATGCAACAATGGATTGCAAGTCTCTGATAGTTATTAATCAATGGTGGAAACTAAAGTATGTTGACTATCAGTTATCTAGTAATTGACTTCTGCTGATAAATGTAAAATACAGGAAGTAAGGTACCAGATTGATTTAGAGTTGTCCACCCCTGTTGCCTCTTGAACAAACATGGCAGCAAACATGGCTTGTCCTTCAGAGGTTGAAGTTGTTTGAAACAAAATGTTTGTTTTGTCTGTTTGTCAAGTTGCTTTTAAGTTATTGAAAGTCACTGAAACTACTTCAGTTTGTTTTTATTTCATATAAACTAGACATTTATTTGTGAAATGACTTTAAATGAGACAATTCAAGGAGGAGAAAAAACTATTACAGTTGTATTGCAATAGTCGATGGCAGTGGACTATCAGTATTGCACTAGCATGTTGCAATGGAAACGAAATGGTTCCCCCACAATAGTCACCCAGTGAAGAACTGTATTTTCACCAATAAAATATTATCAATCGAGCAATTAGAGGCTAGTCCAATATTTTGTCATTGTAACAGTTTGGTGTGCAGAGTTGCATCCCTTGGTCAGTCAGGACCTGCTAGACCTAGTCAAATCCAGTACTTGTTCTGACTGGACCATCAGGTCTATTCATGGGTAGTCAAAGTAGTAATGTCTCAATGCTGTCAGTCTTACGGCTTGTCTCACACGAAACAGGCAGTGTGCACCCTGACTCACACACCGTTCTACTTGTCCCTAATCAGAACACCTAATCATGTGACCATATTTTGTCCCTGTCTTATTCCAACAGGTTTGACAGAATAATTCAGGCCCTATTTCATCTTGGCAGGGCTAGCGTTTCACAAGTGATCCCCTCGTTCACACCCGGCATACAAGATATAGCGTGCATTGTGCCATTGTCAGACTCTAATTGACAAACTATAATTTGTCTGTCGTGGACCTGTTGGCTTGGATTGTTTTTCAGCTGTCGGAAATAGCTGTCTGAAAAACCAATGTAATTTACATGAAAATTAGTCTGTCATAAAAAAGTATCAAAATACAATATTGACAGATTCTGTCAGAGTTCATCTGGATGTGGTGTCTCAGTTCGGGCTGTTGGTACAGAGAGCGGGAGTCTGGGGTTCACAGTAATCTGGACAGTTTTACATTTCCCCACTTACACATGAAGAAAGCACTATGTTTTTGTGTGTGATTCTCTCAAATTGAGCAAGAATTTATTTTACCGGATTCTGCCATCTATTCCTGTGAGGAATGTGCAAGTTTTATTGGAGTTATCTTTGTGGCAGTGAGAACAGAAGTTGTCCAGACTGTGTGTTGCTGATGGAGGAGCTTGGAGAGGATGTTGCCCTTCATCTTGCTGGTAATAATAGATTCTGTAGTTAAGGTAAGGGTGTTATCAGGTTCATAATGCTTCACGTTTGGGCTTGGAAGTGGACATGTAGGATTTGCCTCAACGTTCAGCTTTGCCTTTCTTTGTCTTTGACTCCATGTACAGTATGTCTTAAACGTAGTTGTTTATGTATGTTTTAATTTGAATTATATCATGTTGTTATAAACTTTATTAACTGTATTTAGTTTTCAGTTTCAGAAGCACTTTGATATTTCATTATGATTAATGGGTTTAAGCAGCTGAGATCATCAAAGGTGGTTTTGTTTAAATCCATCTGCTGGATTATGGTATGTTATTGTACTTGAAGATGATGCTTTTGATGGAGAGTATGAGGCATTTATCCCCAGCTCTAAAATTCACATTCTGTGACAAGTCAAATCCTGCTGAAAGTCTGTTTTCAATCTAAACACAACTTACTCACTGCACTCAAGAAGGATGTCCATTCGACTCAGTGGCACCAGTGTCTATTTGACACAATGGCGCCTTTGTATCTTGTTTTTTTTAACAATAGGGTACCCAATGTGGGTATTGGTCATTTCTTGGAACCATCTTTAATCATTTACAGTCATCGATATCAGATTCCAATCAGTAATAAAGTAGTGATATCATCCAAAAGGCAATATCATGGAAAACAGCATTTGAAATTGAAGGAGTTTGATTGAATTGGATAAAACGTAAGTGTGGAATTACAAACAAAATGTAAACAGATCTAAGCACAAATGATAATGGGTCTTCAAACACTGCAGTGAGGTTATGTTATTTACACAAAACCTTGGCATCATACTTAGACTGATTGTTCTAAATATTATGTTCATGCATTCTGAATGTACGTCCGACATTGTCTAGGATTCGGTTGGCGGCATTAATAGCAATTGGAAAAGTCCAATCAGCATCGACTTGTTTTTGTGACTGAGTAGAACCTGAGTGTGCCGAGAGGTGTTTACCATGATGAAATAAACAATACCAATCATCTCCCGTCCACAATGATAGACAGTTTAGAAATACGTTATTTGTTTCACCACTGAACACGTTCGATATACACGAATCTAGCCTGGGGGGAAAATAGCGCATCTGAATGTCATTGGGAGGGGATTAAGAAAAAATTACGATGGTGCAATTCTGAACAGGAATCGAAGAATTTGGCCTGAAGGCTGTTCATGACAGACAAGAATCTGCAAGAAATGCTATCAGTTTATGAAAGCATGGCGTTTGGGACAATGGGGATCAATACTTTGCTTTGAATTAGCGGCAAAACGTTTGGCCAATCACACGAGAGTGAAGCTCACATTGGGCGGTGTTATTTTAACAGAGAATCAATATCTGAAGTCGTGTAAATATTAAGTCATCGCGAAACAGGAAACACAACCCAGAGAAATATTTATATCTGTGCGTGTTTAGAAAATATGCAAAGTAATATTGATAAAATAATGGCTTTGAGCTCGTATGTCCAATGTAACTACTAACTGCTGATATTGATGAAATAATGGTGGATTCAACACATCATTTCAGAGGAGATGGACCATGACAGTTGGGTAGGATTAAGGTCTGTCAGATCGCTGTACAGTTTTAACCTTAGTAGTTTAGGTCCAAGACTGATTTGGTCACTTATGTATCTGTTGTGTAGAGACCAGCGCCATATTGGCAGGTAGTTAAACAGTGAAATGTGCTTATTGTCAGTGAATACTATAAAGCTGTAAATCTGCATTTATGTGGTCTGAAGTAATGACTGCAATCCAGGACACGATGTGGGATTTGACAGCAATTGGAAATAGCTATATGACAGGATAATTACTGAATTACAGGTAATAGGTAGATTAAATGATGACTGTTGAAAAAAATGACTGATGTTTTGCTAAATCAAAGTGAATTATGTCTAATTTGGTCCTTAGTTCAATGCTGGGGTCCAAAGGCTGGTGTTGGATTATTGGATGAAAAAATCATTTTGACTACCAGAGGATGAAAGTGTTTGATCTTTAATCAGATAATCACAGACTGGTTGAATGATTCCATGATTCGGTAAAAGAGCTGTTTGACAAATCTTATAATACAAGGAGGCACCGATTACACCTGAATTAGCACATAACATCAGTTGATAATATGTGTAATGTTCTCATTTTGCACATTATGTATTAATTCCATGCGCAACATTTAACAAGTAAGAGGTGACTAATGGGAATTTGGAGGCCAGGCTAGTTGAATTGCTGACACTGAAACCCTGTGTCATTGATTATGATGTCAATCACTGGATTGTCCGGTCCAGGCTAGTTTATTTACAGACTGCTTACAGATTGCTGGACCCGTGAAGGTCCCGGGGAAAAATAGGCCTTCAGCAACCCATGCTTGCCATAAAAGGCGACTATGCTTGTCGTATGAGGTGACTACCTGGATCAGGTGGTCAGACTCGCTGACTTGGTTGACACATGTCATCGGTTCCCAATTACGCAGATTGATGCTCATGTTGTTGAACACTGGATTGTCTGGTCCAGACTCGATCATATAGCTGAAACGTTGCTGAGTGCAGCATGAAACTAAACTCACTCACAGATTGCTGTGACGCAGCTAAAATGCTGATGAGTAGTAAAGAACAAGCTCTCAAAGCATAATATGTCACATTATGTGTCATGTACTCAACATAGCTCATTGTCAAGTAGCAAATATAACAATGTTGTCAGTCAGTTATGTAACATTGTCATCTCCCAAATGTAACAGTTATGTACATCACATAAAATTACATGTGCCAATAAAAAAACAAAACAAAAATAGATGTACTAATAAATAATGTTGTTGTATAACACGTCACATATATATCACATGTCAATCATCAAAAACTATCATCTATATACATTACATTTACACAAATTCAGATGATATGGCTGTAGTATATACCACACATATAAGATCTTTTGTAACATAATGTAACATTTGTAACAGTGAGCAGTTCATTGATTTCCAAGCTCTTCTCACAGAGGACAAGTCCTGTGACTGCTGCTCTGCCTGAGGTGCTGGTATCAGCACCTTGTAAGTTGTGCAACACAGGAACAAGGAAATATCTGTCAAGAAGGGAAGCAGACATGTCCAGGAGACATAATGGAAAGATATTAACAAAGGCTTTATGAGAAAAAGATTCATAACAAAGTGTCATATTGCTATCAGACATTTGTCTGGAAAGGGTTTTGGAGTAATTATATTCCATTTATCATGGTTTTGAATAGACTGGTATCATAAAAAGCACGGTTGGTAGATAGCTCCTGTTTGTTGTCAATGTACATATCTTGCTTCTCATGTAAGGTAGGAGATCGGCTGCTACGGGTTAGGTGAGGTGAAGATGAGAGCAGCATATGTTCTTTGAAATCTTCATTAGTTCCGAACGTGCACAAGTCGTTTTCAAGGCAAAAAGACATATTCTGTGATTTGTCTGAGAATTTGGGTAAAAACTGCGGAAATATGAACGTTGCTTCTGCATTGTCTTTTTGTAGGTACTAATTTTCCAAATGCATGCTTTATTACACTCTGTATCGCGACAGATGACAAATACATTATTCGGCTGGTTGGGAGTATTATTATCTGTGGGCTAACCTGCTCCTATACTAAACTTACCCTCTACTGAACTTGTCAATAAGCCCAGGACTCTCTCTACACATCTTTCACCATCTCCTGGTGCTGTATTACATCACATCAGATCGGCATCTGTGATGAATCATTTCGGATTTGGCCATCAAATCATTTTCTGCAACCATTTTAACTTTCATTTTATTGCCTAGACATTTATTTGGGTTTTTTAAAACTTACTTAATATTTGTCATGATGAAACCTAGCTCGTGAGTATTGAAAGCTAATTTTCTAAACATTTATTCTGGAAGTAATTTCTGATGATTTTCATTATTTTTATAAAAAAAAAGTATCACATGCAGAGTTAACCCTGTGTACCATTACGCAGGAATCTCATTTGAGGAACCCTGGTTGTAGCGATTATATTGTAGCTAATTTTCATCTTCTTCAGAAAAAAAAACAGTTATACTTGTAATCGTTTCGAAATATTTTTTCACGTAATTTGAAAATTTTCATCTCCATCAGAAAGATCCACACAAGCAATCATTGATTCCAAACATGATGAGTCAAGCTGCGCTTCTCTCCTCCACACCTCTTGAGTTTCAGCCATGTGAAAAAGCTCAATACAGGGCAAAAGGGCATTGTATCTGGCTAATTACCTCCCTTGTTTAGGGACGTAATGGAGGATGAAACGAGAAAGGAATAGTTAATGCAGGCACATCGGCAAGTGGACTTGAGCAACAACTGTTCGCTTGTCTTGTTGTGGTTATATATCATGGAAAAAGGAAACAAACAATGAAGAAAGGTGTGAGGATCTACCTGAAAATGAAATGGTATTCGGTTCGAGAGATGTTCATCTTGGAAGTTTTGGTGTAAAAACGTGTTTTATGATTGTTTATCTTCTCCCATAAACCTGTAAATGTGAGAAAAAGTGTTTGTAACTTATCTGTAGGACAAGAAATGGCTGCTATAAAATGGAAAAGTATTCTTTTCGCCGGTCCTGTTTGTTTACATATGATTTACCTGAAATTCTGTTCTGTGCCCTTCCTGTGGGTACAATTCTTAAGGGGAGGGTTTTTGGTGCTATATTCAGCCTATTGTGTTTATTTTTACACCTCTTTGTGTTCTGAGAATTGAATAATTGATGTCCTTTTGCCCTTGCAGAAATTTTGTTATGCGCATGGAATGACATGATCTTGTTTCAGTGTTATTTAATGAGAATTTAGTGAGTTTGTTTTGCCATACAAATATATTAATGTGTAGAAGTTGAAGCATACCTGTTTTTGTCATATGATGACATTTAATCTTGTATGGGTGCGGGATTTGCAATACACAACCCTCAAATTGTGGCTATTCCTTAACTTGTTTTGTGTAGTATACTAAGCCATTGGAATATGTTGTAGTTTAGCTTTGCAATGAAAGCTGAATCCGTATTAGAAAGACTGTTTTCCTAGAGTTGTGTTTTAGAATTATTCCTGCATGTTTTTTAATCTCTGGGGATTCTGTTCAGAAGTACTTCCTAATTCCTCATGTTTATTTCCAATTCATAATATGTTATTAAGAACTATAATACCTTTGGGGTTTTCGTTGTTAGATCTCTTTGACAAGACAAGCACATCTAAATATAGTGCAAGTGATCAATTCAGCAGGAGGAATTTCTTTTAAGATTACAAAGACACCAGGTGTTCACAAATTCTGCCTTAAGTAAGATTCTGGTTGTCTTGGCAACCAAGGAAGATCATTCTTGACCAAGTATGGTTCATTAGCACTGTTATGATGAGAGAATGTTGAAACATACAGATCATGGTTATAATAGTGAAGTATTAAGGCACTAGGTTTCGAGGTTATAAGTGAAAGCTGATTATGCTGAGAATGTGGCAAGTCAATGTTGATCACAACACGTAGTTATCGTAACATCAGCCTTAAGTCAAGCAAGTTATAGCTATTGTTTTAAGAACCACGTAGTTGAGGATGGTGAAATCCTTGTACAAATAGACAGCATTTCAGGTGAGAAGATGTTCTCAGCACTCATTGAGAAACATGAATTAATTGTTCACCTGTAGGACTTTGCAATTAGCCCCTCAGCTTCAAGTGTACATGATACATAAAGCTGTACTGTGTGTTCAGCTTCAAGTGTACGTGATACATAAGGCTGTACTGTGTGTTCAGCTTCAAGTGTACGTCATACATAAGGTTGTACTGTGTGTTCAGTTTCAAGTGTACATGATACATAAGGCTGTACTGTGTGTTCAGCTTCAAGTGTACATGATACATAAGGCTGTACTGTGTGTTCAGCTTCACGTGTACATGATACATCAGGCTGTACTGTGTGTTCAGCTTCAAGTGTACTTGATACATAAGGCTGTACTGTGTTCAGCTTCAAGTGTACGTGATACATAAGGCTGTACTGTGTTCAGCTTCAAGTGTACGTGATACATAAGACTCTGCTGTGTGTTCAGCTTCAAGCATACATCATACATAGGACTCTACTGGCTGTTCAGCTACAAGCTCACAACATACATTAGTGGCTACTGGCTGTTCAGCCACAAAAGTCACAGCATATATTAGTGACAACTGTCTGTTCAGCTACAAACTCACAGAATACGCTATTTGCTACTGACTGTTCTCCTACATACTAACAACATATGTTAGTGGCTACTGTCTGTTCTGCTACAAACTCCGAGCATATGCTAGCGTTGACTATGATGTAGACAAGTCCAGTCTCTCTGTCAATCACCTACCCTGCACGTTGGACTAAAGAGTATAATCAGAGTTGAGTGATTCTAGCAGCCGCCATTAGCATTTTGTGCATTGTAGCTGACAATGTGTCCTGCACAACTTAGGTAAAACAAACAGCAAGTAATTGGCCCACTAGTCTAAGGTTCAGTGTGTCTCTCAGCCTCCAGAAAAAAATGGGGGACTTTTTCTCATTAGTTTTGCTTGAGTCCATCTGTTGGGTCTTCTCACTGAGGTCATTAGGTGGACGGGGATTCGCTGCAGGAATTGCATTAATAGAAGCAGGATTGAATGTTAGGGGCTGGGTGTTAGGTTCTCGGAGTAACAACTCTTTTCTTGTGTATTGGTCTTTAGTTTTATTTGCTTCGCAAGCTTGTAGTTAAAGCGAGAGTTGCTTCTGAACTTGTTTGTGGCAAGCTGAAGCAAGATTGGATGGTTTTGATTAAAAGTGTTGGGTGTTCAACATTGGATAAATGTTAGATCCATGGTGCCAAGCTAGGACAGACTTTATCTGTTTTAGTAGTTCTTGTTTTCTTTAAGAAGTGTTCCTGAAACACTGCAGTATATATTCAAAGGGAAGTTATCATTGTAGGGAGTCACTTTTTTTATGTATGCAAATCGACAAGTTTTTTTCTCATGATGATGAAGTGCCTTTTTACCTGTGAAGTAATGGAACAACCGATATATACCAGTCACTGAAGGGTATGTTGTTAGGTTTGGAGACAGATCATATAATGCAATCTCACTTAAATTAAATGACATCGTGATATTGGCGCTAATGAAAGGCAAGTTAAAATTAAAAAGCTATGGTTGTTTCTCATTTTGCCTCCTGGGGATGTGTATTATCCTGTAGCCTGTATGTTTCTACTTTAAACATTGTTATGCTTTTAATAGATATGTCTAGATCTCATGGAATCCACAAGATTATCTCATGCATAGTTTCATGAACAAATTTAAGAAAAAGTATACTTTTACAAAGTTTAGGAAAAATTCCCCACAAATCTGAAAATATAAATTTATTTATTTAAATCTTTCTTGTATGAACTGTCATAGTGTGTCTGATGCCATTATTGTCGCAATAAATATTTTACGTGACATGACATTTGGGATGGGTTTTTGCCACTTTGTAAACAAACACTATGAAGAAACTCCCACAAAGCATAAGTGTAAGATTGCTAGTAATCAGATTTGATCAGCTAAGTGCTTCTAAATTTGTTCAGTCATAAAAAGTCCCCTTCAGACTGGCAAAAAATGAAAAATGAATTTATCTTCCAGTCAGTAAGTACTACTGATCTACAACATATGTTATCTAAAAACATCCTCCATCAAATTGCTTTCCGTTCATACTTGAGGCAGGAGAAAGTTAGTGGGCTAGAAACATGCAGGGTATTCCAGTTTGGGCTCGGATTCTCATTACGCTGCAGTAAACAACTTACGTGTTGGCTGAATCCCAAGTATTTGTTTAACTTTCGCTCGTTAGGTAATTACAGGATTGACGAATGACGAGAATGTAGCATGGTATACAGTTAGTTTGCTCTTGTCTTGTAAGTGATGGAAAAATTGTAGATATTTGTCTATAGGTCACTGAAAAGGACATAGGTATTTTCTTCTCGTTGCTAAAATTTTGTGTTTTTTTTTGGTCAAATTTGTGACGATGGTGCAGTGATGCTGTTATGACACCATGTTTATTGTTTTGTGGTGCTGTACTGAACAGTGTTCCAGCAGTATGACGTATAATAGTGCGCTCTATACAATCCAGTGAGTGACATTATGAGCATTTAGTGAGCAAGTGTGTCCACACCATTGTGTTGCTCCTAGCAACAAGCATGTATATATATTTCTATTTCATAGTGGTAATTAAAATTATTGTAAAAAGCAGCAAGTATGGTGTATGTTTGAAACAAATGTGTCTTGAAGAATGACATGGTTTTAGTGGAACCAACATTTTGGTTAAATTCATCTTTTTCTATTCTCAAACATTCTAGAAGTTTAATCTCGTATCATGACAAATGATGTCTTCTCTCAATGTCTTGATTTATCTCTAAAAATCCACCAAAGGAGTTGATCTGTTGAGAAGGAACACTTTGGAATCATGTCAAACTGTGTATACTAATGTAGACTAATGTGACTTGGTTCACAGAAAATATGCATTACCATAGCTGCTATATTCTGTCTGACTTTCAACAGCATTGTCCCTTTCTCTCCACAGAGTAAACTGGAAACATGTCCTGTATGTAACAATTTTGAGAATTTGGCACGCTGGAGAATTGTCTTTTGCCAAGAGGCATGAGTGATTTTGTGGTAGGGTACTTTTTAGCTTAAGCTTTTTGTAGAGTGAGGTCTTCATGTGTGTCACTGACCAGACTGACCACTCACTCTCTCTCTCACTCACTAAACTAACTCACTCAAACACCCACTCACTCAAATTCCCACTCGCTCGCTCACTTGCTGATAAAGCTCATTGTTCTCTGCAATTAAAAGTTCCCTAAGCAGATTGAATGATTCTCGATGGGCATCACTTTCTTCTAGGTGTTAATAATTAAATATTGATCATGTTCATGATCATCAGTATGTTTGGTCTCACAAGGAGTCTGAATATTTTACCATGTTTATCCCAGTAAACAATGGTTGCATGCAGATACCAACTGTGCTTATCCGAACCACTCATGGCTTGTTTCTGGATTTGTCCTGTTCTCAGTTGCTCAACAGTGTTGGAAGAAGCACCACACTGCTCTGGGACACCTTTTGTTGACTTGCATCCAGTGTGAATCTGACACCTACCATTTTTGTTTAAATCCTTTGGCCAATATTTGACCATGCATGTGGCACAACACCCCATAACCCATCCTCTCCCCTACTGTATTCCATTTCTGCACCCCACCCTACCCCTCATCCAGTCCCTACCCAACATTTCCCCTCACCTCACCCAACATAAATTCCACCCCAACCATAACTTCACCCTTCACCCCTCCTTCATAGCATCCATATCCCACCTTCACCCTCCGCCATATCTCACCCAATCTCACCCTTAACATACCCAAATCCCATTCATACCCCACTCTTCACAGCACCTTCACTCCCATTCATATCCCACCTTCACAGCACCTTCACTCCCATCCATATCCCACCTTCACCCTCATCCATATCCCACCTCACCCCATTCCTCACTCATCCCATCCATACTCAAAGCCTCATCCCACCCCACTACCCAATCTGTACCCTGTTTCTCTCCCCATCTATCATCTGAACACATCCCGTTACATAGCTACTGGAATATCCTTGTCAATGTTCTGTTACAGAAACATAGACTTCAATGACAAGCTGTCTCCGGTTACATTTCCAATGTAATAAGTTCATTCACAAGGAGGAAATGGAGAATGTCAGTGTTTATACCAATGAAAGTGTCATCTTCAGGTTTTGCTCTTGCTCCTTTTACAAAATGACTGTGTCTGTTTTCCATCTGACTTCTTGAAGCCTTGTCAGTGCTGGTAAAATCAGGTAGTGTCTGGTTGATTGAAAATCTGATATGACCAAGATCGCTCTTGCTTCCAGTTCAAAATTATTGTACAGTCCTGCCCCTAATTTTTCACTAAATTTGATCTGCAGTTGCCTCCCTTTGATCACTTGACTCAATTATGTTGGTAGCGAAATGACTTCAGCAGTTGCCCATGACTCATGTTTGTCTTATTTGAGCTTTCTTCGGGTCATTAACAGGAATGTTATCATATGAAGGCATTCCTAAGCCACCTTTTCAGGCTGGTAAATTTGTCACGTGAATTACTAAGAACTTAATAGCATCAATGGAGCCTCTGACAGGGTTCAAAGCAAGGCGGGTGTGTTAACGACATCTTGTGATGACTAGTTCCGGGGAACAGGCTGCAGAGACTGGCAGCAATTGTCACTCACCGGTGCAGTGTGGATGAGCTTCAAAGATGCAGAGAAAAGTGGAAGATGTTAAAAATACAGCAAAAGTAGATGCTAACTTGCTTCGATTCCTTCAGTTGTGTTAATGTCCAAACTACGTTCAAAGAATGAAAAATTCAGATTAATGCATGTTTAGAGTTTGAATTGAAATGAAATTATAATACTCTTGTGCTCTTTGAGGTTATGAAAATAACATGGACAGAAACACATAAGACACCTCACCTCACCTACTCACTAGACAGATTGACCCCCGTTTCACCAGACAGATTCCTTCCTTCTCACCAGACAGATTTACCAGACAGATTCCTTCCTTCTCACCAGACAGATTGACCAGACAGATTCCTTCCTTCTCACCAGACAGATTCCTCCATATCACACTATAGATCCCCCATCACCTGAGAAGCATTTCAATTACCCTTCCTAGTTCACACTGAAACCTTATATCTGCTATACTTAGTAAACAATACAAAACTAATCACATGCAACAGCCTAATGCCAAAGCCATAAACATCAGCAGACTTGTCCCTCGTGACTGGATTTGTGTTAGACAGAATGCTGGGGGATCTCAGTATCAAAATTATAGATCCTTGACTTCCGAATCACGGGACAGTGAAATCAAGTCGCCTAATCAGGTGAGAAGACAATGGCCACTTCTCGCCAATTTCAAATCTCGGCATCCTTGACATATGCAGACATGAAATATACGCCATTTTACGTAAGGTAGAATGTCCAAAGCCTTTGTTTTCGTCATGTCTCCTGGACATCCGAGCCTGGCAATCAAACAACTGCCACTTAGAGCTGGACATTGCCACCTTTTAACCCGATAATTATATTTCAGTTGTCAGCACCGCCCTTCCACTTGTTGGCTCTGGGTTTAAGTTTTTACCTGACTGTCGCCAGTCGATAAGACAACTAAGGTCAAGTGTGCGGCCTTGTTGATAGCTGTTTAGGGTCGAGGCTAGCTTTGTGCTGGGTGTTGACCCAGGTCTTAAAGATGTGTTTCACCATAAACCTTAGCTGTGCGTTAGTCTGTTGGGGGGACTGAAATCTCAGTGTTATTTTATTTTATTTCCTTTGGTATTGAGTTTACAGTTACGGCAGTTAGACGTGAGTTTGAGGTTTTAAATTACTGTGGTGATCTGTTTTGAATGTAAGTTTACAATATGAGTTGTATCTGTTAGGTTTGAGACATTTTGTTTGTTCACTCAAACATATTTCAGATCAAATATTAAGATATCCAAATGTTCATGTTTTACTACTTGCTATTTTCTTGGGTGGAAAAAATGTCCCCAAAAATACAAATTTAAGAATATTGTCAACAAATGATTCACAAGTCACTTTACGTGAAAACTACACATGCTAAATCTTCACATGAAAGCATCGTAAAGATATGGATTATTTTAATCCCTTTATCCATGTGAACAGAAAATATTTGTACAGTGAAGACGTACATCGTGCTTGTAGCATTGTTTATTGATAGGGATGGATTTTGACTTCTTAATTATTTGATGTAAAATAAGATGAATAAGTTGAAGATGTAGATGTGTGTGTGATGAGGAACTTTACATTGAATAGCACTCCTTCATCCTTCATCCTTCATCCTTCATCATGTGGATGCTGAAGGAGTTGCAGTATATTCAGAAACATGGTGATCCTAACAGAAACCGACCTCTATAATTGTTATCCGTTAATGTGTATCCCTCCTAAATGCCTTTCAAAGTTTTTATACTGAACTCTTTCATTGTTAAGTTAATGTTAAGGTAGTTTCTTACAAATGTTTGTAACTTTTGCGATGCATCTCATAGTAGTGATGGTGATATCCTGTCTCTGTTTAACAGTGTTATATAACAATCTTGTTTGATTTGGTATGTGATTTATTTCATGACATTTTATATTTCTTTTTCAGGAGCATTGGATTATACACACACTGACTGGTTGAGCTCAGCTTGAGGTAGGTGACACTTTGTCGCGTCTAACAGCTGCTTGATCCTGCTGGGTGGAAGCTACAACCCCCAGCTGTAGTAAATATACCCTGCCACTCCCATGTGATGTGGGTACCCAGGGTCTCCCTACCCCTGGGGCACAGTTATTGTGATCGCACACCACCCACACCAACACTACACCCATCTGCCTCGTCCTCCTCCAACCATTTGTTGTCCTAGCCCCCTCCGTACCTTTGGGGCTCAGATCTAGTGATCACACACCACACCAACCACCACCACCCCCCTCAGATGCCGAGTCTCCTCCCCCCCTCCACCCCTTCTGTGGCAAGTCCAGGGACAGGTCCCCAGCAATCTGTGCTGGTTGTGAGGTGACTATGTCTGCAAGTCAGACATGTCTGCAATTTGCACAGCAGGATTAACTCCCTTAGGCAGCCCAGGATCCTATGATCATAGATCTGTACCCTCAGGTTGTCCCTTATTATGATTATGAGTTTGTCAGCACCATACCCCAAGTTCCACAAAAGTGGTAAATGTATGAGATCCTCGAGGTTTCTATCACAAACCCACCCCCCCAAAAAAAACCCCAAGTTAAACAAAACAACAAAACCATGTTGCTGCTGCTGGTTCTAATGCTGTGTAGCTATAGGTTAAACCTAACCCACTCACATGCTCCACCATAGTTGTCAATCAACAGAACCCCTTGTTAAAGCTGTAAGAGAATCACCTGATGGGGTCAGATCAAGTACAGGGTGAGGGTTTTGGTCTGGGACAATTACTCTCTCATACAGACCCTGAAACAAATATGTCCAAGAAAGCCCATGCATGTCAAGAATATGTGACAAGTCTAGATTTCCAGTTTCTGAAAATGAAAAAAGTCTCAGGGCTCCTTTTCCTTATTTTCATATTTTTGAACTACAAACTGTTCTTTTTTCAGAAACATATATTCATTTCAGAGATTAGTTGTTAATCTAGGGGACAATAAGCTGGTGTGGCTATTTCAAAACGTTAGGACTTGTCCCAGACCTAAATTTACACCTGTTTAAATCAGTTAGGTATTAGTAATAATAAGTTTCAACACCAATTTCTATAATAAGTAAATAATAACAAGATGTCTCTTCGAAAGATAGGTGTCACCATACTTCCCACTTATCTCGACTTGTTGAAGACAGAATAACTGTACATTCATGGACTTATTGTTCAGTGCAGCCTTGACTAGGCTAATCCCAAGTAGGTGTAGCCATATTGATCAGCATGCAGAAAGAGCACCAGCTTGGGGTATATGTTTTACTTATACCCTGGTGTCAACACCTGGCGACAGTTTACGTACCTAGCTGTGGTAATAACCAGGTTCATTAAGGAGTGCTGTTGTCTGTGTGGATCCTGGTAACTATTTTGGGGGTCCATGAGGAGGGAAGTCAATACATGCCAACGAGACTGTGTTCATGGCGTCCCTGTTTTCTGTTCAGGTCACAGTGTCATTGATTCTCTGTGTCTTGTTCACAACTGTTGGCTTGGGGTGGAACTGAGATGCACATGCTGATGCCTTACTTTGTGATCTTATCGAGTATGTGATGCCTGTCACCATATGACAGTCTTGTCTTGGACCTGACAACACCTGACATTCTGGTCTTGTATACCTGTCTTTCTGATCTCATACACCTGAGAACACCTGACATTCTGGTCTTGTATACCTGTCTTTCTGATCTCATACACCTGAGAACACCTGACATTCTGGTCTTGTATACTTGTCTTTCCGATCTGATACACCTGAGAACACCTGACATTCTGGTCTTGTATACCTGCCTTTCTGATCTCATACACCTGGCAACACCTGGCAACACCTGACATTCTGGTCTTGTATGCCTTTCTGATCTCACAGGTATAATAGTCATGAACATATAGTGTCAGGATGAGATCAGATGATACTGTTGTGATACCATCAACAGGATGAGTGAGTGAGTGATTTTAGTTTTATGCTACTTCAAGCAATATTCCAGCAACATCACTGTAGGAACATTGTACCCATGTTTGGAATCAAATCCAGGCCTTTCGTGTGACAAGCAGTGGGTTTAATCACTAAGCTAACCCACCATCCCACAGCGGGATATTGATGATGATGGTGTGATAGCAGGGGTGTGATGATGATGATAGCAACTGTGTAATGATGATGATGATGATGATGATGATGATGATGATGATGCATCAGGTGATAATACATCGTTGTGGTGTCTCTAAGTGATGATGATAAATCGCTGATGGTGTTGTGGTGACCACTTCAAGCAGCAACAAGTCTCCTGTGTATGTACAGCGTAGGTCATGCAGCTCAACTCTAGCCCACACTCCCTCTCCGATCAAGGGATGCCTCAAGTTCCTGGCCAAAATGCCAGCATCCGTTGAGCAGCCGAGTCTATGTAACCTCATCAATAGTTAATACTAGCAGCCGACTCTGACATTTTAGCAGTGGTAATGGAAGTGGTTGGGTTGGTGTCAGAGACAGTCAATGAAATAGATTTGTTGATTGTTGTGGCACTAGGGCAGAGGACACTATTTATCCATAAGCTGCTTGCCCTTGTGTGTGACTCACCAGTGAAGATTTTGACACCAGTGCGTCAGGTCTTGATTCACTAGATTGGTTGCCTTGCAGTTTTACAAGGGGGGAAGTTATAACGCCCAACTCTCCCTGGCACGATGGAAAATGGAAATTTGTAAAATGGGAGATTGTAGAACGGGAAAAAATGCCAATTTCTGTGTAGGTTACGAGAGGGTTGAATGGAGCTAGTTAATTCTCTTGCTTGTGTAAGACGGTCTTAGAGGTTACGTGTGTAATTCTTAGATCGGGGATTGAAAATGATTATACAATATGATGTCATTTCCATCTCGTTTGCATTGCTTCACAGAATTCTTTAAAAAGGATTTTCAATTACCACTGCAGGATATTAGGAAACTTCAAACAGGAATTTTGATTGAAATACAAAAAGTTCTCATTTCATATTAAAAATGCATGAATATTTGACAATATATTACAGTAAACAAGAAATCTGTGAAACCAAACAAGATATGTTCCTAAAGCTTATTTTCTGTCAGTGTTTGCATAGTAGGGAGATAATACTTTCTACGAAGAAATAAATGTGGTTGTGTTGTTTGTCTTTGTCTTGCTGCTGATATATAATGAGGTCACTTCTGGCCATAATGTCCACATTTAATGATCAGCTGACCTACTTACAGAATTAGAACAAGCAAATAAAACCCAATTATATCTCTCTAACATCATTTCGTCACTGTGTCTGGGATATTCAAGCAGACATTTTCCCAATACAGTCATCGGGGAGTTCAAACTGCCTGGCTTCATTCTTTGACACCTTGGGTTTGCAGATGAAATATATTCTCATTGATACACTCTGGACAAGAAGGAAAGCAATATGGCGATATACTTTGCTCTTCAGAAGTATGTAGATTTTATGTGAAAGCAGATAAATCACGCTTGCTGTGGAGAGGTATTTAATAGTTTGAAGGCTGATACTTTGTTTGAAGTCCTAGTTATTGTTCAGTGAGTGCCACAAATTGTGAAGTTGACAACTTTTATCAGTTTTGGACTAATTTTTTTCCATATGGCA
This sequence comes from Haliotis asinina, assembly GCF_037392515.1. Taxonomy (NCBI): domain Eukaryota; kingdom Metazoa; phylum Mollusca; class Gastropoda; order Lepetellida; family Haliotidae; genus Haliotis; species Haliotis asinina. The sequence continues at coordinate 42,387,380 of NC_090280.1, read as the reverse complement.
TAGATAGATCATCACAAAGCGTATGACCAGTTTGAAATGATGGGATACTTAATGACGCTATTTATTTGAAAATATACTGGACAAAAATAGTTTGTGATATATGTAAATTTTAAAGTTATGAATAATGATCTATTTATTTGTTGATACACTGATGAAATATCAATCATAAAAATACCCATATCCCAAACCTTTTTGTCCAGTATGTTATGAAAGTATGTCTACCAGAATGTATTTGGAAGTTTCCAAACTTACCTTAAGTCAGTTTTGGGTATAAACAGGGAACGTTTATAACAGGACTTATAACCTTACTTTGATATTCTTATGAAAAATGAAAATTGGTGGTAATGAACCGACATAAACGTATGTTTTTATCATGTATGCATGTATGGTTTACAGCTGACATTTGTTTCATGTATGTTTTTTAGCATGTAAGCCTGGCAGAAACACTTCTTGTATAACATAGCCTTGTCTCACTTCAGCTTATTGGTCATGCTGAGTTCAGTTTAATTTTGGAAATATTTGAAAAATATATGCTTGCAAAGCTAGTGAAAGTAGAAGTCTGACCACAATTTCATCAGTTTTCAGCAATGAACCAATAAAGATGATTTATCCACTATATTTAGTTGTCTAGGGACATGATTTCACAACTCCATTTAGAGGATAGTTAAGGCTTAGGTTTGTTAAAATCCTTTAACTCTAATTTCTAGTAAAATCTACTTTCAGAATTTTTTGGTGAAGAATTTTAGATATACTGACTACTTTGATTCTTGTTTTAGAATTACCCCTGTTTCTTCATTATCGCATCACTTTGCATCATTTTTATCTGGGACAGTTCATGGTAACACATTTGTTAGAAAAAGGAATTTCTTTGAAGCATTTGGGAGATGGCGTATTGACACTGATGCATTGGAGTTCTCTGAGCCCGGATCGGCCATAAATATCTTGAAATGATCTAATTTTACTCACAAAGCCATCCTACCATTGTTTAAGAAAAATTCCAGCTAATCAATCTAATATCATCCATCAACTATGTAGCATTAATATATGGGAGGCCAGAGATTGGAGGTCAAAGGTCGCTATAAATGGCATTCTGTGATCAATCACATACTTGTCAATTGTCTCGTACTCAAGAACCGTCTAATCACAAAATTCCTCCGACATCATGACGCGGAATTTGCAGTCCAAGAATGAGTTGAAGTCATTTGTCATTTCTTGTCAATTTGGTCCAACTCTTCCAATCAGCCCAAGTGGACAAGGTCAAGGCCAAAGAGCAGAGGTCACATGTATGGGCATTTGACCACAGTTGTCCTAGTCTCGCGAAATGTTACTCGAATCTTAAATCCATGTTAGCTCTCTGACAAATTTCATTTGGGAAAGGTGGATTGGATTTGGCCAGGGGACAATTCATAAGCCCCTCGAGGGATCAAGAACTTCTCCTAATTTCCTCAACTATTCAACTGGGCTGTGGAGGAGGGGTATTTAGCGAGATTTCACATTATTCCAGTGACCAAAGTCGGATTCCAGCGCACATGGGTACCACCTTGCCATTGTGCGATGCCGGGCATAACGTGACGGTCCTTCCTTCTTCCAACTCCCCTCCCCTACCACTTTACTGTAATGTCATCGGCAAATATTTAATCTGCGCGGAAGCTAATCTTTTCATCCTAATTATACAAGTGAACCAGCTTCATTCTCTGCAACATCGCATCACATCAAGTGTCGGTGACCCTCGTTGCATGTGACCACCATTTTCATTTTGGGCAGCGAAAATTATCAGCATCATATGCACTGAAGTTCCCTCCATGTTGCAGTCTCTGCAGTATCGACGTTGCCCCTTTGTGATCGTCAAGACTTTGCTGAACAGATAGCCATAACTTTAATGAGAGTCGCCAAAGAAATGGGTTGACTTTGTTCCAATAATGTGGCCTTGATTTTTATCTGTGCTCTTACTTTCAATTTTCTAATTCATTGAAAATTTGATAAATCATGTTTGAAGGTTTTTATTCACTAAGCACACTTTTCTTAGCGTGATGTCATCTGTATTTGAGATTTAAGTCCACAGTGGCTCCGTGTGATAATAGTTTTGAAATATTATCCAGACATAACCAAACACATATTTTGGTTGTTCCAACTCTGAAACAATATTTGGAGGGCAAAGAACTCTGAAATCAGAAATTTGAATAAAAGTGAGTCAGTATTTGTCATAAAGTAGGAGAAATTGCACTAAGATTACTATCTGTCTTCCTCGATTCATGCTATTATATGACTACTAACTATTATTCTGTCCTACTATTAAAAATCAATCTGTGTATGAGAACTATTATTTTCACATCTCCATGTTGATTATCTAAAGATAGAGCTGGAGCACAACTTTTTTTCCTCCCTTCAAAGCCTGACCCCGAGTACTAAGTACTAAATAATCTGTCTTTTAACAATGAAAGTATATACCACTTTTACAAAAATGGACATAACAGGAAAATTTGGACAATATGTCACCATTGCTTTTGATAAAGGGAGTGCATTTTGAACTTGATTCCAAATTATGGTTTTGTGATCCATGCCATTTGGAGAAAAAATATTTTCTTACCAATGGCGTGTAGATTTTAAGGTAATTATGCCCACAAAATGGCGGTATGTACAGATAATTAAGGAGATTTATCTTGTTTATGGTAATAGCAAAGTGAAACTTGACCAATGGAGGGTTTCTCTTTGTCTTGCAGATTGAGAAAAAACCTGTTTGGCTTTTTTCTTTTACATGGAACATTTGTGTGAAAGTTGAATTTTTGTCAAGTAAATTTTTGACAGATATCTCACAGAGAGCTGAACTCTATCAATCTGGTCCATAACCTGCTTGGCTGCCCAACATTGTACAGGAAAACTAGGCCATTCTCTTGAGTGTACATCAATCAGTATTGAACATCTTAGGGCAAGTAAAACACTACTGCCCTAACCCTAAACGTACCATAGTTTCAACACGACTCATTTCCTACCCCTGCAATGGGGGACATATAGATCCTATGTCCAGCTATACATAGCAATAATTTCATTTTGAACAGATTTTAATCATAATTCTTAACGTTTCTTTATTTTTTTAGAATCTTTATGCAGTTTTCAAATGTTAAATGAGACAATATTTTTTCTGTTTCTTTTTTGTTTTTATTTTTAATTGTTTTTGGAAATTTCATGAATCCAGATGGATCTGGACTCTGCTGCTGCTGACGGTTATTTCTGCCAAACTCCAAACTCAATTGTCTGCCTGGATCTGTGCTCACATATCAGGATAGTGTGAAAGTAGTGCCCCATGCTGATGAAGGAATTTTAAAATTCAGATTTTTGTAATATCCATGGAAACAGACTTCAAATCAATTGAAGGTTGAATCTGTTTTGCGAACTTGTCACAAGCCATGAAGTATTTTTGTCCTTGCAAGAGGGATAGGGGAGGGTGATCAGTGTGGGGGAGGGGGGTGGGGGAGGGAGAGGGTGTGTATCTGCTTCCAGGGTTTAGAGGGGAAAGGATTGTTTCAGGAATATGCCTCCATTAAGTCCTCATGCAGAATCTATAATATTTTCATTTTAATCAGCCATTAGAAAAGATTTTGAATCCTCTGTACTGGTATCAGGATGTTGAAAATGTTTTTTGTTCTGAATTGTGATCAATTTGGATATTTCTTCAATTGCTGTTACTGAGATGTAGCTTTTCAGTGTAGACTTGACACCACACTCAGTCATGATATCAGTCTGCAAGTAATTGACCCGGAATCCCACGATTGATATCATGAATCCTGTGATTGATATCATGAGCATCGATGTACACAATCGAGATTCAACAACATGCATCAACCAAGTCAATGACCCTGACCAAGTGCCTGTTTTTTGTCTCTCCTCGACATGCATGGGTTGCTTAACACCAAGATGTTCATGAGTGCGATTATGTTAGAATTAATAACAACATAAGCACAATAAGAGATTGTCCTTGAAGTATTTCACTGACTAGTGGTGTTCCGATTAATTTGAATAATTGAAGATTGGTCGCAGTGACCAAACGAACAAGCAATCGAACACATTTTATCATAGACGAACACAAACGATTTTGGAACTACTGTTTAAGTCTTTGAAACATCTGGCCACGGAACATATATTTAAAGTCTGAAAACGTTTTTAATTCTTAGAAAGTTCATTTCACTAACTAAAAAGTCATGATTGAATATATATCTTGAAGACATGTACACTAACAGCTAGTCTCTGAAATGAACGTATTTTACTGGAAAAAACGTTCGTAGTGGAAAAAAAATAATATAATGAAATGGAGCCCTGAGACTTTCTTCATTTTCTGAAGCTAAGGAAGTCTGGACCTTCCACATTTTCTAGACTTGCGTGGGCTTTCTTGGATATATATACTTCAGGGTCTGTATGACAGACTAGAAGACTCCATGAAGTTTGTGTTCATGATATGTTTGTCAAAACATTAAATCGGCAAGTTGCATCATGTTATACATATAAACTATAATAACAACCCTGAAAGAAAATTCTGAAAAATGATGCTAACAAATTTTTTACAATGATTGCTCATTAATAATGAAGCAATCATCAACTGTGAGGTGTCAACCAATTTCCCACACTATCACTGACATTGTCAAAACTACCATTTGTTTTCTCAAAAACACATATTCTCATCACGTGTCATGCATATGCTGATATAGAGTAGGAATATTAAGAGTAGATGTATTTTCTGGTTTTAAGGATTCTCATGGGCAATATATCAAGTAAAATGATAAGTTTTTTTAAAAATGTGTACAATTTTTAAAACAAAATGAAAAATATGCTCAGGGGAGAATGATATATGTAAGGGAGTAAGTTTGTGATTACTCAGATAAGAAATGTTTTAAACCATTTGTGCTGCAACTGCAGATGAGAGACACACTATGTGATACAGGCGGCACAGCACATATGCAAATGAAGCTTTTTAAGGAATTTCATGACAGCTATGAACATTGAATGACTATGCACTCCCGCTCTGTTTAGCAACAGTGATTGAGTGGACAGCTTATCTTAGTGGTAGTCCAGCGTTATCATCATGCAACTAAATATTATTTTGCAATACTTTTCAAGACATCAACTGTGGCAGCTCAGGGTCCTTTAAATACACATTATCTGGACGATTTTCTGCAAACATTGATTGAGCGATCTTTGGGTCATCAGTAGCAGTGCTGCTGACTGGCGCAGTATTTGGCTGTAAAACATGATGGGACGAAAGCTTCCATATTTCTTCATATTCAGAAGAGGAATAAATATGAAGAGTATGATTAGTCATCAAGTTTTATTCCAGTTTTATTTTGGTTTTATTTTTCCTCTGTCGGCAACATGGCAAGATTTGCCATACTGATTCTGTCTTTAATTTGTTTTGACATAAACCACCGGCAGATGCATCGTCATAGAAACTGCAGACAAAATCTGGATTTTCAATATTTTGCATATATATTGAGACTTTGTTTGGACTTTACTTGTTTTATTTCTTTATTTTGCTATTAAATATCACTTTGGGATCAAAAGAGGATATGCAAATTATTTGGGTCATGTGACTTCATTTGCATACTAACAGGAAACCTTGACGTAAGGTGAAATGTTTGAATATTGAAATTTACCGTTTTATGTCCTTAAATGCAACATACATGCCCATTAAAACTGACAGTGAGAATGTTTACCATAGGCTTTCAATTTGTATTGAAATATTTTGAAATAAAAGTTTTTCACAAATTCTAATAACCACTGACAGAATTTTTTGCCATGACTTGAAACTCAACTGTGGTGGAAGGACATAGATTCAGTTCTTATAAAGTTTCAGTTATTTGACGGCTGTTTGCTATATTGTCAAACAAAGCTTGATGTCTCTCTTTCTGGATGCCAGGTTTCAGACTTGAACTCTGATTCTGATCAAATAGCCGTTGGTTGATTGAATGTTATTTTGAACTGTACTTTCTATGATAGTGATGGCATCGGAGATGCAGAATATCTGATTATCTGTCATATTTTCTTGTGTAGGAAGCAGCCTCCCCTTCACAAAAATGCACACTGTCAAAACTATGCACTCTTTGCACTGTGACAATGAGTGGTGATTGTTTTTTCGTGAAGCAAAAACATAACTGCTGGCACGTCATACCAAAGCTGGCAGGTTTCAAAGCATGCTGTTTATCTTGCTGCTGTTATTGCACCTTCAGTCACATGCGATATCAGTTGTGTGCCTTTTAATTTGATCTGATTTTATTAATTATATTGAAAAATTAAATTTGTATTGCTTACATTACTTTAATTTCAGTCAAAATGTGATTGTAGTGTCTTAGTTCATCATTTTATCTGTTTTACTTGACAGGACATGATGCAATTTATCAGCACATGATATCACATATTGATGCATGAAATAAATTGCCAGGTGTTCAAAAATGTTTTTTAAAAGTGACTGGCCACAGGACAAGTGATTTCAAGAAAGTAACTTTTCCTGACTAATTTTCCACTTGCCCTGATTTTATGACACAATGTTTGATGTTTACTGGACTATTTATCAAAGAGTGATAAATTTCAAAGAACGATAGCTCTAAATTACTATTGTTGTGAAATGTAATAGCTACATTATGAACAGATATGAAGTGAAATCCAAGTCTATCTGCAGTTTGACACTATAAGTGGAAATTATCTAGCAGTCTATGAACAAGTAAGATACCATTATTTGATTGATCAAAATGAAAACTGACTTGTCCCAGGCGTCGGTGATGAGATTTTTTAACCCTAGATTGCCCATGAAACTTAACCATAATCATATGTAGTGCCAAGTGTGAAGATTTCTTCCATTTCTGTTGTGGATGTCATGTGGACAGTGCTAGCATCACAGATTTGGGGGATAAACATGATAATTTCCATGATTAATTCTCAAAACGGTCAAAAAAAGGCTTTTACTTCAGGCATATTCTTTTGAAGCTATCACATGAAGCCTTTTAAATTCTGCATCCATCACAGACATTTGCTTAATCTGAAAACTCCCTGTTTTTGATAATGTTTTGTGGGCCTTAAAAAACTGTAAGTACACTTTGTGAACTTTAAGCAACTTTGTCTTGTTAGACTGGGGCAAAACTGTCCATGTTACAAATCAGTATTTAGTTCTAGTAAGCCCTACTAGCGGGCATGGGCAAGCTGAAAAGGGAGTGAAACGTTAAAACTGTCTCAAACAAGTGCTCCACGACAAAGCCTGAATCTTATTCCTGTTGTAGTTAATTAAAACCCTCACACAGGGCAAGGCTCCACTGGCCTAAAGCGAAGAATTAACGAGATTTCGAAAGCTTTAAAACTCCTAGAAAAGGTCACCTCTTCGGGAAATTCTCGCCTAACTTGAAAGAGACATTGCCAAGGTGGCTAAAGGCCCTTCATAGTACGACTTTAACTTGTCTGTGTTGGGAAGGGCAAATTCAGCCGTGTCTCTAACTAGCTTTTATGAACTTCAGACCCCCCACAGGCTTGTGAATTGTCTCCCCTTTGAGGCATTGCACCAACTAGTGTCGGATATGCCCACAATAAATTTTATCATTAAATGTTCGTTGACAAAATCATCCCTAATTAGGCCTTGTAATGATAAGGAAATTTGTCACCGATGGCCTAACGACCAATAGCACAGTCTGTGAATTCCATGTGGTTAAGAAAAAAAACTAGCTTCCAGCATGGTCATAGACGGGTCACATGACTTAGGGGAAAGTATAAACCGTCATTACACTGTAATGAAGTCCTCATGTCCGCTGAAGGAGGAGATGGCTGCCTTGCAGATGTTGCTGAGGTTGACACAGATATTTTGGGAGAGTTTGGCGTAAACATTACACTTGTATGAGATGGACATTGCCAACAAATACAAAGCTTGACCTCGTTCAACTGTGTGTTTTGGCTGTAGTACCACCAACTAATCTACAGAATTTTCAACACAGTTCTTCAGCTTCTTCTGCATATTTGTGTTTATGCATTGTGCAAGTGTTATTTTTGTGAAATTAATCAATTTCCAGGATACCAGGAGCTTTCAAAACATTTGTTTGTTTATTTTTGTAGGCTTTAAGTCCAGGTGATTCTCATTTGATGGAAGTACAATTTTTCAGACTTTTGTTTAACAATTTTAATTGAACTATTTTAAAAGTAACTGTCACCTGTCTGATTTTTTCGTGAAGAATTCTTCAAAATGACATAATGAAATAATGATACATCATTGTGTTTCGTTTTGTTTTAATATGTTGATGTTGGAATGGCTTTTTCTTGCTGTTCCCAAAGCAATTTATATAAGCACCCAAGGGAAGTAACTCCTACCAGCTTCCAAAATTGTCAACCACACAAAGTAAACGGCCACCTCTAATGTCAAGTGAAGGGTTTTCAAATGTTGTTACGGATTCTCGTGGAATTAAATTCCCTTGCATGCATTACAGGTTGGTGGTCGTCTGGATCGTTGATCAGCATTAATTATAGTAGGATTATTGCTTAAATTATGGCATTACGATCAGCCTTTGTCAGGAAAATGGAGGATAGGGACAAAAGGGTGTTTGAGGGCGCTGGCTTCTCCCAGTTTCCAGCCCATTGCTGCTTGTTTGCATAGAGGTCATGGATAATAATGTTTGCTGTGGATCTGTCATTTCATTATAACTTGACAAAATACGGTATGCATATTCAAACTTGTTTCATTAAATATTGGATTCAATTTGGATAAAATAGGCTTATGATCATGTTTGTGGTTCCGTTTACCTAAATATAATTAAATTCTAGCAATATTTCCTTGAGTGGAATCATTTGAGATCAGCATTTTTTGCTGAATTATTTTTTGAGAACAGAAAGAATTATTTTCATCTCTTGTCATTTTAACACACATGGTCAACATAAAAGGGCACTTTATTTTATTTTTCTCCAAAATAAATTCAAATATAAGGAAACAGATAACATTCACATGTAAAACAGGGACTAATTATCATATATGAACCATCCTACAACTCAAAAAAAAAATGGCTGACCCACATGGGCAATTTCTACAAGGCTGCGTTATCTGCAATTGCATCTTGAGTGTTTTCAGTATAATAATTTAATTTAAATAAAATATATGTATTCTTGAAAGAATATCTATTGATACAAGTTATGAAGAGCCATACTATGCCCTGAACAGAGCACACATCCTGAACAGAGCAGACGTCATGAACAGAGCAGACGCCATTATTTACAGAAACATGGGGTGTTCAGCAGCCAGTTGTAGAAATAATTAAAGAACTGGTGTTTGTTTCATTGGGAGTTGCCTGGCTCCTGTTGAGTGGAAAGCTTCAGAAGATGTTCAAGAAGATAAACGTACTGTAAACCTAAGACGAACCTTTCATTGAGCTGGTCATCTAATCAGTGTTAAAGCAGCTCCGAGATTTTAGACAAAGATGACAAAAAGTCATTTCCGAGATCATCAATACCACGATATGACTCATGTGTTGAAGAGGAAGTCCAACACAAAATGGCAAACATTGAATCGTGAAGGCTGTCAGTTAGGCCGGTCCGATTGGATGGAATGTACGTGGACAGCGGCCATGCCAAGTCATTAGTGCAACCATTTTGGTGTATTAGCTCCCTTTAATAATGCACTTTTGGAAAAGAATGTTCATTTTGAAATCTCAGGTTTCGATTGCGAATCTTAGGCTAATAAGCATTGTCAATAGGAGACTCTTTACTATGCTAATTTGCTACGCGTCATAACAATTGATTTGGAGAATGATCTTGGAAGAAAAATGCACGGAAAATGTCTCTGATTTTGTCAGTAATGTTACGCAAACACGCTGCATTGCTCCAACGTGTGTTTAATCAAAATTATCGTGGCCTGACAAAATGGCTGAAGACGGATCATGCTACAAGGATATTGTTGGAGAATTGAAGATAATAGGATAATTGAGCCCATCGTTAAGGGGCTTGCTGTTGCTCTATACAAGGTGGACGTGTGATGAGGTTTGGGCTCAGATGACAGGATGGGGGAAACAGTGGAAACAAGACAGGCTGGACACAGAGGAGGGGAGGGGGCACCAATACTGGGCTGGGGGTTGGGTGGGAGGGGGGAGACTGGGAAAACTGGGGGATGTTATGAATAGGATATTGTGTGAAGTAGACAGGTGGGGGTGGATAACTGGGTGAGATACTTGATATAGGGTGTGAGATATATGACATATCGTGTGAGATATATTGTATAGGAGTGGGGACATATGATATAGGGTGTGAAATGTATGAAATATTGTTTCAGATATATTATGTAGGGTTGGAGACGTATGATGTAGGCTGTGAAAAGCATGATAAAGTGTATGAGATTTATGATGTAGGTTCTTCGACATATGGTGTGAGATGTACGATATAGGGTGTGATATATATGTGATATACAGTAATATCATAAAATATATGATAAAGGGTGTGAGATATGTGGCACAAGGTAAAGATATATGATATAGCTTGTAAGACATGAAACAGGGTATGAGACATGGTATAGAAGGATTGGCTGAGATAAATTGTATGGGGTGTGAGATGTGCAGAGTGGTGAAGGCTGGCGAGATATGATAGATGTGAGATATGAAGTGATTGGTAGAGACAAGATGAGGTAGTTAGCATAAAGGTTAAATTTCATGGAAAGGTGGAAAGACTGGGTATGATGTGATTGAAGATGCCAGTAGGTGCAGAGGATGTTAAATGTGTTGCATACTACAGGGTGAGGATCTATGTAGGTGAGACATATGATAAGGTTTGAAGGTGAAGGTGAAACTGTGGATGAGGTAGATAGGATGAGATATGTAACACAAAGGAGTAAAAACATAGGGTAGTCTTGAAATTTATACATTGTTTATATGTTTCTCTGCTGAAAGACAATCTAAACTCTGAAAACCAGTACATATAGCATTAAAAGAAGGCTCCCCTAGGTGTTCAAAGTTAATTCAACAAATCTTTCAAAATCAGTCTGAGCCCTACTGATTCTGACACTTTGGATATTTTTTTTTTTTTGAGTGCAAATTCCAAAGTGTTTCGGCAGGGCAAGGGAAGCAACTCTTGGAGGCTTATACCCAAATCTCCCCCTTATTCCAAGGATATCCATTTGAGGCGCCAAGACGTGATAACAGTAAAACTGATTTATACGTCTCAAGTCCTGCTACAATAGCATATACCTCCCACATAGAAGGTTTATCAGGACTTTTATAGGATCTAAGGGGAACAGAGGTTTATGTGGGGGATTCTTGGTCCGTGAGATGTCTGCGGTGAGGAATCGTGTGAAACTGCCACCAGCTTCAGTACCATCAACTCATCTTTTTTGCCCCCACTCTGCTCATTAGATGTGAAATGGAATCAAAGGGGAAAGTGGATGTTTGTCTTTGAGTTGATGTAAGGCTCTTGTATTGTCTGTAGTTGTAGAAGTACACAGTCTTGTGGGAACCAAGGAGTTGGGGAAACTAGCTGAAAAGAATGTGCTGGTTTGTGAAGAGGAGAACATGAAGACGGGGAATTTGTGGGTGTGAGTGAGTGAGTAAAGTATGAGTGACTGAATGAAAGTGAATGAAGGAATGAAAAAGTAAACGGGGGATTTAAAGAGTTACTGAACAAATTAGTGGAATCAGAATGGAAGAAAAAGTAGTGAAGGTGAAATTGAAGGAAGGATTAAATTGGAAGAATGGCAGAATAAAAAGGTAAAAAAGTGAAAGAAAATTTGTTTAAAGAAGGATTGAGTGGAAGAAAGTGGATAGAGTGAAAGAATGAAAGTGAGTGAAGAAAGGGCATGCAAACCATGAGCTGAAAGAATGAATTTGTAAGACGGAGAGTAATGGACAATATAAAGGTACTTCACAAGGGAGGATAATAGTGAAGACAGTAAAGGAGAAGGTGAAGAAGGAAATATGATAGCTGTGCATGAGTGAGTGAAAGAACTAGAGTATATGTATATTGTTGACAAGTTAGTTACATGACAGTAACATCGTCGGTAACATCACCTCAATTATGCTTTCCCATCACCTAGCCTCAGCAACCCTCAGAAGCTCTATAAAAGAATCTGACAAAATGTTCTTTCCAAATAGCCCAGAAGAGCAGATGTGGCTGCTCCTGTGTGAACTATTGACAGGCTAGGGGGGCACCTGCTCATTGTAGGTCTGTGTACATACATGCACTGCCATAGCCAATATCGGATACCTGTCAACAGCCTTGCCGCCAATCACTTTGACTATCCGCTTGGATAAACATGCTTTCTATATATCTCCCGTCAAACAGAGCACGACTATCTTCTTGATGGCAAAATGAAATGGAACGATAATTTTATAGCCGTTTTCTTTGATGCTAGGTGATGTTCCCATCGTAAAAGCTCCACTTTTATGAGGGGATCATCCACGCCCATTGAGTGGGTGTCCTTTGTGAATCCAAATCGCTTTGTTGGTTTTGTATATGTCAAACGACCGATTTGCTGCATAATGTAAGAGATGACGTCAATAATTTACCAGATTTATTCTTCACTTCTGTAATCAGTTGAAACCAAATTGAAAAAAATGGCTTGTTGGTGTCAGTTGTTAGTAGCAAATATCATGTAAAATTAACTTCATGCTGAGGTATGTGTAATGTTAAGCCAAGGTGTTTGGTGGTAGGGTAGCCTGGTGGTTAAAGTGTTCGCATGCTTCTCCATGTGTGAAGTCCTGCCATGATAATGATCCTATTGCTGATAGCAGCATAAACACCCCACTCATTCCCTCATTCATACACTTTTTCCATCACTCACTCACTCACTGACTCACACACACACTCACTCACTCACTCACTCACTCACTCACTCACTCACTCACTCACTCCAGCTCATTCATTCACTTTATCCATCGGTCATCCAGTTACTCATACTCTCACTCAATCACTCATTCATTTCCTCACCTGCCCATTTCCTCCATCTCTCTTCCATCAGCTTGTTCCCTCGTTCCTTCATTCACTCTGGTATTGGACGGTATGAGAAAATTAATCAATGTCCAACAGTAAAATTCAGCATTTCTGTTATCGTAACATAACTTTAGTAATATCTTTGCACTGGACCGCTTTTCAAGGAGGACAGAATATTCCTGTTCAAAATATTTCAGTAAACAGGATTACAATGAGTCTGGTTTCCCAACAAAATTGCCAATCTGGTTGCTATGTGGCACTGGTTTTGAATATTCAGGGGAGAGAGACATGCTCTCATATGGTAAGTATTTGAAATGATATGCCTGTGTTGAGTTGGGTGGAAGACCTGTTGTCATTTCTCCAGAAGGTGTTTCATTGGCTGGCTACCTGGATGGTTATTGAATGCAGGGTTGCCCTGTTAGAGTGGAATTGCTCAATCAGTGTGTCTATCCTCTAGTATTATCATAGCAATGGGGTGACCCAGCCAATAGCCTTTTGTCCCAACAGTGATTTGTTTCACATGCTGTACTGCAATCTGCCACAACGCTAGTGTCCCGACACGATCAACGGCAAATTAGGAGCATTGTAGTGACATTGAGGACTCCGCAAACCAACAGGGCCTTCGCGCTGGAGATAATCCCAGATTATCAGGCGGTGATTAATTGCTATTGCGAGACACCTTGATAGTGGGTGCAGGTTGGTGGTAATGGTTACGTGTTGTCTCGTCTCGTGTGTCTCTCGTTCAAGGGCTGTGGGTCACTAGGTCTGACGATAATGCAGTGTTTGCTAAGCGCAGACAGAAAGTACTCGACTTCAGTCGAAAAGTGGAAACTTTGAACACAGGGGCTTTTTTGAGATGGGTTAGTTTTGTGTCAAGAGTTTTTTTTTATTTTCCCTTTTTACTGGATAGTTAATTTTCTGTTGTGGTGCTAGAAGCCTTGTTAAGTATGTTTATTGAATGAGTTATTCTGTAAGCAAGTTTGATTTCTTTTTCTTTGACTGGACATTGAAAAAATGTAATTTGATTTTAAAGTTGTTTGTTCCGTAGAATGAAGTAAAAGATGAACCAGATTTCCTCTTTCTTGTTTTCTTTGTGTTTCAGCACTAGTGGGTTTCAGGCTAAACTCACTCATACACAAACATACACACATGCACGCATGCTCGCATGTAGACACATGCACGCACAGATGCGTGTAAGTGTGCTTTGCTCACTTGCTCACTCACCTCTTTATGCTGATTTCATGATTCATTCCATCAACCTTGTATCCTCATTTGTCATTCTTTTCTTTCTCTCACTTGTAAAAACAATACAAAATAAAAATATGTAAAATTTTTCCAGATCTGTAGTAAAGTTTCACTAATATTACTTGCCATAATTACGTCATCAGCTATAGTGTATCACTTTAATGTTGTGTTTATCTTCAAAGCAGTGTACATCTTTTACTGGGTGAAATATGTCTCAATCAGCTGATGACGTGAGGGTCACGTGTAAACCATGTTAGCGCATCATTTGTTGTCAGTTGCATAGCAGCACCCGATTAGATAATGAAGGGGTCGCCAGAGGTCATATGAGTAATAAGCAGTCGGTGGGAAGACCCGACTTGACGTGGTGTTTCTATTTACTCGTCTTAATTGGGACATTGCTCATTACGTAGAGGCTGATAACGAGCCAGGGTCCTGCAGACCGATGTAGACTTGGGCCATCATTAACATGGCAGTATTAGTTTCAGGGACTCAGGTCATGGAATGTCGTTCAGTGGCGTAACTTCTGTTTTTAATGTATTACCACGTTTCCAATTAGTGTTTCAGTTTTCTGGTAAGAAGTGAAAAATAGATGAAAATTAAGTGTTGGGGATTGTGTAAACATGACCACATGTGGAAGGATTAGAAAGAACGTTTAGTTATTTAAACTATCATTTCTTTTTGGGGGGGTTAGCAACATTAGAATTATAAACAGACATTGAAATCAAAAGGGTCAGTTTTACCTCTCGAGATAAAATGAATTCCATTCCACACCCCCCACCCCCCACATATTCTTAAAATGTTCATGTGTTACAAAAAGTAGGACATCTGCTTGTGCAATACTAAGTTGGGGACCAACATTTTGTGTTTCTTATATAAGGTTGTAGTATAGGAAGTAGTATTGAATTAAGAGCCTTATGATAAGTTGTATTCAAAATATAACTTTGAGTTTGTATTCTGTATTTTCTGTTAAAACAACCCACAAGTATTAATCTTGATTTTTGTGGAACTTTTTGTCACAATTTTTCTGAAGAATGTGAAAATTCAGAATTTGTACAAAGGTTAAGAGCTGTAAATTAAGTATTTTTAATTCATGATAATATAATATAATAATTCATTATGCCTACGTAGCTGTTGAAGTCAACACGGTCTGGCTTTGGAATCTCTGAGATTGGAAATATTCAAAGCTTGTTGTCAGGGATCAACAATTCATCACATCAATATCGTTAAAACAACAAATCGAGGTTTTTCTAAACGAGTCAAACAAGAAATTCAACTGAAAACAAGAATGACAAACAAAATAAAGATAAAAATGTTTGATCGGGAATACTAAAGCTTTCAATAAATTATTATTAGAATTTATTACGTGTACCTTGTTCCACTCAGCTATTGGTTTTGGAGATTTATAAGAGCGCAGTGACAGGCAGAGGAGCATTATTGTGTTGCTAAGTTGTGTGGATAACGCCATCAGCTGATAACAGTAAAATACAATTCACAGCAGACCAACATGAGCATTACAACAATGAATAGTTTGGTGATAGTGAGTATTTGACAGCGATGATGAACACCACGTGAATGGCATCAGGTATGGGCTAAACGATACCATGAACATATTCTTTATAAATGACTTTGATGATGTGTAGTGTTTTGTGATGTGGAATATATTTCTGTTTACATTCAGCTCCTTGAACATTGATGTGACATATTTACTGACATTAACATGCAAATGGAATTTTTCAGTATTTGTTGGTTGGGTGATGACAGCTGTCATTTTGTTGGCGACTGATGGTCATGTGTGAACTTGTCATGTTGAAGGTCTGTGTTTGAACCACGCATGTTTAAAACACATTACTGATGTCATCGTCTGTAAAATTACTTCAGCATTTCTGTAATCAGTTTGGAGTATTGTTGGTTAAAAGATGAAATATTGTTGGATTCATGCTAAAATATTGTCACTGAAATGTTATTGGATTGATTCATGCTGAAATATTGTTGGATTGTTGTCAAAGTTTTGTTTTCATGCTGAAATATGGGCTTTTTGCAGCAATATTGTTGTATTCATGCTGAAATATAGGATTTTCACAGCAATATTGTTATATTCATGCTGAAATATTGGATTCTCACTTCAATATTGTTGTATGTCAGATTTTCGCTGCAATATTGTTGTATTCATGCTGAAATATTGGGTTCTCACTGCAATATTGTTGTATTCATGCCGAAATATCGGATTCTCACCGCAGTATTGTTGTATTCATGCTGAAATATGGGATTTTTGCTGCAATATTGTTGTATTCATGCTGAAATATAGGATTTTCACTGCAATATTGTTGTATTCATGCTGAAATATGGGATTCTCACGGCAATATTGTTGTATTCATGCTGAAACATTTGATTCTCATGGCAATATTGTTGTATTCATGCTGAAATATTTGATTCTCATGGCAATATTGTTGTATTCATGCTGAAATATTTGATTCTCCAGTATTGTTGTATATCAGATTTTCACAGCAATATTGTTGTATTCATGCTGAAATATTGGGTTCTCACAGCAATATTGTTGTATTCATGCTGAAATATTGGGTTCTCACAGCAATATTGTTGTATTCATGCTGAAATATTGGATTCTCATTTCAATATTGTTGTAAATCTGATTTTCACAGCAATATTGTATTCATGCTGAAATATCGGATTCTCACTGCAATATTGTTGTATTCATGCTGAAATATCGGATTCTCACTGCAATATTGTTGTATTCATGCCGAAATATGGGATTCTCACTGCAATATTGTTGTATTCATGCTGAAATATCGGATTCTCACTGCAATATTGTTGTATTCATGCTGAAATATCGGATTCTCACTGCAATATTGTTGTATTCATGCTGAAATATCGGATTCTCACTGCAATATTGTTGTATTCATGCTGAAATATCGGATTCTCACTGCAATATTGTTGTATTCATGCTTAAGTATTGATGCACTGTTGCTAAAATATTGTTGGCTTCATGCTAGGATATCTTTAGATCGTTACTTGGTTTGATTGCTCCCGGTTGGATTATTCCTGAAATTTTGTAAATATTGTTGGATTATTGCAGAAACATTGCAGGAATGTTTTTGTTTTCTGTTCTCATCAAGGGCAGTGACTTCATCATATTAACCAATGTACTTAACCATTTTAACCATTGTACTTTTGACAAATGTGAATGGTAAGTCTGACAACTTATTTTAAGGACATTTCAAGTACATTTTATGCCATTTACTCCACACAAACCCAAACCGTCCACTGTGATGGATCATAGCACAATGGGTTGACGTCAGGTGTGGCTAAAATTGCCCAGCTTGTGATTGACTTTCAAATATATTGTAAAAGTTGGAATATTTTGAGGTTACAGAAAAATGGACTGTCACCATTAGTGGCAGCATTGTGTGATTACTCCGGCTGCTTGACTTTCAAATGTTCCCCCAAAAAGATTCTAAAACAGTGCTAGAGCTATTTGTTGAAAGCAGGCTATTTGGCTATTTGTGTACAGCTATGTCCTGTTTTTCTCCACGAATGAGGATGTATTGAACAACGAGGTGTTGCCCTTGTGCTTTAAAATATCCTTATATCAAACAGGTCAATGGTATCTGAACATTTGTCTTCTCACGTTCAAGTGAGTGAGTGATTGAGTGAGTTCAAATTAATAGCAATGGATGTGGTTATTGAAACAAGCTTTAGTACAAAATCTGCATTTATTCATTGTTAGAGTGAGTGAATAATGCATTTCCTGTGGGTGAGTAAATGAGTTATGCAGTGCCTTTTGATGGGTGTCAGTAATGCAGTTTCTGTAGGTGAGTGAATGGGCAATGCAGTGCCTTTGAATGGTTGAGTTAGTGAGTAATGTAGTTCCTGTGGGTGAGTGAATGAGCAATGCAATGCCTTTGGATGAGTGAATGAATGTGTTTGTTTGTGACTGTTCTGCTATAACAGTAATCCTGGAATATCAGAGTTGAGGGACAGCACCTGAAATGCTCTCCACATATTGTAACGAACAGGCGACTAGAACCTGGCCTGTTGACACAATTGGCCAATGCTTTAAACACTAGTCTACCCACTGGCTGATAAATGTCGGATTATGTGTCTTGTATTGTCTGTCAGTTTTTGTTGATAAAGAACAGCTGACATATCTGAAAAAGGAAAAGCGAGGTATTTAGTCGCATGAGTTGTGTCACTGATCAAGCACCAGGTGATGCTGGGTGCAGTCCTAATGATATCAAAGTCCTATCACCCTGGTGAGTTATATCTGAGCAGATAGGATCTGTAACTGTTGGCAATGGAGTTTGTTGTTAATTGGTCTCATACAGGTGGGTCAGGTGATGGTATACAGTGTAATTAATTACTAATTTAAACTTAAGCTTGATTTCATGGTAAGTTTCTCTGTGTATGTAGACACAGTACCCTGAATATGAAGTATCAAATGGGGCAGGATGGTTAACAAATGGTTCAGCTGAACACTGTAGTTTCATTCTACTTACTAAGTAGGGCAGGTAGCTTAGTGGTTAAAGCGTTCACTCATCATGATAAGGACCCAAGTTTGAATCCCCACATAGTTACACATTTCTGGTGTCTCTTCAGATGATATTGCTTGATTAGTGCTAAAAGCATTGAAATACGTACGTACATACTCACTCACTCACTCACTCACTCACTCACTCACTCACTCACTCAGTGTCACACATCTCATTGAATAATTTTTGTCTTCAACTGACACATTTATGGACATAATAAACTTGAATTAGAAGTCAAAGACAGATAGGTTTCAAGGACTTAATATAAACACCCAGGGACTGTTGTTTACATGAGCACAGTGCCCCTTTAATGACATACAGAGAAAACTGAAACCACTCTCCAATGGATATCATCAGTTGTAAATATGTCATATGTAAATATAATCTTGCTGTATCATAACAATCATTTTGGGGCCATTATGGAAAAAAAAAATGTCCTTATCAAATGTAGAGTGGTATATTTCACAGAGCATCATCATCTTCATCCGGACTGCAGATGTTCATTAAGAGCTAAAACATGCAGAGGAGTAAGAGAAAACAGTATGTGCCTTTAAGAAGTCGTAGTGTCAGTGCTTTTTGGGTTGCCACGAATGATTGGATTGTGGCAGTATTATAACACGTGTAACAGCAAGGGAGGAAAAAATATGAAAAAAATGATAATATGAACTGATTGAATTGAGTGGCATTCTTTGGCATTGTTACAAGAAATTCTGCTATACTTTTCCTGAAGCCAAGCCTTTTTGAGTAAAACATGTTTTATTCATTTTGTGTCTACACAGGAATATTTATTGAAAAAAACAATCAATTTATGACATATCAAGTACATTAGCACTCAGAACAGCTTTCGGGAGGGTCGCCACCATCTACACGCCTCTCCATTCTCTGTAGGCAATGGGCGGAGGAGAATCCATCATGGCTGCCTCAAGCTGCAGTCAGTCACTGTCTCGCAGTCAATCTCCATCTTTTCTGACATTCTTCTGTACCTGTTGACCCTTTGACCCTGACAACCTTTGTGGCTTGTTCCATGTTTTGTTTTGCTGTTTTGATAATGTTTGTACAAAGACCAAATTCTCCTCTGGTTGAGGGTTAGCTTACAGAAGTGTAGCATCTGAGGAACCGGTTAGAAACCCCATCAGATTGAGTGGAACTTGGAATGTGTGGATGTCGGAAGGGAAATCTCAACCTAAATGTCTCACAGTACTTGATCCCATTCTGTTTTGGAATATGAGATGATATGTTCAACATGATCTGTGGTATTAATGTTCTTTAGGAGATTTATATGGGTATTCAACGAACTCCTATGATTAGTTATCTGAATGCGGTGACTTTGTGCGCTCACTTGCTCAGTCTACTAGATCAACACTTGACTGTCACTCCAAACTCTCACTCTTCTGTGTACGCTCACTCATTCATTTATCCCCTCACTAATGCACTCATCCATCACTCATTCACCTGCTCATTTACTCATGCACTAATTTGTTCACCTACTTACTCCATCACTTAGTCTTTCACTCACCTTCTTTCTCCATCACCCACTCACTTTCTCACCCACTCGCCTGACCAGCCACTCTCTTTCTCTCACCTTCTTTCTCCATCACCCACTCACTTTCTCACCCACTCGCCTGACCAGCCACTCTCTTTCACTCACCTTCTTTCTCCATCACCCACTCACTTTCTCACCCACTCGCCTGACCAGCCACTCTCTTTCACTCACCTTCTTTCTCCATCACCCACTCACTTTCTCACCCACTCGCCTGACCAGCCACTCTCTTTCACTCACTCACTCGCTCACTCACTCACTCATGGTTACAAGTCAGCAGGGACAGAGAACAGTCGATACTTCTGTAAACTGTCTATGTGAAGGACAGTGAATGTTTAACAAGCACCTGCTGACATGTGATGACAGTGAATCTGTTTGATGTCATTCTGTTAGACACTAGATGTCACCACTGAAAGTATCATAGCTGGCTTGGGAGGAAGGAAAGGATAGTACCCGCTACAGATGATTATCACACTACTTAGAAGTAGACTGTTCTAATGCCAATCCTCTGAGTCACCTGTCAGAACTCACTACCACCACATAGCTGGGATATTAATGAGTGTGACCTAAAACTATACTCACTCACTCAAGTATTGCTTCAAGCAGGGTATAACAAACCCCCACCCACCATCACACAACCCACTCAGCCACTTGCACCTTTCCCCACCTGTCCTACCTAATAAATCTGACACATTTCCAAATTTCCCTGTAACATATGTTATGTTTAGCATTTCACTTTGTCAGTAAATGTCCCTGTTCCTGAGTTCAAAGTTCCCTGTCTGTTCCTTTTAGCCTATAAGGGTCTGGTTAGGGGATAGTGGCCCAGTGTCAATGTTGCTGTCCCTCTGTACACAAGTGGTTAGGGGCCAAGTAGACTGTTCAGCGGGGTAGGAGTGAGATTTATGATCCTATTGTATATGAACATTTAAGGGGTTAAGTAGGGTTGAATCTCCTTCAATGAATGAAGCTGAAGTTTTATGTGGGTTGGAAAGGAGACTTGTGATTCTAATCAAATAGATTACCATGATGGGCCTTGGGGAGACGTGTGAAAACTGGACTAAACATATGGTGTATCGTGAGAGAGGAAATACATGAGTAGTGAACTCAGGATCCAGTGTGTCATGCTTGTGTTAAGGCGATTAGAAGGGGATTGATTGTCAACAATGGCTGCCGAGTTTCAAAAGACAGCTCCATCTGTGGTCTGGCTGATGTAGTTTGTTTTTGATGCTGGGTTGATGTTCATTCTTTCAACCACTGGTTTGTATGCTACTGATTATTGTTTATGTGTTTTTAAGTGTCACGTTTCATCTGTTTCACGTCTCATGTCTCTGATTCATACCACAGTCTTTAAATGGCTATCCCGACTGAATCTGATAAACTGCCACAAGTAGATTTTGTGGGTAAGGGGTTAATACAAATTCTTTTCGTGATATTAACTAGAGCTGACAACCACTTGCTAAGACCTCCACACTAAATATTGTCTAGATTTCAATGTTTTTCTCAGCTGATGGTATCATGAGGTGTTGTTTCAGGGAAAGTGCTGGTTATCTGAGAGTTGCGGAACCAACAAGTGTTTGGACATGACACGGGTCTGTTTTAAGCAGATAATTATCAGACTCTTTCCTTTGTACTTTGGTACACCAGTTAGTTATCTGTTCTCAAATACTGGCAAGTCCGAAGATCATTTGAAGTGTCATAATAAAAGCAGTGAAATGTCCGCCTGGGTTAGATGACGTAAAGATATACAGTTTGTTTTTGTAGGATTCTTGCCGAACTTTTTTTGCAAGTCAGAAATAGTTGCATGGAGGTGAACACAAGATTGCTGAACAGAACATTACTACAAAACCAGGCCTGGAATCTTAATGAATTTTCATGGATGTAATGAAATCATTGTTTCTTTGAACAGTTGGAAATTCTGACTTTGCAGTGTGTCTTGTTGCATTTAGAGAATAGATAATGAAAGGCAGACATTTTTACATTCCTTTGAAGTAAGTTCCAATAGTGTTGTTTCATTCGTGTCAGTATTTATAAGAATCTTTATTTTATCATTTTCTCACCTATCTAAGTTGTTTTAACTTTCACCTCATTGTTGAAAAAATGGGGATATTTAAATTAATGTACATAAATCAGTTGTTTTGAATTTTGACATCATTTTGAATTGCCACACAGAAAAATGTTCAAGGATTCGTCTGAAAAATGCAGTGTGTTGAAATTTGCGTTAACAAATTAGCTATCTGTTAGATGTATGGATAGTTAGTTTGGGTTTACACTAATATGAAGACATATTCATTTGTCGGCAGCTGCGATACTTCCTGTTGAAGCAGCTCTGATTGATCGGAACTCTGGGGATTTTGAAAATAACCCCATCTTTTAGTCATGTTTGGAGAAAATAGTATTTTATCTATATTTTGAAAGGTTCCTTGATTTTATCACACGCTCTACATTTCAAGGAAAAACACAAGTGTCAGGCGTCTGCTTTGGCAATGCACCAAAGAATGCCATCTTGACTTGATGGATTAGAGAAAAGTGGATGAGCTAGCTGTTCTACCTTGCTGCCTTTTTGCGTTCAGGTGTGAAGAACGCTTTTAATGTAATTTGTTAGATTAGACTTCCCCCATGGCTAATTGAGATCAACTTTGACAATGATTGCATCAGAAGGTTCAGATAGTTCCACTGGTTGTAGTCCAAGGAGCAGTGCTAGAGAAAAATGGCCAAATGATTAGCAGATAGAATCGGAGGAGTGTTTTGATCTCGCTTTAAGGTTTAGCTTAACTTGACAGGTCGGTGGCTGATGGGGCAAAAAATGAACAAGCAGGTCAACTTTTCCCTATGATGAGACAATAGTGTTGTATTGATTCAAGGCTTGTTTTTCTTCCAGGAGTGTGGAAGCATTGGTTTTACATAAGCCACTACTTGGGGATAATGGGAGATATCGTTCCATGTGTGGAATAAACGGCAATTTCATCCTTAACTGGGAAATGTGCAGCATGTTTGTTTATTAATTAAGCTTGCTGGGTCTATTATGAGATGGCGCATTAAGATGGCATCCAAAATGATATTGGAGGAAATTACATTAGTAGGTATTTTTTGTCAAACGGATATGACTGTGTTAAGTGTGTAATCTCAGAAACGGATTCTAGGCAGTAATGGTTTTTAATATTACTGTTTATGATGTGTTGGGTTTTGTTCCTGTCATCTGGTGTTTGTAATAGGAACAATGAGAGTGAGAGAAGAAAGAATGTAGAGATGATGGAAGGAATGGTGAAGGGAAGGCAGGGGAAGAAAGAAGGGAATGAAAGAAGAAAAAGAATTAAAGACTATAAGACATAAGAAAGAATGGAAGGAAGGATAGGAAAAAGTGAAGGATGGAAGGAAAGGAATGCGTTGGAAGAAAGGTAAAGAAGGAAATAAATTAATTGAAGGAAATTGTAAGTGTGGGAGGGAAGAAATAATGTAGGGAAGGATGAAAAGATAGATATGTGTAAAAGGAAGAGATGGAAAGAATGGAATAGATATGTGAAGAAGGAATAACAAGATTGTGGGTGAAAAGAGTTAAATTTAAATGAGGTAAGATGGCGGAGAGGTAAGAAAGAAAGGAATGAAGATTGGAAGGGGTGCAGGAGGGAGGAGAGAAGTGAAACAAGAAGGTATTACATCAACATGTGCTTGGTTGTGTTCACCTGTCTGTGTGCTGACTCATCAGTTTTGTTTGTCCAGACATTAAGCCTGATGTGTCTTACCAACACCATGTTCTGAAAACAGGGGAGTTCTCACAGAGCCTATACATTTCAAATAAATAGAGGACAAGTTTGTTTTCTTGACTTTGGGAAACCAATATGGTTTTCTGGATTAGTAATAAGCTATACCACTTGTGGGTTATCTGAAAAAATATTTAGAAGATCCTGTTAGACACTCTTTGACACATGCAGAGGTTGTGTGGGATGTCCGTGTGTGTTATGGCATGTGTGCACATATCGCACTGCTGTTGCATGTGTTTTTACAGAGAAGGATTGTGTGTGGCACACCTGCACTTGTGTGTGCATGCATACATGTGCAGTAAGTCATGAATGTGCACTGTGGAGAGGTGGAAGTCCGGCAGCTCATATGATAAAATCCAAACTCATGAGGTTTGTCACAGCTCCCATGATAAAATCCAAATTCATACGCTCTGTTCCTCTTGCTAATTCATGAAGTGGGACATTGTTCCATGAACACCCACAAGCTTGGCTCTACCTCCTGAAATCAACAAACAACACTATTCATCAGTTAGGATCCTATTCATCAGAGTCAACGGTCAGATAAGATTTTCTCCACATGATTACGAGTTTCCACACCTTCCAAGAATTCCTGTCAGCTCCCCCACGATGTGATATTAAGCATGACATTACCATATCTCTTCCAAATAGAGGCTCCATTGAGTGATGCTCCCCCTGGTGGTGTACAGGGCAGCTTTATCAACTAGGGAGCTCACTTCATATCAAGAGGTGTTTTTTTGTTTACAACCCACCTGTTACTCGTAGTCAGAATACAACCACACTGCAGGTAAAGATAGTTGATGTGTATCTCATGCTTGAAGGTTATGGATAGGAGAGTGGATGGTTGGTCAGTTTGTCATACACAGGGTCTGGGTTTGAATATCTGCTTGACTTGGGAACTTTTTATAAAAGTATATTTATAATTGATGCTTTCATTAGCATTTTGAAGTTGAGGGTAATAATAAAGAGGTTCATGAAGATAGTTGTTGGCATGTTTCTTCAGCAACCCATGCTCGAATGAGGTGACTTTTTCATTGACTTGGTGGATGCAGGTCATATCCAAGTTATGTAGTTGATGCTCATGATATCAATCACTGGATTGTTGAGGACATACTTCATTATATACACTATTTCTGTCATTTAGTGACAGTATTTTTGAGAGAGCAGTTAAACAAACAGACAAATGATATTTGGTTATTCAACAACCCTTTAATTGTAGCAACGTTACTGATGTAGATAAAATGTTTACCCTTTGTTGATACTAGCGTCCTAACCTACATGAAAACAGTTATGGCATTGGTGTTATAGGTCATATGAAGTTGATTGTGATAGCTGCATGAAAGTATCAATATATAGTTTATTGATATGGAAACGGTCTTAAATGAATTGCAGTTTCTTGTGTCCGTATGAAAACTGCCATGTGTAATTGATAGACTCTGTGGATGTTGAAGAACATAGTACTACCCTGGAGAAAAGGTTCAGATTTCTCAATATATCAACACGGCAAGGTGATATTAGACATTATCATTATACATCAGGTGACATGTGCCGACCAGATGCAGGATTTCATGTCAAACAAACACTGTTACTTTATGTGTTCCTTTTCTTCTTGCCATCAGTATATATTCAGATCTGTCACTGTAGTTTGTGTGTATGATATCAGTGATTTGTTATGGATGTAACAACTTCTGTTTCCTTTCCAATTTTTCATTTTGTAACAAGTGTGGTTGCATTCATGATAACTGTATTTCATTCTGCAATGTGCATCATTCATGAGATAAAAGGGCTGTGGGACACTACATGGTCAAATTGTTCTATTAATTTTCATTGATTGCCGTCTGAGATACCATGTAGCATTCTCACATTGATATCCCTCTGAGACAAAGTATAAACTGTCCAGTCCTTGTTTACCCTCTGATGCCAAGCAGAGGGCAAGGTAAGATCAAGTTCCATCTTTAAGCGTTATGCTGTCAGGAATCAAACCATGACCCTCCTATCAAATGGGCAAACACTCTATCCACTGTACCACAGACTTGGGCAAGTGCTTAGGGAGTAAGTGAGTGAGTGTACCTTTATTGCTGGATATTGTCATCAATATTCCCACTATATGGTGGTAGTCTGTGAAGAGTTATGTGTGCACCAGTTAATCCAGTGATCAACAATATGAGCATTGATCTAGTTAATTAGGACGTGATGACTTTCTTTACCAGGTCAGCAAGTCTTGATCATGTGATCCCATTACTCGCCTCTCACAACAAGCGTGGGTTGCTGAAGACCAATTCTAACCTGAATCTCTCCAAACTAAATCACTCAAGATAACCTGAGTCCATGCAGACTTTAATGGCTTGACCTTGAGCTGGTCCAGGAATGTTGTCTCTTAGAAAGATGGTGATGCCAGGAGACAGTAATTATGTAAAAACATGACAACCATTCTTGATGGTTAACCCGACAGGATTAGCAAAAACTGACAAAAGTCATTAAACACTGATACCTTGAATGGCAATGCTTTATCACAACAAAACTATAAATTCTCCCTGATTTAGCTGAAAGCCATGCACTCATGTTGCCCATGTAATGGTGACAGCTACATGGATGTTGTACACGCTGCTGATGTCTTTAACACACACCATGCAAGGAGCTGGCTGAAATTGCCTCGCAGAACAACAAGGATGGTTTTTATACTAGGACATTCCTAGGACATGGTTCTATTATCATTTTGTGACATGAAGTTTCACCCCCTGAATTAATGATTGTTTATGTGTAAAATCGAAACTGGCAAATCTATGGGGCTATTCAGATTCAATGTCTTGTCACTTGTTTTTAGTCGGCCATTTTGAAATTTTGAAAATGTCCTTTTTTGCCACCTAGTTTTAGTTTATTAAGTCATTCTGTCAGTATGGTATATTTTGCTTTCAGTGTATACTTTCATTTCTATTTGTCAGACATTTTTAATTTGAAAAAATATTTTTGACTACATTTGTTATAGTCCTTTTGACAAAATGTCACATTTATAAGGTACATAATGGCAGTGCTTTTGTTCACTCTTGTTGAAATGTATTTATTTTTTCTGTTGGTAAGTGTCATAAAAGCCTGTCATAAACCTAAAAGGGTCACAATTTATGGATATCAAAGTCTGAATTATGTATTATTAGGAATGATGTGGACTATATTCATATATCAATAAAAGGTGGAAGATTATATTCTGATCGTCATGTTCATCAAAATGCATAACACATAACTTGACATCCATAAGTCTTCCACTCTATAATAATTGTCATTTGTAAAAATATGGCATGATAATCAATATGTATTTGTATGTATTCTATCATTTATTCCTAAGATGTCTACTCAAAGATTTGAAACTCTTATTCACAAATATTCCCATGTCAAATAATGTCATAAGTGCCATATAGAAACAAGACAAAATTACGTCTGCCAGTCATCCAACATATTTTCATTTATATGTATGTCTGCTGTATTTGTAACATCCAAAGAACATGTAAATCAATATTTGCCTTCCTTTTATCGAAATACCTCAGAAGAAAAAGTCTTTTATATGAAAATCAATATCTTATGGCTTTTGACACGTTCGCAAACCTTAATCAGACTGGCCTCACATTTAGCCCTTTGAGTCAGCCCTCCGAGATTACCCATAATTCCCTCTCTGGTCTTCAGTTTCGTTAACCTGTTTTACCCCAGCCACAAAACACAGAACAGACTGTGGTAGATCTAATTTGAATTGTTCAGATACCACCCTCCCCTTTGATTTTTCATCGGCTGTTGTGTCAGAGGATGGGGCCGTTAGCATATGGCTAAGGCTTGCTTCAACATCCAGAGCCCAAGAACAGACGAAGTAGACATAAAGTTTGCAACTTTTTTGTATAAAAAATGCATTGTAGTAATGTAGATGAAAGGATTTTTTTAGCTCTTTCAAATGAGTAGCCATATTTGTACTTCAGAAATTATGAAAAATGACTGCGATGAAAAGGCGGTATATTGACTTTTTATGTGGGTTTTTTTCAATATTGTTTTCAAGGCATTTTTCTTTACATGTTAGTGAGACTTTGAAGACTGTTAAAAGGAATAGCCTTGTATGACTTTATTTTCTTTTAAAGTTAATATTTTAGCAAAAGTAATACTAAAAGAAACATTTTAGAAAAATATCAGCAATATTTAAGGGGCATTTAATATTTTTAAAAGCCTTGTTTTTAAATAAACATTTTAAATGTAAAATAACATTCTTTACAACAAGCAATTACTTTACGAAAACAGCATGAAACTTGAAATTAATATTGAAACAACTGTGACCTTTGTTGAGAAAAACACTGTGTGCAACCTGGTGGAGGTAAAAAACTGACAAGCGGGAATGAATGCATTTGATCACTGCATTTAGAAACATTTTAGCTATCAAGCATAACATTTTAGTTTCAAACTTCACATTTTAACTTCATTACTGAAAACAATTTACAAGATATTTTTCCATTAACATTTCAAGCGTACATGTTTTTGTGTGATGTTGGTGTGAGGCTTTGAGCTCCCAGTAATCGCGAACATCTGTGTTTGTCTAGAGACCGCCTTCGCTGAGATAGGCAAAAATACTTATTTTACCTTTGTAGCGTTTGTTTACCTTATGGCTATCGTAACCTTTCCATGGATGAAGCAGGGAGCTGGGGAACATGCGCAAACCTTTCATGTCTGGGTACTGGGTTTGCACAAGTTTCACTTGTAACTTTACCAGGACCTTATACAATGCTCTGGAAGTGATTCAGCTTCTGAGAAGATTCTATTGTCTTGGTGGCAATTTGATAAGGAGTCACAACCATACAGATGTTGTGCCTTTAACTTACCAACATCCAGATTTTCGTGTTGAGGTTTTCACAAGATTTTGGTTTCCCGGATATGCCTGCTTACCTACAACTGGTTATCTGAGAGTCTTGGCACCAGAGGTGGAATTTGGCATGCATTTTTCACCAATTTTTATCAGTTGTAGGTTTTCTTCCAACTCTTTTTCTCATATCAAGTTTAAGTTGGTTAGGTAATTGTATCTTCCTGCTAATTAGGGAAGGTTTGCTTTTTCGTGGAAAACTAACATTTGAACAGTTTCCAAAACTCCATGTAGTTAAATAAACTTGAAAAAGAAGTGATTATGGATTGGAACAGGTGGATGGCTGGGGAGAGTATTAACATGCTGACTGGGTGTAGAGATTAGGGTGGAACAACAGTGTGGAAATCATGGGTTGATGTGGAAGCTGATATGGCAGGATTTTCTGTTATTGAAATCAACTTGAAACGTTTCTCTGATACAGGTGGGGTGAACGCATGAATCAATTCTTGTGCAAGGGCAGTTGTTTGGGTCCTATTTCATTCAAGGTGTGATGTTGCTCGGGGATTGTCAGGGTATTCCCGTTCTTGTATACAGGTGAAGATTTCTCTATAGGTGTTGATCTCAGATAGGACAGACTTTGTCATTCAGGATAGATAATGATGACTCTGCTCGAGACTAATCTTCATCAGTATCAAGGATAATGTCTTTTACCTTCATTTTATGATGTTGTTTCTTAAGAAAAAAGACAGTTGTACTAAGTGCATGAAAAATACTTACATATTTTGTTTATATCTGTAAAAATTTGCAAGCTCAGGGAAGACATGTTTGAGTGGCATTGAATAGTTTGATGTTTGTAAAATAACAGTTGATTGTCAATACTGTCTTATTAACTTGTCAAAAAAACACCGTGATTTGTTTTGTGTTTATGACTATTGTATTATTGCTGTAATATCTATAAATGCCTTTTCCTTGTACTCTTAGTAGTAGTAGTAGTAGTTGTGTGTGTGTGTGTGTGTGTGTGTGTGTGTGTGTGTGTGTGTGTGTGTGTGTGTGTGTGTGTGTGTGTGTGTGTGTGTGTGTGTGTGTGTGTGTGTGTGTGTGTGTGTGTGTGTGTGTGTGTGAGAGAGAGAGAGAGACTGTATTTACAAGTGTGTGTGTGTGTCCATTTCTCTCTCTGAATGTGTTACAAGTGTATGTGGCTATATGTATATGTGTGTCCATCTGTATTTATGTTAGACTGGGTGTGTGTACAAGTGTGTGTGGGAATGTTTGTCTGTATACCTGGGTGCAATATTTAATTTGTATAAAGAACATATGATCAAGTTGATTATCATCAACCAAGAGATGTTTATATCATATAAGTACAAGTGGAAGTATGAGATTGGACATGAGTCTGTGTGATCATTGTCTGCAAATTACTGAACTATCGATTCATCTTAACCCATCTCGATTTTACACACCTATGATCAAAAGTCGACAGTTCTTTGAGATGTTGAAATGATTTAATTTTTATCCAATATTTCCTGCATGGCTGGATTGAAGTAAACTGTTTCATGCTGGCCGGCATTTATTTCCGAAGATTTATGTCCGGGCGCTCTTGAGACGTATTGACTATGATTGGTCGTTTCTCTAGATCCAAGTTTGATTTAACTGATTGTAAGTCTTTTGTGATTGGTCAGAAATCTTCCAGAGCTTTATCTAATCCCTGATTGGTTATTGATTTAAAAGACTTCAATATGTTCTCTGATTTGCGCTTAATTGAGTAGATCACTGGAGATAATGTTTTAGAATGAAATTTGCATCATACTATGAGATTCTGCTGCTGAAGCTGGTGAAAGAGCTAAAGGGTCATGTTCTCATGCAGAAAGTATTGCAGATCCCCAATGCATCGGGGTTATTTCTTTCTGTGTTCAAGTGTAATCTTGTTTCATCCTTGGGCTTGAAATATATTTTGAGAATATTTTTCTTTCCGCAGTAATTCATTTCTTTAATTAAGTTCTTTTTGAGATTATTAATAAATTGCTTGATTTACTCTTGATGAATGTGTCGTGATGATATTGAAAGTTATTGAAGCAGATGTAAAACATGTGAGACCTTTATCAAATTATTAAACATCTCTGTGTCGAGTATTCCAATACTGGTGGGTGCCTTGCAATTGATTAGGGCTGTGTGTTATTAGTTGGTTAGTTTAACTAATTTAGTGATGAAATAGAATATTAGGGTAACAGTGTAATCACCATGTATAGTTTAGTTTCAGTTGTTGTGTTATCTTTAAAATATGCATGTAAAATGTCAAGGTTGTTGTTTACCATGACAAAATGTCTTTGTGGCATAAGATAGCCAGTGATGTTAATTTCCAGTTGTGCTGACATGTATCAATGTCCCTTTCTACCTTGTGTGTTTTGGAGAAGGGATGATTGCGTTTGATCATAAAGTAAGGGTGCTCATACGATCAACCATTGGTATGTTTGGTCTGTTCCCTACCGACATTCTTGTTAGAAGTAGTTCCAAGCCACCTGTGATAGTATGAAGCAATGTAATGGATTACGTGAGTGAGTGAGTGTGCTTTTGCGCCACTTTTAACAATTTTCTAGCAATATCAACGCCAGGGACACCAGAAATTGGCTTCACGCATTGTACACGTGGGGAATTGAACCTAGGTCTTTGGCGTGTCAAGGGAACACTTTTAACACTAGGCTACCCCCAATCCCCTTATGGTGACTTAGTTCATTACCTCAGCAAATCCTGACACCTTGGTTTGTTGCTCATGACATTAACCACTGTATTATTTGGCCCTGACTTGGACTTGATAACCACTGACTCTGTTTGCTGACTTTACAGTATGACAAAATGAACTCTCACTCTTCTCTATTAGTCTTTAAAGACCCTTTAAGACTACTTTAAATAAATTAAATTCCATGTGTGGCCCCTGACCTGCCTTCACGCAGGAGCGTGCTCATGTGTTTGAGAACTGCATATATCTCATCTACACAACACTTGCTGTTGACCTCTTAGGTTTTTTTACACTGCAATGTCACATATTTCACAGCACTGTGTTATCAAGCAGTCAACAAGCACATGACCAACATTACTTGTAATTCCTGATCACTGTGTCGCCAGGTGATTTTTGAGAGCCACATTCCTTGCACTGCAAACCGACCTCGCCCACAGAGGGCTTGCCTTTGAATGTGTGGTGTTATCCAAAGTTGATTAGCTTATGAGAGGCGATATGATGCCTCACCTGTGCTATGTCAGTTATGTGGACAAATATGTAAGTGAGTGTGAAAGTGGTTGAAGTTTGCACTGTAGGTGGGAGGATGGTTGTTTATCAAATGGGCACAACTTGCTAGGAATTCCTAGAAACTGATGATCGTAGGTTTAAGTCTCAGTGAGTGAGTGAGCCAGTGAGTTTAGTTTTATGCTGCACTCTGCTACATTCCAGCTATTTGGCGGCTGTCTGTACCTAATTGAGTCTGGACCAGACAATACAGTGATCAACAGCATGAGCACCAATCAACGCAGTTGTGAAGCGATGATGTTTCGACCAAGTCATTGAGCCTGACCATCTGAACCTGTTGGCACAGTCACGTTTTATAGCAAGCATGGGATGCTAAAGGCCTGTCCTACCCCCAGACCTTCATGGGTTGTTTACGTCTCAGATATGTAATGACTATGATGGTAGGTTTTCCGCATCACGTGGTTCCTCTCTCACAAGGGAGATAAGCTGGTTAGACTTTCACTTCAGATTGTTGTTTCACACCAGCAGTGTGAAAATGCTGGCAGCAGTATGTAAATAATTGAATCTGCACCAGACAATCCAGTGATCACAGCATGAGCATTCATCTAAGAATTTGGGTATGGTGACATGTGGCCACCAAGTCAATAATCCTGAACGCCCAATCCTTTTGTTGCCTCTTACGAAAGCATGGGTTACTGAATGCCAATTCTAACATGAATCTTCAGAGGTACACCACTTCCAGCTACTTCCACATCAAACCTGATCTAAGTGAAATACTGTTAAAAACAGTGGTAATCCATCTATCTCACTCACTCATTCACTCTTCGTGATAGGTTTTGTTTTACACCTGTTCTCCAGGTAAACAAGGCAGAGGACCTTATGTTTTTCATTGTCATTGGTTTATCCCTGTATTTATATCTTATTAACATGGAAGAAAGAGGTAAGTTTATGTAAAAATTAATTTAATTTCAGTTTACAATGTGCTATGAATCGGGGAATACTAGGCATGTAGTTAACATCTTGAATTAATCCGTGCTACCCCTGAAAGAGTTAATATGTACATTATGATTTATGGCCCAAGGTTATGTATTTAAGCCATATGTCCCAGTGCTGTGGCTGGCAAATATTAAAAAGACATTTAGTACCTCAAGAGGTGCCAATGGGAGATTCCATTTTCAAAGGTGGGAAAAAAAAGAGCTTGGAAAACCCAATCTATTTGAGACTCCTCCAAATAACCCGTTGTTACATTCAACTGGAATAATAGTCTTGGATTTCTTGAAAAGATTTTCATTTGATTCTACCGCTGATAAGGGGGGAAAAAATGGCAGAGTCTGAGGTGAAAAAATGGAAACCTGACCCCTTGGTGCCAAAGTGGGATGCTCCCAGTGGGGTGTTCCACCTTTATCCCACACACAGTTCTGTGAACTCAGGCATATTGTCACTCGGTATGTTGGATAATGAACTTGTGTTCAACACATGGTACCAAGCTCAAAGCCACTGCTCTGGGATAACACTCCTGGCCTGCCCTGGTTTGGGGGTGAGTGAAATTGGCCCTCTGGTAGAATTCCTGGGTTTTTGATTGAGGTCTAAATACACCAAGGTGCACGCAACATGCGTCAGCCTTTGTACTTCACGCAGAATATGGGCCAAATTCCATCCCATCTGTCCACTGAAGAGATCATGGAGAGTCAAGGCTGAGGTTTTACATTATTAACCAGTTTTGTCAATTGTAATTGAGTTCATTTAAATATTTATTAAACATAAATTATACACTTTTTCTTTGTTATTTTTGGGGAAAACATGTCAGTAATCCCATGACTAGTGAATATTATAAAGACAGGACAGAGTAGTCTGAAAATAAATGCCTTCCATTATGAAAAGCTTTTGAAAATTAATTCCCAATTACATTCTCATTCATTTGCACTGCCAGATGATATTGACAAACTGACACAGAAACAAGGAACGGAAGTAAGACTGTGTAAGTACATCAATGGCGAACCATTTAACCTGGTATATTGTAGTGAAATTCTCCAGAAATGTTGAAGGTATTCACCGCTAACCAAGTGTGCAACTAAATACTAATTCTGTCAGTTGTAAAGGAAGTAACCCAAGTTCTTCCCTTGCAGTTCTGCTTCGGTCAGCTGACTTTTAACGAGCCTGCCGAAGCTAATAGCGCTGGGAGAGGAAGTGTGTTCTCCCCGACTCACGTGCAAGAAAACAGTTGCTTTGTGGGATAGCTTGAAGCAAAACAGACGTCTAGCGTGTGGTACCTGTGTTTAATACCATGGAGTAATTACCTATAGCATTTCCGTCCAACGTTTAAGGTAGGTCTTTATGCATAAACGGGATGTTGTCTGTTGTAATTATCAAGGGTTTATCATGAACATGATTTACGAACACCGATGAAATGATGAAAATGACCCTTCATCATCTTATCTTCTACACAAACAGCCTTGTTGTTGTTCACAGTGGGGAAGGGAGACCAGGGCCAGCAATTACACCCTTCAGTTCATCTTCAAGTTTTAGCAATGAATGGTCATACTGATGCCTCACCGAAGGAGTTTGTGTTGAGTTATTTTCTCATTCTTTTGTCAGTTGTGTTACTGGGGACCCAAAGCATTTGTAGTTGTCCTACTAATGCGTCACAGAAGGAGTTTGGTTAGAATAACTTTCACCATTCTTCTGTCGATTCTGTTACTAGGGATCCAAAACTGTTTGTACTGGTCATACTACTGTCCTGACAGATGGAGTTTATATGGAATAACTTTCCCATTCTTCTGTCGATTCTGTTACTAGGGATCCAAAACTGTTTGTACTGGTCATACTACTGTCCTGACAGATGGAGTTTATATGGAATAACTTTCCCATTCTTCTGTCGATTCTGTTACTAGGGATCCAAAACTGTTTTGTACTGGTCATACTACTGTCCTGACAGATGGAGTTTATATGGAATAACTTTCCCATTCTTCTGTCGATTCTGTTACTAGGGATCCAAAACTGTTTGTACTGGTCATACTACTGTCCTGACAGATGGAGTTTATATGGAATAACTTTCCCATTCTTCTGTCGATTCTGTTACTAGGGATCCAAAACTGTTTGTACTGGTCATACTACTGTCCTGACAGATGGAGTTTATATGGAATAACTTTCCCATTCTTCTGTCTATTCTGTTACTAGGGATCCAAAACTGTTTGTACTGGTCATACTACTGTCCTGACAGATGGAGTTTATATGGAATAACTTTCCCATTCTTCTGTCGATTCTGTTACTAGGGATCCAAAATTGTTTTGTACTGGTCATACTACTGTCCTGACAGATGGAGTTTATATGGAATAACTTTCCCATTCTTCTGTCGATTCTGTTACTAGGGATCCAAAACTGTTTTGTACTGGTCATACTACTGTCCTGACAGATGGAGTTTATATGGAATAACTTTCACCATTCTTCTGTCGATTCTGTTACTAGGGATCCAAAACTGTTTGTACTGGTCATACTACTGTCCTGACAGATGGAGTTTATATGGAATAACTTTCCCATTCTTCTGTCGATTCTGTTACTAGGGATCCAAAACTGTTTGTACTGGTCATACTACTGTCCTGACAGATGGAGTTTATATGGAATAACTTTCACCATTCGTCTGTCGATTCTGTTACTAGGGATCCAAAACTGTTTGTACTGGTCATACTACTGTCCTGACAGATGGAGTTTATATGGAATAACTTTCACCATTCGTCTGTCGATTCTGTTACTAGGGATCCAAAACTGTTTGTACTGGTCATACTACTGTCCTGACAGATGGAGTTTATATGGAATAACTTTCCCATTCTTCTGTCGATTCTGTTACTAGGGATCCAAAACTGTTTGTACTGGTCATACTACTGTCCTGACAGATGGAGTTTATATGGAATAACTTTCCCATTCTTCTGTCGATTCTGTTACTAGGGATCCAAAACTGTTTGTACTGGTCATACTACTGTCCTGACAGATGGAGTTTATATGGAATAACTTTCCCATTCTTCTGTCGATTCTGTTACTAGGGATCCAAAACTGTTTTGTACTGGTCATACTACTGTCCTGACAGATGGAGTTTATATGGAATAACTTTCCCATTCTTCTGTCGATTCTGTTACTAGGGATCCAAAACTGTTTGTACTGGTCATACTACTGTCCTGACAGATGGAGTTTATATGGAATAACTTTCCCATTCTTCTGTCGATTCTGTTACTAGGGATCCAAAACTGTTTGTACTGGTCATACTACTGTCCTGACAGATGGAGTTTATATGGAATAACTTTCCCATTCTTCTGTCTATTCTGTTACTAGGGATCCAAAACTGTTTGTACTGGTCATACTACTGTCCTGACAGATGGAGTTTATATGGAATAACTTTCCCATTCTTCTGTCGATTCTGTTACTAGGGATCCAAAACTGTTTTGTACTGGTCATACTACTGTCCTGACAGATGGAGTTTATATGGAATAACTTTCCCATTCTTCTGTCGATTCTGTTACTAGGGATCCAAAACTGTTTTGTACTGGTCATACTACTGTCCTGACAGATGGAGTTTATATGGAATAACTTTCACCATTCTTCTGTCGATTCTGTTACTAGGGATCCAAAACTGTTTGTACTGGTCATACTACTGTCCTGACAGATGGAGTTTATATGGAATAACTTTCCCATTCTTCTGTCGATTCTGTTACTAGGGATCCAAAACTGTTTGTACTGGTCATACTACTGTCCTGACAGATGGAGTTTATATGGAATAACTTTCACCATTCGTCTGTCGATTCTGTTACTAGGGATCCAAAACTGTTTGTACTGGTCATACTACTGTCCTGACAGATGGAGTTTATATGGAATAACTTTCCCATTCTTCTGTCGATTCTGTTACTAGGGATCCAAAACTGTTTTGTACTGGTCATACTACTGTCCTGACAGATGGAGTTTATATGGAATAACTTTCCCATTCTTCTGTCGATTCTGTTACTAGGGATCCAAAACTGTTTGTACTGGTCATACTACTGTCCTGACAGATGGAGTTTATATGGAATAACTTTCCCATTCTTCTGTCGATTCTGTTACTAGGGATCCAAAACTGTTTGTACTGGTCATACTACTGTCCTGACAGATGGAGTTTATATGGAATAACTTTCCCATTCTTCTGTCTATTCTGTTACTAGGGATCCAAAACTGTTTGTACTGGTCATACTACTGTCCTGACAGATGGAGTTTATATGGAATAACTTTCCCATTCTTCTGTCGATTCTGTTACTAGGGATCCAAAACTGTTTTGTACTGGTCATACTACTGTCCTGACAGATGGAGTTTATATGGAATAACTTTCCCATTCTTCTGTCGATTCTGTTACTAGGGATCCAAAACTGTTTTGTACTGGTCATACTACTGTCCTGACAGATGGAGTTTATATGGAATAACTTTCACCATTCTTCTGTCGATTCTGTTACTAGGGATCCAAAACTGTTTGTACTGGTCATACTACTGTCCTGACAGATGGAGTTTATATGGAATAACTTTCCCATTCTTCTGTCGATTCTGTTACTAGGGATCCAAAACTGTTTGTACTGGTCATACTACTGTCCTGACAGATGGAGTTTATATGGAATAACTTTCACCATTCGTCTGTCGATTCTGTTACTAGGGATCCAAAACTGTTTGTACTGGTCATACTACTGTCCTGACAGATGGAGTTTATATGGAATAACTTTCCCATTCTTCTGTCGATTCTGTTACTAGGGATCCAAAACTGTTTGTACTGGTCATACTACTGTCCTGACAGATGGAGTTTATATGGAATAACTTTCACCATTCTTCTGTCGATTCTGTTACTAGGGATCCAAAACTGTTTGTACTGGTCATACTACTGTCCTGACAGATGGAGTTTATATGGAATAACTTTCCCATTCTTCTGTCGATTCTGTTACTAGGGATCCAAAACTGTTTGTACTGGTCATACTACTGTCCTGACAGATGGAGTTTATATGGAATAACTTTCCCATTCTTCTGTGGTGGTCACACTAATGTCTTTACCTCACAGAAGGTGGTTGTGTTGAATAACTTTCCCATTCTTCTGTCTATTCTGTGACTAGGAGCTCAAAACTGTTAGTTCTGGTCATACTAATGTCCTCACAGAAGGAGCTTTTGTTCTGTTAAATCTGTTACGAGGGACCGAAAACTGTTTGTAAGTGACTACAATAAAGTTTTTCTTCAAGATGTTTTTTTTTTAAATGTCCGGAGGCAAGTTTTGAAAATTCTTGTCTTGAATGTTTGGTAATGTTTGAAGTTGAAAGGTATAATTATTTTGGGATGTTTGTCTTCAAGTTATTAGACACTGCTCATCTCACTATCCCTTGAAGTCCAAGCACATGCGGTGGAAGGGGGAGAGGTTTACACATAAGTACGTGGTCGTGGATAGCCTGATGTTGAGTATCTCCAAAGACTACAGTTGGACTACTGCTGATAACACATTGGAATTTACTCTGCTTTTTATCTCGGACCATATTAAAAACTTCCATGCAATACATAACAATTTTGAAATGTGACTGTCAAAATTTGACTATATGCGAACATTTTATGTGGTTGTATGTGTTTGACACACAGAGAAGTTCTATAGACTGAGCTTGGGGAGGAGTAGTTTAATGGATAAAGTTGAAAAAAGTTAGATATAGTTGAAACGGGGATGTTTTATCAAGGCCGTACATTACCATATTCAAGACAAGTGAATGGATTTCTTGTTATTTCTGGATGATTTTGACTTTTCTTGAAGAAAGATTGTGCACTTGAAGATCCGCCACAAGTTCAAACAAATCTGTTTTTATCTGCTTGAAACTAATGTCATTCACGGTGAAGCCAAGTGCGGCTGGGTTTTATTCGTTTAACTAGCTGCACCTGCTGGCATTGTGGCTGTGGAATTGTATAACCATCCCATCATATCAACTGAACATTTGTAGAAATTCTAACAAAGCACTTTGATGGATCAATTCAGAGTTATATATTGTGGAAATTCTCCATTACCATGGTAATGGACCTTTGATAAGATTTGAAAATTTATGTGTTTTGTTATACGTACATGTGTGGACTGATCTTCATGCTTGAAATGGTTTGGGAAATCATTTACTGTTGAGTTGGATGGTAGGTGAGGCAGCAGAGCCCACAATGTCAAGCTGTCTTAGACATTCTGATGTCTGCAGTGGGAAATTTGGAAACTGCTCCTTTAAAGCTGTTTGAAATTTGAAGAGGTTGAGAATCTGCAGCTCATTAAGTTTACTGTGTAACAACAGACACTGATGTAAGTCTGCACATATGACTCATCACCTGTGAAATTGGGGGTTAAAATTGATCTTCAGCAACCCATGCTTGTTGGCTATTGGGGTTGGGTGGTCAGACATGGTTGATCACTGGATTGTCTGATGCAGACTTGATTATTACAGACCACTATCATATAGCTTTGTAAACCTAAACTCACCGACTCACTCAGATGTAAGCTTCCAAAATGATTTGGATTAATTTCTTGTGCCTTAATTTGGAATTTCAATTTGTCAGAAAGAAAACCTACAAAAAACAACAACAAAGAAATATTCCTTTCATGGAAATCTTTGGGTGTAGATACCTTGTCTTTGAAAAGAGAGCATATAATATTTCCACAATTTCCATTTTTCTGCATTTTTAGATCATTTGAAGTCAGTTTTGATTAAAAAACTTTTTGAAAAACAAGGTTTGTCCCCCCTCTACTTCTCTGAAGAATATCTGACTGAGTCCAGGTGTGTTTCCATATTTGTGGACAGTTACAGTTTAACAACACAAATAAGTGAGTAAGTATTGACTTTCAACACTTTCACCAAGGTTCTAAGGTTGTTACACGGGGGAATCTTTCATGTAGGATTCACATATTATACCCATGTGGGGAGTCAAACCTGAACCTAAGTCATGGCAGGCTAATGCTCTAACTACTGAACCACATCTTGCCTCCATCAAAGTTAAGGTGCTGATGCTGAGAAGGGTCTAGTAATGGCCACATATGTGAGACATGTTTTTAATTTCAATGGGCTGTGACCTCTGAAGACATGGGGTAGAAGAGGCCTTCAGCAACCCATACTTGCTCAAAGAGATGACTATGCTTGTCATAAGAGGCGACTGATGGGATCGAGTGGTCAGGCTCGCTGACTTGGTTGACACATGTTATTGATTCCAAATTGCACCGATTGATGCTCATACTGTTGATCATTGGCTTGTCTGGTATAGACTTGATTATTACATACCACCGCCATATAGCTGGTATATTGCTGAGTGCAGCATAAAGTTCAACTCACTCACTCACTCTTGTTGTGTAAGGGGCACACTGCTGAGGTGCTTGTCAAGAATTAATCTGCTGAGTTGACATACCTGTATTGCTGTCTGGATTCCACATGATGTATGAGTTCCTTGAAGTTTTTTCATCATAACTAGGTTTTTTGTAAGTATGGTATTATTATTTTCGTGAACATCTGGTGCTGTCACTGAATTTCGGTGAACCATTCATAAGTTCCACCGCAAATATGCTTGTTATATCCAGTGGTATCTGTTCTGCAGATAATATAGATATCTCTGGTATTTGCATTTCGTATTTACAAATAGAATTGATCATTATCGAAGAATGGAGAAAGGTGCGTGTCACGTATTAGAACTTTGTGACATTAGCACACGTGTCACATCCTGTGGAAATACTCAAAGTAAATTATGGAGACAAAATTTTGACGTCCATGTGTTTTCTAAATTTACCTCCACATTTCTTGTCAGTCATCAAAATAGCATGCATGGTACATACGGAGATATGCTTATGTTCAAAGCAAAACTGGAAATGATACAAACCTGGAAAGAAATTGAAAAACTGCATTAATCTAATAAACGTACGAGACAAATGGTATTTACATGAAATTTGATGAAGCATTTTTAACTTTGGCAAATGGGATGACCTATTAGATTAGTATTTGTCACAACAAGATCACGATGATCGTAGAAGTAGAGTATTACATTTGTTTTCTTCCATTTCACAAAATCCTGTCACAGTAACATGTGGTATAGGACTCATGGCTGACAATGCACTCAAATCGGGAAGAGAAGCGAGCCAAATTGCCACATGTGTTCACAATGGCATTTTCTCATGAATTTTTGAGTTTAATTGAAATATCAGAGCGTTCAAATTGTTCAACAGCTCAAGTGATGAAGTTGAAATGAAACTGATGTCCGGATGGAGAATTCACAAAATGAGTTCAAGGAATGTTAGGTGTCCATGGCTTTTTGATTTTGTTTTGTTGGTTTAAATAGGCCTTTGTTAGAAGAAAATCAGTTTTTGGGTCGGTATTAACCTATGCGTGAAATCATAACCAAGGAGCACATTGAGGTTGAAAATGTGTGTGTGAAGGTAGTGTGTGTGTATATTCGGTCGTTACCTCCAGGGTGAAATACTATTCATGTCTTTTGAACCGTTCAGGTGAGTCCAATTTTCTTATCAAATTTTAAGATTTTGGGAAACCATTTATGTCTCCTAGAGTTTTGTACATGGGTCAAGTTCAGAAACAAAATTTCAGAATATTTTTAGTGCGAAAATTAGGATGTGACAAGGAGATGCATTTTTTCAAATATTCTTTTCACAAATTTGTTTGAGAAACATGAGGTTTGTATAGGGTTGAAAAAAACATTGAAAGTTTTTCATTAAAAGGATCACTGACAATTCATTTATAGCATGAAATGGGGAACTCTCCATTTTTTATGGTGTGATGGTGTGAAACAGCTGAGCCATAGTTTAAATATTTTAAATTCATGGTCAACGGCTGATGTTAAAATAATATTAAGTTGTATCTAAACATGTCAACTACACTTTCATGCTGAAGCATTCCATTGAGAACAAGAACGACACATAAACATGGCCTTTCTCTTAAGATAACAATATGGCTGGGTTAAATCACAAAGTGTATAAATTATATAAACTGTCATTTCAAGTGCACTAAACAGAGACGGGCTCTATAAAAGATGTTTATTTTCAAAATGCAAATATTTATCCGAAACGTTTTGCATGGTGTATGTTTTTCTGTTGCATTGGTGTATATTTTGTTTGTGCACGGCTATGACTGGCTTATCAAGGGAGATGGAATTCCGACATGCGTTTTCCGGTTCTTTTATTGTGCCGTTTTTTCTGTGATTCGGAGCAGGGAACAGCCGGGATACATTATAAGTCAGAAATGTTTGTAAAATTGGCCGCTGCAATACCTGTGTAACAGATTTCCTTTCCTACAAGTTTTTCGCATTAATAGCCTCGAACATGTGTACATTATTACGCTAACTTTTGCACCAAGATTTGAGTATTGCTGATGCACAATCTGTGGTGAGGAGTGAGTATTACTCACGTGGCTTCAGTTTGAATTCATGAAATATTTATCAAGAGATAACGATCTAGTATAACATTCATTCGTATACCGCCTTGTTTCCGCCATATTTGCACACATCTACTAAGGTTATGGGGCTTGTATATTTTGTTTTCTAGCTCTTGCCAAGTTAACGTACATTCTTTTTTTTGTCGGGGTGTGTGAGGACAGACAGCCCCTGTCAAAATAAGGATCGTGTGAGGAAAACATAATATAGATTTTTGGAGGCCAACTGTGAGTATTGCATAAATATTACTGCTGGCATGTATATTATTGATGCGTCGTAAACATTCTTCAGGTTTAATAATGCTGTCACATGTTTATGGATGTGAAGGTGAGAATATTGGTGTCTGATGTTAGTATATCTCAACGACAAAATGTTTGTGGATGAAGTTAAATGTTGAGTTGATGTCTCAGCTTTTATTGTCCTGGCAATAATGTGACCCTCAAACAGCAATATTGACTGACATTGGGGTTTTGTGCCACGATTGATGAGGCTTTGTAGCAGGGTGATAGAGTGGTGAAAGTGTTAACTGATCACATCAGTGGTCTGAGTTTGGGTCCAGTAAGCCTGATGTCCCTGGTGTAATTGTTTCCAATTTGCTGAATGCACCCTCGCTGCAACCACTTTTTATATTTCAATAATGGTGTGTTTAATATGTAAAACTGTCAAACTAGCATCCTCTTTGCTGATTATCTACATTGATGTTCATGCTGTTGATCATTGGATCATCTGGATCAGTCTGTATAATTACTTATATAGACTGCAGCCTTATAGCTGGAATATTGCTGAGTGCAGCGTAAAACTAAACTCACTCACTCACTCTCTTTTCTTTGATGTGTCATTGTCACGATATGGCTGAAATATTGCCGATGTGACGTTAAGTATTAACTCACTCACTCACTCTGATGTGTCAGATTGTAAAATGTCAGTATGCAGTACCTATCATCAACAGTGTCA
The DNA here is from genome assembly GCF_037392515.1 of Haliotis asinina. NCBI lineage: Eukaryota > Metazoa > Mollusca > Gastropoda > Lepetellida > Haliotidae > Haliotis > Haliotis asinina. The sequence goes on along the minus strand of NC_090280.1, from coordinate 42,343,930 downwards.
CAACATTGATTGAGTTGGCAATAAAACATCGTTCACTGTGTACCAAGTGGGAGCATAGATATTACTGTCAGAGCATGATTGTCTTTGCAATAGAAGAATCCTATTCGTCTTTGTATTGCCTTGAGGATCTATGCAGTGTCCTGGTACACCATCAGCACATGTCTGACATAGTGATTAGAACAAGTTACATAGACATGACACAACTTTATGGACGATGAAATTCTTTGTTTTTTGACAATTGCGATGGTTTGGTATAGGTTCTTGTTCGTGCTTGTTAAAATACAGACGTTGATCATCCATAAAGTGAAGTCATCTCTATATTACCAACTTCTAGACTGCCACTCAGAGAAAACTTACATAGATGTTTACACCCAGAACACGGGGTCCTGATGCCATGTTGTACATGTGTCTGACAGATTCATCAGAACAACATACATAGATCACTCTTCCAGGACACAGTGTCCTGATGCCATGTTGTACGTCACATGTCAGACAGAGACGTTAGAACAACTTACATAGATCTTTACACCCAGAACACGGGGTCCTGATGCCATGTTGTACATGTGTCTGACAGATTCATCAGAACAACTTACATAGATCACTCTTCCAGGACACAGTGTCCTGATGCCATGTTGTACGTCACATGTCAGACAGAGACGTTAGAACAACTTACATAGATCTTTACACCCAGAACATGGGGTCCTGATGACTTGTTGTATGTGTCTGACAGAGCCGTTAGAACAACATACATAGATCTCTACAAGGATCCTGGTGCCATGTTGTACACCACGTCTGACAGAGCCATTGGAACAACTTGCACCAGTCTCGCCATCCAGGACAATGTAGGCTGACACCAGTATCTCTCCACAATAGGCTGTTTCCTCAGAATTTCACCACACTATCGCCTGTCTTTTAGCAGACACTGCCCCCAAGATATTTGCCCAGCAATCCCATGCGGATGAATGGTTTATTTTCTTATATCATCAGGCTTATTTTTGTAATTGGGTCTGTCTTTATGGAAGAGGAGCTACCAGCCATGTGATAGATTCTTGCAGAGGGTGGGCTGTGTGGCGAACATTGTCAGGTGGCTTTGTGAGACATGGTTAAGGATGTTGCTTATTCATGTCAAGAGATTAGGTAGAATAAGTGCCAAGGTGAGACATGAACATTTTTGTACAAGTAGCTGATGACTTAATTCCCTCTTTTAAAGATCATTTTGTTACACACCAAACAAACCCCAGAAGCTCTTCCGAATCAACCTCTACGCACAACAAACACTCTCACTCTGTTTGCCAACAAGGAAATCATATATTCCAGCAATCATTCACTACCCACCCAAGAGCTCACTCATCCACCCATCCATCTGATTTTGCTTTTTATTGTGAAGAGGTTGGTAGGTGAATGGGTGTAGATGGAGGTGTGTGGAGGTAGGTAAAGGTATGATTACTGGATGTGGGTGTGGTTATGTTTGAAGATGTTAGTGGATGTGATCGTTGTGGTATGAGTGTGGATCACTACTGCTGGTTGGGTACATTGTAGATGTTGGTATGGTTGTCATGTAGATGTGGGTGTGGTTCCTGTGTAATTGTGGGTGTGGTTCCTGTGTAGAGGTTGGTGTGGTTCCCATGTAGAAGAGAGTGTGGTTCCCATGTAGAAGAGAGTGTGGTTCTTGTGTAAATGTGGGTGTGGGTGTGGTACCTGTGTACATGTGGGTGTGGTTCACTTGTGGAAGAGACTGTGGTTCCTGTGTACATGTGGGTGTGGTTGTGGTTCCCATACAGATGTTAATGTGGTTTCTCTGTAGAAGAGAGTGTGATTCCTGTGTACATGTGATTGTTGGTGTGGTTTCTGTACAGATGTGGGTGAGGTTCCTGCATAGATGTGGATGTGTTTCCCGTGTAGATGTTGGCATGTGTGTTCATGTGGGCATGGGCATGAGCGTGGCCTTGGGCATGGTTCCCATGTGGATGTGGGTGTGGTTTCCTTGTGGGCATGGTTCCCATGTAGATGTGGATGTAGTTTCCTTGTGGGCATGGTTTCCATGTGGATGTGGGTGTGGTTTCCTTGTGGGCATGGTTCCCATGTAGATGTGGGTGTGGTTTCCTTGTGGGCATGGTTCCCATGTGGATGTGGGTGTGGTTTCCTTGTGGGCATGGTTCCCATGTAGATGTGGATGTAGTTTCCTTGTGGGCATGGTTTCCAATGTGGATGTGGGTGTGGTTTCCTTGTGGGCATGGTTCCCATGTAGGTATGGGTGTGGTTTCCTTGTGGGCATGGTTTCCATGTGGATGTGGGTGTGGTTTCCTTGTGGGCATGGTTCCCATGTAGGTATGGGTGTGGTTTCCTTGTGGGCATGGTTCCCATGTGGATGTGGGTGTGGTTGCTGTGTAGATGTGGACATGGTTTCCATGTGGATGTCAGCATGGTTTCTGTGTAGATGTGATTTCTTATTGGATGTGGATGTGGGTGTGGTTTCTGTGTGGATTAGATGACAGGACAGACATAGGGACACGTGAACCAGAATGCCTCATTACTTGAAACACTGAATCACACCTCACAGGAGCGATGTGTAATTAAAACCTCATCGTCTCATGTTGTCACTAAACACACTTTTTTCAACCTAATCGGAAAAACCACACAGGAATTCGTCTCATGCTTTCCTCCCTGCATCAGCAAAGTAAAAAAGCGAGCATCTAAAACATCTCTTAAAAATCTTGGGTGGCCATAATGGCCTGTTGTTCGACATCGGATGGCAGTTTTTGCAGACTTATACACAAGATAAGGGGTAATTCCTGCACTAGCTTTTCCTTGCAGAAAAAAATTGCATCGGTTGAGTGCCCGAGTCCCAGTATGCGTTCTGACTACAATCACATATGATGTGTGGAACATAGTCAATCAGGATGGTGCTTGTTTCTTTCACACATGTTTACAGAACACAGAATGTCGTATGGGAGGATAATTACTAACGCTGTTTCTTACACATTATCACACCCAACTGGAGGGGCAGTTTTTCGAACGTTGTTCTCAAATGCTCACATTGTAAAAAGATCTGGGAACCCCGTTGGGTGTAGCCATGGTAATTAGGACATTCAACATGCTTGTTACCAAGACTGCCTAAGGAATTGTTATTGTCGTCTTTTTAAATGTTTTTCAGTGTTTGTGAAAAGGCTCGGACTTTATTGTGCTAATTTGGATGAATTTTTTTCTGAACGGCTCATGAAATTCATATGGTTGATGCAATAACGATACAGTGTCATCATGTTTGGGATGAATCTGCAGGGGGAGTTAAGCCCCCGTTGCTCTGAAATACACTTTTTGAAAGAGACAATGGGCAACTGTGGAGTGTTTTATTGTTGAAGTATCATATTGATGCACAAAGCATTCATCGTCAAACTGAATATAGCTTCGGTAAAAACTGATGCCACAAGAACTGGTTGATGAAGTATCCTGTATCTTGTAGATGCTGCTGCAATTAGTTCTGCTGTTGCCACTGCTGCAGTCACTCCTGCACTCCAGGCTTAGGTCAGTGATGAAGCTGAGGTCGACTTGGGGAGCTGTTGCTATGTAGCAATTACTTAGCTTTGTTTGCTATGACAGGATCTGTCACTCCATGATTCTGTTCCTACAGTAAGAACTACCCCTGTGGGAGCTGCTGCTGTGCTTCTGTTTCTTCAGTAAGAATTGTTACTCCAGCAGGAGCTGTTGCTGTTCTTCTGTTACTCCAGTAAGAACTGTTACTCCTATGGGAGCTGTTGCTGTGCTTCTGTTATTCCAGCTGCAGCTGTTCCCATGCCATTGTTACTTCAGAAGTAACTGTTGCCATGCTTCTGTTACTTGTGCAGGAGCTGTTCCCATGCCTCTGTTACTCCAAAGGGAACTGTTGTCTTGCTTCTGTTACTTGTGCAGAAGCTGTTGCTATGCTTCAGTTACTTGTGCCAGAGCTGTTGCTGTGCTTCTGTTACTCCAGCTGCAGCTGTTCCCATGCCTCTGTTACTCAGAGTTACTTGTGCAGGAGCTGGTGCTTACTTTGGGTGTTATGCTACACTTGTTGTTGTTGCTGTCCTGCTGGTTCTACATGGGCAACTTCTCCACTGCTACGACAGTAGCTCTTGCTGTCATCAGACCTCCTGTATCTCAAAATGCTGATAAATCTATCCCCCGCTTGTGACATATTTGTGTTTAATTACTTTAAAAAGTACCATTAATATTGGCTGAACTTCCACCTATCTGATTTAGATTGAGGTGTTCACATGGGTAGCAGAGTGCTCAAGCAAATTGGTCAAATTGATTGCAATTATAAACATACCAAGAGCAAGGGGGATATTGATATAGCTGTAATAAAATACATATCCAGCCTTATAGTGTTATGAAGGGGATATTTGTCATTGTAGGGTAGCCCCCAGGTAGGTGTCAACATGGCACTTGACACAAGAAGGACAGGTGTCAAGTGAACATCATATTCCCCCACCCAGACCACCAGTCACACTCAGTGTCCAGGACAGTGCTGTTCAAGAATGTCTCCCACAGGGCAATGAGGGTGGGAGCGAAATGTTGTCAGCACTGTCCTCTGGTGGCAGATAGAAGGCAGATACAGTCAGCACAAGTCAGTCAGTCAGTATTAAATGCACTGGATCTGGCCAAGGCTTCAGCAAGCTGGGCTGAATTTATTTGAAAACACCTGAAAAGCATATGGGAGTTATAACGGATGTGCACATGGAGGCAGGGCAATAAAAAAACAACTTTTTGCCAATAACAACCTTTAGCTTCAGAAATTGCAAAGGTGCAAAGAGTCCGAGGAAGTAAATGAGAATGATTTGGAGAATTGGTACAATTGACGCAATAAAGTCAAAATCTACTGCAGGGCCTAATTGCTTTGGTGTTTTTTAATTTGGTGTAAACGGATGGAAGATGTTACTCATTAATTACTCTGCCTATCCCAGATAGAGAGCTGGAGGTTGTCTGCAGGGTGTTTCTCTGTAGTGTCCTGTTGATGATGATGTTGTTCTGGATGTGGATGCAGCTGCTGTAGTGGAGATCATGTTTCCATCTGGCTGAACTGGTGTCAGTTTGAATCAGTCTTTGTCTGGAGCTAGAGCAGTTGTTGAAGTCTTGTAAGTCTTGAGCCTGTGGCATGGTGATGATGATGATGATGATGATGATAGCAATAATCGTGATGATGATGGCAGTGATGGTGGTGATGATGATGATTGCAGTGATGATGATAATGATGATGACGACAATGATGATAATGATAATCATTATGATGGCAGTGGTGGTGTCAGTGACAATGATGGCAGTGATGATGATGGTGATGATGATGAATACGACAATGATGATACTGATAATCATCATGACGATGGTCATGGTGGTGTCAATGACAATTATGGCAGTGTTGATGATGATGATGGTGATGATGAGGACTAGGAGGAGGAGGACAGCAATGGAGTACCTACATTTACTTCGAAAGGGGCAACCCCAAAGTGCTCAAAATGGTTGGGCACCATCTGTGGGTACACGAGACTTTACCACAGCAATATAACTAACACTTCACTTCCCATTGTTTCCTTGCCTTCATTCATCCTCTGTTGTTTTTCTACCTTCGTTCAGGCAGTGGGGAAACCGAGTTGCTGAAGCATTCACTCATCTCACTGTAGTCCAGGGTTCGATTCACACATGGGTACAATGTGTGAAACGGATTTCTAGTGTCCCCTGCCATGATATTGCAGGATTGTATGCTAAAATCAGAGTAAAACTATACCGACTCATTCAAGTCCACAGATAGGTAGAAAGAGGTATTCTATATCATGTTGTGTTTACAATCATGGACACAAACACTGAACACGACCCTCAGCTCACTGTTTCAAGTATTTGCAAACAACCATGCCTACATAATCTCTAGGCTTAGTATTTCCCCTTCCCCCACAGTGTTTGAGTTTATCTTTAAATTTATTGCAAGTCGTGACCTAAAACTGATTTCTGTCGATTCAAGTCTCCATTCTGAAGGAGGCATTCTGGCAACAATTGAAACCTAAAAGCTTTTGTACCGCACAAACAATGTCACCATATATCTCCCAAATTTTAATTGGCTACCAATAAAATAGCGTTTGACAGCTCTTTTATAAATCATTGGTTTCCCATTAGCTCCCCAATGAAGTTCGTGCAACTAGTTAATTACTTCAGTACAGGGCCTCGTGTCAAATATCAAATATCGTGAACACTGTACAGGCATTTCTCTCCACACAGGATCATTTGGCCTTGTTACGCTAATCCCATTTTTGGCACACCTTCGTAAATCCATTCTTAAGGTAAATGTCATTTATGCAGTGCATCATTGTGCTTTGATTTCACTTTGATGCCAAAAGCAAGTGTCGTGTGTTTGGAGCACCTCTCAAGCCAGCAGTGTCCGATTGATCTAAGCTTCTGTGATTGGAAATACGGCATTTGGTGTAGGAGAATTGCAACTTGACTGTTGTCTGAGCTACTCCAGGAACGCTTACATCTCAAGGTGGACATATATCATCCGATCAGTTTAGAGGATCAGCTCTGAGCATTAAGGACCTCATAATTTCTCTTGTTCTCAACTCTCTGTGTTATTAAAGCGATGGAAAGCTAATATTTCATTCCTGCCCTTTGGTGTGGACTATCAAGAGATTTCTAGAATGCTTTGATTGTGCACCTTCAATGTCTCTTTATTCATGTTGAAAACAATCATTTGGTTGCAAGGTGGAAACTCAATGGCAGCCAAATATGACGAAAATGAATGTGATGAAATGGCAGTGTCTGAACCATGGTTTAACATCGTCACCACTATATCAAAACTGGTGCCAGCATGGAATTATCTGTCCTTTTAAATATCAGGAATCTTGAGCTTTGATGTGATGATTTTAATGACAGTTCATTCTTTCATGGTCTGTTTTACAGAGCCAAAGACAAAAGCATCCCTGAAAGTGTATTATTTGGCAAGTCAAGATTACCTCAGTTTCTTATGATAATGAAAGTCTTAACTTCCTTTTGTAAATTTTAAGATAATTTACGAACTTTCTTATGTTCGTCGAAGAGTCTAGATGTTTGTCTGTGTCACAAAAAATCTTTTTAAAGACGTGTGTAATTGTACCCACAATAAGTGCCTCTATATTTATAAAGTCAGTTATTAAAGTAAAACAAATTTGTTTTGGTTTGAATAAACTGGGCCCATGTGCCACATTGAAATAAGTGTTAGTTGTCATCATTTGGTTTGTAAATTGCACACTCAGCACTTTTTGATCTATTCAACAGGAAATGTGACTTATATGTCAATAAGGATGGATAAAAACGAGTATATGATCTGATATGTCAAGGAATCAAATTGATCCCTGTAAAAGAATTGTGTTTAATATCAGTGTGTGATGTTCAGGTGATTTTTTTTTAAGTTTTCCTCATCAACTTTAAGTCCATGAATTAGGTCATAGTGTATAAAAAATATAAATATATTCATTCAATAAACATCCCGAACTTGATAGATTATGATGTGATGTAACAGTTTTATTTTCAGACACTATTGATTTTTCTTCACTATCATATTAAACAGAGACAAAACCAGCTGCCATTCAATAGCTTGATCATTTAAGGCCATTTTTCTTTTCAGTGTTACTGATGTTGGTGTAAATATTTGAGTAGACTGACAGTATTTAAAATCAAATTTTAAGTATAAATTCCTTGTGTTTAAGAAAATTTCAAATAATTTTGCAAACAGGTTATGTATAGTTACATACTAGCTAGTTTAACTATAATGAAAGATACTATCTATATTGTAAATCTAATGGTATGTTATTAACTGAGGATGAATGGCATGTATATAATGCATACTCTAGTATCAGGAATAAAGAAATATTTTAGTAACTTCCCACAATCATAAATTTTATATCTATTCTACAAAGTGAAAATATGGATATGATAAGAAATGTATGTTTATTCTTATATCATGTAAATATGAGACACAAACCGTAGATACTGTACTGTACTCATGCTAAATGCATTGTCTGCGGCATACCTGCAATGGCTTGGCATTGAATACCCAAAATGTGCCATGCCATATGGGTTAGAGACTAACTAGCTTGCATAAACATTTGAGCTTAGAGAGTATAAGCTGATTTCCACTATACAGGTAACTACATTTTCTAAGAAAATGTTGAGTACTATTCAACCAACTTATAGATGACTTTCTTCAAAAGAGATGACGGTGTCATGAAGGCCATCTGAAACTGGTTGCACTGTACAAGACCACTGTCTAGAAGGGTTGTGGGACTACACTGGGAAGTCAAGTAACAGAGAGTAAATGTTTTTGTATGTTTTTCACGTTTTGTAGGGTGGATTCTTCGAAAATAACGTTCAACATGTGTCTTTGATTAGAGGCACAGGTGAATTGTTGTCCTGTTTAGAAGAAAAACTGGAACGTTGCATAACCGGTAACTTCTTTTGCTGTGCAAAGTAATGTGTTTTTCTGTTGGTAATGCAATAGTTTATAGGTAAACAGGTAACATTGAGAACAGTTTAAGGGACTTTGAGAATACCTTTGAAGGTATGTAATGTTCTGTTGATCCGTCTCGACGCAAATTGTTTTTGGCCATCTGGAAGTTGGTTTATGTGTTCCTCATCTCCAGACTCCAAAAGTGGGAGAAAGGAGAGGCAGGAAAAAAATGTAAAATTTCAGAAAAAAAATTCAAATAGTCTTTGAGACGTATTTGAGAAGTTGTAAAGATGAAGACAACCTGAGTTCTTTGGTTAGACAACTTCTTGACTGCAATGTATGTGACGTTTCAGTGTAGGAACTAACACCGTTATGATCATTTGCTCAACAGCAGTGTTACCACCTACTCTGAAATGTCACACTCATTGCAATAAAGAAGTTGACTGTCCATAGAACTTGGTTTTCCTTCAAATTTAAAATGTTTGTCACAGTTTACTTGGCTCTCTTGGTAATAGTCTGTCATTTATGCTGTAGATTGAGTTACTTTGCTTTGAAACTAGTTTCATTAATGAAGATGAAGAAAGGCTAAACTGACCTGTTTTTTTCAGTGTGTGAAAGGGTAACAGTATATTTTTAACATATCAGGGCATGAATATCCAAGCAGCAGGCAAACTGAGGTGAGAACACTATATTCTTACATGCACTGAAAGCTTTCTTACTAATACTGTAGAACAGGTTCGTCTGTGAGAAACGTTTCTGTTTGATCACATTGTTTGATCATTCTTGCAATACAAAAATGTTTATTATATATTATATTGAACAATTACCACTGTTTACTTTTATTTAGATTTCCTTATGTGGAATAGAAGTATCTGATTTAGTGCAGCATTAGTCATTTTCTGACCACTGGATCTGGGTTTGCAAAGGGTTTGATTTTTGGAGGTTCATTTCAGGGTGACTTTGGAGAATCCATTTGTAATCACATGCATGTACTGGGATTATTTCAGACAGTCTTAACTGATAGGTACAAGGGAATTTCAGACAGTTTTTAGAGTTGTGGAGACAGGCAGGGTATGCTTGCCCATGTTGACATCAAGAGTCCTCTCATGTAAATATGTTCCACACATGTCTTGATGTTACCATGAAAATATCGACTTTCCAACTGTATAGACAAATCTGTTCCATGTGCTTCTGTGAACACACAAAACCTCTGTCTTTCAGCATATGGTCAAAGAAAAAAGGATAACTTATTGTTTATAGACATCATCTGATGCCCCTAAATGGCCCCCCACTCTCATCCATCACTCAACATGACTCATGACTCTTCTGCTGCCTTTGACAAGTTCCCTTTACCATCATTCTCTGATGGATTATTTCTGTCAAACAGACTAAGCAAACAGCTAGAGTCACCCAGCAGTTTTCTGTTTTCAAAAACGTACAAATATTGTGAATATTTTATCAACAATTGGTTTCAAAAGCAGTCTATCACTAGCCAAAATAATGGCCTATGTCGTGTGTTTGTTTCAACTCGACTCATTTATCAAGATTTAAATGACAAAATTGTAGCTATGCTTTTTGTTTCATCCTTGGAATATGAGGCAATTATGTAAATTTATCTTACCAAAGAGAGTCTTTATGTTTTGGATGGATGAATTATCTGTTGTTTTTTTTTCTTGCCATTGAATATTTCTGTATTTGATCAAACTGAGATAGATGTTTTACATATGTGTTTCGCGATCTTGGCTGTTCGTTTCAGCCTTTGTAGTGTACGGTGATCAGTAGGTTAAGTAGCATGTGTGACATTGATGAATAACCATTATATATTACAGCTATGAATTATGGCATATTTTTTTGTCAGGGCCTGTTTTTGAGTACTGAGATGATGACTTTACTTGTATTCAGAAGTGTTACTTTTACTTTATAGTACTGGGTTAGTATTGTGATTGTAGTGCTGGGTTAGTCTAGACCTGTGAAGGTCCTGGGGTAGAATAGGCCTTCAGCAACCCATGCTTGCCATAAAAGGCAACTCAGCTTGTCGTAAGAGGCGACTAACGGGATTGGGTGGTCAGACTCGCTGACTTGGTTGACACATGACATCGGTTCCCAATTGCACAGATCGATGCTCATGTTGTTGATCACTGGATTGTCGGGTCCAGACTCGATTATTTACAGACCGCCGCCATATAGCTGTAATATTGCTGAGTGCGGCATAAAACTCAACTCACTCACTGGGTTAGTCTCATGATAGATGTTTTTGCCTGTCACCTGGGTTTGATTCTCATTACAACATTTGTTAAAACCATTTCAGCTAGAGTAATGTTTGAAAGTAATGTTCGCTCCCTCCTTCCTTTCCTCCCTCCATCATCCACTCTTTCACTCACTTACTCCTGAAGATGGTGTACTTATACCTGTCTCCGCAACCACAGCCATTGCCGTTGATGAAAACAGTTGAATGAGACCCACAAGTGACTCACTTATTTCCACAAACCACAATTTATCCTGAGTTTTGTCCCAGCCATCACAGGTTGTTTTGGAAGACAACAAGACCCTTCCAAAGAAACGCCTTGCTACAAAAACATACATGGAGGGTCCACATTGAAATTCCCCTCTATTACAAAGTAAAAGTTAAACCAATATTTGAATGCATACCTTCCCACACAAAAATAAAAGGAATCTTTCGGCTTGAGTCAATGTTTGGTGAAACTGGTTATGCGTGGTTTAGCACCTGTACGTTTGCTCCAGATAGAGTTATGTATAACTATCGACAGTCCACACAACTCCGCTATTGCCAGACCACTAAAGTAGAGGTAGAGACGCGGGTTATATCAATATTTGGTGACACCGGCGACGGATTAGCGAATCCACACTTTTGGTCGTGTCTCTGAATCTCTCTAGGTGAGAGCGTTCTTTTCTTAGGGACATGTTTCGATGTTGGGGATTAAGCTCAAGAAGCCCTCCTCGTCACAGAAGTGTGATATGTTGTTTAACTTTTCAACCTTTGAGCCAATGGCAGATGGTTTCTGTGTGGTGAGTAACCTGAATTAAAGTGCCAGCACAGGTTTGAAACATAGTTGGGATGCAGATGGAGGGATTTCGATTGGTATATTGTTTGAATAGCGTCATATTCCTCATGCTTCTCAGATAACCAGCATCTTCTCCGCGCTGGAGGATGTGAGTCTGTGCCATGTGAGATGGCCCTCTATTCTGTAATACCAGTGAATGAGTGAAGGAAGGAGTGAGTGAGTGTTGGAGCGAGTGGAGAAATAAGTGTTAGAATGAGTGAACATCTTTTAGATCTTGCGTTAGTTTCTTTTTTTTTTTGTTTCTGCAATGTTAAACCAATAATCACCAAGAATCATGAATTTTACACTTTTTCACGTTTTTTAACGAAAATAGAGGTATTATCGGGATGAGTGTCCGCTTGTCCGTCAATTTTCTGTTCCCAAAGAAGAACTTAACCATTATATATTTTGCTCATGAAACTTGCTGTACAGTTCAATTTTGCGTTAAACTGATTAGGGATATAATTTTAAAAATGATAGTAATTTGGACATATACTGAATATCAGGTTTATATACATTTCTGAGGTCATACTACAAAATCAGTAAATATTTCTGGATAAAACTAGAACATTTCATTTAATTATTTGTCATATTGAAAAATACACAACAGCAATATTGCCCTGAATATTTTGTTTTTGAATCAAAACATCCAATGGCAGCTAACCAAAATGAGGATTATAAGTAAATAATTCCTTTTTTGAATTGCTCAAACCTTTATCAAAACTTTCTACCCTACGCCCCTCCTCCCAGGAGCACTAACACCCATTATGATTACATTGTCCTTGCTCCCTGTATTGTGGAGCCCCACTAATATATTCCATCAGTACTATCAGATGAGACTTCAATTATTCATATCACATTCCTCCCTTTATTATCTGACTGGAGAATATTTTTTCTTTGATGTAAAATTTCAAACAATGTCACAATGTCCATATCACAAAACAAATCAAAAACAGTTAGAGCCTTTTTGCATTTCCTTCTAAAGGTATAATTTTCAAGGGATCTGATTTGCCCAGGGCAAGTATGTCGTGTCTTCCACGTTCTGTGTGAGACACACTTCGGTTTTGCCATGCTAAGGCACCGACATTAGGCTTTATTGTCCTCCCTTGCATGCAGATTACAACCTTTGAGACTTTGGTGCTAATCCCTATACATACCACTAGACTAGGATGTTAGTGGCCATATTGAACAATCCCATAGGATTTTCCGGGAAACTACTTGTACTGCCTTCCTAATCAAGGCAGTTTAGTAGTCAATCTCTTAGGAGCATCTCCACAGCTACCACTAGAGTCTTAATATCAGCAAGTATATATCTGTACTTCCCATAGGGGTTCCCACACAACTAGTAAATACTGTGCAGATAACCTCCAATATGTATACTAATATGGTGGTTGTATGGACAATAGCTTGTTGTCTGCAGTGTGGTTGTATTTTATTGATTTTTCATCTGCCTTGTTATTTGAAGGTTTGTAGTGATGGAAGAGTCATTCTACCCTTTCACATCTGATATTCTTAACACAGCAAGAGATGTCTTATTGAGGGAAATGTAATTATCACACAAAATAAAAAAGTGAAATTTTATGATTTTGTTGTATATTTAGGTTACATTGTAAGTGGTTGTAGTTCTTTGAAGTTAATTCAGTTCTTGTAATACTTGAGGGCTTACAGTACTGAGCAAACAGTATTATGATAGGGTACTAAAGATGCATACTTGCATAGCTTATTCATGCAGATTCTAGTATGTATTGACATCAAGGGCTTTCCCCAAATCATGGTGCCAGAATGTGAAAGAGACCAATTTCTGACAATTTAACAAACTGATAAACATTTGATTCTTCAGACTCCATGTCTCGTTCATTCCATTGTCATTAACTTCAAAGATAGCTAAAAATGTTTGGCTGATTCATCACTGACCAAATTGCTTTACAGACAGTTGGTCTGGGCACTACTGCTGGTGCTTTTAGCCTTGGTTCAGTGGAAAAAATCATTTTGAAATGTAAAAAACATTCTCTTTAAATGTCAATGAGTGACTATTCATTTTAAACTGCATTGAATTCTCTTTCATAAGAATTCTCACTTTCAATGAATTCCATGATTTCTTGCGTTTTTAATGAATTGCATGGAAACGTTTTTGGTATAGGGGAGTTCTTTTTGAAGGAGCCACAACAGGGTCTTCTGTTTGTTTTGAGTTTCCAATTGTCATTTAACAAATTAAGATGATGGACAGTTTAATCTGACATCATTTGGAATTTGCACGTTACATTGTCGTTCAACAAATTTCACAGCTTGCCTTTGAATGAAGTGGGCTATTACTAGACTGTGAAGAGCAGGTTGATTTGCTGACCATGTGTTAGGGATTGGGTTATTGTGCTTGTCCAAATAAGCATTGCTGCTACTGCTCCAGACTTTTGTCCACCATCCAAGTCCTGTATTGTTATCCTTGGTTGTCCTTTATTCTCCCACCTGTCCACCAGTCTGACCAACTGACCACTCTCCGCATCTTGTTTTGACAGATCAGCCCATCACACATTTAATTAATTGCATTGAATTAAGTAAAATTATACACTTAAAATATTTTCCAATAAATGAGTAACACCAATATTCCTAAATTTTGCATATGATAAGTAATTTCTTTATTTTCACAGATGCTGAAAAAAAAATCTATAGTATTTTTAAATCAACAAATGAACTACACCTTAACAAATCAACCTTCAAAACTATTAATGTCTGTTTAGATCCAATACTGTCATAATTTATGGCAAAATCTGGAAAATTTGTTCCCGTTAACCAGTATTTGTAGCAGATTTGGGGTTATTAGGCACAAATAGGGGCTTTTTTTAGACCCATCTTTTCCTTTGAACATTGGAGTTATGTCCCCTTGTCTGGCCTGTGCTATGGCAGTACTGAGTTAGCAACCAGACAACAGATGCCCTCCACACAATGCTGGAGGTCCCATTTTATTTGATGTCTCTCCCATTGTTCAGTCAGCTGTTGATAACAATGACAATTGGACAATTGGTTTGCCTGCTTCATTCACAGCGACAAGAGAGCAAGAAGCATATTAAAGAAATCGGCAATAACTCTCGCGTTCCACATTGTACAGAACCAGCAAGGCCCAAACTAATTTGTTGAGAGGTCTCCATTTGGTTTGCTTCCATTGTGTGACCTTAAAATCTATTGTCAGATTTGAATTTCAAGTCAAATAATTACTTTTGTGGGATCAGATTGGTTCTGATTTAAAGAATTTTATGTAACATAAATAAGGGTGTTTCAGCATATTCAGTGAAAAATTGCTTTTGTAGCAGGATCTGGTCCTCCATTAACTCAGGTTGTGACATAAAGTACATGCTGCAATACATTCATTCCAGTCATCATGTAGTTTAACTAAGCACTTGTCAAAAATTGCTCAAATGTTATGTGTCTCAAGTGGGGATTTGATGTCCACAATGTCCCATAAATGTGCATGTGTAACAGATTCAGCTTGAATGTCGACAACGTCCATATAAAATGTCCAGAAAAATTGTTATGTCAACAATGTTGGATTAAATTTATTTTGTGTCACATTTAGATTAGATGACAGCAATAAGTGTTGATTTGAATTCAAACTTGAAGTCAACAGTGTCCAAATAATGTTGGTTTCCCCAAATGAGGCTTTCATGACAAGTTCAGATGATATTCTGTGTGTCAGTGCACCTCAGTGATATTGATTTTCATGATGCAACAATACACAGGATTCAAATACAACTCACTGCCATTATATAAGTGTAATTCTACCCTGGATGGAACCATGGTGCTTGTCACTGTCTCAACAAGCAGCTGATGTATCTTGACCTGAAGCTCAGGGACAAAACCGTTTCAGCGTTACCCTGGTTTTTAACTGGGGCATCATGTGGTTAAATAATGTAATATAAAGTCCATGTAATGAAATAAAACATCATGACTACACGTAAGAACACCCCAACTCAGGAAAGAACCTGTCTGAATATGTGAAATATTGAATTTCCAATGATGGAGTGAATTTCACTCAACCCCCAGGGGGCGAGATTTGTCAGATGAATTGGGCGGAATATTCCTGGAAGATAATGTACAAGTCTTCAGAAAAAGTTATCTCCTGTTCCAAGAATCCTGCCTGTGGAAAAAAGAGACAGATAAAAAAAGTTTACTCTCTGGAAAAAAATGATTTGTGAAGAAAAAATCATGAACAAGTGTTTTGTGCACTTCTGGGAAGAAACTGTCACAGTGTTTGACGAACTTGTTTAAAACAACGACCAATTTCTCAGTCCAGTGCTTGTGTTTATTGTCTTACAATGTTTTTGGGTGAAATGTTTTGCTTTTTAACCATTATGATGAGATTTTGCATGATGGATTTAGAATTTCGGTCCATTATTTCAGGGCAGAGAAGATTCAATTTTGTGACAAGTGATTGTATTTCACTGCTATGAGGAAGAAAACATTCACTTGCTGTAATTGAAATGGAATTTGAGTAGTACAGTTTCTTTTCATGTTTTTGTCATGAAAGAAAAGTGATTAACTTTTGAACAAAGGATGTTTGTGAAATGAACTGTAGGAATATGCTGTGTAATGTCAGACCAGACCAGTATTTTTGTTATTATTTTTGATTATTTGTTTGTTTGTAACTCAATACAGAGCTGTGTGATGTTATCTGTGAATAATAAACTCTTGTAATCCAGGGATCGATTTCATGAACATCAGAGTAGGCAAGCGAGATGTGTCGCATGGATCACCAAGTGTGTTGTTATGATGAACATGGCTGACTGAACATAAGTCCATATTAGAGTTACGATCACCTCATCACTAGGATCAAATGGGTGTCTGCTATTGTTTCCACAGCAGACTTGATACTACACCGTATCATTTAAAATAACACTTTGAAAAAAACATTAAATTTATATATCTGTTTTGAAAGCTGTGTAGATTAGTCATCCTAGCTTCAGTTTTCTTATATCTGATGGACTTAATGTGTGGACATGTTGTCACGGCAATTGACCTTGAGACTCCGACAACATCTTGGAGCCTCTCTACTCATACAATCATGAAGACTCAGTCGTAATCAGTCAAAAGATGACAAGATCATCAGAAGCATTAAGATAAAAATCAAAGGAAAGAGGATGTCCCTGGGCAATGTAACAATACATACATCAAATCAAGGATAGATAATAACATACATCAAGATGATTGCTTCTAACACAGACTGACATGTATATTTCATCCTTAAACAAGGGAGGTTCCACAATGATTGTCGTTCATGTTACCACTGTCCTTGTATATATCATTCTCAGTGGAAGACATTTCCTGCCAGTGAAGGAGGACTGTTGAAAACAGTATGCGATATTGTATTTGTATACGGTGCCAATGCTTGATGGAGATTGTATAATTTATTAATACCATTTGATTAAATGATTGCTACAAGCTTAATATGGCTGGAGCCAGACTGTCTCCCTGGAGGTCACTTGGCACATATTTGCTTACCATTCGGTCAGCGGGCAATTCCTTGTAGATTTAGTGTACATTTAGCTCTGGTGTTTGGTTGTATATTGTGTAAATGATTGTTTATGCGGGTTTTCATAAAAGAAAATGGTATTCCTGGGAATCCAGGAATTTTACACTTCACCCAGTGTCTGCCAGATTGCCGGGGTGAAGTTGTAAGTGTCACAGTTAATTTTTGTTGTGTGAAACAAAGACAAAAATAACTTCCAAATTTCGTTTTATGGTGGGCTGTGATTCATGGCTTTATGCTGATACTGCACCACAGCTGTATAAAGTTTGTTAGGTTTTAATGGTCATTAGCGAGAAGTTTCCCCAACGACAAATGACATTTATTGGAAAATGTGTGTTATATAAAAACTCCCTGTCCATTGTAGCACCTGAAAGGCTTTGTCTGGGAAAACCGCAACAGAAATTGTCGTTTTATGACATCCTTGCAAACATGAAAACGATGACACATTCTCAGTTGAGAATAAATTAATATTGTTTTAATTAACTTTTCTCCATATGACTTTAATTAAGGTCCAGGAGAAGACCCTCTAGCAGATGAATTCGTTAACTAGAACAATAATAAGCTGTGGGGAAAACAGCTTTTATGACTTTTTTTCATGACAATTTTTGTTAATTGTACTAGTTTCTTGTCCCGTTAAGAGAGTTTATCCCCACTGCTGATTATAAATCTCTCAGCAGTGGGAACCTAAATGTTGCATTTGAAATCAATTAATTTGAAGGCGTAATAGATCATTGCTCCCTGACAACTAGTAATTATTTGTAGCCGATAAACGGAAATGACAAGTGCCTATATACTGTATTGAAGCTTTGGAACATCATAATAACTCAATTATGGTGACATTATGAGATATTCCATGGCATATTTGTGAAACTAGGGGTATTTGTATTTATTCCTTATTTTCTGCTGTGAAGTGAGATGTCTGGGTCTGTCTGGCCTGACGTGCTGGAGATACCTACTTGTTTACAAAGAATATTGTTCTGTAGACAAGATTAGTTGATCTAGAAGTCTGTACACAGGAAAGTGTTTCGTTAGCATCCAGATTAACCAGGTTTCAATGTAAGGTTAATAAGTTATTTGCAGCTCATTAATCAACATTTCATTGTTTATTTCACATCATAATGTTTACTAATGTTAGGTGAGTTCACACAAGTAGGACCATTTTCTCTTTTCATGAACATATTCCACAGCTTGTCTGTGTAGATATAGAAAAGATATAAGACTATATCGGAAATACCTATCAACAAACTTGATAAATATTTAAACTCCGGCACAAGTTTGTGTTTATGTTTCCAACGCAATCTTTTGCCACAACACAACCTTCCTTTCTTCATCTTGGTGCTTCTGCTGTTGCTGATCTCATCATCAAACTTCAAACTTCTCAAAACCCAAAACGAGATATTGTGAGAAATGTGTATGAAGTGAACCGATTTTGGCACCATACATTACCAATTGCCAGAAGTAGCCAACTATGAATGCTTGTCATGTAATACAGTATGGAAATTTCCACAAAGTAGGTTATACAATGCTTTAATGGGCCCAACATGCAAGGGTGAATACCATGGTTCCTGAGAAGTGGTTTGGTAACGGCATCGTCCATGTTGTCATTGTCTCCGTCATTCCAGAAATGAGGTATTACGTCTCCCACTTATAAATGCTACCCTCCAAATGTTCTCAGTTTGCTGGCGTTAAATATGCTGCCATGTTTCTCGAGTCATATTTCAAAGTCATATTGAGAATGGAAATTGCTAGTACGGAGTGTCTGGCACACTCCTGCCAGACATGCTTATCGAGGAGAGTATGTCAAAAAAACAACTGCTTTATAATTTTCATGATTAAACTGATACACAGTACCTTCTGTGTGGCTTCATGGTCTCATTGTGACTCAAAATGTTTTAAAGTATCAATTAGAGTTTCTTTGCATGAAAAGCTATCCATTACTGTTGAAATGTGAGAGAGTATGTATAATTTTGCCTTGGTAGAGACTAAAATTACTGAAGAAAAGTAAGTATCCTGTCATAAACTAGAAACTGTTTCAAAAGTTTTTTTGATAACTTTTCTACATTTCTGTATATTAGGAAATGGCATTTATGGATGAATTATGATGGTGATTATATTTGAAAGCAGAATGTTGCCAAATGGAACTCATACTGCTTCAGCGAATATTGTTTGTTTTTTAGCTGATGCGCATGAGACGAGATTGAGATCACTTGTCACACGTCCCATCTGTAAAGTATTCATAGGCTTATTTTTCAAATTGATTTTCATGTAAATATTTAATAGAAGATTTACTCCCATGACAGAGCATTTTGCTTGAGAGAGGTCTGATGAAGAATTATTGTCTACAAAATTTTTATATTTGCAATTAAATTTTTAATTTTGTTGAAGAAATCAAACATGATGAATTTCTTTAGAGCAGCAAGTCTTAGGCTTAAAACTTTCCAGTGCATGTGAAAATACCAGCTATGGTTGGGTTCAAAGTGGGTCACATCACAAGATGCTATTATCATCTGTAAATAGCTTAACAATTAGTCTAAGGCCTTAACCAAACAGGCAGAATTAATTTTTGAAATGTGATCTGTGATATTTCTGAGATGGGTTCTGGTAGACCTTACCTGTTTGTCAACCATATGTAGGTCTATTGTTACCCACAATGCATCTGTCTCTTGACCAGATGGACAACATGGTCAAGTGTGTTTGGAGAACCAGAATCTGATGGTGTGGCCTGACCATCAGTGATGTGTTATCTAGATTACAAGTGAAGATGAAATGAATTTTTGAGTTGTTTGACAAGTTCTGAGTATTCAGAGTATGTATATGCATTCATGCTCTTATTGCTAGAATAATTTGTGCTTTTTTCAGAGTTTGAATTATGTGTGAGAAAAGTTTGGTGAAAAATTCTTTGTTGTTGTTATTGCTCTCAGCATTCTAGGTTAGCAGATGGGCCTCTTAATGGCATTGTTTGCTGCGTTCTAATGTCACAGTTTGACAATTTCAAAGAACTTCGCTTTTCCAAAATGTACATGGCATACACAAAATATTTCAGTTTCTTTGTCTGGGGAGTTAATAACCGATTCGGGAAGAAGAGACCTTTGACATCAATTTAGCTGTGAAGAGCATGTTATGTTGAAGTCATGTTTAATACTTGCTCAGGGGTGGTATGATCACACACAGGAACAGTCTTGAACCATTAGGAAAGTGTCGCCAAACAAACCTGATCACTTGCCTCTTGTTAAAGTGTTGTGACACGACACAGTGTTAGGGTCACCTGCGGACAATACACCCGCACTCACATCATGCCTCACAGACTTGATTGTCAAATACATGCATATTAGCAGGAAGGACAAAGAAAATTCATCCTAACCAGGAGAATTAGTGCTTCTTACTGTTCAGGCTTTCTCCAGATAACAATCTACTTATTTCCTGTCTATGGGCAAAACGTCCCTCTTCTGAATCTGATTAATGTGAAATACTTCCAGCCAAACTTGAACTGTGGTGATTTGACTCGTCTTAGTGAGGAATCTCATTTGGCCATTTGTTTCTATTCATCAACTGTCAGCTTTGTACCTCCTTATCATAGAGAGTTCCAAAAGGGTAGCAACTTATGTTGAGGCCTTGAGTGAAGAGCCATATATTAATCTCAGTCCCTCCCACGTTTAATTGCCACAGTGTAACAGCTATGACCATGAGGGAGATTTGTCACTGAAGGAAATGAAAATACTTCCATGGCTGCATGTATGAGATAATGGGAACTTGAACATGTTTGTTTCTAGTTTGTATGTGGAGTAAATATGTCATGTGCTCGAAAGTGTTTAAGATCGGTTTTGTTAGTTTTGTGAATTGTAAGAAAAATGCTATCTCTTGATCATTAGAGTCATTTTTTTCAGTTAAGTGTGTTTATAGAGGCATTTTGTGTTGAGTTTAGATAGTCTGATGTTGCTTGATGGTTTTATGGTTTTTGGAGATAGTGATTATCTGTGGCCATGATGGTGTCATATTTGGTGTGGTTTGGTGTCTGGATAGAGTGATGGGTAGAGGTGGATAGTTGTGTGGTTTGAGATTACTGGTTGTTTAGATTGTGATGGGTGTTTCTGTGGCTTAAAAGTGATGTAAGTGACTCTGATGGGTGTTTTGGGACTCTTATGGTCTGTGTGGTGGATGGCTCAGCTATTGTAATGAGTATGGGATAGGTAGTTTTGTGCTTGTTCTTGTTTCTCTTGCTTGTTGCAAGAGGCCACTAAAGGGATCGGGTGGTCAGGTTCCCTGAATTTTTTGACACATGTCATCAGTTCCCAATTGTGCAGATCGATGCTCATGCTGTTTATCACTGGATTGTCTGGTCCAGACTCAATTATTTATCGACCACTGCCATATAGATGGAATATTACTGAGTGTGATATAAAACTCAACTCACTCACTATTATTAGTTTACCAAATTCTGATGTATGGATAGGTCTGATAGTGATTGCAGGTGATACTGATGACTTTGTTATCTTGCTTTAACTGTATGATGTGTATTTGGAGAGTACTAGCAATGGTGATGGGTAGTTAGATGGTTGTATTGAGTGGATGATGGGTATTTGTCGAGTTTTATTGTTCATGGCACTAGCAACGGTGATGGGTAGTTAGATGGTTGTATTGAGTAGATGATGGGAATTTGTCGAGTTTTATTGTTCATGGTACTAGCAATGGTGATGGGTGGTTAGATGGTTGTATTGAGTGAACGAGTGAATTGTATGAGTATTTGTCGAGTTGTATTGTTCATGGTAGTATTGACCATGGATGGATAATGATCTCACCCCACCTGCATCATTTAAATCATGCATTCTAAATCGCATTGCTTAAGTACTGGTGGCCTGATGATCTCTGTTTGACACAGCGTCTTCTCCAGAGAGAAGACGCCATGTTCCCAGTTCTGACTGTTCAAGTTTCCTTCTCTATCGTGGGATCCATGTTTTTTCTCTTCTTTAAAAAGAAATGCAATACTGATTTGTTCCTTCCTCCTCCTAACAAACTTTGTGTGAGCAGCACCATGGTGTTATTGTCTAGCTATAGACTACAAGAATGTCTTGGATGGCATGACATTTACAACAGACACCATGATAGAATTCCACTGAAGGTCAGCTCCACCCATTCCAAGAATCCTGAGACAAGGAGGTGGTTCCACTGTTTCCTTCTGCTTTCTGATGTTGATTGGCTAAGGCAGCTACAGATAATGGATAGTTCTTTGCTCAGCTGTTTATGTTTGGGAAGATTTAGTGTTTCTCATGATACAGACATGTGCTCATGCTTTCACTCAGAGGTTTGACTGATCTGTTGACACTTAGCTTGTTTGCCAGGTCTGGTGACACTTTACTAATGTGCCATGCTGAGTGACGTGTTACTATCTTGCCAGGTATGGTAAAAACATCAGATGGTTGTTTTGCTACTTTAGTGTAGATTTCTATATATACTTCTGAGGTGATTGAAAGCTCTTTGTCTGTGGCTATAGGGCAGTATAGCATCAGTGGGCATAGGTTAATGCTGCTTACGCTGGGCCAGGGCTGATGAATCAGACAGCATGGCCCCTGTCAATCTTTAATGACTCAGATCCTTAGAAGTATGGGATCTTTGTCAGTGGAGGGATTTGTGGTACATCTTTCATAATTACATTGGTGAAAAAAGCACAAAAATATATGAATTTCTTGCAAGTTTCTTGTACAGGGTTCTCCTCACTGCTTGACTTGCAAATGAATTTTTGATGAGCTGTCTTTACGACTACCCTTTCTTCTACTGATCTATACTGTATCAATGTGGACGACGTATTCTTGCTCTGAACTTGTGATAGAAATGTATGCATACCTACATAAGGAACAAGAATGAATCATGGCACTCAAGAAGAAGCTCCACGTTTGGGAAATATGAAACTCATATTCTCGGAATTGAAATGAATTTCTAATCCATTTATTTGACAAAGCAAGACATCAACATGCAAAAATCATGAAACAAGCCATTTGGGTAAAGTTTTTGTTGATGAATACCATCTCGCATTCAAGGCCATTTCTGGTGGTATATCAATAAGTCAGAAAGTGGTTCAAGAAACCAATTTATAACAGAGAATTTATTTTCTTGTATGAATATTGTAATGCTTTCTGTTTCATCTGTTGGACTAATGTAAGTTGGTTTTAGGAAAATGTCGTCATATTTCCCTGCTAACTTTCATCCATTAGAACCATGAATTATGTGAAATCTTGTTAGGAAAATAGTACCACCATGCAGTGAATTCTTTCTCTGCTGTTCTGTCTCCCAGATGGGATATTGATATCAAATTTGCCAGTGATATCAGCATAGGTTTGTGTATGTTGGGTAGAGGGCGGGTGACCCACGTGGTGGGCACATGGTCGGCCATTATGATATGACAAGGAAGCATAGCCAACCCATGTTTACACATTCTCCTCCTGTCCTTTTAGCTCAATTAATACCACTTAGGACAACTTGCCCCGAAAATCTCAACCATACTTCTCTCGGGTTCCAGTATTTTTGAAGTAAAACTACTGTCCTTTTGTGGGATGTGAAAATACAAAATGGTGGAAGACCACATATGGCGGACATCACAAGGAGCTATATCAAAGCTACCTCTGGTACAGGGAAGTCTTTCATGTTGTTTAATTTGCTCAGAGCCGCTAAGTTCCATAGTTCCTGAATTTGGGAATTTGACCAACTTGTTTGATTCCGGAAGTGTCCAATCTGTTCATGCTTCAACCTCATTCTTGTTGGCCAGAAATATGTGAAGTCTTCAAAACGGATGTTGATTGAAGAGGAAGCTATTTGAAAGTGACATATTTTGTGTCCCCTATTAAAGTTTATTACTTGCGTGATGTGGGAATTCAAGTTTGAGTGAATGACTTGTACAGCTTAGGTGTAAATACAAAAAGACTCGGAATTTTCAGAGACAAACTGGGTGTCTAGTCTGTCAAATTGTTTATGTTTAAGCATGCTACATAACTTGAGTTAAAGTTGCTATAAACAGACCTAATGTAGCAATGTTCAGAGTCACTAATGTATTAGAAAATGTCAAATACTATTATGTGTACAGCAAGCAATGTTTTATTCAGTCCCTACATGAGGATGGCATATTCCAATCAAATATTAAATTATGTAGATTAGAAATGCCAACATCCCTCAATGCATAAAGGTTATTAAACTTGATATTTAGTGTCTGAAAGTGTTTAAGTTTCATAGAAGCATTTATGCAGAAAACCCTAAGACTTCACACATTGTACCCATGTGAGGATTCAAACTCAGACTTCAGAATGATGTGCAAATGCTTTAACCACTAGACTACCCCATTGCCACATGATATAGACTTGAGTGTTTGAAACAATTAAGTGTGAATAATGGCTTGAGATATTGAATAACATCTGCCTTATTTATGGTTGTACACAGGATATTTATGTGACTCCCCTCAACAGAAACAGATAATTCTGGATAGGTTTATGTTAATTGTTAACTGTTGGATGCGTCATGGATGGAACAGGCTGGTGATTCACATTCAGGTCTGTAGTAAAACCACATGATACAAATACTGTGATTAAGACTGCATTAGAAGTAATGAGTAATCAGTAATGACTGGTGGCTTTATGATGGGGGACTTATTAACTGTAATTGTTGCTGGGAGTTTGATGGTACAGTGACAAGACTTCCAGTGCAGGGTATGTAGCAAGCTGACCACCCACTACTGCTGCAAATTGCCATTGAGTCGTTCTCCCAGTGTGTAAATCAAAATCCCCCCTCTTTCCCCATCTGCCGCTAAAATCAGGGAGTAGATATTACCATTTGTATCATTTTCTCCATTTTTATGATCATGTTGATCATTGCTACTGGTTTACTTCTCTAATACAACTTCCTGTTTTGAGCTCCCTGCTGTGATAGAGTGAGATGTGTTTTACGCCACATTCAACAATATTCTAGCAATATGTGGTAAAATAATCAAGTCTGGACAAAATCCAGTGATGGACAGTATAAGCATCAGTCTACACAACTGGGATTATGTGAGTCGAGTCAGCGAGCCTGATCAACTCGATTCCATTAGTTGCTTCTTTTAGCAAGCATGGATTACTGAAGATCATTTCTAATCTAGATCTTCATGGGTTTGTTCCTGGCTGTGCACATGATGGCAGAGATATGTGATACATTGTGTCCGATGATATGTTGTGTGATCAGGATTGTTTTAATATGGAAATATTATGAATGGTTCTCTAATATTACAACAGTGGGAAAATTGTTTCTAAAATATTGAAAAGTAAGTTTTATAGAATCTAACTTTTATTAAGAATGTTTTTGTTGTTTTTTTTGTTTGTTTTTTTGGGGGGGGGATTGTTCTGTGACAATGTGATTGGAAGTAGGGTTTAACATAGACTTTGTCCCTGAATGTGTATCATTTTGATAGTAACAAATAAACCTGTTTAAAATGAAAAGGAGGGTTGAGAGTTCGGAGATTCAGAACTGAGGAAATCTAGACTTGCTTCATTTAGAGCTTCACCATTGTAGGGAGGGAAGGCAGAAGGGCACATAATATGCTGCAGAGACTGTGAGATGGACTACCAGACAGACCATTTCTCTGACATAGCCACGTGGCTGTTTGTACTCATGCAGACTGATGCCAGTTTTATAGTGTTTACCCTCTGGGATATCATGATATTCAATTTAACAGGAGACACCCCACTCCAACATGGTACTCTGACTCCAAGTGGACCAGACCTCGTTGTCTCCTCTTAATGCCCAGTATGATCACAAGTATCACCTAACATCTGTTGGTGCGAGGGTGTTGGAACTGAACCATCTACTCATCACTGTGGGCTAACACATTGTCCACTGTACCAGTGTTTGAGATCACTGCAGCGCTGTCTACGTGTGAGAGTTAACATCTGAAAGTGTTTCAGTTATATCAGAGGGTGTCAACTTGAGGAGGGAAGAAAGCTGAATTTGATGCAGTTCAAATGTTAAGAGGAATGTATAGAGAAGGGAGATATTTATGAGAAAGTGACAAGAAAGCAGGCGTAATAGAGGAAGAAGATTGGACTTAAGTCTATTCATAGAATAAAGAAAAGATCAACAACAAAACATGAAGAAAGAAGATAGTAGATTTATAAGATAAGTGATTAGTGATTAGAAAATATGCAACAGTCCATGAAAAGATAAGTAGACTGAATAGAGGAAAAACAGGATTGGTGAGTGGAAGATCTGAGCAATAGAAGTTGAAGTGAAGAGAGAAGAAGAAAGAAAGAAGAAGAAAAAAGAGAACTAGTGATTAGACTTAAACTGATTCAAAGATTAAAGAAAATATCAGCAAGAAAAGAAGACATTGTTACCCTGTTAGTGTGGAGTACTTGTGGCGGCTGACAGTCAGCTGGTGATGACTTGACCAGAGCTCTAGAGTTCCTGGACTTGATGTCACTAGCACCTGGACAAGGGTGGGGGTGGAGGAGGAGGTGCTGGTCAAATGGTCATCTGGACACAGTTCCCCAGCAAGAAACAGTTGTAAAACATAAATCTCTAAGTGGCATGAGGCTAGTATGGTCATTTGTTGCCCCCTAGGATTAAGTGCAGGGTTGTTAGGTGCTTCGTGACCAGCGGTCAACAAGCCGAGACTAACGACAACCCCATGTTTGTTGCACAGAGTGGTATGGATTTCAGTATGTACTTGTCAGCTGGTTGTTAGAAACTGAAACCCTGTCTCCTGACTTGCTGTTTATTGTCGTTTGTTGTAAATGTCTGGATGATGTGGAACTTAACATAAAATAAACTAAGTTTTACATTTGTAGCAAGATAACTTTAAATGAAAAGCAAGTCTTGTTTAAATTTGTAACAAGATGGGGAATTTGAATTGAAATAAAGTTGTGTTTACATTTGTGGCAAGAAGATGAAGTTAGTGTGAAATTTACTGGTGTTAATAGGTGTAACAATGGCAACACAAGTTTGGGAACATGATCTGACTTATAGTTTTGTCTATATCTGTTTGTGTATACAAGTTTGTGAACACAATATGAAGTAAAGTCTCATTAATATCTGTTACAAGTTTAGGGATGCAATAAGAAGTATAGTCTTGTTGTATCTAATGCAGTAATGATAATATTATTAATATATAATGCCTAATATTGAAAATATTATTGTATATATCTGTTCCTAGTTTGGGAACATAAAATGAAGTATAGTCATGTATATATATCTGTTACAAGTTTGGGAATATAATTTACAACATAATCTTGTGTACATCTGTTGTAAGATTGGGAACAATTAGCAAATATCTTATCTTTTTGATCATGTGTTTTGAAAGTTGGAGTTTGGAAAAGAAATAAAATTCATACTTGTTTATCATCAACAGGCTTTGAGAAAAAAAAATAAAAAGAAGTAATATTTTAAATCAATATCAAATTTGTAAACAGGGTCTTGAAGAATTTCATTTCTTTATATCAACAACAATTTGGGGAGCAGGAGAGGGTTTTGTTTGCTGAACACTGTAGATAAGAGTATCACTTCCCCAACACTGTTGACTCCGTGATCAATATCCAGGAATGTGTACTGGACTGATGATATGTTCTGGCACCAGAACTTAAGTCGTATTAGGCAAGGTGTCCATTTTAATAATTTATAATGGAGAACTTATGCTCACACGCTTCTCATACTCATAATGTTTGTACTCATTTGGGATGAATACAGAATCATTGCAGATAGATAGGACCACGTATGAAAGTCATTTCAGGAGGTAAATTCCTGCATCTACTCAAGTACCACAGTTTTCATTACAAATGTGGGTTTGATATTCAGCGTAGGTGTATCATTGTCAACATCCAAGACGACCCTTGGTAACTTGAAGTGCCAAATATGTGTGCATAGTGCACTGTTGCACCGATGGAGGTCAGACATAATAACCAGACCACAAAGTGAACAATTTCTCTGCTAGTTTTTCTCCACTTTCTAAACAGTTTCATCATTCTCTCTGCAAAGGACACATTGTTTCTGCCGTACCCCCAGCCTCCAGCCATTTCCGGCAAATGCCAAACGATGAATTTGCAGGTTGTGAAGAGAGAAGGATACGAGGGAACAAAGTTCCATAAGCATGATGGAAGCCATGGCATATCTGTATGTGCAGACTGTCTTCTGCTCAAATGTCAAGGATGAATTTGACATTGATGTGCAGACGTTTTGGTTGAGAATCACTCTCATGCCAACATGCCAGAAAGTAGACTTTCAGATGTATGGGATGTATAATTCAGAGATTCTCCTGACAAGATGGAATGGAGAACATGATATATATAGCGTGAAAAGAAAATTCCATTGGAAAAGTAGGTACATGCCTATACATATTTGATTGAGGGGTTCATGTATAAAATAAGAGCAGATACAACCAGAAAGAGGCTTTTGTTTGTTTATTTGCTCACTTGCTCCTCTCACTCACTCTCTCACTCAAACAAAATGTCTAAGTTTTCCAATGGGTCCATCCAGTCCATAACATGGAAATATGAATCTCTTCATGCTTGGTTATAAATGTGATCATATAATTTTATTGCCTCTTTTTCATTGCTTTCATCTGGAATTTCATCCTGATTTCACTCAGCCAGTCACACACTCACTCACCCACCAACCCATCCACTCACTTCTCAGGATGTTGATGCCTGTGAAGGCCCCTCCCTGATTGTGGCTATCACAGAGAAGATCAATACACTACAATGGGGTGTGACAGTAGTAGGACATATGTGTAGACAGTTGGAATCTGAGACTTCATCAGGAACAATGGCATGCCTGTCTTGGGATGCTCTGCCAGGCTGCTCTGGTCCAATGTTCTGCTGCTCTGCTTTGCATACCAATCATACAAATCATGTGATCAGCAGGGGCACCTGTGTGTTTTGTGTTTAGGTATTTTGTCCTCTTGTCATATGCTCCAGTATTCCCTGATAATGGCTATTGATTCAGATGTTGGTCAGAAAGGCAACTGGAATCTACAAAACTTAGATGATTGGAAGAATGTCCAGAATGAGAATGGAATAGTTGAAAGTCTGAGCTTCATATTCTAAATGATGAGTATGTGGATTTTGAAACAGGAATGCAGTGTTATAGGAGATGGTATCGGGGGGGGGGGGGAAACCTGACAATGGTCATATTCACTATCTCATCATACAGTGTACTTAGCACATGGAAGCCTTGAGCAATTGGTTCTGCGAACTAAGCGTTTTTACTGCCACTCACTGCGCCATGGTGGTTAGTTTATGGCAGTACTTGGAACTGACATTCTCCTAGATCACAGATCTGTCCTGTAGATCAGGGACTTAGCAGTCCACTCACATCCCAATACAGAGGACAATAACTAGATTCAGAACCAGTGCAATGGAAGCTGACTCTGGGAATGAAAAAAGGTATCTGTGTCACTGGTATTGGACGATAATGCCCCAGAAATGATGTATTTTCAAATGGTGAAGTTCTGTTGAAATATTGTTATATACTGTTATATCTCTTTCTCACAGAATTCATGTTTATTGCTGAAAAAGATTTTAAAAAATTATTTGCCACAGATAACAAATGATTTTGTTGTTGAAGTTTGGTGAAAAGGAGCTGTTTGAGCATGTCGTGATGAAGATTTGTTGTTTGTTGATCTCATGATAAGGAAGAGTTGTTTGTGCATCTCATGGTAAAGATGTGTTTTTTATGCATCTCACGATGAAGATGTGTTATTTGTGGTTCTAATGATGAAGATGTGTTGTTTGGGGATCTCACGATGAAGATGTGTTGTTTGGGGATCTCGTGATGAAGATTTGTTGTTTGTGCATCTTGTAATGAAAATGTGTTGTTTGTTGCTCTTATAATAAGGAGGATGAAGATTGATGAAGATTGTTGTTTGTGCATCTCAAAAGGATGATGAGTTGTTTGTGAAGATGCTACTTTCAGTAGCCCCAGAACTCCAGCAGTGTTTGTTACCAACATCTGTCTGGGTGTACATGTCGGGATGTGCTGCAGGAGACCCACTACAACAACTGTTGATGTAGTTATGATCAACAACACCGCTGTTGCTGCAACACCTGAGAGATGGGGTAACTCCCCGTACTCCATTACATGGCCAGACGTGTTTGCTTCTACTTGACACACACTTCGGGGACTAGTTCCACTACTTCAGAGGGAGTACTGTTGCCTAATGGTACATGCATTTCTCACCCGACATTTAACAGATCGTGTTGAGGATTTTATGGTAGTACAAAGTTTGTCCAGATCAAAGCTTTGTCGTGTCTCTAGTCTGTGAAATGTGCATGATGAGATGATGATAGATTCATGGTGTTTAGAGTTGTGGATAAAACTGCATCTGCACATAGGTGAGTGAGCGAGTTTAGTTTTACGCCACACTCAGCAGTATTCCAGCTGTGTTATGGTGGTGTGTATATAATCGAGTCTGGACCAGATAATCCAGTGATCAACAGCATGAGCATCAATCTGCAAAATCTGACCAACCAAGTCAGCAAATCTGACCACCTGATTCCATTAGTGGCCTCTAATGACAAGCATGTGTTACTGAAGGCCAATATTCTAACCAAGACCTTCACGGGTATTGTCATAGGTGATGAACATGCAACAAATTACTGTCATAATGTACACATAATTAACTTACAAGTATATCTAGGGTAGTAATCGAAGTATACTTGAATATGTTTTTTAAAAATTGTTCTTAGATGAGATTCCAAAGCAAATGGTCTACTGTTACCATATGTTGTTTTCCTTGACACTATTGAGCATCGCTGAGTAAGTGACTGATGTGAATGTCAGGTGCTATATGTAATTTAATGTGTTATGTTCAGTTGTGCTAAGTACCCAAGATCCTGTAATTTCATATGGAGCATGATTCAAAACACATCCTCCCAGTTCTCATGTGTGAGAGTCATTCTTTGCTTCACTTTTGATGAAATTATAATGTCCTTTATATACAAACCTATTTGGTGGTAGATTGACCCTGGGTATTTAGCCTGACAGAATGGAGATATAATGATGTAGATAAGCGAGGATGATGTTGTACTTCTCGACTCCAGTGTCTTTCAAGCATGTTTTATTCAATGTTTGTTTCTTCTTACAGAGCTTACACTGTAGAAGACAGACTTCATGCTATAGGTAAGTGAATGTTTGTTTCTGCAGTGGAATATGGAGCACCTGGGCAGTGGAATATGGAGCACCTGGGCATTGAAACTGATGTGCTAAGAATATTGACTGTGTTGTTGTATGGGAGATACAGTAGTCACCTAACTGCTAAGATGGTGTTGTGGGACTTGAGGCTTGTTGTGATAGTTTATGTAATGAAAGTGGGATGAAACTGTAGTGGACATTGTGTAATGGTTTAGTTTTGCACAGGAAGCTTTGGCATCAACAGTTTTGCAGTGTTGACATGAGTGTTTTTATAGCTTTCATGTCAGGAGTCGTGGAGCTTCGGCACTTTGGCATCAGCAGTTTTGCAACTTTGACATTGACAGTTTTGGAGCATTTACATGAGCAGTAATGGAGCATTGATATCAGCAGTCTTTGAGCTTGAGCTTTGACATTATCAGTTTTGGAGCATTTACATTTGCAGTTTTAGAGCATTGACATTGACAGTTTTGTAACACTGACATGAGCACTTGCAGAGTTTTCATATTGACAGTTGTAGAATTTTTACATCAGTAGTTCTTGAACTTGACTGGACATTTGACACCAGTAGACATCTGACATCAGTGGACATTTGATACCAGTGGACATTTGATCTGTCTAGTGTCCAGGAGCTGATAATATCAAGAGTTGACCAACACAGTGACACCATTACACTATAGTCTCCATTTATATATTTGATGCTCAGTGAGATACAGTGAATATTGTTATGATAGACTGTGAACATTCCTGGGTACAAGACAGGTTTCTGTATGAAGTGAAACCAAATACATCTATTTCTCCAACAGAAGGATGTGCCTGAAAGTTCTGCATGTGCCCTTTGTTCTCAAAGTCCTGTTCATCACTTCATAGACACCAGACGGGAGCATCCTAGATATGGGGCACAAAATCAGCAGATCTGACGGTCATCCAGTAAAGTATTTTCTCCATGTAATAAAGTGCATTGGGTCTGTAAAAATATCAAGATATCAATAAATTAGATAAGGACGATAGATATCCTAAGCAGACCTTGGAAATATTTTGAGGTTTTGTTTCCATTCATGAACAAGTACATTGTTACTGAGCACTGACCTTGTTAACAGGAAACACAATCCATAGATTGTTGTTCATCTCTGATGCCTCTGATAAGGATGAAGAAATTCTTTAAACATTCAACAAAAAAGTCTGATAAAACAACATGGAGCCTGCCACACTATCACAATACTCTAGAGCATGTGACAGTTAGGCTTGTGCACATTGTGTCTCTCATTTGTAGAAAGGCTCGGCTTAATATTTTAAAAGCCATCGGACAGAAAAAGTGGGTGTAAGTTGGTCCATATGCTGTTTATGTTGTACTTAACCTCTGGTGGGTACATAAAATCATGGTGGTGTATTTGAAAACAAGTTTGTTCCCACCTGAGAAAACACGGCCATGGCTAGTATCAGATAGAAGCAAACACTTCAGGATGGTCGTACATCAGACTCACTCCAAAACCTTTTAAATTGTTTCAAATTCTTTTATGTGCATAGACATAACACTCTGATATTTAAAGATTTGATTAAAGAAAGTTTGGGTTATTGTTTTCTGTTAAAGTGATGTTTTTACAATGTAACTTTATATGTTGCACTGTGATTTATTTTAATAGAGAAATTACATAGCAAGATACACCCTTAGATTTGTTGAGATGTCCTTACTGAAGACTTGAGAAAAAGGGGTTGGTGGGGTAGACAAGTGGTTAAAGTGTTCACCCATCACACCTTCGGCTCAGGTTCGATTCCACACATGGCCACAATGTGTGAAGCCCATTTCTGGTGTCCCTCGCCATGATATTGCTGGAATATTGCAAAAAGCGACATAAAACCGAACTAACTAACCCACTCACTCCTTTATTCACTCACTTGAGGAGAAATCTCACAGGACAGTTAGCAGGACACCAAACTGATTGGACACCTGTCATGACACTAGAGTGACTCAATACCTGACAGAACACGTGAATGAATGCCTGAATGGACTCCAGACTGATCGGACAGATGACAGGAGCCCTTAACTGGATTCCTGACAATGTCTAGTAGACCTGACAGAGCACATGGTGCCTATGTGACCTAACAGGACACCTTGTGACTTACCTGTCTGGAGACCTTGTGGGACAACTGACAGGAGACCTGACAAGACACATGGTGGGACACCTGTCTGTGATTAAACAGGACACCTGGCATTTGGTCTTCCTGGATGCATGGTGGGACACCCGTATGTGATCTAACAAGACACCTTGTGATTCACCTGTCTGGACACAAGCTCAGGTGGGATATATAAGTGTCTGAACACCTGAAAGGACACCTGACTGAACACCTAACTCAGACTGACCTCCTTACTTTGAATGTGACTGTATACACTGGGGTTACTGGGTGTGGAACCTGGTCCCACAAATAATATGAAACAGGATAGCATGTATGTCAGTAAATAGCTCAGTAGATTCCACAAACCATCAGGTTTGGGTATTTGTTTTTAGCATGTAAGTGCTGATTGATGTAAATTGGTTCCTGTTTATGTAGTGTGATAGGTCCGGCTTTGATCTTGGCTGATAACTGTGTGAATTTGTGAGTCATTATCTCACTGCCTGACAAGCTTCCTAATCCAGGCTCGAAAAAAATGTAATCTGATTGTTGATGGAACCAATTACGTGGTGATGACTGTAAGCCAATACCTTGCAATTAACTGGAACTGGTGGGACCACCATTAACAGATTGGAATCACAATTGTTGAACATTCTGACTCCACTTTTTTTATATGATGAAAATGAAATGTGTTAAACAAGCTGACATGAATTCATTGGAGTCATGTGGATTTGTGTGGAGTATTGTTGACTTTCGCTTTGACTTCTGGGCTGAAGGGGAAATATGGCATACACATGGCATATATTTACACATGCTGTAAAACATGAATCCTGCAAGGTGAAACATAAAGGGTAAAACATTAATGTTACAGAGTAAATCATGAATCTTTCAGGGTAAAACATGAATCTTGAAAGGTAAAATGTTAATATTGTAGGGTAGAAGATTAGTATTACAGGACAAAACATGAATCTTGCAGGGTGAATATTAATATTGCCTAGTAAGTCATTAATCCTGCAAGGATAAACATGAATCTTGTGGGGTAAAGCATGAATATTGCAGGATGGAACATTAATGTTGCATAGTGAAACCCAAATCTTTCAGGGTAAGGCAAATTGTTTCAGGAGAAAGAACAGTGTGTGAAAGCATGACATTTAAGAACACTTATATCTGTGAAAGCATGACATTTAAGAACAGTTATATCTAAACAAATTGTATCAGAAAAAGGTACAGTGTGTGAAAGCGTGACATTTAAGAACACTTATATCTGTGAAAGCATGACATTTAAGAACAGTTATATCTAAACAAATTGTATCAGAAAAAGGTACAGTGTGTGAAAGCGTGACATTTAAGAACACTTATATCTGTGAAAGCATGACATTTAAGAACAGTTATATCTAAACAAATTGTATCAGAAAAAGGTACAGTGTGTGAAAGCGTGACATTTAAGAACACTTATATCTGTGAAAGCATGACATTTAAGAACAGTTATATCTAAACAAATTGTATCAGAAAAAGGTACAGTGTGTGAAAGCGTGACATTTAAGCATCAGCATAGAGTTAGAGATATTATGACTTCAAGTGAAATAGCAGTGATGTGGTCTCTGATTTGTGGATTGTGAGTTTCTCTAATTAAAGCTTCCTCTGCTCTTGCATTATTAACCAGAATACTCTGTCCAGTACAGAACAGATACATCTGTATCATATGTATATGTGGGATTATGCTGATAGTGAACTTGCACAGGCCATGTCTAAAGGTTGGTATTCTCCAATATATGGGTTAAGTACACAGGGTAACATTGTCTTGTGACATTGACATATATATATCAGCTTCAGACATCTTTAATCCACTGAACCACGTGTAGTGATACTTAAACTTTGGATTAATTTCACCCCTGTAGTTAGAATCATTTCAAATATGTTTGCATTAACATTTCATTTCAACAGTCAGTTCCATATCTTATAAGTAATCTTGTATTATTATAACTTTTGAATATAATTATTCCACTTATTTTTGGAATTCTTATCTTTATGGCTAAAATGGTGATTTTTTGTATCTCTTACTCAGAAGTGAAAGGGTCGATATTGACTGTGAGATAATAATGGTAGAAAGTGTTGATTCCATTACAGCAACATGTTCAGTACCATTCATCTCTATGTCGCTCCTTGTCCAGGGTCTGACATCAACAGCAGCAGCAGCAACATCTCCATGCCCGCTGCCATACCACTCCACATAATTAAAAAGCTGTGACTTTAACCACTTCAGTCCCGAGAGTCTTAGCCCATGTCCTCCATGCCCTCCCTGGTCCTCAGTCAGGACAATGATTAGTCTCGATGTGCAGCATTTAAGGGCAGCCGTGTGCCCCAGCACGTGATACACATACTGGAGGAGATAGAAATAGACACTGATTTTACCAACAGCTTCAACATTGATCGGAAAAAGCTGTAACCTTAATGGGCGTTAATTCCACTGAGCTTTGTCAAACGGGCCATTTGTAAAGCAAAAAGTGCAGAGTTGTTGTCGATAGTCTGCAGTTCAGTGTTATGGAAAGCGCCACTGGATCTGCGTGATGATGTTGTTTGACGTTGGAGTTGTGTAGACTTGCCCACATCTACTCCATCCAGATGGATATCCACTCAGCGCAGCTGCACCTTACGCTCATGCACAAAAAACCATCTCTTCCACCGTATTGCATTTTCAGCACTACTCACAGATGGCCCTAGTTGGTTCAACATGGCGCCGATGGTAGCGGCCCTCTGGAATTGGTTCTGGAGTTTGTCTGTGGTGTTTGGGAAGGAAGCGTCTTTGGTTCCTGTGTTTGTGTGCTACAGAAGTTGTCAAGACTTGCAAACGGGACTGTTTATGTAAACTGCCTTGCTCTCCCTGCCCCTGGTGCACAGGAATATTTGTGTTCAAGCATCAGCACAAGCTTTTTATCATCGTACCGTAGTTGATGAAAGAGGCTGAGAAGTTCGTTTATTATTAATCTAGCAGTTTTATACACTGCCAAGAAACTTTGGAAGAGAGTTGAAATACGATGTTTGCTAATGTGGTGTATCTTGTGTTGTAGCATCAAGTCAGAGCCTCAGTCTGCTCATAGCACCTTCACACACATCAGAGAACCTTGAAACGGGATGTTAGTTTTATGTTTGTCAACAAAAATCTGTTATGTTCTTCAGGGCTTCTTTGCCAATGATGCCAAATGGGAATGGGTGAGTTAAGGCAATTCTAATACAGGTGAACTATTGTCGTGGTTCTCGAAGTAACAAATGATATGCTGGAGTATTTGGTATGTTTTGAATGCTGACGAGCTTACATGTTCTGACAGCTATATCACCTTCACGATCAACACTCATTTCAGCTTGTGTGTGTAACTGTCATCACAGTTCATGAAAATGCATTCAGCTACTGATCCAGAACATCCGACTCTGTTCACAACATCATCATTATCAGAAACCTCCATGGTTAAGGGGTGGTAGGGCGGCAGAGTAGTTGAAGTGCTAGTCCATCTCATCGAAAACTTGGTTTGATTCCCCACATAGGTACAAATTGTGAAGCCCATTTCTTGTGCCCCAGCCATGATATTTCTTGAATATTGCTTGATGTAATGTAGAACCTTATTCCAACATTCCTACTGAAGTCACTACACCAAAGTTCATGTTGAGACTCGTCAAAGTCTTCGCATAATTGGATGTTTTCATTGACATTTCTGCCTGTTTTTACAACTTTCTGAAGTAGAAAGGTTGACTCAAGTTTCTTTAGGCATGATTCCTGTTTTTGGCAATAAGTTTGGTATGTTTAAAAGAATGCTCTCAACATTACACAAAAGAAGGCAGCAATTAGAGACAGTCCAGATCAGCGCCATGAAACTGTCAAGTTCTCTCCTGTCTGCTGGTTCTGTCCCTCTGTAAACCCAATGCGTTTAAAAGGGCAAAAAAAATGTCAGTTCTGTTTAAACATCTCCAAACACTTGCTTCTGAATTTCACTCTCCATTTTTGAAGATTATTATCTTTTTACGTGATAAGTATTCTAACAAAACCATTTGCCTGTTTGTAAATTATCAAAGTTCCAAGAATCGCTGCACGAGAAGAAATGTGTGTTTTCAGTTCACATGGCGAATTTTCATTTTTCTTTCATATATCTTTGATGATCCTAAGGTTATGAATACAAAATATGGTAATGTCATTTTCCCATTCTTTCTTTGTTTCTTTCTATTGAGACTGTTGTGTCAATCTTGTGTTGGGGTAGAGTTTGTTGAATATCACTCATTCCTCATGTATCAGAGATTTCAAATAGATATTTACGACTCTGATTTTTACTGTAATTGTGGTTTTAAACCTTTATGCAATTAACATTAACAAAGGGTTTTTGCTCAAAAGTGTGATCTTAAGCAACAAAGATTAGACATTTTTTACAAATGGTTGGAAATGGTGCTGCCTCCAAAGAAGACACAAAGGGGGGTAATTCATCAAAGTTGTCAAACACACCTGTAGAAATAGCACTTTGGGGCAGTGTGCCAACACAAACAATCAAAAACCTCAAAATAAACTGAGAAATATATCACAACTTCTGTTACCTCAAAAAAAACCCCCAAAAAACCCAAAATGCCTTTGTTAGCTTCCTGTAGTGGAATTAAGAATAGTCAAGAATATGAAATTATAAGAATTTTTTAAACAGATTTAATCTTTGATAAGAACTACACTTTGTCTTGTTACCAATAGTATTTTCCTACTCTGTAAGACTTTGACGTGTTTGTTGTCATTTGTCATGTAATTATGCATTAAGTTGTAACCCACGGTTTATTGAACATGCCTAGTACCTGTTATTTGACATTAATGTCTAACAATACTGTTTATCTGTCATGAATAACTGGTTTTCATTTTGATTTAAAATGTTTAAAGTATTATAACTTTTTAATATGTGAGCAAATTAATCAAGATAATGATCCCTATGTAAGCAGTGGTTGGGTGTATATTTATGAATGTATGCAGTTTAAATGTAAAATATTAAATTTAATTAGTACACAAAACTTTCAAAGGTCAATGAAGACATCAAAAAGTACAGAACAGAAATCTTGAACAAACAGAGGTTTGTGTTTGTATTCACAAGTCGCATCTCATGTACTTCAACATCTTGAAGAAATTGACATAAAACTAATCAAACCCAGTGAAAATATTCCTTCCCAGTCAGCTATAAAGCCATTAGCGGTTTCGGCTATTTCACAGCTAAAAGATGTCTCTGTTTGTTGAAAATTGTGTGTTGTTTGTATACACTCGTTGACTGATCCCCGACAAATTGAAAACTTGACTAGTTTTCCGCCATTACCACATTAGGCCTGAAAATGTGCAGGTTAATAGTAGTAAGGGTCAGTTGTGTGGAAAGTAGCAGCTGATCTCTGAGAGTGAGCCAATGGTCCAGTGGATGTTTTTTTCATCAGGAGAGGGACCCCTGTTTTTCTTGTCATATGATCTTATTTTCAAACTGAGGGTCTTCAATGGAGTCCTGGAGTCTGAGTTGAAATTTGCACTTTCAAAGATGTTCCTTACAACAGTGACTGACTGCAGATTTTCTTGTTTGGCAAATATGAAATCATGTGTTTACAAATAATTAAACAATTATCAGGGGTATTATTTTCCATCTTGTCCTAGTTTATTTATTTCAAATATATTTTTGAACATGTCTACATCCCTTCAAGGTCCTCCTCTGCTTCTTTTCTCTCAAATCAGTGGTTTGGAAAATAGTCCTCCTTGGTAAAACAAGCATTAAATGTCCCTGGGGAATGTTCCCCATCACTAATTACATGTATGTGTCCAATGGGTTTTGCAGTTGGTTAAAGCAGGCTGAGGGTGATTAAATTTGTATGTTTTTTCCAAACTTGTCTCAGAATGATGACTGTGTATCTGTTGAAGTATTATGATCACAGCTATTCGAATCGTTTGAAGAATGTTTGAACACAAAGACACTGGAGAATATATCAAGGCTTTGAAACGGTTAGATTAAATTTAAAGTGAGTTTTGAACATAAATTAGCATGATCTTTCAGTTGGAATCATTGCCAGGTTAAGTATATGAAGATGTTCGCTGTTAAGCCAGTGTGTGCGATGTTTCTAGCCTGGCTCTTGGCAGATGTTGTTTTTGGTGATTTTAGTATTTTTATTTGAATTATTATAGGCTTTGATCTGGCTTTGAACATATGATGGTTGCATGGCAGTGAAAGGGTCATAATGTTTGAAGGTGTTTGACTCTTCATGCCTGCAGAATCAGATTGAGTCTTCATGCTTGAAGAATTAGACATTTGTTTATTTAATTGTGCCTTAAATAAATATCTCTATACCTCTTTCAATTATGGCAAATATGTCAGAATTGGCTATAAATTAACCTGAAAATTTCTTGTACAGGAAATTGAACTTGTTTGAACATTTGGACAGTGAAAAGTCTATGATATTACAGTTCAAGTCGTTATCACTTTACACAAGAAAGATGCTGTTGAAGAACCTGGTTTATGGGAACATTTTCAACAGATGATGAAATTTATCGGTGTTTTTGTGGGTAACAGGTTTATGAATGGTGATGGAGGCTTGTAAAGGTTTCACCTGGAGAACAGGTGAGGGAGGTGAAGTTGCCATTTTAGTGATTGAAAATCAAGGTAGATCTTGTTTTTGTCTTAACATGAGCAGAAGTTGAAAATGAAACCTGAGGCAGCATATGCTAGCAGTATGTCATTAAGATGATGGTTTCAGTGTTACTCATTCATCTGTTTGTTGTTGGAAGTTTTTCGGCAGTAGCTTGAAATGATATCAAATGTTGTTGTTCACTCTGAGGAAATAATTCTTCAAAAAAGTGATAATAACAATATTAGCAGTGTGTTCTCAGAGGATAAAATAGACCCCAAAAATGTTGATTATTTTCAGAATTTGAAGGTTTCTTTGGTTCTGGATTGTTGCATTGATCGAGGTACATGTGTTTGAGGTTTGTGTCAAGCAGTCAGGATACTTGTCATGTTTTGTCCTTTAACAAGAAGCAGTAATAGTGGAACTTGCATGAATGCTGTGACCTTGAAATTTCTTTAAAGGTCATTAAAGTGAGTGAGTGAGTGAGTTTAGTTTTACGCCGCACCCAGCAATATTCCAGCTGTATGGCAACGGTCTGTAAATAATTGAGTCTGGACCAGACAATCCAGTGATCAACAACATGAGCATCGATCTGCGCAAGTGGGAACCAATGACATGTGTCAACCAAGTCAGCGAGTCTGACCACCCGGTCCTGTTAGTCGCCTCTTACGACAAGCTGAGTCGCCTTTTATAGCAAGCATGGGTTGCTGAAGGCCTATTCTACCCCGGGACCTTCACGGGTCAAAGGTCATTAAACCATTCAGGTTCAAGAATGTATTTCTTATTGTTGAATAATTATCAGTGGTGCTGAATGAATATTTTTTCAGTGTTAATGTGGTAAATCGGCAACATATAGCTTTATTTTTGTTATACACTTCAATTTACAGATTCAACTGATGGTATCCCCTTTTTATAATCCAATGAAATATAAAACTGGACTTCTGCTCATCTGACCAAAGTCTACAAACTGAATAAAAGTAACAATAAACACAAGCAAAC
This sequence comes from Haliotis asinina, assembly GCF_037392515.1. Lineage (NCBI taxonomy): Eukaryota > Metazoa > Mollusca > Gastropoda > Lepetellida > Haliotidae > Haliotis > Haliotis asinina. The sequence goes on along the minus strand of NC_090280.1, from coordinate 42,303,051 downwards.
TAATGAACTGCTGCTAATAATGATCACTGGATTGTCTGGTCCAGATTCGTTTAGTCAGGAGCTGCCAATAGTGTTGTGTAACAGCAAACATATCTTATGTTTGTTTCGAAATTGTGCAAAAAAGTCAAATCCCAAATTAATTCAACCAACTTGATGTACTTAAACAACCTTTTGGCAAAAATGAAGAAATAGTTTGAGAGTTATATTTGTTTTAATACTGACCTTAACACAACTCTCTGGTTTGACAACTAGCTGTAAGCCATAAAATATATACCTGTGGTAGAATCTTTAGCCCTTTTCATCATTATTGCTACACTCACATGACCCCATCTTCCTCTGCCATATTTTGGATGCAAAAAGTCCCTCTCTTCCACACTAAAACACAAACTTAATGTGGAAAGCAAAGGTTAACATACCAGACTGGGTATGGCGGAAGTTCTGTTTTCATCAAACACTTTCTCAAACAGTGTATTAAACTTGGCTGTTTGGTGTAAATATAATAATATCCTCATCAGGTTTGGGAGGTCACTGAGTGAAGTATTAATCTATGAGGGCCATAACTGTAATATGAAACATGTTTTTGTCAGGAATTGGCAAAGAACGATTTGTAAGTTTGTCAGGCCTGACCTGTAAACATGTAAACCAGGATGACTACATGTATCAACTTTCAGGTATGGACAGGTTTAAAAGAGTTCCCAAGCTGAAAGATGAAATTGTGGATTTAGTAATGATTTGGTACCTCTTGTGTTTTCTGTGATCTGTCAACCATTGACAGCCATCATTCAGGAGTAGAGACAAGGAGAAGATTGAGGGTACAAACATTCAAATGTGTTTTTGTCAACATATTTTCTGGATAAAGATATGTAGGGGGTTGTCATCTTCAACATTTGCTAAATGAATGTTCATGGTTGAAAATGTGGTCCCTTGAACCACAAAATGCTGTAGTGCTTGGACCTTCGTAAGTCTGTGATGAACTATTAAGTCAAGACAGGTTGTAATGTTACAAATTCTCTCTGGATTGTTACACAGTTAAGTTAAATTTTGAACAGGAGACTTCAGTGACATGAGAGATATCTTGAGATGTGCCAAATAATTGTTTCAGCATTTGCTTTCAGTTCTTCTTTGTTACTTGAAGTTAAGTTAGTTTGCAATGTAAACCTTGAATGGACTCTGTATGTTCCCCAGGGAGCGTATTCAATAAGTAGAAAAACATCTGTGGAGTTGTCTGAAAATATTATTTTTGGAGCAAGACATTACTAAGAAAATATTTTCGCTACATACTTCACAAAATTATTTCACCTTTGCAGCACAAGTTGATTTGCAAAATTCCATGACTCATTTAACACACTTTGAAGTCCAGCTAGTTCTTGATTAGCAGATTATATTCGCCAAAAAAGTCACATTTGTTTACGGAGGAATGTGAACGTTTGCAATGAGAAATAATTGACTTGTGTAGAGCTTCAATAATCCAGAAATATGATCTATGTCTTCAACCATGTACATACAGCAAACACATTTTGTAAACGCATCATACGGTCACAATCCCCTAATTCTTCTTACTGGAATAATCTCTGGAAGCTTGGAGTGTTTTTCTCCATGGATAATTTTCTTAGAAACATGTGGATCCTTTTTCGTCTGCGGATGCACCACAGACCATTCTTTTTTTTTCGTTTGGAAACAGAGCTCAGTGCACGAGCACAATTTGACCATTTTTCTTTCATCACGTTTTCTGCGGCTCTCCACTTCACAGAATCTTACAAAGGCGTTGGTTGATAATTGCTGTTTTAAGCCGATGCTTGTCCGAGAAAATCACTTTCATGTCAGATCCTAATTGGAAGCGGCATAAAGGGTATGGAAACAAGCAGAAGCCTGTTTACCACAAGTCCTGGTGTACAGCAGCAATTTGGTTAGCACTTTGTTAATTCCCCATCCTGATTAACCCTGAAACAACAAGACAACCAAAGCCTATAAAGAGAAAACAGCTTGAGCAGAGATTGGATTATGTTTGACCAAAACAAAACCATGTAATGCCATGTTTTGTTAGAGCTCCAATTTGGACTCAATGCAGACTGCAAATATTACAGTTTGAGCTATTTGTAAACCAATTTGCAGCTCTCCCGAAATATGTCAACAAGTATTGAAGTCTTGGTGTGTTGAGGCTGGTTGTCGTGTGTCTGACGGTTGACAGACAGAAGTCTTTTGTTGATTGAGGAATGTTCTGGTGATGAGGAATGTTCTAGTGGGCGACTGACATGCGCTGAGAATCTCATCTTTTGACTCTGATCAGGTTGTTTTCAATCAGCAGTGTCCTGATTGATACCCATTGTAAGTGGGGGTGGTGGAGGGGGTGATGGAGGGGGTGGTAGAGAGGCCTAGTGGTTCAAGTATTGGCTTGTCATGCCAAAGACTCGGGTTTGAATCCCCACATGGGTACAACGTGTGAAGCCCATTTCTGGTGTTCCTTGCCATGATGCTGCTGGAATATTGATAAAGGCGGGTTAAAACTAAACTTAGTCGCTCAGTTCTTTATGAGTGAAAGAATGAGCAGTGAGGTGTCCTAGTGGTTAAAGTGCTCGTCTTGCTGAAGGTTTTGGATGCAAAGTGTGAAGAAGATTCCTTGAGTCCCTGCATACAAGAGGATTGAAATACTGCTACATTTTGGCAGTGACTAATGGAAGTTGCACTTCTAACATGTCTTGTTTGTGTGTCTGGATGCTGGATGTATCTGTTAGAATCAAGTAGTCCACACTAATGACAGTTGTATTGTGCCAGTCCACTGAGATACTATGCTTCAGTCCTAGCAGACAAGGCTTATCCACAGTGTATTCCTTTTTCCTGCCATTTTGGAACAGTGGATTCAGTTTCAGCCCTCCCATTGGGTGGTATGTTAGCCTTGTGGTTAAAGTGTTCGCTTGTCATTCAAAAAACCTGAGTTCAGTTCAACACATGGGTACAATGTGGAGTCCCCTTCTGTGAATATTGCTTGAAGTGGCATAAACCCAGCTCACTCTTAATATGCATAACCAATCCAGACGCAGTATCCTGATGCAAGAGGTGGCCAGTGTTTGTGTTATTCCTTAATGCCAAGTCTCAGGCAGGGTAGCAAGAAGTACTATCTTTGTATGGTATTCAATGCCTTGAGATGAAACCCCCAACCTTGTGTCCTCACAATACCTCTACAGATGGTGTATTTACTGGAGATCGACACTATATCCAGGTGACAGAGACAATACTCAGATGTGGATCATATACAGATCATTACAATGAAATGGGACTTGATGGTATTTTAGTTCTATCACAGCATGAAAGCTTAATGATGGGAGGAAGTAAGTGATGTTAGTCACAGAATATGTTTGAATATCTGATCCTGACAATAGCAAGGGACACAACTAAGGCACCTGAGACCTCAGCCCACCCATACCCAAAGTCATTAGAAAACAGCAGTTATGTTTAATGATAAGTAAGTGTTGAAGCTATGGATGAGCCTTAGAAAAGGTTATATTTCACAGCAGATAATAAGAGAAAGATTAAAACGGAACCTTAGTGTTGTTCCAGGAGAAGAGTCTCCGTTATCTGCTGGCTGTAAACTGTGAAGCATGACCAATAAATCCCTGCAACAGTGTAAAGCCTGCTCACAGCAGACAATAGCTAACTAAACATGTTGTGGGTGGTCTTGCCAGGATCCTGTAGACTTGTATAAATGTCTGATGAAGTCATTGGCAGGTCAGATTGGGGCCCAGGCTAAATCTGAAACATTTGACATGGGGATTTGTTGATGTTTTTGTGTTGTAGTTGTTCCAAGGATGATAAGGATGGTGATCTCCAATTAAACACAGCTCAGCCGGGGATCCTGCAGGCAGCTAGTGTTTCAAGGTAGGAGACTATGGATCTGTCCAGGATTTACTGCATGAAGTCACACCATACCTGGCTGCCTTGCAGTGTTGGTGTTTGATGTGTGGGACTAGGGGGGGCCACCAGACAGGAGTTCATCACTTGATGAGTGTACACACACTGGAGAAGGACTACTGCTACACTCACAAAGTGCACACTGCTGAAGTACACTCGTGAAGTACACCTTGCTGAAGTACACTAGTGAAGTACACCTTGATCAAATACACTCATGAAGTACATCTGGATGAAGTGCACTCTTGAAGTACACCTTGCTGAAGTACACTCGTGAAGTACACCTTGTTCAAATACACTCATGAAGTACATCTGGATGAAGTGCGCTCATGAAGTACACCTTACTGAAGTACACTCATGAAGTACACCTTGATCAAATACACTCATGAAGTACACCTTGATCAAATACACTCATGAAGTACATCTGGACGAATTGCACTGATGAAGTACACCTTGCTGAAGTACACTCGTGAAGTACACCTTGATCAAATACACTCATGAAGTACATCTGGATGAAGTGCGCTCATGAAGTACACCTTACTGAAGTACACTCATGAAGTACACCTTGATCAAATACACTCATGAAGTACACCTTGATCAAATACACTCATGAAGTACATCTGGACGAATTGCACTGATGAAGTACACCTTGCTGAAGTACACTCGTGAAGTACACCTTGTTCAAATACACTCATGAAGTACATCTGGACGAATTGCACTGATGAAGTACACCTTGCTGAAGTACACTCGTGAAGTACACCTTGTTCAAATACACTCATGAAGTACATCTGGACGAATTGCACTGATGAAGTACACCTTGCTGAAGTACACTCGTGAAGTACACCTTGTTCAAATACACTCATGAAGTACATCTGGACGAATTGCACTGATGAAGTACACCTTGCTGAAGTACACTCGTGAAGTACACCTTGTTCAAATACACTCATGAAGTACATCTGGACGAATTGCACTGATGAAGTACACCTTGCTGAAGTACACTCGTGAAGTACACCTTGTTCAAATACACTCATGAAGTACATCTGGACGAATTGCACTGATGAAGTACACCTTGCTGAAGTACACTCGTGAAGTACACCTTGTTCAAATACACTCATGAAGTACATCTGGACGAATTGCACTGATGAAGTACACCTTGCTGAAGTACACTAGTGAAGTACACCTTGATCAAATACACTCATGAAGTACATCTGGATGAAGTGCACTCTTGAAGTACACCTTGCTGAAGTACACTCGTGAAGTACACCTTGTTCAAATACACTCATGAAGTACATCTGGATGAAGTGCGCTCATGAAGTACACCTTACTGAAGTACACTCGTGAAGTACACCTTGATCAAATACACTCATGAAGTACACCTTGATCAAATACACTCATGAAGTACACCTTGATCAAATACACTCATGAAGTACATCTGGACGAATTGCACTGATGAAGTACACCTTGCTGAAGTACACTCGTGAAGTACACCTTGTTCAAATACACTCATGAAGTACATCTGGACGAATTGCACTGATGAAGTACACCTTGCTGAAGTACACTCGTGAAGTACACCTTGTTCAAATACACTCATGAAGTACATCTGGACGAATTGCACTGATGAAGTACACCTTGCTGAAGTACACTCGTGAAGTACACCTTGTTCAAATACACTCATGAAGTACATCTGGATGAAGTGCACTGATGAAGTACACCTTGCTGAAGTACACTCGTGAAGTACACCTTGATCGAATACACTCATGAAGTACGTCTTGATGAAGTACACTCATGAAGTACACACAGTTGAAGTACACACTATGGAAGTACACACTATGAAAGTACACACTATGAAGTACAAACTATGAAGTACACACTATGAAAGTTCACACTATGAAAGTACAGACATTATGAAAGAGCACACTATGAAGTGAACACAGTGAAAGTACAAACTGTGAAAGTACACACTATTGTCCATGCTATGAAAGTACATCCTGTGAAGAAACACATCTGAAGTACACCACCAACACCAATGGTATGACAAGGTAGATAGTGACATACCATCAGTCTTGACAACAAAACCTGGAGATTTATCAACATTACCCAAGAGTGCATAAGTATCTATGTAATTGATGCCATGACCTTCAGTCACAAAAATGGTAAACATATTATCAGCCTCCTTCATTGCCCCATACACCATAGATTCTGCTGTTTGTACAATAGCGTGTGTTCCTCAGGATTACCGTATGTTAATGGTTGTTATCAGGCACATAGTTTTGGTAATACAGGAACTTAACGAGAAAATCATTGTACAGGTGAAATGTTAGGTGTATGCAAGTTCCATGCAGAGGTTGAGAAAACACAGGGCAAACAAATACCTAGGGTAGCGAGGTGCACATTCCTCAGATACCAGCACCGCCTCACTTCACTGGCATGAAAACAGTGGTCAATCAACGTGATTTCTGCGCGAGTTGGTGTAATAAATGTTTTCCCATTGATCCAGTCTGTTACCTGCAGGTCTGTGCTGGTTGCATGTAAACACCAGTGAGAACTGGTATTAATCTGACAATTTTCCCTTCTGCGACATGCCGTTTGTGACATGGAATCACTTAGCATGGACCTGCCATGAATGATTGGTGTTTACAAATGTTCAAGTGGCTCTTTTATCTGAATTAGCACATCAACAATCCCAATCGATTAAGCCCTCTATCCTCTGGCAGCCATCATGGCAGATGACAAACCTGAAGATTTATAGTCCAGGCCACATCTTTTTATTTTCTTTGTGTCTGATCGCTTGTACAAAATGGCCCCAAATCAAACAATCGCACTGCACTGGAATGGCCACTTCTGCAGCCTGGACCTGATGAAAGTTGGAGTTCAAGGCCAAGAGGTTGCAGACAAGGTGAGAGGTCACCTCTGGTAGTCTTCAACCCAGGAAGGTGCATTTGTCAGCTACAGCACATGGCTAAGTCTTGACAGTCTGCTTGACCCTAGGGAGGCAATGGCAGGAGGATGTTCTCAAGGGCTTGATGGATCACTATGGCAGCAGCTATGGTCTCAAAAGAGTAGATCTGTGATCACAGACCGATGATCCAGATATGGATCCACACATGGACATATGGAAACTTTGACAAAATATGCCGAGAAATCCTGATGAAACTGAAATCTTGGGACTGGATAAACTTGTCATATTTGAATGCATTATTTAGTAGTAGATTCCTCCTTTATGATTTTCAATGATTTTAATATAAAAGAATATTAGTGAGTCTGTGATATGTTACCAGATGAGATTGGATTTGTTTGTTGAACACCAACTGCAATACTGCTCTATTTAACAGTCCTGCATCTAACTATTGAAATAAATTGATAAGCTCAGTGTATGCATATGGTTTGACAGCATGCTCATCAATATTCCACAGTATGATAGCCCAGTATCTAGATAGAGAAATCTAGAAAATAGAGAACACAGTATGAAGTGATATTGTTCTATTGTCTTTGATGGCATGGGTGCTACAGATGTGTACCCTTGGTAGGTTTCAGTATATATTCTAGATAAAATCCAAATCCAAAAATGTAACTTTGGGAGATTCCATTCTGTGCTGTGCAATTTTCTTGATTGCAACTGCCATACTGTTGTATTAGATATATTGATTGTGTTATATAACACATAACCATACATCGTAACGATAATTTCACAGTGAACAGTATCACTTAAAAGCAGTTGAATGGGGAGAACCACAAATGGTTTCAGTTGAATATATGAACCCACTGGCAATGTCCATGTTCTGCAATCCAAGATGGGTATGTTTCTGAAGTTTGACTTTGTTTAGGGTACCTGGGGTACTTATCAGCAGTACCTGTGCCAGGGGAACCCCTTCAGCACTAATATCAGGCTATCTTTGAATGGTGCATGTATACACCAACTCTTATCATCAGCATGGTCAGGTCACATGACCTGTTGTCATTCATGTCTCAACAATCAAAGTTGACATCTGAAGTGGACATCTGAAGTGGAGATGAGGATATTTTTCGTATCTGTAAAAACTAAACAAGGTTCCCAAGTGTGTGGTTCATACCAGTGCAGTCTGCTAACAGTACTCATCCTGGAAGGCAACAATACCCATGGGAGCATTATCTTTGGCCCCCATGGTTTCTTATTTGGATGCTACATACTTGCTGTCTCCTCCTGGGATGCGGTATCTGTCCACTCTGCATGAGTCTCACAAGTGACTGGTGTCAGAGCTGGCCACCGGTCTTGTCTCAGGGGGGTCCTCTCACTGCCAATCCATTGGCCAGCACTGGAGGTAACTTGATTGACATTCTCCATCAATTCACTGGCTGTATGAAAACAATATCTATATGTGATGATTGTATTACTGAAAGCCCATGATGGACATACCTCCTAGGTTTAAGGTCAGTGTGGTCAGGTTTAGTGGTTCTGTGTCCCTCTGGGATAGTATCTAGTCTTATTGCTGATTCTGCATATAGTGTACTTCTTTAGATAAGGCGTCATTCATGCTTTGAAATAGGAACATAGTGTGTGTAAATGTTTGATTTGGCGCAAACATTTTGGACAGAGGTTTTGATTGTTTGTTTCAATTTCCTTTGTGAATAGAAAATTTTCAGAGGTCATCTTGTCAGTCTGTAGGCTAGTGAGTGAGTGCAGCATGTGAGAGAGTAAGTGAGGTTTATGCCACTTTTTGCAATATTCCAGCAATATCATGGTGGGGGACACCACAAATGGCCTTCACACATTGCTCCCATGTGTGAGTAGTATAAGTAATATGGGCACCAGACTTACACTACTTGTGTGGAATCAAACCTGGGTCTTGACGAGTAAACACTTTGACCACCAGGCTAACACCCCTTGACACGCATGGCTGAAGTTCTTGTCATTTGTGGGTCATTTCAGTTACTGTTATGATGTATGAAATATCTGTTATAATCACATGGTTTGAAAACAAGCCAAATGTGAAAGACTTCATTTATCAGTTCGCCATCAGAGTTTCAACACATTTAGAGTGGGCTTACTATTTCATTTATCTCATCAAAGGTCATCTTCATCTTGTTCTGAAGCTGCTCTAGATAGTGAATTGAAACCAAAACAAACTGACAAGTTCCTATTTAGGCTGCAATGATATGGACACATTTTTAACCATCCTAGGGACTTATCAGCATTTCTACCCCAGGGGTCATCACCAAAGTGACCATTGCAGCCTCTGAAGTGACCAATTCCTGCAGGAAGAGTAAATGATAGCCTTGGCCCCATCTGGCTAAAGGGCATGCCAAGTGTTATTGGCAGGGTCCAGTTTCTGGCTGTGGAACTAGGCCACATGGCCCCAGAGTTGTCAGCTGGCCACCAGTGCCAGTAGGTGTGTATACCATTATGGCTACATTATAACCTGCTGATCGTTACTAATGTGACGCCGCCATGGGGGCAGGTTTGTCTCAAGTGGCCAGTTTACATATATATATCAGCAGTGTATTTCTTATACCTGTCATGTTAAGCGGTGGTGTTGTAGCCTAATGGTTGAAGTGTTTGCTTGTCACGTCAAAGACCCGAGTTTGATTCCCCACATGGGTTCAGTATGTGAAGGCCATTTTGGTTGTCCGTAATATTGCACGAATGTTGCTGAAAGCGACATATAACCAAACTCACTCACTCACTCAGCTGCCATCTCACAAGAATTCAATATATTTATGGTACATTTGTACCATTGTATTACATGACAACACATGAATTTGGCTCTGACCCATGTTTATTTATAAGTTTTTCAGGTTGGCTTGAAGTTGAATGTATGAAAGTAAATTATTTCTTTTCCTGACCGACTGAGTTAGAATTGCTCAACAATCCATGCTTGGAAGAGGTGGGTATCAGGTGGTCAGGCTCTCAGTCTTAGTTCACATGTCATTGTATCCTATTGATGCTCATGCTGTTGATCACTCGATTAACTGGTCCAGATTATTGATTATTTACAAACTAGTGCTATCTAGCTGGAATATTACTGAGTGTGGCGTTAGACAATAAAAAATATTTCCTTTACCTTGTTCATTTTCTTTTAAAAGGTGCCTAATATTTTCCTGGTAGATCTTCGAAAATACATATTTTGAGAGCAAGGAATCAAACAGTGAATGCATTACATCAAAATTAGTATTACAAGACATCAAATAGTGTTCCTCGTCTTCAAGGATGGGCTGTCAGTCACAGATATGGACCGAAATGTGTATGTGGGCTTGTCCTTCTACCTAATTCTATTCTCTTTGTGATCTTCCTTAGGTCAGCAAAGTTAATTGTAAACAGATCATATGCTTATCCGTACAATATGATGAACTGCTTGATAATTTCTGTTAAAATTTCTTCTGTTGTTTCTTAAGGTTCACAAACTGAAAAGAAATAATTAATTAATCAGTGATAGTTTGAAATGACTTTAAGATTCTTATGTACTGCTTTGACACAAGACATTCTTTTCTTTTGGAAAGTCAATAAAGAAAGGTTTAGTATCCAGTTACAGGAGCTTCATCCATTATATATCATGTGTGGTCGCAATTATCTTCAGCTCTTTTCATTTTCCAGGCGAAGTAAAAGTCAGGTCTGATGGCACATAAATAAAACATAAATTGGCAATGGGGCAGAAGTACACAAAGTAAGGAGACAATTTTACCCCCCAAAGGATCTTTTCTGTCTAAAAACACATTCACCGCCAGGAAATGCTGGTCTAGTTACATTGGGCAATGGAGAAAACCAGCTGAAGCAGTGTGTCACCAAATTCAGGTTTATTGCCAGACAAAGTGGATGTAATTGGTCGACCCTCTTCAGTAATTTGCTGTCAAACCTACTAGGTACATCAGTTTCTCATCTGCCTTATCACTGCCCTGCTGCTGAAACATTGACCCTCTTTGGGAACACGGTTTATGCCCCTGAAACCCAGCATGTGGCTTTGTAGTCATTTTGGAAGAATGGAATGCATTTCGACCTACACTACCAATGTTTTGTGATGTGTAATTGGTCTGAAAAAAATGAGATTTTTTTTTAAAACTGCATTGAGGAAGAGTATCTTTGAGAATGTGTCTGAAGAAAAGGCTTTCTTTCCTTCCACCTTTGTGTTGATGATAACCAGAGTAGAGTTGTGCTGCTTGCTTGAATAATTATTGAAACAAAAAGGCCTGAGTTTGTGGGTCTGTGATAAACTCAAGTCCAACTCAATGCTGGTTCTAGTCATGAAAAACATCTTCTTGTTTGACTGTAACATTTCCCTATACAAGTTTCTACATTCCGTGTCAGTATATGAATGGCTTTGAGGTGATGTAAAGACGGATGTCATCTGGAAGAGAAATGCCAACTTTCAAGCTTGTTCGAGTGGGAGTAGCCTCCCTTTTTTTCCTCTCAAGGGTGATAAGTCAAGAAAAATAGGTCTCCTCTGGCAAAGAGTCAAAGCGTCTTAGAGATGACATATATTTTGAGAATGCTTCCCGGCAGGCACTCAGTGGGAAATTAAAATTTATGACTTTTTGTGTGAGTTCTTTACAGGGCTCCGTTCAAAGGGAAGTAATGAAGAACAAAATGTAACCTCATGGAGTGGGTGTCAGATGGCAAGTTAGTGTTCGAATTGAGATGAATACTCTAAATCCTTGAGATTTTGAGGATCAGATCCGATATTATTTCAAATAATATTTTCCTTGCTGAAAGTGCCTAACAGCATCTTGAACCATAAAACAATTTTTGGAAATGATGAAGTTTATGAACATGTATGATTAATCTTTTTCAAAGTGAAGAGAAAAATATATATTGTGGTATATATGCAAATGTTTCTATTAAGACTTTTCCTACTGTTGTATGGATTATTCTTTTTCAAAGGGAATGGGAAAACATTGTGTGATGTATTTGCAAATGTTTCTATTAGAATTTTCATGTTTCTCATTACAAAAATGTTTATTCAGTGCAGCAAATGAAATGAAGCTAGTGGAACTGGAACTGTCATGCAGATATGCCAACCTCTACGATTTTATTGTAGTCGCGACAAATTTTCATTTCAAACTACACCAATACAATTCCACTAGAAATCCTACGAAATTTGAAAAAAATGCATTAAAATTCAGATATAAGACAAAAACATATATTTTCAACAGTGAAATACATTTTTGGACTTCACATACCTTCCATTCTTCATATATAATGACATATTTGAACTGGAATGATTGCAAGTAACAAATGTAATTTTAGCAAAGCTGAATTCAATACCTGTGCGATTTGACACATTAAGTTCCTGCAGAAATAATTTAACGATTTGACCATAATATTATTCATTTTTTTCTCAAAATCCATCATTATTTTGTTTATTTAGTTTGACTACTAATTATATGGTCAAACTATGAATTTTTAACATTGAAACTACTATTTGCAACACTTTGGGGTTGGTATCTCTGTGTCATGTGATGAACACAGTTGTCTCTGTAGATGTATGCTATATTCATTATGTTGCCTATGTATGACAATGCCCTATGTATGACAATGCCCTACGTATGACAACGCTCATGTTATCAGTAATCCCAGTGATGAAGCAGAAATTTTCTTGGCTGGAGATACTACCTTCTGGTAAACTGCCAGTACTCAAACACATACTTGATACTTTATAAACGTTACAATGGTCATAAAACTGTGAAAATAAATGAAGTAATTTGTTGCTTCTTTAAACACAATTGTTTAAAGCTTTTTTCTTTAATTGAAATGTTTGTTTTTTACTCTGTCTTATCACATTCCAATCGGCAGCTTTGGGGTGGTCTACAGACTGAGGTCATAAAATGGCCTGATAATGGCCAGCTGAAAGTCTTCCAAGTTAATGTTGTGAATTCCCTCTTCTTTCATAGCTTGGAAAAAATACACGAGGTTATGTTGCCCACTCTACATTGGCAAGGATATATAGATCCATATTAAACAGTTGTATAGCTTACAGATGACGAGAGTACTGGGACATTAAAGCTAATATCATAAAGGAGGCATAATCTTCTATAACAGAGAACAGTGGCTGGTATATGAAATGTCTAATTGTATATCTTTATCCGAGCTATATACTTCCTACTGTGGTATAAATTACATTGCAGAACAATGACTGAAGATACGTTTTAATGAACTTTGAGATAATGGATATTGCAGCCATGTTGCATCCAGGAATTTATCTTGTAATATAAAATATATTCCTTTAATTTATTATCATCTTACAATTTCTTTACCCTGCTAAAAGAGCGGTGGGGTAGCCTAGTAGTTAAAGTGTTCGCTCATCATACTGGGTTCAATTCCCCACATGGGTATAATGTGTGAAGCCCATTTCTGGTGTCCCTTCCTGTGATATTGCTGAAATGTTAGTATTTCCAAAAGCAGTGTAAAACTAAACTCACTCATTCAATCTTGAAGAAAAATGCTTAATTTGCAGGCTTTGGTATCTTGCAAAAAATCAAATTTTCAGGTGAATAACTTCAATAGTTTGATGTTTAGTGTCTGAAATAGATACAGACACTTTGATCAGTTATTAGAAAAAGTAATAGCTGCTATGTCTTTATTCGCTCACTTCCGAATAGCCATTTATAGCAGCACAGGATCTCAGCGTTTCAGCTCATGATCCAAGGCGAGTATGCATCAGTTATAAATAATCCCATCAATATGAAGTAGACCATGCCAGGCTGTTAATCTCTCATGTACCGCACTTCTAAAGTTTAATTTCCAATACTTACACACATCGTTTGATTTTTGTGACATAATATCAGCCAACGAAGAACAGACAGCTCCTTTAACAATCATCTCATATCATTAATAATGTATTTCAGGAGAACACACTGCCTTGGGGCAGTGCGTGATTTTTATGGCAATTTATTAGCGATTCAGTACTGCAAGGTAAGGTCAGTTTGTATATCATGTCAACTATCTACTTCTCAGGGGGAAGTTCAAATCAATGCTGGAGGGATTTGGAGGGGGAATTTTCAAAGCTGTGAGATAATTTGCCATGGCAACAGATTTGAGGCTACAGACAATTGTCTTATTTTGAGGAATGAATCTTGATAAGCTTTGTCTGATGAGTCTAGCTTGGAGCTATGACTGTTGACACTTGATTTTTTCCATTCTCTTGATCTATGATGATATATTCCCTTGAAGGAAATCCAGAATATATTTCCTGTCTTTTGTCGTGTCCTTTCACAATGCTATGAAATATCAAAAATGTCTGTTTTCATGTGCAGTAAGTGGTATATTTTTATGGCCTTTCATACAGCATTTTTATTTTCACTTGGGGCCTGAATTCTTTAACGAGTTTAATGGATCAACTTGATTTGTTTTAAAAAGAAGTTGTTCTTCTGTTTGTACGGGCAATATTTCCATTTTGACAACTGATTGTTTTTGCCTATTATTTATACTGTTTTGTAAAACATGAAAACTTCATGTTTGTCTGGGGGTTTTTTTCATCAAGTCACATTGTTGCTTTTCTTTGTGGTCCCAGATGACATCTTCCAGTTGAGATATTTTTGCCTCATTTGTCACAAACAATGTTTGACAAATTATTCTTTGAAATCATTTCAAAAGATCTATGACTTGTCTGATTTGGGTGTTTCTTTCAAAGTTGAATGTTTTGTTATAGATATTGGTTGTGTGTTTTTTTTAACTGTAGTATGTACAAATGTCTGTAAAACGTGTACCACAAGATGCTCACATAACCCATGAGTGGATCCAGGGGGTTGGATGGAGACGTGTGCAGGGGTGAGCAGCCCCACTTTTGTCCTGAAAGTTTATTAAATGACCATTGAAACTCATTGAAAATGAAGTGTGAACCTCTCCTTTTTCAAGACTCTTGCTCACACACACACACCCTTCTCCTCCCCTACCCTCCCCACCCTCCCCTAAAAGCTGTATTTACCCCTGTAATCACATATACTGAACAGAAAAAGAAATGTCATAAAATAAGAGTTCATGTTTATATCTTCAATTTACGAACTTGAAAAAAATAACAGCATTCCGTTTCTTTTGCTGTTTGGTATATGTTTTTGCCGATGTTGTGGTTTTCATTCTCTTAACCGGTCGATCGTCCTAAATCACATATTTATGTTAACTGACATAGTTTATGCAAATGAACAGTTTGTTGCCTTTCTCTGAATGAGGCTGTAGTCATTGTGTCGACTTGCAATGATTATTAAAATGTCATGGCAGTAATTTCTGGGATATTATGACGGTGGATGAATTAATTGATGTTTTCAAGCTTCTGTGTAGAGCAAGGGTGATAACTCAAGGCCACTGATGTTATTTAGAGTTCACAGTGATCGAATAGAGGATACAAGGCTTGTTGATCATTCAGGGTCGTGATAATATTGTAGTCCAGTAAATGAACTCTCAGAGTAATGACATTCTTAGAATAGTTTGGTT